>NC_141691.1:1992356256-1993663526 GCF_964263255.1 Lissotriton vulgaris
CAGCACATATTGAGGCCCAAAAACGGAATATACGCCAGAGCCTCAGGCTCAGCACACCACGTGGCACCTCAAGCAGGTGTGGCACGTGCACGGTGGTGCACCCGGAGCTCACCAGGACCATCTACACAAGCAGAACACGTGCTGCGTCACGTAACACACGCCCCAGTGCAAGACACACCGCGGAGAAGCCCCGCCCACAGATCTCATAGTAAGGCACGCCTGGTCATGGTCAGCACCTGCCACGTGCCTGCACGCAGAGCATCATGAATGTACAACCAGCGGACAATGGAGGCGCAGCAGCGGTGCCAGCTGAACAGCAGGCCCCACCACAGGTTGCTCCTCAGGTTGCAATACAACAAGTCGTCGCAAATGCCGCAGGATCAACAGCAGCCGCCACACCGGCCCCGCCAGGCCGTGGACTCGCAGCTCCCCTCCCACCGTTCAGTGAGCTCTCAGACCCATTCGCGATGGCGCATGTGGATAGGAAGGCTCGACCACTACTTCATAGGAGTCAGAGAGACTGACGGGAAGGTAAAACGCTCGCTACTAATGTGTTACGGGGAGATGAACTTTACGAATTGTTCGAAACGCTGCCCGACAGAGGCGATGCCAACGACTACGACGCAGCTGTCATTGCGTTGAATCGATACTTCGACCCGCGGGTAAACCCGGACAACGAATGGTTCAAGCTACGACAAGTGCGACAAGGCAAATCGGAATCTATAGACACCTTCTACTCCAGGCTGAAGAAACTTGCGATAGCCTGCGAACGTCCGGACCAGACACTGGAGATACGTGCGCAACTAATCCAGGGGTGCAGGTCTGTACAACTCCGACGCCTCATCCTCAGACAACCACGGATATATCTAGACAAGATCCTGATCCTTGCAAGATCGCACAAACTCTCAAATCCCAGAGCCGACGAGATGCAGGCCGCGCTGAACCGCCCCGGAGTGGCGGTTAAAGCCCCAACCATCAAGGAAGAGCAGGTGGATGTAGTCCGCTGCCGACCACCAGCCCAAAGGGGCAAAACCCTAACGACGCCACGTGCGACATGTGGCAACTGCGGCATGGAACACCTGGCAGGAGGAAGATGTTTCGCGAAAGGGAAAACATGCTCGAACTGTGGCAAACTAAACCATTTCGCAAAAGTCTGCCAAATCAGCGGTAGTCGCCGCCCCGGATCCAACTCAAGAGGGCACACCCAGGCTGTGCACCAATTATCTCTGGAAGACCCGGGACCATGCAGTGACACTGCTCGGTCAGCATTCTGCCTGGATGACGATGACGACGACGTCTTTTTTGTGTCCTTCATAGGTAGGGAAGGCTCAAGGAGAAATCCACCCCCCATGTGCGAGATCTCCATCGCCGGATCCCCAGTACAGGCTCTGATTGATACGGGGGCTTCAGTGAATGTGATGGACAGCGCACAATACGAGCAGCTGTCTCCACGCCTGCCTCTATCACCGTAAAAAGCCAAGATCTATACTTATGACAGAGACAACCCACTTCCCCTTGCGAGGAGTGATAGAAGTGGTAGCTGCCTGCAATAACCAGGAAGTGAAGACAAGATTCCACGTCACCGGAGGGAGACGAGGCACGCTGCTCAGCTTCCACACGGCCGAAGATCTTCAATTGGTATTCTTTGCACGACAAGTGCATGAGCTGCACGCAGACACAATGCTGAACGATTTCCCTGCTCTTTTCCAAGGACTTGGCCGCCTGAAGGGGAAGACGTTAAAACTCCATCTGGACCACACAGTGAGGCCCACAGCGCTGAGGCACAGACGGGTGCCATTTCATCTACTGCCGCAAGTGGAGGAGGAACTGCAGAAACTTGAGGAACTCGGAGTCATAGAGAAAGTGTTGGGCCCGACACCTTGGGTCTCGCCTCTTGTGGTCGCCCCGAAACCCAAACATCCTGGCGCCATACGCCTATGTGTGAACATGCGTCTACCCAATAAAGCGGTTAAAAGAGAAAGACACCAGACGCCCACGATGGAGGGCATTGTTGCAGACCTGAACGGAGCCCGGTGGTTCTCTAAATTGGATCTGAATGCCGGGTACCACCAGCTCGAGCTACACCCGGACAGCTGCAACATAACCACCTTCTCCACGCACGTCGGCCTTCGGAGGTACAAACGTTTGAGTTTTAGCGTGTCGTCGGCCGCAGAGGTTTTCCAGAACGCGATTAGAGAAACACTGTTGGTCTGGCTGGAGTGATAAATCTAAGTGACGACATCCTTGTCTTCTCTAAGACGTTTGAAGAACATCATGTGCATCTCCGTGCTACGCTACAACGCCTGTCCGATCACGGGCTCACCCTCCATCGGTCTAAGTGCTCGTTCTACAAGGAGTCGGTGAAGTTCTTCGGGTACGTGTTCTCGAGGGATGGGCTCCAGGTAGACCCGAAGAAGGCAGAAGCAATCCGGGCAGTGCCAAAACCAACTTCGGCAACCGAGGTCAGAAGCTTCCTAGGGATGGCCACTTACTGCGGCCGCTTCATCCCGAGTTTGGCGTCCCTCTCTGAACCCCTGCGCATGCTGACAAAGAACGGACAACCATGGACATAGTCTGCGAAGGAAGACGAAGCGTTTAAGGCCGTCAAGGACGCGCTGATCGATGATAAAGTCATGGCGTACTTCAGACCTCACCGGTGTACAGAAGTGGTAGTGGACGCAAGCCCGGTTGGTCTCGGGGCTGTCCTCATGCAGGAGACGGAAGCTCACGAGTGGGTGCCCACTGCATACGCCAGTCGGGCGTTGACGGCAACTGAAATGAGGTATGCGCAGATCGAACGGGAGGCATTGGCAATCAAGTGGGCATGCCAACACTTCCACCTATATCTATATGGACATGAGTTCAAGGTTGTCACTGACCACAAACCTCTGGTGCCATTGTTTGCCAGGACGGCCCGACTTGCCCCTCCCTGCATCGAACGGTGGGCCGTACAGCTACAGACCTACCGTTTTGAAGTTATCTACCGACCAGGGGCAGACAATCCGGCAGACTTCTTGTCGAGACACCCAGGCGCAGCTGCCCCGGATTAGGGGGTGAATGACTCTGAGGAAGTCGAAGAGTTCGTAAGGATGCTGTCGCAGGAGTCGTGCCTCGCAGCCCTCACGCTGGAGGCCATCGGAAAAGCCACCGATGAGGATGAATGCCTCAACCGAGTCAAAGCCACCCTGTCGAATCGTAACTGGAAGCACTTCCTAGATGGAGTCAGCGCCCTCACAGCCACCGAACAGCAGTCGAGGCAGCAAATGTGGAGAGCACGAAGTGAGCTCAGCGTGGGGCCCCACGGAATCATCCTCCGCGGCTCAGCGATCGTGATCCCATACAGTCTACAGAAGGAGGTGGTGTGCCTGGCCCACCAAGGTCATTAAGGGGTGTCAAAGACTAAAGCACGACTGCGCAGCAAAGTTTGGTTCCCCAGCATGGATTCTGCCGTAGAAGAAGAGATCAGTACCTGTCACTCGTGCTCAATTACGATTAAAGACCCGGCCCCCCACCCGGTGATCACCGAGGATCCATGTAGTGAGCCGTGGTCGAATATCAGCATAGACTTTGGGTCCTTCCCAGATGGGCGCCACACGGTTTTGGCGATAGACTCATACTCACGGTTCCCGAAAGTGGAGGTGGTGTCCTCCACTGCGTTCATACATGTGAAAAAGGCATTGGAAAAGATATTTGCCATGATGGGCCTGCCTGGGGAGATACGGTCAGACCATGGTCCCCCATTTCAAGGAAAGGACTTCCAGACATATCTGTCGGCAAGAGGTATCCACCTCCGGAAAATCACCCCACAATGGCCCCAAGCAATAGGTGAAGTCGAGAGATTCATGTGGAAGAATGTTTGTCAGAATACTTAGGTGCGTATCGGCAGACGCCTCACTCCACCACTCGGTGTGCCCCGGCACATCTGCTGTCCAAGAAAGCACCAAGAGACTGCGTTCCAGCTGCACCGTCTTGGTGCCCGCCAGAACTCGACCAAAATGCTACTCAAGACAGAAGACAAAACAATGAACAAGCCAGTCAAGCCCGGAGAGCCCAGCCCAGGTCCCTGGTAGTCGGTGACAAAGTGTTCCTCAAAAACAGACATCAAAACTGGAAGTATGACACCGCCTATGAGCCCGAAGTGTGGGAGATTGTAAATATACAAGGCACCATGATATCCGCAACCCGAGGCACGAGAGCAGTGACACGGAACGTGTTATGGTTCAAGCGTGTCCCCATGAGGGCATGAAGATGCCGATCAGTCATCTGAGGATGTGGAGACCGAGGGCAATGATCAGGCGGACACCGAGACACCGACAAGCCAATGTGGAGGTGAACCTGCCCTGCAAGCTCCTGGGCGAGAGGAGAATGACACCACAGAAAGCATTCCAAGGGACACCCCAGGTTGCACAGAACAGCCTGAAAGAGGCGAAGAGGCCGGGAGTCAACGAAGCCAAAGATACCATCTCAGGCCGAATCCGACTCCCAGCCAGAGACTAAAAGACTATGCATGGCGCCTGGGGCGGCCCAGGAACCTCCCATGACACGGACTGTTCAATCCGTAAGTTTGGAGGGATGTAGTAACGGAGCCACCCGGCCCGTTCTTACACACACACACTCATGCACGCATGCACCTCAGGGGCGGGGTAGCCCCTGAGTATAAATAAATGGGCACGAGGCAGCTCGAGGTCTTCGGCCCGTAGCCCGTAGTCCGTGTGCACGTGTGTTTTCTTGTGCCCAGTTTAGCAAGGCCCCACTCTGCAGCCTAGGCCTCCCTTGCCCCTATCCGGCCACTACACTGACCTCTCAGACCAAGGGAGTAATGCAGGTACAGAAGGCAGAGGTCATTAGAAAGGGAGAGATGCCCTTCAACATATCAAGAACATAAGAGTTTGGATGAGCAAGCTGATGAACAATTTTTTTGTTTCGAGATCTTAGATGTGGAAGCGAAGATTTACCTAATCATCACCAGGCAGTTCCACTCAGGCATAGGTGGCAGGAGCAGTATAACAAATCTGTGGTGGTCACAGTCACTCTAAAACAAAATGGTAATTTACAACAATCATCAAAAAGGATAAGGGACTGCAATACAATAAGGCTGTCCAACAGCACAGCAGAGCATCCACCCAGCAGCAGCTCCTCAGCTATTGCTGAGGAGCATCGTCTCCCCTGCCGGCAGCCAAAAAATAAATAAAAATAAATCGATAATAAACCCTTGTTTGATATTGTTTTAGTTTGCTTTCGGAGCTGAGGCTTGGGGGTGGAGCTGAGGCTCGGGGGTGGGGCCAAAGGAATGACAGGCACTAGGAGCAATGTTTTGCACTGTTTTCAGTGCGCATGCCAGTTTGGCGCTCCGTCTCAGAACGGCCAAACCGTCATGTGCACTGAAGCTCTCTCCAATCAGAGTTGCGTTATCAGGTTGGAGAGAGCAGGCACTGGCTCCCAGTATAACAGAGAGAGCAAATCAAGGGCGCTCAGGCCAATCCTTATGCTGCTACCATCATGAAAGCAGTGTCAGGATTGGCCACAGTGAGCTCAGAGAGAAGCGCGATGGATGCAGCAGGTAAGTGTTTTTTTTGTTTTTGTTTGCCTCAGCCCCTCCTTACGCCCTCCCACCCCTCCCCCGAATCTTTGGAGACACCGGCCGCAACTGCTTCCACCTGCCCAAAGAGGATCTAGCGCTCACTGCAGACGCTAGATGTCATAGGCTTAGTAAAGTCGTTAGTCACAGTCTGGGAAGGCGAGTAACATGCCCACTGTTTTGAGAGGTTGTATTTAGCATCCCTGTCAATGGTGCACCGCTTCTGTGTACTCTGGGATCCTATGTTCCTCGCCATTGAAGAAGTGGGACGGCATAGGACTTTGGCACCTGATCTTGAGGGTAAACAAGGAAATTTAATCCGGACAACCCACCTTCAATTCTACTCCCTTCCTACTGTGAAAGACAAGGCCGGCCTTAGAACTTTTCCTGCCATAGTCGAAAATGTCTGTATGCGGAATTATGTAGGGCAAAACAAATTACAAAGCATCATAGTTGTTTTCACATGTAATCCACATTCCCAAGTCTATGTACCTGCTTGTCTTGTCACTGAGAGCAGCGAATGTTTGAGGCAATGCACAACAATATATTTAAAATAATTATACATGCTTTTATAAAAATTATATGCAAAGTATAAAGGAATTAACAAAAGTATACATGTCATGGAATAATGAAACACAAATTGAAGAATCCAGAGATTGCATTAAAAAGCTTTGTTTCCGATGGGTACTTCTGACTGCAGATTCCTCTCCTTTACAATATCCCAGTCACCAGATTGGACCTTGAAGCTTTTACAGCAGTGCTCTTGCATGCCATACTACGCCCCCCCCCCCGTTGCCGGAAGGCCTGGCTTTCACCTTGGGGATGCACAGCACCAGTGATCTCACAGGGAAAAACCAGGACGGGTTCCCAAGGCAAGCGCCGAGATGCCCAAGGGTAAAATCGAGCGCTATATAAGAACACACATACATACATACATACATACTAGCTGGCGGCGTGAGGCTACAGATTGACTTTGTTCCGCCCCGGCAGTGACGGGCTGCATATAACTGCTACCCCTGCATGTCGACGTCAGTTCCTTTCTTCCTGCACCTTCAAATGCCTTTAAATGTCTTCTTAGGGAGCCGATTCGACCTACATTACTGCCTGAAACCTTCTCAATGGAGGGTACTGTGGACAAGAGTTATGCAACCCTTTGCCAGCACATCTTGACAGCTTTGGATGAGCTGGCCCCTCTGCGAAGGGCGAGGGACAGGCCTAGAGGAGCTAACGCCGGGTTCACCGAAGATCTTGGACAGCATAGGCTGCGCTGCAAACAGGCGGAGCGTATCTGGAGGAGAGGGTATAAGGAGCAGGATAGGGCAGCGTATAAAGCGACCCTGCAGGAATAGAAGGTCCAGCTAAGAAGTGCAAAAGCTAAGTTCTTTGAAGACACCTTGGCGAAGGCCTCCAATAAATCACAGACCCTGTTTAGGTTGGTTAACAACTTATCCAACCTGTCTTGTACAGTGCCAACTATTCCGGCTTCACAGGAATTATGTGATTCGCTGGCCCTCGCATTTGAGGAGAAAATCAGGACCATCTTGACTGGTCTTATAGCATCTGGACAGTCTGCGCCGTCTATGTCTTCCCCTTTGGATCCTTCCGACCACTTGGATAACATCAAGGAAGTTTCCCCTCGGTTGTCCTGTTTTCCTATTCCCTCGTTAGAGGAATTTTGCGTCTTGGCCAATGGCGTATCTTCAGGGTCACCACTTGGTCCTATGCCCCATAAGATCTGGAAGGCAGTTCAAGATGAGTTGTTTCCACCTCTTCATTCCATCTGCTGCCAATCACTGACCACAGCGTCAGTCCAAGACAGCTGGAAGTTGGCAATTGTAACACCTTTGCTAACAAAGGCTTCTCTGGACCCTCTCTGTGCGGCCAACTATCGTCCTATCTCGCTTTTACCATTCGCGATAAAGATTCTTGAGAGGTGGGTCACGAGAGCCTTGTCCAACTTCCTAGAAACAAATCTCTGTCTGGATGCGGCCCAATTTGGCTTCAGACCGGCCCATGGCACCGAGACCGCATTGGTCACCGTGTTGGATGATCTATGGACGCGTGTCGACAGGGGCAAGTCAGCATTTTTGGTGCTGCTTGACATGTCGGCCGCGTTCGACACGGTAGACCATGAAGTTCTACTTGGCCGTCTTCGGAGCGTGGGAGTGAGCAGTCTGGCTCACATCTTATCTTGACAACAGACAACAAGCTGTGGCACTACCACCATTTCGATCAGCCACACGACTGGTGAATCAAGGAGTCCCTCAAGGGTCGGCGATCAGCCCGATCCTTTTTAATTTATATCTCCGACCCCTGGTTGAACTGATAAAGTCATTCGGCATATCAGTCATCAATTATGCCGATGACACTCAGTTGATCTTTTCATTTGAAGGATCAGAGAAAATTTCAAGGGACACTTTTCACCGTTGTATGTCGGCTACAGCAGCCTGGTTGCGAGCCAACTCACTCCAATTTAATGGATCAAAAACGGAGGTGCTCCATTGCTCTTTAGACCGTCTTCCACGTGCATTACCGGATGATTTTTGGCCGACCTCCATCCCGGGCTCGGTGGAAGCTGCAGAATCGGCTCGCAATTTAGGAGTTCTGTTTGAACCCAATTTACAGCTCGATGCTTCTGTAAACAGGACAAAAGCGACATGTATGGGCCTGCTTCGCACCCTACGTAAAATTCTGCCAATTTTTCCCCGATGAGCCAGAGCTGAGGTAGTGCGTAGTTCTATCCTCAGTAGGTTAGACTACTGCAACGCACTACTTCTGGGAGCTCCCAAGACCCTGATCCTAAAGTTGCAAAGGATTCAGAATATGGCCGCTAAACTGGCTTTGTCCCGACCACGGTCCGCTTCCTCATCTACAGCTCTGGCTGACCTTCATTGGCTACCGGTCCAGCAGAGGATCGCTTTTAAAGCTCTTTGTCTTGTGTTTAGGGCTCTGCACGGACTAGGACCGATACCACTTCAAAACCTTTTTTCCTGGTATCAAGCAGCCAGACCTTTGAGATCCTCCTCTGCGTTCCTGGTGAGGATCCCCAGGATAAACAGAGTGAGGATGGGCGGCCGCGCATTTAGCTTTATGGCTGCCACATTATGGAATACTTTACCTCTGGCTTTGAGGAGTAGACATGATCTGCCTACGTTTAAGAGGGATCTTAAAACCCACCTGTTTCCTAGAGTAATGTAGCCTATTTCATTTGATGATTGGATATGGTCTCAGGGCCAGGATACCCTTCTGGGTGACAGCCACGCTTAACAAGCATTAAATACATATATACATACATACAAATGCAGATCTGGAGTTCTGCTCCCTCCTTTCCATCTGATTGACAACATTTTTTCTTCATAAAATGTAAATCAGTTGTGCGGTGTTCACAGCATGCAGCGAGTGTTGGATGTTGATGGTGGATCCACATGAGGTGTGCCTTTGGTGTTTGGGCTTGGGGCATGGCTCCACGTTGTGGGAAGAATGCACCCTCAGGAAGCCAAAGGTGATCCAGGATCGTAAAGTGAAGCTGCATGTTACTGAACATGAGAAAAGTCATGCAAGTCCTGTTCCCGCTCTACACTGAGGGCACAGGCTCATTCCCGCTTTCTAGGCCAATCCTATGACAGATCCTCTTCATGGTTTAGCCCCTCTAGTAAGTAAAAATCCAATTTAAGCAGAATCACAGGAAGACTAAGCTGGACTCATCCCTATGCCGCCCCTATCCTTCTTTATATATGTAGCACGGGCGTAAAGGTTGCACTCGGTCTCGCACTGGATCATTGTTTGAGGAGCCTATTTGACAATTGATCCCTATGCACCCTGAGCTCCCTGGAACATTGGCAACATCACAGCTAAAGATGACCTTTGGGGATGCCATTTTGCACATTTCTGGTTACACTTGCGCACCTTGAGGACCTGTGGGCATGGCGGGATTGGCCATAGCGGGCACCGGGCAGTCCCCTGGTGCGCCGCATGGGTGGGGGCCCGTTTTGGGCCTCTGGGGACCGTTTTTGTTACAGGGCCGATTTTGCAGCATAGCTGCAAAATCGTCCCTGTACCAAAATAGGCTGAAAACCGGCCCCGGGAAAGGCGGCACCTCCAACCCACCCGAGGGGGGCCGGCCAGCACTTTGCCAGGGCTGGTTGTGGTTCTCAGTCCGGCCCTGGCTGTGGGGCCTCCAGGTGGGTTACCTCTGCACCACCTGTGCCTCTCGAACCTTTTTTGAGTTCCGCAACGACTTGGGTGCCAACTTCCACTACAGCTCCACAACCTGTGCAAGTCCCGTCAAAGTTGACAGTAGTCTTGACGCCAACAGTGCCCGAGAGAAGACATTTTGCCGACACATATTTCTGACTTTAAATCAAACTCATTCAATCAATCAATAAATCAATCATTGACACTTATAAAGCGCGCTACATACCCGTAGGGTCTCAAGGCGCTGGGGGGGGGGGGGGGGGGTGCCGCTACTGCTCGAACAGCCAGGTCTTCAGCTTCTTCCTGAAGGAGAGGTGGTCTTGGGTCAGGCGCAGGTCGGGAGGGAGGGAGTTCCAGGTCTTGGCGGCCAGGTAGGAGAAGGACCTTCCTCCTGTGGTCGCTCTTCGGATGCGGGGGACGGCGGCGAGGGCGTGGTTGGCTGATCGGAGGTGGCGTTTGGGAGCGTAGAAGTTGACTCGGCTGTTGAGGTAGCTCGGGCCTTGGTCGTGTAGGGCTTTGTGTGCGTGGGTGAGGAGGCGGAAGGTGATTCTTTTGTTGACGGGGAGCCAGTGAAGGTCTCTCAGATGTCCGGAGATGTGGCTGGTTCGTGGGATGTCGAGGATGAGTCTGGCTGAGGCGTTCTGGATCCGCTGGAGTCTCTTCTGGAGCTTGGCGGTGGTCCCGGCGTAGAGGGCGTTGCCGTAGTCCAGTCGGCTGGTGACGAGGGCCTGGGTGACGGTCTTCCTGGTCTCGGTGGGGATCCACCAGAAGATCTTCCGTAGCATGCGTAGGATGTTGAAGCACGCCGAGGAGACGTTGTTGACTTGCCTGGTCATGGAGAGGGAGGAGTCCAGGATGAAGCCCAGTTTGCGTGCATGGTCTGTCGGTTTGGGTGCGGTGCCCAGGGCGGGAGGCCACCAGGAGTCGTCCCAGGCGGAGGGTGAGGAGCCCAGGATGAGGACCTCCGTCTTGTCCGAGTTCAGTTTCAGGCGGCTGGTCGTCATCCACTCGGCTACCTCTTTCATCCCTTCGTGCAGGTTGGCTCTGGCGGCGGCGGGGTCGTTGGTCATGGAGAGGATCAGCTGGGTATCGTCGGCGTAGGAGATTATGCTGAGGTTGTGTTTGCGTACGATGGCCGCGAGGGGGCTCATGTAGACGTTGAAGAGGGTGGGGCTCAGAGATGATCCTTGGGGGACGCCGCAGATGACTTCGGAGGCCTCTGACTTGTACGGTGGTAGGCAGACTCTCTGTGTTCTTCCGTCGAGGAAGGAGATGATCCATTCCAGCGCCTTGTCCTGGATTCCGATGTTGCTGAGGCGCCGTACTAGGGTGCGGTGTCGAATGCCGCGGAGAGGTCTAGGAGGATGAGGGCCGCTGTTTCTCCATTGTCCATCAGGGCTCGGATGTCATCGGTGGCGGCGATGAGGGCGGTCTCGGTGCTGTGGTTGACTCGGAAGCCGGACTGTGAGGAGTCGAGGGATCCGTTCGTCTCGAGGAAGGCGGCCATCTGCTTGTTGACGGTCTTCTCGATGACTTTGGCTGGAAACGGGAGGAGCGAGATGGGGCGGTAATTCTTGAGGTCGGTGGGGTCCGCTGTTGGTTTCTTTAGTAGAGCGCTGAGTTCGGCGTGTTTCCAGCTCTCAGGGAAGATGGTGGTGTCGAAGGATGTGTTGATGATGTCTCGCAGGTGGGGTGCGATGACAGCGTCGGCCTTGTTGAAGACGTGGTGAGGGCAGGGGTCGGTCGGTGATCCGGAGTGGATGGAGTTCATCGTGCGGATGGTGTCTTCGGTGCTGATCGGGGTCCAGGCGTGGAGGGTGGTGGTGGGGGGTGGTTGTTCGGTCATGGTGTGCGTTGGTTGGTTGTTGAAGCTGTTGTGTATGTCCGCGATCTTGTTGTGGAAGTATGAAGCGAGGGAGTTGCAGAGGTCTTGCGATGGGGTGATGTCGTTGTTTCCTGCGCTGGGGTTGGAAAGCTCTTTCACGATGTTGAAGAGTTCCTTGCAGTTGTGTGCGTTGTTGTCCAACCGGTCCTTGAATGCTGTTTTCTTGGCGGCGCGGATCAGCTGGTGGTGTTTCCGGGTGGCAAGTTTGAAGGAGGTCCTGTTGTCTGGTGTCGGTTCCCTTCTCCAGACTTTCTCGAGGGCTCGGCAGTTCTTCTTGGAGCTCTTGAGTTCGTCGGTGATCCATGGAGCCTTCTTGCTGCCGGGTCTGCTAGGCGGGGTCCTCAGTGGGGCGAGTTCGTCCGCGCAGTTGCTGATCCACTTCGTGAGGTTGTCGGCGGCCTGGCTGGGGTTCGTTGAGCTGGCAGGAGGGTGCTGGCTCGGGGAGGTGGCGAGCTGGTCTGCTGTGATCTTGTTCCAGCTTCTGCGGGCGGCCTGTTGCTGGTGTTGGTGGGTCGTTGTTCTCTTGAAGGAGAAGTGGACGCAGCTGTGGTCCGTCCATTGAAGCTCTGTGGCGTGGCTGAAGTCGATGTCTGTGCTGGAAGAGAAGACTGCGTCGAGTGTGTGTCCGGCGAGGTGGGTGGGGGTGGACACCAGTTGCTTGAGTCCCAGGTTGGCGAGGTTGTCGAGCAGGGTGCTGGTGTTGCGGTCGTTGTTGTTCTCCAGATGGAAGTTGAGGTCTCCCAGGAGGATGTAGTCAGCGGAGGGGAGGGCGTGCGGGCTGACGAATTCGGCGATGTCCTCGCTGAATTGCGTGCGTGGTCCAGGGGGTCGGTAGATCAGGGTGCCTCTGAGGGTGGTGTTCGGGTTGGTGTGGATCTGGAAATGCAGGTGTTCGGCGCTGGTCAGAGTGTTGTCGGTGCTGGTCGTGAGACGGATGGTGCTCCTGTGGATGATGGCGATGCCTCCGCCCATCTGGTTGGCGTTTCGGTCCCTCCGGACGATCTTGTAGCCCTCTGGGATGGCGATGGCGATGTCGGGAGCTGAAGAGGCGTTCATCCAGGTCTCCGTGAGGAAGGCAACGTCAGGGGCTGTGGCGTCTAGAAGGTTCCAGAGTTCGATGGCGTGTCTGTGGACGGAGCGGGTGTTGAGCAGGATGCACTTGAGGTGGGTGCTGCTGGTGTTCGACTTGGCGGGTGCTGGTGCGGGGCAGGTCCGGGTGCAGGTGAACTTGCAGGCGTGGCAGCTGTAAGGTCCGTGGGTACGTCGTGGAGTGGCTTGATGGCATTCTGGGAGTCGGCCGGTGTTGAGAGCGGTGAGGGTGGCGGCGGAGTACGTCAGGCGGGTCGGTCGGGGTCCTCGTGGGCCAGGGGTCCTGGCACTGGGCGCGGTCCAGGCGCGGACGGGCGTAGACGGGCTTACCTTTGGCGCGCCTTCGGCGCACAATCGGCGCGCCCGCTGCGCGTGACCGCTGCGCGTTCGCACGGTCGCCATTTAAGGCGAAGTGCTCGGGTGGGCGGAGCAGCTGGGAGGCGGGAGCGGGGAGGGAACAGAAGAGAAAAGGGGCGTGGCCACAGGCGGTGGCGGGAGGCGGGAAGCGGGGAGGGAGAGCGGAGGGCGGCGAGGTAGGCGGGCAAACAGGAAGGAAACTGGACACGGCAAAAGAGGATGAAATTACATTAACAGGCACAAATGGAGGGAAAAATAAGGCAAAAACAGGAAGGAAAACGAAGGTACAGCACAAGGGAATACAGGCACAATAGACGGGCAAAACAGAGGAAAAACAGCTAAAAAGCGATCGGACGGCACAGAAAAAAACAAGCACTAATTTTGGGCAAAAACACTGGCAAAACCAGAGGGGAACGGCCAGGCGTCAGCGAGGCCGGCGGCGAGGCAGAAGGCAGGCAGAGGGAGACACACGCAGCAGCTGGTGGCCGTGCGGCGCGGGGGTGTCCCATAAGTGGGTCACCACAACTCATCTGGGCCCTTCCCAAGAGGGCATTCCGATTTAATTCTGTTGCATACAGTTCCCATACAGATTCAGTTGAAAGACTCCCTCCGCCACAGAGCCTCCCTCAGGTGCACCACCAGCTTTTCAGTTCTGACTTTAATCCGAGTTTGCCCCCACTAGGAGATCACGATGGGGATGATTAACCCCACATTATGAGAATTTGTAGATGGGCTTACAGCAGGCCAGTGGGCTTGACCTTTCCCTTGATGTTGGGTTGATTCCGTCTCTTCCCTCACCAACTTAAGAAAGTGCTTCCTTTGCATAGTGATTTAACATGCTGCAGAGGTTTTGGATCAACATCTTCCTGCTGTGGAAGTCAAAACAGATGTACTTACTAAAGTTTAGCAGCCTGCACAGGCTTCCTCTAAGCGAATACTGCCGTTTAGCAAAGCCCTGAACAATACATTGAAGGGTACTTGGTCTAAGCCTTCTTTTTGCCTACCTTTAAAAAAGCAGGTAGCAAGACACTACAGACTGGCGTCTGAGGCTACTCCAAAGGTTCGACATGCAGGCAATGCCTGGCACCCTTGCCCCAGTTGCAGTCCTCTCACCCTTTAGTGGCCAAGGATGGAGATCAGCAAGTTAACGTACAGGTCACAAGGGAAGCAACCTTCCCAGTCCCCCATTCCTGTGACATCAGGCTGCTTTAGTTTACTCTTTGCAGCTCACGTCTACCCTATGGGAGGCAACATCAATTTTCCCCAAGGGTGGTAAGCTATCGCGTTAGACAGGTGGGTTCTCCAGATCATCCAACAAAGCTATGACCGTCCATTCCTTTCCAACCCACCACAGTTTTCCCAATGCAGAGCAGCACCTGTTCATCTTGTTGCAAGACATGCAAGTTCTACTTTCCAAAGGGGCCACAGAAACGGTATTAGATGTGGAAATAGGAACTAGTTGCCACTCTCACCAGTTCTTTGTGCTGAAGAAGGATGGAGGCCATTATCCCATTTTGTCAGTCAGTCAAAAATCTTTATTTCGATAAATTAATATCAAAAAAGGGCACGGTACATAAAGGGAAAAAAAACACATTATACAATGTTAAAAATATACATCTTTGGATTTAAAAAACCATATCATAGTTTACTAAAAGACAAAACAAGAGAGCAAAAAATGTTTAAAAAACATCACTAAATTCATAAAAGCTATATCATAAAATATTTAAAAATCATCATACTGCCATCAACCTAGTTCCTGATATATGGTACTATTTAACTACTAAAGTGCAAGGTGTAAAGCTTCACAACAATATGGCCAATCTTTCATTCTCCATAAGTTTTTTCTTGGTGCGTACCGCACACACCAAATAATTGGCTACGTGAAAGACAGTGCTGGGATGATTTAACAGCTGCAAATAGAGAAGTGCTGGTCTGACTTGCAGAAACCCCGCCTTTTTTAAGATTGTCACAAGATACTTCCTCCTTTCCACTGTAAAGTGCCCACAGAACATGGTGAAATGTATAGTATCTTGGATTATCCCATTTTAGATCTTCACCCTCTGAACATCTTCCTTGTCTGCCTTAGACCCAGGGCGACTGCTTGGTGGCCTTGAACTTGCAGGGCGCATATTTTCATGTCCCCATCCTGTAATCCCACCTGTGGCTCAAGGCAGACCAGGAGTATTTATAATTTGCTGTGCTCCCCTTCGGCCTCACCAGAGCCCCTCGGTTCTTCACGAAAGAGATGGCAAGGTTAGTGGCGCGGTGACTTAACAAAGAAGAGAGGAAGGGTATTGAAGGGAATACTCCTGGTCCCCTTATAGTATATGTATCAAACAATTGAAGGAGTATACCCTGAGGACAAAAAATGTCCACGTGGTATAAGGGAAGACACACAAAGGAGGAAAGTTCTCCTTCTTAAGAAGACCCCTCACTCACCAACCTAGTTGGTGACATGCTTCATCATTGGAGTCCCACCCAAATAGCCGAATGCTATCTGGGTGTGCTTCAACATCTGATTACAGTGGAGCAGGTTTTGATCGCAACAGTGGTGCAGGTTAGTGAAAATAAGTGAATTAAAAATTGTCCTAATTTAACTCCCTATAATACTTTAATATGGAGCAACAGAACAATATTAAAAGCAGTGTAAGATACTGTGCTAGGTTAGATTGACCTCTGGTATCTTTGTGATGATAACAAGTGATAGTGATCCACATGTTTCAACCTTCTGGCAATATTACAAGGTTTTCTTCAGGACCTAGCTATGTGACCCGAGCAGTATACACGCACTAAGGTGTACCCAACCTTGGCCAATCTGATACAACACTGTGTACTCACAGTATGACGCCCTCTCATCAATTGCTGAAAGGGAAATATTTGAAACTCAGTTGGGTCCTGCCTCATGGAAGCCAGTGTTATGACGCAGGCTCTAGTCATACTTCTATCAACCCATACCGCCCGCTTGCCCGCCTATTGTGTGAACCCTTCACGGCGACCCGAGGATGTTAGTGGCGCAGCTTTGGAGGTAAGGGGTACCGGTCTTCCCCCAACCGCAACAATTGGCTGTTGAAGGTGGACTCAACACCAGTCTGTCGTAGACCACCACCAGACAACAGCTAACCTCCCATTCTTATAGGAGTTTATGATCACGTGCTGAAGTTGAATCTGACTGTTGCACAGAGGCTTCCCCTAATAGGAGCCATCTTGAATATAGTGCAGTTCCAAACATTCCCTCTATCACAATGAGTCGAGGACATTCAGGCTATAATTCCAAAATGTTAGCCTCAATCTTGTGCTATTCGCCCCCTGCATCTTGCTCATTGACTACGCCGGGTGGCATATGTTGACTCTACAGTGGAATCTGAATTCTCAGTGGGATAAGCACTGGCGCAACATATTATACTACATCCCCTTTCTGAGGAGTCTCCAAATAATTTGTAGTGGGAACTGTTCTGCCTTAATTGAATCAGCGGCAGACCCTCCTCCCTTCACCATCCAGAGCTAATGGTGGTGACCGATGCGTCGCTGCTGGGTTGGGGCGGCCATCGGGGAGATTAGTTCAATAATTTTTTTTTTTTAATTGAACTAATCGGAGGAAGTTGGAGCACGCCAGGAGACTTTTGCAGTCCCGGCAACTTGATCAGGAATCCCACACGCTTGGATGAGCAGTGTTGAAGTTCCTGAGGAGCATAAACAATATACGGAATATATTGCCGTGTGTGCCATAGCTCCAGTGGCCACTCACTGTTGAATTTTAACGAAGGGAGGACTTATACGCCCCTATTTTCTTTAGACTGTGTGGTTCTGGGAGAAAAAAAGCAGCCACACCAGAAGAGGAGACAGATCCCCCTATTTATATTGATGTACTATATTTCGGATTGTTTTGGGAGACACAGATTTTTATATATATAAGCCTGAAGAAGGTGGTGGATCACACCATACCACTGAAACGCGTCGCTCTGTGTTGACTGAGCACCCAAGCATTGCCGGGTTCGATTAGAACAAAGACACAATAAAGTGATGAACCAAGGTTATTCGCTTTCATGTATGCAGACTTGGTGTGCTCATTTGATCAATCAAGTATTTGATGTCTCTAATGATTTGTCATATTCTCCCAGGTCATTTTTAAGATATGCTTTTAATCAATGTGACTATTTGAAGTGCATTAATGATGTACATGTTATTCTAAACTCGCTTTTGGAAAAAAACGTTATATTTTGAATCCTATTAGGATCCTAAATAATAAAACATATAATTTTTATATTATTCTTTTGGTTTCTATTTGATGTTGGTGATTTGAAGAGTGCATGTATGATAGTAATGTGTTTGCGCGATAGTATTGTGTACCTGTATGCTTAAAAGGAGCCCAAAGGGATCTTATTTCTGACAGAAGCATTTTTGGCACAAACATAAGCAGATCATTGCAACATTGATCATGACTTCGCCTGGAGTTGGTCTGTCTGATAGTGCTTGTTTGCAAGAGCGAGACGATGATCTGCCTGTCCAACGAAGGAATGAGCATTGCTAAAACTACAAGGCAGAAGCTCGATGCACAGGTCCCCCGTGGTTCGCTATCCAGAAGAGAATGCTTAAATTTCCTGGACCAATGGTTACCCCCTCAAAACTGGATCTTGAACTCAGGATGTGGACTGGGCACTTCTAGGTCGTTGGTCATTAGATAAGAGCTATAAAGATACAGCTTCACCTGGCACCAGTGTCCGTTTTGATCGATTTATTGGTTTCAGCAAACGGCCTGTAGATGATCCACGTGTCGCATGCCCAATGTGATTTTAGAAATTATCATTATTGACTTCACACTACATTTGTATTTATCTGTGCACTCCCTTGGATTTTCTCCCAGGGTTCAATGGGATGAGGCCAGAGTCAATGGCCGAGGACAACTCCAGAGAATTTTCTGGGGCTGGTAATTGTGGTGCTCCCGGTAGATCACCTACCTTCTGTCTGAAGTGACAGAACCAGTCTCTCCAGTGTCTGCTGCAAAAGCCTGATTTTCCTTGAGAAGTTGGTGGGTGGTTCCTCTATGCTTGTAGGTCCAAGTAGCCAGTATCTCCTTGTGGAATGCTAAAAACAAGTGGAGGGTTATGTTTCAGAATCACCCTTATATTATAGCTTGTTTTGGCATTTACACACATCGTTCCCTGTTTACGCTCTCAATCACTCTCTTTTTTTTAAACTTACTTCCAGGATATCTGAGCTTGGCACTGGATCTAGGAATTGTTGCTGTGATCCTGAACTGGGGTGGTTCGTTAGTTTGGGCATTCAGTGGATTTTACCAGTCTTAGGACTGCGAAATACACAGAAAGGGTGGTTCTGCTGAGCTCTGGAGTTCCCTTCCGCGTAGCCTTTGGCTAGCTTCTTCAGAATCTATTTTCAAGAAAAACTTGAAAACGTTTCTTTTGAACTCTGCCCTCTAACTACTTACTGTGCCGACCTTTAGCTTTTGGCGCCAGGACGCTTCTTCAGAAACAACTGTGCACTTTACAACTCTTTTGTATTGTATTCTGACCAATGTGATGGCAAGTTGAATAGTTACCCAATAATTCTACCAATGTAAGCAGAGTGGGTTTAAAACTCAACCAGGCCAAGGACATAGATGTGGGACGCCAGCTGGTGAAGATCTTGTGAATCCCTAGAAATCAATACAGAAATGCTTGTACCCCAAACAGTACTGATGCCTGCCCTTTTTATTCATAAAACCAGCATATATTGTTGTTGTGAAGTTGGCCTATATCAGTATTGGTATGAGGGCCTGCCCCAGTCACTTCCAGGATGCACAACTGATTGAAGTCCAATGGCATTACAGCATGGGGTGTAATGACAGGCAGACGTAATTCTGGATAGGGAAGTGCAAGCAGATGGTTTACACCCATGCAGCTGGGAAGATAAATCTAGTTTGTATTGTTGTTTACATGGCAACTGCCTTCACAAACTCCTAGAGGGATCTTAGGAACACTGTTGCCCTCCAATCATTGCCAGACGGGTTGGAAAGCTGCAAATAGTCACCCAACAAAAGACTTTGATTCAATTTCCAAAACAAAAGTGACCCTAGACTGACTTGAACCCTAATTTCTGATGCTGCTGTGTTGTTCCCACCATTGACCTGCCATTGGGATCCTGTGGCGACCATGAGTCTGAGATTTTAACGACTGCATTCCTTTGGTAATGAATACAGTCATTACCCGGGGCAAAACATTTCTAAGAATGTCATAACAGTGACCCTTCAAGTTTACAATTCTCTTGGATCCAATCTGTCAAACAATATCCAAGAGGCCGCGATCATGTCATACACCTGTTGCAATTAGAGAGTAACTGGATCCCGAGGGTTGGCAAGTGCAGTCTGCCAGGAATGAGCGAAACCTCTGCGGCATTCTGTGAGAGCCAATGGAAAGAAATCATTATGTCTGCAACATGCAGTAGTGTAACTATCCTGGAATGTCCGAGAAAGCAGGGCATTTAATATCAGTGCATGAAAAGGGCGTAAGTTATTGCTTGGGTGTTAAGTCATTTACGTACATTGGTTTACTACTTTTGTGCATAAGAGTTTGTACACTCCAAAGCAGGAATATTTTCTTGTTTTCATAATGGTGTCGCTAAGCATCCATCTCCTCAGGCTTACTTGAATGTATAGTTCTTAAAATATCTCTTTTAGTGAAGATATTTAATGCAGACAGCAGAGCATATAGACAAACTTCTCAAACGCCTCTAAATTTCTCAAACGCAGATGAGTTAAATAGGATTCTAGCACTGGCGGCTCCTCCGCTACGGTGGCGGAGTTTCGCCCCACTGAACCAAAGTGAAAAGCTATAGGATCTAGGGGCGTAACAAAGGCCCCCACAGACCCCGCAGTGCGTGGGAGCCCCCAGGCTTCCCTACACTTGAAGGGGCCCCCAAGGCCCCACACTGAAGTGAGTGCTGAAGCAGAGGGCCAACAGGCCTGAGCAATACACATCAGTTCATATTTAGCTTCAGCCTTTCTTTGGGCAGGTAGCAATGTTCTGAAGATCTCACACACAAAAAAGAAACAGCTTATAGCTTTTGTTTCTTGCTTGTGTACAGAGGCCTGGAAGGAAAAGCACCCCAGGATGTATTTGGGAATCTGAGCGCTGTAGTGCAGAAAGAAACAGTGGACAGAGCAGCGACCAGGAGAAGGTCAAAAGGAAGGTCAAAGAAAGAAGCAATGCTGCGAAGGAGAGACAGATGATAGAACTCAGTGTGTGAATTTGTGTGCAAGGAAAGGGGCTTAACGCCCCTACCTCCCTCCCATGGTGCAGGAGGCCCCGGGACCCCTCAGCCATGCACCTTGCTTATCCTGATATCATGCAGTGGACAGCACCTTGCTCTGTTCTTTGTGCAGAGACAGTACGATAAGTTGACATTGCTCTGAAGAAATGTAAGTAACACCTGCCTCTGATTCTACAGGAAGCTAGGCAAGGGCTTTTGAAATTGCAAGAGTGGGTGAAGGGCTCTTGCAGAAGGCCTGGATGGATGACTACAGCAGGATTCAGTGTTTATGGACCCTTCCAAATCCAGCCTGCATCCTCAGTAAGAGTCCATTATCGGAGTCAGACTACAGAGGTGGCAAGCAGCAAAGAGCGAAAAGGTCTCATGCGTCCTGATCTTGCAGCCTTCTCCCATTCATGTTGGCATGTTGGCATCCTTCAGCGGCTGAAGGGCTGTGATTCCTAGGGATTAAAGAAGTAGTGAGGCTAGTGCTGGGCTAGCTGGTGTCCCCCAAACAGGTGAGTCCTCCAACAGTCCTTTTCTTTCTACCTTGATGTGATAAAGGGAGGCACGGAGTAACTGGCAGGCCCTGAGGGTATTGGGCCAGTACCATAGAAGCATTCATTATTCCTCGCCACCTGGTCACACCAGACTTAATAAAACCCCCAGAAGCCCCCACTGGGGCCCCTGTAAGTACTGAACAAAGGCAACTGTTTTAACAATGCCTGACAGCGGATGGAATCTGGGTAGGAGTGACTCCTTGCATTGCTTGGTCTGGCCTGCAGCTCTATCCCAATGATCCTCGGAATAGTGGACATTGCTCCTTGTACATGTATGTTTTGACTCCATAATTATTGAAAGCTGGGTCAGCTTTTCTATTTTTCAAACTGCACTAAAATGAGTGCACTGCACTTCCTTAAAATGTATGTGTTTCATGTTATAGGAAAGCACTGAAAACTTGTGTAAAAGCTCTCAGAGCTCTGCTACTCGAAATAAAGCAAACAATTAAAATACCATAGTCACGCTGCTTTCAATGTACTTATTCCTAGTGTCTCCCCATCACCTTGGAAATCTCTGTGCCCAACACAACATCCCTCTTTTTCCATATTGGTTGCCTCACTTTTTGTGGGTTACTCGATCTCCGTTATCTCCCAACATGTAGTTTCCATCCTGCTTTCTTTCCTCCCCTCTCTATAGCTACTATTATGACGTCCTGTTCTTCTGTGCCTCTTCCTCATTCTTTCATACAGTGCCCATAATGCACTGTGAATGACCCTCATTTCAGGCAATCTTACTCTCTTGACAGCATCTGGCCAGAGGTGTTCACTCTTGACCCTCCACGCACCCAGTTTCTTTCTAGCTCTTTTGTTTCTTTCTATGTTTTTTCCCTTTCTTGTTTTCTTCTCTTTCCCATAAATGCCCTTCATTTCTGCCCTTACCTCTCTAACCTGTTTCTCTCACTCAAGTTTCAAGTTAATTTGTTTTAGTGTTCGGTCTTTGAAACAAACCATTACACTGAGCAACATGATTTGCAGCACATCGACATCCTAATAAAATAAAATAAAAATCATTGTTAGAATTTTAAAACAATTCATCCTTGTTCTACATTCATTGGACCAATAATAAAATTACTGTAAAAATTGAGAAAAACATATCATAGTAAAAACCATGTGTAAGACAGCTAATTTCTTTGCAATTTTTCTGTAGTTTCCCAATAATTGTAAGAGTATGTTTGGGTTTCCACAGGATTTCGACCTATTTCCTTTTAAGTACAGATTTAAAGATTTTACTCCCCTACAGACTAGGGATTGAGGAACCATCTAGCTGGGTGATTACTGCTTCTCAACTTGTTCGAATGTTCATGTTGTTAAATATTTATTTTAATAATATCTTCCCTTCTTTTAATAACTTTGGGCATTCGCA
The DNA here is from genome assembly GCF_964263255.1 of Lissotriton vulgaris. Taxonomy (NCBI): domain Eukaryota; kingdom Metazoa; phylum Chordata; class Amphibia; order Caudata; family Salamandridae; genus Lissotriton; species Lissotriton vulgaris. The sequence goes on from NC_141691.1 coordinate 1,992,378,525, forward strand.
GAAAATATGTTGAAGAGATTCATATTTATAATCACACTGTCTGCAGTCTCGGTTGTGCCTTTGGTCTTTCCATGAAGGGATGAGATCCTTTGTTTCCCACATGCCAAAAAGTAGTCTCATGAATTGATGTTTTAAGGTCTCTCTCACTCATTCCTTTATCTCTGCCAACTGTCCTGACTTTGTAAGTTGTTTTTCTCTCTCTTTATCCCTAATTCTTTCACTTACTCTCTCTCAGACACATTATTTAAGAGTGCTCCTCCATTACTCACTAACTGTCTGTACCCACTTTTTGTTATGACTGTCCTTCTCGATCTCCTTCTCTTTCCTTGACTGTATCATCTTGCATCCTCTTTCAGTCTCTCTTTCCTCTTATACATCCATTATGGCCTGCTGTCGCTCGCTATTTGACCGCTCTTATTTACTTGCTGCTTCTTTCCTCCTGTATTGTTTCTCGTCAATGACGGTCACTCTCTCCTGGCAGCCTCCACCTCGCTTACAGCTGCCTCCTCTTTATGAATGTGTTTGGTCTAACTATTATTCTAACTCATGCGCTACAATACATCTTTCAATATGTTACAGTGTTTGTTCATTTATCATTACCCCCTCCACTCTATTCCCTTGTATTAGTTCCTTGGCTAATCTGATTGGTGTTTGGAGCGTTGCTGAATAAATATTTGTGCCAGTTAACTGTCACTGTGCTTAATGGCAGAGGCATAACAATAGCCCCTGCAGCGCGAGGAGGCCCGAGCTCCATGGGTCCCCTCTGGCACTGTGCACTTGCGGCTGGCCCCTGCCCTGAGACAGGCCCAGACTGGCAGTTGCTGGGGTTTCCTGAGGCCGGTTTTGTTACAGGGGGGCGATTTTCTTATTGGGGATCTATATTACATCATGCCTCCCGAACCATCAAAGGTGTTTGGTGCAGCATAAATGCCAGCTTTAGAAGTAGCAGCACTGGGGTTAAATTAAAAGCTGTTGTCCCTCTTTTATTTCCAATTCAGTCCTCACGGAAATAAAAGTGAGACAAAGATGCTCTGCGCTCACTCACGTGATAGTAGATGGCACAACCTGTAGCGGAGTGCCAGTCTGATCCTGAAAACGCTAATTACGCTTGTTGGTTTTGTTTGTCAGAGGACACACAAAGTCGGCCAGCGTCTTATGTTGTCGCAGCAGTTGGCATGCGCGCTTCTTCCAGAAAGATTTCATACCTTTCAGGATAATAAAAGAGACTTGCTTAAAAGGGCGGCAGTTTGAAGAAAATTGTCTTAGTATGTTTTACTTTTTGAATAACATTACTGTGTCATAGGCCATAGCATTAAGCTGAATACAGATTCAGATGAAACCACTATTCAATGAGTGCAACGTGCACTGTATGAGTTGGATGTATTTGCTATTTCAGCCATTGATGTGGGCCTGTAGTGGTGAGAGCCTGTCTGCGACATCCTTTTCACTAATCTGGCACTGGCTGGATCATCATGATATAGTTTTACAGTGGCCGAAAGTATTGATAATGTGGTCACAATAGTAAGAAGCATATTAATAAGATTAATTTTATTGACATCATATTATATCCAATTTTTCAGAAAAGCAGTTTTTTCAAAATCCTGACTGTAATGCCCTCGGTTGCATGGATGAGGCTGATCTTATGTGTTATTTAGCTTGGCAGGGCTTGGATGACTTATAAGGGGCAGGACTCCATATTTGAGTGCAGGCCTCAGACCAGCCCTGTTTGAGGTTGCACCACTGTTGCTTTTAACACGAGACAGAGTGTAGAAGATCGTTTGATGAAAGTGCAACTCTAAAGATGATTTTGAAAACGTAAAAAATCTGTGATCCTGCTGTTTTAAATTAAAGGTTATATTAAGCATAAAACTATGAAGCATCATTGCAAGAATCGGACCACCTTATAAGAGCTGCTATGTCATGTATGTTGGGTTATGGTATAATGAAATTGCATGATATGTTGTTCAATAGTATGCCGTGCTACGTTTTTCTATGTGTTAAGTTGTTATGCTTTTATGTTATATTGTGTTACGTTACTGGGCTGTGATACGGCATAACATTAATGATTTAAAGAGTGCTGCAGGCAAATAGAGGACTACTTAAGTGCACTAAGACACACGAGGAAAGAGGGTGGGCGCACAAGAAGGTTTAGGGTGAAGGGCACCATCCGGCAGTTTTCCAGCTGCATTGCCTTAGTCTTCGTGGGCAGTGCCAGCTTCTCTGAGGCATATTTCTACCTGAGCAGGAAGTGGACCCAGAACCTGTTTGCATTCTTCCTCTTTGTTGGGTTCTGTATTTCTCTTCTCAGGGAGAGGTGGTGGGAAAGCGTTGCTTCTATTGGGATGTTTTCAGTGTCTGGCAGCCCCCAGTTGCGAAGGCTGCTTTCCAAATGAGGCTTGGTGGGAGGTAGCTGGCTGAGCATGGCCTTTTTCCTCTCTCCTGGTAACTTGCTTCCTGATGGGTTTTGGGCCTTGACCAGCTCCGGCACAGCAGCTAGTTCAGACCCTCCATGCAGATAATTGCTCTGGCTTAGCTCTTCTTGGTGGGATCCTCAAGACCAAAATGAGCCAGACTTCCATGTGGCTTCTGTCTGCCACCCACGCTCTACCCTCAGGTGCCAAACATTACAGACAAAGCAGTGACCTTTGATGGAAAACGTGAACAAGAAAGTCATACATATTTAGTGATGCTTTTCTGGTCTATTTTCTATGTTCTCTGTAAGAACTTGGATATGCTTGCTTATCCCGATGCACTGTAAGGTCATCATTTACTATGTTTTAAAAGGTAATACATTTGAATATACAATGAAAAATATGTTGTATAATGCACAGCTTTTGCCATTAAAGAACAAATATTATTGGGGGAGAACCTCTCCCCCCAACCCCACTTGCAAGAGTCAGGCTGGCTAACTACATACCACAGAGGGACTGATCTGACAAAATATGAAAGGGCTGCTTGGGGGGGACCCTCCACGTACTTTGCAGGGGGCCTCCTCAAGTTCCGTTAGACCACTGATTGGATCCCAGTGGTGGGAAACACAATCACAGGTTGTAAGAAGTGAGCGGAGGGGGTCCGGGAAATAGCAGAAATAGGAGAAGTGGGTGAAGAGGAAGAGGGGGTAAGGAAGAGGTGCACACCAACTGAAAATGATCTAGAATGCAAATGTGAAAAAGGAGAACAAACACAATCCCAGTAAGTTGGAACCTTATCACATCTTTCAATTACACAAAGTTTCTTACTCTGATTACCGTCACAAGTACACGTGTCTGTAAATTAAAAAATAATACAAATGTAGGGAAATTCCTGGCCAATGCCAGATTAAACCCCTAGGCCTCTAGGCAGTTGACATTTTGGGGACCCGTCACAAATTATCTCCTAATACCCAGTGCACCAGATTTATTTACAAACTGACAGCTGCCAGAGAATGAGCTTTTAAGAGACAAACTGTTCTGTGAATCTGATGTCTCTGGTTTATTTACTTTAAGTTGTTAATGGGTACATAACATTAATGCAGTATTTTCTCCAGGGAGTCTTTAAGGTAAAGTTTTCGTTTCTTGGAGTTTATACTTTTTAAAAATCTTTTGTAAACAATATTTAAGAAAGATTGATTGTAATTTACTTTCAAGATCAAATCAATATTATTTTGTTCTGTTGTCACGGGCCCCTGAAAGGAGTGGGACCCCTAGGCCGGTGCCTACTTTGCCTATTTAGTAATCTGAAACTATTCCTATGTGATTGAAGGTTTACATGCCTGGCTGGTGGAGCCAGGCAGGAATGGCTGCCACAGTGGGTGCCCTCTGAATCAAGAAACAGGCTCTAGGGGTGATTGAAAATGCCAAGCTGGTCTTGCACCTTTTACATTCATAATGTGAGGCCAGGGGTATCATTTCAATCAGTCCTTGGCCTGCTGTGAAGCGTCCAGTGTTACTGGCTGCCCATGGTTTCATCTGCCCCACTGTGGTATCATGTTGTCCATGTCCCTTACAACGCGCAGGATTGCCGGTTGCGTGAATGTCCGGAAATTGAAGCGGCTAGACACAGGCAGGCGGCGCCGTTTGCGGGAAGAGTGGGTAGACCCACAAGACGCTGCCCCTCCACCTTACAATAACTAATGTTTTATCTGGTTTTTGTCTTAGCTTAATACATAGACCTAGTTCCAGGAAGTAACTAGAACTGCAACTGAACCAATCTGTCAAACCAACTTGTGCCAGCCTCACAAACAGGCAGAGCCTGCCCTTTCCATTAGTCAGTTTAGAAATAAAAGACTGAACAGAACTCATACTGATGGTCATCACACAATCAACTGCAACACACACTTAGGAAGCCTGGATCTGTCGTATCACACGCGTGTACACTCCATCCCAAATTTATTGACTTGGAAGGAGCAGACATCAATATTGGAAATCAGTCCTTTTATTCTTGATTAAAGTTGTGCTCATTACTTTTAAAGAAATAAAAGGCTCCCTCCAGACTGAAAGGACACCTTGGATCAGACTAATGGAGTCTAGAAGTTCTTAACTCCTTCCTGCTAGGTCTTGTCTACACGGAGTCCTCAATAGCACTTGCAAAGAACATATTAACCTCTGCTCTTACCTTTGTCATTAACCCCTTTACTGCTAAGGCATTATTATTAATCTCATATAATTTCCATTGAAATCAATGGAAAGTCCATGACGAGTTACCCTTGTCGTTAGCAGCCAATGGTCAAGGCAGACAATAACACAAATTGTGAATGTTATATTCTCGAAAAGAACATAACTACAAGGAATACAGATTAGCACGGGTCTAGACCTATGATCCGTGGTGCCACGCAAAGACTCCAAGCCACCTTATTTGGAAAAGTGTGCACGCAACCTTGGTCATCGGGGGAAGGGTTGGTCACCATGTGGCAGAAACAACATAGAATACTTCGTTCAACATTTTGAGTAAAGGTTATGTAGGAACCTTCGTTTTTGCACAGAACCAAAACGTATCCCACCCACTCACTCTCACCTGTGACCTGGCAAAGCATCCATTCATTCATCCATTACATCATCTTGCAAGGGGGTCTGTTCAATAAGTTGTAGGTGCTATGTGTATTTGTAAAGCTACTATCTCCCACGAGGGTATCCTGATGTTGAAGGTCAAGTCGGAGAATGGATGTTCCCAAGGTAGTTTTTACCTCTACTGTAGTTAATATCCACAAAGTATTAACTTAGTGGGTAGTAACTGACGGAATGTGTGTGAACTGGGTTCTTAATGCAGTTGTTTCTTCAGGGGTGTAAATGGAGGGATTGAATCTAATGATTTTTTTTTTGATGTGAGTAAAATAAAAACCATGAGTGTACTGATGCATAAGTACCATAGAGTACTCCTGAAGAGAATCTTCTCTATGTGCAAAAATGAAGATTCGTATATAATGATTACTCAAGATGTTGAACCAAAATATTATTTTTTGTAGTTCCCAGTATAATTACATAAATATAATTAAACGTAGTCCTTTTAATTAGTGTTCCCCATTTTAACTCTTTATAGAAACATATTGTTGAAGAGGGTCATGTCCACCATTCCAAAATGGCTCCCGCGCTCTCCTACTTGACCACTCCTAGAATTTGCCATTTCGAGGCTCTCCTGTCCCTTTTCCAGTCCTCAAACTGCTTCACAGGCAGCATGCAGTTTTATAAATCACGGAAATCCCTCATAATGATCGAAGTCTTAAGTAGAGAAACTATAGGTAATTAAAAGTCCTCCTAGTGCCCTGTTCATGGCTTTTAAATGATGCCACAAGTGTAATCACGAATGACAGCATAAATGAAATCGCTTCCACCTCACATATGACTCTTCAGTGTGAATGCCACGGGCGCCTTTTTTTTATTACAGGCTATTCACTTCTTCATAGCAAAAACGGATTCCCTGCAACTTTTTTAAGTCACACATCACAAAGCTCATTGTGCTGGTTAATAGAGTGATGTAGACTCTACACATTCGTCCACACAGCCAACCCAAAATTCATTTTACTGGAAGATTTTGATATGGAGAATTTGTTGAATAGTGGATTTGATGAATGATGACCACATAGAACTCAACATTAAAAATGGACAGTTCTTTGAACCCCACTACAATCTGATGAATGCTCTGCAAATAATATAACGGGGCGAAACGCTTAGACAACAGTATTACCCTTCTTTCAGTTGATCCACTAAAGAAACGTGCACAAAAATAAAATGAAGAAACAATAGAGAAAAACAATAATAACTAGCTTCTCTTGTGAATCTGAAATCTAGTCTGCGTGGTTTGATACAATGGCACATTTGTACTTCTAACATACATGTTTTAAGCCAGTAGCTGCTGAAACAAACTTAGCGACAGAGTACCGAAGCTTAGAGGGAAAGACCTATTCTTTTGGAGAGTTTCTATACTATGCATATAATCAGTTTATGCAACAAGTGGTAACTTAGAATGTGCTTCTGCGAACCAGCTGGTCTAATAACGGATTTTTTGTTTTCACGGGTGCTACTGTTTTTTTAAATTAGTGTAAATTCCACATTTTCATGAGTCAGTATGAGCAGTTGATGCTATGTTTGGTCTTTTAACAACAAGAAGTTTACTTTGCATAGCACTGGGGTCATGTACCCTCTGGGCATTGTTTTACCAGCGATGCACACAGTCACTTTCTGTATGACATGAGGCCTAAGTAGAAAATACTTAGAAATCCGTGTGAAAAACATTTCCATACCCTAACATGGCCTCAAGAATCACTCTTGCAATAAAGGAGGGATGTACCGCTAACGTATGGGTGGTCATGTGGCCACTTCTATCTTATTCATCAAGAGGTCCATCAAAAATATCTCCCAGATACCTCAGTGTACATTTGTTTTGAACTCTCATAAGTGAAATGACCATAGCGTCTGATGGTCTTTATATTGCCATAACTCTCCCTCATATGAAGATTCACAAGCTCCATCATCAGAACTAAAGTCAACCTACTACCTTAGTTCCTAACCCAATATCAACCTACTAACCTAACCCCTTGTTCCATTATCAACCTACTAACCTAAAAACGTGGCCCAATAACCTACTAACCTAACCCCCTTGATCCCATATAAACCTACTAACCTAACCCCTTGATCCCATATCAAGCGACTAACCTAATCCCTTGATTGAATATCAACCTAATAACCTAACCACATTCCACAATATCTACCCACTAACCTAACCTCAAGGCCCAAATGAACCTACTAAACTAAACCAATGACCAAATATGTATCAACTACCGTAACTCATTGATCCCATGTCAACCTACTAACCTAACCCCTTGCAATCTTATAAATCTACTAACCTGACTGCATTGCCCAATATCAAGCCACTACCCTACTCCTGTGACCCAATATCGAACTACTAACCTAACCCCAAGTTCCACATTAAACCTACTAACCTAGCCACGTGGCCCAGTATCAACCTACTAACTTAACTGTTTGATCCCATATCAATCTACTAACCTTACCCCTTGATCCCATATAAACCTACCAACCTAGCCCCTTTCTCCTCTACCTCTGACATTATACATGCCTATGAGCTACCTACCACATTATCGTACTAAATAGGCTAACATATCTTTTTAGCCGCACACCATATGTGCCATCTACCTCTGTTATCACTGTCAAACGATACTGTATTATCCTATTAGCTGATACCTGTTTCTTTCAAACAGTGACACTATCTAAATTTGATGCTTATGTAAAGTGCTTTGTAAAGTACTATGATACTGGTCATCTTGGCTCACTGAGTCTTGCATGCCGGTGATCGAACTTGCTATTCCACGCGGATTTAGGATCGCGAGGATGGATCGACCATCTGGCAGGGGTGGCGGTGTGGCTGTAATCTATCGTGACCACTGGGTAGTGGTGAGTGAACCGCCAGATTTATTTGGCGATTCAGAAATGCTACACTTTGCTGTGGTTCTTTCCCCCCACTTCACTTTGGGAGGCACCCTACTCTACCGCCCCCCGTCTATCCCGGTAGCTTCGTGGGCAATATTGAGGAGGTTATTGTTCCCCGGGCCCTCAATTTTTCTCGCTATCTCCTGCTGGGTGATTTTAACATCCATATGGACACTGGGGATCTGCCTGAATCAAGGGGTTTGGCTGATGTCCTTGCGCTGGCGAACCTGACACAATGGGTGAACTTTCCCACTCATAAGGCTGGTCATTGGTTAGATTTGGTCTGCTCTAACTTTGAGATCACTATGTCACCCCCTATGAAGGTTACCTGGTCGGACCATGCCTTAATTTTGTTCACTTGGCCCTTAGGTTCTAAAGTGCTGAGGGATTTGCCTGCCCCTCAAGCTCACGCCCAGAGAATAAATGTAACCACCTTCTCAGATTCGCTTCTGGCTAACCGGCCAACGTTGCCGTCTAACCTAGAGTCTGCAGTGGATTTATTCAATGCTTGGGTTAAACAAAGCGCCGTTGTGCCCTCCAATAAAGGTGGCAGTAAACGGGTCAGGTCATCGCCCTCTAAACCCTGGTTCTCCCACGCTCTCAGGGAACTTAAATCCGGCTGCAAAAAACTGGAGCGAGCCTGGCGCCGTGAATTCCGCCCTGATCTGAAGAGTGATCTGCGGAAGGCGCAGAAGGTTTACTATGCCGAAATTAAAGCTGCCAAAAGTAGGTACTTCTCAGAAAGGATAGAGAAGGCGGACAACGAAGTCTTTGCCATTGTTCAGAGTTTCCTTTCTCCCTGTGCTGCCTTACCAGTTCTTCCGGCCTCCGATCTCTGGTGTGAAGAACTGGCCTGCTTTTTTGATAATAAAATCATCAAAATTCAAGAGGAGCTCCAAAATTCCAGTGGGCTTCTTCGGCCCTTGTCACCCTTCGCTTGTTCTGGGGGGAAGCAATCTACTAGCCAATTTACCACCTTTGAGCCAGCTGTGCAAGCGGACGTGCTGGCCATCTTGGAGTCACTAAAGTCGGGTTCACCCTCTGACCCTTGCCCCGCCAGGGTTCTGGGGGGAGCTGCGAGCTTGGTTTATCAGGAGGCCACTCAGGTGGTCAATTTGTCTTTGTCCTCGGCCTCAGTGCCACCTTGCTGGAAACAGGCGAAATTGCTTCCCCTCCTTAAGAAGCCTGGCCTGGACCCTCTAGCCACGTCCAGCTATCGTCCGATATCGTTGCTCCCGGCACTGGCGAAGGTCTGTGAAAAGGTTGTCTATAGGCAGCTGAATAATTTTATTGAGTCCTCTCAGGCCCTGCACCCGGCTCAATCGGGTTTCAGGGCGGCTTTCAGCACCGAGACGGCTCTGGTGGAAGTTTCGGAGGCCATCAGGGAGTGTCTGGACGGAGGCGGCAGAGCGGTCCTGGTTTTGCTGGACTTATCTGCCGCCTTCGATACGGTTCCCCATGCTCTGCTGCTGAATCGGTTGGTAGAGGTGGGACTGTCAGGCGCGGTTCTGGCTTGGCTGTCCTCGTTTCTGTCGGAACGGACGCAGCAAGTTTGGATGCCTCCTTACGCCTCGTCTCCCAAGAAGCTCAGCACAGGGGTCCCCCAGGGGTCGACGTTAAGCCCCCTGTTGTTTAACGTTTATATGACCCCGCTGATCTATCTGGCTGAGCAGTGGGGAGCCAAAATAATGGCGTACGCCGACGACACTCAGCTGTTGTTTACCTGGCCTAAGAATTGCCTAGATGCTAGTGTCGTCTGCTCCTGTCTATCCAATGTCTTTCGGTGGCTCCTGTCAGTCCAACTTAAATGCAACGAGGACAAGACAGAGCTGTTGTTTTATGGCAACTTTCCGGCCAATTTTAAGGATCTCATTTGGCCGCCTGATTTTGCTTGTCCCAGCTCTCTTGGAGGCCCGGCCAAAAACTTGGGGGTCTGGTTCGGACAGGATCTTAAGTTTGAAGTACATCTAAAAAAACTTACGGCGACCTGTTTTGCGACCCTCAAGTCACTAAAAAGGTTCCTTCCACTGCTCCATAGGGAAGCAAAAGAGACGGTTCTGCGTGCTCTGATTCTATCTAGGCTGGATTATTCCAATGCCCTCTTTAGCGGTCTTCCTAAATATCTCATCAACCGAATGCAGATTATTCAGAATGCGGCGGTCCGACTTTTATTCCATCTCCCGAGAAGAACTAGCGCTTCTGCTCATCTCCGAAAGCTCCATTGGCTTCCAGTGGCCCATCGTATTGTGTTCAAATCTCTGGTCCTGGCCTTCCGTGCCCTGCATCAACACGGACCACAATATTTGCACAAGAGGTTCACGTTTTATTCCCCTCGCCGTGCACTCCGATCAGCTAATCTCCTTCTGATGTTTACGCCTAAAATCAGATATGTGAGATTGGGTGGTCAATCTATTTCTGTCCAAGCAGCTCGATCCTGGAATGCCCTGCCGCTCTCTTTGCGTGCGTCAGCCACACTGGCAGAATTTAAGAAGGGGTTAAAAACTCACCTTTTTAATCTCAGTATCTAGTTGCTTCCCTTCTTCCTTGGTTCGGCTCTGTTCTAGTTCACATATCGCGCCAGGATACTCTGTAGTAGCAGAGCGCGTAATAAAATCTTTTATACATACATACATACATACATCTTGCGGTTGCTCCATATAAGAACGCATTGAATAAGACTAAATCAGTACATGAAATAAGCTGGTAGTATGATGCTCTGATAATGTAACTGATGTGAATTTCCATCTAAAGTGATGAGTCCAGCATTTCTTCCAGGATTTGAACCATTGTTATGGTGGAAATCGCAGGAAATGGCCTTACCTCTTTGTTTACATTGTCCTCCTGTTATGCTTCCTACCCCTCTCCTCTCTACCCCACCTTACTGTTTGTGTATCCCATTTCCATTAAAAACAGGAATAGTATGAGTTGCAATGCTGTTGGCCTCTAGTTTATTGGAATTTTAACTCCTCTGTTTTTAAAATAGGTTATTTCTCATTGCTTTATGTTTGATCTTTTTTCTAAAGTACATGTTTACCACCCCACCCCCTCAAAAATCCAAAACTCGGAAAGCAAGCCCCCTCCACCTTGGCTCCTTGCCATCTTCTTGTTAGACTTGCTGGGACTTTTAGCTGAAAATGGGAAAATGACTACTTCTGCACACAAATGATAAAATGAGTCATTTGGACTGTTCCTCTCTCTCACAACATTACATTAATGATGAATATCGAATTAGAAATGTAATCCATTTGGGGATAGAGGAAGGCACCGAGAGGGACCTAGTGATGTATAAACATAGGTACCTGATATTTATGGCAACCGCCGTAATAAGACTATGTATTGCCTCAATGTGGCTACAGAAGGATGCACCATCTTTTGAATTGTGGAGAGCCTGATTTTTAGCATCCTTTAATATTGAATAATGTTTATATGCTCTGAAAGGCAAACGGAAAAGGAAACTTGGCCACTAAATGTGGGGTCCAGTTGTGACCTATATGGGCTTATAAATCCCAGGGCTTTGTGTTGTGTTCCTCTTCTCTTTTACTTTATTGACTATGTTTTGTATTAATTTAAGAAATTGTGTACCGCTGGCTGATGTATTTTTCTATGATTTTTCTTTGTCTGTACGATCATGGATTAACAATAAAATCATTTAAATAAAAAACATGTATTCCATGTCTTTATGTTTCCACATACTGGGCACACACAGGTTCTCCAATGTGTAGCCCATATTTTGAGTGTTTGCTCCTACCACAGTCGGTCAGGTGTAGTACCAGAACAGAAAGTTGTGGCTTAAATATCCTCTAATAAAAATATAATTTCCTAAATATCATTTACAAAAATATCGCCCCATTGAGACATAATACATGGTTTGCAAACATATCGCCCCATTGAACATAATACACCGTTTGCAAACATATTGCCCCATTGGACTTAATACACCAAACTAAGTGATCAGAGCCATTTTAAAGGCATGGGCAATATTGGCGATTGCCCAGGGCACATTAAAAAAATATTTTTTCTCTGTCATGGATCTCGCCTCATTTCACCTCACCTCTTCCACCTCACGCCTCTCTCTCTCTATACCTTTTGCTGTCTCATTTAGTACTATACAGTAGTCCACTAATCATCCACCATTTCTTTCGACCAATGGTAAGAACACGTTAATTAGACACGGAATTCCAGATAAAACATTGTCCCGTGATTAAAAAAAAAAAAGATTCAAGCACAAACGTGAGTTATTTTATCAATGCTTATTCAAGGTTTCTTTTGGCTGGTGGACACCGGCCAACGTGTGCTTTCAACATTTTTTGCCTGCCCCTGTTTCTGAAAGTGTAACTGTAACCTGTAATTCAATAATGCATGCTATCACAAGGTCGTGCATTAGGTGAAACTTGGAAATTAATTCAAAGTTATTCTAAATAATGCCCCCCTGCCTCTCAAAAAATGTTTTGTTTCATGTTCCAAAAATATTTCAGTTGGCACTGGGAGTGATACGTAGGCCACAATATTTATGTCAAGGGATAGTTTTGTTGTTGATAATTTAACATCCAGCTGTCAGTAGACTACAACTGGAGAACATGGAAAGGGAGCCTAGTCCATGTGGCTTGTAGGTGCCAAGGTACATTGGATATAGGCTCACAGGAAATATATGTCAATACATGACCAAATCGTGCCCAGGGTGGCTAACTTCTGTGCCATTGAAAATGCACATTGTGCAGCATGTTATGTGGCACTAATATGCAGTTACTGTGACATTGTAATGCACAATCTACAATCAATCCATTTACTTTAGAAAACTATTTTTTAAGTAAGAAACATATGAAAATTGAGCTGCAACTATAAAAAAAAACAATATTCAGCAATTATTTTGTCGTCTTTGATACACAATTTTGAATTAGGTTGTAGAAAAAAAATCTGTGACGTGGAATTCTTGCTATAAAAGCTGCACCTCTGTTAATCTAGTTGTGAAAACTATGTTGCAAAACCTGTATCTGTGGAGGCAAACATGATGCAGGGATAAGGCAGACGCCCAAAAGGGTATGTCAATTAAGGGAGAAAATGGAAACAGGCAAGGATGTGGAATTTTGACCTATATGTGGGGATGACGTACTTGTGGATCAAGGGGTGCTAGAGTAGTTAAGGAATGCCATCAGCTTTGTCCCACCTGCCAGCCTCCTAGATCTCATATCTCCATTGAGCTAAACTCTCTAGACTTACTGACTTCCAACCCAAGCCTTAGGAAAACCAATATCAACAGACGAGTTCCCCAAGGCAATAACATCCTTCAACTTATGTAAAGCCCTGCAGCTTTAGAATTATTATGGCTATATTTCATAAGAGTAAAATTAAATCCTTCACACAAAGTAAATCAGATTTTGGAGATTATGCCAGGTACAACACTGCATGATGCTACCATCAGTTAGAGAGGTGCAATACGAGATAAAACGAGAAACAAGAAACTCTTTAGCGCACTTAAGGCTCCTGTAGGGGGTAATAATTAAACTATACAATATTTTATTGGTCTCCAGGCCCTTGACTCAAACTCAGGCCTACTCAAATGGGCTGAGTGGAGACAAATACATGAAGCGGTTTACATAGCAGTGCAATGTGTGTAGAGAATAGAGCACTACACTCTACAAATGTTATTATTACAAATCGTATTTATTGTTTCGGCTTCTGACTCTAAGCCATACAATATAAAAACACAAATTAAAAGCATCACTTTATAAACTAAATTTGTCTGGACAATTTCATAAAATATTCTACTTAAATGTTAAAACCACGGACTAGCATATAAATATACCACAATTTCGTCCATGACATCTTGAATCATCTTCCTTTCCTCCTAAAGTGCACAGAGCATTTAACTGCTGATTTATTGTTCAGTTTTGTGTCGCCAGATAGAATCAGTTGCAAGCAAAATTTTTGGATACTTAGAGAGTAGTGAACTATAAAGTTGTGTATGACTCCAGTATGTTTCCTGGAAGTAGCTCAAGGGCTGCAGAGACTCCCCAGAGACGCGGTGGTCTACATATTTGGTGGTCTTGCCCGGCACTTCAGCCATTTTGGTCCAATGTGCTTGATATAACACGTGAATGCCTGGATTCCATTAGCAATCGACACAGGGCTGGTGTTATTTAGACCATGTCTCACAGGAAGGAGGGTAACTAGAATAGATGGTGGTCTAATATGGCAATATTTAGAAGCAGTGAAACTGACAATACCCATATGATGGAATAAAGACTTGATTCCCCCCCACCCCCCATGGTATGCGGTGTGGTATACACAAATCTGGAACACCCTGGTTTGGAAAGACTAGTGGCTAGTGCGAGGAAAGGACAATGGAAGTTTGACAGAGTCTGGAAGCCGCTACTGGAGTATATATTGGTGGGACTCCCCGCTTTTGCTTTTGGCACTTTATCTCTTCTCTTGATGACTACAAGGACGCCAAGGGCGAGTAGTCATGGGGGAGGGGAAGGTAAGGTTTGGGTGGGTCGCGGGTGGGACTTGGGGTTAGGCTAGTTTATACTGTTTTCTCATTGACAGGCTAAATTAATATAATGCTGTAATGCTTAAACATACTTGAAAATGGTATTGGATTATGTGCTTGTTTTATATTTAAAACCCCAAAATGCTTGTTTGAAAAAGACCTCTGTCTTTTTCAACAGCGGGGTTCTGCTGAAAGCAACTGTAAACAGTCTTATTCAGCGCTGTGGACTTTAAAATTCAACCTTCTGGAATCAACCAATGTTCAGAAACACCTGAAAAGAACATGAAACTGAAAAGGCGAGGAGCACATTAAACCCCAGTCTTGTCAATGCTCCAGACTAGATGGGGACATCCTAGAGTGCTTATTGTTGGTGATTACTAGAGATGCAGGACTGGGTAAAGGGAACTGTTTTACCTTTTCTCTACACTGCAAGGCCCCATTAAAACCATCTCCAAACTCTGAGTACGGCAGTCACAGATGATGTGCCCGCGGGTGATTTATGAAGATATTGAGGAGCGCCACTGCACGTGCAACATTCATTCAAAGTTTGGCAAGTTTAAGCAAGAAAATGTTGTTAATGGTGAAATGTGCAAAATGATGAAGTGATGATTGTGCATTTGTCAAATGTGGCACTTAATTAATTCACACTGGAGGGGAGGTGGACTCACAGTCCGAATCTCACCCACTACTAACCTGTTTGAACAAGAGCACAATCGTGTTAATATGATGTTCATTAAAATCAAGTATACATTTTCTTTAGTGTTCTGCAAATTCCAGCAGCTGAAAATAGCAGCAGCCTGGAAGTTAAATAGTTAACTGCTGAGCCAGTTGTTGGGCTCCTCTACTGGTCTATACTAGTATGACATACATACCGCACTATTACCAAGGGGCATCCATGTGCTGTCCACAGAGACTGGAGTATCCATTACCAGGGTAGGCGTGGAATTAAAATATATGCATGTGTTATATGTTGTTGTAACCAGGCGGGGGTATTATTTGTACCATAATAGGAAAGTAGCCCCCGATCTTAAGTTATAATCTCCCCTAAGTCAATTGTAGGACTAAGCCTGCTAGATTTCAGAACGTGAGTACTCTTGTCACCCACAGTCCTTTCTATTGGCTCATCATAAATGTTAGTCAAAACGTAGACACCTTTGTTGTCTGTAAATAGCCAATCAAAGAAAGGCGTTCATCTGTATCATCAAATACATGGTCATTTTGAGTTTAGAGTTTCATCTAGACCCGACAATCTGTGGCGTAAATCTAGCCTCCGTAGTCCCCACTGTGTGGTGGGCCCTGTGGGCCATGGGGCCCATTCCGGCACTCTGTGCGGGTGGCAGGTCCCTGGCCTGTGAGCTCCTGACTGGCTCTGGAGTGTTGGGGTCCCCTCCATACACCTTGTAGGGGGCACCCTCAAGTTTTGTTACACCCCTGCCTAGAAGTGGCAGCAGTACAAAATCCATAACTTTATTATCAGTTTTTGCACATACGAAAGTGCCACATGTTTTTTGCAAAGCCAAAAGCACGTGGTAACATATGGCAGTATTAGTGCATGAGCAAAACATGGCCATTAGCAGAAATTTAACTTTAATATCCATTATACAATCCACGCTTACTGAGGACTTGTGTGAGAACTCCTAATTGGTGATGATCTGTCACTATGTTTCGTGTTGTCTTAGATATGTACTAAAGGGCATTATATACTCATATCCAAAGCATGATTTAATGTTAAGTTTGACCATAGTTAGTGATTCTCACTTATAGTTAACCATAGTTACGGGTTCCTGTTACATTAGCTATGGTTAATGTAGGCATCAGTAAAACGACGCCTGCTAACATTTAAAATGCATTTTGGATACTGTGTTTTATCTCCCTCTCTTTTTTTAAGACTGATGTAGCTTAAACACTTTAAATTGTTTCCAGTGTTTTATTCTGTGATAACTATTATCATTGTGAGTTTCATTGAAAGTTGAATAATAAGTGTAGAAATTGTATGTTTAATTGTGTACTTTTGAGAAAGTTAGTTTCAGATGCTCCTATCTACTCTTTCAAGAGCAGATGCCCTTTACACTCTCTTGAGACCCCATGCTTATTTTGCCCCACTCATAGAATTAAACTCTCATGCAAATCTTTTCCTCTTTGTCTGATTGATCCTTCATTTGGTTCTGCCTTCAAAGACGTTACTTGCTGAAACCTGCTGCTGACCTCATTCGAATCGTAAGCTCTGTGTTAAGACATTTCCCTTCAGGGGAACCGCATCCTATTCAATGTGATATGACTATCTTTAAATAACTTGCCTTTGTATTTGCTATCTGGCTTGCTTTGGATTATACCAAACAACATGTTATAAGGTGATTATTGATTTATGGCTAAATTGAATGATTTGAGTTTGTAACTCTGCTGATCTGTTAACAAACTTTCATGGTCTCCTCTCTCATTATTGTGGAGTCTAAAGCACTTCACTGTCATTCATGTGTTGTTGATGAACTGCTGTTAAGCCTTTTTTAGAGACCGAGGCCATACACTTGAGTGGTGCTTGTGCTTGAATTGCACTACTGATTTGCACTGTGCAAACCCCATCCCATGCTGCTTCAATATGGTAGCCGAGGATAGTTCTCATTGAGGTTTAGAGGGTTAGAATTTTCCCCAGAGACAATTAGAATCTGCCCCAGCCCAGTCCGCTTTGAAGCCGATGAATGAAATTCTGAGATATGCAAAGTATTGCAGTGATGATCTGGAAGCGAGACAGAAGAGAATAAAGGTGACATTTATGTTGGCTCTAATGAAGGTAGGACAGAAAGTATTACAAAATAGCCCGCATGTCGTGAGTTCAGGTTATGGTCCCAGTGTTTGTGCTTGTGTCCAGAGAGTTGGATATCAAGGTGGTGGTTGGTCAGATGATGCAGAATGGGGAGGGTATCCCCCAGGATAAGGGGCGTGGGATGCTGGTTGTCCCAAATTCAGGAATGGACATAGCTTTGTTGAAAAAGAATACCTCATGTCATTATTGTAACAAGATAGGACATTAGAAACAGAAATGCAAGTTGAATCCAATTCGAAAGCAAATTGATGCTCAAATGCCAAATTCAAGGACCCCTAAACTCTGGCATGCCCAAGTCCCGCTAATGAAGCAAAATATGAATGGCCTAAGGTTTAATGCAAACTCGAAGTTCAGCTAAACACTATTATAAGTTCTCACGCTTTCCAACAATTCCCAATTTTTAACAGTTTCAGAGAATCCCTGTTCTGATCAATCACAAGGACATTGCATGAGATGGGAGGAAGATTGTATGCTTGGTACAGTCCTTGAGGTAGACCTGGGTGGCTCTTATGTGGATGAAGAGGTTAATGAGCACCCTCTGTAATATTTTATTGACACGGGAGCTACCTGCTCTACTGTTAGAATTGTAGAGGTCCTAAACCAACCCTTCTTGTGTCCAACTTATAGACATACCTAATAAGCAGATTGTGAATGCTGTCTCAGCCAAAATCCCTGTAATAATAGGTCCCCTTGAAAAGGATCATCACTTTGGAATATGTAAATTGAGTCCAGTCAATTTATTGGGCAGGAATCTTCTCTGCAAATTAAATTGTGTAATCTATTGTGCACTGATAGTCTTGAGCTTCGGAGACATGATGAGGATGTAGCCTTTATATTGAGCACACAATTCAGCCCTTGCATTGTTCCCAGTTTTGACAAAAGAAGTCTTACCCCCATTTTTAAAGGACTCTGTGAAGGAGGAAGTCTGGGGTTACACTGGTAAAGTTATTGGGCTAATCAAAGATGTTGAACCTGTTAGAATAACAATGAAGTAGAATGCAGATTATCCCCAAACACTCTAGTACAACCTTTCATCAGAGACGGTAGCTGGAATTACCGTGTAAATGAGTCAATGTTAGAGCAGGGCTTCTTAAAAGAAATTCGAAGGAGTCCTTGTAATGGGTTTGCAGAAACCAAATAAAAAGTGGTGAATCGTGCAGGACCCTGAAAGGTCAATCGTAGTGTTGTCTCATGTTGTCCTGTGGTACTGAATCATGCACTATACTGTTCCAAATGCCCTGTGATGCAGAGTGATTCACTGTCCTCGACCTGTCCCAAGCATTCTTTTATTCTTTTCCTTTCCTTTGCTTGAGGACATCCTGTTCCTCTTTGCATTACGATTCTAAAATAAAATTCTGGCACTGTGCCGAATCCCGCAGGGGTATACAGAAAACCCCTTGATCTTTAATCAGATACTCAAAAAGAATCTTGTGACCTTGCATTTGACATGCAACTCAGTCTTGGTCCAATATTTCAACAACCTATTGGAGGCATCAACCATGAAAGAAGCATATAGATAAGACACCATTACCCTGTTGAGCCACTTGGCTGAAAATCTCAAAGTGTCCCCAACCAATTTGCAGTAGTATCAGAAGGAATTCTTGTATCTTGGATACCATATTGAAGAAATCAAAACTCCTTCTCAGGGGTCTCACTAATACAAAGAAGAAGTTGGCACAGAAGCTGAAATATAAAAGAACATCTTTATTAAACTCAAATGAGTGAGACTACGTCACACAGAAGCCTTAGCAACTGAATGAGGCAGTCTCAAGAGTACAGAACACTGGGGCCTTATATATGTGAGGGTTACATACTCAACATAAAAGCAAGGGGCAGTCCTAGCTCATGCAAGCATGCAAAATGCCTAATATGGGCATGCAAGATCTGCCAAATATTAGCCAATAGGAAAACATTCAAAACAAGGCATCATGTAACTAGAACGTCCCCCTTGAGTCGTGTTTTTGCCCAACCCATAGGTCAATCAATGACAGCACCTATAGGTCAATCAGTAAGGGCAGGACATGTTTGTGTGCTTCAAAGGACAACTTGCAAAATAGGATAATGCGGGGAAAGAATACCAAAGGCCAACAGATATGATAAGGCAGGGAAAGAATACTGAAGGCCAACAGATAGTTGGGACAAGGATTTGTCAGTCTAGACAAGGATTAGTCAGTTTGGCTAGTTCCTGGAATATGCTTCACAACAAGGAAGGGGAGGTTATTTGACACATGGCAGTACAAAGGGCAAAAACACTCGGTTTACCAAGCTGCCTGAGTGAGGGCAACACAAAATGGCGACGGAATACAAAATGGAGTTGAAACTGAATTACCTCAGACCCTCCGTTTGCCATTACGCAGGCAAAACCTAATTCATTGCTAGGTCAGCATTTTCCATTCTACACATTTCATTTAAGAGACAGTGGTGATCCTTATCAATGCTCTCAGGGGAAATGGGGATACTCTTTAACAGAGGATGGACTTTATTCTGCTTTTACTAAACAGAATACTACTCTAAAACAATGCCAGCAAAACAATAAGAATCAGTCTCCTAACACCCATTTTATGCAATCGCACGGAAACCGGTTGTGCAATCACAACTATGCCTAAAGTCCGTTCTAAGCCTCTCTGGTAGGCTTCTATCGTCCATCAAATCTGCTTCCATTGTCGCATCGGGCCTCTTGATTCAGGCCTTCCATGAAAATAGTGCTTCTCAGTATCCGTTGGAGTACCCTCCTGGCAAACACTCACAGCTCACTCGAATGTCTCAATGTCTCAATGCAGTGCACCAGTGTCTCTCCTCTGCGGCAGACACTACAGATATTGTGCTCTTCATTGGTCGTGGGCACAGATCATCTCGTGCAGACCCAAGTACTATTAATCGGGAAAGGGCAACAGACTTTCAGACTCAGCAACACTTTCAGGCTCCACCACTCATTATTCAGTGTCGGAGGACGCTCAGGCTGCTCTTTTATTAAATTTTTCTTTTCATCATGGGTACCACAATGTAGTGCCTTTTGCCAATCTTGGATCCTCCGGTGCACTGCCCTTCCGTTGGAGCAAAGAAAGAGGGGGTGGCCAAAACTCAGGCCAAGGGGATCAAGGAACTGCACACTGTCAGAGGTTACCAGCACACGACAGGTAGAAAACTGAAGCCTCAAACCAGCCCTGCCATCAACAACAGGGATCCTTCTCTTTCACTCTTTTGCACTGAAACTCTGGTTCTGTGATGTCCAATGCCGTCTGATGGAGCAAGTACGATGCTTGGAGATACCATTGATGGCGTGCTGGCGATCGCTGTCCAGCCTTGCTACTTTCTGGGTGCTAGGACTGTAGGGCCAAGACGTCTGCCTTTCATCTGTAGCGGTCACTGATGGGAATTAGGCTTAAATCAGTGTTCTGCAGGTTATTATGACTTGATACTGCAGAACCTAGTGACGTACGAAATGTGACACAGTTGTTAGTTTCCTTCAATTTAGTACAAAAACAGTTCATTGTATTTAACAATGGGACTGCAAGCAGGTGGCCTGCAATCTGTGAGGGAGTGGCCATACACCATGGGACAATTCTGGTCTAGAATACACTGTCATTCTCAAAGGCAATACTTCTAATCTCTTCAATTGGGTACCCTTCATTAACCTCTGCCATCTAAGGGTAGATAGTTACATGGGAATTCTATCTGAATGGATGTCCTCACACATGGTGGCATTGTCTAATGGGGTAAACATTTTTTTCTCAATGATTACGTCTAGGTGTTCCTAAATTCCTTATCTAGAACACCTCAAAAGAAAAATCACATGACACAGATTATCAGGGACATGTAGATACCTCCCTTTAACAATTGTGCATCAGGTGCACCATGCAATACAAAGGCTAATGATCAAAATGTGGAAACAAAAGACAAGAACTAGAGAGTCCTGGTATTTCCATGATTTAGAACACATCTGATCCCACCGAAAATTAAAGCAGCAGGAACAAAAGGGTAAAAAACCAAATTAAAATAGTCATTGAAAATTTGTCATGTTCAAAAAAATAAATGTAAGGTATCTCCTATTGAGGTGGAAAACTTGTCTTATTATAGTATTGAGTCAGTTAACCAGTCCATCACTACCCTGACAGTCAGACTGGAAAACATTGAAGTAGGCCTAAAGAAAGTTCTTGAAAACCAGTCTGGTCATACAAAAGGGAATTATACATAATATGGGGGTCCCTGGTACATTACTGCAGTCTGGAAGTGTGAACCTGAACAATACACCATCAATAATAAAAGGGCTGACTGGTGAAAGCAATACGGAAAAGGGAAATGGGACTAGGACACAGCTAAAATCCCCAATAACTAGGCACAATGCGACATCAATCAGGGGAGAAGCGATAAAAGAAAAATCTATAGGAAGAACAAGAAATTACTCGGGTGATAGTCAAGTTTGTAACACAATACCAAGAGTATGGGTGAGACACAAAAGTCAAAATGGTACACAAATTTTTACTCTAACGCTGGCTGCTACAACATATACGGTAATCTCAGCTAATGTTCCAGTTCCTTCTTCAGGGAAAAATTAAACCTGGTTTCCTTTAAGGAACAAAGCCATACACTACTTAGGAAGCAGAACAAAACTGACTAATGTGATATAGAAATTAGGTCACCATGTACAAGAGTCACAGATCTATAATTTATCCTTGCCTCCAATCAGGATACATACATCTAGGGCTGCCTGTTCCTTAAGGGAAGGGGCAGTAACGTGACTAACTGCAGGTGACACACTTTGATCCTGTGTATCTCTTTTTATTTTCTTTCAATACCGTTATAGCCAAATAGGCATGCACTGGTGAAGTGTTGTCTCTCATGTTCACAGCATGAAATATTATTATCTGTGGAATTTAGTATCGGAATAAGTCCAACCAACTGTTGCGCAGCGATATGCATCGTCATGACATCCCTTCACAACACAGGAGAACTTGTAATAGTATCAGAAGCAACAACATTAAACAAAAACCTGCATAAAATAAAAAAAACGCACAACGCAAAGCCATCAGATATACTTGCTGTATACCAAGCACAAAAAGCATATACAAAACAATAATATAAATAAATGAGCGGTGACGCACACCACCATGTCATGTACTTTATGCACTGCGAACCTGCAGCTCAAAACCCAATATTCGGGCCTGCTTAATTTGTCAGGCTTAAAATTACACTTTCTTTTACTTTCCTCACCCTCCTTTTGACAGCCGGTCACCAGTTAGTGGTGATCGGCTGTCAAATACAACGTACTGTGTCGCTTCTGACGCACAGGACCAGCAGGAACAATTCATAGAAGGACAAAATGCAAAAACATGAAAAACACACCAACATTTTTTTTTTTTAGCAGAACATTCTGGGCTGCTATCCAGCTTATACATTCGTGATCCCCGCCACTTTTCAAGGTTCCTATAGTGTGCAAGCATTAATGTCTTCTTTTCAGAGAAGCTTTTCCAAGCAATGATTTCTCCATCTGTTTACACTCACTCCTAACTCCCACCTTACTGACCTCAAGGTCAAAATCTGCCTCACGTGTCTCTCTCTCCTTACCCTGAAGCTGTCAAAGACAAAAAACCTTCCTAACTCTTTTTAACCGGCAATAATTAACCCTATTTTAAAACACATGTTATATATATTACTTCTGTTCGGGGCTACAATTTATTTCTATTCTTAGATTATTAAAACAGTTACTGTGAATAATTCGCAGAACATAATAACATGACATACCAGCTTTGGAACAAATGTTTGTTACTACCCTATGCAACGGTACTCAGTTCATCAACCTTAAATGAATGAACGTCTCAGTAGGTCCAGCTAGAGTTAGAACCTTCAACCCCGATATTAAACTCAAACCTCTGCACCGGGCACATTGGCTCACTGAGCCATTAAAAGCAACCCCAAATGGGAACAACCTTCAAATTTGTATTATACCTAAATGTATGCATTCACTGAAGCCTAAGGCACTTTAAAGCTATTGTAAATGGCAAGAATGCTGTTTGAATAGTCTATTTTACCCAAATTCGCCTTTGATATATGGGGCACTTAAAAATAAATATCCTATAATTGTGTTACATATTAATCATCCTCAGAATGTACTTTACAGATTGCAGAGATTGGACATTAGACATATCTCATGTAAATCCTTAGAAAAATGAGTTTTTTACGCCTGCGCCAAGTAAAATTCCATATGCTACTGTCCTCATTATGCAGTACAACACAACTTAAATTAAATTATAATGCTAGGAGGTCACAGTATGAGTATTAAGCTTTATAAATAGTAAAAAACGAATTTAGAAGCACTTATTTTTAATAATTCTTTTTCATAATTAATAATTATTTTTAATAATCATTTTTGATAATTCCACATATAAAAGCAAGCTGCATCCCTTGCCTATCATTTTTAGACGCATTCATTTATAAGCCTAAGCACAGAAGCCTAACTTGAAACATGACACATTTTTGCGCCACTTTTTTTTTAATAAAAGGACAACATTAGAACCAAGAATATGCTTACAAAAATGCTTAAAGAGAGGAAATCCTTAATTGAAATGTCTTCCTGTAATACAAAATAATGAACCATATGTTCGTAACCTTTTTAAAACACTATTCTGAAATGCAAAGTTTCACCTGTGTTTAACTGAGGGCGAAGTCCTGGCTGAGTAAACATTGCTTAGCGGTAGTAAAAGCTTGTCTCTCAGTGTTGTAACATGAGCACGGTGGCAGTCTTTTTCAAACTAAGACATATCAATGCGTGTTCTATAATATGCGTTTGAGTTCAGCAAAAATTTACTTCAGTTGAAGTGTTTGCCTGTTAATATCTAATACAATGTATGTAAGTAAAAAATACTATAAGTTTATTTTTCTACAAAACGCACAATTTCGTTTTTGAGGCCTCTTTTTATATCTATTGAATGTGATTTCTAATTTTATCTTTTGAAGCATTTAACAGTTTGTACATGTGCGTAATTATTTTAGCATATCACATGGTTCATTTCTAGATTTTTATTTAATTTCTACTTAATATTTATTAACTGACATTTTGCTTAATAGACTGAAAACATCAAGAAAAACCACAAACACACATTGAGCTCATTTCAGACATAAACAGAAAGGGGTCAAACACTCAGGAGGACACACAATACAGCGCGCTTTAGCCATTCATTTCATAAATAGCGCCATCGCTATTTACTTACAGAAGTTGCATTAATGGGAAAACCACATAGACATTTAAACACACATTTAACCCACAGATCAACACTTAGGACAGCAACAAAGGACAGCCCACAGACTGTACTTAAACCAAACCATTTGTAAATACTAGTTGTAAGTCATATTTACAAGAAGCGCTTCTCAATAGTGTCCCAAAAGACTGCAAAAGCAGCCCAACAGACTGCTTTGATATCCAAGAAGCCAAAATACACTCAATTCACTAGCTTTGGCTGGCAGAACACCAAAAATCGCTCTGCATATCTCCATTCATAAGATTGCACAGAACAAAGGATCCTTGTATGTATTATGTCCATATTTTAATTCCCTGGGGATACAAAATCACCAAGGAAGAAATATGTTTTTATACCTAAACCTATTTAGATATTACCTCTAGGGGAGCCGGCTAATTTACTTCACATCACACTATGGTACCTTTCAAAAAAGCAACACATTTTTCGATGTGAGCTTGAAAACAGGCATGCCAAAAATATTGCAGAATATGCAAATATTATAATCAAAGTAGTGCTTAAGGTACTCTTCCTACGTGCACCGTTCAACAAAATCAGATAGAGAAAAATCTCCTTATTACCTGCCTACACAAATTGCAATTTGCATATCAAATCCATACATATCCAAAGTTGGCCAACACAAATTCCAAAGTTCCAAAATACAGTAAGCGTTACTAAACTACCTTACCAATCCAAGACCAAACAAATGGTTGTCCAAATTCTAACTGCCAAGTTCTAAATGACCTAACGGCCTTTTTTAGAATACTCACGCCAAAAAAAGGTTCTCAGTCAGGAGTGACATCAGGTGGAGGATTGTTAGAACCGGCTGTCTCTAGTTGGCAGAGGTATGCACTTCTGACAAATAGGGACACACCTTTTCTAGTCAGGGCAAGGGGATCACACCCTTTGATAACCCCTTCTCACCCCCTTGGTAGCTTGGCAGAGCAGACAGGCTTATCTCAGAGGCTGTGTGTTAAGCATTTATGACCACATACAGTAATAAAGTGCATACACTACAAATGGACACGACACAGTAGTATTATAAAAATAAGTATTTTGGGGGCGTGGCCAAGATGGCGGTGTGAGCGGACGTGCCTCTCTGAGCTCCCGCCGCCGGCCGCTGAACATAGCACCTTCATAACCTTTGCCCGGCCGAAAGTGACCCCAGGGTGCCCCTGGCAACAGCGCCTCGCCAGCGACGACCTTCAGCCCCGGTTCTACGACCGAAGGCGGCCTGACCCTTGCGGCGTTCGGCCGCGGAAACAGCGGCGGTTGGGGCCTGGCGCGCTCCGAGAGTCTGGAGCACAATTGAGAGCGAGGCCGAGGGGGGCGGAGCCACGGAGCCGCCAGGGATCGCCTGCAGCAGGGACCAGCAGAGGCGGCGGGTCCGACCCGCACGGGGACGTGCGAGGCCTCCCACGGTCCCGCGTGGAGGCTTCTGCGGACCTGCCGCCCCCGTAGGAGATCGACGTGCACATTGCCTGGATGCCACCGGCTCCCGCCGACGGATCCGCGTGAGCCCCTGAGGCCCACGGCACAGCCCCTGAGACCAACGGCGCAGCTCGGCGGAGAAGAGGTACGGGGGGGTGAGACAGTGATACCGGCCCCCCCCCCCCCTCGCACAACACCTGTGGCCCGGCGCGCCTGACCGAGGTAACGTCGGCACGTGTGGCGCAATTCCTAACGGCAGCCCGCCATTTTTAGGCGACCAGACACTGGGGCGACGGTGGAACGCCGCCTGGAGGACCCGCGCGAGCCCCTGAGACCCGCAATCCAGCCCCTGGGACCCGCAGCACAGCCCCTAGGACCCGCAGCACAGCACGGCGGTGAGGAGGCACAGGGGGGGGCGAGACAGTGACACCGGGCCCCCCCCTCCCTCACACAACCGCCATTTTGGGTGACCAGACACTGGGGCCGCAGTGGAGCGCGACATAGTCCTGGCCCGAGCCCTGCGGCCACCGACACCGTGAGTGGCACTAGGGACCGGCTGCCTTCCAGCCCACCCTCTCGCGCTGCTGCCCGACGCACTAGCACTCGCACCTACCCGGGCACCACACGGGGGCTGCATCGAGGGGACACATCGAGAAAGGAGCCTTCCAGCGGCACACAGCACCTGCCTGCCCAAGGAGCCTGACGAATAGCCCGGCGCTGTCCTCTCAATCACGTAGTAGGACTGGGCGGCGGATCTAGCACCTACCCGGACACTGGCCAGAGGACGCTCCTGGACACCACGGCGAGTGGGGGGTCCCGTCCTCCGGCGTAGCTCCTACCTGCGTAGTATACCCCTAGCGGATCCCTCACACTTGGGCCCCCGCTGTGAGGGCCACATCGCGACGCCGACACCCGGCTGGACACACAGCCATCGCTCGGAGCGCGCCGCTTCTCCGCTGCCCGCGTGCCGGACGCCGGGGGACACTGCAGCGTCTGCGGCCCGAGCAAGCAGTGCCAGTAGCGGCTTGCTGCTGGGCAAGGGACACCGTGGGAGCCATGTCCAACGCTAGGACAAGGAAGGACCGCTCCATTGCTGAGCTCTTCACCCCTGGCGCAGTGGGAAAGAAGACTGATGTCGCACCTACCAGCCACCGTGCGGGCTCCAAGAAGAAGAGCCAAGCCTCGCCAGCCCAGGGACAGACGGACCCGGAGGGCCCAGTCACGCGCTCCTTTCTGGAATCGCTCTTCAAGGGGCTGCGCGACGATATCCAGGAGCTGAAGAAAGAACTCCAGGACGAGATAAAGGAGGTGCGCCGGGACACCGACGCCATTGGCGAGAGGGTGGCGGAGCTAGAGACGAAGAGCGACGCAAGGGATCTAGAAATTGAAGCGCTGCGACAGGAACTAGTGCGCATACA
Source organism: Lissotriton vulgaris (assembly GCF_964263255.1). Classification (NCBI taxonomy): domain Eukaryota; kingdom Metazoa; phylum Chordata; class Amphibia; order Caudata; family Salamandridae; genus Lissotriton; species Lissotriton vulgaris. The sequence goes on from NC_141691.1 coordinate 1,992,405,836, forward strand.
CGACCTGCAAGTGGACCTCCAGACGCACGCCGAGGATTTGGAGAACCGCTCCAGGCGGCATAACATCAGGATCAGGGGGGTGAAGCACTCCCCGGACACAGAAGATCTCTTTCGCTTTACCCAGGGCCTGTTCAACCATATCCTAGGCCGGCCGACAGACTCTCCCTTGGGCCTGGACAGAGTGCACAGGACAGGCCCCCCTAGAGCGGCTACGGCCCACCCAGCCGACATCCTCGTGTGCGTGCAGGACTATCGGACCAAAGAAGAGATCCTCAACAAGGCGCGCCAGATGGCGCCGGTGTCCTATGGCGCGCACTCCCCTGCTCTTTATCAAGACCTCGCGGCGCTGACCCTAGAGAAGAGGCGCATCTTCCGACCTGTCACAGCAGAACTGCGGAAACGCCACATCTCCTACAGCTGGGGACACCCCTTTCGGCTTGTCTTCAGGATGGGCAATAATCTCCACCAGGTCCGCTCCCTCAGGGAGGCGTGCAACCTCCTGAACATTGAGGAGCCGACCGAAGCGGAGAATCCGGTAGCCGGGGGCACCCCCAGTGAAGAGGCACCAGGCCGATGGCGGCAGCAGCGGAGGCGCCATAGGCCGCGGCGTCCCGCCACCAAAGAGATCGCAGACGGCCAACGAGCAGCAGTGGAGACCGTCGCACAAAGCCTGGTGAATCAAGAAAACGACTGACCCGGGCCAGGGACCCACGAACCTGAGAGGTTACGGCTCGGCCGAGGCTGCTCGCGCCGGCGGCGGGGGTGAAGCCTCGCTAGCCCGCGTTCTTCCTTCGCCGGCCCTTCGATGGCCGAACTGGACGGGGGCGTGCACTGTCCGCCGTCGCCGTTGCCATCGCCTACACTCCAAGTGATTTCCTTACCACAGGTCCAGCGGACATTCACCTGGATCTGGGACTATGATGGTTCAGACTTCTTTATGGTTGAGTTGACATGGGCAGAGGGGGGGGGAGGGGGGGGTTTGGAATTGCTTCGGTGCTTGCACCCTTCTCAAGGTTCGGACATTGCGTCCAAGATGATTGTGGGGAGGGGGGAGTTACACCAGTTGGGGTTGGGGGGGAGTCTTGGGGAGAGAGGGGGGAGGGGCGGGGGGGTTCTCCTTGTCCAGGGGGTTCGGTCGCCAAGAGGTGCTCTGACGCGGCCCCCAGCACGGTGTCTTTCACGACCCACGGGCCCACAGTCACTGCCGCCGGGCGGGTTTGGCACTACTCGTACAATCCCAGTTATGACACGACACCTCATAGTGCTTACGCTTAATGTGCGGGGTCTCAACAGCCCGAACAAACGCAGGGCGATACTATCCTATCTCGAGCGCTCCAAGGCGGATATCTGCCTTCTCCAGGAAACACACCTTGTGCGCAGCGACCAGCATAGACTCAAATCCCGCGCGTTTCCATGGCAGTTCTTTTCCTCTTCCCCGAAGAAGTCTGCAGGGGTGGCGATCCTAGTGGCTAAGTCCTTTGAGGGGAAAGTCCTCCAGAAAGAGGCCGAAGTTAGAGGGCGGCTCCTACTCTATAGCTTCCAAATCGCGGGCCACACCTTGCTTGTGGGCTCTGTTTATGGCCCGAACGAGGGTCAGGAAAAGTTCCTGCATACAGCTCTAGAGACCGTTACAGCCACCACACACACTCACTTGCTGCTGGGGGGGGACCTCAACATAGTCTTTCATAACACAGCGGATCGCTCGGGTCAGAGATCCGGTCAAGTAGGGGCGCTCACGGCGGCGGGTCACGCGCATCTGACAGACCTGGGCCTCATCGACCTTTGGCGGCACACACACCCCCAAACTACTGCCTACACGTATTACTCGGCTGCGCATAAGACGTATGCAAGGCTAGACTATTTTCTGGGCTCCTCGCAGCTGGCGTTGCAGGTGGAGAGCGTGGAGATACTGCCAGCCGCGCTCTCGGACCACTCCCCGGTGGTGGCGACGCTTCGGGTGGGGACCATGCCGGCTCCACAACGGCACTGGAGGCTGCGGGACGGTCTCTTACAGCTGCCTGACACCCAGGCCCGACTCACGACAGCGATTAACCGTTTTTTGGAGCACAACGCCAATGATGACACCACCAAAGCTACCCAGTGGGCAGCCCTCAAGGCGGTCCTGCGCGGGGAAATCATTTCCATCGCCACGGCCAACAACAAGGAGAGGGAACTGAAACGTGCCGAGCTCTCCCAACGCGTGGCGGAATTGGAACAGATGCACCAACGCACAGGGGCAGCCAGAGCATGGCGTCAACTGTGCGCCGAGCGGAAAATGCTAGCGGCCTTGGACCAAGATGTGGCGGAATACGCCGCTATGCGCCTCAAACACGTCTACTATACCGGTGGCGACCGCTGCGGGAGACTGCTGGCAAGTAGGCTTCGGGCGCAAACCCAGCGGCAACAAGTGCGCTCTCTCCAGTTGCCCAATGGCGACTTGGTCACAGAGAACGCAGCGATTGCGACGGCCTTTGGCAATTTCTATGCGGCGCTCTACGACGCGGATCACCTAGACCCTGACGCCGGCCCAGCCTATTTGCGGGGCGCGGAACTCCCCACCCTTACCCAGGCCCAAGCGGACTTTCTGGAGCGGCCCATAGGCCTGGAAGAGGTCATCTCGGCCATTGCCCGCCTCAAGGTCGGGAAATCCCCGGGACCCGACGGCTATACTGCGGCATTTTACAAGACCTTCTGCCAGCAGCTTGCCCCCCTCTTGCGCGATCTGTTTAACACATTTGACGCGCCCGGCGCCATACATCCGGACTTGCTGGAGGCGTCTATCTCTGTTATTCCCAAACCGGGCCGTGATCCGGCAGTTTGCGGCTCCTACAGACCCATATCGCTACTGAACGTAGACCTGAAACTCTACACTGGCATACTAGCGAGCCGCATCGCCCCATATATGCAACAACTGATAGACCCCGACCAAGCGGGCTTTATCCCCCAACGGCAGACCAGCGACAACACCAAGCGGGTGCTGCACCTCATTGAGGCCGGATCGCGCACTAAACCCGGCTGCATGCTGCTCACCATCGATGCGGAGAAGGCCTTCGACAGAGTACACTGGCCATACCTCGACCAGGCCCTCCGTCACTTCGGCTTTGGAGAGAAACTCCGCCACTGCATCTTCAACTGCTACCGCCGGCCCAACGCCGCGGTAAGAGTGAACGGTCATACCTCCCCGAGGTTCGACATTGGCAGAGGCACGCGCCAAGGCTGCCCGCTGTCGCCGCTCCTATTCGCATTGTACATGGAGCCGATGGCCCAGAGGGTGCGGCAACATGCTCTCATTTCAGGCATCAAATTTGGGGCCGACACGCATAAGATCAGCCTGTACGCCGACGACGTCTTGCTGTCCCTCACTGACCCAATGCGATCCCTGCGTGCTCTCTTTGTAGAGCTCCACACCTTCGCCCTGGCCTCGGGCTTCAAAATCAACGAAGCCAAATCTGAGGCCTTGAACATCTCACTGAGCCCGGAGGTGGTGGCCGAGATTAAATCGGAATTCCAAATCCAATGGTCGGACGCAACCGTCCCGTACCTGGGCGTTCGCCTGGCTCCTACTGTCCGAGGCACTGCGCGGGTCAATTACGAGGCCCTCACCCGCAAACTCCGGGAGCAGCTCCGGCGTTGGAAACCACTTACGCTGTCATGGTTAGGCAGAATTGCCGCAGTCAAAATGACACTGCTGCCGCAGATTCTGTACCTGTTCCAGACGCTCCCCCTGAACCCCCCGGCGGGTTGGCTTCAACAAACTCAATCGGAATTGTCACGGTTCATCTGGAACGGCCGGCGACCCAGGTTCAAGCATACTCTCGCCACCCTACCCCCCGCGAACGGTGGGGTCGGCGTGCCAGACCTTACCCTGTACTTCCAGGCGGCACAGCTGCGCACCTTTGTGGAATGGTTCCAGCTGGAGTCCGGTAAGCACTGGCTCTTCCTGGACCAGGCAGTGGCCGGCCGTACCCTCCAAGGCGTGCCCTTCCTTCCGCGCCGACACCGTCCCCCTAACTTGTACGCCTCTGAAATCACCAGCACCGCCCTGCGAGTGTGGGATAGAGTAGCCATGGCCAAGGGGTTGACCACCTTCCCCTCACCCATGACTCCCATCTTTGAGAATCCGGACTTCACACCGGGCTTGGACACCGGCACGTTCACGACGTGGCGGACGACACCCTGTCGTGCGGCGGGACACATGTTCGATATCAAGGGCATCCTGCCGTTCCAGCAGGTCAAGGCGGATTACGGCGTGGCCGAATCGGAACGCTTGCAATACCTACAGGTGCGCCACTGGGTGCTCCACCCCTCGATCCAGCCCGGAGCCCAACGGCACCTCACGCCTTACGAACGATGGCTACTGACGCGCACCTCGGATAAGAAGTTGATATCGGACCTCTACCAGCAGCTGCTCCTCACGCAGGCACACACATACAACGCGGGCCAGGTCCGGTGGGAGAGGGATCTGGGGAGGCAGCTCACTAGGAAGGAATGGGAGGGGGTGTACCATAGAGCCAGACACTCGGCGCACCACACTGGTCTTACCGAGACATTGACTAAGGTAGCAACATACTGGTACCACACCCCTGAGAGACTACACCACTGGGATGCCCGAATCAGTGACAGATGCTGGAGGGGATGTGGGGAACTAGGGACACTGGAACACCTGCTGTGGAGCTGTAAGGCGCTGCGCCCCTATTGGGACCCTATCCTGGATCTTATAGATGCACATCTGGACACACAACTGCCGCGCTTCCCAGCGTACATTCTACTAGGCCTCCCAAACGCACTCATGTACCCTCTGAAATCCTGGCGCGGGCGCCTGATCGCGCTTGCGCTTGGGGCTGCGGTCCAAAACATTGTGGCACACTGGAGGGCGACCCAGGCTCCGCAACAACTGGGGTGGCTTCACCGACTATGGGCGATCCTGGGAATGGAGAAACTATCGCTGGCAGCATCAGGGAGGGGGGCGGACTTTGCGGAACTCTGGCGGCCATTCCTCGCCTTGCTTACCGGGGAGTTTCGGGAGGTGAGCTGCCCACGCTATCTGCGTCTGCTACGCTTGGCAGAAACACCTCTCCCGGACCCCAAAACACACACCCGTAAGCGCACAGGCCCCGCGCGCGTGGCGTCCACTGACTGTTGAGGGTGGTTCACAACCTATAGCTGAATTCCGAACATGGACAAGGAGAAGGGAGGGCTGGGGAGGGGCGGGTGGTGGGGTTGTTTACAGTTCTTTGTTTCTCGTGTTTTTCTTACAATGCACTAGCACTGACCAGCTTGCACCGTTGTAGCACCTCTTAAGACGCGGCCGGCCCATTGGGTTGTAGGCGGCTTGCTGTGTTAATAAGATGACGTACCCGCTGGCCCCATGTGGGGTATCCGCGGGGTCGCTGACCTCGGCCTCCCTAGAGTGGTGGCGGCCCCTACAGATGTCGCTGAGGTGCATTTTTCTGCCTATGCTCAATAAAATATTTAATACATAAAAATAAGTATTTTTATATAAGGCTTAGCACAAGACCAAATAACGACAAAAATATACCACAATCTTAATAAATACTCTTGGAAGGGAAAATAATAGTTCAAAGGTAGTTTCTTCTTAGCACAAAGTCTTTAGTAACAAAAGCAACTCTTCTTCTTTAGAACACAGTTTTTGGCAACAATGTAACCCACACGGGAGTCACACGACGTCGAGGCACAGTTAATCCAAAGGTTCGCCGTCGACCGCGAGGAGCGCTACGTCGAGCCCGGAGTCACACGAACCCCCAACAACACAGTACCTTAGGAAAAGGAAGCACACGATAATCAGCGGCGTCGAGCAATCCGGCGTCGCGTCGTCGGTGTCGATTAGGCCTCGGTAGTCGTCGATGTCGATGATGCTGTTGCAAGAGTGAGCAGCGCTCACGGCGTCGAGAGGGCACGAAGTCGATGCGATCAGCAGCGGTGCAGACACGAGGTGCCTTGGAGCTGGAGCCGAACTCACTACTCACTGGCGTTGCTGCTGGCGTCGATCGGGCCCGCGGCCGGCGTCGAGGAAGCGGGACACTGGAGCCGCTACTCACGATGTCGAGCTGGATTCGGCGACGTCCGTCGGCGTCGAGATTGCTGGTTTCTTTCAGAGGTGCTGGATTCACAGGTTCCAGCAAATAGCACTTTTAGCAGACGAAGTCCTTTAGCCCTGTGACGTCAACAGGAGGCTGGCACTCTTCCAGCCCTTGGAGATTTTCTTAGCAAAGTTTGAGAGTACACACACAGTTCCTCTCTCCTGGTTCCTTGGCAAAAATAAAGAAGCACTGCAGGATTCCCCCCAGCAAACCGCACACTGGCAGAAGGGGTAGGCAAGTCCTTGGATCAGCAGGCTTCTTGTCCTTGGTTTCAGGGTTCCTTGTCAGAAGTGATCTAAATTCTTGGTTCAGGGGTCCTTCTCTTATACCCCTTTTTGGCTTTGATCCCTTTGTTCATACAGGGGAATTTCCCAACATCCTGGGTCTGTTGTGGGTGGAGCCCGGCAGAGGCACCTGGCCTATTCACTGAGCAGGGCTGGGTCCTCAGATGCCCAGCAGGAGGTGGAGCCAGCATTGTCACTGGCAGGAGCAGAGCTATCGGCCTCCTGGTGGGAGGTGAGGCTAGGATCGCCCATGGCAGGCACAGAGCCATCATTCGCCTGGCATGAGGTGGAGCCAGCATTGTATCAGGCAGGGCAGGCTATCAGCAACTACTCTCTCCCTACTCTCAACGCAAATGTCCCACTTATCCCACACAGACTCATCAGATCTCGGGAGCCACCCAGCTCCTGTCACACACACACCAAACCAGCAGGAACCAGAAATAGTTAGACAAGAAAATAGCCACTTTCTAAAAGTGCTTTTTTCAAACCCAGAGTCCAAAAACCATCCACACCAACGGATGCGTAATTAAACCCCAAGTTCAGGGATACCAAACTCGACATTGCACCATGCTCCCAGAGCCAGCTAGGATCGTAGCATTAATAATCCTGGCGGCCCATTCTAACTAATGGGGAGCAGGTTACCTCGCAATAGTGAAAAACGAATATGGCTGTAATTCACTATTAGGGCATGCCAACTTGGTCAGGCCTGTCCTACCTTATACTTACAATGCACCCTGCCAGTGGGCCTACCATAGGGGTGATTAACATGAAGTTAAGGGAAGGTTTAGGGACTGGCAAGTAGGGGTACTTGCGCAGTCAGCTTGACAGTACTAGACTGCACGTGGGTCTGGCAATGGCAGACCCTCAGACATACTTTTACGAGGCCGCTCTTGTGGGTGGCACAACATGTGCTGCGAGCCCACGAGCAGCATTTGTATTTACAAGCCCTGGCACTCCTGGTGCACTAGACAAGGGACTGATAGTAAACCAAATAAGCCAAACATGGAATTCAATCAAGATAATAATTTTACATAGGGAGCACTTGCACTGTGGCACTGATCAGCAGTGGCACAGTGCCCAAAGCATTATCCAGCAAAACATCGTAAAACAGTGGAGGCAAACAGAAAAAATGGAGGAGAGACTCAAGCCAATGATGCCAGGTCTAACAAGGATCAAAATCGAGAAGATCAGAAATATACTGGGCTGCAGAGACAAAGAATCCCCAGAATCTCTGTGCACAGAGTACCTCCTTAGTAGAGTCCTGTCCTGTCCTCCTCAGTAGATTTCTGTCTCCTGACAAGATCACTCCCTCAGATAGCCACTTCTCTGATGAGGCCCCACATTGGGCACCAATTGAAGAAATCAAAACTCCTTCTCAGGGGTCTCACTAATACAAAGAAGAAGTTGGCACAAGCTGAAATATAAAAGAACATCTTTATTAAACTCAAATGAGTGAGACTACGTCACACAGAAGCCTCAGCAACTGAATGAGGCAGTCTCAAGAGTACAGAACACTGGGGCCTTATATATGTGAGGGTTACATATTCAACATAAAAGCAAGGGGCAGTCCTAGCTCATGCAAGCATGCAAAATGCCTAATATGGACATGCAAGATCTGCCAAATATTAGCCAATAGGAAAACATTCAAAACAAGGCATCATGTAACCAGAACGTCCCCCTTGAGCTGTGTTTTTGCCCAACCTATAAGTCAATCAATGACAGCACCTATAGGTCAATCAGTAATGGCAGGACATGTTTGTGTGCTTCAAAGGACAACTTGCAAAATAGGATAATGCGGGGAAAGAATACCGAAGGCCAACAGATAGGATAAGGCAGGGAAAGAATACTGAAGGCCAACAGATAGTTGGGACAAGGATTAGTCAGTCTAGACAAGGATTAGTCAGTTTGGCTAGTTCCAGGAATATGCTTCACAACAAGGAAGGGGAGGTTATTTGACACGTGGCAGTACAAAGGGCAAAAACACTCGGTTTACCAAGCTGCCTGAGTGAGGGCAACACAAAATGGCGACGGAATACAAAATGGAGTTGAAACTGAATTACCTCAATGTTGAGAAAGTAACTAGAAAATATGTGTCTTTAAAGAGAATCTCTGCCGTACTCAAATTTTACCTCCCCACAGCACATCGAGAGGTCAGGATGTATCTGGGATTGGTGGGCTACTGTGGTCAGTTGATTCCCAACTTTTCCCTAGTGGCAAAGCCTTTACAGTGGCTTAAACGTAAACATGTGTCAGATCCGCTAGCATGAGACAACAAATACATAGGTGCTTTCCTCTAGCTAAGAACAAGTTTCTGCCACACCCTAGCTCTTGGAATGCCTGACTATGCGAAGGGCTTTGTTTTCTATTGCAGTGAACAGTATGGGTGCTCCCTCATTGTACTCCCATAGACTCATGTCAATTCCAAACGTCCTGTTGTATATTTCTCTGCCATCCTTGACCCAGTAGCTACAGCACTGCCAGGTTGCCTAAAGGCAGAGGCCATGGTAGGTTTCAGCATTCAACAAAGTGACGGTATAGTCATGGGCTTTCCAGTTACAGGTATGGTTCCACATTCTTTTGAAATCTTGCTCACCTGCACACGAACATAAGCAATAGCTGATTAATCTATTAAGAAGAGGTTATCCTCGCTGCGGAGAACATCATTCTGTGGAGGTGCTTCTGTCTCAACCCTGCCACACTTGCCTTTACCTGTGACTGATGAGAACGATGACAGGATTGACCACGGCTGTCTTGATGTTACAGAATTGCGTACCAAGCCAAGACCCAATATTCGAAATGTCCCTCAGGAAGAGGCTCATTATATGTTGTTTGTGGACAACTCTTGGATCAGAGATGAACAAACAAGGGTTTTGAAAGCTTCCTATGTTGTCTGCTCATTAGAAGTTGTACTGGAAACCTCCTTTTTGCATATTGTAACCTCTGCACATGTGATTGCTCTTAAAATGCCTATTATGTCTCTAACAATCTAAGACACCATATACACTGATAGCTAATGTCTGTTTATAGTGTTCAATGTTTTTGGATGGTTGAGGTTCCAGAGGGGTTTCATGACTTCCCTCTTTCTCCTCCATTCGAAGCAAAAAAAATGTTATGGACTAGGCCTGGCCGGTAAATTCCGTTACGCTTGTGGAATTTGGGTAATTTCGCGTTCCGCGGATAACGCAAAATTGCCCAAAATTGTGCATTCTGTGACTTCGTGAAATTTTTTGCTTGTTCGCGTTCTCAAAATGGGTGTTCGCAAGATATTTCCCCCCGAGCACGCAAACAGCGATTACGAACAGTAAAAAAGCATAGTGAACAAGCAATTCTGCGTGTTCGCTGAATTTCTGCGTGTTCGCAGAGATTTTTTACCGTTTCGCAGAGATTTGCGTAACGCAATTACGCAAATTCCGCCCACCCCTATTATGTACCTGCTTGAGACAACAATTGCCTGCTGAAATAGTGGTTGTAACATGTGCAGCACACAAAAGTGGATGTGATTTTGCGACTGCTAGCAAACCGCTATGCGGATGAAGTAGCCAGATACTTTTTTGTAGTTACCGACCTGAAGCATCAGGTACTGTTGAACAGATCAACGGGACGTTGAAATCCCAACTTGCCAAAGTATGTGCATCAACGTCCCTGGATGACCTTCAGTTGGTGCTGATGAGTCTCTGAAGTACCACTCACCAGAGGACAGGACCGTCCCAACCTCAAATCCTCATGGGGAGAGCCATGAGACTTCCCACTGTACCTGCTTGTGAATATTACAGTTGATATGGTTCTCAACTACTGCAAAGGATTGGCTGATGCAGTGTATTCTGACTCTCATCAAGTCGAAGTGGCGACCCCCCTTCAGAGCCAAGAACAGTGCCACGACCTTCATCTGGGGCACTAGGTCTGGTGGAAAAACACGTCAGGAAGCCATGTCTTGAGCCTGATGGCATGGTCCCTTTCAAGTCATCTTGTTTGCCAAAACTGATTTGAAATGCGATGGGTTTCCAAATTGGGTACATGTTTCTCCCACCCGAAGAGTGAGACAAACTGGCGAAGTGGTGGTGACCACAGACAATAATTGACAGAGTTTTAACTCAAAGCACCCTGAGCAAACAGAGGGGGGGGCGGAGGGTGTCCAAATGGCTCAAAGTCAACCTGAGACAAGTGCCAAGCTTGGGATGAAGGAGCCAAGAGTAGCCACAGTGAAACAAGCTGAAGAGACTGTGAATGATAACCCTGATCCAGAAGAATGGCCAGCAGAGCAGCCAGTCTGGGACCGAGAAGAGAAAGGTGGCCAGTGAAGGGTGAGGGACTGAGTGCTGGTATGTCAGAGGTACACATCCCGGTGACAGTCAATGAGGAAACAGAGACCCGTGAATACAACAGTGGAGATAAACAGCAGTAAACAGGTGATCAAAGAGAATATGAGTGCCTAGTTGAAGGTACTCAGCTCCTGAATTGACATGCTTAGCTTAGATTAGTCCTGACTTGGGGACACATGAGACTGTGGATGAAATTTTTTTATTTTTTTTATTTTATTTATTATGCAGTTCATAGCATGATCAAAGCAAATACAAAAAAGTATATACATTAATCCTATTCACAAGTACATATATATCATAACCAAGAGAGTGAGCAAATATTACAGCCTAACTTGGGCTATCATTAGCTAAATGATCAATCATAGTCTGCCTGATCCTATACCCCAGTTGTTTTTTCTTCAATGATCTAATACGACATAAATTAAATTCTAAATTAAATATGTTATAGAACTTTGCCCTCCACATCTCAAATGACGGTGCCTCAGTTTTCAACCACATGGAAGCAATACTTAATCGAGCAACTGACATAGCCATAAACAAGAAATACCGATTTTGATAATAAAGTGGCATACTGGCCATGTCTTTGCAGACTCCAAACATCATCATTTCTCTAGATATCAACACATCAGAATTTAAAATAGTTGACAAAAATTGGGCAATAGAAGTGAAAAAAGAGTTCAAAACTCTGCAATCAAAAAATATATGTACAATGTCTGCTTTATCAGCTTGGCACCGATAACATTTCCCATTACATATATTGCCCCACTTCATCATCTTGGCCGGTGTATGATATAAATTAAATAGCATTTTATAGTGTTGAGAGCGTAAGTTAGCTGTCAGCATAATCTTTGCAGCCATGTCAATAGATACTTGAATCAGCTGGTCAGGAATGCCCAATCTGATATTCCATTTCCCCTCTTGTATAGCAATATCATCACTTTGTTGACTCAACAAGCAGTTATATAAAATCCCTATCTTAACCGGTTTATTCAAAACTTCTAACAGGGCATTAGTCCCATTAAATAGTATAAGCAGATGTTTTAAAATAAAATCTCGCACTTGTAAGTATTTAAAGAAATCACTCTGAGGAATCCCATATTTTACCTTTAGATCATCAAATGTAACCATAGTACCAGCATACATCATTTTTCCTAAACACCTGATACCTTTATCCGCCCACGCCTTCATCTTACTATCCCAAAATATAGGAGGTAGTAATTCTGTTGAATCACAAGGTGTATAAAGATTAATGCGATTAAGAGGAATTATTTTGCGGACCGCCCTCCAACCTTTAAATGCTGTTAATATAATCTTAAATCTTGTTCTTTTATAATAACTTGGCTCAAGAAAGCGTAGCAGCATTTGTCGAGATTGACAACCTAATAGCATTGAATAAATGTTAGGGCTATCAAATACCTGTGTCTCACCCCCACAAATCAACAATTTCATGTTTTGCAAAAGGCAAGCTAGATAATAAAGAACAAAATTCGGGGCTCCCCAACCACCTTTTGAGAGTGGCAATGTCATGAATTTGGACGCTCGACAAGGGGATTTCCAGCTCCATAAAAATCTATCGTTATTGGTTGAAGCTTCATTAATTGTGGACGTGGCAGCTCAAGCGGTACGGTCCGGAAATAATACATTAAATTGTACAGTTCCCTGAGCACAAAAAATATATATACAAGTATCTGTAAGATTTACAGAAAATGTCTATTCAAACAATGAATGTCCATATCTGTGTAACCAAGTTGTGAAAAAGTCCTTATTTTATTTTCTCAATCCGGATGATCACGAAGACTTGTAAATACAGCAATGCAGTCTTGGTATAGTATACAACAGCCAAAACGCCAACACGTGTTTCGTCAAGGGGCATCACCCAATGACTTCCTCAGGGCATAGAACTGTAATCACTTGTAGTAGAAAAATATCCAGGATGATATCTAGGACTTTTGTAAGACAATTCACCTTCAAATGAGCTTGCAAGAATATTGCTGACTAGTATCTTCAACAGTGTAATCTTCTCGCCTGCGAGCAATAGGCAATATTGGCCTACAATTCTGGAACCATCAAGTGTGTCTCCGGTTCCCCTGCTAATGCGTAATCCTGATCCTCATGTTCGGCTTGATCTTGGCCCTTGGTCGTTTATACATAATTTGCAGGGCTAGCAAAAATCGGGGTCCAAACCCCATTTTACCCATTATAGCCCATAGAAATGCCCACGCCACCCGATCAAATGCTTTTTCAGCATCTAAAAACACCAATCCAACATTTTTGTGGAATACAGCAGCATAGTCTAAAACAGCAATCACCCGATGTAGATGGTTAACAGTACTGTGGATCAATGGAAAGAACTTGAAAACTTATTTGGATAGGGCTACTACAGGGAAAATAGACAGATTTTTAAAAATATTAATCTAAGTGGACTGTACAAAGGAACTGAAATCTTTCTGAAACCTTTCGAAACTACTTTTGGCTCAGGCTTCAGTAGAAGAGTAGAATTGTCATGTTAGAAGAATTTGGTGCAGAGTTAGGAAAGACTTCTGAAGATAACTAAATACATACTCACCCTTGAAAGACAACAAGTAAGATGTGCTTTTACTCTTCTATGTTTATGATTTTTGAAGTGTGACCCAAAGAAACCATAGTGTGCATTCCACCAAACAAACATGCAGAGATATTGTATTGGCGGTTGTCTTAATCTTTTTCATGATCTGCTTATTGGTGGGCTTAAATTCTCCTGTTGAGCATGCCTTCCATAATAGCTAAACCTAATTCTACTCATTTAAATGAACAGAATAGATTTAATATGATGATTGTACATGGAGATGGTTCCCAAGGAGCTACTCCAATAATGTATTTTTTAACTTCTTACATGAATATTCCACAGTCATGCATGAGCATACCTTACATTTGTGCTTACTTGCCTGCATCTACTGTGGAGGGAGTGACCTACCTTTACTTGCCTTTCACGTACCCTTTCTCATGTAGTACAATGCTTAGCCTTTTTGTCTTGAGGATAATTTTTAGGTCTAGCCTACATAGGTCTTGCGCTGTCAGGTGATCTGTTGCAAGTACTTTGTGGGTGTCTGACTCCTCCCATGCCTTGGATTGGCTTTTGTGTGTGTAGTTTCAAAACAGTAGCCTGCTAAGGGTGGGTGAATGTCCAACCTTTTTTTTAATAGTTCACCCCCCTGGAATATTGCAGCGGGAGCGAGCAGCGGTGCACACAGCTGTTCCCCCTGCTTTTCCATGTACAGCGTGATGTGTGTCTTTTCGGCATTCCTTCCTCTCACGTAGCATGCACCTTACAGTGCCCCTGGGGCACAAGCAGGGACCGACTAGAGTGCTCCTGTATCAATACACACTCTACGGTTAATCCGAGGCACAAGCAGGCATCCACTCCAGCACGCCTTTGTTGTTTGGAAACCCTTTGAAGGACTGGGTTATTTAAGACCCAGCGGTGCGAGGGGACAACACCTGAAACCTTCGTGGGTAACCTGCTCCGGCGTACGAATGACAGAGACACGGGACACTTCCTTTGGCGTCAAAGATTCGAGCTTTATTACTGCAGGGAACACAGAAGTCACAGCAAGTACAACACGTGCAACTTGGGGAGACTGCTTCAAATTGCTGCAAGTGGGTCGCTCCTTTTATACACGTTTCTTCCATAGGTTTACATGGTACTCAAAGGTTTACAACTCGGTTCCCATAATTATCCCTGAGAGGGGTCGCTTTGGTCACTTTGATACATTCAAGGTCCGAGACATAAGTGCGGAAACATTTGGCGGTTCCCAACTGTAAAAACCCATCTTCCCACCATTAGTACATTCCAATCAACAATAAAACAGATCGAAGGAGGAACAAGGACAGGTGCAGAGGAAGATGAAGACAGTGGGGGAATCGGAAAGGGTGTAAAAGGGGAGGTATCGGGAAACACGAGCTACAGGCATCAAAGGGACGTGCCTAATGTGATGCACGGCTGAGACAATTAACTAGCACGGCAAGATGAGCCTCGTGCGGGGCCATCTGCCTTACAGTATCATCCCCCTCGTCATAAAGACACTTTCAAAGGACACGTGTCTTCCGCAGATATCTTGGGAATCCCAGGGTCGCGAAGCGGACAACGTCCGTTCGCTGGCTACTTGAGGGCAAGAGACAAACTGGACGCCGTATCTAAGATGGAACCCGTGGGTGCAGATAGAAAAACCCACGTAACAGACGAACGGTTTAGGTTAACATAGCGAAACTGCATACACCCACTAAACTCGTCATTTGCGGTTCATAGATACCAGACTCGACCATATTCGTGCGAGTCGAAAACACCACTTACAATTGTCGCGGAACCTCAGACGCTCCTTTTGCCCTCATGTAGGCAAGCACTAGTCGGAATCATACTCGATATTCATCAGACCATCTAGATGTTGCTGTAACATAGCTCTGTCCAACCGAGCTCCTTTGGTAACAGGCGGCTGTCTTATACACGTTGTAGCACAGAGGCCACATAAGGCAGGACCACACTGCACACAAAGGCAACACGTGAACAGGAATACCACAACAACTCCGATAATCATCAGAATCTTCCAACCCCAAGTCGACATCAGGCCCCAAAACCACCCAAGTAGCGTCCAATCCCCTACGTCCACGTGTATGGACTCAGAGATCTTATGCAACTTTGAGATGGCTTGATAGACAGTCGGAGCGTTATCAGGAATGAAAATACAGCAGCTCGAATGGATCACCTTACATACCCCACCTCGATCTGCTAAGATCACGTCTAAAACCATACGGTTTTGTAACGTCATAAGTCTATCCGCCTTAAGTTCTGTGGTGATATTACCAAGGGCACTGGCAGTAATATTAGCTGTCGATTCTACCACTCGAGTCAACTGTCTCAGGTTCCTACTATTAGCCATAGGCCCCCAAAACGGGAGGAAACCCTTGAAAAAGTCTCCTGCCTCTTGACCGGCAGTGTCCTCTTCGCTAATTACGCCTCTCACAACTCTAGTCTTGTGATAGTCTGCGTCTACAGTGAACGTCGGAGGCAACAGATTTGCGATAAAACATGAGCCCACAAAGTCGGAGGGCAACCATGCATACGCACGATCATGGCAGACAAAGTATGTACCCTTGGCAGCCAGAAACACAGGGGACGAGACCATCTGCAGAATGTAATTTTCAGTGCAAGCACTCTCTCCAAGTCGGGCTTTCGATCTTCGGCCACGACCCATTAAACAAAAATTACCAATGTGGGGTACGACCCATATCGGAGGCGAGCTTTTAAGCTGTTTATCACTCGTGAGCACACTATACTCGACCTTACTCAGGACCCTATAGGCTTGTACCTCTTCCTCCGGGATGAGCGACGGCTCATAGATATCTCTATCCAAATCTTCTATCGCTATAGACAAAGGCTTGTGATACGAGCCAGGGCCAAAGTAGGGAGAACGTGGCTCTCGACTGGGGTAAGAATCTAGTGCGCTTCGAAACATTGTTTGAAATGCTCGAGCGGAACCCTGGGAACTATACGGTAAAACCAGATATGGAATTCCCCTGTCCGTGGAATGTGGCATCAACCCACACACCCAACAATTAGTAGTGTTAACCACTAACTGGTGCTGGTGAAGGAGCTGGATAAAGGAATTATTGCGGAATTCTACACGTCTGGCCTGCTCGTGTTCGGGTAAGATATGAAAAGAATGAGGGGATGCAGTGGAGGTAAGTTTAGAGTCAGAAGTAGGAGTAGGTATGGCAGAAGGTAAGAAGTACGACATCATATAGTACACCCCACCCGCCAAGAATGCAGAAACAGTCAAAAGCAATATGAATATCTGAAACATAAAACATTTGGTACGACTAAGTTGTTGTTGCTTGAATCTTTGTGCCTGAGCTTCTTCCAAGTCCATCAGCTTTGAAAACGCCATCCCCTACGACCGTCCGCAACGTTTCTTGACGCACTTCGTTCTGTGTAGCAGTAGTCAATCCCTAGGAGTTCCCAGGAACCGACGATCTTTAACCTAGCGTCAAGATCTACTAACCAGAAGGAAGTACACGCGCGGCCCTATGGCCTTTATTTATAATGTATATGCAAATGTCTCTCAGCTGTGGAAGCAAAAATGCATATGGAACGAAACTTCAATATATACAGAAATAATTACAATGATACGGGTGTTCAGACTGATCATGGAAAACGGGATAATGCAACTGTCAAGGGACAGAACAAAATCTTTTTATTTGTCCTTAGCACTGGATCGCAAAAAGTATCGAGTTTTCCCAGGACGTGTCTGTTCGTCGAACAAAGGATCCGTTGAAGAAACAGAGTTCTGTTGATCAGTCGAATGTTCTGGTCTTGAGTCTTTTGGTGACAAATGTTCAACAGTATCTTTCTGCTGCACTGGGGATTCTCCGACAGGTTGTGCGTCGCTCAAAGGTACAAACGCCGGCAATCCTTCGGATTCAGCTGAAGCAATGCCCCTCCTCACCCACGAGTCTGCCGGTAACGGTATAGGAACTTTCTTCGTATGGGTGGCATGCACCCAATTTTTCCGGCCCTCTAAACGAATGGCAGTTCTCGTGGCAAGGAGGACCTGGTAGGGTCCAGTGAACCTGGGCTCCAAATTCTTCTTACGAGCAAAATTTCTGGTGACCACCCAGTCTCCGGGCTGGAGCTGGTGGCCTGGACCCTCCGTCTGCGTCGGCAATGCTTTGTAAACCTGTTGGTGAATTAACCTCAGTTTAGCAGTCAGATCATGAAGATAGTCAATCAACATTGGGTACTCAAGATCACGGAACACACCCGGTCTAGGGACCCCCCACACATTAGCAGGACGACCGAACACTATTTCATAGGGACTGAGCCCTACTCGGGAGTGTACGGTTGCCCTTGTTGACAGTAAAGCTAAGGGTAAAGCGTCAGGCCACGAAAGACCAGTCGTAGCCTGAATCTTCGCTAGTTTTAGTTTAAGGGTGCCGTTATACCCTTCAACCAAACCAGCTGACTGGGGATGATTGGCACTGTGGAATTTTTGATTAATTCCAAGGCCTTTGCACACGCTCTTCATCACACTCCCCACAAACTCACTTCCGTTATCAGACCATACAACCCGAGGCATTCCGTACCGAGGAAAGTATTCCTTCAGTAGGATTTTTGCAGTTGACAAAGCAGTGTTGTCTTTGAGAGGATAGGCTTCAATCCATCGGGAGAACGCGCAAACCACAACTAAAACATATTTCAGGTTATTGCATCGCTCCATATGGATGAAGTCTAATTGAATCACCTCAAAGGGACACGAGGGGGGAGCAAAACTACCAGGAGGAGTTGGGGTTCCCTTACCAGGATTGTACAACATACATACCATACAATTCTTAACCAAACGTTCAGCACATTTCGTGATACCATCATTCTTCCACACAGGGGACAGCAACTTACAAATACCTTTCACGCTAATATGTGCTAACCCATGTGCCATTGTCACAACAGCCAGCACATACGCATCTGGCAACATCCATCTCTTATGTTCCGACAAGTCTACCCAACAACCATTCGCATCCAACTTTCCCGCACTTTCTTTCCACTTCGTTTTTCAGTCTCGGTGGCCTCATTTTGTATCGCCTTCACACTCTCGATAGTATCCTCACACATACTAGACTCTGTAGGCCACCTAACCGAACTCGTCACATACATTCGAGTGCTAAGGTTCCGGGCAGTCTCCTTAGCAGTCTCATCTGCAAACGCATTACCACGTCCAACATCATCCGTCACCTTACGATGCGCACTACATTTAACAATCGCTACCTGCTTAGGCAACGTAAGTGCATCCAAAAGATCGCTCACAAGCTGACCATGCTGAATCTTCGTACCATGCGATGTCATGAAACCTCTCTCTCTCCACAACCGTCCAAAACTATGGGCGACACCAAATGCATATTGGCTGTCGGTAAACACATTCACACGTTTCCCTTTCGCTAACACACACGCTCTAGTAAGAGCAATCAGTTCCGCAGCCTGGGCAGAATTCTGATTCAATCTTGCAGCTTCAACAACAGTATTCAACGTCACGACGGCATATGCAGTAGTGACATCGCCATTCGGCAATTTAAAACATGAACCATCCACATACAACGTTCCATCTGGATCTTCTAAAGGGGTGTTTTTAAGGTCCACTCGACCTTTTGTTTCCTCTTCGGTCCTCAAATAACAATCATGTTCTGCTATTTCATCTGACTCCGTGCTAATTGGTAACAAAGTTGCCGGGTTCAGAACATTGCAACGTTTTATCTGAATATGACTTGCCAGCAGCGTCAACTCGTATCCAGACAACCTCGCACTCGTCAAGTGCTGAGTTTTCGTACGATTTAAAAGAGTATCGACTGCGTGCGGAACCATCACCGTAAGCATATTATCCATGACCAATCCTGCTGATTGTCGGATGGACACCGCAGCTGCCGCTGTTGCTCTCAAACAACTCGGCAATGCTCTAGCTACCGGGTCCAAGGTCGAGGAAAAATATGCACATGGACGTTGCTTACCACCAAAAGGTTGCGTTAAGACACTCAAAGCACAACCTTCCCTCTCGTGAACGTATAATGTGAACGGCTTACTGTAGTCAGGAGTACCTAACACAGGAGCCGAACACAATGAATCACGCAATTCAGAAAAACTCTTCTGACATTCTTCCGTCCATGGTAAAGGAGTTGAAACATCCTTACACGTAAGAGCCACCAATGGTTTCGCTAGCAATGAAAAATTTGGAATCCATTGCCTACAGTATGACGTGATACCTAGAAAAGCACGCACATCTCTTTGGGTTGCTGGCACAGTCATTCGCGCAATTGCTGCAATTCTCTCTGGGGTCAACCGCCTTCCCTCCTTTGACAATAAGTGACCTAGGTAGGTTACTTCTTGACAGCAATATTGGAGTTTAGAAGGTGACACCTTGTGATGTAAGTCACAGAGATGTTGCAGCAACGACACCGTAGCAATTTTGCAAATGTCCAGAGTATCTGCAGCTACCAATAAGTCATCAACATATTGGATTAAAGCCGCACCAGCCGGCAACGTAAACGCATCCAGTTGACCCTTCAAGGCTTGACTGTAAATCGAGGGACTCTCACAGTAGCCCTGAGGAGCGCGCTTAAACCGGAAGCTGCGTCCACCAAGAGAGAAACCTAAAAGGTCTCTGCTCTCTTCTGCAATCGGAATGCTGAAAAACGCATTCTTCAAATCGATCACCGAAAACCAAGATGCAGAAGCTGGAATCAGAGTCAGTAGCGCTGTGATGTCAGGCACAACGGGGAACTGAGGAATCACAATTTTATTTACCTCCCGTAAATCGATAACAAAACGATAGACAGGTGGTTTCGAAGGATCAGTACGTTTTAGAATGGGCAGTACAGGGCTGTTGCACACGTTTCCCCGAGTTTCTTCAATAACGTCTTTCTCGATCAAATCATAGATGATCGCTAACAGTGCTCGTTCACCATCAAGAGAGATACGATACTGGGGAATACGTGGCAATCGCACATTAGATTTCAGCTGAACAACGTAAGGGGAGATGTCAAGCAGGCCCACATCATTGGGACCTGTTGCCCACAAAGATGTAGGAAGAGAACTCAATTCCGGTGGAAGCTTATCGAGAGACAAGTACATAGGAGAGACAACCCTCTCACCTAACGTAAGCTTTACACCCGCAGGAGAACATACAAAGTTGCATACAAACGTTTTAGCAAATCCAGGCCCAAAAGATTTTCACCACAACCCGTAGTCAAATTCAACGGAGCTTGAAGCTCACGTGGCCCAATTGTAAGGGGCAAAGGGCGCGAAACTGGATTGCTAACGGGGGCGCCAGAGAATCCAACGGAAACATTTGTTAAGCCAGACAAAGGTGTGCCAGGGAGTTTCGAATGCATAATAGAACTTTTCGCTGCACCAGTGTCCAACAGAAAAGGCTCAACGACGCCCGATGTAGCAACTGCGACGTAAGGCCCTCTCTGATCAACCGGAACTGATACCACTCCCTCTCCTTGTCTATAGCTGTCCTAGTAATTACTGTCGTCAGTTCCCTGATCGACGTAATAATCGTCTACATTGTACTGCGCAGATCGTCCTTGCGATGATCCACGTTGATCGAAACAGTTATTAGAATTTGATGAGTTATCCGAACGGTCATTTTGAGCACCACGACCTCTACCACGTGATGTCTGCTGAGAACCACCACGACCTCCTCTAGATGAGTTACCACTATTACGATCGTTTAGAGCAGGACAATTGAATTTTAAATGACCCTCCTGTCTACAATAGGCACACTGATTGTACCCTAACGAAGATCTTTGAGAAGAGGAGTCATTTCGAGATTGTGATCTATTAGATTGCGACTGCGATCTATTTTGCTGTGAAGCATTCTGATTCGAACGCGGAGGATACGCCTGCTGTAACAACACTTTAGTTTTAAGTTCTTTCGTCTTTTTATCAGCACGATCGTTCTCCTCTTTCTCTCTGTTCTCATAATACTGTGCTGTAGCCAATATTTGAGCCGAGGTAGAAACAGCCCACGCACTTTCAGAATTTTTCAACTTATTGCTCAAGTCAGGCAATAAGTTAGAGACAAATTTGTCCACGAACAACCATTGACCACCCTCAGTGCCCATATCCTGCCCACTATGATCGATGAATGCCTCCTCAAATCTCGTAAAGAAGTCGGAGACACTCTCATCCTTCTTCTGCTTACAAGCTGACAATTTGTCCCAATTCACCCTCATAGCTGGCATAAGAGTTTTCATTAGTGTTATTATTCTCTGAGGGAGAGCAGCAATTAACTGTTCGGGTTTAGCACCACCGGTTTGCAACCCATCCGCTGCTATAATGGCCGCCCAATCACCACCTAGTTCGTTTGCGTGATTTTCCTGACGAATCTTAGCCCATACCGGTTGCGGTACGACATTACCAAACAGCATATCAATGTCGGCAAGATTCATTATCGTAGCGTCTACAAGCTGCGACAATTCCTTATAGTACCCTGCAGGATTTTTGCGAGGGTCAGGCAAAGATTGCTTCACCTGTAACACTTCCGATCGTTTCCATGGGAGATGAATCCATACTCTCTGGAAATGCGCCAAAATCGGTGGCTGAGCTTGAGGGTTAGCTGGCATCCATACTGGAGGGACTTCACGCATGGGGAACTGACCAGACGCATCTAACTGCCTCTCAACGTCCTCAACAAACAAGGCTTGAGGTATAGGAGTGGGACGGAAAGATAGCAACCGCTCAACAGCACGTCGAACGTTGGTATCCACTATCAGTCCGTTCGAGAACTGAAGCTGTAGATCAGACAAAGCGGTCAACACCTTGTCAGGTGCACCGGCCGATATCTGATCGCGCAAAACCTTGCACATTTCTTCGAAAACATATCTTTGTGTCGGTACATTGAATTGACAGAACGTATCAAGTACAGCACGTGGAGGATTTCTAAGAGGGTGTGTCATCCAACCCATCGCCATATTATACAGCGAAGCACGTTCCCTGTTACCGGGAAGCTGACTACGTCTTTGAGGACCATCTAAACCAGCGGACCCAAGAACAGGTCCGAGAGAATGAAAGAAGCTAGCCGCAACAGGAGAAGTACGACTACGAGTAGATGGAGAAGTATAGCACAAGGGACTAACAAGAGAAGAGGTAGAAACAGAAGAAGCAACAGGAGTAAGTAGAGCAGGAACAGTAGCGGGAGCAGGAGTATGTGGAAGTGGAGGAGCAGTAGGAATAGCAGTAGGCAAAGGAGCAGGAACAGTCGGAAGAACGGGTGCAGGTTGAGGAACAGGTTGAGGAGCAGGTACAGGAACAGGTACAGGGGGAACCACTGGAGCTGCAGTACCCTGTACATACGGAGGTGGCGACTTCATAAGATAAGACATTAGAGGATCCTCAACTGATTCTTCCTTCTTGTCCGACTCCATAGGCAAAACAGGATAGCATTTATCTATGGACATACGCTGTAGCCTATCAAACACTTCCTTTTCCTTATCCTCCTTATCACGCTGAAACTGCTCTGCTTTCTTTACAATGGCAGCAACACCATTTCTCTGATTACGTTTAGTCTGTCTGATCTCTTTCTGTCGGGCTTCTTTACGCCACAACCGAAAGGCATCAAACATGGCCGGCCTTGACTTTTTCGCAAATAATTTAGCCTCAAGATTATCTAAAATTGGAGTCTCAAAGCTACCATGAGGTGGCCAACTAAGGACACCATCCTTTTTAGTGTAACAAATCCAATATTCATTAAAAGTAATCGGGCCTAGCCCGTGTTTGCTGTAGAGCTCATAAGTGGGAGTTCCAACCGGAGGTATCGGACACGAATCCTCCAGTCGGGAATCCGTACCACAACGTCTGAAACAACTAAACAAAGTACAGCGACCAGGCATCTTGCACACTGGCCGAGTTTCACAAACGTCAAGGGTTACGGGATTTACCAAGTCCCAGCAAAGAGCAAAAACCCTCGGTTTTTGGCGGCTGCAGTCGTCAAATAACACAACAAAGTACCAAGAACCACAAATGCAATGGAACCATGCAACAACTAAGTAACCACAACCAAGAACTCTGGGCGCGACCCACAAATACTTAACTCAAAGATCGATGGCGTCACCAGGAAGGCCCGTCAATCGTCTCGCTATACCAAGGTCTACGCCAGGCGCCAAAACAGGTCTACAGTCAGGGCAGCAGTCCGTCGCAGCCATCAGGAGGCGGGAATCTTCGCAGGAAAAGTCTTCGGGCCACTTGTTTCGACAACAGGATCGATGAAGCGGAGTGCACCTTCCCTCGGAGATTTCACACGAAGTTCCTCACGATCGTCGGGCTTGGACCGGTACCACTGATGCAGCTCCACATTGGGCGCCAACTGAAGGACTGGGTTATTTAAGACCCAGCGGTGCCAGGGGACAACACCTGAAACCTTCGTGGGTAACCTGCTCCGGCGTACGAATGACAGAGACACGGGACACTTCCTTTGGCGTCAAAGATTCGAGCTTTATTACTGCAGGGAACACAGAAGTCACAGCAAGTACAACACGTGCAACTTGGGGAGACTGCTTCAAATTGCTGCAAGTGGGTCGCTCCTTTTATACACGTTTCTTCCATAGGTTTACATGGTACACAAAGGTTTACAACTCGGTTCCCATAATTATCCCTGAGAGGGGTCGCTTTGGTCACTTTGATACATTCAAGGTCCGAGACATAATTGCGGAAACATTTGGCGGTTCCCAACTGTAAAAACCCATCTTCCCACCATTAGTACATTCCAATCAACAATAAAACAGATCGAAGGAGGAACAAGGACAGGTGCAGAGGAAGATGAAGACAGTGGGGGAATCGGAAAGGGTGTAAAAGGGGAGGTATCTGGAAACACGAGCTACAGGCATCAAAGGGACGTGCCTAATGTGATGCACGGCTGAGACAATAAACTAGCACGGCAAGATGAGCCTCGTGCGGGGCCATCTGCCTTACAGTATCATCCCCCTCGTCATAAAGACACTTTCAAAGGACACGTGTCTTCCGCAGATATCTTAGGAATCCCAGGGTCGCGAAGCGGACAACGTCCGTTCGCTGGCTACTTGAGGGCAAGAGACAAACTGGACGCCGTAACTAAGATGGAACCCGTGGGTGCAGATAGAAAAACCCACGTAACAGACGAACGGTTTAGGTTAACATAGCGAAACTGCATACACCCACTAAACTCGTCATTTGCGGTTCATAGATACCAGACTCGACCATATTCGCGCGAGTCGAAAACACCACTTACAATTGTCACGGAACCTCACCTTGTGCTGAGGGGTTTCCCAGAGATCAGCATGTTTTCCAAGGACTCGCGCTGCACGGACTGCCTCGGAGAGCTGCTCTTCAGGGCATGTCAAGGACATGCGTCACAAACTTGATATTGCCCACCATCAGGGGAGAGCCCCGGGTTGGCAATAACCAGCGTCTTTTCGGTTTTTGCAAAGGCAACATGTAGTTAAGGAATTCACCACAGCAGCTACGAAGAGGGCACGCTTGAGATATGATTGCCATTTGCCCGTGAAACATGTTATTTGCTGGGCCAGAAGTAGATGTCTGTGGCGGGAGCCATCTTGGTTTTCCTTACCATCGAGGGCATGTCATTCATTTTAATTCAATTGTACACTCGTGCTTCCAGAATAGCTTTTTGATATGCACTGATGAATAACAACATTTGATTGTGAAAAGGGCGAGAAGCAGAAAAGAGAGTTTGGAAAGACTTAGCGAGTGAGAGAAAGAAACGTTGGAGAACACATGCGGAAGAGTGAACATGAAAAAAAGATATGGGATGAGTGCAAGTGAGAGAAAGTAATAAAGAGACACGTTTTGGAAAAAGGTATTTACATGGGTGGACCATGGCCCTCTCCTTTTAGGGGACTCCCAATTCAGCAGAAAGCCAATGAATGTCAATGAGTTACTAAGTCTAAGGGACACCTCGCTGCATTCTGCGGGCGGGGGCTGAATGGTCACTACTACATTTGGCTGGGAGGGAATGGGGCATCATCTTGTATTACGCCACTGGAAGGGCCAATGGTGAAAAGGGAAGGAGAGAAACGGATAATGTAGTGAAAGAGACTGCAGGCAGCACGTACCCACAGCGCCTTAACTAATGGGAATCCCCACAGCGAGCTTATGGCTTGGAGGATGTGTGTTATAACCCACAATTAACTGATTTGTTGTGCACATAGATTGCACGTAGATAGTAAGCGACGCGTTGCTGTGTGTGAATTGTCGGCCTGTAGCACCACCGAGAAATGTTGGTCACAGGAGGCTGAGGGTAAAATAGTACATTAATGTCACCGGAACCCCCAAAGCGTCATGGCCGCTAGTGTAATGAACAATAATCGGCCACTTATTTTTATATTACGTATTTATGTTTGCTAAAACAGACACACACATATCTCTTGCGCCCATGGGTTTGGCCCATATGGCGATCTGGAGGTGCCAGAAGAGCTGGTCTTACAGGCTGGTGGTAAGCCTGTTTTATAGTCTGGTGGGCTGGTTTGTACTGTCGTTTTTGTAAGGTGACCACAAATATTGCCTGCAGCAAGCACACAAATGCATGCAGTCTCCCATGCCTATACAGCCTGTCTTTACAAGTTTGAAACTGCCCGACTTACTAACGTGGGTCTCCGCAGTAGCTATCTGATTTGCTATAGGGGACCACTGTTATTTTGGGGCCCGGGCCTATTTTCTGTCCATTCCGATCCCTGCATTGTTCCAAACCACAAACGTCCAATCAGCACCCTCTATCACCAGCCCATCTTTGATCTTTTGCCGTACCCAATGTAGCTGTCTTTTGCTTTTTGTCAACCTCACTATTCACAAGAAACACCATTTCATTTATTTAAACCCCCCACATCCACTTAGATATGTTTTTGCAAGAAAAGTGCCAAACACAATCGAATACAAGCAAATCACGGATTGTAACTGCGACCAATGTGTAAGCGTGCACACAGTGTTCCCAAAGTCTTATAGGGAAGAGATGGTTTATAGTAGTGAAAAATATATCCCCTGGAATGACAAGATGGCTCAGCGAGTTAAGTTCTCACAGCTGAAATTTAGGCTTCACTTAACATCTGTTGCAACAAACGGACAAAAATCATAATCCCAACGTTTTGTTACACCTGAACAAACAATATTGAATAATGCGTGGAAATGCACTTGCCTGTTTCCCGTGTATTATTTCTGCAGTTTTCCAATTTGTACTTTCAAAACTACCACCAGCAGATGTCAAATACAAACACAAACCTGAAGCAGTGGAATTTCCACGTAGGTTTAAGTCAACTCAAGTGCAAAAAACTGTGAATAGGATTTCTGTCCACTTTAGCTCAATCACCGTGAATGATGCTGCTGATGGGAGGAACTCACTTGTTCAGATACCAGCAACTTCAACTCAGATTTCATTACAAGAACGGAGCCTACATTATGCAATGACCTTTAACCACTTGAATGCTAATGACAAGGGTAACTTGTCATGCACTGCCCATTCATTTCAATGGAAATCTCATTATATGGGCTGAGCACCCTTAGCGTCCAAGTGGTTAATTGCAGATCCAAGCCAGTCGCATCACAATACAAAGGTTCCAATAAGAACACTGAGATAAAGTAAGACATAAGACATAGCAACCATCAGTCTCTTTTAAATGCGGCTCCAAGCAGATAAGTAGCTCGCTTCTCTCTCTCTTGTTTTACCATTATTGTCATTTAACTTTGTTATGAATATGAATATTGGTGAGGTTTAATTCTAAGGTGGGTTAATACTCTCATCATTGTGGTATTGTATTAATTTCAGGTTATCTCTTTGTGGCCTTACCCCACTTCCTACCCTCCCTCCTCCCCGGATCTGCAATTTATGGAGATCCTAACCCTCCTTTATTTCTTTTCTCTTTTAGGAATATCTACATATAGCCTTTTATAGTACCCTTAAGGAGTTAACCCACGTTTACACCCCCCCACCTCCCGAGCGCGTGATCGTCTCTTCGCTCGCTGGGGGGAAGTTTTCTTACACATTTGCATCATCTAAATTATGTAACACGCTGATTAGCCCACGCGCGTTACTTCTCTTACTCACCCGCGTGGGTTGGGGTATAAGTTCCGCCCGCACACCTTCTTTAGACGACGAACTTAAAAGAAGGCGAGACTTTATATTTGGACCGGCTTTAGCCCGCATTGTCATCAAAAGCTGGGAGTGCCGGCAATGCTTGGTATCGCGGAAAAGCCCGCATTAAGCCCGCATCGTTACCGACAGCAAAGCTCTACCGTCAAAGTCCGATATCGCACAAAGGAAAGACCCTTGGCAGAAGACACGCTTCGTGCCTGTGTTCCCAAGGATCTTTCCTCTAATTTCACCGTTAACTCAATTCAGCTGTTCTGCTCAAGCTGATTCGGATATTTTTTTGAAGACTGACACCTTTTGGGCATAAAAAGAGTATCTAGAGTCGAAAAATAGAGGGTGTCTTTCGTCCTTTTTCTCCCCTTTTGTCACAGCTATTTAATAACCTGTGCTTTAACCACTTGGATGCTATGGCACTCGGGCCCATATAATGGGATTTCCATTGAAATGAATGGGAGGGGCATGACGAGTTACCCTTGTCATTAGCGGCGAAGAGGTTAATAGGGTGAATAAATAAGATCCATGATTTATACATAAAAAAATAGGGTGCATAAGTAAGATCCCTGATTTATACATCAAAAATAGGGTGAATAAGTAAGTCCCTTGATTTATACATAAAAATAAAAAAAAGAAGGGACAAGATGGAAAACTTATCTGAGTCAGATGTGAACAATGCTACGCTCTCTAACTTTAATAAGGAAGATTTTCGCATTATGATCCAACAGGAAATGAAACCTGTATGCGGAAGACCTTCGCCCAATTTGGACCCTATAAAAGACCACTTCTCTCTCAGGAAGATATGTCTGATGTGGTTACTCATGAGAGAGTGCGCGCTAAACGTACAAAGAAAACTAACCACACCGCTACCGAGACCCATGAGAGCACGGGAGGTACTAGCACCTCTGATAATATTGGTGGTCTTAGCACCACAACATTTTTGGAAGGTCTTCGCACCTCAGGTAAAAGAGTTGCCTCTTGTGACACACAACAATCAGGTGCCCTCCGCGGCCCAAATACCTTGGATGCCCTTAGCGGCTCACTATCTCAAAGTGCTCAAGACTACTTAGAAGGCTCGGATAATGATGATGATGATGATATGGATCCAGACGAATACGTTCTGGATTTAGATGATGGGGATGTAGGAATTTTTTATGAGGAGGACGAACCTCCTTCTTCCTCGAAGGACAGTATTCTAAACCCCCTGGGAGAGGAGATGTTCTCCCCTCTTAATCTAAAACATCCCAGTTCCTCGCAATGCTCTCCGCAGGAACATGTCTCAAACTTTTTTTAAAAAATGGATTTGCTTCCCTCTTGAAAGAGAGACAAGGAATATTTTAAGGGCAGAGTGTTCAAGACCCTCATTAGATGAAAAAGCATGTAATGCCCCTAATATGGATCCGGAATTGATTAAGTACCTGTTTAGACTTGTACGCGATCCTAGAAAAGGCCTAGAAAAAGCTTTTAAAGGGTGCCAAGGGGGCGTGGCCAAGATGGCGGAGTGAGCGGTCGCACTCTATGCGAGCTCCCGTGAACCCGAGCCCCTTTGCCGCCTTTATTTGCAGATCTCCCCCCAAAAGGCCGGGGATCTGTTAAGGGATTGCGAGATCTCCCTGCGAGAATTCCAGTGGTGCTGGTAGCTCTCAGAGCCGCTGGCTTAGAGCCCGAGGAGTGTGCACGGAGGCTGAGCCGGCGCCACAAGAAGACTGCAAGCCGCGACCACGAGGTCCGAATCGGCCCGGGGACGTCCTGTGGTGGAACTGCTGGCTGGAGTATTGAGGCAGCACTCGCTTCGGCGGACCCCAGTACCACACGGAGGGGTGCATATACCCAGTGCTCGGTGGCGATAGGCTGATACCCGAAGCCCCCGGGGCGGATCGTCACGCGAGACCGGGGATGAGGCCCAGCGGCAAGCCCTCTTGAAGCGAAAATGTCACCGGTGGTGGAGAAACGCTGGGGGTCCGGAGTAGGAGTCCCTGTGGCTGGCTGCGGTTCTGAGCGGTTGCGTATAGATGCCCGACGCCCGGAGTTGTGAGACTGGGACCCGGAGCGCTGACGCAGGGATACTACGCGAGGCCGGGGATGAGGCCTAGCGGTATGCGCCCTTGAAGCGCACTTCTTCCGGAGGCAGAGGCTGTCGCGGAGCCGGAGCGGAACCCCCCGCAGCAGAATACAGCGCCCAGTGATGAAGCGCAGAGGCCCGGCGCCCAGAGGTGGGAGACCAGAACCCGGAATGCTGCCACAGACCAATACGTGAGACCGAGGCTGGGGCCTAGCGGCTGGCTCCTTTGAGGCGGACTCCTTCCGACGGCGGCAGCTGGCCGATAGACTGGTGCTGGAACTCTCGTAGCTGACTGCCGCGCCGGATGGGGAGGTGAGAATGCCCGGGATCCGTGGGTAAGAGACTTGGCCTGGGAGTGCTGGCGCAATTCGCTACGCGAGGCCGGAGGTGAGGCCTAGCGGAGACCGCCTTTGCAGCGACCCCTTCCAGCTTCGACGGCCCGTCAGAGGAACAGAGCAGACTCCACCATTGGTTGGGGGTACGTGTGTCTGGCGTTTGAACACAACGGACTTTGGTGCGGAGCGCCGGAGCAGCCCCACACGCGATACTGGGCCTAGCCCGAGGTTCCTCCGATGCGAGTTCTCTCCACCTGGCCACCAGTTTGATCTGCGGGACTTGCTGCGGGCCGAGTTTGAGGCCCCGGTGCCTGGAGCAAGGATACCTACGGAGCTTGGAAGGCGACAGTGCGCTCCCTTGGGGTCATCACCGGGGGCATGGCCGGCAACAGAGGGAACAAGAAAGGAGACTGGACACAGCCTGAAATGTTGAACAGAGGCCCAGCGAGGCAGGACAGGGGGCAACAATCACCAGGCCACTCGAGCGGCTCCCAAGGGGCAGCAGGGGGGGAACCCCCAGTGACTAGATCCTTCCTCGAATCCCTCTTTAGCTCGCTCAGGGAGGATTTCCAAACACTAAAGCAGGAAGTCGCAGGGGAAGTCCAGGAGGTGCGGAGAGAGGTCGATGGTCTTGGCGAAAGGGTGGCAACTATGGAAGAAGCGGGTCACTCCCGGGATGAGGAGATTGCACAACTGCAGCAGGTGGTGCTGCGCCTACGGGATCAGCAAATCGACCTCCAATCGCATAACGAAGACCTCGAGAACCGGTCCCGTCGCAACAACATACGGGTCCGGGGAATTCCATCCGGAGACGAGGGCGAGGACGATGCTGGGTATCTCAGAGAACTCTTCAGAGAGATACTGGGAGAGCCGGATGATTTCATCATCAGAATAGACAGGGCTCACAGGGTGGGCCCGGCTCGCAGGGCCTCTGCGCCCCCCCCTGACATCTTGGCTTTCCTGACGGACTTTCCCCTGAAAGAGCGGATTATCCGTGAAGCACGCCAGCAGCAGTCCCTGCGCTTCCAGGGGCACCAGGTTGCTCTCTACCAAGATCTTTCAATAATAACTCTCCAGAAGCGTAAGGGATTCAAAATCGCCACAGACGTCCTGAGGGATCACAACACGCAGTACTCATGGGGCCATCCCTTCCGCCTGATTTTCCGATGGAACGGGACGCTGCATCAGCTTTGCTCCCTCCAGGACACCTGCGGGGTACTTGGGATTACCGTGACAGACGACTCGGCGCCCACCCCCCGTCGACGGCGTGCTACCAGAGACGGTTGGCAATCGATCCCAGCACGCAGATCTTCTACTTCTTCTGCCCGTCCAGACTCACCCACTACTTGAGCGGACATGGCCAATGCAGTTCAAGAAGTGGCTAGAGACACTGCGCCTACTGAAGTCGCTCTGATGGCCTGAATATACTCCGGGGGGAGATCGACATAGCCATTTCAGACAATGCAGGTTTGGGGGTTCGGGAGAGGGGGGTGGGCAGTGGCTGGACGTCCACTTGAGTAACTTTCTGCAGACTTGTCCGCTGAGGACCGGACTGGGACAATGGAATCTTTGGAACAGTTGGGGGAACAGGGGGTGGGGGAAGGGGTTGTTGGGGTTGTTGGGGTTGTTCCAGTTGCGGGTCGGGGCTGGGGACAGTTGAGGAGTTGGGATGGAGGGAAGAGGGGAAGGAGGGATGGGGAAGGAAGGGGTTAGGGTGGGTAGTTTGGGGGATGTTCCTGGGGAGTTGGAGGGGATTGGGATGGAGAAGGGATTCAGGAGTTGGGAAGGGGGGGAGGGTCGTCCAGTGCACTGTGCGGCTACTAGATATTCTGGCGATATTCATACACCTTAGTTTGCCCGGACGGGGAAGCTGCGTAATCACCTACACTTTCTTCTTTGCCTTGCGGCTTCTGGTACCGTTATGGGCGCTCATACACTCCGCCTTATTCGAACGGGGCCTTCACGCCTTCTTCCACACCTTTCTCTATGCCTCCTGACACTTTTAAGGTTGTGACCCTGAACTTCAGGGGTTTGAATAATCCGGTCAAGCGGCGGGCAGTGCTTTCTCTCCTGGACAATACACGTGCAGACATATGTCTCCATCAGGAGACGCACCTGCTGCCACAGGACACACACAGGCTGCGCTCCCATAAGTTCCCGTCACAATTCTTCTCTTCCTGTACCACTAAGACAGCGGGGGTGGCGATACTGGTGGCCAGACACTTTAAAGGGGAAATCCTCCACAAGTTCACCGAACAGAAAGGCAGACTGTTAGCATACCGGTTTAGGATTGGGGGCCTTACTTTTACGATCGGGTCCCTGTATAGCCCTAATGAACGGCAGGAAAGTTTCCTGCAATCGGCGTTTGAGGATATTACCGCCTCGCAAGACAGACATATTATTCCCGGGGGAGATTTTAACATGATTTTTGATTCTGCTATGGACAGGTCGGCGCAGCGTTCCCCGCAGGTCGGGGAGTTCTCCGCCGGCTGTAGGGCACAGCTGTCGGAGGTAGACCTCCTTGATCTTTGGCGACACATGCATCCCACGGACAGGGATTATTCGTTTTATTCCCACGCACACAAGACGTATGCGGGGCTAGAACACCTTCTGGTCACGTCTTCGGTGCAGGCTCTGGTCTCGGGGTCGGATATGGGAGTGTTGTCTCTATCGGATCACGCCCCGGTCGATGCTACGTTGTGTCTGCCTCCGGCAGCTCATTCCCCCAGAACATGGCGCCTCCGCGACACCCTGCTGCACATGAAGGTGGTGGTGGACCGCATTGAGGATGCGATCCGAGAATACCTGACTCACAACGACAACTCTGACACCGCCCGGGCCACACAGTGGGCGGCCTTGAAAGCAGTCCTCCGGGGGAAATTTTTGGCGATCTCCTCTGCCAAAAATAAAGAGCGACAGGCCAAGAGGGAAGAACTCACCGACCGGGTCCGCGAGCTTGAACAGATGCATCACAGGACAGGGGCCCCCAGAATTTGGCGGCAGCTCAAGGAAGCGAGAAAGCTCCTGGCAGCCCTGGACTTGGACCGAGCGGAATACGCTGCACTCCGGCTGCGCCATACCTTTTACACAGGGGGGGGACCGTTGTGGCAAATTGCTGGCCAACAAGCTCCGAGTAGCATGCCAGAGTCAGCTGGTGAAGGAGATCTCTGACCCTACGGGGACGGTGGAGACGGAAGACGCTCACATTGCAGCTGTATTCCGCAGGTTTTACGCAGATCTCTACACTAGTGAGCCACCGGATGAGACGGCCATGGCTGCCTATTTGGACTCGGTCACCCTGCCATCCCTGGATCCCTTGCAGGCGGAGCACTTAAATCGGGATATCAGGATAGAGGAGGTGATTTCTGCCATCGCCCGGCTTAAACATGGCAAAGCGCCAGGCCCGGATGGATACACCACGCTCTTTTACAAAACGTTCTGCACGTCGCTGGCCCCTATCCTTACTCGTCTTTTCAACTTGTTTGCTGAACCGGGGGCCATTCCGCCTGATCTTCTATGGGCCTCCATTACAGTTATCCCCAAACCTGGGAAGGACCGGAAGCACTGTGGATCTTATAGACCGATATCTCTTCTGAATGTCGATTTAAAATTGTACACGGGGATCCTAGCCGCCCGACTAGCTCCTCACTTACCCGGTCTTATAGATCCTGATCAGGCTGGTTTTGTCCCGGGGAGGCAGACGGTTGACAACACGAAACGGATCGTCCACCTGCTAGAGAAGGCCTCCCGGATTCCGGGGGAAAGAATGATGCTGGTGGTGGACGCGGAGAAGGCGTTCGACCTGGTGCACTGGCCTTACCTGGAACGAGTTCTGGTGAAGGCAGGCATAGGGGATAAGTTTCGCTCCATGATCCTTAACTGCTACAGACGGCCGACTGCGGTGGTTGGTGTGAATGGGTATAACTCTAGGGACTTTAACATCGAGAGAGACACTAGGCAGGGATGCCCGCTTTCGCCCTTGCTCTTCGCCCTTTATATGGAGCCGTTCGCCCAACGGGTCCGCAACAATCCAGCGGTGATGGGGGTGCGGATGGGAGGTTTCACACACGCTATAAGCCTCTACGCGGACGATGTCATCTTATCACTTGACGAGCCCCGGACGGCCCTACCGGCCTGCATCGAGGAGCTGGCCTCCTTTGGCGCAGTCGCGGGGTTTAAAATGAACATGTGAAAGTCGGTGGCTCTAGATATCTCCCTTGAGCCGGCCACTAGGGCCTACCTACAAAACCAATTCCCCATGCTTTGCTCATCAGAGGCGGTACGCTATCTGGGGATCCAGATAGCTCCCACTTTACCGGCCATGGTATCGACCAACTACACAGCCCTGGGTGCAAAGATCAGGGAAGAGTTGGGTCGATGGAACCGCTGCACCCTCTCCTGGTTGGGTAGGATAGCCGCCATCAAAATGACGGTCCTGCCTCAGGTGCTTTACTTGTTCCGGGCCCTACCGCTCCAGCCACCGGTCGGGTGGATCCCGCAACTACCGACGGACGTCTCGCGCTTTATCTGGCAGGGGAAAAAACCTAGAATGCGCAGGGCCCTCTCACTGTTGGCCCCGGAGGCGGGAGGATCGGGAATACCTGACTTCCGTAAGTATTTCCAAGCAGCGCAGTTGCGTTATCTCGTGGAATGGAGTAAATGGGAGTCCGACAAGCACTGGCTCTTCCAGGATCAGGCGGTGGCAGGCAGACCCATGCAGGAAATCACATTTCTGCGCCGGACTCACCGGCCCAAGAATTTGTACGCCTCCTTTGTTACAAGAGTGCCCCTGCGGGTCTGGGATGCCACTAACATTACGTACAGCCTCACCTCGTTCCCGTCGCCACTCACACCGTTGGTGGACAATCCAGAATTTACCCCTGGAATGGAAAGGGGAGCATTCACACACTGGAGTCAGGCGGGGTGTAGAGCCCTGTGTCACATGTATGGCCCAGAGAGGGTTGTCCCCTTCCCGCAGTTTCGCCAGGAGTTTTCACTCCCTGAAACCGAGAGGCACCGCAATATGCAAGCTCGCCACTGAGCTCTTCAACCACAGGTGAGGGAGGCGGCGATAGGCACTTCCTACCATACGAAAAATGGCTACTGTCGCGTACGTCGGATTCGAAATTGATTACGGATCTCTATAGGTTACTATAACCGCCTTCTACACACCTCTATAACCCGGGGAGAGAGCGCTGGGAACGGGAGTTGGGTAGGACATTGAGCCCTAAAGAGTGGGAGCACATATCCTATAGAGCGAGGCATTCGGCATACCACATGGGTCTCACTGACACGCTGACCAAGGTTTCCACCTATTGGTACTACACACCGGAGCGGGTTCACAAATTTGACCGTAGCAAGGAGGACACATGTTGGCGAGGGTGCGGGCACCGGGGTACACTTACACACATTCTATGGGATTGTCCACTCCTGGCAACCTATTGGAGGGGAAGTGCTGGATGAAATTGATTCCCATTTTGGCATTGAACTACCACGCTTTCCCGCATACACCCTGCTGGGGCTCCCGAATGGACTGATGTACCCACTCAGATCTCGTAGGGGTAGGCAGATAGCCATCACACTAGGATCAGCGGTCCAAAACATTATACATTGGCGCACTACCACGACACCCTCTATCACGGGCTGGCTCCATAGATTGTGGCACGTGTTGGGCATGACGAAATTGTCGCTCACAGTGGCAGGGGATTTAGCGCAATTTAATGAGCTTTGGCAACCATTTCATTCCTTACTGCTCACAGAATTTAAAGAACTTACCTGTCCCAAATACCTCCACCTATTACGGCTCACGAGCCCAGCAGCGCCAGCCCCGTGAATTGATGAGAGATTCACTTCCCCTGTAAGAGGTGGCTTTGGTGTATACTTTGGATAGGGTCTGTGCACTGGACGAAGGGTGGGGAGGGGGGAGGGAGGGGTCGGGACCGGGGAGTTGGGAAGTTGGGGTTTTGGGGGGGTGTTTGCAATAGAAATGTCATCTCATACTGCGACAATGCATATCACTTACTGCTGTGATGGACTAGCACACACGAACTGCACCTGATAGTTCTTCGCCGGGGATGAGGCTCTGCCCGCCCTAACAAGACGCTTCATGATGATGTATGTTTGTCCTTGTATGTTGTGCTGAATAAAATACTTTAAACCTTAAAGGGTGCCAAGATCGCCTACTGGATGTGCTTGGACCACTTAGCAGAATTCTTGACTCCGCAGAAGAATGTTACCTTAAAGGTACACACCTTAATATAGTTTTAATAAGGGGATGGAGTCAAAGAGCTCTCCTTCTCCTAGGTAATGCTAATACAAGCATTAATGCAGAAAGGCGTAGGTTCATCCTTTATAAACTTGACCCTAAACTCTCGGATATGGGTGACAAGGAGCCTTCTTCAAATCCGAAAGGACTGCTCTTTGGGGAAGAGCTTTTAAAATCATTGGGAAAGTACGTTTCAACCTTTACAGCGCTTGATAAGGCCCAGAAGAATATAAAGAGAGTATTCAACAATAATGTTTTTGGAATTCGGGAGAAGGGGCCTTTCTTCCGGCCGCTTTAACCAGGGTCTCTACCAGAGATCACGCCCCTTCGGAAGAGGCGCATATCAAAATAATTACTACAACACCTCCAACCGTGGAAGAGGAAACCGAACAAGAGGAGCAAGATCACGAGCTTCATTCTCGTCAAATTTTCCAAGTAAGTCTCCCTCATTTACTTTCTCGTTCTATACCTCCAAAGGTGGGAGGCAGGCTAAGACTTTTTTCGAAAAAATGGGAGGAAATAACTCAAGACCCTTGGGTTCTGTCCACAGTGACAGGCTTTATGATAGATTTCGTTCAAACTCCGTTTCAAACTTCCCTACCAAGGAATATTCCTATCTCATTAGAGAAAGAGAAAATAGTAGAGGAAGAAATCTCCTCTATGCTCCAGAAAGGAGCGATAATAGAAGTTCCCTTGGACTCTCTAACCTTTGTAAGCTCGTTGTTCCTTGTGGAGAAAAAAGGAAAAGGTTGGAGACCGGTTATAAATTTGAAGGGCCTCAACAAATTTCTTGTTTACAGGCACTTCAAAATGGAAGGAATACATCTCCTGAGAGACCTTCTTCAAAAAGAAGACTGGTTAGTCAAACTAGATTTAAAGGACCCCTACTTCACGATCCCGATGGCAGAAATACTTCAACCTTACCTACAATTCCTATGGAAAAAACATCTTTATCAGTTCAA
Organism: Lissotriton vulgaris; assembly: GCF_964263255.1. Classification (NCBI taxonomy): domain Eukaryota; kingdom Metazoa; phylum Chordata; class Amphibia; order Caudata; family Salamandridae; genus Lissotriton; species Lissotriton vulgaris. The sequence goes on from NC_141691.1 coordinate 1,992,442,813, forward strand.
AGCGCTCCCCTTTGGGCTTTCGTCCGCACCTTGGTGTTTTACCAAGGTAATGAGAGCAGTAGCCTCCTTCCTAAGGGAACGAGGCGTGCGACTTTTTAAATGGCTGTCCAATGCCTGTGATCACGTGGCCCCCCTAGGGCGCATTAGGGTTAGACGCGCCCACGACGTTAACAAATGGTTGAAGCTCAAGGAGAAAAAACTGTCTGTCCGCCGAGCAGAGCGCGCTTGGCGACGTACTTATTGCACTGCCTCTAAATCACTGTACTCCTCCATCCAGGCTGAGTACAAGAAAGCCATCCTAGATGCTAAAACCAGTTATTTCTCCAACAAGATCCTCCGGGCAGAGAACTAACCTAGAGAAATCTTCGCCACAGTCTTTGAATTAGCCTCTTCGGACAGGACCACTTCTAAGCCTGTACCTTCCCAGCCCCTGTGTGACTCGCTGAATAATTTGTTTATTAATAAAATTTCAGACATTAAGGCCAACATTTCCCTTCCCTCCCCTGCCTTTTTAAACCCTGACCCACCACTCAACACCAATCACCTTGATCACATAACTCCTCTGTCTAAAGAAATGTTTCTCTCTTTGCTCCCCTGCGTCAAGTCTGGATCCCCTTCCGACATTTGCCCGACTTACATCTTGCGTGATTTCTTCCTGACCTGCCCTTCCCCCCCCTCTTATTTTTCTCAATGAGACCCTCAAGTCAGGAATTGTCCCTCCTTGTCACAAATCAGCTACTATCATCAAGAAACCAGGTGCAGACTCAACAGCGTTAGCAAACTATCGGTCTATTTCCCTTCTCCCTTACTTGGCCAAAGTTCTTGAACGCCACGCCACTAAAATCCTCAGTTCCTTTATCGAGGATAGCGGCTACCTTGCACCGTGCCAAGCAGGGTTCCGCCCTCTCCATTCCACCGAAAAAGTGGTGGTCTCCGTCATTGACACACTTAGAGAGGGCCTAGATGCTAATCTCCCTAAGGCACTGGTTCTCCTTGACTTGTCGGCCGCCTTCGACACGGTGGACCACACCATCCTTCTCTCCAGTGTCGAGGTGGTAGGCATTGGAGGTTCTGCCCTGGCCTGGCTCAGCTCATTTTTGGGCGACCGCTCACAGGCAGTCCATTTGGCGGACTTTTCCTCCCCCGCTCGCAAGGTACAATGTGGCGTCCCCCAGGGATCTTCTCTCTCCCCTCTTCTTTTTAATTTGTATATCTTTCCACTTATTTCTGCCCTGCAGAGGATGGAGGTCACGGTGTTTAATTACGTCGATGACCTCCAGCTCATTTTTAATCTCTCCGATTCTCCTGACTCTATACACAATTTCCAGTCGGTGATGGTCTTTATCAGGGATTGGATGAGCTTTAACCATCTTAAGCTCAACCCTGATGAGGCCGAGCTTCTCCTCACTGGTGGTAAACTCAATCCTTGGTCTTGTATTTTTTGGCCCCCCTCTTTTGGTCCTTCCCCCTCTCCTTCCCCCTCTGTTAAGACACTGGGGATTACGCTCAATCAACATCTCACCCTACACTGCCAGATTAGCACGGTGGTCTCCTCTTGCTTTTTTATTTTGCGCACTATTCGAAAAATGTCACTTTTTTTTTCCTTTTCAGCTCTTAAACTGATCCTTATGGCTATCGTCCTTTCCCGTTTAGATTACGGCAACGTTCTGTACAATGGAGGCTCGCCTACGCCTTCCAGCGACTCCAATTGGTGCAGAACCAAGCTGCCCGCTTGGTCTACGGCCTACCTAAATCACATCACATTTCTCCCCTTCTAAGATCCCTTCATTGGCTCCCTATCAAAGAAAGGGCCCTTTTTAAGATGGGATGTATCACGTTTCAGGCCCTCGCGGGAACAGCTCCGTCTTTTATTAAGTCCAAAATCGAACCCTACATCCCCAGCAGACAACTGCGCTCCTCGTCTTTGTCCCTCTTGGTGGTGCCCAGGTTCAAGAAGAGCAGAATGGGAGGCTCTAAGTTCTCTGTCCTTGCTCCGCAATTTTGGAACACTTTACCTCTCCCAATGAGATCGATACCATCCTATCTGGAGTTTTGTAGCACTCTGAAAACTATTCTGTTTTCACAGGCTTTTAATATCTAAACCGCTTTGCCATCCAACGTAGGATTCCTCCTCAACAGCGCCATGAAACCGCCTGGTAAACGAGCGCTCAACAAATACCCTTAAATTCAAATTCAAATTCATTTACCTCGACGGCATCCTGATAATGTCCCAAGACCTGCATCAGATTCGCCTTGACCTGAAAACAGTTATGAATCTGTTGGAAAGTCTAGGTTTCATTGTCAACAAAGAGAAGTCTATTCTAACCCCCTCAAAATCACTGTAGTTTCTGGGTTTCACTCTGGATACTTCCAAGTGTCTTCTCCTTCTACCTCCTTCAAAGATCTCGAAGATCAAGAAAGAGATCCATCATGTTTTAAGACAGGAGGATATCCCCCTAAGGGAACTGGAAAGACTTCTAGATCTCTTATCTTCCTCCATTCAAGCGATCTTTCCAGGCCCTCTGAATTATCGGGCCTTACAAAGGATAAAAGGAAGGGCGTTGAGGTCCGGCCTTTGGTACGAAGACCGAATCATCCTAGATTTGGAGGCCAAAGCAGAACTGAACTGGTGGTTGGAAAATCTGGAGGCTTGGAATGGGAAAGCAATTTTCGGTTCGGAACCGGATTTTGTGTTGGAATCGGACGCTTCCCTTCATGGTTAGGGTGCTTGTTTCCTAGACCAGAATACTGGTCGCATTTGGTCTCAGGAGGAGTCATCTCACCACATCAATTTCCTAGAACTTACTGCTGGCCTATACGCCCTTATGAGTTTCAAGCACTCAATTCAGGGGAGATCGGTTGTTCTGAAAATGGACAATGTTTCGGCAGTAGCCTACATCAATCGGTTGGGAGGTACGAAACCTGCCGACCTTTCCAACCTAGCAAGGAGACTCTGGATGTTCTGCTTAGAACACAAGATTGCCCTCCATGCAGAATACTACCCAGGGAAATCGAACGTTTCTGCCGATTGGAATTTTTAGATTCCTTTCGGTCTTCAGCGATTGGAAACTCAACGTCGCTGTCTTCGGCTCACTAAATTCTTGCTATGGTGCATTTGAAATAGACCTCTTTGCGAGCCGTCTCACCTCTCAACTAGAGCATTACTTCTGCTGGATGCCCGATCCCAGTGCTCTAGCAGTGAACGCATTTCTCCAATCTTGGTCAGGGATCAGTGCATATGCCTTTCCCCCATTTGCAATGATCCAGATAGTCTTGCAGAAAGTGAGGCAAGATCGATGCTCTCTAGTCCTGATAACTCCCTTCTGGCCATCACATGCGTGGTTCCCCACAGTTCTGGAGCTAACTTACGATCTTCCCTTTCTGATTCCTTCTCTGGAGGATCTCCTTACAGACGTAAACGGAGATCCTCACCCTCTGACCCTTTCCGGGAAGTCTCAGGACTTTCAACATCGGCTTCTACTCTCTCTACTCTCTACTCTGATCTTGGGCTCCGGAAACCCACTACAGATACAATAATATCTGGAAATCTTGGTTTCGTTGGTGCATGGAGAGGGATTTTGATCCCATACAGGCACCTATCGTTGACGTAGTAAATTTTTTAGCTGAACTCTTTGACAGAGGATTGAGTTATAGATCAATCAATTGTTATAGATCTGCAATCTCTGTAGGTCATATTCTCGTTAACGGCAAAACGGTCGGAAAAAACGTAATTGTTTGTAGAGTTATGAAGAGTATTCGTATTAAAAGACCCCCGAAGCCGAAATATGATACACTCTGGGATGTGAATTTGATTCTAGATCTCTTCACTTCCTGGACCGATAATTTGTTTTTGAACAGAAAGTTTCTATCTATTAAACTCGCAACTCTTCTTTGCCTTATCTCCTGTCGTAGAGTTTCTGATGTTAAAGCTCTGGAGATCTCTAATAGGTCCTATAATTTGTTTGGAGTAAAATTTGAGGTCTATAGAAGAACAAAGACCATGTCTGACTCAATCTTCTATCCTCGTTTCGACCCTTGTCCGAAACTTTGTGTAGTTGAATGTATGAAAGCTTATGATGTGACAATGTCTAACCTTCGACCGCTTAATGAGAATCAGCTTCTCATTTCCCTTGTTAAACCTCATAAGGCTATTTCCTCCACCTCGATTGCCAGATGGGTTAAATCTGTTATGTCTCTAGCTGGTATTGATATATCCAAATTTCAAGCTCATTCTGTTAGAGATGCCATGGTAAGTAAGTCTCTTTGGTCTGGAGGTAAGTTGGATGATATCCTTAAAGCTGCTGACTGGTCTAACGCTAGTACCTTTGCAGGACATTATTGTAAACCAATTGAACACATGTCTAATGTAGTTTTACAGGGCTACCAACATGGATAATGTAGCCTCCGTTCTTGTAATGAAATTGCGATTCTCCTATTAACATGCCTAGAGAATCTAGATTTCATTAAAGACACGGAGGCTCACATTATCCCGCCCTTCCCGTTCCCTGTTTGGTTCTGGGTGTCACTTAACATGATATAATGTATTTTATACATGATATAATGTATTTTATATCTATATTGAAATGTTATTTTAAGTTTTTCAATTCTTTTTTCTGGATTGTTTTATGACTACCTTTTTCCTTAGGATACAATTTTCGTTGTCTCCTTTCTTTCAGGTAACCCTTCTACTTAAGCTACTTTGGAGGTTTTATCACTTGGAAGCTGACTGGTTGTCTTCTTCAATTTTGATTGTCCTTTGCTTCGAATCTTCTGGAATCTACTGCATCTTCTTTTGCCTGATTTAAAAGAGGCTGATGGTTGCTATGTCTTAGGTCTTACTTTATCTCAGTGTTCTTATTGGAACCTTTGTATTGTGAGGCGACTGGCTTGGATCTACAATTTAAAGTCATTGCATAATGTGAGCCTCTGTGTCTTTAATGAAATCTAGATTCGTTAGGCATGTTAATAGGAGGATCGCAATTTTCACCCTTGTGAGGATGATAAAATGATTAACTCCAAATTAGACACTAGGTACACAGCTTAGAAACATCAACTAAAAGGGTATTAAGCTCTAAGTTAAAACAATTTGTTAACAGATATGTGTCATTCAGGCTCCAACGAAGTTACAACAAGCGTTTGCTATAAAAGAGGTCTCGCATTTGCGAGAATTTGAGCTATTGGCATAGTAAATGACAATGCCTTTTTTTTCTGTGTTTTAAAAACCTGCAAGTGGTGCGTAAACACGTACTTTGCACTCATAGTCCTTGCTTATGAGAAGCAAGGCTGGCAGTAAAAGAGGCGCTGTTACTGCCAGCCTTGATTCTCATAACCAACAAATGTAAGTATAAAAAGAGTATGTTCATGCACCGCTTGGAGGTTTTCAAAACACATAAATGAAAGGCATTGTCATTTACAGTGCCAATAGCTAAAATTCTCACAAATGTGAGACCTATTGCATTGCAAATGCTTGTTAATAATATTTTGCACATTGTTACCTGGTCCTTGAACAGTTGCCCATGTACAAACATTTGAATCCTCATTATAATGCTAGATACAGGGAAATAGTATGGAATTTCTTTAGGTTTCTGACAAAGATTGATGTTTCCTGTGTGCAGAAGGAAAGGTTGACATGCAAGATGACTAAATCTGAGAAAGAGTGTATTGAAGAATTGGAGGACAGAAGGCAAGTACTTGAGTACAAGGCAAAGAGAGGATTTCAGTTCCCAAGGGAGTGGGAAAAAGAGTGGGGTAAAGTAAAAGATGATGGGCTATACCCAAAGTTGAGTTTGGAATGGCAAAAGCAAGAAAAACTATGTTTTATGAGAATAATAATAATAATAATAATAATACTGTTTTTTCTATAGCGCGAACAGCTACCTCAACTAGGAGGTGTCCCGGCGCTGTGAGAGCAAAACAAAGCCAGACTGCCCGGTAAGCAAGCAAAGTTAATGATCCAGTGAAAATAACCAAAACTTGAGCTGTTTCCTAAAGCTCAGTTCTGACGGGGCCCTTTGCAAATCAGGTGGTAGGGTGTTCCACAGTCGAGCCGTGTTAGCTGAAAAAGTTCGCCGGCCAGTCTTGCCCTTTTGACTCGTGGCACACTCAGTAAAACCCGATCATTCGAGCGAAGAGAGCGGGTCTGAGTGTATCTGGGGAGTCGGGATCTCAGATAGTTGGGGCATGTACCGTGCAGAGCCCTAAAGGCCAGTGTGAGAGCTTTAAATTTAATCCTGCTGGATATCGGCAGCCAATGCAGAGAACAAAGATGGGGGGAAACGTGCTCTTTAAACGGTATATGCTTCAGCAGCCTAGCCGCAGCATTCTGTACAGTTTGCAGCCGTTGGGTCAGATATTTAGGAAGACCCATATACAGGCCATTGGCATAGTCCAGCCTCGATGTAATTGTGGCATGGATCACCGTTTTCCGACAGGACTCAGACAGTAGTTTCAAGATTTGTCGGAGGTTCCTCATTTTACTCAAGCAGCATCCGTGACTTGCTGTATTTGGGGCGCGAAAGAAAGATTATTGTCCCATTTTACCCCAAGGTTCTTTGCCCAGTGGCTGGGGGTGGGGGGGGGGGGGGATTGTCCCATCTCAGCCGGCCACCATAATTCTGCCCGGGGGGGGGGGGGGAGGGCTTTTGCCAATTAAGATCACTTCCGTTTTTCCCGGATTCAATTTCAACTTATTTGTATTGATCCAAGTTGCCACATCTTGGAGGCAGCCCTTAAAGTGAGCAAAGGCCACCTCTGACACTTCTGAGTAGGGGAAATCCAGCTGGGTGTCATCCGCGTATGATATAGCGGTGGCTCCCCAGTTGGCAATGAGTGTAAAAAGTGGGGCAAGATAGATATTGAATAGTAGGGGGCTTAAAGCCGACCCCTGCGGGACCCCACAACTCAACGCCCTGCGCCTCGAGGAGCATTGGCATAGTGCTACCTTCTGTGTTCTATTCGATAAATAGGACTGCAACCAGCCAAGTGCTTGATCACGCAGCCCAATTGCTGTAAGCCGATGTACCAGCCACAGTATCAAAAGCGGCCGATGGATCCAGGAGCATCAGCATAGCCGACTCTCCTGAATCCAACGACCATCTTAGTGACTCGGCCACTTCAATCAGCGCCGTCTCAGTACTGAAACCGGGCCTGAACCCTGACTGGGTTTCATGTAGTATATTGTTTGCCTCAAAGTTCCATGTTACACACACACACACGCCTTTGGGGCATGTGTGCGCGCAACATGTGGTAACATGGAAATTTCAGGGGTGCAACAGGGTGTCCTTTTGGCACAGTTGCACCTTTTAAATTGCATGCGCAATTTGCGAGTACCTATTGGAAACTCACAAATTGCGCATGCAATTCCCATTCGTTCCTATGGGCCTCTAGGCCCATATAATTGAATGGGAAGCCATTCCTTAATTGTGACTCGCAATTTGCGAGTCGCAATTAAGGAACGTTTAGGAAGCGCATTTTTTTAGCACTTCGTATACGCAGAAGGAATTGCGATTTCTAAATTGCGATTTCTTAAAAATTGCAATTTAGGAATCACAATTCCTTTCTATGATGCATGTGGCCCCTAGTCTTGAAGTACTGGTGATCTCCCTTGAAACAGAAAATAGCAGAATGACAGCAAGTGCGAATATGAAGCAGATTAAAAATGTACATCACCATTACCTGCCCCGATTTGAGAATAGAGCAGCCCCTCTCCCAAGTGTTAGTCATTTTCCCTTTAAAGGCAACTTCCTCTTTCAAGCTCATTTTCTGGGCCAATACCTGATAGCTTCCTGCCAGGAAGAGGTAAAACCTCTCTTCCATGCAGGCTTATATTCTGCCCTGTCCTGGGAGTTGTTTTTTCATCTCACCAGATGGGCACAAGGCTGTCTGTGAGGACAGTCCTTGTGTGCAACCATAAACAGGCACTGGATACCTTGAGCAACTTCTAAAGTTACGCTTTGCCCACCAGTGACAGATTATCATATCGCCGTGAGGGGAACGGCTGTCCTGAGGCTTCACCGTGTTGCGCCGTGAGGGGAACGGCTTCGCGGCATTGTGCATCAACCGCCTACAACTCGCAGCAGCCATCAGGGGAGCAACGTCAGCCGCACGCCGGTGCCAGCCCTCAAAGCGCTCCCGCCCCCACGCATCGCGGGACACGCGGGGCGGCCGCTGGGCTAAGCCTGGGCAAAGGGCGGGCTATCTGTGGCCAGAAGAGGCCAGGCCGGGCCATTCCTCTTGGTGCTGCGATTTAAAGGTCCAACGATCCAGTATTCAAGGTAAAACTGCCTTTTTGAAAAAGTATTGGTGCTTCACTATTACATCTACACAGCGCATAGTTGGGGAATATGTCCACAATGAGCAAAAGGAAGGGGGTAGCTGGCACATTGGATGACTTTCTAATAAGGGCTGAATCGGTGCTCTCATATGAGTTCCAGGCAACCGAGAGACAGTTATCTTTAGACCTTGTCGGACCCCTCCTACGTCTGAGGGGGCTCAACTGACTCACCTCTGTCGGTCATTTTGAGAGCCACCCCGATGCCTTTGAGCCTTGATATAGAGGTATTAAATGTCCCACCTGCTCCTTCCCTGAATATTCAGGACCCACTTGCCCTAGCCAGTAATACTCAAGGCAAGACAATTAGACGACGGATTCCGACTGTCTCAGCTCTTGGCGGAAAGAAAAACGCACCAAAATCCAATCAGGTGGTTCACAGTTGTAAGCTAACTAACCCTACTACAGACGCCATGAGCAACAATGTTGGCAACGGACCACTGGAGGCTAGGGTCTCCAATTCTATTTCGACCCAGACTGAACTCCCTTCTGCCATTGGCTCTATAGCAACGGACATGGGCATCAAAATTCTGGACACCTTAATGGAAGGTTTTGAATCTAGATTGGACGATTTAATGGGGGTTTTTGCAAAAAAAACTTGATGGCCTATGGAAAGAAATGTCTAAAATAAATGATGTAGCTGCTAACATAAAAAGGGTCGGAGAAAGTATAATCGCGCCACAACACATGCAGCCTGGCCACATAACTGGCCTATATGTGTAGCCGCCACCACTATATTACCCCAAGTAACGCCAGGTATTATACGCGGTGAGGGGGGTCCCATCGTCTTCTGACAAAGACGCCAATAACATCAGCAAAAGTGTTAGGTCATTACCTGGGAGCGCTCAAAATAACACATCGAGGGAAAATGTAAATACAAGTAGATTGTCTAAGCAGTCCCAGATGCCAATTGTTGATAGAAACTAAGCTATCCAAGCTTCTAGGGAGCCAAACGTCATTGATAATCCAGATGTTTTAGACCTCCCACCAGCCTCCGCACCATACGTGCTGGTTCTAAGCGGCGTCCCTGCACTAAAGAAGGGGCAGAGGGAGTCTTGGTTTGATTTACAAAGAAAATCTGTGGACTGGCTTCACAAGCATAAAAAATTTGATCCATACAGAAGGGAGGAAATAATTATGGCCAAATGAGTAGGATGTGTAGGCCATTCAAATAAATGCATCAAGGGGGACTGCGTTGTCCTAAATTTTAGAAGGCCCCAGCAGGTTTGCCATATCTTGTCCATTATTGACGAAACTCTGAATCCTCCCACTAGTATTAGTGCCCTTCCGTTGGGTTATTTCTATAAACGACCACCCACCTTCAACAGAAACCTGAGGGCAGCTATACCCTTGACCAATAATTATCAAGCTCTCAGTAGCCTAGACCTCCAAGATTGACCACCACAGCTCTTAGATTCTGCGACCAATAGCAATATGCCTGCAGAAAACACACTGAAGTAACCAAATCGTGACCAAGGGAAGAAAGACCTGGTAAATAGAGACAAGGAAGCTAGTCTGAGCATATTGAACTGGAATGTGGCAGGTCTACGGTCAAAACTAGACAATACTGAATGGGTAAAATTAATAAGGGAATATGATATCCTCATGTTCCAAAAAACCTGGGTCAACGAAGATTTATATATTGAGGGATACCACTGTTTCAGTGTACCTTCAGAAATACCCAGTATGGGAAGGCCATTGGGTGGTTTATTTATGGGATTTAAGGTGACAGCTGGGGGAAGTTTTAAAATAATCCCAACTCACAGCCTAAATTTTCAGGCCGTATTGTTTAAAAGAGGAATCCAATTTTATTTGTCACATTTTTATAATAATGATTTCCAGTCAGTTCCAAATAAAAGCTTCATAAAGCTTTTCGACTTCATCTCAGATTTAGATAACCAATCTAATAAGGGAGTCCCTTTGGGAATTCTAGTAGGAGGCGACTTTAATGCTAAGATTAACAAAATCGGAACAGCGAAGGGCACAGCCCCTTTTGTACAACCATCACTTAGTAGAGGCAAGGAACTCAATAGGCTGATAAAATCCCACAATCTATCTAACGTTATGAACCTGGCAGCAGGTCCTGACATGACAAATTACCCAACATATAGGGTAAGGGGGTGTAGCTCCAAAATAGATTATATCTTTGTATGCCCCATAATTGAAAAACAGTTGGCCACTGCTGAAGTCATACCTTCTGACTTCGGGGATCATAACCCCATTAAAGTATTATTACATACAACCCTTCGGCCGATTTTTCAGATTGAATGCGGGGCAGCCAATTTATCGGTCTCAACTGATAAGTTAACATTGCATTGGAAGGGGGTCGATAATTCAGAAATTTTCAGGACATCAGTAAATAGTAATATGCCACTTATTGATTCCTGCCTTTCTCTCGAAACTCCACCATTGCAGATGATTGGGGACTTTGGGAAGATCTGCGGGATGGTCAAAACCATTTTATCCAAACCTCTCAAAAAGGTGGCATTTACCCCCAGATGGTTCAACCATGATTGCTCTGAGGTGAATAGGAACCTACGTAGGGCACTGACTATTACTCCAAGATGTCCTAAGACAGTTAAACGGGCAAGAGAGGAATATAAGGTGGCAATCAAAAATAGGAAGAATGAAGTTTTGACTGAACGTTGGGTTAAATTGTCTGATGCAGCTAACCAAAAATTGGTAATATCTTTTGGGCGGCAGTGAGAGAAGTGCGCTCTATGGGTCAGCCACTGACGCCAATTAGCTGCAATATAGCTAGTGACGCTTAGGTGGATCCTTTCTCAACTATTTATTCTGCCCCACCCCCTAGTAATTCACTTCCTATTCCAGGCAAACCAACTCCTATAGAGATCAGTATTTCGAAGTAATTGAAGCAATTAATCAAAGTCTGGGCAATGAGGCGCCCGGCCCTGATGGGCTGCCTATAGACTTAATTAAGTGGAACCCGTTTTTTTGGGCGCCCCTGCTTCTGAATATTTTTAACAACTTGACGCTGGCAAAGACACCTGCCACATGGGCCACAAGTATAATAGTCCCGATTTTTAAAAAGGGAGACAGATCCCTATCGTGTAATTACCGCCCCATCTCCCTAATAGATAACATGCTCAAATTTTTAGGTAGAGTTCTCTATAATAAGATCATAGATTGGACAGAAGCAAATAATATTTTAGACCCCTGTCAGCTGGGTTTCAGGGGAAATGTAGGAACCAAAGAACAATGCCTGAACCTAATTATTGGCAAATATGCTATCGCCAAAAAATCCCCGGTCTATATGGCTTTTACGGATCTGTCCACAGCCTTTGACCTAGTTAATAGGTCAAAGCTGTGTGATAGTACCAACTTAGAGAGTCCTATTCTGAAGTGAGCAGAGCTGAGATCTCGGACTGTAACTCTGTATTTGCCAATGGGGCTGCTCGCCTTTTCCACCGTTAACATTACAATTTCGGGGTTTTACTGCCAGAACATTTACATGTTCTACCTTTTAATATATAGCACCGTTCCTGAGGGCTTGACAGGCCTACCTTAGGGTGACTAACACATATTAAAAATGGAGGACTGGCCTTTGCCATGAAGTCGAATAGCAGTTTTAAGCTGCCTTCAGACTGAGAGACAAGTTTTGTCTTGTCCCACTGAGGGTGGCACTACAAGTGTTGCAGTCCCTGAGGGGATACTCTAACTTACAGGCCCTGGTACCATATACTAGGGTAATTTAGGCTATGCCAATATGTTATAAGGCAATCAACCATATACCTTTCTAAGGGTCAGAGCACCTGCATTGAGTCCTAGTTCATATGGCTTGGGGATTCCATAACCATTACACCAGCCGCTAGTGGTAAACAATGGGGCAAAAAGTAGAGGGAGTATAACTGGCAAAAAGCCTGTTTCCACAAACTCCCTACATCTAAAATTGTAAATATAGAAGTGTAAAGAAATAGTCAACATCAATGTCCTTGTGAAATGCAAATGTGTAACTTAACAACTGGTGTACAGTGCTCTGTGGCTATGCAAATAGGTTTGCTTTAAATAAATGCCAATATCTGTATACAGAGTTGCTAAATGCAATAGCATGCAGCCCTACCTAGCGTACATAAAGTAGACTCCTGTAGTGATCTTTCACGTACTCTAACATACCTTGGTTAATTGGCCCCAAACAAATCAGATGGGACTAAAATGGAACTATTAAGGAAATAGCCATACACAGGCAGTACAAATGCAAAGGAGTGTGTTCTCTTTGCCATTTTACTAAAAGTGTGTTCGATGTTTCGGCCATTTCACAAAGGCATGTAAGAGGACATAAAAGAGTACTCCTGTCATTGCACTTCTCATACTCATACATGCTTCTTTGAGCCAATGCCTCAGTCTTCTTTTTCATTGATCTGCTGGTGGTGATCAGAGTGGACTCTCGGCCCCAGTTGTAGAGTCCTTGTCCCTGGAGATTATAGTAATACATTCCCATACACGAATGATGTTTCTGCAGAGGGAGCCATAGCATGCAGACAAGCTCCATCCCTGTCATGGCGACTGCTCATCTCACAAACCCCAGGTGCCCGCGACTGTTGGTGTGCTCCGCGCCTTGCCTAAGTCGGTGCATGCTGTCACGGCTACTGAGGAGCGGTACTCCCTCCGTGGCAGTGGAGTACAAGGGCTTTGGAGCGAGGCTGCGGTGGCGCAGTCTTTCGTTCTGGCTCCCATCAGGTGTGAGACGCTGGGAGGATTAATGAACTAAGGAAAACTAATGAGCTTCTAAAGAAGAAATGATGGAGCTCATAGGAGCAATTAATGCGCTAATAGGGGAATAATATGATGAAGGGATAATTAATTAACAGACGACAATGGCAAAGAAATTGATAATAGGAGATGAATGATCAGATGGCGGCCATTCATAAGTTGGTACTGTGATGATTCAGGAGCTGTATGGACAGTTTATCAGCAGGCAGGGGGCAGGACAAGAAGAAAGGCAGATTGTGACCTTACAGAGGAAGTTTATCGGATGTGGGGGCGTTTCGTGACCTTCTACAAGTGAAGCCAGAATGGGGCAAATCATTGGCTGATGACAACAGCTACCAATGGATCAATGCACTGCCTTTTCTTTCGGGTACTGGGGCAGCCAATGACTGCAAGGTATTATTTGTATTGTCTTCTATCCCCACCTGAGCACCAGGGCGAAATTCCAACAGCACCTTCTGATGGCCTCTGGAGAGAGGACCGCACCCAACCGCTATTGATGGAAGTAAATAAACTTGGTGTGATCATGGACTCTGACCTCTCACTCTAATCGAAATTTAACAAATTAACCAGAGACATTTCCTGCACAATGATAAGATTACAAATGTATTTAAAGCCCTGCATTGGCTACCCAATCAGAAGACGAATATCCTTCAAAGCCCTGCACTGGCTACCAATCAGAAGACGAATATCCTTCAAAGCCCTGGACTGGCTACCAATCAGAAGACGAATATCCTTCAAAGCCCTGCATTGCTCACGAGAGATTAACAGGACAAGACCAAACTGAGACTGCACAATCAGAGGCCCAACTTCTGATCATTCCCTCATTTTGGCGGGAGCTCCTTTTCTGAACAGACATGCAAGCTCTATAACACATCCAGTGAGAGAACAAAAACCATCAGCAGTCACCTACATTTCAGGAAAGTAATAAAGATCGGGCTGTTTCCCCAAATCATGACACAACTAACTTCAAACTACAAATGCACTGGCTTGAATATACAACATGCAAACCTGCCCCCGACTCTCTCTTTCCATCCCACTTCATACGTAAGATGTTGCAGCTTGCCAACATACTAGCTTGAAGAACAACTTTGAGCCTTAGCACAAAACTCATAGATCACAGCTCAACCAACCCTCCTCCAAACATACATAACAAACTGAGCAGCTACTTATGCCACTAACCAGAAAGGGTAGGAACGCACTATACAAATGATACTAAACAAATCCAAATAATACTCTCCTTTTCCACTAGCATCCCACAGCCATCATTGCCAGCAGATATCTGAGTTACACCCAGGGAGTTTGAACAGATAAGGCTGAAGCTAGCAGGTGGAAGGATTTAGAAACTCAAATGCAGCAGCACACAGAAAATAAATGCAAAATATTCAAAATGTCAACTCAGTGCTATGAACTCAAAGAGGAGGGAAACGTTATTAACGAGTAAGTAAAATGACACTAGCACGTACTAGGTCCATGATTCAGACACCAGACCTACTGGTCGTGTTTAAGAGCTAGATGTCGTTTTAAATAATATTGCGTCCTATGGCCAATATTATCCTGAGTGGAGCATGCTGGGAGTCTTTGACATTCAGTCAGTCAGTCAAACAGCTTTATTCGACGATTGTCATAAAAGCAATACATTAAAACAATTCATGGAATAAAAATAGAAATAAAATTCACCCAGAAGTACTACAAGAGCTAAAATACATGAAGATATGAAAATATCATCAAGACTGGGGACATCAAGAGTCATAAAGTTAATCATAGCATTACTTATCCATTAGGAAATTTAGTTATAATAATTGTCATAAAAAACATTGAAAGAATTCGTGCAATAAAAATAAGGATAAAATTCACATAAAATACTACAAAATCTAAAATCCATCAGGATAAGAAAATTTCATCAATACTAGGGACTTCAAGAATCGTAGGGTTAATCATAAGATTACTTATCCCTTTAGACATTTACTTCTAATGACCCAAGCCCATCCCAGAAATTTGGCAACTACTATGTATATTAGGGGGCTGGGATTTGTGCAGATAATTCTAAGGGCCAGTAGTCCACTCCGAGTGCCCAACAATTTAGCCATTGGGGAGGAGCTTCGCCGGCGATCAAGATGGCCGCGTGAGCTCGGAGCTCCGAAGACCTCCCGGTCCTCCGCAATAATCCTGCTATCTATCCTGTCCCACGATGGTGGGAATCGACTGCTGAGTGGGTCCTGATGCGGCGCCCGCTTTCGGAATGAAAATCGGACATTCCTGGACCTAGTTAGCTCGACGAAGCCCGGAGGCTCCTCCCGTGTCATTGCACATCATTGAGGGGTACAGCGGTGCTTCCGCACGGGCGCCTCTTTGTCTGAGCTTAGTTCCACCGGGGAGCAACTCTGATATCTGCATGCCCCGCTACTCGGCCAACGTACCGGACCCTGGTTTTATCATCGGGTGTGTGGCGCGCCTACCAAGAGGATCCTCACCCCTGCTGGCCGTTTGACCCGAGGTACCAACATGGCGGGCAAAGGAGACCTGGACAGAGGCAAGTCCCAGCGGGTCACCAAAAAACCGTCCCAGTCCCAGTCTACTATCCCGGAACGCTTTTCCCAGTCAAGAAGCTCGCCGGCGCAGGCGGGCTGCACTACTGACTCGAAACGGGATGGATCACCGGACGACTCTGCCATAACGCTTCGGGATGTTCTGGGTGCGATCACGGGAGTGCAGACGGAGATGCACGCACTCCGGGAGGAACTGTCCAGTAAGGTCGACTCCCTGAAGATCGATATGAACCTCATCAGGACGGACCTCGGGAAAACCAATGACCGGGTGAAGTCGTTGGATCTCAAGACGACTAGCCTGGTCACTGATGTGTCCGATATCCAGACGGAGGTACGTGGCCTGAAACTGGCGAACGGAATGCTGGCGCGCCGACTGGACGAGTTTGAAGGCCGCGCGCGGCGCCAGAACGTCCGTATTACTGGGGTACCGGAGAAGGCCGAGGAGGGCTCGGCTGAACTTTTCGTGGAGGAGCTGGTGCTTAAGAACTTAGCGCCGGGGGGCCTGAGTAAGTTCTTCTCGGTGGAACGGGCACACAGGATACCGGGGGGACCACCCAAGTCTGGCACTTTCCCTCGCCCCATCATCGCACGGCTCTTTAACTTCAGGGACAGAGACGCTATCCTGCAGGCGTCGAGAGCCGCGGGTCCTTTGCGATTCCAGAACTCAGACGTGAACTTTTTTCCGGATTTCACCCAGGCTGTGCAAAAACAGCGTCAGAGCTTTACCGGGGTGAAACGAAGACTGAGAGAACTGGGCCTGCGGTACTCCATGCTCTACCCTGCCAAGCTCCGCATCGAGCGGGACCACCGGACTCTGTTTTTTGACTATCCAGACGAGGTGGGGCACTGGCTGGATACCCTGCCACAGGAGCGACGCGAACCGGCTGACCAGACGGAGGAGTCCACCGGGGGCGCGGAAGCGCAGGAATGAATATTTGGTGTTTGACGTTCTGTGAGCTGGGTAGCCGTATGGGACTTTCACTTCAGACACTGCTGCTATGGTTTGACTCGTTTTGTCTATATTATGGGGGATGACGGGGGGTGATAGGATGTCTCCTTTCTCCTCTGTGGGCTTTTTGTAGGTTAGTTAAGGGGCGACAGGCACACTGCTAGTTGGGGTGGATTCTAGTCTTATGCAGGGGTGCAGGGTGGTGGGTAGTTGGGGTGTGTTTTTTCTACTTCTTTTCTTGTCTTATTCTTTGTCCTGGCTGAGGTCTTATTGCGCTGCTATGTTACTGCTGTGGGCGCCATTGCGGGCATGGGTGGGGGGAAGGGGGCGGAGTGTCCCTGATGATGGGGGGTAGAACTCTTAACTTGTTAAGCTGGAATGTAAACGGGTTGGGGGACCGTATTAAAAGGGGTGTGGTGTTGCAAATGCTCAAACGTTGTTCACCAGATGTGGTTTTCCTGCAAGAGACCCACCTAGTGGGGCACACTTGTAAAGCTCTGACCAGACGTGGTTTCAAAATGGTGGCACACTCAGGGTTCTCTTCGGGATCACGAGGGGTGGGCATCATGGTGCGCATGTCCCTCCCGCTGGAGGTGGAGTCGGTGCTTGTGGATGAGAGGGGCAGATATGTTGCTGTGGTGGGCAAATGGGAGGGCCGCACGCTAGTTTTAGTTTCGGTTTACGTTCCCCCGGGGCTACAAGAGACTACTTTCAGGAATCTAGCTGGCGCCATTCTGGGTCTCCCTGAGGGGCTGCTGCTTGTGGGTGGCGACTTTAATTCTGTCATCTCCGGGGACCTGGACCGCTTCCCATCCAGAGATCTGCGTCCTTCCCAGTCCTGGCTGTCTGATTTCTTAGATTCCATGGGGATGGTTGACTGCTGGCGTCTGTTGCACCCCTCCCAGAGACAGTACACGTTCCTCTCCGGCGCCCATGGTAGCCTTTCTAGACTGGACTACGTCCTCACTCCGGCTGCCCAGGCGCAGTCCGTGTCCACTGCGCGTCTCCTGGCTAGGGGCATTTCGGATCACTCCCCGGTTTGGGTCTCCTTTGACTTTCGAACCCCCGTGTCCTCGCGGGTGGCTCCCATCAACCCTTGGTATTTTCGCGACCCGAAGACCAGGTCGCTCCTGGCTAAGGCTATGGATCGGTACTTCGTCGAGAATACAGGATCAGTTGCCTCGTCTGTTTCCCTTTGGGAGGCCTTCAAAACTGTGCTTCGCGGCGAGGCCTTCTCCCTGATTGCGGAGGTCCGCCGGCGGCGGGACGAGGACGTAGTTCGATTGGAATCTGACATTGCTGCATTAAACTCCCAGCTGGAGCTGGGCCCGTCTCCCGAGCTACTCCACGCTCTCTCCCTCAAACAGTCTGAGCTTCGGGCGACCGCCACTGACGCGGCGAAAGCCCTGAGCAGGGAGCAGCAAGGCAGAATTTATGACGCGGGTGACAAGGCTGGCAAGCTCCTGGCGTGGCTAGATAGAAGGGAACTCGCGTCTCGGGTGGTCCCGGAGCTGACCAGTGCGGAGGGCCTGTCCCTCACGGACCCGGCGGCTATAGTTGGGTCCTTCGCGGACTACTTTGGGGAGGTTTACGCCTCGGCGGACCCCCTCCCGGAGTCTGCGTCGGCATCCTTCTTGGAGAACATTGAGCTTCCCTGCCTCTCGGACCTCGAGCGCGACGATATGGATAGGGACCTAACGGTGGATGAGACAGCCTTGGCTATTAAATCATTACGCTCGGGCAAAGCGCCGGGGCCAAACGGCATCCCGGTTGAGCTCTACAAACTCAGGGCCGACGCACTTGCGACACCTCTGTTGAACATGTTCCTTGAGGCCCGCGAGGTGGGAGAACTCCCCCCCGACCAGCGGCTGGCCACCATTGTGGTGATACATAAGGAGGGGAAGCCTCGCGATCTTTGTCGGTCCTACCGACCCATCTCCCTCTTAAACGCCGAACCCAAAATTCTGGCCAAACTGTTGGCTAATCGGTTAGTGGGAGTGATCTCGGACCTGGTGCACCCGGACCAGTCCGGTTTCATCCCGCATCGGAATACGGCGCTCAATCTGAGACGGCTTCACGCAGTAATGGCGCGTGTCCATCTGCTCCGAGAACCCGCTGTCCTCGCCTCCCTCGACGCCACTATGGCATTTGACTCGTTGGAGTGGAACTACCTGTGGGCGGTTCTGGCCAAGTTGGGGTTTGGCCCCGCTTTCATCGGCTGGGTCCGCCTGCTGTACTCCGCTCCAATGGCCAATGTGACGGTCAATGGTCGGTTATCTGCCTCCTTTGCGCTGCACAGGGGCACTAGGCAAGGCTGCCCGCTTTCCCCGCTCCTATTTGCCTTAGCGCTTGAGCCACTGGCGGCCTGGATTAGAACGCACCCCGATATCTCTGGGATACCGTGGTCCCCGGGTTTCGAGGACCGGATATCGCTCTATGCGGACGACATCCTTCTGTACCTCTCCTCTCCATGCCACTCGCTCATAATGGCCTTTGAACTCTTGCGGACCTTCGGGACCCACTCGGGCCTGGCGATCAATTGGTCTAAATCCTCGCTGTATGTACTGTCCGGAGACACGCCGCGCCTCCCCCGTGGGTGCACAATTCAGGTGGCCCAGCAGGGCTTTCGGTACTTGGGCATCTACGTGTCGCGGGACTCCCGAGCCCGGTACTCGCACAACCTCCTCCCGCCGTTGGAGCGATTGCGCCGGGACGTCGAGGGCTGGAAGAAGTTGCCGATCTCCCTGATGGGTAGAGCCGCGCTTTTTAAGATGATGGCGCTGCCTCGCTTCTTATATGCCCTGCAGAATACACAGGATCCCGTACCGGCGAAATACTTTACTGATATCGAATCACTGCAGCGGGCGTTGCTGTGGGATGGTAGGCCGAGAATCTCGTTGGCTAAGTTGACTATACCAAGTTATGACGGGGGCATTGCCCTACCTGACGTAAGGCGCTACTATTGGGCGTCCCAGCTGGCGGCAATCAATCATGGCCTCTACGGCCCGGCGGTCAACCCGGGCTATGCTATGGATCGGTGGCTAGTGGGAGATGGGAATTACTATAGAGCGTTGTACTCCGGATCTCTGGATCGGAAGCTGACAGGTCCCACTATGACGATGGTGCATATATGGCGCACAATTACTAAAACTCTGGGCTGGCATAATAAGGTTACTATGGCCACCCCGCTGTTTGACTCGGATATACTGGGGAAGCTGTGGCATACTAAGGGCTTCGACAGGTGGGACACCATTGGGATTTCCAAGGTGGGGGACATGGTGGCCAGAGGACGGGTCAAGTCGTTTGAAGTGCTGCAATCTGAACACCAACTGGCGGCGACGGAATACTTCCGACACGCCCAGCTTAGTCATGCCCTCTCTCCCTATGTAGTGGAAGGGGAGCCTATCCCTGAATCATCCCCCCTGGAGGACCGGGTGCTGGACGGCCATATGCCGGACAGCGCCATCTCCCTGACGTATAAAAAACTTATTAATGTACGAGTGGACTTGCTGGTGCGACTGAGAGGGCTGTGGGTGCAGGACGGTATAGAGGTGGATGACGAGGAGTGGCAATCGGCGATCTCCTCCCCTAGGGACGTGGCCATATCTGCACGGCTCCGCCTGGTGCAGCTGAAGATACTGCACAGAGTGTATGTCACCGGCCCAAGACTTCTACGTATGGGACTTTCTATGGACGGCATGTGCCGGCGGGGGTGTGGTATGCTTGGGACCTTCCTGCACATCATATGGGAGTGTTCGGATGTGGCCCGTTATTGGAAGCGTGTGCATGAGGTTATGGAAGAAGTGACTGGTGTGGCCCTGCCGGCAGAGGCCCGGAGATGCCTCCTTAACATCTGGGGCCCGACCGACTACAATGTCGCACAGACCCGCTGGATCACCCTGGGCAATATGGTGGCTAAGAGAGACATCGCCCAGAAATGGGGTGCGCCTGCTCCTCCCTCGCTCAGCCTATGGGAAACTAATATGGACTGGTGCATGCTGCGTGAAAAGACGGTGTATGTAGCCAGGGGTAAACCTAAAATGTGGAGATCTGTTTGGGGTGCCTGGAACACTTATAGAGGTGATATTTGCGACCCCCCCGTTGAACTTGATCCCGAGATCCAGCTTTCCCCGTAGTGCCCCCTACCTGTGGCTCCAGATTGTTTATCTTGCGGTACTACTTCCCACATGCCTCATTGTTGTCATTGTCAATGTGTTACCTTGGGTGTGCAGCCCCCGACCTCCTGCCGCCACGCAAGTCCGCTGAATCTGTATTGTCCTCAGCCTACCCTCTCTTCCCCTCTTTTTCTCCTGTGCCTCTTGCACACTTCTTTTTCTTGGCCTTCTGGGCCCTTTTACCTTATGGTTTACTTGTTTCAGCTTTGATGTTATTTAAAAATTAAACCTGATTGCTCCTGCTTCCGATATGGTACATGACCTATCCTATTGCCTTAATGCTGCCTGGCCTCCGGGATGTATGGCTGAATAGCGGTGTACTTTTTTCTATAAATAAAGGTTTTCCCAAAAAAAAACAACAAAAAAAAAAAACAATTTAGCCATTGGGCGCAACCATTCTTTCCAGAGTGTAAACAAAGCTATGGCTGAGATATATATATATATTATATATATATATCTATATATATATATATATATATATATATATATATATATATATATATATATATATATATATATATATATATATATATATATATCTGTCCCTCTAATTCTAATGTCTTTGACTATAGATGCAAAGTGGGCAATTTTGTGGGTTTGAAACGCTACTGCTGATTTTCCCCTAAAACTAAATATAAAAATTCCCTTTTGCCTAAAAATCCAAACACAAAAGAATTCTATCCAAGCTAGAAGTTAGGCTACCAATGTTTATTTGCCGTCTCCTAGTCTAGTTCATTGGTGTTAGCTGGTATTTGGTAGTCCGTGATCAGTGGAAAGACAGTACAGGAGAGACTACCTAAGTATTTGTATCAAACATAATGAGCCAGAAAACAGGCAGCGTAAGATATTCCAGTGGCAGAGGCATGATCGTAGAGCCCAAGGTGATTTAAAACTGTCACATCTGAGAAAACGGCTAAGCTTGAAGATGGTTCAAATGGTGCCAAATTCAGGCAATTTACTCACAGACGAACATATCCACCCCTCAAATTTATTTCATATTTCCTTATACTAATTCTCCACTAATCCTGTCTGGGTTCTGCAGTAGTGTGCTACGCGCCAAAAAGCACATTGACACCTCATCAGGGGTTGCAAGCGCTATATAAATGCAAACCCTTTCCCTCTTCTATCACTCCACTATCCCTCTAAATGATTAATTTCATATCTCCCTATACTAATTCACCACTAGTTCTTTTTGGGTTCCAGAGTGGTATGCTAGTCACCAAAAAAGCGTTTTGACGCCTCGTCAGGGGTAGTGAGCGCTATATAAATGCAATTACAACTAAATTGGGAGGATTGAAAAGGAGGGACGACTGTGTTGCCCTGGTGCTGAAGGGATGCAGATACAGGCCTGGTAGGTGTACTGGGCTGGCACGGATGCAGGCACAGACGTTTTAAGGACACATCCAATGGCTTGTTTTGCTGTGGTAGCTCCAGTCAGCGGTACTACATGCTTCTCACGGATCCTGGGTTGCCTGGTCTTTTGAGGCAAACTCAACACACTTCTTCACTCAGCTGGGCCTTGTGCAGCTGTTCCTGGCAGTGGGGCGTATGTACATCTCCAATCTGGGCAATGCAGGTAAGTTCCCTTTTTTCTGGTAGGTGACAAGAAACTATTCTTTCACAGTTCATGGCTCATTTTCAGCCCTTAAGAAGAACATTCTCCTCAGTGTTTTTTTCCCCTGCAAACGTCCTTCCCAACACTGGTGCCTGGGGTCTCTTCGAAGTCCAGACAAGTACGTGTTACTGGTTTGAAGGGGTGAGTATTTCGCCCAGTTTCGGGGCATAGGCTGGAAGAATGAACCAGTGAAAATGAAGCTGTGGTAAAAGTTTAGAATCTTCCTCAACTGTTATGAAGTGTATCTTGCCCTTTGCACCCTGGTCTTGGTGGGCTTTTCCAGGCAGGTAGCCAAAGGTCATGCTAGTCAAAACCAATCAATATCCTTTAATGGATCTGAGACATACTAGTAAGGTCACAATGCCACAGAAAAAAAGGTTTCACTGAGATCAGAAGAGATCTGTTCTTACAATGGAAGAGCAGGGATTTCCCCATTTGCTCACCAGACAACCACAGGAAGAGGGTTCCTTTGGAAAGAAAGGCAGTCAACAATTTCTTAAACATGAGTTGGCAAGCAATAGACGTAGATCCCTGAGGGCAGAGGGTGGAGAGTCGGAGACCTCTTCTAATGTAGATAAACCTAGGTTGACAAATACTCATTCTTGATCTTTTGCAAGTCAGAAATCCCATGGGTTTGCTTATTTTCTAATAATGTCATTTACATAGTTGTTTCTTTTTGAAGATGATTGGACTTGACGATTTGTCATAACAGGTATGACGTTTGAATTATATGCGGGGTTGTGGAGTAGGGTAACATGTTCCTGCACAGAGCGGCTTCTCTGTGACTTTATGTTACGGAAGTGCTTGGCGGGCATCCTCTGCCTCCATATGTGCCCCACATTGCTCTCTTAGGGGTTTGTTGCTTGGGGGATTTTGAAGGACTGAGCCTCTCAGGGGTTTATTGATGGGGGGATTGGGGTGTGCTATGTTTTGCTGTGTCACAAGTTGGGAGACACAAACAATGTTATACTCAGGTGCAGTTGTAGTTTGGTTACTGTGTTTTCACCATTCAGGGCAGTCATGCCTGATGGAGAGGGAGATGCGCCCGCTTCTAATAAGTGTCCTTTATTGCTCAATTTCCTAACCAGGAATGTTAGAGGGCTGAATGATAACAGGAACTTTCGAAATCCTGTCTGGTACTCACAACGACACAAGATAGATGTTTGCATTTTGCAGGAGATGCTCCAGATTTGGAAGCCTAATAGTTTGTCTATTATTGGCTTCATGGGCCACCAAACTTACCACCTCTTAGCTTAGAATGTGATGTGCCATCCCCGCTTTTGTTGCCTCAATATTTATTTGATAGGTCGACGCGTCGGTTTCAGGTGATTGATCCTATAGATACCACACGGTGCCTTTGGAAGAAGCCAATGGACTTGCTAAAGAGACCCTTGCTATACTCTCAACACCTCCTACTAGAGTGGTGTATATGGTTTCTGCAGCATTGCATGGTCTCGGCATAGGATACATGGGCAATTTCTTTGAGGATGGTGTTCTCAATGACTGGGAGCAGGTTTGCTCACAGAGCGAGGCACCGTCCACACTGGCACGCTTCCACTAGCACAGGGTACGCCATGTGATGGGTGCCTTACTGGATGATTTCCTTGCAAAACCATTGAAACTCCTGACTAACTTATCTTTTGCAGGTGACTTCGCCATTGCGGATAACTGCGAAGCTATATACTCCATCGCAAAAAGCTCGACGGGCTGATGCTTCTGAGGCCCGCCGCGCCTGGCAAGAATATTTAGGCATAGAGATTAGCACATTGCAGTGGGCTCATTGCTGTTCCCAGACTTGTAGCCTCTCCTCAAATGGCCGTCCTCGACTTATACATTTGAAATATCTTAATCGGGTATACCATCCCCTTGCTTGCTTATTTTAGTACGGCTTGCGCGAGGATTCTAAATACCTGCGCTGTGGGTTGGACGATGCTGGCTTCATGCGTTTGGCATGGTTTTGCCCTGGAGAACACATATTTTAGCTCCAGATATTTAAGACTTTGGAGGAGATCACTGGGGATTCCTTCATGTTTACTGCATTACTGGCTTTTCTGGGCTATGATAAAGATGTCCCTAAAATGTATAGGCGCTTGGTGGCCTTGGGTCACGTCATAGGGTGGCATTGCGCTGGATGAAGGGTCCAATTCCCACAGTGAAGGAGTGGCACAATGATATGGTATATTGCAATACTCAAGCAGACACATATCATGACCTTATGCCACCCTGTAGTCGCCTGAAAGAGATATGGGGCCCATACCAAACATATTTGGCACTCAGCGGAGTGATATTGGTAGGGCGGAAGAGTCGAGTGCTGTTGATTGATATGTCCCATGTATGCCATTATTTGTATGTATGTTTGGAGAATACCGACCTGTATAATGTGCATAGAAAACAGAGCAATAGTGGCTGTAGTCCCCTTTTCCTGTAATTTAACATTCATTATACGTGAGGCATTATATGATTGCTCCCCGAGGAGCCTCGATGATGTGCATGTTCCTCATGTCATAATACCATCTGCGACTGCTGGCATATACTCTTCCCCATCTATAATTTTACCTATGCTTTACATTGTACTTACTATGTACCTGAATTACAAAGGTATATGTCTGCTGTTTCTTGGAGCCAGAAATGCCATACCTTATTTTCTTGCTGTTGATGACGATGAGAAAATGAAAATACAGGTTAAAAAAACACTGTCTGGAGACTGGTCCAGCTTGAAAGTAAACTGGATCAAGTCAGCTCTGGTACCCCATAGCAGCAATGTAAAATGTCAGCTCCAAGTCAATGCAACTACTTTTAAATACCTGGGAATACACCTCTCTCCATCCACAGCTGCCCTGGATTCTCATCATTCCTCCTCCTATAAATCAGATCACCAATTACCTCTGCAAATTGAGGAATCTTCCACTCTCAATCATGTGCTAAACTGTGTTTATAAAAATGATTGTTCTCCCTAAACTCCTCTATATAATACAAAACTTCCTACTGGCTATCTTGAAATCCTTCTTTGATAGTCTACAATCCCACTTTTGGGCATCTCTGTGGGCAGGTAGGCAAGCAAGAGTATCAATGGTTAAATGCAGGCGATCGACATATGAG
Source organism: Lissotriton vulgaris (assembly GCF_964263255.1). Lineage (NCBI taxonomy): Eukaryota > Metazoa > Chordata > Amphibia > Caudata > Salamandridae > Lissotriton > Lissotriton vulgaris. Next base: position 1,992,468,257 of record NC_141691.1, read on the forward strand.
AGTGGACTTGGCATGGCCGATGCCCAATTTTTTTTAATGGGCTGCTGATCTTGTAGTTATTAACAAGTAGATATTTGAGGATGGGCATAACCCCGCATATTGATTAGAACATGATCTTTTACACACTATAGGACCCCTGCACTATCTCTATAAATATGAGGTTCCCGCTCACCTCCGCTCAGTCAAATCATTAACCCTGGCTGCATGGCAAGGGGTTTTAAGGAGATTGGCCAACATTGCAAGCTTACGCAGGAAACCCCTCTTTGGCTTGGGGGATATGCTCCGTTCTGGCTGGGACGGGCTAGGACGACATCAGGATCTCCAAGGTAGACCATATGAAATCCTTTGAAGACCAACAGATGGAATATGAAATGTACAAATCTCAGTTTTTCAGATTTCTACAGCTTAGATACATACTTAACCCCCTCCAAGATCAGTTAAAACACCGCCCAGCTTTCAACCCGCTAGAGGCCAAGCTGATGCTAGGGAAACAAACTATATTGTAGTTTTATCTCTCATTGATTGCCAGATTCCCAAATCCCTTGGTCCTCTTGCGGGTGGCAGACATGGGCCCACTCGACATCAACGAGTGGAGTAAAGCCAAAATGGCCTTCCGAATGCTCACTATATCATCCCTACTCAGACTCGTTCAGTTACAATACCTGCATAGGATTTTTTATACCCCGAAGAGCTGGGCAAGATGTAAGCCCCCTTCCAATCGATTTGTACTAGATGCTATTCTTCAAGAGGCACTCTGCTGCGCATTGCCAGGTCCTGTCCTGACATTCAGCCTTACTGGAAGCAGATCCAATGAACACAGGATTCTGTGCTAGGATACCCATTTGACTTGACACCTAATGTAGCTTTAAAGGATCATTGATGAAAGGGAGGTGCTCTGGCACTTTGCACACGTGTTGGTCTTGGCTACCTGATTGCCAAGCGTGATAAATCTAAGAAACGAAGGACACAAACACCCCCCCACCACTCACCCCCTTCCATGTTGTTCAGATTGGGTACTTGGCATGGGCTATTGCTGTAAATCGCTAAAGGGCAGTATATAGAACTAGGGGATCCAATTCCAACCATGGTAGGATTTGGGGATCAAGGACAAACACTATATAGCCCAGTATCTCTGTCCACTTGCGCAGATTAATATACAGAGTTTCCTTTTAAGTAAGGCAGACCTGCTTTCTTTGTCAAAGGGACAGAACACCAAAATATAAAAGGTTGGCCTATTGGTTTTATCAAGGGGTCAGCATATCAATGTATATAAAGCAGACCTATTGTCTTTTAAAAAAATCATCAATAATGATAATTAAATCTTCTATCTATTTAAATAAAAATGTAAATGTTTGTTTGTTCAAAATAGAAAATCTCCGAAAGTTCTTCACCGATTGCTTTGAAATTTTGACACAACGTTGGATTCGCATTTGCGCGTGTTTTTATATACACAGCGTTGGATTCGAATACGCTCGTGTCCAATACGCGTGTGTTTTTAATTGAAAGGCCGAACAGACCCTACCTATTTGCTTGCTGCGCTAAAACTACAAGGGACGCATAGAGACAATAGTCTACATATATTAGGATGGACAGTTGGTGTCAGGATGGCAGACCGGGAAGTGGGTGGAGGGAGGGGGGAGGAGTTGGTTCATTTTGCAACATTAAGAAGGGACGCATAGTGACAATAGTCTACATATATTAGGAAGGACAGTTGGTGTCAGGATTGCAGACCGGGAAGTGGGTGGAGGGAGGGGGGAGGAGTTGGCTCACTTTGCAAAATTAGCGCAGACCGGGAAGTGGGTGGAGGGAGGGGGGAGAAGTTGGTTCCCTTTGCAACATTAAGAAGGGACGCATAGAGACAATAGTCTACATAAATTAGGATGGACAGTTGGTGTCAGGATGGCAGATCGGGAAGTGGGTGGAGGGAGGAGGAAGGAGTTGGTTCACTGTGCAACATTAAGAAGGGACGCATAGAGACAATAATCTACATATATTAGGATGGACAGTTGGTGTCAGGATGGCTGACCGGGAAGTGGGTGGAGGGAGGGGGAAGAGTTGGTTCACTTTGCAACATTAGCGCAGACCGGGACGTGCTTGGAGGAGTTGGTTCACTTTGCAACATTAAGAAGGGACGCATAGAGACAATAGTCTACATATATTAGGATGGACAGTTGGTGTCAGGATGGCAGACCGGGAAGTGGGTGGAGGGAGGGGGGAGGAGTTGGTTCACTTTGCAACATTAGCGCGTGTTCATATATACACAACATTGGATTCGAATACGCGAGTGTCCAATACGCGCGTTTTTAACCGAAAGGCTGAGCAGACCCTATCGATTTGCTTGCTGCGCAACAACTACAAGGGACGCATAGAGACAATAGTCACAAAAACATATTGTATACCCACAAGCATTGTGAAATTAAACATATTAGAAACGTGCACTTCCTCTTTTCTTTCTACTCCATTTAACCAGACTGAGACACAGCAACGTGTGGCCGGGTACAGCTCGTATTACATAAATTCACATATTGCAATGTTTAATAAAAGTGAAAGTCATAAAAATGTCAATAAAAAATTAGACAGCTACATGTCTTTGAGTTTTTGTTTTAACATTTTTCAGGCCACAAAATGCAGCCGTAGAAACAACCACAAGATATTATCCGCACATTGCAGCTGAAAAGTATAAAGCTCCAACTTGGAGTGCTTTAAAAACATATGGTAAGTGTAGGAAGCTGGCTCTGTGTATATACTATACCAAAGTAAGGTATAGTGTACACAGTGTCCCCAGAGGTATAGGAGAGGTTAAATTAGGTAAGTATTGACAGCTCTCTTAGTGGTAGTGTGGGCGAGCAGTTAGTTCTATCCAGAGGGTGTGTTAAGCATTTATTGAATTAACTCAATAGAAGGACTGATTACACACACTCAGTCAGAATCCAGACCAATTAGGTAAGTATAAAAAAAGATATACTTATGTTTTATTTTAGAACCAAGCAGGACTTGGCGCAGGTGAGTAAAATATACTTTCAAATGCAAGAGAAATGCAGTTGTACTGGAAATTCCAGTTTTACAGGTTTGTATTACTTTTGAAATGCAGTTTGTATTATACAGTAAGTACGTTTAGATTACTTTTTAGTTACTTTAGTATTACTTTGAGTACTGAGGGTGGTATGCCTAGATACCACACCTTAGGATCTCTACGTACAAGGTAAGTACAATGTTTTACACTGTGCAATAGAATTCTCTTTTATTCATACAACACTGTTCACACACATTTTTTAGGCCAAAAATCTCTTTACATTGGTTCCTATGGGGAAAAAGTGTTAGCGGTTTCATAGGTAAGTACACGACTTATGAGGGTGAGTTTTGGGGGTTAGAACCAAGGTTTCCCAAGCTCTAGATGGGCACTCGAGTTGCGCCACCAGTGGCACTGGGGTGGCTGGGTGTGGAGTGCAGGGGCCCAATGTTACCTAATGGAGCTAAGGGGGCCTTCAGGACGGCTGACGAGCAGGCCACTCGGTTGTGGGAGCAAAGCTCCTGGGCTTACGGTCAGCATAGCAGGGGCCAACGACCAGCACAGGAGCTGCACCACCAGTGGCAGTCGGGCGGCCAGGTGCAAAGTGCAAAACGGATGTCGGGACCCTGTACTTTCCAATGGAGACCTTCAGTTTCGAAAAGATGCTGCAGACTTGGGCAGAGAGACCCCCTGAAGGAGACCACCGGCTGGAGAGGTAAGTTGGGGTCTGGGGAGAATGCCTGGACACCACTGGCTTGGCCACTGAAAGCTGGGGGGCGTCAGGTGCAGGGGAGTCTTCTTGTGTTGGGTTTTCTTACCAGCTTTGGTCAGGGAAAACCTTCAGGTTGAGGCTACAGGCGTCATCTAGAGGCCTGAGTGAAGTTGGGGATTACCAGATCCCAGGTCAGGATATCTGAGGAGACCTCCATGGGGTGTTGGGCTACACAAAATCGGGCTTGGGGGGTCAGGTGCAGAGTAGTGCAGAGTAGTGCAGAAGCATGGAATCACCGGAATCTAGAATCTGGGGGTGAGTCTGAGCAAATCCGGTGCTCAAGGGAAACCGAGTCTGTAGGAAGGTCACAGGGCAGGTCCTTTGAGCTCTGACGGTTGCTGGTTGCTGGACTCACCAGGATTCTTGCTGTAGGCAGGTCATAGATGGGATAGACTGGTAGGCCTGGGGCCAAGGCAGTTGGTGTCCTCTTCTCCTTCCTGGATTAGCACGACTCTTCTGTCCTTATTCTTTCTACTTCAAATCTGAGGAGGCAAGGTTCAGGGTCACCCCTAAATACTAAATTTAGGGGCGTTAAAGAAGTGTGCAGGTCAGGACCAATGGATCCCTTCCTTGGGGTGGGTACACCCCCTATTATGCCACCCTTCAATGGGACCCTCACCTTGGGGCTAGTGCACCCTGCTAGAGGGGTGTCTTACCTAGGCCTCAGGCAGTGGATTGCAAGCATGGCACACAGGGATGTGTGCCATGTGGACTCTTCTCTGTTCTCTGCACCAAAACACGCAGCCTGAAGTTGCATTTTATTTTTTAAGGTGCAGGGCCTCTAAGGATGGCACAATAGGTGCTGCAGCCCTAGAGGTTCCCCTGTGAAATGGATAAAAAAAACACACTTTTTCCAGAAATTTCATCTTTTTCAGAAATTTTTCTAATCCAAAGTGCGGCCTCCGGTGTAGAGAAAAAGGGTTCAAAATATGAAAAATAACTAAATAAAGCAAAAAAATAATGGTCGCAAAGTGGTCAGATTGGTTTTATTCACACCCAAACACATTATTGCCACTTTACAGAGTTTGCCAGTGAAGCACTACTTTCTTTTTCTCTGCATTCTTTGAACATCATTGTTCCCGGGTGTGGAAGTGCCTCATTCCTGGCGGTAGTGCAATACCTAGTTGATGCGTGAAGTGGAAAACGTTTAATGTGATCATTATCAGCTGTTTTCCTTATTTTAGTTTATAAAATGTGTAACTTGACTCTGTGTTGGATAAGGTATTTTTAATCCATGCTGCTTATGTTTTGTAAGGATATAAGCAATGGACATTGAAACGCGTCCCTTCCGGGCCCTGTAGTCATGTCCTTAACTTTTCAGGAAAAACACACATCGATTTCTGAATAATGGGTGTACAAGTGTTAAGGTAACCTTGTTGTTCTGCTTACGTTTCAACTGGTTTACTTAATCTTGCATTCCCTATGAGTGTTTGCTTTTTCTAGGATGATGTTACTTTTTTTTTCAGGCAGCATGTTACACTTGTCTAGTGCATAATTTGAATTTAGTCGCATCAAGGTGTTTATAGAAGGGCACAAATGGGTTGTAGCTGAAGGCAGTGTGAGTTTCTCTCAATGGGGAAGTATGGGGGAGGGGATTTGGCACTCTGGACAGAGCTTCCGATTTTGGAACTGGGGAACCAGGTTTAGCCTTCATAACCAGTCACCAGACCACTCTCCTGGGGGAGCATATTCCCATGCTAGATCTTAGAAGGCCTCACTAGACCTTAGAAGCAATGGTGTCTTAGCACCAGCAGGTTGGCCCTAGCCGTGGCAAGTGTGAGTTCACCTTGAAGGCATGTCCACCGCAATCCATACTGAAGTTCACTTCCAGTCTTGCTGGCAGGCCTGCGAAGCAGCACATCCTAGAACGACAGTGACTCTGTCACTGACTTCACAGGACTCTTGAGGCCAGTCCGCCTCATCCATTGGTACCTCCGTTTTTCCTTATTTCAGTAGTAGTAGTGACCCCATCTTCTCCGCAAGCGCCCACATCACCTTCAACCACACCACCGAACTCCACTGGACTGACCATCGCTGCATCCACTTGACCTTCCGGAAATCAACCACGCACCACTGCACTCAACAGATCCCCACGGCAGCTGGAGCAAAGTCACCGAAGACCAGCTAAACACCCACCTCGCCCGAAGCCGACCCAACCGACTCCGCCACCGCCACCGGCAACCTCAGGCGATGGATCGACGACTGCGCCAACACTCTCACCCCGATCAAGAAACCCTCCAACAGACGCACCAACAAGAAAGTCAGCTGGTTCACCACGGACCTCCAGGCCTCCAAGTAAACCAGCCGAAAACTAGAGAAGAAATGGCACCTCGAACAGACACCGGACTACTGTGCAGCCCACAAGAATGCCATCCGCAGACACCATCACCTCATCAGATCTGCCAAAAGGGCCTCCTTCGAAGACCGCCTCGACAACAACGCACACAACAGCAAAGAGCTCTTCAACATTGTGAAGGAACTCTCCAACCCCAGCTCAAACACCAATGACATCCCACCTTCGCAAGACCTGTGCGACTCCCTTGCAACCTTATTCCATCGCAAGATCGCAGACATCCACAACAGCTTCAACAACCGTGCCGCCCCGACATCCCCCGACACCTCAGACTCCACGGCCACCACCCGCATCGATCCCCTGCTCACCTGGGCCAACATAAACCACGACAACACCATCAAAATCATGAACACCATCCACTCCGGCTCGCCGTCAGACCCATGCCCACACCACATCTTCAACAAAGCTAGCTCCACCATCGCACCCCATCTCTGCAAGGCCATCAACGTCTCCTTCAAGACCGCTATCTTCCCTGAGAGCTGGAAGCACGCCGAGATCAACGCCTTACTCAAGAAACCCAAGGCAGATCCGAAGGACCTCAAGAACTTCCGGCCCATCTCCCCGCTTCCGTTCCCGGTGAAGGTCATCGAGAAGGCCGTCAACGGATAACTGACCCGCTACCTCGAGGAGAACAACATTCTGGACCCTTCCCAGTCTAGGTTTCGCAGCAACCACAGTACCGAAACAGCCCTCATCACTGCCACTGATGACATCAGGGCCCTGCTGGACAACGGCGAAACCTCCTGGACCTATCTGCCACCTTTGACACTGTCTGTCACTGCACCCTACGCACACGCCTCCACAAAGCAGGGATCCGAGACAAGGCTCTGGAATGGAACACCTCCTTCCTCTCTGGTAGAATCCAGAGCGTCCACCTCTCCCTTTCCGGTCCGCAACCTCCGAGATCATCTGCGTCATACCCCAAGGATCATCCCTCAGCCCAACACTGTTTGACGTCTACATGGCACCGCTCCCCCACGTTGCCCGACTGCACGACCTCAACATCATCTCTTACGCCGACGACACCCAGCTGATACTGTCCCTCACCAAGGACCCCCTCACCTCCAAAACCAATCTCCACGAAGGAATGAAGGCCATCGCCGAGTGGATGGAGAACAGCCATCTGAATCTGAACACAGACAAGACGGCGGTCCTCATCCTCTGCACCACCCCCTCAGCCTAGGACGACTCTTGGTGGCCGACTGTACTGGGAGCAGCACCAACACCCACCGACCACGCACGCAATCTGGGGTTCATCCTTGACTCAATACTCTCCATGAGAAAGCAAGTTAAAGCCACCTCATCCTCCTGCTTCAACACCCTCCGAATGCTCCACAAGATCTACTGGTGGATCCCTACTGGAACAAGAAGAACGGTCACCCAGGCCCTCATCAGCAGCAGGCTGGACTACGTAAACACCCTCTTTGCAGGAGCCTCGGCTAAACTCCTGAAACGACTTCAACGCATACAGAACGCCTCTGCACGCCTGATCTTCGACATCCCTCATAACAGTCACATCACACCCCACCTGGGAGACCTGCACTGGCTTCCCATCAACAAGAAAATCACCTTCAAGCTCCACACCCACGCCCACAAGGCACTCCACAACACCGGACCAGCATACCTCAACAGATGACTCACCTTCTACACCCCGAACCACCAGCTCTGCTCCGCCGTCCTCGCCCTCACCGTCAGCCGCATCCGAAGAGCGACCACCGGCGGCAGATCGTTCTATTGTTCTACCGCCGCGCCGCCAAGACCTGTAGCACCCTCCCCATCCTCCTACGGCAGACCCAGGACCTACTAACCTTCAGGAGGCTACTTAAGACCTGGCTATTCGAGCAGTAGCAGTACCCACCCTCCCCCCCAGCGCCTTGAGACCCTCACGGGTAAGTAGTGCGCTTAAGAAATGTACTGATTGATTGATTGAGTAGTGCAACTCACCAGGAATCAGCAATGCAGGATTTGCACGCACACCAAACTAAGTTCGCAAACTTCACGGTCTCTCTGCTTCATGCACAAGCACTTTTAACATGTGCTGCCTGCTTTGAGGCCACTGGAATGATGCAGCAATAGAGGACACAATTATGTTGCAGTGTCAACTATATTATGCAGCAAAAAAGGCTGTAGAGTAATGTGGTAAATTTTCTGATACTTTATAATTTTGACATTTTTACACAGACTAACAGTCTCTGCAAAGATTTTTGCCTCATTAGTATCAGTATTAGACTGGATAAATTGTAGAAAACATAAGTGCTGGGGCTCTTGTCAGGAGGCAGCTTGCACCAGCTCATTTCTCCTGCAAGCGCCATCTAAAACAGAACCAACTACTAACCATGAAAGTGGGGCAATGATGTGGCAAATTGGCCAGAGCTGCCGACTTCAGAACTTGGGAACCCAGTTTGAGTCTCAGTGTCGGCTCAATATCCTGCGATTCTGGCCAAAGCACATAATGTGTCCTTCACTAGTACTCATGAGAAGCGTGGTGTTGATGATCAAGTGCCAGTGCTGAGCACCAGAAACCACAGCTCAATTTAAGCACTGCCAGTGTAACATTCACATGCTGCAGTGGGAAAGGTGACCATTCAACCTTTGCAAATGGTCCTCCACTTCGCAGCAGCACAAGTCACATTTTTTAGTACATTTTGATACATTTGAGCTACACTTTTTCAGTTAAAATCATCAGATTATGCAGCAGATAATGTATTCAGTGGCAAATATGCCAGAGCCATAATTATGTGGAAAACATTTGCAAACTAGGATCTTTTGCCATTCATGTTTATGGAAAAAGGGAGAAGTGCTAATGACGGAAACTGCAAGGCTCGGAGACAAAGGGATTGTGATTCCACTTTTAAGGGTATTTGGGACACTCTGTGATTGGAAACGTATCCCACTTTGTGAATGTATTTTAATACCTATAGCTCTTGATTAAACCTTAAATAAACATGTGTATCCATTGGTTGAATTAAATAAGGCAATTAACTGTAACTGATCAGTGAAATTCCAAACAAATATTAAAAATTGGGATGTTTTGCTCTTTCTGGCCACACTTCTGACTCAGCCCACTGACCAAATTCTCGGTTTATTCCCGCCCTCTGATTCTCCGCCCTCTCTCCCCAAACTTCCCCCCACCTCTTTCCGACCACTGCATGGAGGATGCACTTAGTCGGTGCCAACCCACTGGGTTCTCTTAAGGTTAAATACCTAGATTCCCACAGCATTTTCGAAGTATTCTCTTTCCCCCTGCGTCTTTTCGACTTCTTGCGTGTGCTGGTATTTTTGGGTACTTCTTGAGTGGGGCTGTTTTAAGTCCCGAGGGCCATTATGTTCCATTAAAGTGCCCCAAGGTGACTGCTGTATCGTTAAGCGCCCACTTTCTCCCCCTCTTTTCCTCCAAGTCGCGGCTCCCCACAGGGGTCACCTCCAGTTCTTTATTATTCTCTGCCTTTATCAGAGGCTGTGGGAATGCGTGTAACCTGTCACTGTGGCGCTGTAGGTACACAAATCACGCGCCTGTCAGGCGGGGAGAGGGGGGCGCCGGAGTTTCAATCCATCATGCGACAGAAAAACAATCTTGCTCCTCAATTTATAATTTACAAACCGCTGTTTGAGGAAAATAATGAAGCCGGCGCTGGTGTATAATGTGCCGTTGGAGAGCACAGGCTCGCGGCACGTTTTTTTGGTTGCATTTTACAGTAGATATACCTGCAGAGAAGAGGCTCGCCCACCGCCTACCTCACGCACTTCACCTCACATGCCCCCGACATGGCGTGCATGGACCACTCCGCCGGACTCCTACCTCTGAGGGTTACCAGGTGCACCACGGGCGCCATGTTTGCAGTACAGAGCTCGCTTTTTAGGAACCATTGTAATTTGCAGACATGCCAACCCTCCCGATTCAGGCGTGAGACTACCGATTTGAAGGCTAGTCTCCCGCCTCCCGATTCCTACAAGCAAAAACCCGATTCCTCGTGGGTTTCAGCTGACAGGGCTTGCTACTGTGTAAAGTGCTAATTCTTCGAACAAAGAGTGGCAATGCAGGGGCTCTCGAAGGGGTGAAAAACCAACAAAGCGTCATTAACAAGGGAATCGACTTTTAAAGATCTGCGAAGTACGGGGGGGAGGGGGGGCTGTTTTAGCCCGGGCTGCCACAGGGGGGTGGGGGGTGCATGCACTGCCAACAACCAGGCCAGTGCCCAACACTTGCATCAATCACCCTCTCTGCCTGCCTTATGCTCCATGCTTCTGAAAGGTAAGAAAAAACGTGCATGTATGAATTTGGTACTTCAGGTCTTTGAAGAACAGTGAACCACTTCAAAGTGGAGGAGTGGAAACCAGGCCTTCTGTCATCGGCAGATCCTGATGCAGAGGTCTAGCGCGGGACCAGGGTTCAATTCCCGCCTCGGCGGGTCTTGGGCTCAATTTCCTCGGACCTGATAATTCTCGCCTCGGTGCCTATTCTAATCATGGGTCCCACTCTGCAACACTGGGCAGTAGCTTGCTTAATCTCCACAACTGCCCCAACAACGCTAGGATGCCTGGCTTCGCCCTGGGGGTGCCCAGGAGTGGGCACTTCACAGGGAAAAGCCAGGAAGGGTTCCACAGCGGTATGCGTACAAGCGCCGAGATACCCTCATGGGTCGGATTTGTGCGCTATACAAGTACTACTACATCTACATCAGGGTACCCTAATCAAGAGGTTTTGCTCTACCCTAGGCCGCCTAACCAGGGCACCAGCGCCGGGGATAACACCAGCAGCAGGCCAGCCTCTGTAGACCAGGCTCTAGTGCATCACATTTGTTCTAAGTTACTTGAAAAATTTGTACATTTACCCTAAAGTGTTTTATAGGTGGAAAAATTGATGCAAATGTGAGTGGAGTTCCACAGACACACTGGCATTTAGCTCATTGTGTCCCCTTGCTAGAGAATTATCTGGCAGCTACTTGTAATAGTGCCTCTTTCATATAGAGTTTCACACCACACCTATGCAGGTTATAAGCAATGTAAAGACCAGATATTATTATTACCAACTGTCAATCAATCAATCAGCCATTCAGGCAGGGGTTTACTCACCCGCGAGGGTCTCAAGACGCTAGGAAACTGTATGGTACTCAGTTTACCAGTTAAGGATAAGTGGAAACTGTGAATGAGAAAAAAAACAGTAAAGCGAAATTGACAAAATACAGTATTTTATTTCGAGTCCACCCATTCATTAGAATTTGGCTTTAAAAAAAGTACAATCCATCCTGTCCTCGGGAAGGCTACATGACTGTCGATGCTTTTGCCTGAATACAGAAGACCTCCTGTGTTTGGTGTGCCGGGACCTCTGTGGACCACAAAAAATGATGAAGGAAGGCACAGTTGAAATACCCAAAATATGGTAACCAGGCATAAAGCAAGCAATTTAGGGGAGAATATATAACATATAGAAAATATATGCGGTGCTCCTAGGAAGAGGTTGGTTAACATCCACAATCAAACTTTAAATCCGAGCACTCCAAAAAGTCATTGATACAATTTCATTTAGTTAGTAGTCCATTTTTAATCCACGTTCAAGCACATTTCGGTCCAAATCTTCACATCAATTTTATGTAGATGTTGTTTACAGTTGTTTCCAATGCAAATCAATAATTCCACAACGTTGAGCAGTTTGAAAGCCAATTAACCCCTTCACTGCGGCGGCTATTCCACCGCAGTGCTAAGGGGGCATGGCGGAAAAGCGGCAGGCGCATGCTGGCGACGGAACCGCTCCATCACCAGCCGCGGTTGCGTTGTGCTCATGACGGAGCGGTTCCATCACGCCCCGCCCGCTCAATAGAATGTTCAGCGCAGGCGCGGAATCCGCGCCACGCAGGCGTTCCGAGCGGGCCGTGACGGAACCGCTCCGTCATCCGCACAGCGCGACCGCGGCTGATGACGGAGTGGTTCCGTCACCAGCAGGGGAGGGGTTAAGCAACAAAAACAAGTCAGCCAACACGTGTTTCATTGATTGGTCATACACCTCGACTTCTTCAGGGCTGTTCGGGTGGTATATAGATGCTCTTTCACCCGATAAATAGAAGTCGAGGTGTACGATATAGACACGAGGAGCGCTCTCCTGTTCTATCGGGACTAACAATATTTATAACTACTGACACTAATGGACTTTGGCATTATTTTGCCCTACGGAAATAATATTTACAAATTGGGCACATGCTACTAACAGCAAATGCTATCAGAATTGTCCTAACAGAGCAATCTATTTTAATTTGTTGAAGGGGCTGCCATTTCAGTAATCTCACTAGCCACCCTTTAAATGAATCAAACTAAGGCCCTGATTTAGGCCCACTCTGATTGGTGACCCAGAGCATATCAAATTAGCCCTGGCACACACTGCCTCCGCACACTAGTGAGGCAATAGCCTTGCATCACAGCTTGGACAACTGCAGAATACCACCTGAGGTTTTTGGGGATTTTTAAATCTGTGGCAGGCAGAAGAGGAGCCCAAAAAAAGTGTTTGTAAAAGGATTCACCTACGTAAAGAAATTAAAAAAGACATTGTAGGAAAGTGCTCCTTTATGCATTGTTATCCCCCCACCTTTTGCCTGATTTCTGATGCACTTTGACTCAATGTGCACTAGGTCCCTGCCAATCATGTTCCCAGGGTCTGTGTGCTTTCCCAAAACTGTACCTTTGTTTCCACAATTGGCACACCTCTGGCACACATATAAGTCCCTTGGAAAAGTTACCCCTGGTACCAAGGGCCTTGTGACCTGAGAGGATCTCTAAGGCTGCAGCATGTATTGTGCCACTCTCAGAGACCGCCCACCAAACACATACCCACTGCAATTGCTGACGGTGTGTTTTGGTGCAGCTAAAACTGAAGAATTGACATGGCACACACGCCTGTATGCCATGCTCACCAACCACTGCCTGTGGCATTGGTAAGTCATCCCTCTAGAGGCCTCACAGCCTTACGGTAGGGTGCACTATACCACAGTTGAGGTCATAGCTGCATAAGCAATATGCCTCTACAGTGTCTAAGCCCGTTCTTAGGCATTGTAAGTGCGGGGAAGCCATATTGAACAAATGGACGGGGAGTTTGTCGTTAAGAACTCCACAACACCATGATGCTTAACTGAATGCTCGAAAGTTTGATATCAAACTTCTCAGCATAATAAACCCAGACTGATTCCAGTGCTGGATTTATCGTAAAAAACCTTAGAGATGCCCCCTGAAGAAATGACCAACTCTCTGGTGTGAAGCGGACTGGTCTGCACCAGCCTGCCACTTCCAGACAAGTTTCTGACCCCCTGAGGTGAACTTTTGTGCTCTAGTGGGTCAGAAACAAGCCTGGTTGGGGTGGAGGTGCTTCTATCTACCCCTAAGCAGGAACAGCATTCAGGCCTGTGAGCCCCAAAGGCTTCCTGCCATTTGTTACGCTAGCCAGGGCCTCTTCAGCTACTTGAGATGCCCGACCCCCTGACCAAGCCCCACTTTCAGCTGCAAGGTCGGAGGGAAAATTATTAAGCGGGAGAGGTGTGCCCCCTCTCAGCCAGGACCACCCCCAAGGGGGCCTGAGCTGAAGTGCCCCTCTCTTTAGAAAATCCTCCATGTTGGATGGGAGGATCTTAGTCAATAGAGTTAGGGGATATCCCCTACCCAAAGGGAGGGGACATGCAAAGGGTGTTATCACCCTATAAAGGTAAGTAGCCCATTGGCAACTACCTGCCAGTACCTGTAACACCCCTACAATCAGTATTTAGGGGCACCCCTGAATCTTAATCCTCTGATTTTGTGACCTAAGAAGAATGACAAAGAAGACTCCATGCAGCTAAGCCTGTAGACGATAACTGATTTGGCCCCATCCCTACCGACCCGTCTCTCGCTTAAAAACAACAAAGAAGTTGCCTGTCCAGCAAGCAAACAACTTCCAGAAACCCAAGGAAGAATGCTTGCACTTCAACAAAGGCCTGATCTCCAGGGGCCACTGCTCTGTCCAGGGGGGGAACATCCTTTGCAACGCAACTTTTACCACGCAGTGCTGTTACAACGCAGGTTTTACAACATAAACCATTACAACGCATTACACTTGGGGGCGCTCTAGGATAAGGAATAAGTTTAATTTACTATCCAACACCTTCCCTAGTGTCCACGGGGACTGGAGTTGGAATAGTAAATTAAACTATTCACTATCCAGCACCCCCAAGTGTAATGCGTTGTAATGGTATGCGTGGTAAAACCTGCGTTGTAACAGCATGCGTGGTAAAAGCATGTGGTGTAACGTCATACATCCATCCAGGGACATCTTAAGGATTTTGGGGGCCCCTGTTCAGAACAGATTTGAATTTGATTTAATTTGAGATCTTTCATCCCTTTTTGTCCAGTTCAGTGACCGTGAACAGGCACACTGGTCCAAATTCTAAATGTGTTTTTATTTAATATTCAAGAATTAACACATTTCTCTGCAAACTGTCTGTAACAGACTCTCACACATCACCCATATAAAAACACATTAAAGGAAGACCGTATTTAAAGCAATCTGTTTAAGAACTGTTCAAGGTAATTGGGGCAAGACTCTTTACAGAACAGAGCTGGTTCTATCACGGGGCTCCCTGAAAGTCTGGGACCCTAGGTCAGAGCCCATTTTTCTAATGCCTTAAAACGTCTCTGTCTCTGTCCACAAGAAACCCACTCCAAGAACTCCGGATCCAGCTTGGAACCTCAATGCCCGCACACTCGGCACCCAACTCCCACTGCCCGAGTTGGAGTGGCCCACCTGCCAGTGGAGTCTCCTAAAGGATCCTGACTTCAAAACCATTGGTGGCTGACCTCTCCTGGTCTCCACGATGCCTGCAGCCTCATCTCGAAGGGTCCCCCAGAACTCGTCTGGCTCCAACAAAGAAGCCTGACGTCCAAAGGCACCTCTGCATCCTCAGCCCCCGACTTTGAGGAGCCCATTTCATGGTGCCCAGGCATTCACCAACACCTCTACTTATCTGCCTAGTTGTTGGTTACCTTTTTCAAGCCTCCTGGTCCGAGCCTGCAGCATCTTTGTGCGACCCAGATTTCCCATACTCTTGCATTGGGTACCCAATGCTGATTTGCACCCTGCACCTGGCCAACCCTGTGCTGGTGGTGGTGTATGGTTGCTGCTGCCTTGTGGCACCCTCTGTGCTTGCCTAAACCCCGGGGTCTGCGCCCTGAAACCGCAGGTACTCACCTACAGCCGGCACCTCTGTGGGTGCCCCCACCTCCATTGACTAACATTGGGCTCAGTGACCTCTGTACCCGTCCGCCCCAGTGACACTGGCGGAGCAGTACCTACTTTGATCTGAACCTTGCCCAGTGTTAGTCTAAACCCCCAAAGACTGGATGTGTAAGTCAAATACTTACCTGTAAATGTGCATAGCCATTTTCCTCCCATAGGATTGCATTGCATTTCTTGATATCTGCACTAAGTGTCTATCTTTTATATTGCTAAGTTGCTGCTACTCTTGATTGACACAACAAAGTATTTTCAGTATCACTATAAAGTATTCTTATTGCTTTTGCAAACACATTCATACTGTACCTGAAAAGTATTGCTTTTTTTGACTGGTAGTTACCTACAACTGAGTTTCTCTTGATTCCAAATTAAAAATAACAAAGTAATATTTTTCTGCAAACCAATTGGTCTGGGATTCATTCTTTTCGGTGTGTGTATCATTTCTTGCTTAAGTGTGTACAACAAATGCTTAACACAGCCCTCTCATAAGCCTAACTGCTCCACCACACTACCACAAAAGAGAGTACGGTATTATCTACTTTAACCTCTGTGAAGCCTCTGGGGATCCACTGGACTCTGGGCACACTATACCTTACTGTGATATAGTACGAAAAGACCCAGCTTCCTACAGAAATCACCCTGGCCTGCTGGAGATCACTGATTAAGCCGAGCATTTGCTCAAAGAACCATCTTCTTGGCTTCATAGGATCTAGCTACTCTCAAGTACAGACTGAAGAAGAGAACAGTAATGGGAACCGGTAACCAGACTAGAAGATCCCTGTTGCCTACGGAACCTACTTTTTCTTTGTCAGGACTAGATTTTCCAATAGGAATTGAATCTTCAACACATTGTCTTCATTTTTAGACCAGGAGTAGGCCTGGGACATTACACATTGATGGGGCACCTAGACACACCTGTATGACCCCCTAGAACCTGTGTGCATTGGAAGTTACCAACCGCTGTAAGAAAGTGGCTCTGTATATACTGGACCAAAGTAAGGTACAGTGTGCACAGAGTCCCCAGAGGTTTGGCAGAGGTTAAAGTTAGATATAACCTTACTCTCTAAAGTGGTTGCTTGGTTGAGCAGTAAGGCAGTATCAGAGGACAGTGTAAAGCATGTGTTGTACACACTCAGTCAGCAAATGGTCTCACACACTCAAGAACTGAACTCTAGGCCAATTGTTTTGTATATAAAAATGTGTTGTTTTATTTTAGAACCACAAGTAGGTATAAAATACTTTCTCAGAGTGAGATGTTCCAATTGAATGCTTTTAATGAGCAAAAGACTGTTGAATGCAATAGATACAAATTGTTGCAATATGCAACATAAGCTTAACACAATAATAACATTGAGCTCAATGGATTTTTTTTTAAAGTAAATGCAATAAAATCACTTTACAAATGTTTTTCTTACTAAGGGCTGGATCCTGGATTCAGCCCTGGTGCATTTCCTGTAAACAGTTTAAAGAAATCGTTTTTGATGCACAGGCGATTTTTACGGAATATTTGTATGTTTTAAAAATCTACACTTAGAAGAAATGTTGGTCAAAACCAAGCAATGTTATCCTATGAGAGGAAATCAGGTTATCGGAAAATCACAGTTGTAATTACTTTTGAAGGTCAGTGCTGGGCACAAAGATCCAGCACTGGGATCTCTCCTGGTAACAAGTCAGTAATTTTGTTTTTGTTGATCGGATGATTTTTAAGGAATATTTCAAAGTTGCAAAACTCGACACTTAAAAGAATTTCCAAGTGAGAACCAGCCAATGTTACCCTATGGAGAAAATGTGAGTTATCGGCTTTCAGGTAAGTACTCGACTGGCAGAGTTAAGGTTCTGGGGCAAGACTCTGGCGTCTCCCAGGGTCAGGTAGGTACAGTTGTTACACCCTGCGCACCACAGGGGCAGCCGGGTGCAGAAAGAGTAGGCTCAATGTTAGCCTATTACGGTCAGGGGACTTTTGGTTGGTGGCTGCTAGCAGGCAGACCACGCGGCTGTGGGAGCTGGGCTCCTGGTCACTTACACAGGGCAAGTGGGGAAGTAGGCTAGGATATTTGCTGCACTTCCAGTGGCACTCGGGCGGCTGGGTGCAGGGTGATTTGGGCCGTCAGTCGCCCAATGTATTTGAATGGGAAAGCTGCAAGATGAATAAAGGCTGCAGGCTCGGGGACGGAGATTCTTCAGGTGCGACCACCACTTCGAGAGGTAAGTTTGGAAGCTGTAGGATGGGTAGACACCCAGGTGTTGGGCCCAGGGGGCCGTGGGGCGCCGGGTGCAGGGGTGTCTTTTGGTGTTGGGAAATCTTACCCTCTGCTGGTCGCGGTTGGAGGGGTCCCTGGTTTTGAGGCTGCAGGTGTCATCAGGAGCGTTGAGGAGGGTCCTTGGGTGCTGGATTCTGGGTCACAGTCGACGGGTGGATGTCCTCATGGTCCTTGTCCGCTCAGGCACAGGCTGGGCTCAGCGGGTGCAGGGTGTGCTGGATTCGCAGTTCCTGGCTGGCACCAGGGGTTGTTGCTTTTTGAGCAGAACCACTGCTTGTGGGAGTCCCAGTCTTTAGATGGGCAAGGCAGTCATGTCCTTCGGGGTTTTTGAGGTTGCTGACCACTGGAGACGCCGGGGTTTAGCAGGAGCAGGTTCAAGGATTGACAGGCCTGTAGGGCTGGGGCCAAGTCAGTTGGTATCTTCCTTTTGTTAGCAGCTTCACGGCAGGTCTTCTTTCTTCTTGTTCTTCTTGTTTCAAAATCGGGATCTGAGGAAGGAAGGTTCAGGGTGTCCCTAAATACTGAATTTAGGGGCATTACAGGTAGGGCAAGGACAGGGACCAACGGGTCCCTGTCCTGGGGTGAGTACACCCCCTATCCTGCCACTCTCCAGTGGGAGGGGGGCAGTAGCCTAGTCCTGATTGGGTAGGGCTCCCCATCCTCAAGATGGCGGCAGCCCGGAATTGTGCTCCACCTCACCTCCCCCATCTGAGGGATGTGGTGGTTGTAAACAGCCTTTACACCGCGGTCAAAACACTGTGGTGCCATTACGACACGTCTTTTACAACGCAAGTTGTTACCACGACTTGCGCTGGAGGGCGCTCTAGACTAAGGAATAGTAGGTTTACTATTCCAACACCTTCCCTACTGTATGTAGGCTGGAGTTGGAATAGTAAATCTTACTATTCCTAAGTCCAGCACCCTACGGTGCAAGTCGTGGTAACAACTTGCGTTGTAAAATATGCGCTGTGATGTACCGCAATCTTTTGGATCGCGTTGTAACATCATACAACCGTGTGGTTGGCAGAGGCTGGCACACCCCCTTCTCTCACTTAGGTTTTCCTGCCTTTCTTCCCGCCAGAGTGGGGGCCAGAACCGGTGGGGACCAGTTGCTGAGTACAGCAAGTAGTCTGGAGAAGCTCAGAAAGGCGACATGCCTCTGAAGCTTTCCCTGCCCACCCTGGGGGAGGAGGCTTAGCACCTCGCCCCAGGATGAGCAATGTTGCATGCCCACGAGAGCGGATGGCTCTCTACCCAGGGGTCCTGCAACATGTCTGCTGGGTGGCAGCCTAGGCAGCCTCACAGTCAGGACACGGGTTGTTAGTTATTTTCAGGGGGCAACTCTAAGTTGCCCTCTGTCATGCATTTTACATTAAATCCCAGACTGGCATCAGTGTGGGTTTAATGTGCTGAGAAGTTTGATACCAAACGTCTCAGTCTTCAGTGTAGCCTTCATGGTGCTGTGGAGTTTGTGATGACGACCTCCCAGCACCATATACTCTTAATGGCAGCAATGCGCTTACAGGGCCCAGGAATGGACCTGGGCACTGTAGGGGCACAGGGCTCATGCACCTGTGCCCACACCACTGGCATAGGGCACCCAGCTAGAGAGGTGACTGCAGTATGACAGGGCAGTGGTTTTGTGGGCATGGCACACAGGGATGTGTGCCATGTCTACTCTCTGTTTTGTCCTGCACCAAGACACTCAGCCTGCAAAGGCAGTGTGTGTGTGTCAGAGTATAGGGCCCCTAAGGGTGGCACAATAAGTGCTGCAGCCCTTAGGGGCCTTCTCTGGTCACAATGCCCTGGGTACCTATGGTACCATTTACCAGTAGCTGACATGTGGCCAGAGATGCCAATTAGGTTTAGGTTTCAATGCAGTTTTAGGGTAGGAACATAGGCCCTGGGTACCTGATTGGCAGGAGCCCAGGGCACACTCAGTCAAAGCACATCAGCAATTCAGCAAAAAGTGGTGGCATACCATGCAAGAAAGATGGCACTTTCTCACACAACCCCCCAAACAAAAGGTGATGAGGCTAACCTCGCCCTTGGGAGTCTTCATTGTCTAAGTGGAAGAACCTGGAACGTCCATCTGCATTGGCATGGGCAGTCCCAGGTCTGTGTTCCACATCAAAGTCCATTCCCTTTACCGAGATGGTCCATCTTAGTAGTTTTGGATTTTCCCCTTTCATTTGCATTAGCCATCTGAGAGGTCTGTGATCAGTTTGAACCAGGAAGTGAGTACCAAACAGGTAGGGCCTCAGCTTCTTCAGGGACCAAACCACAGCAAAGGCCTCCCTCTCAATGGCACGTCAACGCTTCTCTCTGTGGAGAAGCCTCCTGCTTATAAAAGCAACAGGTTGGTCTTGGCCTTCATCATAGGTCTGGGATAGGACCGCTCCTATCCCTAGCTCAGAGGCATCAGCCTGCACTATGAACCGCTTGGCATAATCTGGTGCTTTTAGAATTGGTGCTGAGCACATTGCTTCTTTCAGGGTGTCAAGAGCCTTTTGGCAACTAACAGTCCAGTTGATTTTCTTGGGCATCTTCTTGGGGGTGAGTTCAGTGAGGGGGGTCACAATGGACCCATATCCCTTCACAAACCTCCTGTAGTACCCAGTCAAGCCAAGGAATGCCCTGACTTAGGTCTGGATTGTTGGAACTGCCCAGTCCAGGATGGCCTGGATCTTGGGCGGTAAGGGCTGTACCTGGCCTCCACCAACAAGGTGGCCCGAGTATACCACGGTGCCCTGCCCTATCTGGCATTTGGATGCCTTGATAGTTAGGCCTGCAGATTGCAGGGCTTTTAAAACCTTCTCAATGTGGATCGAGTGATCCTGCCAGGTGGAGCTAAATACAGCAATGTTATCAAGAAAAGCTTCACTAAAGGACTCCAACCCAGCCAGGACTTGATTCACCAACTTCTGGATGGTGGCAGGGGCATTCTTTAACCCAAAGGGCATTACAGTGAACTGATAGTGGCCATCAGGTGTGGAGAATGCTGTTCTCTCTTTTGTTCCTGGGGCCATGCCAATCTGCCAGTAACCTGCAGTTAAGTCAAAGGTGCTGAGAAATGTGGCTGCCCCCAATTTGTCTATCAATTCATCTGCTCTTGGGATAGGGTGAGCATCTGTCTTGGTGACCGAGTTGAGCCTTCTATAGTCCACACAAAACCTAATTTCTCTCTTTCCACCCTGTGGAAGAGGCTTGGTGACCAGGACCACTGGGCTAGCCCAAGGGCTCTCATGGGGTTCAATAACCCCTAACTCCAGCATCTTGCTGACTTCAGCTTTGATGTTTTCCTTGACTTGGTCTGACTGCCGATAGATCTTGTTCTGGACAGGTGCACTGTCACCAGTGTCCACATCGTGGGTACACCAGTTTGTCAGACCAGGGGTCAGGGAAAAGAGACTAGCATACTGTTGCAAGACTTGCTTGCAGTCAGTCTGCTGTTGGGCAGAGAGGGTGTATGAAAAGACCACACCATCCACTGACCCATCTTTTGGGCTGTAGGAGAGGAGATCAGGGAGAGGTTCACTCTCTGCTTCCTGTTCCTCATCAGTCACCATCAGCATGGTGATGTCAGCCCTGTCATCGTAGAGCTTAAGGCGGTTCATATGGATAACCCTTTTGGGTGTCCTGCTAGTGCCCAGGTCAACTAAGTAAGTGACCTTTTGTCTAGGATAGGGTAAGGACCATTCCATCTATCTTGGAGTGCCCTTGGTGCCACGGGCTCCAAAACCAACAACTGTTGCCCAGGTTGAAATTCAACCAGTGCAGCTTTTTGATCATACCAGTGCTTCTGAAGCACCTGGCTGGCTACAAGATTCTTGGATGCCTTTTCCATGTACTCAGCTATTCTGGACCTTAGACCAAGCACATAGTCCACAATGTCTTGCTTGAGTTCTTGGAGAGGCCTCTCCCAACCCTCTTTTACAAGACAGAGTGGTCTTCTCACAGGATGACCAAACAGAAGTTCAAAGGGGGAAACCCTACTCCCTTCTGTGGCACCTCCCTGTAAGTGAAAAGCAGGCATGGCAACAGGACATCCCATCTCCTTTTGAGTTTTTCAGGGAGTCCCATGATCATACCTTTCAATGTCTTGTTGAACCTCTCAACAAGGCCATTGGTTTGTGGATAGTATGGGGTAGTAAACTTGCACTGTACTCCACACTCCTCCCACATGTGTTTCAGGTAAGCAGACATGAAGTTGGAACCTCTGTCTGAAACCACCTCCTTAGGAAACCCTACCCTGGTGAAGACACCCAGGAGGGCCTTGGCTACTGCAGGAGCTGTAGTTGTCCTAAGTGGAATTGCTTCAGGGTACCTAGTAGCACAATCCACTACTACTAGAATGAACGTGTTCCCTGAGGCTGTGGGAGGTTCAAGTGGACCCACAATGTCCACACCTACCCTTTCAAAGGGAACCCCCACCACAGGCAGTGGTATCAGGGGGTCCTTTGGGTGGCCACCTGTCTTCCAACTGGCACCGTCCCTTTGATGTTCTCGTTCAAAGAACATCAAACATCAAAGAACATGTTGTTGTGTTAATGCTTTGCTGCTGCCCGTTTGAATTACAATGTGCTTTCTCTTTCCACAAACACAATGTTTGTGTTCCTTTATTTTGAGATGCTTTTAGTATTCTTGTCACACACACAACCACAACCCCACAACCACACATACAACCACAACCACACATACAACCACACACAAACCCACACCACAATCAACCACACACACACACAACCACACAACCACAACACACACACACAACCACACCCACAGCCACAACCATACACAACCACAACCACGCACAGCCACCCACAGACAACCACACACAACCACAATCACACACACAACCACAACCACACTCAACCACACACACATAACCACACACACAATCCCACCCAACCACACACAAACATACACAACCACACACACAACCACGCACAACCACACACACAACCACAACCACAAACACACAAACACACATACAACCACAAACACAACCACACACACATACACAACCACACACACACACAACCACATACAACTACATACACACAACCATACACATAAACACACACAGCCACACACACCACACACACAACCACACACACATAAACACACACAACCACACACACACAACCACAACCACACACACACAACTATACACACAGCCACAAACACAACAACTACAACCACAATCACAACCACACACACACACAACCACACACACAACCACACTCAACCACACACACAACCACACACACACAAACAACCACACACACAACCACGCACACAACCACACACACACAACCACACACACAACCACTCACAACCACACACACAACAACACAAACATACACAAACAACCACACAAAACCACACACACACAACAATAACCACACACGCAACCATACACACACACAAGCACACACACAAGCACACACACAAGCACACACAACCACAACCACATATACAGCCACACACACCACACACAACCACACACACAATCACACCCAACCACACACAAACACACACAACCACACACACAACCACAACCACACACACACAAACAAACATACAACCACAAACACAACCACACACATACACAACCACACACACAACCACATACACACAACCACACACATAAACACACACAGCCACAAACACCACACACACATAAACACACACAACCACACACACACAACCACAACCACACACACACAACTATACACACAGCCACAAACACAACAACTACAACCACAATCACAACCACACACACAACCACACACACAACCACACTCAACCACACACAACCACACACACACAAACAACCCCACACACAACCACACACACAACCACACACACACAACCACACACACAACCACTCACAACCACACACACAACCACAC
Source organism: Lissotriton vulgaris (assembly GCF_964263255.1). Classification (NCBI taxonomy): domain Eukaryota; kingdom Metazoa; phylum Chordata; class Amphibia; order Caudata; family Salamandridae; genus Lissotriton; species Lissotriton vulgaris. The sequence goes on from NC_141691.1 coordinate 1,992,491,818, forward strand.
AAACATACACAAACAACCACACACAACCACACACACACAACAATAACCACACACGCAACCATACAAACACACAAGCACACCCAACAAGCACACACAACCACACACACAACCACAACCACACGCAACCACAACCACATACACAGCCACACACACCACACACAACCACCCACAACACACACACACACAACCACACACACACAACCACACCCACCCACCCACACACACAACCACACACAACCACACACACAAAGCCACACACATACACACAGCCACGTACACAACCACAACTACACACATAACCACAACCACACGCACAACCACACACACAACCACACACACAACCACACACACACAGCCACACACACATAAACACACACAACCACACACACACAACCACACACACACAACCACACACAACCACACACACAACCACACACACACGCAACCACACACACACAACCACACACACAACCACACACACACAACCACATACAACCACACACACACACACACAACCACACACACAACCACGCACACACACACAACCACGCACACACACACACAACCACTCACACATAACCACACACAAGCAACCACACCCACACAACCACATGCACAACCACACACACAACCACACAACAAAACACACAACCACACACACAAACACACAACCACAAACACACACGCAACCACACACAACCATAAACACACAACCACAAACACACAACCACAACCACAAACACACACAACTACACACACACACGCGCAACCACACACAAACAACCACACACACAACCACACACCCACACACCCACACACACATCCACACACACAACCACACACATACACACACACACAACCACACCCACCCACACACACAACCATGCACACAACCCCATACAACCACACACAACCACAAACACAACACACACAAGCACACACACAACCATGCACACAACCCCACACAACCACACACACAACCACAAACACACCACACACAAACACACACAACCACACACACACACAACCACACACACACATACAACCACACACAACCACACACACACACAACCACACACAACCACACACGGCCTCACACACAACCACACTCAGCCACACACACAACCACAACCACAACCCCACACACAACCACACACACAACCACACATACAACCACACACACAACCACACACACAAATACACACACAACCACACACAACCACACACATAACCACACACACAACCACACACACACACAACCACACACAACCACACACACAAAACCACACACACACAACCACACACACACAACCACACACACAACCACAACCACACACACAAACACATACACACAAACACAGCCACAACCACACACACAACCACACACACAACCCTCCACACACACAAACACAACCACACACACAACCACATACACAACCACACACACACACAACCACACACACACACAACCACTCACAACCACACACACAAAACCACACACACACAACCACACACACACAACCACACACACAACCACAACCACACACACATACACACAAACACAGGCACAACCACACACACAACCACACACACAACCCTCCACACACACAAACACAACCACACACACAACCAAACACACACAACCACACACACACAACCACACACAACTACACACCACACACACAACCACAACCACACACACAACTGCACACACAACCACGCAACCACACACACAACCACACACACAACCACAACCACACACACATAACCACACACACATAAACACACTCACAACCACACACTGGGAGCTGGATACTTTTATCCCCGCAAAATGGACAAAAGGGCGTACGTCCAATTCAAGTCCATGGTATAGCGAGTCTCTGAGAGCCCTGAGGAAGGAATGTAAGAAAGCAGAACATGTGTGGAGAAGAGAATACAAAAGTGGGGATAAATTAATCTACCTGGCTAAGATAAAGCGCTATCATAAAGCCATCTGTTCTGCGCGTGCTGAGTTTTACGCTAATGAAATAAAATCTAGCTCTAATCCCATGAAATGTATATTCAAGATTTTTAATGAGCTTAAGAGTAATAAAACCGCTCTACCTAACTTAACATCTGCACCGCAGTGTGAGGAACTCGCAACCTTTTTCGTGGAAAAGGTACAAAAAATGTATCAATCTTTTCCACAGCGGTCCCCTGGCTCCACCGTCCTAGCGATCAGATATGAGGACTATCCCATGCTAACAGCGATTCCGGAGATCTCCAATGAGGAGCTCACCAGACTTTGTGGTAGAATCAAATCTGGGTCTCCTTTGGATCCCATGAGACCAGCCCAATTTGTTGAGTCCCTGACGCTCTTGCAGCATCCGTTACGTCAAATACTCAATCTGTCCCTGTGCCCTGTAAACAGGCCTGGGTGTCACCAATCATCAAGAATCTCACATTGGACCCTCCAAAACTGGAGAATTTTAGACCTATCTCCCTTCTCCCGTGGGTTGCCAAGATCGCAGAGGCCCATGTCAACAATGTTCTATCTCAATACCTGAGCCTTCATAACATTCTGGACCCATCACAAAACGTTTTTCGGCCGAGCCACAGTACGGAATCGGCCCTGTTAGCCACGACCGAACATCTTCGGACGATCTTGGATGCCGGTCAAAGTGCAGCGCTGATCCTGTTGGATTTTAGCCCTGCCTTTGATACGTGTCACATGACATTCTTCTTTATCGTCTAGAGGTAGCAGGGATCGCCGGAAAAGCCCTAGAGTGGTTCAGATCATTTTTGACTGATAGATCTTTCCGGGTGTCGGCCCCGCCGTTCCTTTCTCAACCCCATACCATCGATCAGGGGGTCCCCCAAGGCTCAGCACTAAGCCCGTCCCTGTTTAATCTGGTAGCGGTGGCAAAAGAATGGGACCTAATGATGGTATCTCATGCTGATGATACTCAGCTTGTTATCACCTTAGCGGAAGGGCCATCAATATCGGCCACTAGGTTCAGAGATTGGATGGCAGCAGTGGCTAAATGGATGGCAGACAACTGTCTACAGCTTAATGCGAGTAAAATCGAGGTTTTATTGGTAGGCAAGAACACCGCCCTTTGGAATGAACATTGGTAGCCGACGTCTCTGGGGTCTATGCCAACGCCAAAGACATTAGTAAAGAATCTAGGAATCTGGATGGACTCCTCACTTAGTTTCAAGACCCACACTAAGATAGTTGCAGCCACATGTGTGGGCTTGCTAAGGGGTCTCAACCCTCTCTTGAAGTTTTTTGATCTAGCAGTACGACAGCTCTTTGTGCAATCTACCATACTGTCTCGCTTAGACTATGCTAGTGCGCTGCTTCTAGGGGCTAATAAAGCCGAAATACAGCGACTACAATGAGTTCAAAATTCGGCAGCTAGAACTCTGGTGGGACTTCCCCGTCGGCAGAAAGCTGCACTGGCTTCCGATCGACACCCGGATACAGTTCAAAGCTCTTTGCTTATCATTTAAGATTCTAAAATCTGGGAGTCCGGAGCTACTAAGCAATCTTCTGGTCCCGTACGTGCCCCGTAGACAGCTGCGTTCGCTGGGACAACATTTGGTGATTGTCCCACAGATTAAACTCTGCCAAGTTGGTGGTCGTTCCTTTCGGTACATGGCAGCTACGCTGTGGAACTCCTTGCCAGTTCATATTCGTGGAATGGAGGACCTGCTTATCTTTTGAAAAGCCATTAAAACCTTCCTCTTTCCTTTAACATAGTTGGGATTGACCATAGCTGTGAAGTTTTCAGTTACTGTGCCACTTGGATCTGGTAGCGCCGGGACGCCCCTTGGCTGCGGCAGCTGTGCGCTTTAGAAAAACATTTAACATAACATAACATAACACACACACACACACACAACCACACACACAAACACACACAACCACACCCAAATACACACACACAACCACACACACAACCACAAACCCAACACACACACACAACCATACACACAACCACACACACAACCACACACACACAACCAAAACCACACACACAACCATAACCACACACACAACCACACACACAACCACAACCACTCACACAACCACACACGCATAACCACACACACACAACCACACACACACAACCACACACACAACCACACACACAACCACACATACAACCACACCCAACCACACACACACACACAACCACACTCACACACACAATCATAACCACACATACAACCACACACTCAACTACACCGTCGGTGCACACTTTCACCAGGCACAGAGACCATCAGTTGTCATTGCTTGCTTTCACCAGGCACAAACACCACCAGCCGTCAGTGCACGCTTTCACCGGGCACAAACACCACCAGCCGTCAGTGCACGCTTCCACCAGGCACACACCACCAGACGTCTTTGCATGCTTTCAATAGGCACACACACACACCACCAGCCGTCAGTGCACACTTTCACCAGGCACACACACACACCACCAGCTGTCAGTGCACGCTTCCACCAGGCACTCACACCACCAGCCGGCAGTGCACACTTCCACCAGGCACACACACCACCAGCCATCAGTGCACAATTTCTACTGGCACACATACCACCAGCCATCAGTGCACACATCAATTGTTAACGCATCCACAATTATCTATTGTAGCAATCGCAGTATGGCACACTTTACTTTTAAACATTTTTATCTAAAGCGCAGCATGCCACCATTGCTACAAAAATAAATACACATTTTTTTGGGCCGACAATTTATAGTCTTTTGTTGCAATTGGTGTTGCAATATTTAGCAATGCCAATAGCTCGAACTTAATTAATGCGAGGCCTATTGCATTGCAAATGCTTGTTTCTCATCCTACTAGACGAGTCTAGACTGGTAAAGCATTTGACTTCAGGTGTTTGCAGGAAAGTGGCGTGGAGTTGGGAGTTTCCTGTTTGAGGAAACACAAAACAATGACACAACAGAGGGAGAAGCTAGAACCTTGTAGCTTGTGAGGATGTCCTTTCCATGGAATAATGGGACTCGAAAGGGCAGATGACTTTTCGTACCTTTCAAAAGGTCTTCTTTCTCCTAGCCTTCACAACTAGAGCTCGATCCCATAAAAGGAATGCTCTGCAGGTGCTCTGCAATTCACATTGCTACCTGGGGCTGTCATCAACCTCCATCCCATGCAACAGTTTGGTTCAGGACATCAAAAAAGATTCCTGTGCGGCCACAAACAAACGTGTGAGGAAATCTCCATGCACAGCCTTCACACACATGAATTAAACAACTCATGCAGACCTCCATGTCCTACAGGATTGGATCAAAGGCTCTGGTTGTAGGTGAGTGACAGATCAATTAAAAAATACATGTGAGGCCAGTAGGCCACTCCCTCTGGCTTAAGGAGTTGGTTGTGCATCTATAAAAAATATGGAGGAAAATAAGGAAGTCTGCAACCCTCAGGCAGATTTCTGGTTGTATTGAACACTCTACCAGACTTTGTTCATTCAGATGATCCAATTTAATCCTGGGCATTCTAAAGCCGGTCCAGTATGGCCATCCTAATGACCCTGATAGAAGGGCTGGAGCAATGCTGCAATCACTGTCTGCCCCGTCTACTGAAGTATCCCTAGGCTCACAGCGTGTGCCTAACCCACCTCAATACTTAATAACATGTGGAGTTAAATATACTTTCGGGTACACTCTGTCTGTACTTACACTGCTTGGCTTGAAAACACCCTCTGAAATAGGGATCTTGGCTCCTTCTCCGCCAGCTCTTACAGCAGCGTATTGCATCAGTTTTTAAGGCCCAAAGTAGCATGTTAATTGTAATTGAAATCTAATTGCAATTTTTAAATTAAAAATGAGAAGATATGACAATGCAAAATGTTAATGTCTGGAAATAAAATCATTCAGAGGGAGATGATTGGTGTAATATTTGCTCATATTTAATTAAAGTAAACTCCAATTAAAATTCAATTATGCATTTAAGAGGCAATGTTGTACTTAAGGAAGCAGCATTGTTGGCTTCTTTTTGCCTTCCAGTTCTCGCCAGTTCTTTTCTCTGTACTGAACAGCGAGGATTCAAAAAGAACGTCTGATCCCTGCTCACTTTGGCACTACATGTTTTAGTCATATCACTGTCTGTGTACATGTACACGTTCGTTTTGCACTATGGAGGATTAAAATATGAAAATGAAATAAATGTTGACCTATGGTACCTGTACGGGTTGTGCTGTCCGTTCTTGGTACAAAACCGGGAGAGGTTGCTGTAGAGAAAAAAAAACGACGTGGGGAAAGACTTTGTTTAAATACATATATCTATATATCTATCTATATAGTTCAAGTTCAAAAGACCTTTATTCGAATTTCATAAAATTCATAAAAGTACCGATTACAGCAATAAATCAATTAAATATAATACAGACAAAAAATAAAAAGAGTTTGTACAGAAAAACATTTCATAATATCGTAAAAATTCATACAATAACTATACAATTAATTTCATTTCATTATATTGTATACATAATAACACCATTGTGAATAGTTTCTAATTTCAGGGATTTTCCATCGTCTTGCGCGCTCGTATGGCCGATCTTAGAAAAGTGCTAGTGCGAAAGGTCAGTTCATCAGTGTCCAAAGTAAGCAGCATTATGTAAGATTCTTTAAGTGTGAGAGGTCTGTATTTTTTAAAATAGGGAGTTAAAAACCATTTAATAAATCTCAAATAAAATTTGCAGAAAAATAAAAAGTGCAGATCATCCTGTGTACTCACACCATCACAGGGACATGGAGTGAGATCAGCACTATGTCGGTACCCCATAGGAAAAGACAGCAAAAGTTTTACAGTTCCTGCCCTTAAACGGAACAATAAATATCCCTTCCAACTAGACATAGGGCGGGAGAGATAGGGCGGCAGAATTTGCCTACACAGTCCATTTCCTATATATTTCATAACCCTTGATTTCTGGGATTCTCTTCCTGTGCGACCATTTCTATAAAGTGCATAAAGTGCATTTTGAACCTCAAATTTGTCCTTTAGTTCAATTGACATTGGATCGGTAAACAAAGTGCCTCTATCACTTCGTTAAATGATTTAAAAACTTCTGTGAACCAAGGAATCTTCATACCATGTTCGCAATTTAAGCAGTCCTTAATGATATTTTGTGTGAGGACAGCAGCATTATTCCTCCAGAGTCTGATCCAGAAAAGAGCTGGTCTTGCTCTAATGAAATCACTTATATAGGGAAGATTTAGTTCGTTATGACAAATAAAATCAGATGAGGAAATCGGTGCGCCCAACACTTTTCTGCAGAAGCGGTTTTCCTCTCTTTGAATACAAATACTGCTTCCCGACCCCCATACCTCTGCTCCATACGTAGCGACAGGTGAGCACTGCAGTTTAAAAATCTTTAAGATAGCCTTAGTGGCACCAATTTTCTTTGGGCGAGGGAGGCTCAAAACAGAATTGTTGGCTTTCGAGAACTTGCTCGTGGCGTGGGCCAAATGCCCACTCCACGAGCTGTTCGCAGCGAAAACCAACCCTAAATAAGGAAATTTAGGAACAGATTCTAGTTTATCTGTGCCTATCCGAATTGTGTTGAGTTTTCTTTTGCCCGGGCCGCAGGACATAATAAAAGATTTTTTTAAATTTACCTTCAAGTCCAGACCCTCCATAAAATTGACAAAACTGTGTGCGAGCAGACGAAGAGCATTGGGAGTGCGGGCCATAAGCACCGCATCGTCTGCGTATAAAAGCACAGGTAAAGGATTACCTAGAATCATTGGGACTTCTGAGGTGGCTTTTTTCAGGCAATTGGATAGACCATTGATATAAATGATGAACAACAGGGGTGCTAAAACGCACCCCTGTCTCACCCCCCTCCCTATCTCAATGGCTCCCGAGACCTCTCCACCCATCCCAATACGTACCCGTGCTTTCAGGTCAGTATGGAGATAGGCTAGAAATCTGACGAGAGTGTCGTCAAGACCATTGGATGACAGAATTGACCAGAGCTTGGATCTATTCACAAGATCGAAAGCGGATGAAAGAGCCATAAAAGCAAGGTAGGTAGGAGATGATCGGGCAATGCAATATTTATCAATTATCAATTTCAAATTTAAACATTGCTCCACTGTTCCTACCCCACTCCTAAACCCCATCTGACAAGGATCTAAAAAGTCAGTGTCAACCGCCCATTCCAATACCCTATTATAAATTATACGTCCTAGAACTTATAGGGTGTTATCCAAGAGGGAGATAGGACGATAATTCGCTGGATCTGACCTGTCTCCCTTTTTATAAATTGGGACAATAATACTAGTAGCCCAAGTAGCCGGCATGGCTGCTTTTGGGAAACTATTAAAAATTTTAAGGAGTATTGGTGTCCACAAGTCGACATTATATTTAATAATATCGATGGGGAGACCATCTGGTCCAGGCGCCTTGTTTCCTAAACTCTCTCTTATGGCTATTTTAACTTCATGGTCCAAAATCTTTAAGCCATCCGATTGACCTGAATTAGAGAGAGAATACTCATCACAGGGGGCTGCATAAATTTTAGAAAAGTGGCTCTCCCATGCTGCACTTGTTATATTACAGCTAATTTGGGTGAGCTCTTTTCCCATTTCCCTCGTTTTCCTGACAGCGTACCAAAATGGGCCACTGCCACCCAAATTCGCACTAATTAACTGAGAGTCCCAGTGGTCGGACAGCAAATTAGCCTTCCTTTCCGATATTTTATCTTTATAATTTTTCGTGGCAGCTTGAACAACAACTTTGCACCTTGGTTTAGCAGAGAGTGCCTTTCTTAACTCTCTGTTGGCCAAGGAGCAAGATGAGTCGAACCACCTTGGCTCTTTGCGTTCCTTGGGAAGTGGGACTGACAAGAGGGTTTTAATGGTTAGGCACAATACTTCAAAATCTGCAATTAATTTATCATGGTTTCCACTAGGAAACAAGCAAGATTTTATCAGATGTGGGTTTGTCGTTTGTACACTGTCTAAAATGGCCCCACAATCAATTCCTCTCCATTTTAATCGAAGATCATCAATTGAGGGTGTAATATCCCTTGCCCCGTTTAAATTCATAAAGATCGGACTAGATGCAAAATGTAAAATCACCAACAATGGATTATGATCACTAAAGGATGTTTGCACCACAGAAGTTTTAACTATACAGTCTGTTAGCAGTGGTGACGTGAATACATAATCAATAATGGAATTACTATCCCTGCTGATAAAAGTGGGGGCATAAGGGAAATTTGTGTTGTACCCTACCCTCATAGCATCAGCAAGGTCAAATTCGGTTAATATTTTGAACAATTCTGATCCCCTGCGATCTACTGAGTCAGGGTAAATAGGATCATCAGACCCATAATTCTCTGTTAATTTCACATTAAAATCGCCCCCTATTAGAATACCAGTCTTAGTGTCTGCTGATAGAGAACATTCAAATATACTTAAAACCTTGGATAATGCCAAAAAATTCTTGTTTGGTACACAATAAAAATCATTGTTATAAAAATTGATTAAATAAATCGTGGTCTTTGACTTTGACTTGTATTCAAGAATTTGGATGTTAGAGTTAACAAGGTTATCAATCTGCATTTTTGGTGCATGGTTGGGAATTATGGATAATGCGGAGGATGGGGAATGGGGATTGACATTGAGGCCTGATTCCGCCAATTGCGGCTATTCATGTGATTAACATTGGGCTTCTGGTTCTGAATAAAGAGCGGTGATTTAATCCTTGCTCCAAAATTCAAATCTTGATAAGGAATTGTGGGGTAGTTCACCATGGCTTGTTAGGGGGGTATCAAATGTCTGTAGAAATAGCCTAATGGAAGGAGTGTAGTGTTAAATTCCCAGGGTGAGGGTGATGGGGCGCTGGCAAGTGTTTTCTCTGCCCATTGAGGGTTTTTAAAGCTTATAGTAATGCAGTCGCCCTCAAACTTTTTCCTGAGTGGGCCTATCCAGCCCACTCGCTGAGTGTTAATGATCTCCCTTGCACCATCTATGGGAAAATTGCAGTTTGCAATTTACCATTGTAAGGTTTTATTTTTAAGAGATGTAGGGGTTTCATCCTGGTCCTTCCTTAATTTGGAGACATTTACCAGCACCAGCACGTATGCTCCGCATTCCGGTGGAAGGTTAATGCGAGAGGGGACTTGCCTAATTGTTTTTTGTAGCGGTTGGGCCATGGAGGGGCTACTTGCGGGGTTCGCAGGTTGACTTGCAGTAGTCCCATTTAATTGTTTAGTATTCTGGTCCTTCCTTTTCTCAGAGGCTACATTGTTGGTACTAAGGGTAGCTGTTGGCTGACTAATAGATGGACCCTTTGGTGTCGCTGATGTAGCTAATGGGACTTTTGGTGCAATATTTGTATTTATGATTGGTGCTTGAGAAGTGTTAGGTTTGGTGCCTACTGTTTTGGTAGAACTGGGATTTATTGCACCATTTACAGCACCTTCTTTGAATAGGTTCTTGATAGGGATACTCAGTTCGGCTATTTGCTTTTCTATCCGAGTAAGCCTACTTTCAATGGGAGATAAGTAAATACTTAATAGTTCACCCAACCTTTCCAGCATGCGGTCGTTTGCATTTTCAGTGTTATCATTAATTGTATCATTGTTATCTAATATTCCACCCTGCTGCTCCTTCTCTCTTTCATCCTCCTCGATAGTCTCCTTAGCTCTACTCATATTTTGGTTGAGGTTAAAATTGGTACCTTTCCAAGTTTTTCTTTTTATCAGACCATGTTTCCTAACCTTTGTAGGCCGGGACTTCGCTGCATATGGTTTTTGTTTTTGGATAGCACCCTCACGTCTACCTCTTAATTGCCTTGTATTATCAACAGATATCACTTCAGGAGTGGGATTGATAAGCAAATCTGGGGTCTTCTCCAAATCCATACTAATATCTGTTTCTGAGTCTATCAAAGGAATAGAGGCTGATAAATTTACCTCACTTGGGATGGTGTGAATGTCAGCACATACATTTACTAAAGGTCTGATATTGTTGGGCAAAACGTGAACAGGTGTGGTAGCAGCAGCAATAAGACCAAGGGATGAACGTTTAGCGTGGGCCAGATCTTGAGAGACCCTGCGTTCTAAGAGAGAAATACCCTGGTTTATAGCATCGTTGGCCTTAGTTATGAAATTATCAATAGGGCCAATTACTGAACCACCCCCCGCAGCAGCTGTTTTGCTGCGACTGCCCCTTGGAGACATAATGGTAATGGCATATACTGGTCCAAGAACAATATGAGCTAACGTCTGTTGGACAAGACAGTAATAATGAACAGAGCAGATACGAAGAACAAAATCAAAAAGCTAGGAGGAGAAATGGGTTACCACTCAATACACAGAGTAAGATGACTAAGTATCAGCATGCTGGTACTCCCAGCTAAGATATGGAACAGTAATGTCAGTAACAATAGTCCTCAGGATGACTATGACTGTGACTACCCGGGCACAAAAGGCTAGAATTAAACCAGTACCTTACGGAGGTAATGTTAATTAGGTGGCCCCGTTCCGTCCTCCTCGTGCCTCTGAGTGCCACAGAGGGCCCGCCCTTTGCCCGGGCTTAGCCGGGCGACACCCGCGCGCGTCCCGCGGCGCGGGAGGAGCCTCCTGCTCTTATCCGCCTCCGGGCGCTGTGGGCTGACACTGCACCCGGCGTCCCCGGGAAGAAGCAGGGGACGCTGGGAAGTGTAGTCTTTAGCCGCTCCTGCGGCGCTAGAAAGCGGCGGTGAAATACGCGGGTCCCGTGCCTCTGGACCTCCATGAAGCCAAACAACAATGCCCCCGCTGGTGTGAGCCCCGCTCCTCTGCAGGAGCCTCCTGCTCTTATGCGCCTCCGGGCGCTGTGGGCTGACGCTGCACCCGGCGTCCCCAGGAAGAAGCAGAGGACTCTGGGAAGTGTATTTTTTCGCCACTCCTGCAGCGCTGGAAAGCGGCGGTGAAATCCACGGGTCCCGTGCCTCTGGACCTCCATGAAGCCAAACAACAATGCGGCCGCTGGTGTGAGCCCCGCTCCTCTGCAGGAGCCTCCTGCTCTTATGCGCCTCCGGGCGCTGTGGGCTGACGCTGCACCCGGCGTCCCCGGGAAGAAGCAGGGGACGCTGGGAAGTGTAGTCTTTAGCCGCTCCTGCGGCGCTGGAAAGCGGCGGTGAAATCCGCGGGTCCCGTGCCTCTGGACCTCCACGAAGCCAAACAACAATGCCCCCGTTGGTGTGAGCCCCGCTCCTCTGCAGGAGCCTCCTGCTCTTATGCGCCTCCGGGCGCTGTGGGCTGACGCTGCACCCGGCGTCCCCGGGAAGAAGCAGGGGACGCTGGGAAGTGTAGTCTTTAGCCGCTCCTGCGGCGCTGGAAAGCGGCGGTGAAATCCGCGGGTCCCGTGCCTCTGGACCTCCACGAAGCCAAACAACAATGCCCCCGCTGGTGTGAGCCCCGCTCCTCTGCAGGAGCCTCCTGCTCTTATGCGCCTCCGGGCGCTGTGGGCTGACGCTGCACCCGGCGTCCCCGGGAGGAAGCAGGGGACGCTGGGAAGTGTAGTCTTTAGCCGCTCCTGCGGCGCTGGAAAGCGGCGGTGAAATCTGCGGGTCCCGTGCCTCTGGACCTCCACGAAGCCAAACAACAATGCCCCCGCTGGTGTGAGCCACATATATATATATATATATATCTCAAGACAGCAACTCCAGCTACTTTCACCACAGCGCGGCAGCGAAGAAGGAGAAACCGACCGCTTCTATAGGCAAGATGTCTTTATTAACCTTTTACATCCAGTATAGCTTACGGCAGATGACGCGTTTCGGGCTCAAGAGCCCTTCATCACATATATATTTTCAAACAAAGTCTATATATATATATATATATGTATATATATATATATATATATATATATATATATATATATATATATAATATATATATATATATATATATATATATATATATATATATATAATCTCAGGAACCACAGCACCAATCACAACACCCAATACAGCGTTGGAAAGGGCAGTCGCAGCAGAAGGACATAGGCTATGCAGATGCCCACCATATACATTTAAAAGGTAAAAGAACCGTGCCAGCAAAGTAGTCCCTTGTGGGCGTGTCTGCGTTGTGCTGTGGGCGTGTGCTGGGGGCGTGACAAACGCTAGGGGCGTGTGGTACGCTCTGCCCTTCATGCCATGTCTCATATCGTGTGCTGTGAGCGTGTACGTGGGGCGTGGGCGTGTGCGGGGCGCGGGATTACGGGGAAAAAAGCGAGCGTTGTGCCCAATATTTCATTGTTTTTTCTTCCCAGGTTCTGTACATTCCAGCTCCGGGTGTGCTTGCCCCGCGCTCCCAGTGACGTGCACCTGCTGTACTGTATGGAGGTCAGGCATGGTGCTATTCCCAAGGGCCGGAAGGAGCGCAAACAGGGGCCATTGTGCAGGAAATGTAATCTCGCCTTAACTTCCGGTGACGCCTGAAGCGCACACTGGAGATTTTCCACTTCTGTTGCGCACAGGCCTTCTGTTGTGCACATCCGGACACAAGGCCCGCCTCCACGGAAATAGCAAGAAAGGGACTATCCCTCCCCCGGGGATATGTGATGATATTCCGCAAACCAACATCCCGCATACCATCACTCCACAGTTTTTATAACATGGGACTATTACTCCGCAAAGACATCATTTCTAAAACTTTTGCAACGCATATGACTTTATCACGCATGCCATTATAACGCAAATGCATGTGTGGTAAAGTCATATACATTGTAAAAGTACATTATTAAAACATCAATTATATGTTTGTATATATGTGTATTTATATATATATATATGTATATATATATACATACACATTTTGTTAAATTGAATTAAAACATTTATTCTTTTAAATTGCATTATTTATATTATTTTTATTTATTATTTTATTTTATTACCCTTTACACCCTAAAAACTAATCCCACCCTGCTCCCTTTAAATACACCTGCACCCCATAATCATAACCCACCCTTACTCCTTAAAATACCTCAACACCCTTCAACACTAACCCATCTTAACCCTATAAATATACCCTGTACCCCAAAACCCAAACCTATCCCTAAACACCCCTGTACCCCAAAACCCAAACCTACCGCTGAACACTAAAAATACCCCTATACCCCAAAACCCAAACCTAGCCCTGAACCCTAAAAATACCCCTGTACCCCCAAACCCAAACCTACCCCTGAACCCTAAAATATCCCTCTAGTGAGTTGCTGCTTTCTGCAATGAATAAAAGCTAAATTCCTTACCTGGCTCGTGGGCTCCTCTACCTTGCAGGCAAACTTTGTATTTGGATTAGGAGCGGTGTGACTGAGCCGCAAGAGGTAGCTCTGGGGCTGTTCCATGGAGATGTGTTACAGCGCCACCGGCATGGGAGCAAGGAGCTATTGTGGGAAGGTGATGACAGCTGCGGGGTCGAGATGTTTTGAAGCACACCCCACTGTGGTTTTATTGAACAATACTTTGACTCCGAGGCAGGCAACTCACTAGAGAAGGACATGACACTACACATACCATGATTCCATGTGTTGGGACACGCCCACTGAGGCGGGATTTAAATAGCTGTGTAGCTGCCTGAAAATGTTCGCCTGGGAGTTTGTGAGTCAATGTCTTTGAAGAAGTTTGAAAACGAAACGCGTCAGGCTAACTTTTGGAAGCTGCTGCTGTATTTGCATCCATTTCGCAGGCTGCTTTCTGCAATGAATAAAAGCTAAATTCCTTACCTGGCTCGTGGGCTCCTCTTCCTTGCAGGCAAACTTTGTATATATATATATATTCCCCATTGTGTACAGGTCGCTATTTTGCACATGGCATCATGTTTCTAAAGGGATTTATCCTTAAATATTTATTGAAACGACATAAGATAGATGGTTTTCAATTGAAAATGTTTTTTAATTATTTCCATCATGCTGAGTTATTTTTCACTGTAAAGTAACTTATTTTGTGTATTTACACATGTCTTTAGCGATACCTTAGAGTGTTTTCTCTATTGCTATGATCATGTGACCTGTTTGAAAATTGACGGGGAGGCGGGCTCCACTGCATTATAAAAACAAAAGAATATCGTTGGGTCATTGCATGTGAACAAGGGCTCTTTGAGCCCGAAACGCGTCTTGCCCTCTTGCTACCAACCTTTCCTGCAATAAAGACCAACCTGTGAATTGTGAGCTGTGGTCCGTCTCCTGTTTGCTTCGCTAGTCCTGGGTTGCGCTGGGATTGGAAGTGGCGTTCCTTGGAGTCTGCGCGTATATATATATATATATATATATATATATATATATATATATATATATATATATCCATAATAATATAATAAAGAGAGAGCCCAAACCTTTGAGGCGGATAATCTCAGGAACCACAGCACCAATCACAACACCCAATACAGCGTTGGAAAGAGGAATTGCAGCAGAAGGACATAGGCTTTACAGACGCCGACCATATACATTTAAAAGGTAAAAGAACCGTGCCAGAAAAGGAGTCCCTTGTGGGCGTTTCTGCTTTGTGCTGTGGGCGTGTGCTGGAGGCGTGACAAACGCTGGGGGCGTGTGGTAGGTTCCGCCCTTCATGCCATGTCTCATATCGTGTGCTAATCCCACCCTGCTCCCTTTAAATACCCCTGCACCCCATAATCATGAACCACCCTTACTCCTTAAAATACCCCAACACCCTTAAACACTAACCCTATAAATATACCCTGTACCCCAAACCTAGCCCTGAACCCTATAAATACCCCTGTACATCAAAACCCAAACCTACCCCTGAACCCTAAAAATACCCCTGTACCCCAAAACCCAAACCTAGCCCTGAACTCTAAAAATACCACTGTACCCCAAAACCCAAACCTACCCCTGAACCCTAAAATACCCCTGTACCCCAAAACCCAAACCTACCCCTGAACCCTAAAAATACCCCTGTACCCCAAAACCCAAACCTAGCCATGAACCCTAAAAATAACACTGTACCACAAAACCCAAACCTAGCCCTGAACCCTAAAAATACCCCTGTACCCCAAAACCCAAACCTAGCCCTGAACCCTTAAAAAACCCTGTACCAAAAAACCAAAACCTACCCCTGAACCCCTATACCCCAAAACCCAAACCTAGCCCTCTACCCTAAAAATACCCCTGTACCCCAAAACCCATACCTATCCCTAAACCCTAAAACTTCCCCTGTACCCCATAACCCCAAACTATATCTGAACCCTTAAAATACCCAAACACCCCAAAACATATACCTCAGTACCCCAAAACATATACCCCTATATCCATACTTACCTTATCCAAACATTAAAAAAAAATGCTTTTACCATTCATGCATTTACAACGAATTTCGTTGTAAATGTATGCGTGGTAAAAGCATATAAAATGTAATGCCATGCGTTATAATGGCATTGCGGAGTCATGGTACTTTCGTGATGAAAGTATGCGGAGTGATGGTATGCGGAAAGAAAGTTGCGGAATAATGGGTGTTTGCCCTCCCCCGGTAAGTACATTGGTGGCACGGCGGCCCACATCTCCAGCAACATTCTCATATTTTTTCACCACCCATTTCAAAAATGCACAGGTCTCTCTCATTGATGGCCAGCACCGACAAACACTTTTAGACACACCTCCCGCCACAAGTTCTAGAATTGCGAACTTTAGAGCTGGGGAGCTACGTTCGAATCTCGGCATCAGCTGAACATCCTCTGATTCCAGGCAAATCGCTTTGTCTCCCCCCGTGCCTACCACAAATGAATGTGTTCTTCTGTAATGTAAATTGTGCTCATACCATGTTGTCGAGTTCGCGCTATATAATATTGCAAGGAAAAATAAAGTAGGGAAACTCGAGATCACACACTACTGAACGCGCACTCTTAAGTGCATCAGCAGTGCACTGGGAATCGGAGCGCTTCACAGGCCTGTCACAGATAAGAAATGCTATCAAAACGAAATCCTACAAAACAATATACTACTGGCCGGCAGCAATTCATACCCGGACAACATCGGCACGGGCTGCTAGTATATATATATAACAAAAAATGTATTTCCTAACAATAACATATATATATGTGTGTGTGTTATATGAATGGATGATGGAATTTCTAAACCAAAACATCCATTTCCTAACCATAACAGGGTTATATATATGTGTATATGTATATTGAATGTGTCATATGAATGACGGAATTTATAAAGCGCGCGGCTACTCACAAGAGTGTCCTGGCGCTAGTGGCAGAGTAAGAGAGAGAAAAACAGAGAGATAGAATTAAAGAGTGAAAAGCCAAGTCTTAGCTGTTTTTTGAAGGAGCGTTCATCAGCTACTCAGCCGGCAAGCTGCTCCAAGCGTGCGGGCCCAGGAGGGGAAAAGATCTGCCTCCTTTTCTTGCTCGCTTTGCCCTGGGAACTTTGGCAAAGTGCCCAGAAGATGATCTCATGCGCCTGAGGGGAGAGTAAAATTGGATCCTAGGGGATAGGTACTCTGGACCAGGCTGATGGAAAGCTCTGTGCATAAGAGTCAGGGGTTTGAACATGAACCTTTTTTTGGCAGGAAGCCAGTGTAGGTTATTCAAAGGAATTGTCATTGACACTAGTCTGGGTAGAAGCAGTACGAGAAGCGCTGCTGCATTCTGGGCAGTCCGAAATTTCTGCCGCAAGTATAGTGGAAGTCCTGCATAAAGAGCATTAGCATAACCTACTTTGGACACTACCAGGGTGAGGAGAACAATAGTCCTGACAGGAAGGGAAAGGAAATGTAAAACTTTTTACCCATACACATCAGACCAAAACAAGTGCCTAGAACTGTGTGGATCTGAGTTTGAAGGGGCAGCTGTTTGTCAGTCTTAATGACCAAGTTATTTACTACTATAACTTGGTCATTAGGTGGAGGAGTCTCGTCTGGCTAATGAGCTTATAAATTCGAGGTAAAAATATGCCCAAAGCTCAGTACCACAGTCTTGTCCGCGTTGCATTTCTGTTGGTTAAAACCCATCCACTGAAAGACAGCAGATAGGCAGGGTTTGATGGCCTCTTGATCCAGTGTCTCCTCTTCCTTGAATGGAAAAAGTTGCTGAGTATTGTCTTCATAGCACACAATCATATCCCCAAAGGACTCGACCAGACTAGCCAAAGGAGTCATGTAGATGTTAAATATGGATTGACTCCGAGCCCAGCCTGGGGCACTCCCACCGAGACAGCACTCTTATTAGAGGTAAAATGAGGAATCCAGACCTCTTGATATCTGTTCTCAAGAAAAGATCTTAGCCAATTTAGCGGCGTGCCCTTGATGCAAATATCAGAATAACGCACCACATAACAGTATTATTTTATCCACTAGATCAACCTAACTACTGCCCCTCAAGGTACATATATGTGACAGTAAGCATAGTATCCCTATGCATACCGGATGTATGATGTTACAACGCATGCTTTTACAACGCATGCCTTTACAACGCGGTTTTTACAATGCATGCCTTTACAACGCATAGTGCTTTGGGGTGCTGCATAGTGAATAGTTTAATTTACTATTCCAACTCCAGTCCCCGTGGATAGTAGGGAAGGTGTTGGATAGTACATTAAACCTATTCCCTATCCTAGAGCGCCCCCCAGCGCAATGCATTGTAATGGTTTGCGTTGTAAAAGTTGCGTCGTAATGGTAGTGCGTTGTAAAAGTTTCGTTGTAAAGGTTGTTTACCATGCATACCATGACAACATCATGTTAGGCAATGTATTAAATGCAACAATATTGTAGGTCTATATTGCTGACCTCGACATAGTGTCAATCAGACCCTAGCATCATTTGCAGTATTCAAGTCAACTTGAGAATGTCTGCGTCTAGCACCTCATTCCAGGTCAACGCTTCCCCAGACACCAAGCATTACCTTCAAAGCCCATTTATTCTCAACAAGCCACCGCCCGCACCTGCCTTTCACTGTCTCCACAATCCAAAGACTTGTCGATCTGACTCAGTTTTCTGACAATACTCCCCTCCAACAATATGAAAAGGCCAGGCCTATCTGTGGAATGATGACCTGAATACTCTTATGGTGGATACTGAAGGAAACATCACTATCTCCAAATAGGCTAGAACACCCAGGGCTCCACTGCTCTAGAACTCCTGCCGGGATGTTTTCTTCTTCCCAGGCAACTCATTTCCAGCTTTCCTCAGCTCTCTCTTTTGTAGCTTCTGCTGTCCCTGTTAGCCACTACAGCTTGTTTTCTTCCCTTTAGTCAGTGATTCATTTGAGCCGGTGTTTGTAGATGGACCAACTGTCACACATATTTGGGGACCAGCACTTATTTTTCCTCATCAGACTTTTACCCAGAGCTAGAGAGAGAAAAATACACAGGGGGGTGCAGAAGGATAGGGTGACCAGGCGTCCCAGATTAGCCAGAACAGTCCCAGCAGATTTCAGTATATTTTGCGCATCCCAGTTTTCAGAAAGGTTTGACTGAAAGTAGAGGAAAGGCACATTTTTGTTTTCCAAGGTAGTTTGATCTATCAGCTCTTAAAACAAATCAATTTAATTAACACACACAAGGTTGGATTTAAAGTTGCATTTAGTCTCTTTGTGCTTTGTCTGTTTTGTTGAGCGCTGTCATTTAATTCATTCGTTGTCGATGTAAAATTGGAGTAATTCTTCCATATTTGGCAATGTTCGAGCTTTTTGCTTTCAAAATCTGGTCACCCTAAAGGAGGAGGAAGAGAAAACATTGATGAAGTGAGAAAGCAAAGATAAAAGGAACCTGAAAGACTGAGGAAAATAGGCAAGGTGTGACTGATGGTGGATTTAAGAGGTATGAGGTGGAACCAAGACTATGCACCCTTTGTATCTGGAATCCCCAATATTCGTATCACTGGCCACGGACTTCTAAGGAAAACGTACAGCCTCGGCACTAGTATCTTAGAAATGAAGCACTGCCTTTACCTCACTACTTGTATGCTAAGAGGCTTATTTACAAGCATATAAATTAACAACAAGGTCCACCTCTAGAAGGTTTCCTGTGAGCCAGAGTATATCAGGCATATACAGTATTTGTTAAAATACCCCTAACACACCAAAAGGGCCCATGGTGTCATGCTTCATCATCGGGGTCTTCCCGCCCCGCTGCGGGACGGGGCGTGCTACGACTAGCGACTACGCTGGAGCACTTAGATATTGTAAGTGCTATGTAAAGTGTATTGAGTGAGTGTGAGTAGGGTCAGGAGTGATATGGAAAAGTGAGATTTAAAAGAATACCTGGCCTTATGAAAGCAAAAAATTATTTATTAGTCATAGGCTTGTATCGTTAAAAATAGTGTGGCAGAGACAATCTAGCTTAACAATGGACTAGTTCTCCTGGTGTTGTCAACATGTTGCGAGGCTGACTGCCACTTCGTCAGGATGGGGTCAGATCCCTCTGTCACTCACTATGGTTGGCAACAATGTGTGCTATGTGTATATACAAGTGAATAGAACATAGATTATAATACAACTGCAAAATGGCATTCAATATTGAACAGTTATAGCCCTGTCAGTATTTCTGAGTCGTGGGCTGGAATAAATAGGAGTCAGTGCCCCATGAGCCTATCTGGAAGAGGGGTACATGGAACTTCCATTAGTTCACGAGCAGTCCTCGCATCCTCCCTTATCCGCGGCTTCCGTGGTGTGAATTCCAGACCGGCTCATGGTGCACTGATCCCTTTCTGTGGGACCGTGCTGACCGCACCTGGACTTCCTGTACAGCCTCCTGTAAGGGGCCATAGAGGCCAATTCTTCCGCGGATGTTTCCTCCCTGGACACCCAGAGCAGGAGAGGATCTGGCCACTGTTGGTTGCCCGCAGTCCACGAAGGGGACCCTCCTTAGAGGGCGGCCGCCTTAGTGCCACATGAGGGCACACAAGACAGCCCAGTGTTGCGGGACCCCCTAGGGGTCGGTGCGCCCGTGTCAAATCCGGGCAGGAGTGGGTATAAGTACCTCTCTCACCCACCTGGCATCCTTTGTCCCACTACCCTTGACGGTGCAAACTGAAGTGGCCACCTTACGTCAGTCCGGGCTGATAATTTTCTTCATATTAAGCACTTACATGTGAAATCTGTGAGGTCTTTGGGCACAGCGGGCCCCGGGTAGGTCATGGATCTGGGCGTGTCGTGGGTCCTTTCCTGCTCGAGACCCAAATAGGTTGGCAGGGATAAGGGCAGAGCTTCCTGCTATATTCAGTGCGGGATCTAAGGCGGTTTAATGGCTTTCTCCCGCCTGAGGTCGATAAAATGAGTACCATCGAGTGGGGTAGCAATAAACACCTGTTGATCAGTGCCAGGCTATCCTTTGGGGAGAGGGTGCTCAAACACACTCATGTTATGTTTGGCATACCCTATGCCAACCCTGTGGGAAAGCTTTCCTCACCATGCAGCAAGGACAGGAAACAAACACATGGAGACCCAATGGATTGGGATCTTGTACAATATTATTAATGGAATAGCAGTTACTTCCGACAAGGCCCTAGCACAAACAATTGTAACAAATTTTTGCCGCTGCTTCAGCCAGCTGATTCCTTCATTTATGTCGCACCTGCTCATATGGGGCGGGAGATGCACCCATCAATGTAAGCTACTGCTCGCTTTGCTAGTAGTTAAGCAGCCTGGGGTGCAAACACCACAGAGCAACCTGAGCAGGCAAATCTGATGTAAGATAGGAGGGATACATGGCAAGTACTGGGGCCACATTGTCCTAAACTCCTCGCATGGTTGAGCCTTTACACACCATAGTAGGATAGTCACCACTCTGAAAGGGCTACTGCCTGCCAATAAACACGAAGCCTGATACTTTTAAAATTGTTGCCTTGAATTGAAAAGTCACAATTTACTCTGTGTGCACTCACTTGTTTTTAAAATTGAGGAAAATCTCTGCGCCGACACCGCCGTCACACCGTCTCACTCGCTTCCTGGTCGAGGCGCCACGAGCGCCAATCAGCGGAGAGTGGGAGGGGCTGGGGCTGACTAAAGGACATAAATACCGCTAGCAGCGCAGGGACAGCCACTCTGAAAGGGCTACTGCCTGCCCATAAACGCGAAGCCTGATACTTTTAAAATTGTTGCCTTGAATTTAAAAGTCCAAATTTACTCTGTGTGCACTCACTTGTTTTTAAAATTGAGGAAAATCTCAGCGCCGACACCGCCGTCACACCGGCTAACTCGCTTCCTGGTCGAGGCACCACGAGCGCCAATCAGCGGAGAGTGGGAGGGGCTGGGGCTGACTAAAGGACATAAATACCGCTAGCAGCGCAGGGACAGCCACTCTGAAAGGGCTACTGCCTGCCCATAAACGCGAAGCCTGATACTTTTAAAATTGTTGCCTTGAAATGAAAAGTCACAATTTACTCTGTGTGCACTCACTTGTTTTTAAAATTGAGGAGAATCTCAGTGCCGACACCGCCGTCACACTGGCTCACTCGCTTCCTGGTCGCGGCGCCACGAGCGCCAATCAGCGGAGAGTGGGAGGGGCTGGGGCTGACTAAAGGACATAAATGCCACAAACAATGCAGGAGCGCAGCGGACGTGCCGAAGGCGTGCCAAAGGCAAGCCCGTATGCGCCCGTCCGCGGCCGATCGGGGCAAGGGGCACGCCAATATACCCAAATCATCACCTACTCTACAGATGATCTAAAATTAATCCACTCTAACGAATTACAAATAGACCAGGGCTGTCTAGCCAACATAGCTACAAATAAACTACTGGTGGAAAGATCTTTCTTTCCTGAACTTCATTACCACACGCACTTGAAGAAAAGACCAAACAGGGAATCCACAAGGAAGGAACAACCCCTAACAGCTATCTATTTAAATACCCGATCCATGGTCAAACACCAATTGGAAATACACAACCTACTAACGACCGAAAAGCCAGATATCCTTCTGCTAACAGAAACCTGGTTAACACAAGATTCCGCCCCTGATATCTTAGCTGCCTTACCGAGCGACTACTACATCCTCCAAGCAAATCGCAACCAAGATAAAATTGGAGGAGGAGTAGCAGCCATAATTCATCAAGACCGCAAATTCTCTGCTTTTACCCCCCTCGACCTACCGCAAGTAGACAACCTAGTGATCAAACTAGAGTCCGTCTCCGCCCCATTAGTCTGTGCCTTACTCTACAGGCCACCCCAGAGCATGCCTCAATTTACACAGCTTCTTAGTAAACAGATGACACACATCACAACTATTCATGTCAAGATACTACTCATTGGCGATTTCAACTATTGGGCTAATGACCCAGCAGGTGGCTCACACTCAGCAGAACGAACTGACTTCCTTACTGGACTTAACCTCCATCAGCACATCACCTCCGCTACTCACATCAAAGGACATACACTAGACCAGCTGTGGTCATCCAATCTAACGCTAACATATCCAGATGTCTCCCCTTGCATCTGGTCCGATCATTACCTCATAAAATTCCACATACATAACCTTACGAAACACAGTATACCCCTTCCTAGATACGTCAGGAGTTGGAACACCATTGATAAAGCCCAATTCATTGAATCCCTGGCCAATTCAATCCCCAGTGACCAACCCTCCATAGACGAAAATGAGGAAACCTTGGCGGACTGGCTCTTACAGCCAGCAATAAACATGCCCCGCTAAGGAAAATACAATGAGCACGGCGCCACGAAGCACTGAAATGGTTCTCCGACGAATTAAAAAAAGCAAAATTGACAGTGCGTCAAACAGAAAGGAAATGGAGAAGTAAATACTCACCTAACGACAAAACCATTTACCTAACTACCCTTAGAACTTATAAAAGGTTGATCTTGACCACAAAGGCTGAATATTTCTCACACAAAATCATCACTTCCAAAAACCAATCAAAAGATATTTTCTCAATGATCAATAACTTATCCAACCCCGACCGAGTCACATTAAAAATCATACCTTCACAATCCCTATGTGACTCCCTGAACAACTTCTTTATTGATAAAATTAGCGTTATAAAAGCTAGCATCCCCATGGGCACAAAGCCCAACTGCCACAACAAACTCAGACATTAACAAAAACGAGATCAATTCCCAATGATAAATCAAGAGTCCCTCTCAGAACTCTTAAATAAAGTAAAATCTGGCTCACCCAAAGACTGCTGCCCCCCGTGGATCCTAAAAGAAGTTTTTACGGCCTGCCCAGAACCAGCCATGACCCTCCTTAACAAATCATTAATCTAGGGCTACATACCGGAGGCCTTCAAAGAGGCGTCGGACATCCCCCTCCTGAAGAAACCAGGAGCAGATCCAGGGACTCTTTCCAATTACCGCCCCATCTCACTGCTCCCCTATGTAGCCAAAATACTTGAAGCTTAGTTGCAAAAAGCCTCTCCACATTTCTTGAACATTCAGACTACTTGGACCCTCACCAAGCAGGTTTCCGCCCAGCCCATTCCACCGAATCAATGGTAGTGGCAGTTCTGGACTCCCTGAGACAGGAAGCAGATGGAGGCACCCCCCAGGCGCTGGTACTGTTGGATCGCTCTGCCGCGTTTGACACGGTCGACCATAACATCCTGATTGACCGTGTCGGAGACCCAGGAATCCAAGGCTCGGCCCTGGAATGGATTAACTCCTTTCTCACCAACCGTTATCAAGCTGTCCGCCTGTGAAACTTTACAACCCCTAAGATTAAGAACACGTCTGGCATCCCCCAGGGCTCGTCTCTTTCCCCACATCTGTTCAATCTATACCTCCTAACCCTTGTTCATGCACTAAAAGAAAGGAAAGTCCAAACCTTTAACTATGCAGATGACTTCCAACTAATACTACCAATCAACGACTCCCTTGAGACCATCCGAAATTTCCAGGAAACCATGTTGTTCATCCGCGACTGGATGAACAGCAACCACCTCAAATTAAACCCGGATAAAACGGAAGTGATCCTCACAGGAGGCGCACAGAACCTGTGGAGTTCTATCTTCTGGCCTAAAGAACTTGGTCAGCCTCCCACCCCCTCTGCATCTGCCAAAACCTTAGGAATCATAATTAATAAAGAACTCACCCTGAAAAATCAAATCGGTTTGGTAATCTCCACATGCTGTTTTCAACTCAGGAAAATAAGAAAAATCAGCAGATTCCTCACCCAGAAAGCAAAAACACAGGCGGTGATCGCTATGGTATTATCACACGTTGATTACGCCAACTCTATCTACCTTGGCAACTCGGCCTATCTTACCCACCTCCTCCAAATGGTTCAAAACCAGGTGGAAAGACTGATCTATCAAGAAAACAAGCGCCAACATATTACCCCCCTCCTCAAGAAACTACACTGGCTCCCAGTGGCCCAGAGATGCACGTTCAAGGTAGGCTGCATGATATTCAAATCCCTAAACAACAAGAGCCCAAAATTCATCAACAGCAAGATCAATAGATCCGTTCCCACCCGTAATCTAACCTCCGCCCACATGCACCTTCTGAATACTCCTCCTTTCAGGCTCAAACGCACTGGAGGGGTTAGGTTCGCTGTCCTAGGCCCCAAATTCTGGAACTCTCTGCCTTTGGAGATCAGATCCTGCCCAAATCTCACGAGTTTCCGTAAACTGCTAAAAACATGGCTATTCAAAAAGGCATACCAGTAGCATCTTGACATCTTGACCCAGTCCCTTCAGAGAAGCGCCAAGAAACCACCCTGGTGTTCGTGCGCTATACAAGAAATCTTTAACATAACATAACATAACCAGCTTGGAACAGGCTATTGGGTATGCCTTGCCCGGACATCGACACACACGTCATACAAACTGGAATCTCTATAAAGGACCAATACTGAAACCACGGCCTGGGGGGGGGGTACATTTGGTCAATAACCCTCTTCGAGATACTGCAGCATGGTGTTGCCAGAGGTCTTGGTGGGACAGGCAAGTGGGATTCCGGGGATAACTAAGCGAATTAGGGCTATTGCTGGTTTAAGGACCAGGGGGTCACTGTTGGGTAGCAGGTAGGGTGTACCTTGGATTGGGCTACAGTAAGTAAGCCTGGTGGGCGGTGTAAGTTGACACTCCTATAAAGGGTGAAATGTCGGCAGTGTGTGCACAATACAAACATTCACGCAAACCAGATTTTACACTATCCAATAGTTTAGCAAGCAAGAGGGCTGTGCAATTGTTGTGGCCAACTCGGCAAAGTAGTTGCACACTTGACCCCTGGCCATGTGACAGGTTCTTCAGTTAAGGCACTCCCTGCCCGGTTAGCCAGACGAGCTAGGCAGGTAGGGTAAGCTGACATCTACTAGGGTGCTGCTGCCTCAGAGTTGGGGAAACAAGGTATTAAAGCACTAAAAGGCTACAAAGGTTTAAGTAAAGTTGGCATGTCCTTCCAAGCATAGGCAGGTAGCTGTACATATTGTGTCCCCTCCTCCCCCGTCCCCAATTACGGGTCTGCGCTGTCATATGGTTACTACGTTTCTATATATTGTGTTAAGTTAGCATGTGCCTATTAAATGTTTAAACGCCATATTTTCTTTCTGCTTCGGTTTTGCACACGACACCTAATTGTTATTGTAGCTTTCAACCTAGACGAAAGATGTGATTTATTTGAGAATAATATGTTATTGCCCTGGTATCAGTCGTGCTTGGTACACTTGGTACAACTGTCTGCACACTGAGAACTGCACACTCTAAGAATAACCTAACACAAGGTTGCTGAAGGCCTGATCCTCGCACCACGTTAGTCATAACACAAATAATGTTGCTGCCAACATTGGGCTCTACGTGGGTTTAAGATACAGTTACAGGGAATGAATCAACACACTTGATGCTGAGCATGCAGAGAGCTGGTAGCTGTTGATGTGATCTCCTCCTACTGAGAATTAGAGGTATGGGTCCGCCCTGCTAAGAACCCAGATGAGACTTTCTTAGATATAATATAATATGCTAATTAGGGTGCGCGAAATATAGGTGATACAGAATTCTATAGATTTTTGCATCATAAAATGCTATCACCTTTTGCTTACTATGGATTAGTGACTATGCTGCTGACTCTGATTTTTATATGTATGTTGATATTATACAAGATACTGCGTTTGAGAATGCTGCATTGAAAAATAAACATTTCAAACTTGCATGTGTATTCTTTGCCTCCCAGTTTCGGTTTGGAATGATAATATAACGAAAGAGTGTTCATGTGTTCCACGATACCTGAGGTACTCTAAGTTCATGTTCTGGATTGTCTAAGTCATTGGTAAGTTATTACTACCGATGAGACACTGTAGCTAGCTTGGTAAGGGGATTTCTGAAACAAAGGTGAGTTGTGGGTCACCCTAACTCACCCAGGTTCTAGATCTCTGTGCACAGTTCTGTGGGAGAACGGAAACCCTGCTACATGGCGCCCATACGTTGATTGGCCTTATATCATGACACTCGAGTAGTATATCATTCAAACCTTAACGCCTTCATTCCCGTTTCCGGAAAACGGCAGTGTCGGAAAAACCTACCTAATTTTGCAATAGGTCTTTTTCAAGCTTGAATCTAACTGTAAACGGTTTCTTTGAATTACTACCCAGTTGTGCTACAAAGTGATCTTTGTGTTTTCGCTTTCCTGTGCTGACATGGCACAAGCCGTGGACATCCCGCAGCATAGTCGCATTGCGGTGCGTGACCATTTGCGGATGTATGATGTTCCTGTGGAAGGCTTGGCTGTGGTTCTGGTGGTGAGTGCGGAACATGCTTACCCGTACGAACTGTTTTATTCGTGGGTGACATTTCCGGCAGTGGACGCTAATACTGGTGTGTTCCACTCATGCACTGCTTCGGATGTACCGGTTGCGCACGCTCCGTACAGGGCACTGGAAGTTCCTATTGATGCTTGGCAGCATGGAGTTTGGTTTGGTGGCGCCCTACCGCACGCTTTAACCGCTCCGAGGTTAGGTCCTTTGTCCATTCCGGGCACTCCTTGGCCCGCTTTGGCTGGATTTACTCCTCACCCTCGACGCGCCACTTGTAATGTGGCTGATCTGCGGCGGCTTCATGAAGTCGCGGTGGAAGTGATTAGAGCGCTTGTTCATTACACTAGCCGTAATGTTCAGGACGCGGCCCCTAGGGGCGCACAGCTTCGTGCAGAACATGCTGGTCTGAAAATCAATCCGGTCATGGTAAATTCCGTGATGGGTAAGAAGCCACAGGACAAGGATGATTTTCCGTTCTGGTTTGCTGAGAAATTCGGCCAGCTGGAAGCTGTGTTTCCCAACACGAGTCCGGGTGATAAGCACCAGATTCTTACACTACGTTTGCCGAAGGATTTGGCTCCTGAACTTGTTGACTGTGAGACCTGGGGCAAGACTTTTGCAGCGGTCTATTCGAGGTGCTATGGCTCCCCGTCTGTGACCAATCTAGGTGGGGTCCTTAAACGTGTTCAAGACGAACACGGACCGGAGTCGGCTGTTGAATTGGGTATGCGCCTGTGTGGCTCCTTTGATGTGGTTTGCGTTCTGATCCTTGCGAATGTCAAGGGGGATGCAGTGAACTTTCAGGTTGCTAACGCTTTGGCGTTGGTTCCCGAGGCCGAACGACCCAGATGGTTAGCAAGGATAATTGTAGCTGCTTACAAAATGGTAGGCCGCAATGCAATGGGGGTTAAAGCTTTTCCTGATAAGGAGAAGAAGCAGCCCCAGGGTCAGACATCGGACACTAGTGATCAACAAAAGTCCAAGAAACAAAATTGGCCTAAAAAGCAGAATCAGGGTAAGCAACAACAACAACTAACACAGGTTTCTGCTCCTGCGTCTCCGTTGCCTGCGCAGTCGGATCGAGTTTATGATTTGCGCGACCGCGCGATGATTAAATCGCCTGAGAGGTTTCAGGCTTCTGACCAACGCTCTCCTCGTTCCTTTCAGGACTCATCGGCTCCGTCAACCGGTGGTGGAGGGGGCGGCAGGGGCCGGGGTGGCCAGCAAGGACGTGGTCAGCCCCGCCCGCGGAACAGTGGAGAGCAGCAGGAAGGCTCTACGCCCAAGAGACCACAGTTTGCCACGAAGACAGTCGCCGCCCTGACCGCGCATCGTTATGCCCCAGATAGTGAGAACGCGGCTTCGAAGTCTGACGTGGGCTCTGACCTTGCTGGACAGCGCAGCAGAGATTACCATAGTGAGAGAGGCCCTCCGTCCACTGTTGAAGGTGACAGCGACTAATTCTTATGTTGTGATTGAAACTGCTGATACGCATGTTGCTCCCCCTGAACGTCTTTTTGAAATTGTCCTGTTAATTGAAGGTGACATGCAGCGAACTGTAAAAAGGGTATTTTGGGAAAATCTCTCATCTACGTATGACATTTTGCTTTCGGAGGCTGACTGGCCCCCACCTTTTGTTCTCGCAGCTCCGCGAGGGGAGGAGGTAATCCTACCCAGCTTCGCGCACACTGTGCCGAGAGTGGAAGCGCTGCATTTTGCAGAAGAGTGGGCTCTGGCGCTTGCGCCGGCTGTGTACCGCTATCAGTGTGGCTGGGATAAATTGTCACCAAGCCACGAGATTCCTTTACGGTCTCAGCCACAGCCTCAACCTCAATATCCCATACGGCGTGAAGCAATAGCTTCAGTCGCGGCTATCCTTGAACAATTGGAATATCAAGGTGTAATTGAAACGTGTGTGTCACCGATGGATAATCCCCTTTTTACTGTAACCAAGCCGGACGGCTCATTTCGTTTGGTTTTGGATTATAGGCATTTGAACTCGCATTGCCGTAACTGCGCAGTACAGAATACTCATGGCTCTGCGTTAGTGAATAGTCTTGAGCGTAAACGGTTCAAAACCACGCTTGACATTTCCAATGGTTTTTATGCCCATAGATTAGACGGTCTAAGTTCCCAATGGACCAGTTTTACATGCGGCGGTGTGCAAAAAATGTTTAGACGACTCCCAATGGGCTACAACAACAGTCCTGGAGTATTCTCCGCCCGCATTGTCTCTCTTCTGGAGAGCTTCGACCCAGTTGCTTGTTCGTATGTGGATGACATTTATCTCACAGACGACGATCTTTGGGAACATATGTGTCGGGTAAATAGCATAATTTGTAACTTTGCTGACATAGGTTACAAGTTTAACTTTGCAAAGTCACACATTGCAGAGTACACAGTGTTGTTTCTAGGTTACGAGCTTAACAACGAAGGGAAGGGTTTAGCACCCCACTTCCTGGAGAAATGCGCACAGTTGCGCTCTCCGACAACACTGAAAAAATTACAATCTCTACTGAGCTTTCTGAATTTCGGAAGGACATACATTCCGGAATATGCCCAGCGTATGAAGCCTTTGTATGCTTTGATACAACCATCTTTTTCCAAATCATGCTGGCTGCCTGAGCATTCGGCCATTCTGCAGTCTTTGCAGGCTGATTTGCTCGCTTCTGAATACTTACAGACTCGTGATAACCAAACCAACCTGGTGATAAGAATAATCCCTGGGGCGGTGGGTTTCACGTACTTGACTTTTAATGAAGGAGACACAGTACCTATTGCTTACAAGTCACACTTGTACACTTCGGCTGAATTGCGTTTTTCCACTGTGGAGAAAGTTTTAACGGCTGTGCAGATGGCAATTCTTAAGGAACGTGCCCTGTCACAAGGAAAGCGCATGTTGGTTGTTACCCCGTGTCCTGCCTTAGAGGCGGTTACGAAAGCCAGTGTACCTAATTCCAAAGCTTTGCACCCTCGGTGGATTCAATGGGCTGCATCCTTGACGTCCCAGGATGTCACGTTTATTTTTGACGCCACTTTACGGTCGCAGGAGTATTTACAGTATGAATTTGTTCATCCTGCTCCATTAACAATGCGGCCGTTGGAGGATTTCCATTGCATCATTTACACTGATGGTTTGGCGCAGGTTGCGCATGGCTCTAAACATGCCTACGTTTCCGCTTGCGCCATTGTGGTCGGGGCCATGGTGAACGATGAGTTCAAGACCAGTGTCGTGCATACGCAGACGCTTGGAGACTGCACCGCACAATTAGCAGAGCTTCGTGCACTGATGCTTGCATTGGAGTACGCTGATCCTAGTGTGACGACTTTGATCGTAAGTGATTCTTACTACTGTGTCCAGTCTTACAATAAGAACTTGTTCTTTTGGATTCAAAATGAATTTCGTGACTCCAAAGGTAGCACAATAAAACATAAAATGATCTGGGTCCGAGTGGCGGAACTGAAAGAGAAGCTGCCACTCGTGTTTGTGATTCATACTCTCGGTCATCAGCGCGTGGGGGTCCACGCTGTTGGCAATTCGCTTGCTGATGAAGCAGCGAAGTCAGCGGTATCAAAATACTTAGTTGCAGCGGTCACGAGGTCCAAAAGTAAAATAGATGATGACATCTTAGCAGCTGTTGCTGCAACGGAGAAGGGAAGTAAATATCCTGCGGGGTTCCCTTCTAAATACACATACCACTTAAGTCCCGATAAGGTTCCTTATGTGAAAATCCCTGAAGTTGGCGAACGTCTAGTTCCCAACTCGGATCGCAGAGCTGCTTTGATTACAGCGGCGCATGAAGGTGTGGCGTCTGCGCATGCGGGCGTCTCAGCCACTGTAACTCAGCTACAACAAAGATTCTGGTGGCGGGGACTGTACAAACAGACGCGCGATTATGTTCTTAAATGTGACATTTGCCAGCAGATCAAACCTTCGACAGCTGCGCGTCCGCCTCAGACACAGTTGTACATCTCGAATAAACCGGATGCGTTTATTGGGATCACTGCGGTCCATTTTCTTCTGATACTGCATACAAGTACATCTTAGTAGCAGTAGATTCATGCACACGCTTTGTGTGGGTATGGCCACATCGGAGCGCTGATTCACGTACTGTCATTAAGGATTTGCGAGTCTTTGTGGGAATTTTTGCCTGTGGTACCTTCCAGTCGGATCAGGGTCCGGCTTTTGCCTCTAAGGCGTATAAGGATGCTATGGTTTCGATGAGGGTCCAAGTCAAATTTTCGAGTCCCTACAGACCTGAGGGTAATAGTGTAGTTGAACGAATGAACCGCGACTTAAAGCAATCTTTGACAGCTCGAGTTATAGGCACTGGCAGAAACTGGTTAGCCCACCTCATAGGCGTGCAGCGTGCGCTTAATAATCTCCCTAGAAGGTCTCTGGGTGGACGGACCCCATACGAAATGCTCTTTGGTATCAAGATGTATGTCCCTGACCTCGATGGGCTAGACTGCAAGGCCCAGGCCACGGCCTTTGACGTAGATGAACATTGCAATGTTTTACAGAATCTACAAAAGACCAGAGACAGTCTTGCAAAGGAACATTTGCCCTCCACATCGGATGATGCGCTGCAGATCCCGGTAGTTGGCTGGCTACCCCAAGTTGGAGAACTGGTTTGAGAGAAGATCGATAACAAGAAAGAGTTTGGTCCCTCATATCGTGCACCGGTTCGAGTTCTTGGAGTGAAGGGCACAAGAACAGTCATTTTACCACCACTTCCAGGTCGTAAGGAAAACAGATTTATTTCTATTGACAATGTCAAGACACACAGGGTGGCCGATTCTTCATAGCATGACACCGGCTGTATCCTGTCCTTCCATGGTGAGGCACTCTGTGCTGGCTATTACATCTGGTGCAGAACAGGAGGTGTCCCTCGAGATGCCTGCCATATCCAGTCCATTATTAAATACTATTCCTGATACTAACATTGATGAGCTAAACTACACTTATCCTGCTGATTTATCGATGCCTGATTTGCATACCCGTTTGGCCGACCAGTCCAGATTCTCTTTTGACTCTGTTTCGGAACCTTCAAAGAAACCCACAAACATTGCAAGATATGCCACGTTGTTTAAAAAACATTTTTTAATTCCCCCTTGGACATACATTTGGTTGATCCTATTTTAATTCTATCTTTTTATGTCAATTGGTTTTGTGTTTTATTTTTTCCGCCTGATTGATGGTCACTACGTTAAAGAAAGAACAGGAATTCGGTACCTTAATGGAACATTGGCCCCTCTTTCCTCTTCACATTCTGCGCACAGACAGAAACGAAACTTAAATACAGTTAACATTACTGCTTGGCCTGTCCTTGATGGGATTGTGTGGGATGCGGTTAGGTTTCAGATACATGGGCCCACTGAAGTGATTAATGTTCCAAATGTGCTTAGAGTAAACATGGGAGATGTAATTAAACAGAATATACGTTCTGATGATTGGGATATTCAAGCCGTAGAAGCATTATTCTCTGATTTGAAGTATTATGCTGCCTTCGATGCTGAGGATCTGTACACAGATTCTATTAATTATGGTGATTTGTTTTGTTTTCAACACTATGGTAATCATTTTTTACATAAGACAAATTCCAGGAGGGTTGCTGTAAATTATACACAATGGGAACATTGCCCTGCTCCATTCGGTGGCAGTTCCAATACGTTTCTGAAAAAATACACCTATTTGACAGACTTTAATCAATCTAATCCCGAGTCATTTTATTTTAAAATGACACAAAAGTCCATGTCCAAAGTTAGACTTACCGATACAAAATTGCTGTATTCGAAGTCCTTTCTAGACAGGTTGGCTGTAGATGGCTACGAGTTTTGGAAAGGAACAATTGACCTTAAATCGGTTTGGGGTACCAAAGATTGGCAGGTACAAGGCACTGAGGCTTTGCACCGTGCATGTCTAGTCCCGAATCACATTTTGTTTTTAAATTCATCCATTTTCCAAACAACATGCTTTGGATTGGCTACTTCTAAAAAATTAAATACACCGACCATCCCAGATTTAGAGGAATATACAGGTTGGGGTAATTTTACTGATTTGTCCATTCATGAGTTGCAAACTCTTTTACACAATTCGTCCTTTAACATTTCCAGTTTGGATTCCAAGGGTTGGCTTGTGTGGCATAGGAGTGCTGATTCTTGCCAACGCCGTTTTCTGGGTTTGGCTGAGGGGTTCACAGAAGTCAGACTCGATCCCCGTTTTAAAGAAGACTATACTGTCACGACTTATTCTGTGGGGAAGCTGTGCCAGAATTGGTTACAACATTCCACATTAGCTGCAGTTAAACTACATCTGTCTCTATTAAATGATAATGTGGATTTGAACGAATTTATAAAAGGCCCAGCTAAAGGTAGATCTAAAGCTTGGCTGTATGCGATTTACAATGAAATTTGGAAAGTTACCCAGGTTGAGGCTGCTAAACGCCTGAGAGCTATTGATCAAGCAAATTTAGAAAAGGTGCTTGCAGTTGTTGATAACAGCATTAACACGCTTTCTTCCTGAATTTACACGTTAAACAATATTGTGTCTTCTGTTGTTGACATTGTACATGATGAAGTGTCCGTGTTATATCATGGTCAGAATCAATTACGTTCTGTGATGCAGTTTGCTTGGACACTACAGACTCTTAAGTCTGGTCGAGTGCCTTGGAATTTTATGAACGTCTCATCACTATTTGCCCCATTTAATCTGACTGAGAAACAGCGCATGCTATCAATGAGAGATGCAACATTTTCTATGTTACATATTGAAAAATTAGAATCCCTGCCCTTTTCTGTGGCTGAGGTGACTGCTGCTACATGGCTTATCCATGGTGTTATAACCTTACCTTTTGCTTTGTATAAATTTACAAATTGTATGAAATATATAGCCATTGGGCGATATGAACCATTAGGCAGCGCTTTCCTCCATGAGACATGGTCTTTACCATACACTTACAGATGCCTAAAGGAGGGAAATGAAGTGAATCTGAATGGTGAAGAATGTACACAGTCGCCTGACCGCTCACTAATATGCAGACACATCCAGTTGCATGGTTCTTGTAATCAGGACAAACCTAATTTGGCCTGTGTTTTGAAAGGGACACCAGTTCCGGCAATAGTTCCCACGTTCACTTTGTTGTCCAACGGCAGTTATTTACTTTTGAATAACAAGTTTTGTTGTGGGTTAGAGGCCGGTATCGCTTATGTGGTTACCGTGTCAGAAAGGGTGGTTTGCTGCAAGAATGTGTTATATCCACCCACGCATGGGAATTCAGATGTTTTAATTTGGCCAAGAATACCAACCTTGAGAGCTGAGTTCAATGGTTTAGGCCGTATAAGAGCCCTATTGTCTCAAAAGCAGGTGGCCCTGAGCTCTGCCCGCGAAACTTATGTCCTTCACATAGCAAACACACGCACAGAAGTACAGGCACTTTTAAGTACTGATTTGCCGTTTCATTTCTGCGAGCTGGTTCATCAAATCTTCAATGCCTCCTCCACAACGAGCCTGGCTCATTTTTTTAAAATGGTTAGCAGT
Source organism: Lissotriton vulgaris (assembly GCF_964263255.1). Taxonomy (NCBI): domain Eukaryota; kingdom Metazoa; phylum Chordata; class Amphibia; order Caudata; family Salamandridae; genus Lissotriton; species Lissotriton vulgaris. The sequence goes on from NC_141691.1 coordinate 1,992,527,024, forward strand.
GGTCTCGTGACTGCATTTGAAAAAGTATTTGGTATTATCCCTGCGTTCTTTCACTCTATATTCGCTAGCCTGTTTGGCGGATTTCCTGTTTTGCTGGCTTTGGCTGCAGGCGTTCTGGTGATATTTTACTTTATAAAACATGGATGCCCATCCTGCGCAAGGAAACGCTCAGTCCCTACTGATGCAGTTTCGCAACCGAATGCTTGATTACTATGGCTCCTTGCCGCTTGCGACTTTAAGCACGGCTTTTGGATTATCCTTCAGATTTTCCTATTTCACATGTGTCCAGCCCCTGTTTCATTGCCTGAGCTGTGATTTCGACTGGGCCATTGATTTGTGTCTCTGTTTACCGACTTCTCCTGACGTCAACTTTGATCAGCTGATGAACCCCGTAGTGGCTCACGAGCTGGTCTGTTCTGGCGAAAGGGTTATGGCTGTGGCAGCGATGCATGGACTAATGGGTCAGTGGGACATATTCGCAGCGGCGCATGACTTTCTGGCACAGAGCGTTCTCGAGAACCCACTGAGTTGTCCTCTGATGTTGCTAGAGGAATCGGTGTTGGAGGAGCACGTATGTTCTTTCCCATTGCTTAATTGGATGGCTGAACTGTTTTCGGATGATGGCAGTGATTCCATGTTGGAAGCTGTAGCTACCTATTTTGCATATTCATTCAACAATGAGTGACTCTGAAGACTTCCATCATTATGGCACGTGACTTTTTAGTAATTCTGAATGGTGCCTTTTTCAATACGAACATTCGATTTTTTCATATGTTCTAGGCGTATTAACTGAGAGTAGGCCTCAAGTTCGACTTTTTATATTTTGTGTGGTCGCTATAGGCATTCATACATAGATTTTGTTTTTAAATTTTACATACATTTGCATACATTTAGCTTGGCTCAATATCATTGAACTCTGCTTTCATGTCTTGCCTCTCATAGAGTATTGGCTTATATTTTTTCTTTTTTAACCGTCCTCGGATCATTGGGGGGGTGTCATATGGTTACTACGTTTCTATATATTGTGTTAAGTTAGCATGTGCTTATTAAATGTTTAAACGCCATATTTTCTTTCTGCTTCGGTTTTGCACACGACACCTAATTGTTATTGTAGCTTTCAACCTAGACGAAAGATGTGATTTATTTGAGAATAATATGTTATTGCCCTGGTATCAGTCGTGCTTGGTACACTTGGTACAACTGTCTGCACACTGAGAACTGCACACTCTAAGAATAACCTAACACAAGGTTGCTGAAGGCCTGATCCTCGCACCACGTTAGTCATAACACAAATAATGTTGCTGCCAACATTGGGCTCTACGTGGGTTTAAGATACAGTTACAGGGAATGAATCAACACACTTGATGCTGAGCATGCAGAGAGCTGGTAGCTGTTGATGTGATCTCCTCCTACTGAGAATTAGAGGTATGGGTCCGCCCTGCTAAGAACCCAGATGAGACTTTCTTAGATATAATATAATATGCTAATTAGGGTGCGCGAAATATAGGTGATACAGAATTCTATAGATTTTTGCATCATAAAATGCTATCACCTTTTGCTTACTATGGATTAGTGACTATGCTGCTGACTCTGATTTTTATAATATGTATGTTGATATAATACAAGATACTGCGTTTGAGAATGCTGCATTGAAAAATAAACATTTCAAACTTGCACGTGTATTCTTTGCCTCCCAGTTTCGGTTTGGAATGATAATATAACGAAAGAGTGTTCATGTGTTCCACGATACCTGAGGTACTCTAAGTTCATGTTCTGGATTGTCTAAGTCATTGGTAAGTTATTACTACCGATGAGACACTGTAGCTAGCTTGGTAAGGGGATTTCTGAAACAAAGGTGAGTTGTGGGTCACCCTAACTCACCCAGGTTCTAGATCTCTGTGCACAGTTCTGTGGGAGAACGGAAACCCTGCTACAGCGCCATGGTTCACATTGGCAGAAGTTTTAAAGTGCATGACTTGCGCTAAGACGGGACATCATCCTGGAATCACAGCAGTTATGCACTGTAGGCAGAAGGTGAGGGGCTAGCATGAAATATGGCCTTGTTATTAAGCAGATTACAGGGGATCGATGCAATGCCATGGCGCTCACTGGCCATGCACGAGCAGAAGGGTACAGTGCCAGGAGCAGCGTGATTTCTGAAGCTAGCTATGGGCAATCATGGGTTGCCATTCCATGTAGTGGTGTGCTGCGACTCCAAAGAAGACCCTTGAGGAGAGGGTTATTTACTGTTTCATTCTGACAGCTCGCCTTTTACCAAATTTCAGGGGGCAGGTAATGTAGGCATGCGTTACAGTGTCAGGCAATGCGGGTCTTGGAACCGCTTTTGCAGTCACTTCTTCAGGTTTGAGGAGGCGACGGCAGCTTTTTGGGCGGGCATGTAAGCAGAGCGCATCATGCAGGCGGGACGATGGGAATGCCAATGTTTTTACAGTACTGCTGTCGGCTAGCCAGCCAGGGGAGTGGCCGGAGGGCAGGTTAAGTGAATTATTTACAGTGTGAATTTTGAGTATACCGAAAGCAACCCTGTCAGGCATCAGTTGTTTTGTTTAGGGGGGTGCTGTGTTAGTATGTGAAATTATGCGCAATCTTGACTAGTGGTATAGAGGGGTGCATAGTGCTTCAATAAATGAGTCTGGCAACCTAGCATTTCCTTATTTTGCCAGGATCAAAGGACTGGGTGAATGGCATCTCGTGCCTCCTGAGAGTGGCACGGGAATGGAGGCATGGATATTTCCACCACTGAGTTATTTTGGTTGGGGGGCCCAGGCATGCGCCAGAACAGCTTGCTGGGAAGCTGTGGCACATGATTGGGGGGGGGGGATGCCTCCCCTCCCAACATTTTGGTCATACAACTGGGAGGCAATGACTTGAATTTCCTGGGTAAGAGGGCACTGCTGTAAGAAGGATTTCCTCCATGTGTCGAGTGGTGTATCGGTTGATTAGCAATGATTCCAGAAATGTGTTTTGCAACCCTACATTTCTTTACTTTGCCTGGAGCACAGATCTGGGGGATTGGCCATTCGGGCTTCTTGTGAGTGGCATGGTGGGCGGAAAGCAGGAAAGGGAGGCATTGCGTTTCTGCCACTGTGATAATTGGGTGTGGGGACCCAGGCATCCGCTGGAACAGCTTGCTGAAGAAGCTGCAGCACAGACTAGGTGGGGGGTGTCTCCCCTCCCAACATCATGGTCCTACACTTGGGAGGCAATGATCTGACTCTCTTTGGGAAGAGGCATCGGTTGCAAGAATCAAAGTCCTCCATGTGTAAGTTAGCAGCCAAATGGGGGTAGGTGAGCGATGGTGGTCAGAGAGGACCCCACATATTGAGGCAATGGGTCCGGTCAGGGGAAGCCGTGGAAACCTCACGCAGGATAGCTACCATTACCATGCACAAATTCACTGAGCAGAGGGAGTTTTTTCATTAGACACGTTCTGCTGCATGCCAAGTCCACAGGGTGTTTTTTAATAAGATAGGGGCTCACCTGTCTAGAGTGGGCCTGGACTTGTTTTGGCTGGACTAGGACACGTTTTGTATATACAGGCAATTTGTAGAATGTACCAACCAATTGGGGCATGTTAGTTATGGTGGTCAGAGATAACCCCTTGTTAGTGTGCCGGGGAGCCCGGTTAGTGGATGCTGTGGTATCCTCGGGCTGGAGAGTGACCAGTGCCATGTGTAAATTCACTGAACAGAAGGGGTTTGGCTTTATCAGGCATGGCTTGCTGCATGCCAAGACCACAGGGTGTTGTGAAGAAGAATGGGTTCTCCTGTCTAGAGTGGGCATAGACTTATGTTGCTGAACCTGGACGAGGCCCTGGAATCAGCAGGATGTAAGTAAGAATGCCTACCTTGGTGGGGGCCCTGGTCATGACGGTGGCCACACTCAGAGCTGTGGAGGAGTTACAGGGCGATCCAGAGGCTGAAAAGTACATGGGGTACGGTACCCTCTTCAGGAGCACAACAAGGGTGCAAAGGCCAAATATCCCCAGGGAGGTCCTTGCGTTGGTCCCTGGAGGAGCGGCGGTGCCCCGTTAGTCCTACGGGCGGTTGTGGACCTGAGCAACCGGGTTGCCTGGAATGCTCCGCCCCCTTCGGGGGGCGTGAGTAATGGGGTGGACTGGCCGTCCCCTCCCCCAAAATTGGTAAGCACCGATTGGCTAAGGCCACGGTGTAATTTGGCTCATCAGGTGGGGCTGCCTGCCCTTGGGTCGTCTGTAAGATAACCCACATGTTGGCATATTTGGTATGCAAATAACCCTGCAGCAATTTTCTCCACCAAAAAAGGTGTCTTGTCTGTTTATTTCTTTAGGGGATTGTTGTATGGGGGATGGGTAGTGTTGCTGATATTGACACTATGTTGGCTGCCCGCGGTCCATGAAGGGGACCCTCCTAAGAGGGCGGGTGCCTTAGTGCCACATGAGGGCACATGAGACAGCCTAGCGTTGGGGGACCCCCTAGGGGTACGCGTACCCCCTTCATATCCAGGCAGGAGTTGGCGGGGGATGAGGTATAAGTACCTCTCCTGCCCACCTGCTTTCCTCTGTCCCACTACCCTTGATTCTGTTTCCCTCCCTACCACTTACCTGGCGTACTTGCAGGGTATGGGGTGGGAGAGGTTTTGTCTAACTTGTTATTTTGTGTTGCAGGAGGAGTTACATGGTGATCCAGAGGCCGAAAGGTACATGGGGTACCCTCTTCAGGAGCACAACAAGGGTGCAAAGGTGAAATATCCCTAGAGAGGTCCTTGCATTGGACCCTGGAGGAGCGACAGCGCCCCGTTAGTCCTACGGGCGGTTGTGGACCTGAGCCTTCGGGGGGCGTGAGTAATGGGGTGGACTGGCGGTCCACCGGTGGAAGGGGTTACCCCCTCCTCCAAAATTAGTACGCACCGATAGGCGAAGACCACAGTGTAATTTGGTTCATCAGGTGGACAGGCGCGAGGGGCTGCCTGCCCTTGGATCGCCTGTAAGATAACCCACCATGTTGGCATATTTGGTATGCAAATAATCCTGCAGCAATTTTCTCCACCGAAAAAGGTGTCTTGTCTGTTTATTTCTTCAGGGGATTGCTGTATGGGGAATGGGGAGTGTTGCTGATATTGGCACTATGAGCCCAACATAGCAGGTCGCTCAAGTGGTGAGTGAGTGGTTGCACCCGGAATCCCTACTGCCAACCGGGGTGGAGGGTGGCAGATGATAAAGGACCCCTCCCCTCTTTCTCTACTGTCCTGGTGAGAGAATCGCAATGAGCCCTGGTTGCTTTGGTACACCCAGGGCAGCCAGCTGATGCCCTCCAAAACAGCACTGAAGTGGGGCCTGGTGGCTCACCTACCATCAGCATTGCACTACAGCAGGCTTGCATGGAATACCGCCCGCCCTACCGCCCAGAGGCCAATTTGACTGACACTTTTCACATCTCTCCATGATGACTTGCAAGCAGGGAAGAGTTACCTCTCTGTTGAGATGAGAGAGGCAGGACATGCCTTCGAGGAAGTTAGCGACGGGGTGTCCACTATGGAAGATGGCGAAGCGGGACAAGACGAGGAGGTTGAGTGGCTTCAACAAGATGTACTGCGCCTCAAAGAACAACACATCGACATACAAGCTCATGCCAAGGATCTGGAAAGCCGCTCAAAGCGGAATAACATGCGCATCAAAGCGGTCCTAATTCAAACAGAGGGATCTGATATAGGAAAATATGTGGGGGCCTTGTTTCGACACAGATCTAAAACTAGACAGTGTTCACCCAGACCGATCAAAGGCCCCCTGCTGATATTCCTACCTGTGTCCATGACTTCTAGATGAAAGGGACTATTCTTCGTGAGGCACAGGAGTCTCACTCAACTCAATTCCTGGGTCATGCCCCTATGTTATATCAGAACTGACCAGTGATAACCTTTCAGAAACATTGAGATTCCTGCCCATGATGGTTCACATGCATGACGCTGAAATATCATACTCCTGGGGCCACCCCTTTCGGATTATATTACGCCTCAATGGGAAATTGCTCCAACTGAGATCTCCTAAAGATGCCTGCAACTTACTTGGCTTTGCGGACCCTAATGCAAATGACCACAACAACAGCTCCCCAGAAAGCAAGAAGCACAAGAAACTTCGAAGGCAATGTAGCAAGGGCTCATCTGGTGATGTTAAACCTGACCCCGCAATTCTGGCCAGGGAGAGGCAATCTGAGCATCAGACACTATCCGGGGGATGCTGAGAAGCCAGGGGGGACCTGACACAGAGGGATCCCGTATATTACACCACAGTTCTCCCGGGCAAAGGGGCTCAATGGTGGCATGGATGGGGGGCCGCGTTCCCTCACATGGCTTGTACTGCCTTAAGATCCTCCTGTGGAGGACTAATGTTCTATATGCCTTGAGCCCGTTCGTCTGAGTTGACCACTATTGCTGATGGACTTATACTCTTTATTGTCTTATCCATGATATTACCTTCACTGTTCTAGGTTCACGGGGTTGTTACTCCTTCATCCTATTTAGTGTCTCTCAGGCACCTGTGGTTTGGGTTTGTTGTCGTTTTTTTCACAGGGCTTCCCATTCTATGTCCCTGCTCTGTCTCCCTTGTGACTAGCCTGACCTTAGCACTCCTCTGACGGACAGTCCTGGACATTAAAATATCGAGCCGCAATGCTAGAGCCTAGAGGCCTTTACCACCCTACTAGATGGAAAGCAATCCTTTCCCTCCTAGAGCATTCTGGTTGAATTATATGATTAGATATGCATTAATAAGATGCCAATGAGATGGATATGAGAGGTTGCAAGTTAAGGTTAAAATTGTTTGTGAATGAGTTTTCATTGGATAGTTAGGGAGGTGTGGGCAATCATGGAATTCACCTCTGTACGGAGGAAACATTTAGAAAAATCCCAAAGTGCTCTACAACATAAATTGCATTTACATCACCTGAACAAGCTAGTATCTCACAGTACTTGTGTCGCCAACTCACAAAGTCCTATATCTATTTCTTTCCCAGAAGGCACTTGCGGCCACATTTATCAACATTTCATGGAGCGCAGCACAGCAGGATACCTTGCTGTGCTGCCTGAAAGGCAGAGGGTAGGAATGCATTGTTTTTTATGAAGATATGGCTCATTCATGCTCTCATGGCACACAAACTTCTGCCTAGCTTCAATGCAGGCTCACTGCACCATGGTGCAATGGTGCCTGCGTTACAGGCAGGATTGTTTTTGGGCAGGATAATAATCCTCTGAGGATTTTTCCTCTTTTCATGTGTGCTGCAGAATGCAGAAATATATTTCTTCTCCTTAGACCTCTCCTGGCTGGGGAAGTGCAGCATTCTGATGCACTCCCATGTCTACCACTAGTTGTAAATATGGGCATGCTTCAGAATCCACAGGTGGATGCACGGGGACTTCCATGCTCCACCCATGGAACGCCTCCCTGGGCAGAGTAACGCAACACAGTGACTTGCGCCAACAGGCCATCACTCCAGATTTAAACATTACAAAAGTTACAGTGCACACCTCTTTTTCAACGTCGTCTTGGCTTGTTACCGTTATCCTTTTATTTACTTTTGCATGCATCCTTCTTTCAATCACTCCAAATTTACCAAGTCATGCAGGGCAATGCAGGGTGGGCTTACATGGCTTGGGAACTCTCGTCTAGGTTTTGTGTTACCTTGCATGACGCATGGGTGGCACAAACTGTTCATAAATATGCTCCTTGGTTCTGTCTGATAGGTTTCATTTTCCGATGCCCCACCCATTAACATTTACATATGCAAGTTAGCATCATGTGTCTAACTAACGAAGTATATACTCATGCTTTTGCGTTATTTTTACTCATCATGTGATTATTCACTTATGCGTGTGGTGATATCCAGTTTCCTTAGCTTAGCTTGTGTGCCTCCATTTTGAGTATTTCTCTGTGCCTGCGAGTCGCACTCGCTCATCCCCCCTCCCGTAGGAATAGAAAAACCCTAATGCAGCAGTTTTTCGTTTCTCAGCTAGCTGTGGCCGAAACTAACAAGTTCCTTATCAGTAATATTCTCATGCACCAGAGACGCTGAGGCCCGGCTCCGCGGCCTTGGGCAGAGATATCCAAATGTTGCCTTTGCAGGTGCAGATGCCTCTTGTATGATGCTATTGTTCCTCTCTCTGGGGTTCAGTATTTTTCCAGAAGGGGTGTGTTTTGCTTTGCTGTACCATGTTATAATGTATTGCTGTGATGATATGAGTTAGTCCTCTCGGCGCACTCTTAGGGGTGAGGTCGGACAGGGCCCTCTCATATGGGAGTTTGTGGCCTAATAAAAATACCTGGTTTATTCTTCTCTACTGTCCGGCTGACTTCTTACTGAGTAACTATAGGTGAGTGTGGTAAGTCACTCGGGTGGATTTGAGCCAGGCTTATCAGATGGCGCCCGAACAGGTACCCCGCGATTAGGATCTTTCTCACCCGTAAGTGGGTAGCAGAAGACCGGGGACCCTCTGGTCGGCACGGTGGGTCCGGGTACCCACTTTGATGCCGAGCTTGGTTCTCGCAGCGCTGCCCCACCCTGCTGATCGGGAGAGGTCCAGGTTCGGGATCCTACGCCGGGGTCCGGAAGGCGGAACTTGGAGCTGACCGTGTTGGTCCTGGCAGCCGGAGGTGGAGAACGGTAGAGGTCGGTACCGCATATGGAAGGTGAGTGGTCCGACTGTTGTTTGAAGGAGCTGGGGTGCTCCGAGAGACCGGTGTGTCTTTAACGGTTGGAGGAGCAGGTGTGCTCCTGGGGCTAGTGTGCTCCGGGGAACTCAGAGTGTGAGTGGTGCTCTGACAGACTTAACAGGAGGTGTGAGGACATTTGTTTGCGGTCATCTGACCGGGTGGCACTGTGGTGGAGGTGTGGCTAATTGCGGGTAGGTTCCGGAACTCACCCCGAACGCCTAGAGTGGCGATTTGGTAGGTGTGAGTCCTAGGCCTCCTGTGGTAAAGTGTGTGGCGATCCGCAGTGCCGCTCGAGTGAAGGATGTGTCCTTTAGCCTCAGAACAGTTAGTGTACTGTTCAGTATGCGGTAGGGTCCAGGTTCCCCAGGACTTGGTCGACGGGCCTTGTCCCATCTTGGTAACACGTGTTTGGCAGGATTTTGATGTATAGAATGTATGTGTGTTTTTTGATTTTTATGTTTTGAACTATATGTAATTATGTTGTAGGAGCGATTGTGCAGTGGGAGATTAGTGAGCAGATGCGAGAGAACTTGTGATAGGGTGTGATTGTATTGGTGTGAAGATGCCGTGTTTCAGTAAGTTGCGGTGTTTTGGATGCTGCTGCCGCGCCTCGGATTCTAGATTGGCTAAAAGCCAACCCGCCCCGGTGGAGGGCTCCCCAAATTTCGATATGTATGTGAAGCATGGATTGACCCCGATTTTGTTTAGTACTTTGTGGCACAGACATACCAAGGGCAATGTGGATTTGCAGTGGCCATTGACGGGCTCTTTTGATGTGGCAAAATTAGATTATTTACAAGACAGACTGTTTGCTAGGCGTAGTCGTCAGAGCATGTTTGATTCATTACGGATATGGCAGAAGGAAGTGAGAGAGTTTCAGTTGAGGGAGGAGAAGGTGGCCCAGAAGAGGGCGGCGCAGACGATGGCACAGAAAGCGAGAGAACATACAAAGAAAGAGAATGAGCAGCAGATCGAGCGCGCAGATAGGCTTTTCAGGCTGCAGGAAAATAAAAGTTATGTAGTACGAGAGGATGAGCAGGATGAGATGGAGGATGTTTTGAGTGCCCCCCTCCCCCTTATGCCCCGCAGTCATTGTATCCCACGTTGCCTGTTTCGGCTTTTTCCGGTGGGGTTTTGGATCCAGAGGCAAGTGCCCCACACCCGTCCGGTGCGTCATCTTCTGTCTCCCCATATTGCCTGCGCCCCTTGTTTCTTTGCTTTCGACAAGTTCACCCGCTCCCTTTCAGTTTCCCTCCGCACTTCCCGCTGTCTCTGCTAGCGCTACTCCCAGTCATGGGTTGTTAACACCGAATAGAGGTATGGGGAGTGGGTTGCTCTCTCAGGTGCGAAAACTGCTTACGCGCTCTACAATTGGCTTAGATGAAAAAACGGTGGTGGCTAATCAAGCTTGTCAGTGGGCCAGGAATAATATTTATTCGTTTGAGGACATTTGGTCCACAATGAAAGATTATGAACCTCTGATGCAACAGCATGCTTTGTGGCATATGTCGACGACGTTGATAACGCCATGGGAACAGGGGTATGGAGGAGCGGCACCCGCAATTCTACATGACATAAAGAATGGAGCTTATAGGGCTAACACTGGGATACGGGAAGTGATGCGAAGTTTACGATCCTTGTTAGAATATAGAAATGAATTACCATCTGCGGGTACACCCCATTTTCCTGGGATACATCCAATGCGTGAGGTACATCCTATTTTTCACCCTGAAGCCCCCGAAGTGATAGATCCAGTAACAAATGCTGTCACTAGGGCTCGTATAGACGCCCACTTTCAAGAACAGTGGGTATATACGCCATGGAAAAGAAGTGAGGTGTTAGCTTTGAAGGCTCAGTTGCCTGATTCCAGAAAAAATCCGACTGCCTATTATAAAGAATTGACAGAAGCTGCCTCCTCGACTGTTATGACTTTAGCGGACATTGAATTATTCTTTGGATTGTTAGTTCCGGTGGACGTGTGGAGACAGGTAAAAGGCACTGATCACATGGAGGAACTGGGTGGTACCTGGGTGGAATTGCAGGATTGGGACAAGGAACGAAAGCCAGGGGAGAAGCCGAAAGCAGAGATTTTAGCGTTGCCGGGGCGGATTATTAAGTACATGCACTCTCTCATACCCCCAAAGAAGGTGGACTAGGATAAATTGACGGCCTGTAGACAGAAAAAGGACGAAGCTGTTTCTGATTTCTTCACTCGGTTCGAGGAGACTTTTATGGACTTCAGTGGTCAGGACATTTCACAAGATGGAGGGTTATGACTTTTCATTAACAGGTTCGTAATGAACTTGTTACCGGAAATATCAGTCAGTTTGCAGGCGTCGGAGAGTACGTGGACGACATCCACTCCCTCTGGCATTTTAAGCATGGCTCAGTATTATGAACATAGAGAGAATGAGAGTAAGGACAAACAAGAAAAGAAGGCCAAGGATTTGAAGACAAGGGTTTTGTTACAGCAGGTGTTCAAAGGTCGGGACGAGGTGCCTCACCTACTGTAGCGGGACGAGGGGAAAGTGGTTACGAAAGGGGTGAGAAGAGAGAGCGCTTGGGACAGAATCAGTGTGCAAAATGTAAACAGGAGGGGCACTGGTGGAGAGATTGTCCAGGACTTCAGTCGAATGCCAGACAAAGCAGAGGGCGAGGTAGAGGTGATTTTCGGAGGGATGACAGACAGCCTGATAGGAGACCGGGGGGAAATTGTTTCGATAATGACAGAGACCGACAACACTTTCAGAGAGGAAGCGGACAGTATTACAATGACGACTATGCTATGGATGACTTGACAGGGTTTTCCCATAACTAGGACAGCGTAGGACAGAGCGAGGGACCAGTTTCTGTGGATGTTGATCAACGAGGACCCTATGTGACTGCAGATTTGTTGGGGTCCCAGCAGAAATGTTTTGTAGATACGGGTGCTATGAAAAGTTCAGTGGCTCGTTCTCAGGTCCCAGGGGCGGCTCTGTCTGGCAAGAATAATATCTCCGTGGGGTTCTCAGGTACTCCGGTGATTAGCCCCATCTCTAAACCTCTTGCTCTTACGATTGGCCCTTTTACTGTTGATTCCCCCTTTCTGTTGACTTCAAATTGTGGTGAAAATTTGTTGGCTTTAGACTTGTTGAAGAGATTGCATGCCACCATTTACTGTTCTCCAGACAGTGTTTACCTCACATTGGGTCCTACTGTTGCGCGTGCGCAGCAGGGTTTTTCAAAAGATGAACGTCTGCCGGCCGAATTTGAAGGGATTCCAGAGAGCTTATGGGCTAATAGCAATACTGATGTGGGAAAAATGGATATTGCCCCTGTGTCCATCAAGGTTAAGGTGGGAGCTCGATTGCCCAGAATACCCCAATATAAGATATCCAGGGATGGCGAAAAGGCCCTGTTGCAGATAATACAGGATTTGATTTGATCAGGAGTTGTGGAGGAAACAGACTCTAACCGGTGTAATAGTCCTATTCTTCCGATTCTTAAACGACAGTCAGCTGACACCAGGGATGATGCACCTGATGTCTATAGATTCGTGATTGATTTACGCCACATTAACAAGGTGGTTGAGCCCCAGTACCCAGTAGTCTCAGACATTACCACGATTTTGACAATGATTCCCCCATCGGCTAAATCTTTTTCTGTCCTGGACCTGAAGAATGCTTTCTTCAGTATTCCTGTACACAAAGATAGCCGTTATCTATTCGGATTCTCATTGGCTGGCCGAAGTTTTAGATTTTGTAGAATTCCTCAAGGATATACGGAGAGCCCCAGCATTTATAGCCAGGCATTGAAAGCTCAATTGGATGATTTGGAACTCCCTGCAGGCAATGTTTTATTACAATATGTGGATGACATTCTCATTGCATCGGACACCGAGGATGGCTGTCGGGATGCTACGGTTAAATTGTTACACCACTTGGCACACAAGGGCCACAAAGTGTCCCTTCCTAAATTCCAGTGTTGTCGAAAGGAGGTTACCTACTTAGGTCATCTCCTTTCGAAGGAGGGGAGGAGGTTGACACCGGAGCGCATAAAGGCGATAACTAACATGGCTGTACCTAACACGCAGCGAGAGGTGCGCGCGTTTTTGGGCATAACCCCGTATTGTCGCCAGTGGATACCCAATTATGCCTTACTAACAAAACCCCTACTGTATCTGACTACTAAAGAGGTACGCGAAACCCTACCCTGGACCCCAGCATGTCAGGAAGCTTTTGAGTCACTAAAAACTGCTTTATGTTCTGCACCTGTTTTGGGAACACCTGATTACCAGAAGCCTTTTGTGCTTTATGTACATGAGGCGGAAGGTTGCGCGTTGTCTGTCCTAACACAATGTTTTGGGGGGAAACAGAGACCTTGTGCTTACTTTTCCGCTATGCTCGACAATGTGGCAAGAGCGCTGCCGAGCTGTCTGCGGGCTACAGCGGCTGCTGCGGTCTCTATAAGACAATCGGCAGGGCTCGTGTTGGGTTCAGACCTCACAGTAATGGTACCGCATGCTGTGGACATTCTATTGAACAGAACACAGACGCAGCACTTAACTAGTGCTCGCCTTACTGGTTTTGAAATGACACTATTCGCACCCCATGTCAAAAAAGATGTGCCACTCTGAACCCAGCCACGTTGCTACCCATCCCATCAGATACAAAGGACGATGAAATACACGATTGTTTGTTTCGGACAGAGGAAGAGACGAAAGGAAGAATTTACTTGACCGATACACCCCTAGACGATCCTGACGGGGAACTGTATGTTGGCGGATCTTGTTTTAAACTTGCAGACGGTACGTCGACGGCAGCATATGCAGTTACGACATTAGAGACAGTAGTGGAGACTTCTAGGATTCCATATCATTCGGCCCAAGCCGCAGAAATTATAGCCTTGATGCGAGCGTGTGAGTTGAGTGAAGGACTGGATGTGAATATCTACACCGACAGCCAATACGCCTTCGGCGTGGCTCATAGTTATGGGCGACTGTGGGCAGAACGGGGGTTTTTGACATCACATGGACAGAGAATTCAGCATGACCCATTGATATTACGACTACTGACTGCATTGACGCTACCCAGACGTCTAGCTGTGATAAAGTGTAGTACACACAAAGCGGTGCTTGATGATGTAGGACAGGGAAATGCGTTCGCAGACCAGACAGCAAAGGAGACAGCTAGGACGAAACTCCCACGAATGTTTGTGGCAGGACCAGCTAGATGGGTACCAGATGTTAATATGTTTGCAGATACTGTACAGAGCATGAAGAACATACAAGAAAAGGCGACTGAGGATGAATTGAGGACATGGAAAGATGGTGGGGGGCGATTGGACTCTGATGAATGTTGGACGGATGTGACAGACAAAAGACGATGGTTACTCCCAGACGCATATGTCCTCCCAGTGGTGACAATGGCTCATGGGCCAGCACACATTAGTGCCAAGGGCATATGCAAATTATTAGACCCAGTGTGGAGCAACAAAAATATTTCTAAAGTGGCTACTCATTTAGTACAACAGTGCATGGTATGTTTAAGGCATAATCCAGGAAAAGGGACACCTGTCCCAGTGGGCAATTTCGCCCCCCTTCTTTCCCTTTTGAGGTGATTCAGATGGATTATATTGAAATGGAAAGGATTAACAACCTCAAATATGTCTTGGTGGTGGTATGCTCTTTTAGCAGGTGGGTGGAGGCTTTCCCAACAAAAGATTGCACGGCCATTTCTACAGCTAAGATGTTGATAAAGGAGTATTTCTCCCGCTATGGCCTGCACCGAGTGATCTGGAGTGATAATGGCACATCCTTTAATGCTGAATTGATGAAACAGATATGTAAGGGTCTGCAGATTTCTCAAAAGTTCCATGCAGCCCAACACCCCCAAGCTGCGGGTTTAGTGGAAAGATTTAATGGAACGCTCAATTTGAAGATGGCCAAAATACAGGAGAGTACAGGACTCCGTTGGCCAGATGCCCTTCCCTTAGCTTTACTTTCCACCAGAGTGACCGTTTATTCCAAAACGGGTGTCTCCCCTCACGAGGTGGTTTTCGGCCGCCCCGCTAATGTCTGGGGGGTACCGAGACCAAAATGTTTTTCAGAGATTGAATACCCTCTGTTGATAGACTACTTGTATACTTTGACTAAACATCTTCGTTCTATTCATCAGCAGGTAGCAGACACCCTGAAGCCGTTGCCGGAGGGGCCCGGACATGCCATACAACCCGGGGACTGGGTTGTGGTGAAGAAGTATCAACGGAAGTCTTGCCTGGAATCAAGGTGGTCGGAGCCGAGGCAGGTGCTCCTGACCACCCGTACCGCACTTCGAGTTGAGGGTCGAAAGGCGTGGACGCATGCCTCTCATGTAAAGAAGGTTCCACTGCCATTACCGTATGACAAATGGGTGAGAGACGGCATTGCTGACCAAGAGTGTGAAGTGATACCAAGATACACACCTTTCTCTGATGCTTCACTGAGGGGAGAGGAGCTGAGTACAGTAAAGAGAAAGAAAAAAATTGTTGCAAGCTCCAAGGTTCCCACTGAAAAGAGAGACCAGACATCAGAGGACTCAATCCTTGCCAAAGACCTCCCCATTCTGTTCACAGATCCTGAAGTGCGAGGGAGCACTCGTTATAATCTGCGGCCCAGAAAGGAGAAAGGCATGAGGGACTGAGCACTGGAAGAAGGGCTTAGATAGGGCGCTGGAACAGGAAGAGGTGTGGACAATGTCTCACAGAATAGCTTAGTGATAGGGATGGACTGGTAAGAGCCCTTGTGTTTGGCCGAAGATTCTGTTTAACGAGACATTAGAGCTGTGTCTGGGCCCAGATTAGTGCTCCTGAGTTGCTGCAGCTGTGCGACTCCAACGAGGGATTAGGGAATGAACAATAGAAGTCTACCTGTGAGGCTTTGACGGACACAGGGACGAAGATCCCTTTTTAAGGGTTGAAGAACCCCTCTGGCCGGTTTTGGAGTGCCTGGGACTATTTTTCTAGTTTAGTTTTCTTTTTGATTTTTGTTAAGGACATGTACCCCTTTGGCCGTCCCGTCCCCGACGAGGAGCAGCCTTTCGCGGCTCCTCGTAGACCAGAGCCTGACTCCCCATGGTTGGCTTTACCGCGTAAAGGAAAAATAGTGGTCATCATAATACTGCTTATTGCATTTATTGTGGTCCTTGGAATATTGTTTTTTTCTGGACAAAGTCTATCCTGTACACGTGTTTGTTCCCACACCTTCTGCCATTCCCGAACATAACATGATTACTGTTGATTATGGTGAACAATGTTTACCCAAAGGTTATAGAGATAATGTTTTTATTAAGACTCTACATCATGCTCATGCGGTATATAATGTGACCGATTGTTGGGTTTGTGGGTTGTTACCTTCTGCTGCCTATAGAAAAGATAGATTCCTGGCACTTCCCCTGACACCGGTGAACAGTTGTGTGGGGTGGTATACCTTGATTGGTATGGTGAAATATTTCCAGCAACCCGATTTTCTATCCCCCCGACTACCTAACAGAGGATCTACTATGACAATGCGGGTACGCCCTTTGCCCACTTCTTCGCTTGGACAGTTGTTTACTGACGGACGTTTTGACCAGACATTTTTGGAGACATGTTCGAAGAAAGTAGGGCGATTCACGACCCCCAATGACACTGACAAAGTAAGGGAGAGTTTTCTACAGTTAAATTCTTCTCTGTCATATAGACACCCCCCAGCAACGAACGGTAGCAGTCATTCTTTGATGCCCTTAGCAGTTGTGGGGCCGTCACCATTCTTTTGTATAGTCGGGAGGGGTCCTATAAAGGTTGGGAACAGTTCTTGCAACGTGACTGCATCAATCCGCCTGCCTCTTAGTCCTTCTCTTGGTTGATAGCTTTATTTCGATGTGCAGATATATCTTAAAAGCATTACATACATGTATAAAACTGCAGATCATCAATTAAAAAATGCATTCAAGGATTAAAACAAGTAAAAAATGCTATTGATACATACAATAAATTAATTAAAAATGAATTAGATTGAAATAGGCAGTCTTTTGGAGCGAATCAACCATGCCCATTTTAAAAATTTTGAGACACCACAAACTATAGGGGGGAAGTGTCAGTTAATAAAATACGTAACGCCACCATGTGCTGGAGAGTCCCTAATAGTCTGAATAGAGGTTTGAGCCAACACCTCCTTGGTCGGGAATAATCGGGGCACTCAAAAAGGATTTGTGCCACCGTCTCGGGCCTTGTGGAACAAAGGGCACAAAATGGCGATAACTGCACAGGCATTTTCCATCTGGAAAGGAGATCCCCTATCGGAAAGTGCCCACTCTGAACTTAAAGTAAAGAGCCCTATCAATTGACATGGTAATCAAATCCAGATAGGGTTCGTAGGCCACCACGTCTTTGATTCTTAGAAAAGCTGCGGTGGAATTGCAGTGACGGGATTACCGATAAGTTGAGAGGAGACCCATTCCCAGTACAGTTTTTTCAGGATAGCCTTGGGTGGAGCAGATTTTGTAGCCCAAGAAGCCCCCAAACCCAGTTCCCCGAAGAGGTTTTTGATATCCCTTAACCACTTAATCTTGTGCAAGCCCACCATTCTCATCACCTCAGACAGCCCATCGGCATATGATTTCAGTTCTGGGACCCTCCACAAGCGGGCCCATAGAAGCAGCGGCCGGAGGCGAGCCTGGTCCTTGATCGATTTACAGCCCACGTCCAAGAGCACCGGAACTGTGGGGGTGCTCAAGGGGCGAGCCAGTAGGTCTTTCAAAAATTTGCTCTCCGACTTGGATAGAGCCTCCAAGTTGCAAAGGCCCCATAGCACTGCCCCGTATAACGCTGCAGTGACTCCTCTTGCTTTGTAAATGTCAATTGCAGGTGCCACGGACTGTTTAGATGAGGCGCAATACTCCCTTAACAGCGCACCCCCCACCCTTTTATGGCTAAGAACCATCTTGTTAATATGGGGTGTCCAGCTCATAGCATCGCTCATACGTATTCCCAAATAGTCAAACTCAGAGACTTTCTCGAGAGGAACAGAGTTCAAGACTGGAGCGCGTCCTAGTTTCCGTGGTGGGTGTATGATCAGGTATTTTGTCTTGTCCACATTGATCACCAAACCCCTTGCCAAACAAAATTCCTGGAAACGATTCAGAAGCTTCTGGAGACCCTGGGGAGTCTTGGCAATGAGGAGGGTGTCGTCTGCAAACAGCAGGGTAGGGATCCGTACGCCCCCCAGGGATGGTGTATCTGCTGGTTCTTGAAGCATGTGATCAACCACACCATTTACGTACAAGGAAAATAGTGTGGGAGCTAGCACACATCCCTGTCGGACGCCCCTGCAGACCGGGATCCTGTCAGTCTTTTCCCCATTCTGGCCCCAACTCACCTGGGCATAGTTATCTGTGTGGAGTTTGATCAGGAGCGACAGAATGTAAGGGGGCAACCCAAGACCCTGCAGAACCCTCCAGAGTTCCTCCCTAGGATCCAGGTCAAAGGCAGTCTTCAAGTCAATGAAGGCCAGATAGAGACTGCCTTTGCCCAGCACCACCACCTTCCAATGCAGTAGCATCAGTCTGAAGACCTGTTCAATGGTCCCCGTTCCTGAGCGGAATCCCGCCTGAAAATCAGACAGGATATGGTTTTCGTCCACTCAGTGGAGAATCCTCCCCAGAATCGCCTTCCCCGCCACCTTTTGTGTCGAGTCAATCAGGCTTATCGGCCTATAGTTCCCCGGATTGTCCCGACATCCCTTTTTAAATATGGAAACAACCTGCCCCTTTCCATGATTCAGGAACAGGTCCTCCCTCCAAAATGGCATTCAGAAGGGCGGTTACCAATTTGCCCCATTCAGTCGGGTAGGCTCGGAGTAGGTCCCCTGGAAGCCCATCAGGACCGGCTGGCTTCAAGGGTACCAAGGACTTGATTACATTCACGACCTCCCGTGAAGTGAAGGGGTCGAGAACGCTGTCCACTGCCAAGAGGGCAGGGGAAAATGGCTCATTGAGGGACCCTTCTACCGGTGAGTATAAGGCCCTGAAGTGGTTAAACCAGATCTGGGCCGGGATAGTGCAAGTCCTCAACGTGTCATCAGGTCTGTTCCTGGATCTCACCAAATTCCAGAAGCCGCTAGCATCCTTTCCTTGACTAGCATCCAGAAGGTCTGCCCAATACTTTTCCTCCCACTCCTTTTTCGCTATTTTTAAGGTTTGGGTGTAGATCTTCCTAGCCGACCTGGTCCTAGTTTGAGACTTTGATTTGACTGCTTCCACCAGTGCTTTCTTACAAGCCCCACATTTATGGGTATACCAGCCCTGTCTTTTCAATGGGCGGGCCCGTGTCTTAGCCCCCAGTGTGTCTAGTTGGAACAATAAACAAATTGCTTATGGCCATGGTCAAGTCGCAAAAGGTCCCAGACACCTCCTCAGGCCCGTCCTCAAGAGAGTCCAAATTACATTGGGCTGTGGCCAGAAGTAGTGTTATAGCTGCAACCTTCTACGCGGATAGGGTGAGCTTTGCCCACTTCAGCCGCCTACCACAATTCTAAATGAATGTTTCCCCAAGTTTAGCGATGGTACGGGGCCAAGGGCCCCCTTTACCCTCCGACCACCAGGGAGTCAGAGCGAGAGAGAGCAGGTTGTGATCGCTCTCAACGGACGTGATAATTTCCATATCCCTCACCGAGCTCCATAAGCACACGTCAAGCAAGATGTAGTAAATTCTTGACGTGTGGTTGGGCCTGTTGTACGTATGGGCTCCCGCCTTGTCAGAGCTTGACCTCTCATTGAGGGCCCTCAGATCGAATTCCATGCTAAGGGTGTTAATCTGGAGTGCCACTTCAGTCCACCTCTTGATCGGGGTTAGCTCTAAAGCCGGAATCCCCCTCCTTTGGTCCTCCTCCTCCAGATCCAAGGTGTCGTCCGAGCCCAAGGGCTCGAACGTACAGTTTAAATCGCCCGCAACAAGGGTACATGATTTGAATGGAGATGACCTTAGCAGGCCCTCCAGGAGAGCAATAGTGGGTGACTGTCTACCTCCCTTTGTGCCCCGAGCATAGATGTTATAAATGTTCAAGATGGCACGACCCCGGGCATCTTTTAGGGTGATGTTAAGGAGATCAGGGCAATTGGTCTGGTGCTCCTCTACTCTACAATTTAAAGAAGTTGCCACCCAGATGAGGAGGCCACCCGAGGGGCGTCCCCTCCCCGATGCCGGATAGACAGCAGAAATAGAGTAGGAAGAATATCCCACCTTGTCTCCTGGAAGATATAAATGGAGTACTCTTCCACAAGGGCATTCCAGTCCGGCAGGGCCAGCTTCCTGTCAATTCCAGCCACGTTCCAGCTGAAAATCCTAAGGACTGGATCCGTTACAGCTGGGACGCGGCTGGGCACGACATCACGGCGGACATCTGCTCCGACCGGAACGAGAGGCCCACTGCCCTCTCCTTTGTTACCCTGCCTCCCACCAGGTTCCCGGATGACAGATCGGGCTATATGGTTTATTGTTGGGGTGGATGAGCTGGTCAACAGTGCAGTAGGATGGGCAACCCCGCCCGCTTTGGGATCTCCCAAGGCCACCCCACAGACATCATCAAGTCAATAACCTGTAGAGCCCCAGTTCAAACCTGACCAAGCTGCCTGTGGGTGGAACTGTGGTGCCACCGGATACTCTGGGCAGCCACTATTACTATGTTGTGTCTCAGCATATGGTGGGCCGATGTAATTCATAACAGGCCGCGGGTAGAAATAAGTTAAATCCACCACATCAATGCCTGGACCGCCCGCTACTTGGTTATGGTTACAGATTGTGTGTGCAACTCTGTTGTCTTTAAAGTTGACTACCACACAATCTCCTTCTAGGCGTTTCTTGCCCTGTCCTACCCAGCCTACCCTACGCACTCCGAGAATCAGCCCATCCAGGCCCCTAGGTAGCGGTTTGTTGGATTTCAACCAATGCAGAGTTTTATTCTTTAAGGCCTGGTGGGTTTCAAGGTGAACATCCTTCAGAGGGGGGACATTAATAAGAACAGCAACATATGGGTGGCAATCTGGGGGGAGATTTACTGGTGGACTCTTTGGAGTCGCTTTCAGCGGTATGACTGCTGAAGAGCCAACTCCCGGGCGGCTCGCAGCGGGTTTAGCCTGGGTAGCTGGGCCGTCTCCCCTGCCATTGACCGCTACCTGAACCAAACGTTTAGACTTAGCCGAATCCCCACTAGCTGGCAACTTGGCATGGCCGGGTTTCGTATTTGAAGCTTTTGGTGTCTCAAGGGAGCTTGAATGGACCTGGGCAGTATGTGTGGTGGACCCAAGTTTGGCCGCGGTAGGAGCTGCAGGAGCAATGGTTGAGTCCTTAAAGACTGCAGTAGTAAGTGCAGTCATTATCGAGGGTAGAACCTGCACTACATCAACGGATACCCGCTTACCCATATTCCCGCCCATGCTGTCCTCCCTGGCTCTTGACTGGAGTTTAATAAGGGTTTTCATTGAGAAAAAGTTGTCCAGTGTAGTCTGCTCAAACCTGTCTAACCTTTCCCCCAGACCCTTAACTTGATCAATGAGTGGGACTAGTAGGGAATTAATCAGGTCCTCAATTTGTTTGAGAGAAGCAGGGTCATGCAGTATTACTGGTTTGTCAGGGGAGTTGGAATGTGCCTGCGCAAACTCAGGTGTAGTGCCTAGGGAAACGTACCCTCCTCCCATCTCGGGGTTCACTGAGGCTGAACCGTTACCTGATTTAGAGCCCAAACCCCTTGAAACATGCTTCCTTGGGCGCTTGTGCAGTGTGGTATGGCTACCCTTCCGCAAACTCACAACCCTTTTCCTTTTCCTTTTTGTACAAACTGAGGGGTCGTGGACCAAGCACGGCAAAATCGGAGCCTGGGGAGGGCCTTGGTGTAGCAAGGGCAAATCCTGGCTGATGGAGAGGCACGGGGGATCAAGGGTACGTGGACCCAAGCCCGCAGGACTGCCAGTAAGGGATGGCGATTGTGCTACCAAACTCTCCAACCTTTCAATGCTTGCTCTTATAGCAGCCACCCTTGGCTGCTCGACCAAGCCCGAAAGGAGAGGGGAAGGAGCGGGGATAATGTTAGGCGACAGGGCCTGCGCCATTGCACCAAGCGAGGAGCGTCTGGCCGGTAGGAGTTCCTGTGAAAGGCGTCGCTCCGTCATCACAATCTCTTTCTCTATTACAGCAGCTACTCTGGTGATGAATTTGTACATTGTACCTATCGTCGTACTCCCTGGACCCCCCTCACCCCCACCCCTTAGTATTTTTCCCGACCGAGTAGACATCGGAGTAGCTAGAACCTCAGCCAATGTTCAATCACCTTCGGGACCTGTGGTATCAGATGACAGGGGGGTGGCCCAGCCCAGCCTCTGACAGCCCCTGACTGCCACAGACTGCCCGCCATTTGGCCGGGCTTCGCTCGCGTCCCGCTCGCGTCCCGCTACGTGAAAGCTGATCCTTGGTAAAGGGGCGTTGCGGGCGGGGGGCGTGGTGTCCAGGGGGCGCGGTGGCAATTGCCGGCACTGCGCAGGGGCTCCTGGTCAGTGTAGTCCCTGGCGCTTGCTCCGCCTCCCAAGAGCTCCTCGTTGCTCTCAATGGCCGCACTTCTGGAACAGGAGAGAAGACACGAGCAGCCCCTGCTACCCACGCGAAGTGGCACCCGCGAAGCGGGTGCGGCGAGTGGTGGAATGGGGTAGCGGTATCCCCTCAGGAGAGGGGATAGGGGGCAAGCTTCGGTCAGATGCCACGAGTCCCACACCAGAAGAACCACAGGTACGCTCTGAGTTGATGTCCCACCTGCTTGACAAAACCCCCGGCCTTTTACACCTGGCCGGGCGGGGGGCGTGGTGTCCAGGGGGCGCGGCGGCAATTGCCAGCACTGCGCAGTGGTTCCTGGTCAGTGTAGGCCCTGGCGCTTGCTCCTCCTCCCAAGAGCTCCTCGTTGCTCTCAATGGCCGCACTTCTGGAACAGGAGAGAAGACACGAGCAGCCCCTCGCTACCCACGCGAAGTGGCACCCGCGAAGCGGGTGCGGCGAGTGGTGGAATGGGGTAGCGGTATCCCCTCAGGAGAGGGGATAGAGGGCAAGCTTCGGTCAGATGCCATGAGTCCCGCACCAGAAGGACCACAGGTACTCTCTGAGTTGATGTCCCACCTGCTTGACAAAATCCCCGGCCTTTTACACCTGGCTGGGCGGGGGGTGTGGTGTCCAGGGGGCGCGGCGGCAATTGACGGCACTGCGCAGGGGCTCCTGGTCAGTGTAGTCCCTGGCGCTTGCTCCGCCTCCCAAGAGCTCCTCGGTGCTCTCAATGGCCGCACTTCTGGAACAGGAGAGAAGACACGAGCAGCCCCTCGCTACCCACGCGAAGCGGCACCCGCATTGCGGGTGCGGCGAGAGGTGGAATGGGGTAGCAGTATCCCCTCAGGAGAGGGCAAGCTTCGGTCAGATGCCACGAGTCCCGCACCAGAAGAACCACAGGTACGCTCTGAGTTGATGTCCTTCTCTAGTTACGCCTCCCAATATTTACTTTGTCTGCGGAGACAATGGGTATCTGTGGCTGCCTGAGGGTTGGGGTGGAGTCTGTTATCTGGCCTATCTGCTTCCATCTGTGTATGTGGCACCCTCCGACTACCATAAGACTCATTGTAGGTTCCCCAGTCCGCCAGAGCAGCGCATAAGGAGGGCGCTTCAGGTTGAGGATGTAGATCACACTGACACCTCTCTACAACAATGGACAGATTTTTCTAAGGGTTTACTGCCATTCTGGGGTCCAATATTTAACAGTAGGGCCGTAGATTATCGAGGGTAATGGAGAAAGTAGTTAACACTGAAGCAGACATTGCTGCTAATATGTCTGTTGAGATGCAGGCTATGAGATTATTTACGATCCAGAACAGGATGGTGTTAGACGTCATTCTTGCTGATAGGGGTGGAGCCTGCTGCGTCATTGGAACGTCTTGCTGCGTATATATTCCTGATTCAGCCCCGACTGTTAACTTGGCAGTACAGAAACTTCATAGACTAGCGACTGAACTTCATCAGGACACTGGGACATGGTCACTGCAGGGGTGGCTCTGGGGTGTTTTCTCCTCGTGGGGCTGGAAAATACTAATGGGAATTGTAGGAGTAGTGGGTGTGCTCCTGACATGCTGCCTTTGCATTTACTGCCTTCCCCCTTGTTGCTCAATGTGTGCTAGCAATTTGCGGCCCTCAAGAAAAGTGACTGGTCAACATCCTGCTTCTACTGCAATAGAGCTTCCGGATATTCGTTGGTTGATGCTTATTGATGATGATATTTTTGATTAAAGTGTGCCCCGCACCTAGAATGGAGTGTAAAGGCGCTACCTTTTTAGCTAATAAAGGCTACGCTCCAGTTAGCCAAATGATGCTAAAAGGAGGGTCTGATAGGTTTCATTTTCCGATGCCCCACCCATTAACATTTACATATGCAAGTTAGCATCATGTGTCTAACTAATGAAGTATATACTCATGCTTTTGCGTTATTTTTACTCATCATGTGATTATTCACTTATGCGTGTGGTGATATTCAGTTTACTTAGCTTAGCTTGCGTGCCTCCATTTTGAGTATTTCTCTGAGCATAGATGTTATAAATGTTCAAGATGGCACGACCCCGGGCATCTTTTAGGGTGATGTTAAGGAGATCAGGGCAATTGGTCTGGTGCTCCTCTACTCTACAATTTAAAGAAGTTGCCACCCAGATGAGGAGGCCACCCGAGGGGCGTCCCCTCCCCGATGCCGGATAGACAGCAGAAATAGAGTAGGAAGAATATCCCACCTTGTCTCCTGGAAGATATAAATGGAGTACTCTTCCACAAGGGCATTCCAGTCCGGCAGGGCCAGCTTCCTGTCAATTCCAGCCACGTTCCAGCTGAAAATCCTAAGGACTGGATCCGTTACAGCTGGGACGCGGCTGGGCACGACATCACGGCGGACATCTGCTCCGACCGGAACGAGAGGCCCACTGCCCTCTCCTTTGTTACCCTGCCTCCCACCAGGTTCCCGGATGACAGATGGGGCTATATGGTTTATTGTTGGGGTGGATGAGCTGGTCAACAGTGCAGTAGGATGGGCAACCCCGCCCGCTTTGGGATCTCCCAAGGCCACCCCACAGACATCATCAAGTCAATAACCTGTAGAGCCCCAATTCAAACCTGACCAAGCTGCCTGTGGGTGGAACTGTGGTGCCACCGGATACTCTGGGCAGCCACTATTACTATGTTGTGTCTCAGCATATGGTGGGCCGATGTAATTCATAACAGGCCGCGGGTAGAAATAAGTTAAATCCACCACATCAATGCCTGGACCGCCCGCTACTTGGTTATGGTTACAGATTGTGTGTGCAACTCTGTTGTCTTTAAAGTTGACTACCACACAATCTCCTTCTAGGCGTTTCTTGCCCTGTCCTACCCAGCCTACCCTACGCACTCCGAGAATCAGCCCATCCAGGCCCCTAGGTAGCGGTTTGTTGGATTTCAACCAATGCAGAGTTTTATTCTTTAAGGCCTGGTGGGTTTCAAGGTGAACATCCTTCAGAGGGGGGACATTAATAAGAACAGCAACATATGGGTGGCAATCTGGGGGGAGATTTACTGGTGGACTCTTTGGAGTCGCTTTCAGCGGTATGACTGCTGAAGAGCCAACTCCCGGGCGGCTCGCAGCGGGTTTAGCCTGGGTAACTGGGCCGTCTCCCCTGCCATTGACCGCTACCTGAACCAAACGTTTAGACTTAGCCGAATCCCCACTAGCTGGCAACTTGGCATGGCCGGGTTTCGTATTTGAAGCTTTTGGTGTCTCAAGGGAGCTTGAATGGACCTGGGCAGTATGTGTGGTGGACCCAAGTTTGGCCGCGGTAGGAGCTGCAGGAGCAATGGTTGAGTCCTTAAAGACTGCAGTAGTAAGTGCAGTCATTATCGAGGGTAGAACCTGCACTACATCAACGGATACCCGCTTACCCATATTCCCGCCCATGCTGTCCTCCCTGGCTCTTGACTGGAGTTTAATAAGGGTTTTCATTGAGAAAAAGTTGTCCAGTGTAGTCTGCTCAAACCTGTCTAACCTTTCCCCCAGACCCTTAACTTGATCAATGAGCGGGACTAGTAGGGAATTAATCAGGTCCTCAATTTGTTTGAGAGAAGCAGGGTCATGCAGTATTACTGGTTTGTCAGGGGAGTTGGAATGTGCCTGCGCAAACTCAGGTGTAGTGCCTAGGGAAACGTACCCTCCTCCCATCTCGGGGTTCACTGAGGCTGAACCGTTACCTGATTTAGAGCCCAAACCCCTTGAAACATGCTTCCTTGGGCGCTTGTGCAGTGTGGTATGGCTACCCTTCCGCAAACTCACAACCCTTTTCCTTTTCCTTTTTGTACAAACTGAGGGGTCGTGGACCAAGCACGGCAAAATCGGAGCCTGGGGAGGGCCTTGGTGTAGCAAGGGCAAATCCTGGCTGATGGAGAGGCACGGGGGATCAAGGGTACGTGGACCCAAGCCCGCAGGACTGCCAGTAAGGGATGGCGATTGTGCTACCAAACTCTCCAACCTTTCAATGCTTGCTCTTATAGCAGCCACCCTTGGCTGCTCGACCAAGCCCGAAAGGAGAGGGGAAGGAGCGGGGATAATGTTAGGCGACAGGGCCTGCGCCATTGCACCAAGCGAGGAGCGTCTGGCCGGTAGGAGTTCCTGTGAAAGGCGTCGCTCCGTCATCACAATCTCTTTCTCTATTACAGCAGCTACTCTGGTGATGAATTTGTACATTGTACCTATCGTCGTACTCCCTGGACCCCCCTCACCCCCACCCCTTAGTATTTTTCCCGACCGAGTAGACATCGGAGTAGCTAGAACCTCAGCCAATGTTCAATCACCTTCGGGACCTGTGGTATCAGATGACAGGGGGGTGGCCCAGCCCAGCCTCTGACAGCCCCTGACTGCCACAGACTGCCCGCCATTTGGCCGGGCTTCGCTCGCGTCCCGCTACGTGAAAGCTGATCCTTGGTAAAGGGGCGTTGCGGGCGGGGGTCGTGGTGTCCAGGGGGCGCGGTGGCAATTGCCGGCACTGCGCAGGGGCTCCTGGTCAGTGTAGTCCCTGGCGCTTGCTCCGCCTCCCAAGAGCTCCTCGTTGCTCTCAATGGCCGCACTTCTGGAACAGGAGAGAAGACACGAGCAGCCCCTCGCTACCCACGCGAAGTGGCACCCGCGAAGCGGGTGCGGCGAGTGGTGGAATGGGGTAGCGGTATCCCCTCAGGAGAGGGGATAGAGGGCAAGCTTCGGTCAGATGCCATGAGTCCCGCACCAGAAGGACCACAGGTACTCTCTGAGTTGATGTCCCACCTGCTTGACAAAACCCCCGGCCTTTTACACCTGGCTGGGCGGGGGGTGTGGTGTCCAGGGGGCGCGGCGGCAATTGACGGCACTGCGCAGGGGCTCCTGGTCAGTGTAGTCCCTGGCGCTTGCTCCGCCTCCCAAGAGCTCCTCGGTGCTCTCAATGGCCGCACTTCTGGAACAGGAGAGAAGACACGAGCAGCCCCTCGCTACCCACGCGAAGCGGCACCCGCATTGCGGGTGCGGCGAGAGGTGGAATGGGGTAGCAGTATCCCCTCAGGAGAGGGCAAGCTTCGGTCAGATGCCACGAGTCCCGCACCAGAAGAACCACAGGTACGCTCTGAGTTGATGTCCTTCTCTAGTTACGCCTCCCAATATTTACTTTGTCTGCGGAGACAATGGGTATCTGTGGCTGCCTGAGGGTTGGGGTGGAGTCTGTTATCTGGCCTATCTGCTTCCATCTGTGTATGTGGCACCCTCCGACTACCATAAGACTCATTGTAGGTTCCCCAGTCCGCCAGAGCAGCGCATAAGGAGGGCGCTTCAGGTTGAGGATGTAGATCACACTGACACCTCTCTACAACAATGGACAGATTTTTCTAAGGGTTTACTGCCATTCTGGGGTCCAATATTTAACAGTAGGGCCGTAGATTATCGAGGGTAATGGAGAAAGTAGTTAACACTGAAGCAGACATTGCTGCTAATATGTCTGTTGAGATGCAGGCTATGAGATTATTTACGATCCAGAACAGGATGGTGTTAGACGTCATTCTTGCTGATAGGGGTGGAGCCTGCTGCGTCATTGGAACGTCTTGCTGCGTATATATTCCTGATTCAGCCCCGACTGTTAACTTGGCAGTACAGAAACTTCATAGACTAGCGACTGAACTTCATCAGGACACTGGGACATGGTCACTGCAGGGGTGGCTCTGGGGTGTTTTCTCCTCGTGGGGCTGGAAAATACTAATGGGAATTGTAGGAGTAGTGGGTGTGCTCCTGACATGCTGCCTTTGCATTTACTGCCTTCCCCCTTGTTGCTCAATGTGTGCTAGCAATTTGCGGCCCTCAAGAAAAGTGACTGGTCAACATCCTGCTTCTACTGCAATAGAGCTTCCGGATATTCGTTGGTTGATGCTTATTGATGATGATATTTTTGATTAAAGTGTGCCCCGCACCTAGAATGGAGTGTAAAGGCGCTACCTTTTTAGCTAATAAAGGCTACGCTCCAGTTAGCCAAATGATGCTAAAAGGAGGGTCTGATAGGTTTCATTTTCCGATGCCCCACCCATTAACATTTACATATGCAAGTTAGCATCATGTGTCTAACTAACGAAGTATATACTCATGCTTTTGCGTTATTTTTACTCATCATGTGATTATTCACTTATGCGTGTGGTGATATTCAGTTTACTTAGCTTAGCTTGCGTGCCTCCATTTTGAGTATTTCTCTGTGCCTGCGAGTCGCACTCGCCCATCCCCCCTCCAGTAGGAATAGAAAAACCCTAATGCAGAAGTTTTTCGTTTCTCAGCTAGCTGTGGCCGAAACTAACAAGTTCCTTATCAGTAATGTTCTCATGCACCAGAGACGCTGAGGCCCGGCTCCGCGGCCTTGGGCAGAGATATCCAAATGTTGCCTTTGCAGGTGCAGATGCCTCTTGTATGATGCCATTGTTCCTCACTCAGTTCAGTATTTTTCCAGAAGGGGCGTGTTTTGCTTCGCTGTACCATGTTATAATGTATTGCTGTGATGATATGAGTTAGTCCTCTCGGCGCACTCTTAGGGGTGCGGTCGGACAGAGCCCTCTCATATGGGAGTTTGTGGCCTAATAAAAATACCTTGTTTATTCTTCTCCACTGTCCGGCCGACTTCTTACTGAGTAACTGTAGGTGAGTGTGGTAAGTCACTCGGATGGATTTGAGCCACGCTTATCATGTCTTAATTTTCTTTCAGGTGCTACATAATCAGTTCTTCTCTTGCATTAGTTAGTAGCCCGCTACTGTCCCTCAAGCTGCATTCTGCCAGCATTTTATGCAACCACCACCAGTGCACTTTCCTAACTTACATCACATTAACCATGCCCTCTCCTACCCATCTTCTAAGCTAGATGCCATTGGCTATGATTTTTTCCCAGGATCTCCCATGCTTTTTTTATGGCACCTATGTCCTCCTCCACCATTTCGAACGGCTGATCCCTGACATTGGTTCCTTGCCTCTGCAACCCACCTCTTTCTCTTGCCCCATAAATGGTCTGATCCAAGTCTTTCACCAATCCCTCTTTCCTAACTGCCCTCATAAAGCTAACTAAACTTGTCCATCTTATGCTGGCATTCTAAGATTCTAACCCTGCCTTAAACCACCCTGGCTATCACCCAAAGTTCATATCTTTCACCGGGTAAAATTGCCAAGGTCCATCATGAATGGTCCCACTGTATCCGACATCTAAAGTATTCCAATTTTGCTGTAGGCTGCACCTTGAGTGGTTCACTACTGCTGGGCATTACCTGGCAATGCCGTTAAGGCAATTTCGGCGCTGGCTCGTGATGTGGTTATACTAGTTGCACTTTTCCACGTTCTAAAGCCGTCCCTGCCACCATTAAGCCTAGCCCTTCCTTCCTCCTTTCTTGGGTGGTGCATGTGTCTACTCACTGCATACCATTGGCCTCAACCATACCAGGGTAGCCCTATAACTGGGCCAGGATGAAGAAAGCTTGTGGGAGGGACACACTAGTGATGCATTGTCTACATCTCACCAGTCCTTAAAAGTCTCACTTGGCTTCCCATCGAAGAAAGATGCATCTACATGACATCATGTATCACCCACAAAGACATACATGCAAAAAAAACAAATATCTAGAATTTAAACTATCTAGTGCAACAAACGTCTGGGCTCTGAGAAGCTCCAACTCTGTTATTCTCATACCTCCCAAACTTAAAAAAATCATCTCAGGCACGCTCCTTCCCTAGAAATGCCCCCAAGATTTGAAACTCACTCCGTAAGGACCTTTGCTGCAACCCCTCCTTTTCTTGTTTCAAACAAGTCCTCAAATCTCTACTACTCAACAACTACTTCAGCAAAACACCAGTTGATATACGTCTCCCAAAGACCCAACCCTCTTTGACAATTTCCATCGTGAAAGTCCCCTGACTAATTGACTACTTAGATTTGAATCCGTCCCCATCCATATCATCCAATCGCTGTATTGTTATATATTACTGTATCCTTACTGTGGACGACTTTACTACTCTATTGTCCTATATTTTTCTATATGACTGGTTAATCCTGTAGAAACTTAGGGCTAGATGTAGGTAATTTGATTTTACAACTTCTTAAATACCGAGTTTTACCGATTCGGTATTTAAGAAGTGGTAAAATAGAGGGGGGGGGGGGGATGTAGGTATTACAGAATCTGTAAATACCGAATCGTTAAGATTCGGTATTTACCGATTCTGTAAATACTGATTCGGTAATGCCCATTGATTCCTATGGGCATTGAAGCCCATAGGAATCAATGGGCATTACCGAATCGGTATTTACCGGTTCGGTAAATACCGATTCCAGCAAGGGTGCAGGGGGTGTCACTTTGACACCCTCTAGCACCCTAAATACAGGCATGTGTGCCATGTGGCACACAGACATGCCCTAAGGGCATGTCTGTCTGTCACATGGCATAGGTGTGCATGCACACATGTGCATGCACACCTGGATACGGTATTTTACCACCCAATTGTGGTAAAATACCGAATCTGAAAGGCCTTTGGGACTCAGAAGAGTCCCACCTACATATGGAAGTTACCGAATCGGTAAAAATACCGATTCGGTATTTTACCGATTCGGTAAATTTACCGATTCAGTAAAATTGGCCCCCTACATCCAAAAAACCCATTTACCGGTCGGTAACAGCCGAAATCGTCCGTTACCGGCCGGTAAATGGCCACCTACATCGGGCCTCTAATCTCAAAACATATAAAGCTGTCTGAAACCCTTGGGTCCAGCCAGCTCAATAACAAACTCAGAAAATAGAACAAATAACATTAATAAATGGAGAAGCTCACCTTCCTCATGCTGAAGAATAGCACATTTGTATGAACAGAGTAATGTACTTTATAACAAAAGAGCAGCCATTTGGGGGTGGGTGGGGGGAGGTCAGCACAAGCTGGTGTTGCGCTCTAGTGTTCCTTATTGGCATGTAGGTATGCGGCAGCATGGGTTCTGCATACTCCGTTCCCAACACTGTTCCCTCCTATGGCAGGTAGCTGTACTGCTGAGATACTGAACCTTGTCTTCATACAGAGAGAATCTCTATTTCTGCAGATGGAAATTAGTGAAATCATGTTTTTGAAGGATTTCATACACAGGGCATATGTATCAAGCCTTTTTCCTGTTTGCAAACGGGCAGATTCTCAGAATCGGCCCATTTGCGAATTTGAAAAATGCTTTTGAGATGTATCATTCCAAAAGGCCATTGCAGAATAGAGAAATGCAAAAGTTGTGATTCTCTATTTTGCGAATGCAAATAAGGAATTGCCAATTGCGATTCCTTACATGCAATTCTGGAAGCACCAGAAATTTGCTATTTGGCCTTAAGGAATTGCAAATTACCACCAACTTCAAGTTGGTGGTAATTTGCGATTTTCTTTAAAAAAACACTTTTTAGATTTTTTAAAAGTGCTATATATCGCACATACATGCCCTCAGGGCATGTATGTGCGCAAAATTGCACACATGCATATTTCAGGGTTGCAACAGGGTGTCCTTTTGGCACCCTTGCAACCTTGAAATTGCATTCTCAATTTCTGATTCTCTAATTGTTAATCGCAAATTGAGACTGTCTTCCCATTCATTCCTATCGGCCTCCTAGCCCATAGGAATGAATGGGAAGGTATTCCTTAATTGCGAATCTCAATTTGCGATTCGCAAATAAGAAATATGTAGGATTCGCAAAATTTTTAGCAAATCCTACATACATTGCATTTTGCGATTCTCTAATTGCGATTATCTAGAAATCGCAATTTGAGAATCTCAAAACTCTTTTTTGATACATATGACCCATAGTGAGACAGTAATTCGCAGAGAGGGGTTGTTCTACCCTTTGCGTGAAACTACATGCAGTACTATGGAGAAGAAAACCAAGGTAATGAACTCTGTTGATGTATTGCCGTGGGACTAGCAGCAGATTGTTGACCTCTGTGTACCGATATCAAGACAGTATCTGGGACTTATGTTTGGGAATATGGGAGTTCTTTGTTTAGTGAAAAAGCATTCACTATGAACTGTGGAACTATACTCTAGAGATCCTTATTAATGTAACTGATACTCTGTTGTGCTGTAACAAGTGAATACCATTACCTTAGGACATAATGAAAGTAACACTGGTAGACATAGCTAAAATCATTTGAGCAATCCTTGCATAATTTGAGTTTAGTAGTAGCTAGCCTGTGTGGTTCCAGCAGTTATCATTACCTGTCGTTAGACAGTAAAGGAACTGGAGTGAGAACAGGTGAGACTCTGTCTATGGTTTAAGACAGGGAGTATGTTTGTGTAAGCTCATAAACTCATAATCTAGTTTGTATTCCTCTAAAAGTAGAGCTGCATAGAGTTTTTTTTAATCAGTCTTTATTCATTTTACATATTTTATTTAATGTTATCATCACTCGGCGCTTTACTGAATCAGGATTTGCTGGCAAAGTAAAACAGCCATGTCTTTAAAAGTTTTTAAAATGTGCCCAGCTCCGTTCATGACCGAATGTGTAAGGGCAGTTTGTAACAATTGATGCCTTAAAGGGTAAAATAAGTACACAAACTAAGACTGTATCGAAAAAACGAGTCCTCGGATACTAATTTAATCGCCCTGGGAAAGAAACGATATATAGCAATCATAAAGTAGAAGACTACTCCTTTACCCTTGGTTCTACCGTGGAGACACACACAAATTTACTTTTTTTACACAGTGTATTCTCGCTTCTGTTTGTAAACCCTCTATATTTCCAACTCCAGAAGTCAGAGTGGCATTTGTGCTGTCATATTTATGTGGAGAGACTGCAGCATGGTCCAGGCCTTTGGTGGCCCATAACTAGTCTCGCTTTTATCACTCTGTTGCATTCAGAAAAGAGATGCTGAATGCTTCTTTTTACCGTAGAACACTCACACAAACCGCAGACAGTGAACTGCGTAACTTAAGGCTAGGCGGAAGAGATGGCCTAGCTGACCCAGTTCAATATTTGTCCTAGAGGAGGAATGGCCTGGGTAGAAGAGAGCCCTCTTTTGTAAAGGACGGAATGACCAACCCAAGGATTGATTGGCTCAAGTACCCAAAAGACAGACAGGGTTTGAGGAATTACTGGAGTTAGCACTGCAGTTAGATCCTGGTCAAAACTAGAGAAAGGGAGGAAGGAAGAGGAGTAGAACCTCGGCCCAGCTCCACAAAGGTTTAGCGTCGGGTTAGCATTACTTGTGTAACGCTTACCTATCACGAGATTAACAAACCAACACTAATGGGCATTAGCTTTGATTTGTTTGGAAAAGTAACGCAAAGCAGTGCAAAACGCTGCTTTGCATTACTTTGTGTTAAGGGGTGTTACATGAGTGGTAAGTTGGCGTTCCCATGCAACCACTTATGCATTTTGATGCTGAACCCTAGCTACTAACATTAGTGGACAGAGTTTAGCGTCAGAAATTAACGCAGCTGGAAAGCAGGCATTAAAAAAAGAAATATTTTAATTTCCCCTTTCTTTTCTTGCTTTGTGTGCAGCGCACATACAAAGTAGGAAAAGGTTTGAAACTTGTCTAGCCATAGTATTTTGTCTTGGAAGCGGATCCATATCTCTGTGAATAGGGCACTCTCCTGCTCTTTCCCCTCACACAACACAGCGCAGTCTCTTAGGGTGCGGCGCTGCGCTGCGCTGCATTGCACGACACATTTCAGAATCTGGTCCTCCTGTTTTCTCACTTTGCAGAGGAGAGTGAGCAGAGCAGCGCTGCTTCTGCTCGTGAGCCATTGCAGAGCGGCCCGGCACATTCATCCTCCACTCACTCAAGAGAAAGAAAGGAGAAGAAGGAAGTAAGAGTCCATATAATGCAGATTACCTACTCATTTCTGAGAGATGGTTCTAAGATTGTACTGAGAACATTGTACAGGTAAAATCCAGGATGGGATCACCTCCACTTTGCATTGAAAGGAATGCCAATGTTGGGGGAAGATCAGGAGATTCCAGTGCAAGTATCTAAGACAAGGACAAACAGGCTGCTGATACCATGTGTTTACATGAGTGTGACCTTGACTCATAGGGGACAGGTTTGGTATCAGAGGCTCTCGTCGATTCTGGACATACATGAGCTTGTATACTCATTGTCTACCATAGCAAATACGACGCCCTACCCAGAAACAGGTTTGTTTAGACATCATAGATGCACTTCAACTGCAACTAGAGCTACCTTGGTTATGATAAAATATCTTCAACATAACCTGGGAAAAGGGAGACAACTTATGACTGTATATTTGAGAAACACCTGTTGCAGGGAGACAGGATCTAGTGTAAGTCCATCCATCAATGGCACATTGGGTGAAGATGAATTAAAAATGGGGGAAACCATCCCTCAGGAATTTCATAAATTAATTATCGGTGTTTAGTAAGAATGCGACTGAATTTCTTCCACCTCCAAATGGGCCGAATGGCTGTTGTATGGATGTCATACCCGGAGCTTTGGTACTCTGCAGTGCAGTTTACAGGCACACTGTCAAGGAAACAATTTAATATGAGACAATTTCTAGATGTTAATTTAGCCATTGTAACCCCACCTCCTTGTTTCAGTTTTGCATCACCTCTGTCCGTTTCACTGCTTTTATCAACACATCTGAGTGAGTTTCTTATGGGTGGCGGAGGTCAACTGTAACAATGCTGAACAGCACAGCTGTATGGAACACAAAACCCTGCACAGCAGGCAGTGGAAGCCATATTGGATGGAGCATGAGATGGAGAGGCACTCTGCTGTGCACTCTGGCAGACTGATACACAGGAGCGAGTCTTGCATCCCTGCTTCCCTGCTTTGCTCCATCCTGTGGCAAGCGCCTATATTGCTGAGCACACATAACCTTTGTTTTATGCAGATTTCCTGCATTTCTGATAACTCTGATTCTTTGCTTCAGCAAACCACTGGACCCATGTTTTGGAGAATGTCATGCGAGGTGAGGCAGCGATTAGCAGGCCGGGGTTGTTCATGTCCTTTGCTTGAACAGTTTGTAGCCACATACAGTACTATGGTAGGGCGAACCATGGGGATGACATTAGGTATAGAAATATTGCTGTTAGGCAAACAGTGGGCCATGAACCTATGTGCGCAGATATCAACAATAATACTGGGATCTATTTATCGGAATTATGGATTTATTTTAAAGTAACATATTTTGTATGCACTGTGCAACTGCGTTCAAGCGATTCTTATCAATGTTATTTGTTTTATTACTGACACTATTGCCGAGGACAAGTGCCATGTTATATTATGTTAAATTGATTTGTGTAGCGCACTAATCACCCAAGAGGGTGTCCAGGCGTTTGGGTAGGTGTGTGATCCCAAGTTGCCTATACGAAGAGCCAGGCTTCAGCTTCTTGCGGAACTCAAGAAGTGAGGAGGAGTCTCTGACGTGTTGAGAGAGGTCATTCCATGTCTTGGGTGTGATGTAGGAGAATGAGCAGCCTCCAGTTTTGCTTTTGTACAGTGGCGTAGGGCACGCCCCACTCTAGCAGCTTAAGCAGAGGCTGCCTCTTGGCTCGAAGGGCTGGTGAGCTGCGTTCCACTAGAACATGAATTTATTATGTGTAGGAAGCCGGAACCCCAATAAATGTCACTGTTAGTGAAACTCACGACAGAGGGATGTGGCCTTTGAGCTGCTGCACAGTGAACAAAATTAAAAAAGAAGAAAGATGAGAATAGGGAAAAAATTGAGAGGGGGACAGCTTGAGAAAGTAAGCATGAAAGAAAAAGGTAAGACGGAAAAAGTGTGGATGAAAAAGTTGCAGGAGATAGAGGTATAAAAACAAGCATTGGCATAGCCAATAGGTCTCACCTTTGGGACCTTTTAAGTGTTTTGCTTGAGCTATGGGGGGGGGGGAGGGTGGGGTGGGGGTTGTGAGGAGGGAGGGCAGGTAAACAAGGCACCATGGACTGAACGTAAATCAAACAGCTGTCCAGGCTTTTCGATGAAATTATTACAACTTATTTCACAAGAAGGTCGGCGTAGGCAGCCCCGAGTGCTGTGTGCTCTAGATTTGGAACAACAAAGGAAGGTCTCGCGGCTGTGCTCCGAAAGGACCATTTGGCAGTTGCACAGCCTCCTTCACATGCAAACACACAGAGGCAGACACACATGCAGAGAGACAGCCGAACACACTCGCAAACCACACACACTCATTCACAATATCACTGAGACACGGAGATACACAGGCAGACAGAATTACAGAAACCCAGAGAACTAAGTTGGCTAACTTAAAGAAGTCTGGTGCTGCATCATAATGAAATGACTAACAGGCTTCCTAACTATGTATCTCAAGAATTGCGACTCCAAGAAATAGTTCTGGGTTCTTAAATCATCAAATCACATTATAATAGAAGTGAAAAAGAGCCCAAAGAAAAGGTTTGAAAAGGGGATAGGAATTATGCCCAGAAGTGCGGCGCTCAAAGGAAAGTCAACCCAATGAAGAGAAATAGACAAGGCGCTTGTTTTAAGGTAAACACCAGCACTCATGACAGGACAGACACGCAACTAAAGCCAAATAGGGGCTGGGGGGATTCTTCCAGCAATAGTAGAGTGGAGATGCTGGGTCTCTAAGAAGGTGCGAAAAAACAACAGCTCCTAATTTACAAGCAAAAGGTCTTTAAAAGACCTGTGAAGTACTCGGACGTGGCTGTGTGTTTGGCCCGGAAGCAGTCTCAGCCCGGGCTGCTACACACGGGGGAGGATGGTTGGGGGGGGAGGATGGTTGGGGCAGGGGGTATCAGCTGAGGCTGAAAACAAAGCAACAACTTCAGGACTAAAGGAAATCAGGCAGAAAAAAAAACCACACGATCTGTGATTTTGTCTTTTATTTTAAATGTGTTATTTCTTTTAGTCGCTGTGATGCCCATTTAACTAATAGAGTATACAAATTATATGTACACCAAATGCCCCGCACACCACATTTGTGGATTTTTTATGTGTTTATGTGAACAATTTCTAAAAATAACATGAAAGAAACAAAGATCATGTCTGTGGTATGCTGTTTGATCGTCCACTTACAGAAAAAAATATTATTGCGGTGACACTCCTGAGAAAAACAGTGTGAACCCGGCTTCCCTGCTATTTCCGGACTCAAACATTTCTTTTAAACACATACGGTACAGGATGAAAGGCTGTCTGTGCGGAAGATCTGCTTTGTGATTGGCCGAAATTATGGCGGATGTCACGTTTTAGGGCAGGATGATATGGCTCTGTACATCCGTGAAACCTCAGCCATTACCGCTGGTGAAACCGGGAATGTAGCAACCTCTGTGGCCTCTGCAGCAACAGGGATGATTCATCTGCGGTGTCACCTGAGAAAATCTGAGGCTTGGCTCGTGCGCAGACTGGGTTTGATGACGATCACACTGTTCTTCCGTATTTAGGGCACGCTGTGCCTCACCTTTGTTAAAAAAACAAGCCCGCGAGT
Organism: Lissotriton vulgaris; assembly: GCF_964263255.1. NCBI lineage: Eukaryota > Metazoa > Chordata > Amphibia > Caudata > Salamandridae > Lissotriton > Lissotriton vulgaris. The sequence continues at coordinate 1,992,564,743 of NC_141691.1, forward strand.
GGTGCGCGAGAGCACGCACACGTGCGCTTGTGTGAGGGAGCAGCCCATATGTTTTCAATTATCGCGCACACGTCTGGGCACGATAATTGGAAACAGATGTTGCCCGTGCGGATAACCACACTGGTTAGGCCTTGGGAGGAGCAAAGGCGAGACATGCACCCGCCTTTTTCCAAATTGCGTGCTGTCTTTTTGAAAGACAGAGACCAATTAAAATAAGCAAAAAAAAACACACATGCACAAGCGTGTGAAAAGACCTGGTCAGCTGCAAGAGGCCCTCTTCATAGGGCAGCGCATGCGCGCCGCGCTAAGGCTCAGCCTAAAAAATGGAATTAGGAAGGGTGAAAGGAAAGGAAACACACAAAGAAAAAAATTATAATTGAAGGGTGCAAGGATGGATAAGTGGAAGGGGGAAAGATGGAAGTTTGAAATGGAGAATAGATGGAAGGGTGGAAGGATAGACAGAAGAGGAAAAGATTGCTAGGCGAAAGGAAGAATTCATGAAAAGATTGGAACATGAGTGAAATGATGGTTGAAGAGATAGTGTTAGGATTGATGGGTGGGTGGATGGATCAATGAATATATTGATAAGTGGAAGGTTGAAATGCAAGATGGAAATATGAAAGGGTTATCGGATGCGTGGATAGGAGAAAGTATGGTTGGATGGGTGGATGGAAAGGTGAAGGTAAGGACGGGTGGATGAATAAATAGATAGAAACTAGTAGATAGGGTGTGAAAGGATGCATGGATGACAGTATGAAGGGAACTCTTTTAAGGAGTGTCAGGTTCGCCCACTTCATGTGCTTTATGATTAGAGGAATCGTTCGTCGTTCAAGTGGGGAGTATTTTAATTTCTTGGCTACTCCATTGCTATTGTAGATGAGGGGAATGTGTGCAAGTTATAGTGAGAAGCGCATAGGTGTCTGGTGGGTTGGTGAAAGTGTATGCGAGTGTTCAGGCATTCTGGTCCTGTGTTATGCCGGGCTTTGTATGTGTGCTTGAGAGGTCTGAATTGGCTGCGCTTGTGAATGGGGAGCCAATGAAGTTTCCTGAGGTACAGTGTGATGTGGGTGTGGTGTGGTTGAGTATGAGTCTAGCAGTGGTGCTCTAAACCTCACCCACAAACTCCAGAATGTCCAGAACACCTCCGCCAAACTAGTCCTCATCCTATCGCACCACTGCCACATCACCCAACACACTACACTGGCTCCCAGTCGAGAAGAGACTCACCTTCAAGCTTCTTACTCACGCCCACAAAGCCCTCCCCAACACCGGACCCACCAACATGAACCACCGCCTCACGTTCCATGCAACCCAAAGACTCCTTCGCTCAGCCCAGTTTGCTCTTGCGATGGTGCCTCGCATCAAGAAGACCAGAACAAGAGGCTGCTCCTTCTCTTTTCTCGCGGCCTAGGCATGGAACACCCTCCCACTCCACCTCCGACAGACACCAGCACTCTCCAAATTCTTGAAGGACCTCAAGACCTGGCTCTTCAACTAATCAGCATGATCATCCAGGAGCTGCGCCCCACACCACCTAGATGATGAGTAGTTGCGCTTGATTGATTGAGTGATTGATTCTAGATGGTCTGGAGTCTGTGTAGGAGTTGTTTGGAGATTCCGGCATAGAGAGTGGAGAAGTGTGGCTCACTGGTTAGAGCAGGCAGACCCTGAAGCAGAGGTCAGACCCGGGACGAGGGTTCAATTCCCAACGCGGCAGGGTCTTGAGCCCAAATGTCCATGGACTCGATAATTCTCGCTTCGGTGCCTACTCTAATCATGGGTTCACACTCTGCAACTCTGGGCATTAAGCTTGCTTAATCTCCACAACGGCCCCCCGCAGCGGGATGCCTGGCTTTCACCTTGGGGATGCCCTGTAGGGGCTATCTCACAGGGAAAAGCCAGGACGGGTTCCCAATGCAAGCGCCGAGATGCCTCCCGGTGATTCGAGCTCTATATAAGAAGACATAAAAAAAAAAGAGTGTTGCCGTAGTCCAGCCTGATGGTGAAGATGAGTGTTTGCTTGATGGTCCGTCTGGTGTTCTGAGGCAAACATTTATAGATTTTTCTCCGCATGCATAGGATGTGGAAGCAAGAGGTGCACTCTGCATTGATTTCAGCCGCCATATTGAGCTTGTCTTCTAGGATGATCCCTAGATTTTTTGTGTGGTCGATGGGTGTGTGTGTGTTGGTCTTAACTCCGACGGCTACTAAGTGGAGTCCCATGGGGCGGTCTCATTGACGTAGACCAGCTCTACCGTCTTGTCGGAGATGAACTGTAGGCAGTTGGTTCACAACCAGTCTACCATGGTTATGCAGTTGGTGAAGCTGTTTCTGGTAGTGATTGTTTTGTTCACAGTGTAAGCCACTCTGCTTATATCTGAGAGTTGTCAAATTCCGACTGAGGTTGAAGCTGTGATCTTCACAGACCAAGAACTGCAATTGCAAGAACAAGAACACTGCACACTCCTATCCTGCACCGCCAGAACTGCATCTGTGAGTGGCACAAGAGATTGGGGAAGCAGAAAGAAACCTATACAGACTTAAGGCTCTTAACCGGTGACCTTGATTTGGTGAAAACAAACTGAACTGTTGTACTTTGGGCTATTGTAAGTGAACTGCACCTGTGCCTCATCAGTGACTTCCCACAGTTACACACTAGAGAATGTAGACACTAGGAAATCTCTGTTAACAGGCAGTGGATACTATACATGTTAAGAACCTCAATGAAGATTGCAAACAGGATTACAACCCAATGTCTGAGACCCTAATTGCACTGTGTAGTATTACATTATGCTGGGTGATTAAAGTGCTTTTTTTATGCAAAACATAAGTACTAAGGGGCATATTTACAAGCCCGTATCACGTTTCAGTGGTGATAGAGGCTTTGCCTTATTCACAACACGGCGTTAAGCCAACGCCACCTTGTGAATACGGCACCCCTTCACGCTATACTTAGCATGAAAGCGGTGGGCAATGGATGTTCCAGTGGGCGTTTCACCGCAACATCCATTGATTTTGACGCTGCCCCATATTTACATGGGTGGCGTAAATATGGGGCAGCGCCAAAATTAAGATCAGGGAAAACCTGGTCTCAAACAGGTAAAACGAGTAGAAATGCTTCATTTCTCCTTGTTTTTGCTGTTCCTTTGTGTGCTGCATTGTGTATCACACATAGAAACAGTAAAACGCCACGTATGATTGTTCATGTGCAAGGAGGTGTCCCTTCCTGCACATAAACAATCATTTTAAAAATGACGAGTTGCAGCTTCTATGTGTGCTGCTTGTAGTTAGAAATCGCCATTTATGATTGTTTATGTGCAGGCAGGGATACCTTCCTGCACAGAAACAATAATTTCCCACAACACAGGTACCCTTGAATCTGGTGCAAGGTTGCAAGGTGGCCTGCGTTGCTGCTAGGCAGCTAAATGTAGCACCAGCGCAGGGAAAAATGCAGGGCTGCACCGCATTGTTGTAAATACAGTTCAGACCTGCGTTTCTAAAGTGACAGAGCGTGGCGTTAGCATTCTTGGCTTAACACCGCGCTCCGCCACTTTAGTTGTAAATATGCCCCTGTGTCTATTGTTCAATTGTTGAGTCCTGAGACCTTGACCCCCACACTACCTCCCTGTGGAAACTTTTGATTGCTCACCCTTGCTACCCTGGGAGTCAAGTGCAGAAGGGGTGTACTTGGCACATTATGTAGAGCCTTAGCAGGATGGACCCCAGGACATAAGTGGCAAAGAACAACAACCACCACAGTTGAGGCACTGGAGCCTCAGTCTGCCCTGTGGTCCCCAAACGTTGGTCTCCAAGTACATAATCCATTCCATTTAGTTCAAAGGTCTGGTAAGAAAGTTCACACTTCAGAGGGTCTGGTACATGCCGCAGTCAGGGCCAGCACTGCTGCAAGGCGGGGCAAGGTAGCTGCCTTACAGTGCACCCACCAGGGTGAGGAGCCGGAGGTGGCAGACTCCAGCAGGGAGTTGCAAATCTCGTCCTTTTTCCTGAGGATGGGAGAGTGAGGGTTGTTATATTGTGAAAATTACATTTTACCGGTAACACCAAAAATTCTTACACAATTCTTGGCTACACGTAGGGCTGATTTAGAGTTTGGTGGGCAGAGTAGTGTTTGTCAGGATGGCGAAGCACGTTACCTCCGCCACCGCGAGAGAACGCCACTCTCTAAATTTGGAGATGACTTCTGGCCCAAGGGTTATCTTCACACATTGAAGGGAACCAACCTCACAGTGGTTCATTTCAAAGTACTAGATGTTTGGTGGACCACCAGTGTTGCTTTTGACCATTGACTACCAAATATTCAATTTTTTTTCAAATACATTTTTATTTTTCTATAAAAACAAAAAAGAAATTATAACCCCCAGGAGTTTTTTTACACAGATTGTGTGTGTGTGTGTGTGTTTTGGGGGTGGGGGGGGGGAGGGTCATTATTGTTTCTTTCCTGTACCTCACTTCTGGGTTTTTCCTGGCAGTGATGGACAGGAAAAAAACATATTACCAGGTCACCCTAAATGGAGCGGGCAATGTAATGTCCTTCCTCCGATGCCCCCTACTCTTCTGGACCGTCAGAGGTACACTTAAGGTTTCTCGTCTCTAAACGAGGCAGGCGAACGCAGGGCAGCATAGTCCGCCCTGTTTGCGACAGAGTAGTCTATCTGCCAAACTCTAAATCAGGCCCTTAGTATTAAAGTTGAAACCCTGCAGCTGGCAGTCCCTGATTGTGATGCTTGGCAATGCCAGGTCATTTTAACTTCCTTCCATCTGTGACTGTCCCACTGCCAACTTTGTGGGCTCATAAATTTTGGAGCTTGCAACTTGAACCTCAGATGACAACCAGTGTAAATCCCTGCACATAGTTTCCGCCTGATATAGCCTTAGCCCACTCCCTTTCAGCGGTCAGGACTGTGACAGGTCCATTTTCTTCTGCTCACTGTCGCCCAGCTGAATTCTGATACATGGAGTTTCCCCTCATATGCTTCATGCAGAGTCTGAAGCTTCAAATGAATGAGTTTGTAGTTCTGGCATTTGCATTTTGAGAATGAAGTACTACTTTATGGATAGTCTCATGCAACTTTATGTGGGAAGAGGCTTGGTGCACTTGCTAAGAGTGGTATTTTAGGAGAGGTTGTGCACCTGCTGTGTTTGTGATACCTGATAGGTGAAGAGGGATTATGCACTTGTTTGGAGTGTGTTCCTTGGGGAAGAGGAGCTGTGCATTTACTATGAATATGACATTTAAAAAAGGGTTGTGTAAGTGTTGTGTTTGTGATGGTTGGTGAAAGGTGGTTGGGAATATGCCACCAGTCTGATATTTGTTTGGTTGTGCATATGCTAGGGGTTTGATATTAGAAGATGAGTTGTGCTCCTGCTGTGGGTGTGATATTTGGTGAAAGGGGTCTGGGCTCTTGCTATGTCTGGGATATTTGTTTGGAGAATACCTCAGCATTTACTATCCATGTGCGTATTGTTTATTTAAAGAACCGTTAGCTATGAGAGTGATATCTGTTTGTTGAGCAGTAGATGTGCATGTTTTTTATGGCTGGGGATGTAGTGTGTGTCTATAGGTTTCAGGAATATCATGGGCCTCTGCCAAATCAGGTAAGACAGGAATAATAGTGCCCAGTGGACAGTTAGTCAGTGTTCACCACTGTGGGGATGTGATGGATCTGTGAGAGGAGCCATCCTCACTACCAGCACAATGTTCACTTGGAGTGTTCGACTAGCTGGGATCAATTAAATCAGTAGATGCACTAAAAGGAAGGCAACACCTGACACAGTAGACATCCATGTAATAAACCATCAGAATGACATAAAAGTCCAACCAAATGAATAAAGCATATATTATCTTAACCTGTGAGGAGGGCAAAGTTAGTGTAACAGTGCAGTACACTATGCACAGCCCTACCCAGTAGTACATTCCCTTTTCCAGTGTTCAAACTTGTTAGAGACTACAGATGGAATGTTAGTATAAAAGTAAGGTCCCATTAAAAGAGGCTTGTAGGAGGCCTGCTAATCCAGGCCCCTCCCCCCCTAAATTACCAATACCATGGGCATCTGAAATTCTAAGGGGGAGCATATCTCCTTGTAAGAAGTATGGGTTATTGGTTGTTGGGGGTGGAAGCCCTACTGAGGCAATAACCATAACCTTGTCAGGGTGAACCCCAAAAGTCAAAAAATTTACCTGGGCTTAACCCTCTAGTAGATTGGCACCAAGCAGCCTGGCTTAGCGTAGAGGCAAAGTATAAAGTATTTATGAAGCACATAAACATCAATAAAGTGAAAACACCAGAAAAATCTCAAACCAATTTATAAAAAGCACATTTAAAAAAATAACACACCATCACAACCACCTCAGAACATCTCAACTGTCGTATATTCAACACACGATCTGTCTGCAAGCATGGCTGAGATCTGAGACACCATCACCACCCTCACCTCAACGTCATGTTCCTCATCGAGACCTGGCTCAACACAGCATTTGCACTCAACATTGCATCAGCAATTCTCGATGGCTACAAGATAACACATCGAGACACCATCAACAAACATGGAGGTGGAATCAGAATCATTTACAAGGAAACCATCAACTGCACCATCACCGCAGACAATGTCACCCCGATCATGGAACATCTCAACTCCCAACTCCACACCAGCATCAAAACCACCATCAAAGGCACCCTCACCTACAAACCTCCAGGACCTCTCTCCAGCTTCTGTGATGCCATTTCCACTTGCTATTGACTTCAATCACTACATCTTCCTTGGAGACCTCAACTTCCACCTCAACGACACTGACAACTCCAACACTAGCAACCTCCTGGAGAGCATGAACCCCCTTGACCTCAATCAACTCGTCACCAACCCCATGCATATCGGAGGACATACCCTCAACCTCATCTTTCTGAGGGTGTCAAGTACAGCCACATCACTGAACTCGCCTAGACAGGCCACACCATTGTCCACTTATCCTCACAGGTCTCTATGGCACCACCTCAAAACAGGAGCAAAGTATCAGAGAGCAAATGGACCAACTCTCTCAACTCCTCCCACCCAAACTCCTCAAACAACCAATAACAGCCCGCCAAGAACTTCTCTGCCTGGATCACTGACTGTCTGACAGAGTCGCTTCCATCAATCCCGCAGAACCCAAGAGACCCTCTAAACAGGCCAGCTGGTATGCCACGGAACTAAGAGCTACAAAACGTAACTGCAAGCAATTGGAGAGAAGGTGGCATACCAGCAAGGACACCACAGACCAAACTGGGTTATAAACTGTGCTTAACCCTTACCATGAACTCCTGAGATGGATGAACAGGAACGCCCTTGCCAATCACATTGAAGCCATCTCCAACAGCAGCAAAGAACTATTCAACATTGTCAAAGAGTTCTACAAACCCACTGCCCCCCAAAACATCCCCTCACAGGAACTCTAACACACCTTGGTGGACATCTTCCACAACAAGATCTCGGACATCTACAAAAACTTTGAGCTTCAACCCACTGCTACCGAGATCCTCAGCCTCATTGCCCTGACAGATGCAAACCCCGATCACCTGCTAACCACCTGAAACCAGCTCACAACTCAAACCACCACCGATATAATGAACTCCATCCACTCAGGAGCACCAATGGACCCCTGTCCCCATCACATTTTAAACCTGGGAAGCAAGTTGATCAGCAACAGACTCACCACCATCTTCAATGCTTCCATCGACATGGCCACCTTCCCTGATGAATGGGAAACATGCTGAAGTCAAACCTCTCGTCATGAAACCATCTGCCGACCCCAGCGTACTCAAGAACGTCCATCCCATCTGTTTACTCCCCTTCCTCATCAAGGTCTTTGAACAAACCATCAACCGATCATGGAACAACTGGATGACAGCAATTTTCACCCAGTCAGGATTCTGCACCAACTACAGACACTGAAACTGCTCTCATTGTGGCCACCAATGACTTCAGAACCCTCCTTGACTGGGTAGAAACAGCAGCACTGATCCTTCTCGACCTCTCAGCAGCATTAAGACCGTATCCCCACTCACCCTTATCAACAGCCTTCACCACATCAAAATTCCAAGAAACGCCCTCAGATGGATCACCTCCTTCCTCACCGGAAGAACCCAAAGAATCTGCCTTGGAGGCCTTCACCTCCAAACACAAGAGTTACAACTGTGGCGTCCCTCAAGGCTCATCCATCAGCCCCACCCTGTTCAACAAATACATGAATCTTTGGCCAATATTGTGAGAATCTATGGGCTGAACATCATCTTCTACAATGACGACACCCAGCTCATCCTCTCACTATCAGAAGAACCTTACACCACAAGGGCCAACTTCCACAGGTGCATGACGAGCATTGCGGGCTGGATGAGAGAAAACTGCCTGAAACTGAACACAGACAAAATGGAAGTATTAATCTTCGAGCACAACACCTCTCCATGTAATGACTCCTGGTGGCCTTCTGAACTAGGACTCTCACCCACACCAACGGACCATGCCCACAACCTCGGCATCGTCCTGGACAGCAAACTCTCCACGGAAAAGAAGATCAAGGCAGTCTCTTTTGCCTGCTTTCTTACGCTCCCCAGATCTTCAAATGGCTCTTGATATACACCAAACGAACAGTCACCCAAGCCCTAGTCATCAGCAGGCTGGACTATGATAATGCACTCGATGCAGGAATCACCTTGCACCTCCTGAAGAGACTACAGACCATACAGAATTCTGCAGCCAGACTCCTCCTTAACCTCCCCAAGCGGACCCACATCACCCCCCACATCAGGAAACTCTACTGGCTCCCCTTTCAGAAGAGATGTCTATTGAAGATGCTGCTCCAATACAAAAATACAAGTCCCTGCCCAACCAAAGACCAGCTTACATCAACCACCACCTGAACTTCCACCAACCCTCCAGACACCTGCGCTCCACTTCCCTTCACCTCACTCATGTTCCTCTTGTATGTTCGAAGCTACAGCGTTGGTCGTTCCTTCTCCTACCTTGCAACCAGGTCCTGTAATGACCTCCCTCTTCACCTCCTGATCTCACCATCTCTCCTGGAATTCAGGAAAGGACTCAAGACCGGGCTGTTCAACTGAGCCTTCACAGCAAGATCCTCAGCACCTGGATACCCTCAGAGGTGATTAGCCGCGCTATGTAAGTATTGTTGATTGAAAATGAACTACAAGAATCCAATCAGTAGTACCATAGATAGCCCAAAAACATAAATCTTCATTTACAAAACCCATCCAGCCAATAATGGAGATTTACAGCATGAAAGTGTTGGCCGCCTGCCTTTACGGATCAGAGTTATGGAGCTTCACCAATTTCAGCACATTAGTCGTTGCAGAAAATAAATTTCTTCGACGAATGACTGGTGACCCCCAGAGCACTCCTTCGATCCCGCTCCAATATGATCTCGGGAGGAAAAAGATCGAGGACATGGTCAGATTGCGCCCCCTCCTATATTGGAGGCGTATAAAAACTACTCCTGAATTGAGTCATTACGCAGCTGGCCTCATGGACGTTGTTAGCTCCGACCGGTTTCATAAAATATCTTGGCTCAAAGAAGTTAGGAACTTGCTCCAAAAATTGCACCTAGATCATTTGTGGACTGCAGTGGACCCACATGCCTTCCCATCTAAGGCTTCATTGAAAAAAATGTATTGGGACATGATAAATAATACTGTATTGATTTCCAACCAACCATCTTTGTTGACATCCCAGTTCTTGGATTTTAAAACCACTCCTAAATGTGAACAGTACTGGGATTTGATCTCTAAACCCCTAGATAGGAAGCTGTATTTCCAGTTTAGAATTGGCTCTCTACCCCTCAATGCCTTTACGGCCAAATGGTCCCCTGGTAATGTAAATACTTGCTCTTATTGTAAAGCACATGTAGAGGACATCCCACATTTTCTGTTTGTTTGCCCATTATATGCTGCCCCAAGAAGTAGATGGTTAAAACCGGTTTGCAGGAATTTGGGGACAAGGAAATATCTAGAGGCACTAAGGATATTAAAATCAAACTGTGCCCCCAATGTTGCAATCGCTGTAGCCAAATACATGGGGTGGGCCTGGATAATACGCACACGCACTTTAAAACTGTAATTAATTATGGGAAATGTATTTATAATGACAAATTCAACTTGCTAAGGCCTTGTGCTGCGACTTGATTTTACAATGTATGAATTTTACAAATTGAAATATTCGCCAACACTGTATAAAATGAATGGTATTTAATATGTATTTTATCTTGTTCTTAAAATTCTAGCGTAGTATTTATTCTGTTTAGCTTAGGGAAACATGCTTTTATGACAATGTTGTCGAATAAAGTATTTAAACTTGAAACTTGAGATATTCAGTTTCGAAGGTTTAGGTAAATATACTTCATAAAACCACAAAGAGCCACTTGCAGTCATTTGGTCATGCTAGACCAGGGGAAAGTCACAAGTTCAGGCTGAACACGATGGAGTGTGGGCCAAATTCAGGGACCAGGTTAGTCCCTCTGAAAAGTTTCCTTCTCATATTCCTGCACAAAGAGTTCCTTTTGCGGTGGAGGAGGCTATAAGCAGCAGGAAAAGCATTTCGGATGGTTGTCGCTGTAGCACGAACAGCAGGCCTGATGGCACAAATGTTCGGCACTGTGGCATGAAGATCTGGTCAGCGTTGCAGAAAGTAATTGCTGGAGCTTTGCGTTGATGGTCACAGAGGGATGCCGTTGATGTAGCACAAAGTGCAGATCTCATGTTGCTGGTCATGGCTGGCAGTCATAGCGTGAAGAGTCGGATTCACCAGAGATTTGCATGGACGGTCTTGGCGGGTGGCAGGGTCTCTGCACGAAAGGTCCTGTTCGCAGTCACGAAGTGCCCAAAAGTTCAAAATTTCACCTTCTTTCACTGGAGGAGCTCAGCTAATACCAGTTAAGAGTCTAGAACCTGGGGAGGCAACCCTTGGGGAGCAGGAACTAACTCCAGCAGAGACCAGCAGGTCTCAGATAGGCCCAGTGTAGAAGGTCAGTCGGGCAGTTTGCCGGGAGGCATCTGGAGCTTGCGGTGTCCCTGTAACTCAGACAGGAAGTAAACCCCAGTCACTCAGGTTGCATGCGAAAAGGGGAGCAGGTCCAGTCTTCCTTCCTGATTCCTCCTCAAGCAGCAGGGAAGTCCCTGGGGGTCAAGGCAGACCTCAAGCAGCAGGCCAGTCATCTGAGGAACAAAGCAATGCTTCTGTAATTTCCACAGGTCAGGAGGGCACTGAAGAGTGGCTCTGGAGGTCCAATATTTATAACTGGTGCCAGAATTTGAAGTATGGGGATTCCCTATACTACCCCCACATCTAATTCTGGTTTCCTTCCCCTATCAAGGCTCCAAGAAATCTGGGGTGGCAAAAGACTAGCACCAGGTTCCTTTGTGTGTGCCGGAAGCAAAGCCCTTTGAAATATAAGAGGTGCTGGGTGCCGCTCTGCCCTCAACCATCATGACAGGATGACCCATCCTTTCTACACCTAATCCCCTTTTCTGTCAGCGTCTGGAATGTAGACAGAAACCCCAACTACACAGCTATTCAGAGATATGTGTCCCAGTATACTGATGGAAAGCAAAAATGATTATTACAAGAAAATGGCAACTTTCTAAAAGTGCAGTTTTCAGAATTGTGGATTGACATCCGACTTTACCATTAAGAAGGATTTAAAATTACAATTCATTTGAGTGGAAACATCATATCTCTATCTGCTCCCAATCAAGCTTTATCACTTATTAAATGTAAGAAGGTAGGCAGGAGCGAGGGTCAGGCTAGGTTATGGGCCACACAGCACCCTTGAGGACTGTGTGACTATAGGAACATGTCCCCCTCCTCCTCCCATGTTGCCTAACAAGATTCTGTGACAGGGAATCCAGTGTGAACATTGTTTTTTTTTTTTGTTTGAAAACCTTTATTATATCGTTCAACACAAGATACAAAAGTAACCCTGCAGCGGCAGGGGCCGGTACCACGTGCATGTAACACGGATCAGTAATGCCAATAACACAGCTCTTCAGCCGACAACCCATGTGTCCGGCAGCGGTAAAGGATAGACGATGTAACGGAAACATTTCGAATCAAGGATATGAATAAGGTTTCATTTTATATTTTAACCCCCCCCCCGAACGAGATAAAGAGGAAAATACAGGATAGCCGGAGCTACACATTCGGAGGTAGAAAATATGCGGGTAGGTGTTAAAAGCAGTCGTGGATCAAAATAGGCCAACAGTAAAAACGCAAGCGCCAGTAAGTTCACTAAGGGTAAAGAACTAAGCTACCTATCTATCATCACAGCCACCCACTCCATACCCCACCCACTCATATACATCAGGATGAAACTGAAAGTTATCGCGACCGGACCCTGCGAGAAAAGAAAAAAAGAAAAGGGGCCATAGAACACAACAAAGGCAAAATAACAAACACCCCTCACACCCCCCACCCTGCTGCCCTGCAATGGCTACGGCCTACCCCACTAGCAGCGCGCCTGACGCCCAGAGGAATACCCGAAAGAGAGAAGAGATGAAAAAAGAGGCCATAGAACAAAACAAAGGCAAAATAACAAACCCCACCACCACCCTGCACCCCTGCAATGGCTACGGCCTAACCCACTAGCAGCGTGCCTGTCGCCCAGAAGCATCCCTAAAAGAAGAAAGCAGCGGAGGAGGAGAAACAAAAACACACACTCCGGGACTCCCCTCCCCCCCACCAGATGCGACCCCCCGGAAACAAATTCAAAAGAAAGGGCAGCGAAATACACAATCAATCCGGGAAAGTACCAAACATACCACCCGACTCCCGCAGTTCACAGGTCACAATCCCAGCAACCGATTACATTATTGTCCCGTGTCCTGAAAAGCCCCACAAGTTAACCCTGGCCAGTACGAGTGTTCACTGGAGCAATTGTAACCCAGGCCACAGCAGCAGTGAGAGCGGTAAAGCTTTCATGGAAATTCAAGTCAGTACGAACAAGCCAATTAAAGGATAAAAGTTCACAGTCTACACAAAGCAAGCGAGGAAAAGCATGGCAGGATGACTCTCCAATAGTCACAGGTGATTTTGTTGAGGCAGTCAAGGTTGTCCATAGTGATGTTCGGCGAGATAGGGCTCAAGCAGGGAACGCTGACAATGTTCACGGGCGCGCGATCTGTATTATAGGAATCCGCAGCGCCAAAGGAATCCGGCTCCTGCACAGGGACCTCGAAGTCGGATATACGATGTTCCGTTGATAGCACCGCTGGCTGCGATGATGGCAAAAAACCACTGTCCGGTCTCCGGCAAAGATCGTCCATCGTTACAGACAGTGCCCGGTAGTTGACGATGATCTGTGAGTGGAGCGCTCTAATGGCCGCCATTACGGCGTGCAGCGGTGGCGTGTCTTTTGTCCCCTCCATCTCCTCTCGCAAGCAACAGATCAGGATGCAAACCACCGGAGGCCGGCCTCTCCGGCGTAGCAGGCAAATCTGAAGCGGACACCAACAACGGGCGCTCTCACCTCACGATGTTGCCCCTTCGCCGCTGATCAGGGCTCCCGCCCGCACCCCCACGGCAAGCTTACTGTGTCTCCAGGCGTCAGATACGGGGCCAGCAAACAATGTGACATGCCGTAGCGCAGGGGTACTCATAGTACGGCCCGCGGGCCAGGTGAGGCCCGGCAAGCCTTCCCTGGCGGCCCGCGGACCCTGCAGACATCGCCCTGCAGACATCGCCCGTGTTTTCCATTTTTTTTTTTAAGAGTGTCAGGAAACACCCTGCGCAGCGCGACTCAGACAGCAGCTCTGTGGGGGCCAGGCGATTCCTATCATTGTCAGAGTGGGGCTCCAGGGGCGCAAAGAGGTGAACAAAGCCTCATTAACATCGGAATGGTCTTTTAACGACCTGTGAAATGCTTGGTGATGTGTTTGCGCGTTCGTGCACGTGACGTGTGTGTTCATCTGTAATCGTGCTATTGTAATCTAATTAGTGTGATCCTGAACAGAAGTATCCTACACAGCAGCACAAAAACTAATATAAAGCCTCCGGAAGACACCTCATCACATAACGAACTGCACCCATTCGATGTGGGGTTTGGCACTTGTGATAGACGAGGTGTGACCCAGCAGGGCTACAGCACACCCTAGATTCGCCTCCATGCCACTTTCAGCACATGCCAACTTGCAAATTTCTGAAAGAATTCCTGCTGAAAAACACATTTGTTCGGCACCTATATATTAGCAGAGCCCTTGGTGACTACCAGGGTACTGACTGCTGTGTGTGCCGGCGGGGAAAGGGGTCAGTCAGTAGCGGTCAAAATGAGCCCAGTGGCTTTCCATAATGCAACCAATTCGGATCCCGCACTAAATGCTTCGAAAGAGACAGCAGCATGACGTCAGAAGCACACACTAGCACAGCATTAACCGGAACCTGTAATGCAGATTAATGTACAGGAGCTTCCCTTGTGACAGCCTCATAAATAAGGCATCAAACCTAGTCCAACTGCACATTCAACTATTTCTGTGTACACATTTGTTTGCCTCTGAAGCAGCTTCCATGACACTCACAGAACAGCGGGTTTACTTTGATTCTTTAAAATAAAATCAATAAGTATTATGTTGTCATTGGAAACGTGTTCTATTCGCAAAACTCCTGAGAGCTCAATGTAGACATCACAATACCTAAGACTTGCTCTTTCTTCTGTCTTCGTCACAGAGAAAGTAACGCTCAACAGTACCTCGACTGTCACCCACAGCACCCGTGTTTTCATGCACCCTCTGCTGCTTCCTGACATGATGTAGGAGTCATTCAAACCTCCCGGCTTCACCTCACAAACTGCATGACCGACCCACGCCATCTGCCTTAACCACACAGCGCTCAGTACTTTTATACACTTCTACGTTCACTGCATAAAACTTTTGGTTTTTCCAGTACTTCTACCCTCTCCTACAATAAATGCACGACTTTCTCACGTCCTGTGTCTGTCCCTGCTTTCCAGCACTTCTGCCTGCAGCAACTGTGTGTGTGTGTCTCAGCCCGGGCGCAGGGGGAGACAGGGAAGGAGAGGAGGCGAGGCAGACCTCAGAGTGAGTGAGGATGACAGAGGGAAGGAAAGGAGAGAGACAGAGGAAAGGAGGCAGCAGGGAGGGGGAGGGAGGCAGACCTCAGAGTGAGGGAGAGGGAAGGAGAGAGAGGGAGACAGAGGAAAGGAGAGAGAAAGAGACGGAGGGAAGGAGGCAAAGGAGGGAGGGAGGCAGAGGAGGGAAGGAGGCAGAGGAGGCAGGGAGGGAGAGGAGGCAGGGAGGCAGAGGAGGCAGGGAGGGAGAGGAGGCAGAGGAGGGAGGGAGGCAGGCAGAGGGAGGCAGAGGGAGGGAGGGAGACAGACCTCAGAGTGAGGGAGAGGGAAGTAGAGAGCGGGTGACAGAGGGAAGGAGGGAGAGGGAAGGAGAGAGAGGGAGACAGAGAAGGAGGGGGAGAGGGAAGGAGAGAGAGAGACAGAGGGAAGGAGGGAGAGGGAAGGAGGGAGAGGGAAAGGGGAGGAGGGAAAGGGGAGGCGGGAGAGGGACAGAGGGGAGGGGGGAGAGGGATGGAGCGAGAGGGAGACCTCGGAGTGAGGGAGAGGAAAGGAGAGAGGGAGAGAGAGGGAAACAGGGGGAGGGAAATAGAAACAGGGGGAGGGAGAGGGAAACAGGGGGAGGGAGAGGGAAACAGAGTGAGGGGGAGGGAGACACAGTGAACGAGAGAGGGAGAGGGAGGATGAGAGAGGGAGAGGGAGGGAGAGAGAGAGAGAAAGATGTGTGTATGCCGGGTCCGGTGGCTCAGTGGACTAAGGCGTCCGCTGCAGGGATCTGTGATCAACCTCATGGTCACAGTTTTTTTTGTTGCTCTAGCTCCGCCCCCTCCCCCACTGACCCCGCCCCCACCGGTGCGGCCCTCGGACACAAACCACACTGTAAATTTGGCCCCCGAGAGAAAGTTTGTGAGTACCCATGCCGTAGCGTGTATGTTGCAGGCAGGATACGAAATCGCCGTCAAAAACCAGAAAGATTGTATCTCCGTTCGGGAGACCGGACAAAGCCCAAGGTTCCAGCCGATGTTGTTCAATTCCAGCCCGGGTGGGTTAGAAATCGAGGCCGCGGCTTCAGCTCCGGAGTAGGCCAAGAATAATACACGGCATATCTCTGTCACCCGGTATGATAAAAAGTTCGGGATTGCGCCTTCAGAGTCAGCTACTCCTCACACATACGGGAGTCCGGTGTGAAATCAGGATAACTTGCAGGATATACGAGCTGCTGGTGGAGGTCGGCGGAGCCGGGAGCTTAAGCGGCCATCTTGCTTGCTAGCGTAGCTCCTCCTCCCCAGTGTGAACATTCTTGACCAAGAGGGCTAGTAAACTATTTTTGATATGCATGACTCTGTGTGTTGCATGTATACCTGTCTTCCCCCCTAAATAGGAGAGTTGAATGGAACCACCCTATGACAGAGAAGCACTGGGTCTTTATGGATCAGATGGTAACAGGCTCCCACATCTGGAGAGAGACCTGGCTCCTAGTCCACATAGACCCTGGGGACACTATTCCTCTCCGGTTACTGGCTTTACACTGAGAATCTGGGACAAATTGGCGATCAGGGCTGGGCTTTCTTCATTTCCTTCCCCGACGACCCCTCTATTTGCAAATCCGGACTCCCCGTCTGGACTATCGCCGGGAGTAACCAAGCGCTGGCTGGCAGGCGGTTGAAAGAGAATAGGCTGCCTTTTTGACCACATCGGTCTCATTCCATTCTATTAGCTAAAATCACAATACAACCTTGAAGAAACTGACAGGTACACACACTCAACTTTCGCACTGGTTGCTCCACCAGGATATTCACCCTCCTTTGAAAAATGGCTGTTCTTAAAGTCTGATGATAAGAAACTTGCTTCAGACATCTATCACTTTCTGGTGAGTGCTTCTCCTCTACCCAAGACTCCAGGGCAATGCAGATGGGAGGCCGAGCTTGGGCGGAGTGTGTCTGAGAAAGAATTGGGGGATGTACATTATAGGACCCACCACACGACATTCAATGCCGGGCACACGGAAAGGTTTACAAAATTAGCTCTTATTGGTACTACACTCCGGCTTGTGCCCAGAAATGGAATAAGCTCTGTGACAGACTGTGTTGAAAGGGATGTGGTAGCCCCGGGACCCTCATACATCTCCTATGGAACTGTCCCAAACTCACAAGATACTGTGAGTGAATTCTTAATGATATAGATGCTGCATTTGAGACTGAGCTGCCACGATTCCCGGCCTATGTCCTTTTGGGACTTCAGAACACCCTCACCTTCCCGCTCAGGCCAGTGAGGGGACGTCACATTGCTATGGCGCTTAATGCCACGCATATGCTCGCAAACTGACAAAATTACAGACCATAGGCAATGGCTTCCCCAACTATGATCACTATTAGGTATGGAACAGCTCTCAATGGCTATGAATGCTGACCCTTATGCGAGACTATGGTCGCTGCTCATTACCATCCTGTCCAAGGAGTTTAGGGAGTTAACTTGCCCCACATACCTGCGTATCTTAAAGTTATTGCCGCTTGAGCAGCGGGACGAGAAGGCTTTATTAACATGAAGTTTTTACCTCATACCAATTTTTCAATTAGGATGTTACACACTACCTGTGACACAGTCGGAGGGGTTGAGGGTGGGGATGGAGGACAGGGAGTTTGTTTTTCTTCTTCCTTCTTTCACTTGTTTTGATAAGTTTCACTTAGGTTTTCTTTGTTTCTCAAGTGTAACAATTCATTTACCACATGCGGTGGCCACACCACATATTTGGTCTATTCAGCTCGATAACTCGATAAGTGTACAGCACAAAAGGCACAATGTTTCCCACGTTCATTATCCCCTATACACGACCGGCCCATTCTGGAATGCAAGACATCGCAATCTGGCTGACCAACAGCTGCCTGAAGCTCAATGTCGAGAAGACAGAAGTCCTTGCCCTCAGTACCACCCCTCCTGCATGGGACAGCACCTGGTGGCCGACCGCCCTCGAAAGCCCACCTACCGCCTCAGACCACGGCAAGAACCTCTGCATCATACTCGACTCATCACTCACCATGAACCGACAGGTCAACGCCATCACCTCCAGCTGCTTCAACACCCTCCGCATCCTCCGCAAGACCTTCAAGTGGATCCCCCCTGAGTCAAGGAAGACAGTCACTCACACACTCATCACCAGTAGACTTGACTATGGAAACGCACTCTAAGCTGGCATCAACAAGTCCCCACTCCGCAAACTCCAGACAATACAGAACACCGCCGCCAGACTCATCCTTGGCATCCCCCGACATGAACACATCAGTCAACACCTATGAAGTCTCCACTGGCCCCTGTTCAGAAAAGAGTCACTTTCAAAATTCTAACTCAAGCCTACAAATGCCTACACAACAATGGACCCAAATACTTCAACCACAGAATCAACTTCCGCGTACACAAAAGAAACCTAAGATCTTCCAACCTTGCACTGGCCGAAACCCGGCACATTCACAGAGCCAGAGCAGGCAGAAGATCCTTCTCTCACAGTGCAACCAAGACCTGAAACGAGCTACCGGCAGACATTAGACGCGCCCCCTCCCTGAATACCTTCAGGAAGACCCTCAAGACCTGGCTCTTCGGCTAAACAGATCTGCGAACCCCCGCAGCGCCTCCAGACCCTCATGGGTGAGTAACTCGCTTACAATTCCCTGATTGATTGATTGATTAGGTTGAAGGCGACTTGCTGTGTAACCAGGCTATTAGTTGTAATTTCTCAACCTGCCTTTTTAATAATGCTGTTTGACCTACGCTGGTGAGGGTTGTAGGCGGCTTGCTGTGTATGTGATTTGCTTCCTTTTGTTTTGCAGAATCTTAATAAAACAAATTTGATCCTAAATAGGAGTGTTGGAAATATTGAAAATATATATATTTCTAAAAACGAGGGCATTTTGTTTTTCATTGTCCTGATGTAAGCCCTGGACATTTATAGGCCCTGAAATTAGGCTGAACTTGTTAGCAAAAGTGATAGGGTAATAGGGACATTAGATCCCAGTATTGACCTACCTCAACCCCAGTTTGTATTTTTTAACCATACCAGAATAACCACCAATAAACGAGATCCCTTGGCTATTCCATGTCTTTTTAATCTGAGTAGATCCCAGTTGCACTATATATCATAAGTACTCCCTGGAATATGGTTGAGCCCATCCTGGTTTTTAAGCACCAGGATGAGATCCAATGATGAAGCATGCCACTACTAAAGTGGGTGAATTTCAAACAAATAAAGCAATGTGTTTTTTTGTCTTCATTGCTTAGGTTAAATCTCAAAGCCTATCACAGCCCACAGTTGGTTATCACAATAACCAGCTGTTGAGGTTTGTGTGGGATATCTGTTGGTGTATTGTACTACAGAAGGGAGACTGCTATCCCTCCCTTTCACTTCATAATTTCTCTCTCGCCGCCCTATGGATGGTTCGCATACCAAGGGGTGTAGTGTTTAAAATAAAAAGTACATTTCGCGAGGTTAAAATGGTGGTGTAAAAATGCACTGCATGCTGCAGTGGCAGGCCTGAGATATTTTAGGAGGCTACTTTAGTGAGCGGCCCAATGAGTGCTGTAGGCCGACTACCAGCATTTCATTTAAAGGCCCTGGGTACATGTAGTACCATTTACTAGGGACTTAAATGTAAACTACTAATACCATCTCATACCATGTTTTAGGGAGAGAGCCCAGGCAATTTAGCACTGGTTAGCAGTGATAATGCGCACATAGTCCCAATGCCAACAGAACTGATTCAGCAACAGAGGGCAACATTCTAGGGGAGACCCTGCAAAAAGAGCGAGGTCCAATACTTCAATTACAAGATAAGGTAAACAACATGCAGGAATCATGATTTCTGCATTTATTCTAGCATGTTTTTTCTATGTTCGGCTTGATTTTTACCTGGACGTTTCAACCTTCTGAGGACAGGTGAAATACATGATTGAAAAAGCACAAACCTGCGGTGGTCCCGCACAATTTGAGGTTTAGTGTTCCTGAGATATGAACAGAATTTGAGGTTGTTTATACAGTTTGAGCCACATGCAGTGACTTACTGCATGGAAGGTTAAAAGATTTAAGAAACAGCCTAGCTCCTTGTCCTGCAATGCCAGGTGGAGGCAGGTAGCCAGAGGTATGGCTCATGTCAGCGAAGTTAAGCCACAATCAAAGAATGAAGAAGGATTTAAGTTGTGTGCACCAACACTTTAAAAGGGGTCTGGAAGATGGAATGTTGAGTCACAACCAAACAGACCCTTGCTTAAAGACTGAACAGAGACAACTGTGTGGGTGAAAGAGCAAAGGGTGTGCTTGAACTAAGGTTCTTCAGGAATTATCACAGTCAAAGACTGAGGAACAATGCTGAAGGTCTATGAGGCAATCTGTATGTCTTGTGGAACCACCCTCGCATGCATATCCAATCCTGGTGGGCAAAGGTATGCAGTTGTAGAACCTCTAACTCTTTGTGGAAAGGTCCTCATATATTCTCCATTCCCGAAGTTGGCTGTCAACAGGAACAGTCCCAGTGAAAGTAGGATTCTCAATGCAGTGTGAGTCTTGACAACAAACACAGCTCACACCTTTCTATGAAATTTTAGCATGCATGGCCATCAAGGTTTGGTGGTTCTGCACTGCTCAACAAGAAAGTAAAGTTACTCACTTGTAACCTTAGTTCCGCAACCTACGTATCTTAGTTGAAATGACAGACATTAGAACTTGTCCTGCTCATATTTAATATGTATATATTTCCCATTGGTGGTCGCCACTGAGTTTTCATAGTTAAGATCGTGTTCCCACGGGAAATGCCTTTTTTTGTGTTGCTAATAACTTTGTGGTCATCTGACAAATCTCCACAAAACATTCCAAAAAAGTGTCTAATTTGCACATGAAAAGTTCCAGGGTGATCTATCATGCAGAGGCTCAAGAAAAAGTGTGGACCCCAAAATGTGTTTTCCCCATTTATTATGGCATAGGAACTTTAGACACAGCTATAGCCCTAACAGCTAAACGGATGTACAACAAATTTGGCAGAACGCTAGATCTTGGTCCAGAATGAGTGCTTTTTGTGATCTGGTGTAAATCTGTTCAGTAGTTTTTCAGCGATTAATGCTCAAAATTGTTATATATCTAGGGATTCGGAGCCTCCGCAGATCACCAAGATCTCCTGCTGAGATTTGATTGGCTACCACCACATCATCCAGGAAGTGATGGCAGCCATTTTAGAACTTGGGACTTAGTCCCAAGCCCTTAAAAAGTGCAACAAAAAAGACATAGAGGGCAGGGTATGTGATACCCAGACCTACTAGACCTGAAGGTGGTGGGCCAACACATTGTAAAAAATATTTTGTTGCAAATTTGCAGAGGATTCGTCAATCTGCAGTCAAAATAAAAAACAAAACACAAGAATGGACTCCACGAGGGCATGGCTAGCAGTCGGAGAAAATGCCACAGCCTATGGAGTCTCCGTGGTCCATAGATCCATCCCCGTATATCCGGATAGTTATCCTGTGGCTTTTTCACCTTCTATCTACAGTACGGAGTATTGGAGCACATAGTGCATCAAATGTTCTTGGTCCGGAGGTGATTGGCTGTTTTCGGAAGTAACGGTGCCCAGCAGACGCAACGCTGCCTAACACGGTAAAGCAAGCCGGGGACTAAAGTCCGCACAGAACCGGCCGTGACACGCAAGGCGGTCCAGCGATCACCACGGGCGGAGCGCAGTGTCTGAATAGATGGAGGTGACCCGATGAGGCCCCCGCGCGGCAACTGCTTGTGGCTGCGCGACGGCCGGCGGACAGTGGAGTGTGTGCCTGTGTGGCGCCCGCACCCACGTAAGAACTGCAGAGGGGCACAAGTGAAGCTCCCTAGCCCCAGCACATTGAATAACGTGCACAAGTCCCTGGACTCTTGTATTGGTGCTCTTTCAGTGGAACTTTCATTAATACGGACCGACTTCAACAAAATGTCCGCCAGAGTATTGGAAGTAGAAACCACAGCAACATCCCTTGTGAGTGATTCCTCCACTCTCAAGAAGCAAGTACGCCAGCTTGAGGCGGATAACAAACTGCTGGCCGCAAAACTCAAAGATCAGGAAGACCGGTCGAGGCGCAACAATATTTGTCTTATAGGTGTGCCGGAACAGAGAGGCGGTCCAGCCTTCGACCTATTAGTTGAAGACCTTGTCACGAAGCATCTCCAACCACGAGGCCTCTCCAACTATTTTTCCATGGAAAGGGCACACCGGGTCCCCGGAGGAAAACCGAGACGGGGGCCCCCCAAAACCCATTTTGGCCCGTATTTTCAATTACAGAGACCGAGATGTGATACTGCAAGCTGCACAAGCTGCCCCTCCGTGAGTGGGAACTCATAATTGGGGGTGATTTTAATGCTATTATTTGCGAGACCCTAGACCGCCACCCCCAAAGTCCAAAGTACTCGAACCTCTTGACTAGCAGGATTTCTAGACGCACTTGGTCTAATGGATGCTTGGCGCTACCGTCACCCATCAACTCAACAGTTTACCTTTCACTCTGGGGTACACAACAGCCTCATGAGGATTGACTACTTTTTCACGTCAGCAGATAGTTTGCATAATATTGTAGACATTGATACCCTACCCAGGGGCATTTTGGATCATTTGCTACTATTGCTCACATACACCTATCAATTCAACACGCATTGAGACGTCGCATCTACCCCATATACCCCAGTTACTTATAAAAATTCTTAAGGACATCACTAACACAACACAACACTACTTTCAAGAAAATGTATAGTCAGTTCGGTCCCCGTCGACCCTCTGGGAGGCCTACAAAACAGTTGTCCGTGGCCAAGCCATTGCCTCCATTGCGGGTTATAAACTCGAAAAGAGGAAAGAGTTAGAAACCATGGAATTAGGACTACGTCAGGCCGAAGAACACCACACACAAAACATGACGACAGGATCGGCCCACTCCCTACGTCTTAAACAGCAGACTTTGTGATGCTATATTATAAAGGTTGTCATTTAAAGTAAGGCAAACCTACTGACTTTGTCAAAGGGTCAGGACACCTGCATATACAAATTGGGGCTACTGACATTTTGAAGGGGCCAGCATAATAATATATCTGAAGCAGATCTATTATCTTTGTCAAAAAGTCATAAATAGGTATAATCAAATATTCATTATATAAATCACACATTACAATATTTATAAAAGTGATTGTCATGTTTGTTTTGTTAATAAAGCCTTATTAAAATAAACATCAACACGTTTTTAAACGTTTTTCAGACCATAAAGTGCAGCCATAGAACCCACCACTAGAGGGCCTTGAACTACAATTGAAGAGCATAAAGCTCCAGCTTGGAGTGCTTTAAAAAAAATATGGTAAGCACTCCCGGGGACATGGATGTAATGACTTACTTTTTTTTGTATCTTAAGGGCTACTGCACTCCTGTAGCCCCCCCAAAACAATAAAACAATGCTTGAAGGTGCCTCTAACCCTTTTGGAATAGTTACTAAATTCAGAACACCTAGATCTTCAGCTATCTTCAAAAGATAGTCATTGAGGAGCAATTTCTCAGAACTTCTGGGAGAGTGTTCCATAGCTTAAGGCCCTGAAATGCAAAACATATGTGTGTGTTTGTCTAAAGGGACAATGCACAAGGAATGTTCACTGCAACGGAGGGAACGGGAAGGTTGATAGGCTTTAACGAATTAATGCAGATAATGTGGGCCAGCTTCGTGCCTTAAGGTAACTCTAACTAACACGCTCACCATGCACTGCTGCTTACCCCACAAATTACATCAGTAATTACATCTTCTATGACATCATTTATGATATAACTGCAACATTTGCAATAAAATTATTGATGAGAAAAAGGTGCATGATGCGGGCGCGAGTTATAGTTACCTTAGGGCATGAGTTATAGTTTAACAATAACTGTGGAATTTCTATGGTTTTGTGCGTGTAAAATTTGAACCTAACTATACCATTCCTCTAGCCTTTCTTTTTTTTTAGTATATATATATATATATATATATATATATATATATATATATATATATATATATATATATATATGCTCAAATTCAAACAAACGTAAAGTTCATAACCCACGCTCTCAGGAAGCAACGAGGAGACACCAAAATATGGCCAATGCTGTTTAATCCACGTGATCAAGCCGCTTGACGGTGAAACGCGTTGTGGATTAAACAGCACTGGCCATATTTTGGTGTCTCCTCGTTGCTTCCTGAGAGCGTGGGTTATGAACTTTACGTTTGTTTGAATTTGAGCAGATTATCGTCGGAAGCACTCCGCCGACGTCCACGCCACCTTTCATGGGTCAAGGGACCTGGAAGGAGTTCTGTTGTGAAGCTAATATATATATATATATATATATATATATATATATATATATATATATATATATATATATATATATGTGTGTTTATCTCTCTCTATATATATATATCTATACTAAAAGACAACTATATATATATATATATATATATATATCTTCAAAAGACAACTTAAACAATATTGAAGAAAACCTCACTCCAAACACTGGTAAGGCCAAATGATTTATTTGTGGGTAACGAATCAGAATTAACACTTTTCGGTCCCTGTTGGACCTTGATCACTATCGCGGGGGCCATTTGCCCTCATTATTTATAGATGATACAAAAATAAACAAAGGAGCTTAATAATAGATCCTTCAGCATTTGGACATGGTGGTCATCTCATAACTTGCAAAAATACCATATTTGACAGCACCTGGTGTAATTCAAATTCATGCACATAATGCCGAAGTGGGCTATTAAAGCACATGTGCATGCAAAACAATATATAAGGAAATAATGTAGTCAATAATACATGCATTATATACTTTAAAAATAACATGTTGCGATAAATCGGCATAAAACATAGTGACCATCTTATGACCTGCACAAACAACTTACTGGGCAGTGCCCAGTACATTTGAAACACATGATACCCAATGTGGCTGATAAACCAAGCCTGCAGAACACCAAAGAACAAATGGCAATAATGCAGTCATTAGTTCACACAATCATGAACTGTTCAGATGATACTTACATAATTTTAAATACTCAATATTGCCCCAGTGGGCTGGATTTAGAATACACAAACTCCTATGTTGCCCAGGCTGGAGCACAACACCAATCATACTATATAGCACGCAAAGAAATATATACAGTGCAGGCATTGGATAGTAAATCAACATAATGCCCCAATGTCTTGACACATGCCCCTGGTGGTTAACGGCATTTTCAGTAATATTAGCCAACCAGCAGGGATGCTTTTCCTTTTTATCTGGCATTGGATATGGCTCTTGGCTCTTTTAGGCTCATGTGCAGGGGGTTTAAAGTTACCACTTAATACCCCACCCCTCCGTCCTCCGTCATTTTGACACTGGTAACATGTGTCGATTTCAATTTAATTTTTTACTCATGACTTTGATTACACTTTCAACTGTTCTAAATGTTCTAAATAATCTTTGGTGTAATCAGATCCACAGCATGGGTTTTATGTGCACTGCATTTGTTTTTCTAGTTGTACTTTGTTGCAAGACATATGTATTTTTTATAATTTTTTATAATTTGTGTAGTATGTCCAGATGACAAATATGACTTGTGCCCTGATGATGGCCTCCTTTAAAATTGACTGCAGTTCTGCAGAGGTTGAAACGTTTCTTCATTTTTTAGTCTGAGAGAGGCCCCTTTCCCAATCCACTAATAAAAGACAACGGTTTTGTGGAAAGTAATGTTCACTGGCTAAGAGGAAACTGGAGCCTTCTCTAGTTGTTCTCTTCCTCACCGCGACTATTTAGGATATTTATGAACTGTTTACAACACAGCTAACCCCAGTGTCAACTCTTACGGGTAGTGCTTTATGATTTATGTTTCTAGACAAATCCATCAACGTTGCCCTTTTGTATTGTATGAATATTTGTTTATGCTCGTTTGTTAAATTGAGAAGATTTTTTCATTATTGTATGTTATATTTATTAATGGTTGTCAAATATGTCTCTGTTCCACGAGGTGTAATTAATATTGAAGAAAATGAACTCGATACAAATTATAAATACTCACAGGATTCATGTGCAGTATCATCTCAAATGAGTAATCAATAGCGAGTGTTTTTTGCCTTGCAGTTTGTTTACACTTGATCCCTCCCCTACCCCAGCTTTAGAGGATCAAACCCCTGTATATATACGTATTTCTATGCAGCTGGCATCACTCCGAGGAGAGTATCAACCTAGATGTTCTCCCTTGTTTGAGGGCCAGAATACTTGGTCTGTAAACGTGCCATGTGTTTCTCCATGTTGGTTTGGAATCCTCTGTTGCATTATTCTAAGTACTGTTGTCCTATGTGCTGATATATGTACTGTTGCATACCATACCAATATGAAATGAAAATACCAATGAAGAAATATATTGTTTTAAAAAATCTTTGAAGTTGTCTTTTGGATTCACAGCATGCGGGCCGTCATGCTTCAATGTGCACCAGTGATGCTTTAGTGCACGACACCACTGCCGCACCTGGAGATCATACAGATATATATATTTACTGAAAAAAACAAAGGTTACTGGGACTTTATAGTTAGGCTCACATTTCACTTGTACAAAACTAGCGAAATTCTGCAGTTATAGTTACCTGAGCTAACTACAACGTAAGCCTCCACAATGCACTACTGCTGTACTCACATATAACATCCCTCATGACATTGTCAGTGACATCACTGATGCGTTCTAGAGAAGTTGTTCCTTCAATGGTCATGGGCTTCAATTGTCGATATACATATAATTATTTGAATAATGTGACAGAATAATATGACAATATTTACTTTATCATTATTTCTATTTTCATTTAGTATAATTTCTAATTTTTCTTTTATAAAAAAAGACAGTTCATCATAAATACATTTTTAAAGTGAGTATTTTTTGTTTTTATGAACGAGTACAATTATTAACACACCATTGATTGAAAATATATACACAATTATAATACACAATTAATTTTAAGAGAACACCACCTGATATGAAACACCCAACTCAGATCACTAACACTCACACATACATACTACAATCAACCCGCACCAACAAAAAGGAAAAAGGGGAAACTGAGTATTAGTTGGCAGGATCAAAAATGCCAATACTACAGTCTCAGAAGGTAATTCGAGACCCCTGCACCAGGTCGGTCGACGCGCGTTTCGGTGGATAAACCACCTTCCTCAGGACCTTTTTTCTTTTTTGATTCAACTCAAAGATATCAGGGGACAGTGAAAAGCAAGAAAGTTCCTATTCCTTTGATACTCTCTTCATACAAGATGACCGATTTTAAAACAGGATATATGTAAAGAGGCACCAGATCATGGTGAAAGACAGGGTGCGATGATAGCGATTACTCAGGTCTGCTTGATAATAGTTGTCTGTTCTCCCGTCAACCAAATTGGCTCCTAAATAGTTGGTAATGCCCTCAACGATGCGACCCGAGTAAAGTTGAGATTGGTTCCTAAAATGGCGAGACTTGGTCTTGACAATTGCAATGTTTATTGCTTCCGGGAGGATAATTTCATGGAGAGTATATTTAAAAGGGTTTGTAACGCCGCTCACTATTCTGCGTGCATCCGAACGTCTTACGTTGCGGAGTCTACTCTCATCTTCCTTTAAAAGTCTCGCCATTTTAGGAACCAATCTCAACTTTCCTCGGGTCGCATCGTTGAGGGCATTACCAACTATTTAGGAGCCAATTTGGTTGACGGGAGAACAGACAACTATTATCAAGCAGACCTGAGTAATCGCTATCATCGCACCCTGTCTTTCACCATGATCTGGTGCCTCTTTACATATATCCTGTTTTAAAATCGGTCATCTTGTCTCACTGAACTGGAGCAGCTGGTGGAATCTACCATGGAGCCGGAATGCATACACGGGATTGGGAATGCTCACTGCTCAGCCAGAGCTGCAAGAAAGAAAGGTAAGATGCATGGACATGAATCCCCACCCATTCCCTGGCCCCTTCCCCAATGTGGGTGACTCAATCACAATCCAGAACGCATGTCAGTACTCACCAGCAATGCATCATGGTAGTCGTAGTCATAGGAACATTCATCAAAGCAGCCAACACAGAATTCTGCATGCCATGCCACACTCCCCATACACAAGCAGTTGAGGCTTAGGGAATTGTGTGATAGTAATGAGTGTAATGAAGACACACAGGTGATCATTGTCCATGTCTACCCACAGGAGAGTCATCGCGCAGTGCAGCGCAGGGAGGGGAGGCGAGTGCACCAGCAACGGCTGCGAGGGATAAGCCTACAGACACATCAGGACCCAGCACTGTCCCTGAGGACACTTCCGCAGCGCAGGCACCCACAGCATTGGAGGAAGACACCACAGCACAGCCACAGTCACCCCTGCTGTTTGAGACACAGACTCCGGAAGCACCTGCAGGTGCCACAACACCAAGCTCAAGGTCCTCTGTGCATTTGAGGCCAAGGAGGCAGGAATTTGCACCACTCAGGATCCTAGAAAGCTCTGATGAAGAAGAGGTGGAGGTTCACACACCTAGCACTCCACCACTGGCTGGCAACGCAGGGCAACAGGGGTCATCAAGATCTGTGCATGCAAGTGGCCGTGGTTGTAGGGCACGTGAGCGAGACGAGGGGCATGATATGTGTTGTGCTTCTCTTTATACTGACATCATCATTGCTGATGTCCCTAGAGTGTTAACTTGTGTTAGTTCTATGTTCTTTAGCATGTATTAGTTCCATGTTCTTTATTCTGATCCTGGCGGTTGCTGAGGCAGGATAGATTACACTTGTTGTCCTGTACTTATTTTAATAAAACTACTCTACTCACGATTTTGGACATCGACTCTTCACTTCATTTTGGCGACGATTTGATCCTCCACATCATTGAAGAGTCACAGCTGATCCTGGTCGAGGCGCCCGTCGGCACCCTCTATCCGTTTCCAGGTTTCCTGTTTGCCGAGGTTGCTGATTTGCAGTTCCCCCGTTTGCCGATCTTCGCCACCTTTGGATCCTGTATTCCCCGATTCAAAAGGTACTTTTCAATATTTTTGGAAGTCCTTTCGCTTCCCTGGGCGGTTTGTCTGGCGCGCGAAGTCAGATCCGACCCCGTGCATTATCTCGTGAGCAGCTCGCGAGCAACAACTCGCATAACAAAGAGTCGCGTCTTTTGATTTACTAACGCTGTATGCGCTCTGACGTCATCGCGCATAACGTCAGGCGGCCATCTTAGGTCTCCTGTATTTGCCAACCACACTCCATAGGAAATCGCTGTTTTTTGCCAACCACGCATTTCCTTCAACCGGCAAATTTGTTTTAGACATTGAAACCTTCCCGTTTAAAGGAGCTTTCTTTCAATAAGCCTTCTTACTACTCAGTTGCCTTCATTAATTTTTCTGTTACCTGCCTCAGCTTAATTCCGCGATTCATAATACATTTTAAAGACATAAATACATATTTACATGGCAACTACAGCTAATCATACAATTTCCCCTCCACCTGCTTTTCTGATTGAGGGAGAAATTCCTACCACCGAATGGGAGGAGTGATTAGGTTTCTTTGAAAATTATTTAGAAGCTATAGATGGGCTTAGATTTCCTGCAACAAGGAAGAAAGCTATTTTGTTGAATTCTTTGGGGAAAGCTGGACAACATGTTTTCAAATTCTTGACAGAACTCCGCAATGCAGATGGTGAACTTATTGATAACCCCTACAATGAAGCCAAATTGAGATTGGAAAAATATTTTGGAAAACAAGTGAATATTGTCATGCAAAGGCATAAATTTTATACTGCACCACAAAAGGGTAAAGAGACAGTGGATCAGATGGTTGCTCGTTTGAGGGAGTTATCTCTAAAATGTGACTTTGGAGCTATGGTTGATCAAATGATTCGAGATCAATTGATAGTACAATGTAAAAATAAAAGGATGCAACAGAAATTGTGGGCAGCTAAAAATCCTACGCTGTTGGAAGCTATTACTATCGCAAAAGTTGTTGAAGAATCTGACAAGTGTATGGAAGAGATGCGACTTCTTGAAATAAAGAAAGAAGAGACTGCCAACGTTATCAACAAAGCTGACAAAGACCCTACTTCTAGTGTGGACAAATTTAATACTAAACCAAAAACTTTGCTTCAAAAACCTAGGCCTTTTTCTAATAATCCTGGAGGGAAGGGAAAATTTGTGGGGTGTTTTCGTTGTGGTGACATGTTTCATGCTGCTGACTTTCAGGGTTGTTTTGCAAGAGACAAAACTTGTCGTAAGTGTGGTAAGCGTGGTCATATCAGCAAAGTTTGTAAATCTCCTTCTTTCAATAGAGTCAACTTTGTCGAAGATGATTTTGTTCCTCAAGAAATGTCTCTTTGTGTGGAAGGTGACTCTGAGGACAATACTCAGTTTATTTTACAAAGACCAAAAGCTTCTTTTATTCTAAATGGTATTGCTGTTACACTTCTGGTTGATCCGGGTTCAATGTTTTCTATCATTCCTTATAATATGTATAAAGAGTATTGGTCTTCAATTCCACTTTCGCACAGCGACATTTTGCCCAAAGGTTATACAGGAAAAGTAATTAAGTTGAAAGGAGTCATGGATACTTCATTTCAATTTAAAGGGAGATCTGCTGTTGGTAAAGTTTATATTTCTGAAGAGGGTCCAGCCATCCTTGGTTGGATACAACAGTATGATTTGCATATCATTCTTGACCCAAGGTCCGATGATATAGTACTAGTCGTTGAAGATTTTAATAATGTTGAGACTGTTCTTTCTAAATTTTCTGATGTTTTCCGTCCCAGTTTAGGTAAACTGAA
Organism: Lissotriton vulgaris; assembly: GCF_964263255.1. Lineage (NCBI taxonomy): Eukaryota > Metazoa > Chordata > Amphibia > Caudata > Salamandridae > Lissotriton > Lissotriton vulgaris. The sequence goes on from NC_141691.1 coordinate 1,992,595,656, forward strand.
AGGTTATGTACATGAGATTAAAGTTAAGGAAAATGCTTCTCCAGTTAGGCACTCTCTCAGAAGGATTCCCATTGCTGTTAGAAAAGAGGTAAAAGAAATGCTTGATGACATGCAAAAACAAGACATAATAGAACCTGTGGAAGCTTCAGAGTGGCTTTCGCCCGTTGTGGTCACACAAAAAAAAGATGGTAAGCTTCGTTTTTGTGTTGACCTTCGTTCTCTAAATCAGAACATCATAGTTGATAAGTTTCCTTTGCCCAATATTTCCGAAATGGTGCTCTTGATGGACAAAGTTAAATTCTTTAGTAAATTGGACCTAAGGTCTGCTTATCATCAAGTTGTATTACACCCTGATTCAAAAAAATGTACTGCATTTGTTACCATTGAGGGTGTATTTCAGTTCAAAAGGTTGCCATTCGGCTTGGCTTCCGCAGCAAGCGTGTTTCAACGAATGATGCATTCTTTATTTAAAGATTTGAAGCATGTTCATTTTTTCCAAGATGACATTTTGATTACAGGCATAGATGAACTTGAACATAATTGCAATTTGTCAAAAGTTTTACAAATTTTATCTACTGCTGGTCTTACCCTGAGGAGGGATAAATGTCAATTCCTTTTGACTGAGATCGATTACTTGGGGTACACGATCTCGCAAGATGGAGTTAAACCTAAAGAAGATTTACTGAAAGCAATTAGGTGTGCTCCAATTCCTACTGATAAAGACCAGCTAAAATCTTTTCTTGGCTTAGTCGAGTACTACTCCAAATTTGTGCCTAATTTCTCACACAAAACAGAGCCTTTACGGGTATTACTTAGGAAGGGTGTGCATTTTGAGTGGGAGACTCAACAATCTCAAGCATTTGAATTGATTAAGAGTGACATTATAAATGCAGGTATTTTAACTACTTTTGAACCAGGTAGAGACACTTATGTTACTGTTGATGCAAGTGCTTATGGAATTGGTGCCATCTTATCTCAGAAGTGTGGTGGGATTGAGAGAACTGTAGCATTTGCTTCACGTTGTCTCAATTCCTCTGAGCGTAATTACGCTGTTATTGAACGAGAGGCACTGGCTGCTGTGTGGGGTGTATCCCACTTTCGCACTTATTTATGGGGTATGCAGTTTTGTTTGAGGACTGATCATAAGCCTCTTCTTAAGATCTTGTCGCCTGGTGGGGCTAATAATGGTTCTCCCCGTTTGATGAAATTTGCAGCTAAGTTGCAGGAGTACACGTACAAGTTAGAACATATTTCAGGTTGGAGAAACACCCAAGCTGACTGTTTGTCACGCCTTCCTATTTCTTCTGAAGCTATAAATGAGGACTTTGAAGATGAGAGTGTGTGTGTGGTTGCTAGTTTTGAGGATGCTTGTTCCAGTGAGTTTTGTTCCATTTCTAAAGAAGAATGGCATCAAGCTGTTTTAGAGGATTCTGACTTCTGTGAGCTTGTTAATGCTATTCGTTTAGGTTGGAGAAGAGAAGGGGATGTTAAACTTTCTTTGCGTTCTTTCGTTAAGTTGCAAGAAGAACTCAGTCTTGGTTCTTCAGATGATTTAGTTTTGCGAGGTGAGAGGTTTGTTCCACCGTCTCTCTCAGAAGGAAACTCTTCTGCTTAGCTCATGAAGGACATCTTGGGCAAAACATGACTCTTAAACGTCTGAAAAGAAACTTTTGGTGGCCGGGTGTTGACGATGATGTTCGAAGGTGGGTTGAGTCTTGTCTGTTATGTAAGGAGAGCGAGAAGAGGTTGAAAATTATTTCTCCTTCACAGGGTTCTATTGTTAGCATGAGTGATTTACCTTGGGAAAAAATTTGCTTAGATTTTATTGGTCCAATGGAATCTTTGCCTTGTGATTGTAGGTTTGCCTTAGTTCTTGTAGATGTGTCTTCTCGGTGGTTGTGTGTGGAGTTTATGAGGAATATTACCACTGATGCCGTTATTAAACAGTTGAGATCAATATTTCTAAAGGAAAGTTTCCCAAAAGTTTTAATCACAGATAACGGCACTCAACTTACATCTTCTTCTATGCATTCTTTTCTAGCCAATCATGGAATCAAGCATGTGTGCACTTCCCTGTACAACCCTCAGGGTATTGGTATGGTTGAGCGAATGAATCGTTTGGTCAAAGGGACTATACAGTTATCGTTGCAAGGACAAAGGGATGTGCGCAGAGCTGTGGAGGATATGGTTTGGTCTTATAACACCACAGCTCATGGGGTCACTGACCAGGTTCCTTTTGAGCGTATGCGTGGTAGAATTCCTAAAACCAAGTTAGTCCCACAGTGGTTGTGGGAAGGAGATGTCGTTTCTAAGGTTGTTCCTGGAAAGGTTGGTAGAGTTGAAATGGGTGACTTGGTTAAAGTTAAGTTGGGCCGTAGAGAGTGTGGTATGAATAAGTTTTCTGATCCTATGAGAATTAAGGAGGTTCATAAAGGGCATGTTGTGTTGGAGAATGGGCAGAGTTGGAACTTCCGTAGGATTGCCTTGTATGCTAAGAAAAATGTTGTGAATACAAGTTTGAATGAGCGGTCTTCCAAGGATGTATCCTTGAGGGAGGGTCCTCTTCCCAAAGAATCTCAGTTTGCACCCAATCTGTCACAGGATACTTTTGTGCCACCTAATTCTTCCCCAGTCACACCCAACTCTTCCAGAAACTCTTCTTTTGTACCTGAGTCTTCAAAAAAAGAAATTTAATGATTTTGTTAGATATTAATGTTTTTATTTTAATGTTTTTATTTTTGTTTTATTTCTTTGTTTTATTTTTCTTTCTTTAAGGGGAGGAGATATGTTGTGCTTCTCTTTATACTGACATCATCATTGCTGATGTCCCTAGAGCGTTAACTTGTGTTAGTTCTATGTTCTTTAGCATGTATTAGTTCCATGTTCTTTATTCTGATCCTGGCGGTTGCTGAGGCAGGATAGATTACACTTGTTGTCCTGTACTTATTTTAATAAAACTACTCTACTCACGATTTTGGACATCGACTCTTCACTTCAATATGCAGGGGGTCTTTGCTGGTTTGGAAAGCACCTTGGTGAGGATCCAGCGCATGCAGGCCAAAGGGATCAAGGCAGTGCACAGACAGGTGCGCATCCTGAACAGCAGGATTTCAAACATTGATCGGGGGATATGCTCCATGGCCCTAAGAATGAAGTCCATGGCAAAAGGAATGGAGTCCATGGCAGAGGGGGTTAGGGAAATGGGTGTGCGCATGGGTTCCCTCTGTGACAGGCTGGAGAGTGACCAGACAGAAAGGCGCAGGAATAGGCACAAACTTAAGCAGCGAATAAGTCCATCAACCGTCTGGCAACTGCAACCACCCTGCTATGCCGCCGGTCAGTGAACATGCAGACTGACATTGTGCACTGCTGCAGTGACTTGTCCAGGGGGATGGGGAGAGTGACCTCTGCTATGGAGGTACTGCTAACACAGCATACAGCCACTGCTGGTAACACGTGTGTCGGGGATACAGAGGAGTCCACAAGCAGGAGTGGATCCAGCACGCCTGTACAGGACGTTCGTCGGAGCAGCAGGCTCCATGCAGATGACCCTGGCACCACTGCGCAAGTTGACCCCCTGCCCCGTGGCTCCCACAACATAATGCGTAAGCACAAACATTAACAAATAACCCTGAACACAGGACAGGTCACAGTGATGGTAACTTTGGCCACCCAGTGTGAAAAGTGGATTTTATTTGGTTCATGTGGTCTGGAATATGTGAAGTGCAGTAGTGCATATTAAACTGAGTGCTTCAAGAACTAAACATGCCTGTGTCTCCTCACTCTATTAGAAATATCTGGTTGTGATTTCTGCGCGTCTCAGTCTCCCATCTGTTGCTGGCGCTGCTCCTGCTGCATTGTGATCGGCTTTTTCTGTCCCATCATCTATGTCCTCATGATATGTGAGTTCTACCTCTGTGCCAAGATTGTGCAGCATGGCGCAGGTCGCAATAATTTTGCAACAGATCATTGGCGTGCACTGCCGTGCACCTCCACTCTTATGGAGGCACGTGAATCTGCTTTTAAACAGTCCAAAAGTGTGTTCCACCACGCAACGTGTAGTTCTGTGTGCCACCTTGTAACGCCTTTCACTCCTGGTGGATGGATTCAGGTAGGGGGTGAGGACAAATGAACGCAGGGCATATGCACTGTCACCTGGGTGAAAAATGAAATTATGATTAGTCACATACTCATGATTGATCCTTCTGCATTGACTATCAGGGTGTCTCACACTATTTACCTAGCAGGTATCCATCCCCGAAATCACCAGCCACAAAGCGTCTGTATATCCCACTATTCTGGAAGATGTATGAGTCGTGGCTACTCGCTGGAAATTTGGCAACAATGTCGGTAATTATGTTGGCAGCGTTGCAGATCACCTGCACATTGATTGAATGCGTGGACTTCCGGTTTCTATAAATGTGTTCTGTTGCTGCAGGCATAGTGGGATGTGCGTCCCATCGATACAGCATATGATGTGCGGGAACTCTCAAAGATGGTAGAAATCACTTTTGGTCTTTGCTAGTTCAGCAGGTGTGTCAGGGAACTCAATGTAGTGTCCCATCCTCTGCATCATGGCGTCAAGGAATTTCCGGAAGAAACGTGACAGGCAGCTCTGGGGCACCCCACCTACCGCAGCAATTACATGCTGGTAGCTCCCAGAAGCAAGAAGGTGTAGGCAGCACAGCACCTGCACGTGGGGTTGGATGGCGTGTGCTCTTGGGGTTGGGTGTTCCAGTTATGGGTGGAGGTCCCTGATCAAGTCCAGGATGGTTCTGAGGTGGAGTCTGTACCTTTGCAGGATCTCAGCTTCAGTCAGTTGGAAGAGGGTGATCCTCTGCCTATACACCTGCTCCTCCCTTAGCCAGACCCTCTCTCCTGCTGCCTGTATCCGTAGCCGCCTTGTCATTACGTAGAAAGCCGCATTGTGGTTGCACTGTTGCATTTTGAGGCCTTCTTTTATATCATGTTCCTGGTTACCACCTGCTTTCAATCCATGGTAAATATTGACTCTTAAATACCGATTTTCATGGTATTCGGTATTTTTTGGGTTTCCTACATCTCGATATACCATTTTTACCATTTCAAATTTACAGATTCGGTAAATAAGTATTCAGTATGTTCCGATTCGGAAAATACCCATTTCTTATTTACCGACTCGTAAAATAAGAATTCGGTATTTTCAGATTTGTGAAATTCCGATTCGGTATTTTACCGACTGGTTTTTACCGATTCGGACACTTTTTTTACACATACATCTCGATACTCTTATTCCGGTCGGTAAGGGCCGAAATTACTGATTTTCGGCCGTTACCGACCGGTATTTGGCTACCTACATCGGGCTCTATATGTGTTAAACATATATACTAAGCTACTTCAAAAATTAGATTATTATACTAGTTGCATTACTAACGTATGATACTATCTCTAACGTGTGATATGAGTGTGTCTGTGACTGTACCAGTGTGTGCGTGGGTGTGTGAGTGGCTGTATGGGTGTTTGAGTGCATGCATGAGTGACTGTATAGGTAGTGAGTTGATTTCTGACTAGGTCTGCAGGTGTGTGAGTGGTTGTGTTAGTGGTTGTATGGGTGTGTGAGTTGGTATCTGAGTGGCTGTATGGGTGTGTGTGTAAGTGTGTGAGTGGTTCTTTGGCTATGTGGGTGACTGTATGGGTGTGTGAGTGGCTGTATGGGTGTGTGAGTGGCTGTATGGGTGTGTACATAGGTATGTGAGTAGCTGTGTGGGTGAGTGAGAGACTACATTGCTGAGTGAGTGGGTGGCTATATGGGTGAGTCAGTGGCTTTGTGAGTGGCTGTATGGGTGAGTGAGTGGGTGTGATAGTGTCTAAGTGGTTGTATGCTTGAATGAGGGGCTGTTTCCGTAAGTGTTTGGTTAAGTGAGTGGGTGAATGGTTGTATTGGAGAGTGAGTGTCTGTGTGAGAGACTGTCTGGATGAGTGAGAAGATATAAGAGTGCTTGTATGGATGTGGGAATGGGTATGTAAGTGGTGTGAGTGTGTGAGTGAGCATTTGAATGCTTGTATGGGTTAGTGTGGCTGTGAGGGCGTTGACTGGTTGTATGAGTGAATTTTATGGGTGAGTGAATGGTTGTGTGAGTGACTGTATGGATGTGTGAGGGGCTCTATGGAAGAGTGAGTGGGTGTGTGAGAACTGGTATGAGTCTGTGAATGGGCATGTGAGTGGTTTGTGGGTGAGTGAGCATACAAGAGTTTGTATCTGGTGCGAGTGGTTCTGTGGAGGATGTGATCAGTGATGTCATCAGTGACATCATTTGAGATGTCACTGATTTCGGAACTGAGGACCCCATCCCCTGAGCACAGTCTTTTTTATTTTCTAATGGGGAGGGGGGCTGTGAGGCAATCAAGGGTTGGTGGGGGGGGGGGGGGGGGGGGGTTACGTAAAAAAAAGTGTGTTTCCCACGTTAATTCCCATAGCACTTTTAGTCAAGCCTGCAGCCTAAAGCACTGGATGGGATTATACCAAATCTGACAGAAGGGTAGATTTGGTTCCACAGATCACGCTTCCAGTTATTTGGTGTAAATCCTGTTGAGAAATTTAAGAAAATCAAGATAGTGATATCTGTGGGGAATTCACGAATATTAACAACGTCATGTATGGAAATGTAGAACTCTGATTGGCTGCCAAAACTTCAAACAGAAAGTGTTGGCAGCCATTTAGGGCCACTGTGGGAAAACTCTCACCACAAGCCTTGGTCTTGTGGTTCCCCTGGAACCCTGCCACGGCATAAAGGCATTAAAAAATAAAAAATTCCCAAATTTGTTAAATTTGTGGGGGCTCCCGCACCTGTTTAGATTATAGTCACCAGGTGGGCCAATTTGGCGTACAGGCTTTCATAAAAGTGAAGGGACATTTTTTTGCCCAAGGACTACCACCTCCCTGGGGTTTAGATTGTGTAATGGCGTGTGTCTGACTCCCTGGGCCCCGGGGAATGCCACCACCCTGGGGCCAAAATCTCATTTCAATTTTGGGAGGGGGGTTATGCAGCCCCCCTTCCTGGGCCATATACGGCCTGGGAACCACCACCTCCCCGAGGCAGACCCGTAAACAACAAAGGAGGGGTCCTCTCGACCCCTCTCCAGGAGCCATACATGGCCCTGGGGACCACCAACCCCCTGCTTCAGAATAAAGGTCAAAACCAAAGGGGATGATGGACGGAGTGTTGAACATTGCAAGCACTCACCCACAGGCAACATCATCATTCTTTAGCTCACTCTGCCACCCCAGTTCACCCCATATGCAAATCAGTCTGACCCTGTGCCTCATGGGAACAGCCCATCCTGAACTACCAAGCCATGTCTTCCCTGGACCAGAAACAAGCATCCTGGAACCGGTTTCTGGCTAATCAGCTGTCATCAGCCAGGCTAGTTTGAATCCAGTGGCAAAGTGAGCAAAGGACCCACGTCTGGGCATACCCTGCCAACTTAGGGCGAACAAAACAAAACCAAAGGGGATGATGGACGGAGTGTTGAACATTGCAAGCACTCACCCCCAGTCAACTGATCTGGGTTTAATCCATCATCATTCTTTAGCTCACTCCGCCACCCCAGTTCACCCCATATGTAAATCAGTCTGACCCTGCGCCTCATGGGAACAGCCCAGCCTGAACTGCCAAGCCATGTCTTCCCTGGACCAGAAACAAGCATCCTGGGACCGGTTTATGGCTAATCAGCTGTCATCAGCCAGGCTAGTTTGAATCCAGTGGCAAAGTGAGCATGGGACCCACATCTGGGCATACCCTGCCAACTTAGGGCGAACAAAGCTAAACCAGAGGGGATGATGGACGGAGTGTTGAACATTGCAAGCACTCACCCCAGTCAACTGATCTGGGTTTAATCCATCATCATTCTTTAGCTCACTCCTCCACCCCAGTTCAGACATGGCCATATGCAAAGCACTCTGTCCCTGTGCCTCATGGGAACAGTCCAGCCCAAATTGCTAAGCCATGTCTTCCCTGGACTGGCAACAAGCATCCTGGGACTGGTTTCTGGCTAATCAGCAATCATCAGCCAGGCTAGCTTGAATCCAGTGGCAAAGTGAGCAAGGGACCCACGTCTGGGCATACCCTAACAACATAGGGGGAACAAAGCAAAACCAAAGAGGATGATGGACGGAGTGTTGAACATTGCAAGCACTCACCCCCAGTCAACTGATCTGGGTTTAATCCATCCTCATTCTTTAGCTCATTCCCCCACCACAGTTCAGACATGGCCATATGCAAATCAGTCTGACCCTGTGCCTCATGGGAACAGTCCAGCCCGAACTGCCAAGCCATGTCATCCCTGGACCGGAAACAAGCATCCTGGAACTGGTTTCTGGCTAATCAGCCATCATCAGCCAGACATTCTTGAATCCAGTGGCAAAGTGAGCAAGGGACCCACGTCGGGGCATACCCTGCCAACTTAGGGAGAACAAAGCAAAACCAAAGAGGATGATGGACGGAGTGTTGAACATTGCAAGCACTCACCCCCAGTCAACTGATCAGGGTTTAATCCATCCTCATTCTTTAGCTCATTCCCCCACCACAGTTCAGACATGACATTCAAGGAGCCATCAACCTGCAGATCTGTCACACCTAAGACAGAGAAGAAATATAAACATATCTCTAAGGACCCACCCTACATCCAGGGATCCGTCATGGCTGACTCCATCATTGCCCATTAGATTCCAAACGTTAGACTAATGTTCTGATTTGTTACCTTTGCCTCAGATTGTAAAGCGCTATGATATCCTTCGGGATCAAGTTTGCGCTATATAAAACGTTATAAATAAAATAAATATGCAAATCAGTCTGACCCTGTGCCTCATGGGAACAGTCTAGCCCGAACTGCCAAGCCATGTCTTCCCTGGACCGGAAACAAGCATCATGGGACTGGTTTCTTGCTAATCAGCCGTCATCAGCCAGGCTAGCTTGAATCCAGTGGCAAAGTAAGCAAGGGACCCAAGTCTGGGCACACCCTGCCAACTTAGGGTGAACAAAGCAAAACCAAAGGGGATGATGGACCGAGTGTTGAACATTGCAAGCACCCACCCCCAGTCAACCGATCTGGGTTTAATCCATCATCATTCTTTAGCTCACTCTGCCCCCCCAGTTCAATCATGGCCATATGCAAATCAGTCTGACCCTGTGCCTCATGGGAACAGTCCAGCCCAAACTGCCAAGTCATGTCTTCCCTGGACCGGAAACAAGCATCATGGGACTGGTTTCTGGCTAATCAGCCGTCATCAGCCAGGCTAGCTTGAATCCAGTGGCAAAGTGAGCAAGGGACCCACATCTGGGTATACCCTGCCAACTTAGGGTGAACAAAGTAAAACCAAAGGGGATGATGGCTGGAGTGTTGAACATTGCAAGCACTCACCCCCAGTCAACTGATCTGAGTTTAATCCATCATCATTCTTTAGCTCACTCAGCCACCCCAGTTCAGACATGGCCATATGCAAATCAGTCTGACCCTGTGCCTCATGGGAACAGTCCAGCCCGAACTGCCAAGCCATGTATTCCCTGGACCGGAAACAAGCATCCGGGACCGGTTTCTGGCTAATCAGCCATCATCAGCCAGGCTAGCTTGAATCCAGTGGCAAAGTGAGCAAGGGTCACACGAAACTGTCTAACCAGATGACTATATGATTGACGACACGCCTACTGCTGCGGTTACACTTTTCCTGTATCTTTTTGAAATACAAACACCTTCTCTATATTGCCAAAGGAATCGATAGGCAATTTTTAAAACTAACTGGGCTCAATTGATTGATGACAGGCCCATACATCATGTACTATTATAAACTTGCTATGGTTACACTTTTCCTGTATCTTTTTGAAATCCAAACGCCTTCTCTATATTCCCAAAAGAATTGATAGGCAATTTTTAAAACTAACTGGGATCAATTGATTGACGACAGGTCCATATATCTTGGACTATTATAACCTTGCTATGCCCTGAAGAAGTCCGGAAACGGACGAAACGCGTTGGCTATTTCATTAAATAAGAAAATTGAATAAAAATTAAGTTTTAAACTTCAAGAGCCTGTAACTAACTTAACTTTGGGAAAATGGCTGTGGATCTTCAAATTTGTTCAAAGTAATGTATAAGGATTGATAATTAAAAATACACTTAAATTTGACCTATTAGAAGGGTGCGGAGCTATATTTTTGTGCATCCCACGTCTGGGCATACCCTGCCAACTTAAGGCGAACAAAGCAAAGCCAAAGGGGATGATGGACGGAGTGTTGAACTGGGGTAGCGGAGTAAGCTAAAGAATGATGATGGATTAAACCCAGATCAGTTGACTGGGGGTGAGTGCTTGCAATGTTCAACACTTCGTCCATCATCCCCTTTGGTTTTGCTTGAGAATAAAGGTCAGCAACGAGCAGCAAGAGGCAAAATAAAGGTGGGAAACGAGGAGAAAGAGGCAGAATAAAGGTCAGAAACAGTAAGAATAAAGGTCAGAAATGAGCAAAAATAGGCAAGAAATTAGCAGAAAGAGGCAGAATTCTGATCAGCAGCGAGCAGAAAGACGCAAAATCAATGCGAGGAAAAGAGCAGAAAGAGCCGTATAAAGGTTAGAAACAGTAAGAATAAAGGTCAGAAACAAGCAGAAAGACACAAAAAGACGCAAGAAACGAGAGGAAAGAGGTAAAATTATGGTCAACAACGAGCAGAAAGAGGCAAAATAGAGGTCGGACACCAGCAGCAAGAGGGAAAATAAAGGTCACAAATGAGCAAAAAGAGGCAAAATAAAGGTCAGCAATCAGCAGAAAGAGGATGACGCCTATTCGGACCCCTGACCCTTTCTCAACTACTCTGCAAAGGGGCCTCCTGGTGCATTACTGGTTGGGGGATAAAGTCCCCTTGGGTGCTGAGGGTCATTGGGGGTTAAGAACCCCCTATTGTTGAAGCAAGTAAGTCCCCCACAGTGGGACTGTTCAGACCTCTTTGGAAGTCCGCCACCTTTCTCAACCACTCTATAAAGGGGCCTCCTAATGCATTACTGGTTGGGGGATATTGTCCCCTTGGCTGGCTGCTGACGGTCGTTTGGGGCCTAGAACATTTATTGTTGCCACAAGTAAGTTCCCCACAGCTGGACTGTTCGGACCTCTTTGGCAGCCCTTCTCCCTTTCTCAACCACTCTGCAAAGAGGCCTCCTGGTGAACTGGTGGTTGGGGATAAAGTACCCTTGGCTGCTGAAGCTCGTTGGGGGCCAAGAACCCCTATTGTTGAAACAAGTCAGTCCCCCACAGCGGGACTGTTCAGACCTCTTTGAAGGCCCTGCTCCCTTCATCAACCTCTCTGTACAGGGGCCTGCTGGTGCACTGCTGGTTGGGGGATGAAGTCCCCTTGGCCTGCTGAGGGTAGTTGGGGGCCGAGAACCCCTATTGTTGCCTCAAGTAAGTCTCCCACAGTGGGATTGCTCAAACCTCGTCATAGGCCCGCCCATTTTCTCAACAACTCTGCAAATGGGCCTCCTGGTGTACTACTGGTTGGGGGATGAAGTCCCCTTGGCTGCTGAGGGTCACTGGGGGCAAAGAACCCCTGTTGTTGCCACAAGTTAGTTCCCTACAGCAGGATTGCTCAGACCTCATTGGGACCCGCCCCCTTTCTCTACCACTCTGCAAAGGGGCCTCCTGGCTCACTACTGGTTGAGGGATGAACCCTGGGGGTGAGTGCACCAGTAAACTGCTCCACCAGCAGTTGACAGAGTTTTTGCTGAACTCTGCATTCCAAATTGAGCACAGAGTGGCAAAACTCCGCAGACGCAGCTGGCTTTACCACCCATGCTTATCAGAGATTCACACACCCACTCACAGACTAACTCAGACACTCATATACTCACTTACAGCCCCACTCATACTCTATCAAACCCACTTAAAACCTACTCAGACACTCAAATACCCACTGAGACACTCATGCCCCCACTTACACACTTAGCCCTCATTTTGATGTTGGTTTCACTTTTGACCATCGTATTACAATGACGGTGGTTGGAAGTGAAACTGGCCAGTCATTCTGGATGGCTTCCGGCAAGCTCAAGGAGCCCGTCGGCCAGTTGGAACCTGCATGTAATCCCTTAAGGAGGGTGTTTCCGCTGTCGGGATCGCAATGTTGCTTTCCCACAGGCTTTTCATGTTTAGCTTTCCGACATGAAAAGCCTGTCAGAAACTGACTTTCGGGGCCCCTAGCAGGGCCCCCTTGCAAAAGTGGACTCTGGTTGGGAGTCTGAGTTGCACATATGGTGCCCCCTATCAATCCCTGCACCGAGTGGCAGGCACCATGGACCTGATAATTCTCGCCTCGGTGCCTATTCCAATCATGGAGTCCCACTCTGCAACTCTGGGCAATAGCTTGCTTAATCTCCACAACGGCCCCCACAACGCTAAGGATGCCTGGCCTCCACCTTGGGGGTGCCCAGGAGTGGGCGCCTCACAGGGAAAGCCAGGATGGGTTCCACAGCGGTATTCGTACAAGCGCCTTGAGACCCTTGCAGGTGAGTAGTGCGCTATACAAGTATCAATTTACAGTTAATTTATTTACAGGGTAGATCCTTGAGGCACTCGGTAGCTGATCTCTATGGATTCTGAGTTGAACGGTGGAAGTCTGACTCTCTGTGTTCTGACGGTGAGGAAGGAATGGATCCAATCTAGGGCTTTGTTGTGGATGCTGGCTTCATGGAGTCTTACGCATAGGGTGTGGTGGCAGATGGTGTCGAAGGCAACTGAGAGATCCAGGAAGATGAAAGCTGCAGTTTTGCCTTGGTCGAGGAGGGTAAGGATATTGTCTGTAGCGGTGAAGAGAGAGATCTTAGTGCCGTGGTTGCTTCTGAAGCCCGACTGGGAGAGGTCCAGGAGCTGTTCGTTTCTATGACCTTGGACAGTTGGGCGTTGATGGGTTGTGAAGCTGTCGTAGAACTCTTTGATCTTGTGGTGGAAGAAAAGGTGGCAGAGGTCTAGGAATGGGGAAATATCTGCTGTCTCTGTGTGGGTTTGGAGATTTCTTTGAACACTGCAAAGAGTTCTTTGCTGTTGTATTCATTGGCGTTGATGTGTTCCTCGATGGCTGCATTCTTCATTGTTCTGATGAGGTGATGGCGGATTTGAAGGACGTGTGGTCTGCTGTGATCTTGCTGCTCCTCCATCTTTTCTTGAGCGTCTGCAGTTTTGACTGGACTCTTGGAGGGCAGAGGAGAACTAGCTGACTTTTCTTGGAGAGCTGCGGGTTTCTTGAGGGGGCCAATGTGTTGGCACAGTCAGAGATCCAGTGGTGGAGGTTGCGTGCTGAGGTGTTGGTGTCCGTGGATGTTTGTGGCGGGGTTTTGCTGAGAGAGGTGGTGAGCTGGTCTACGGTGACCTTTTTCCAGCTTCTGCGAGGATTGCGGTGGGCGTGGTGGCGTACGGTGGGTTTGGTGAAGGTGAAGTGGATGCAGTTGTGGTCAAGTTAGTGTGGCTCAGAGGTCTGACTGACAGATATGTTGTTGCTTGCGAAGAAGATGGGGTTGAGCGTGTGTCCTGCTAAGTGGGTTAGAGAAGTGACCAGTTGCTTTAGTCCTATGGTGGTGAGATTCGCAGGTGGGAATGAAGTGTTGAGGTCTTTGATGTTGTCCAGGTGGAAATTGAGTTAATAGAAGAGGATTTAGTCCTTTGGGCTGAGAGTGTGGTGACCGATTAAGTTGGTTATGACTTCGCTGAAGGTGGTGGGGGTCCGGGAGGTATGTGGACCAGGGTGGCCTGGAATCTGGAAATGGAGGTACTTCATGTTGGGAGAGTGGTTGTCGGAGCTGGTTGTGAGATGGAGAGTGTCTTTGTGTACAATGGCGATGCCTCGTCCCGGTCGCTTGACAAGGTCCTTTTGGATGACTTTGTATCCGTAAGGCATGACGGTTGCAATGCTGAGTGGGAGTATATCCGGGTTTCTGTGAAAAAGGCAATGTGGGGGAGATGTAGTAGAGCAGGTCCCAGATCTCGATGGCATGTCTTTTGATGGAGCGGGTGTTGAGTAGGATACATCTGAGATGGTCTTGTCCAGTTCCTTAGGGTTGTGAGGTCAGTAGGTCTGGTGTGCAGAGGCCAGCGAAGGTGCAGTTGCAGGCGCAGCAGGTAAAACAGGTGTTCTTCAGCAAAGCAAGGTGGCAGGCAGAGTGGCGTCCGGTGTTGAGGGCTTGGAGGGTGCTGCGTCATAGCGGTGATGGTCCAAGGACCAGGGTCTCTGTTGCTGGGCGCGATCCAGGCGTGGCTCAGGGCAGATGGGCTTGCCTTTGGCAAGCCTTTGGCGCACCAGCGGCATGGCTGCCCAGCAGCTGCCAATAACTAGTGTGAGAGGGATGGCAGGACAGCTGGAGGTGGGAAATTGGCGCGGGAGGGGGACTGGCAGGGACACAGAGAGGAAAATGCCCAAATAGTTACAAAAGTGAAAGAAAGTGACAACAATTGGAAAAGATGGAAGGAAGGTACAGAAGAGGGTACAGGAAAGAAAGTGACAAATAGAAAAGATCAAAAGAAGTTAAAGAGGTCAGAGGAGAAAAAAGGCAGAGAGACAGAGGGCGCAGCAGCAGAGCATAACTAGGAAATTGAATAAAAAGCAGAAAAATAGGATAGAAAATGCAAAAATGGGAAATAGAATAAAAAGAAACCTTAGAAATTAACTGAAAAAAAGGTTACAGCGATAGATAAGAACTAGAATTTTTTTTAACTAAGAAATTTACTGAAAAAAACAAAGGTTACAGGGACAATATAGTTAGGCTCAGATTTCACTCACTCCTACAAAGTCAGTGAAATTCAGCAGTTATAGTTACCTGAACTAACTATAACGTATGCCCCTGCCATGCACTGATTATGACCTCACATATTACATCACTCATGACATTGTCTGTGATATCACTGATGATGTCATACATAGAACCACTCCCACTCACACCCCATCTAACCTCTCATACACCCACACAACCATTCACAGACCCATGCAAGTATGTATACAACCAATCACTTATCCATAGAGCCACACACACACCCACTCACTCATTCATAGAGACTGACCATACAACCAGTCACTCACCCACACAACCACACACTCACCCATACAGCTACTGATATACCCAGTTATTAACCTATTCGACCACACACACCCACTCACACACTCATACAGCCTCTCAGCAGAGACACTCACTCACCCATGCAACTACTCACACACTCACACACCCACACAGCCACTTACATACCCATTCACACATCCATACAACCACTCACACAGCCACTCACTCACCCATACCGCCAATCCCACAGGCACTCACTCTTCCATACAGGCACTCACATACCAGCTCACTTAACCAAACACTCATTCAAACAGCCACTGACTCAGCCATACAGCCACTTACACGCCCATTCACTCACTCATACAGCCACTTAGACACCCATTCACTCACTCAGTCACTGACACACCCACTCACCCACCCATACAACCACTCACACAGCCACTCACACACCTAACCATACAGCCACTGACACATCCATTCACTCACCAATACAGCCTTTCAATCAGCCACCAATTCACCCACACAGCCACTCAGACACCCCCTTATGCACCCATACAGACACTCACATACCCACTCACATACCTGTACAGTCACTTAGACACCCACTCACTCGCAGATACACACAGTCACGCTGCGACTCACATGAGCTCTGTTAAAAACTTAATCACTCTTTACCAGTACACAAAGAAAACCAATTCAATTTTTGTGGTACCTTAGTATATACGTTTTACACACAGGAATATTTAGAAAATACTCACAATCACTGGATGATGTCATCAGTGATATCATCTGACATGTCATCAGTAATGTCATAATAAAAATGGTAATGTAGTTTCTTATATAGCGCACGTATCACCACAAAGGGTATCTCGGCGCTTGCTTTGGGAACCCGTCCTGGTTTTTCCCTGTCGGATAGCCCAGCTGGGCACCCCCAAGGTGAAAGCCAGGCATCCCGCCGCGGGGGCCGTAGTGGAGATTGAGCAAGCTATTGCCCAGAGTTGCAGAGCGTGAACCCCTGATTCAAGTAGGCACCGAAGCGAGAATTATCAGGTCCGTGGACATTAGGGCTCCAAACCCTGCCGCGTCTGGAATTGAACCCTGGTCCCGGGCCGACCTCTGCTTCTGGGTCTGCCTCCTCTAACCGGTGAGCCACACTTCTCATCAAAGATGTCACTGACCATGTCATGAGTGATTTAATATATGAGGTCATAAGTAGTGCATTGCGGAGCGTAAGCTATAGTTAGCTCAGGTAACTACAACTGCTGAATGTCAATGGTTTTATATGAGTGAAATCTGAGCCTGAGAATAGCTCGCCTTTCAGTGAATATATATATATATGCCTCTGACTATGCAAATGGTCAAATATTTACCTTTGCCAGAAAATACAATGCTACTAAGAGGCAACAATTCAGAGGTGCATCTAATCCCACACCCAATGCACAACCTACAACATCTGAAATAAATACTCATGAGGAAGCTGCAGGTGGCGCCAATAGTGACTCGCTGTCCAGCTACAGTGGATCTAGTGGATCTAGCACAGATCTAAGTGTCAACAACCAACCTCTGCCTGTTTTGGAAATTGATGAGGAGCTGGGTTTTTTAGTGGAAGAAAAACTGCGCACATTGAGGCCACGCCAAAAAGCAACGGCAAAACCCGCCGCAACCAAAAGCGCCGGGAAAGGCGAAGAAGAAGAAAACAAAGGGTCCAAGAAACCACAAAAAAACAATCAGCAATGGAAGAAAAAGAAACAATAATGGACAGATCAATCATCAACCTGTCTAATGTAGTTCTGACCAAGGCGGAGCAACAACTTCTCGCGTTGGGTTTAAACTACTGTCCTAAACAAAAATTTAATTATGCTTCCACCAGGGTGGATGTTTACTGTTACATCCGAAAATTAAAACTGCAGAAATTTTTTGCCCTACAACGACTTAAAACTCCGATTGGCACCAACAGCTCTGCCAACTCAAATACTACTGACACAAATCAACCTTTTGTGGTGTCGGATGCCCCGGCGCTTCTTGCAATACATGGTTTAATAAATGATGATAATGTGGAAGTAACCGGAGAAAGTGAAATGGAGAGTACACAAATCCAATTAGAAAGAATCAACATCGCTAAATCAGGAGCAGGCATCACTCCCTTTAAGCGCAAATCGGATTTTGTACCCATTATGACTCGTGATGCAGTTGATGTTTTCCAGGATTGTGTCATTACTGAAATGAAGGAACTGCACAAAACCACCAACATCCACAAAAAAAGAAAGAAATTTGATGCCAAACAAGCGCAATACTCGGCATTAATGAAGAAATTGAAAGATAATCCGGACATTGTTGTAAAAACGGCAGATAAGGGTGGCAACCTTGTTATTTGGCCAAAGGCAGCATATATTCAAGAGGCTCAAAGACAGCTATCGGATCCAGTTTGTTATAAGAAATCCACAAACAAAGAATACATTAAGGCTAATGAGAATTTGAACAAATTGTTACAAAAACATCGAAGAGAGGGCCTTATCTCAGAGGAAGAGTATTTATTTATGCTCAATGAACATCCAACTCTACCTACTATGTACTTGATCCCGAAAGTGCATAAAGGACAATCACCAATACCCGGGAGGCCAATAATCTCGGCAATCAACAGCTGTGGTGAAAGAGTTGGTCAATACGTGGATTTCTTTCTGCAAAAGTGGGTAAGCGGACTGCCTAGTTTTGTACGCGACACTGGAGACTTTCTTGCCAAAATAGAGGATCTAGAATGGCAGAATGATATGCTCCTTATAACTTTGGATGTTGAACAATTGTATACCAGCATTGCACATACAGATGGTATAAATGCAGTTTCTCACTTTCTAGGCCAACGGCCAATTGATTTTTATGAACATAACAAAGTGATTCTGGGCTTAATAGAATGGTGTTTGTATAATAACTATTTTTTATTTGGCAAAGAGATTTGGAAGCAACTGAGAGGCGTGGCTATGGGGGCCTGCTTCTCCCCCAGCTATGCGTGCTTGCACGTTGGCTGGTGGGAGGAGCGGGTCCTCAATGTCACGCATCAGGTGTGGGTACGTGAGAAAATTGTCCGTTACCTTCGCTACATTGATGATATCTTTTTAGTGTGGCAAGGTGATGAAACAGAAGCATGTGCGTTTATAAAAGCCATCAATGATAATCCATATAACCTTAAGTTTACCTCCAAAATAAGCAACAAACAAACAGAATTTTTGGATGTGACTGTATACATTGATGAACATGATAGAGTGCAAACTACTCTCCACCGCAAAGCTACTGCAGGCAACACTACTCTTCATGCCTCTAGTTTACACCCTAGGCACACGATCCAGAGTATTCCCTATGGAGAAATACTTAGGCTGAAAAGAATTTGCAGTAGTACAAATGATTTTGAGAGTAGTGTTAAAGACTTACGCATTCGCATGCAAGCCCGAGGATATACTGAAAAAATGTTTAATCAAGCATTAGCTAAATCAAAAAATAGAACCCGGGCAAGTCTTTTAAGCACATCTTCTGAAATAACTAACTTACCTGGTGAGACAATTGATACCACCAAACAGGAATGTCCCAGGTTCATCACCAACTACAGTAGCCAACAAAATAAAATAAGACAAATCATCAACCATAATTGGCCTATTGTACTAACGGACAACGTATTAGGCAATATGCTTCCTAATAAACCTATGGTTACTTTTCGACGTGCTCACAGTATGGGCGCTGTGCTTGACCAAAGCAGCCCTGAACTCAAGTGCAAACAGAACTGGCTAATCAAGGAGGGATTCCGGAAATGCTCTACTTGTAGAGCATGTAAATTCGGAATAAACAAGACCCATTACACAACTCCCTTCAGTGATACGGAGATCCCAATTAAAGGCCAGCATACTTGCAAAACAGAATATGCAGTATACGTCCTGACATGTACGTGCGGCCTCAATTATGTAGGCAGCACCATACAACCTGTACATGTCAGAATTTTACAGCATATACGTGCAATCTTGCACTCGGACCCAGCATACCCAGTAGCACGTCATTTTTTGAGCACTCACAGTAAAGATATTAATTGTCTATCTTACTATGTAATAGCCTCGATTCCCAAGCTAAGACGGGGGGGCAACCGTGAGCTTAAACTAAGGCAATTGGAATCACGAATGATCCTCGAATTTGACAGTAAATGGCCTAACGGGCTTAACATTACTGAGGATCTTCGTCACTTTCTATGAGATGCTCTTGGGAACACAGTACCTAGGTTTCCTTTCCACTAGATAGTCAGGTTCCCTGTTATCTAGTGGGCCAAATTTTCTGAGTCCCAGCAATATATTATGGTGCCGTACTCACTAACTGTACAGTTGACCAGTCAAGTTCCTTGTTGGTCAACCTACCATTGACAAATGTAACTCCTTACCTTCTTCTAAAATTGTAAATATTGTTATATAATAATTTTGATACACGGGTTTTATCAAAAAAATGAAAAAATATTTTTGTACACCTTTTATCACTGTATTTTACACCGGGTATTTTTTAACAACTATGAATTCTACACATGGTGGTTTTATTAAGTATTCATTGTTTTAAACTTTTGTATGAGATTTATATAGGTTCATGTTCCCATCTCTGACTTTATGCATTTATGCAATGATAACAAAAGGTACTTAATAACCTGTGGATTCAGCACTTTATTCTCACCTACCTCTCCTCCCTATGCACTTTATCACTCTCCACTACTCGCAGACTTGGAACCAGGTTAAAATGTAAATATTGACACCTTCAGCAATCCCACAATTCCCCAGTCACTACAATACTGTATATAGACATTTTTACGGTTATACATATAAGGATTTATCCTGTTATGAAATTTGAGTACCGTATTTTTCAAATCTGCTTACTAACTTGATTTTACATCCCATTGTTTTTATATTAATTTGTATGCAAATAATATGTATAATATTGAAAAATGGTTTGTGTAAAGACAAGGGAAAACTGCAGATTAGACAGTACGTTTCTCCTCAAGATGTGGGAGTAAAATGTGTTTTTTATGTCTATGCAGTTGTATACCATGTGACAGGGCGGGCCAATTGGGTGTACACAGCAGTATAAAATTAGAAAGTTGAAACTGGCTCATTTGCATGTGAACAAGGGCTTTTCCAGCCCGAAACGCGTAGTGCCCTCTGGCTTACCGGCTTCTCTGCAAAATAAAAGAACCTGTGCAGCGCATTCTGTGGTCCGTCTCCTTTGTTGCCTCGCCGGTTCGACGTTGGTTGACCAGGAAGTGGTATTTGGAGCTTTGTCGGATATATATATATATATATACACACACACACATGAATTCAAAAGCAAAAACATCTATAATTAGAAATAATTCTTAGAAAAGACAACAGAACAATGTGCAGTATAAATTGTACTTGCTGCCTTACAATAACTAAAGAATTGAAGAAATAAATGGAAATGCAGATAGAAATCAAGGAGACTATCCCTTTAATAATTCAACAACTTTCCCTATCTCATCATGCCTTGTGCTGGCAGTTCCTAGAGATTCTAGTTCTTTTGACAGCACCAACATTCAGACTGAGCGTCAACAAGCTTGCTCATAAGAAACTCATTTAGGAGGTGAGGACAGGAAGTTGTTTATGACTTCAATGAGGCTACATACTATATAGAACTAGGATTTGAAAAGCAATTTTACATGAAAAGTGATGCGTGTATCAGCTCAAATCAACAAGCCAGTAACCTTGATAAAACTACATTCAGCTTCCAAGGGAGAGATGGTTTTCCAGTGAGAGAAACAATGTTTTTTTGGGGGAAAACAGTGTAATTTTATTTTACGATAAATAATAACAGTGCGCAGAGTGTAGCGTACATATTCATCACTATATCATAGCACAAGACGAAGAAATCAGACTGTAGAACCATCTCCATACAGAAGCCACTAAAGTCGAACCATCTCCATACAGAAGCCACTAAAGTAGAACCATCTCCATACAGAAGCCACTAAAGTAGAACCATCTCCATACAGAAGCCACTAAAGTCGTATACAATTTAGTAGCAAGGCATGCCCCCCTTTTCTATGAACATACATTGGGAAAAACAACATCCCATGCTCCACGGGCCCCCTCCGCCACCCTTAAACGACCCCTATGCGGTTCCAGTTGGATTCCCCTGCATTCAGCCCATTCCCTCCAGATCTCAAATTGTTTCTGGGGACAATCTTGTGATAGATATATTTCACGTTCTAGCCCCATACTGTGGCCAATGCCCTTGGCCCAGAACTCCACAGTAGGAGCTTCCGCATCTTTCCATTCCCTAATAATATCCCTCGTATTGATGACTAAACTCAGCCACAAGAGCGCCCTCCGGTAGCGTGTCCCCCCAAGTCGTCTGCAACGTGAAGAAGAATGAGTTTGGGATCCTGGGGGAGCACTCCCTCAAGTTGCCTCAGCACATTTCCCCAAAATTCGGCCAGCACCAGGCAGTGTCAGAATTTGTGAGGCCAATCTTCCTGCAGGTCGCCACGCCACAAGACGTCACCCACAGGGATACGGCTCATTCTATGGAGTCAGGCTTTAGTGTAGTGCACCCTGTGGAGAGCCTTCAATAGGATCACCTGGAATTTTGAGTCAATCATAATCTCCGTGGGCCTTTACTGCCTCTTTCCAGTCGTTGTCATCTAATGGGCCCAGGTCACCCTCCCAAGCTGCCCGAACCCCCATCAGTAGGTCCGGCATGTTGCGCAGCAACATTTTATATATTTCAGACAGCTTGCTTTCTTGAATGTGCGTAAGTAGTATATTTGCTTCAGTGGGGAAAACTAAGGGACAGTCTTTAACGGTTGTATTGTGGGACGAAGGGTGTGCTAGAGTTGAAATAACAGAACAAGCATTTGCAATGCAATAGGTCTCGCATTAGGAAAGTTTGAGCTATTGGTACTGTGAATGACACATTTTTTAGTTATTTGCTGGTTTTGAAAATAGCAAAATAAATAGCAAAATGAATAGCTTTGTCATTTACAATGTCAATAGTTATAACTTTGGCAAATGTGACACCTATAGCATTTGTAATGCAATATGTGTTTTTAGATGTATTGATATTACAAATAACAATGGCTTTTATTTTTTTAAATATTTAATAATTGAATAAAAGTTATTGTAATTTATAATGGCAATAGCTTAAAGTTTTGTAAATCACTTTTGTGAAGATTGTGTTCAGTGTATTTTATTGTGACGAAAATCCAAGAACAGAAGTGAAATATTAACATCTTTTTGTGACATTCGTAATAAAGCTTGAAACATTGATAGAACATATTTGAACCAGTTGTTGTTTAATGGTTCCACAGATTGATGCTGTGGTGGCGCTGAGTGATATTGTGGTGTCAACACGTAATGCTGTGGCGTTCAGTGATGGTGTGGTAGTGCATAGTGATGTTGTGGTGTTCCTGAGTGATGCTGTGGTGGTGCTGAGTGATGTTGTGGTGATGTGATAGCTAGATAGAGTGAGTGCGCTAGATAGATAGAGTAAGTACGCTAGACAGATAGTGTGAGGGCGATAGATAGATAGAGTGAGGGCGATAGATAGATAGATAGATAGATAGATAGATAGATAGATAGATAGATAGATAGATAGATAGATAGATAGATAGATAGATAGATAGATAGATAGATAGATAGAGTGAGGGGCGATAGATAGATAGAGTGAGGGCGATAGATAAATAGAGTGGGGGCGATGGATAAATAGAGTGAGGGCGATAGATAAATACCTGTCTTCTCATAGTTGTTGTAGACATAGCTGTAGAGGGTAGAAACTACATTCTCAATGATCTGCATCACCAATTGACAGACAGGCATATGTAACACTCCTGGTTAGTTTTTCACTTTGTAAAAAACAACAACTGTTGATTCCATGCAGAAGGGGATCTCGATATCTGTCATGGCTAAGTAATCTAAGCTGGTTTACCTGAAGGACAGGTACGCAACGGTTTCACAGCTGCAGCCAGGATGTCATGCATCCCCCGGGATGGTGTCCGCTGCAGTGGTCTCATCCTGTCAGCACCTGTGATGAGAAATACATGTCCATATTTTAGTACAGCAGATTGTAGCTATGAGCCAACATGTTATTATCATTAACCATTTGCGGATAATCAAGGACGATGTGCAGCATGTTTACCTCATTGACTTTACATGTGGGCACCTGCTCACAAGCAGCATCTGACAGCTGTTACATCCATGCAGCACTGACATCAATAAGATGACACATCAACTGACAAACTTATATGAGAAGTTTACTGATATTTCAAAGAAGGGGATAAATGACCCTGACTCATCTGCATCACACTGATTTCACCTTTACCATTGAGACTAACTTTTATCATGGGTGTAATGTTGTCTGTTAACAAGTCAGTAAGGAATTCATGTGTCAGATGTGCAGTTGTCAGGGACATGATCTTGCCCATTTGTGCTTCCCTACCCATGAGGTCACACAGCTCATATTTGAATGAGAGAACACAGATTACTAATGTCCATCCTTTGAGTGTTCTCTGTTCCCATACTCCATTTCCAACATCATGGTACTACTTACATGACAACGGATGGTGTCTTGTGCAGCAGACATCCAAACCTCTTATGTCAAACACTCACCTATACATGTGAATACGATAGAAGGGAGGCAAGCAGAAAACAAAATTTGGTTATGATCACACACTGTAGATGAGCTGAAAAGCTTTGAGGCTTCCCACCTGCACTGGATTATCGTGTAGCTCTTCAGCCAATTCATTTTGCAGGCGTAACTGCATAAAGAGTCACCTTAGCAGCCCCTACACCCATCTGAAAGGTACACAACTGGCACCAGTGTGTGCCTCGGCCATACCAATTTAATTTTTATTTGACCACGTACAGTTTTTTACGGATTAATCCTATCATTGAATTGCAAGCCTGTTGTGTTTTGGTCAGTTCATATGACACATTGTTCTATTGTATGTCCATTCTGCACACACTTGGCATACATTTTGTGTCAGCCTCTCATTTGCCACCAGGGTCTGATTGGCCATGTGTTCAGATGTCCTATGTGAGCATATTGTGATGCAGGACAACAGTGTTATACAACACATACGGTGGAGGTGAAAGGCACAATTGATGAGCATTCAGCCAGGTTGACTTACCTTGGCCCAGCACCGGAGCAGCGTGTGGTCCCTGGACAGATGTCAAGTCCAACCTAGTAGCAGGAGTCAGTGTTCGTCTTTGTATCAGGAAGGACCGCATTGTACCTACAATGATAAGTGTGTTTTGCAACTTTACATTCCTGCTGCCACATGTGATGCTTTCAATTTCTGGCACAGAGGACAAGCACAAGCAGTTGTGGACAACACCGTTGCAGAAGTGTGTAATACATAATGCAAGGAGTGCTCCCACATATCACTTGGAATAGGCCCACTACCTTGATGCTACCTATATCACAATGACATGCCTACAAATTTTGAGGTAAGGTCCACTATCGTGTTTTGTTGATGCCCAGAAAATTATCCATCCAATGTACGCAGTACATGACCAGCTGTGTGGACTGTGCAATTTAATGTTGCTTGTTAAGATTTGAAGTTGGACAGTGTATGCATTGTCAATACTACAGAGACTGGTATCTCACTGTTAGTTTTTCATTTCCATATCTGTGCAAATAGACTTTCTTGATGAGTTCTACAGACACTATGACAATATAGTGGCTACACCCTTTTGACTAGTTGTGGCCTTCGATTACAGGAATGGTTTCCCCGCTCTGGGGCTGTTGGTGAACTACAAGTTGTGTACCACATTTACAAAGGTATGATGAGCCAAGACATATTATATTTTGTCTTTGGCTGTTGACAAATGTCATATGGTAAAGGTGAATGTCCATTGACAACTCCAATTGTAATGAAGCTAATTTTGCATCACTGGTTAACTTACATATCTGGGCACTATTTGTCCCTCTGTTGTCTCATGACAATGTATGCATTTTGACCATCTCCTGGCCAGCATGACTTACCAGTTCTTGTGGTTGTCATGCCTTCCTCTGCACGTTGCCGATTCCTCCCATTAGATGCGGTAACCTCTGCTACTGCAGTTGTCCGTGCTCTAGCTGGATGTGTCAATGGGTGAGAATAGAGAAAAGTAAACAAATGGGAAATGTGTTTGTGGAATGTTTTGGGGATTTGCCCATATCTTCTGCGTGCTAACAGTGTTGTGAAGTACTGCCGCAGACGGGGCAGGTAGGAGCAGTGGTGTGTTGGGGATGTAATGGCGTGGCAGAGTGGAAAATGGAGAACAGAATATGTGAATGACATATTTACATCTGATGATACTCTCACCTTCTGCTTTGTGATTCAGGCTGGCACAGGGTGATGTACTCCTTATAGATTTTTTGGCAGGTTTACAAGCCCCTTGAATGTGATTTACACTGCTGTTGCATCACTTCTGTGACACAACGGTGGTGTACAACAGACGACACATTTAGAATAATTCACAAGGTGACGCTTCTATGGTGAAGCGTCACATTGTGAGGCCCTGTGCAACATTGAACCTGCATATTTCAAATATAACAAATCCTAGGCAACTTGAGGGTCCTGAAAATTGTCAGGTACATCAACACAATTTGATTCATTATGACAGTATACTGAACAAATAACGGCAAATAAGTTTGAAAAATATATTGTTCATTTATTAAAAAAACATATACACATGAAAGTTTAAAAACCACATTGGGTGGCAGGAATACAGTGAATGACAATAATGTCTAGAACAATATAGGACATGAAATGACATACAATGCATATATAAAATTAAATGAAAAGACTAAACAACAAAACAGTGGGTAAAAGGTAATCTCTACGCGCGTTTCGGCGTTACACACGCCTTCTTCTGGAGAACCACTGGAAGATTCTAAAACAGTGAAATATGGGCGCAAGATGACGCAAAACAAATATTTCAGAAGGATGAAATGTATTCAGAAAGGTGTGCACTGTGTTGCATGAGCCAAAGATGGATGGCGCCTGCAGTGGTTGAATAAAAGTATCACACTTTTCATATGTAAGTACTGATCAAATGGCAGATGAAATTCTGCAATTGAATAGACCTTTTAACAAATGGCCCAATTATGGAGCACTTCAATACTAAGCAGACATGATGTACTGCTGGTTACAGGGCAACACTCGGGACCCTTAGTGACCTTAAATAATTTTCCAAGTACAGATGATCTTGATGTATCATCGGATAAGTTTCCCAGTTGGATAAATTATAGACAAGACCATCACAGGCGCAAAGGATTCTCGATATTAAGGGTCCCTCTGCTTTTCGTCTTGCCACTTTTTTGTCATGTCCTGCACTGTGCGCCTCTCCACTCCCAAGGCTGAGACAGCAGTGGCTATCTTCTGCCATAGCTCTGCCTTCTGTGCCTCACTGGTGCAGTAGGGTGGTAAGCCATAGAGGCGCTTGTGGTGCCTTACTATGAACTCCGCAAGCATGGTGGTCTCTTCTCCTGTGAAGTTCCTTTTCCTCCTCATTTCCATTTGCAGGGTCACTGTGAGTGTTGTAGCCACAACCTCTGTGGAGAAACCGGTTCCTTCAATGCGTACTGCTTTTATGTGTTTTCTAGTGCTGGTCAATTATTGCTAATTTGCTTCAGCTGGATTGTGGTGGGGGATGGTAGGCACTGGCAACATTCACCATGGCCAAATGGGACTGTTGGCTGGGATGGGCTGCAGTGTAGCAGCTGATCCCTGGTGGGTGGTGGTAGGCACTTGAACAGGTGTTTACCCTTGTATTACATGACCAACTGCCAAAATCCGTATCTTCCGGCCCGTAATCGGAATTTCCAGCCCGTAATCGGAAATTACGGCACTTTCCCGTAAATTGCGGGCTGTATTCGCAAAATCCGCCAGAGTGCCGTAAATTCCGGTCCATGTGGGGGAAAATACGGCCCGCGGCGGACGTAAAGTTAGTAGTCTTAAGTTCATTCTGTGAATCCCGAAAGTAGTAAGTTCATTCTGTGAATCCCGAAAGTAGCAAGTTAATTCTGTGAATCCCAAAAGTAGTAAGTGCATTCTGTGAATACCAAAATAGTAGTAAGTTTAGGATTTAGTCTTAAGTTCATTCTGTGAATCGGGCCCTAAATATTGTTGCAGATGGTTATACTCTTCCTTTCATGACATCTCCACCTTCCTTAGCCCTGAAAAAAATTGTCAACTGTCAGTTCCACTGCTGGGAGGGAAATTTGCATTAATAATATACATTTCTTCCACTCTCCAAGAAGATGGCACCCAGAGTGTTTTCCAAATGCATGGCAGTGGTAGCAGCTGTTCTTTAGACATAAAGGATCTTTAAAAAACCCATGTCTAGATAATTGGTTGTTCAAAGCCAACAGTACACAGGCTATGCTAAGAGATTTTTAAACTACACTATCTCTTCTGGCCAGGATGGGTCATCGGTCGGAATGCCAGAAATCAACCACCCTGGTTAATGTTCGGAAATACTATAAACAAAGAGCTAGGAAAAGTGCTTAGAAGAGTGAGTGTTAGTCTTAG
Organism: Lissotriton vulgaris; assembly: GCF_964263255.1. Lineage (NCBI taxonomy): Eukaryota > Metazoa > Chordata > Amphibia > Caudata > Salamandridae > Lissotriton > Lissotriton vulgaris. The sequence goes on from NC_141691.1 coordinate 1,992,623,261, forward strand.
CTCAGAAAGTCCTTTACCTTCAGGTTATTTGCAATCTCATGATGAGGCAGACGTCACCTTGGTTGTCTATCCAAAGCAGAAGGGATGGGGTCTTCTATTAAAATATCTCACACCTTTTTGCTACTGGACGCCCTTAGTTATCATCCCTTGGGTATGCTGCTGAGTTTTTTTTCTGTGTCAAGTATATGAATTCCTCTGTGCTAGGGGACTTAAATGTTCATCATAATGATATGGGTTGCACACTAGCTCATAGACAGATTCCAAAACCTCTGATTTGACTGTCTGCTGACTCATTCCATTTAGTTTTAAAACTCCCTTTATTGATGTCAGGGTTCCTATCAGAGGAACACGTCCCCACCTGTGGGGTACAGTGGGGGTATGCAAGACCTTTTGAATCAGTTACTACACTTGCCACCCACCCTCATGGGCTTCATTGAAGAGGATCTTGAGAATTCAACCAGCAGATAGATGACTGTTGCTGCTGTATCACTGACCCGTCCAAAATATGTATATTCTCCATGATGGTCTGCACCAGCCCCCTGACTCCCTCCAGACCTGATGAGGGAAAAATGCTGTAAACATTTAGAGAGGAAGAGGAGGACATGCTGCAAATTAGAAGATAAAGAAATATGCAAAAAGGTGCTGAATTATCATTGTACAGCTATAAGCACAAGTGTCCTTTTTATAAGGGACAAATCACCACTTCACGTAACACCACATGAGAAACATTATACATTATTAAAGATTTTCTTAACGAAAAAGCCAGCATGGCTAAGATTCCTCCTTCTAACGAGCCTCGTGATAATATATCGACATTGTTTTAGGAGACAGTAGCTAAAATATTGCAGCCTCTAGCCTCCTTGGCCATTATAGAGCCACGGAGGGTATTACTACCCCCCTCTTATCCCAGCATCCACTCAGAGTTCAATCAGATTTCTTCGGAGGACTCTGGAGGGGGTATTTTGTGATGTAAATCTGGCTCTCCCAGTGATCCTACACTACTGGCACTGATGGTTAATATCATCAACTCTGTTCTGAATCAGGTGTCTAACACTTCAATAGCACCTGCTATGGTTTAAAACAAACTGAAACAGGAAACAGTATTTTTATTTATTTATTTTTATTTTTGCGTTTTTATATAGCGCAGACTTTACCCGAAGGCGTCAGAGCGCTTCACAATAGGAACAGAAAATTACAAATGAACAAAATTACAAAAGCAAACGATAAGTTACATGAGGTAAAAGTGACAATTGTGAGCAAACAAAATACATGAGAGAGCAAACAGTGCAATACAGGAGGAAAGAGTGACAAGTGTGCAGGTTACAAGAGAAAACAAAGTACAATTAGAGGTATAATACTGCAATATATGCTAGACACAGAGGCACAAGAACAAACGTTACGTAGGCAATGGTGGCACTTGTGCAAGTATCAACAGCAAACGAAATGTGAGAGGTAGCAAACAGTGTGTTACAAGAGAAAAGTGACGTGTGCATGTTACAAAAGAGTACCAAACACAGGTACAAGGATAATACTGCAATAAATGGTAAACACTCAAACTACCAGAACACACTGGGTAGGCACTTCCATAGTCATGGAGAATAGTTTTCAGTGATGGGAGGTCTTCCTTCAGATAATAGAGAGGGTGTGAATTACTTTAGGAGCTGTCTTTGGAGGATGAGAACTTGGAGGTCCGTTTTGAAGACCTGGCTAACCTAACAAACTTTAGGCCCATTTCTTTATTACCAATCACCTCACAAATGCTAGAAAAGCTAGTCAACACTCAGCTAAAGCATTATGATTTGTTTCACCCATCTCAATAAAGCTTTAGGTCGCTTCTTGGCACAGAATCAGCACTGTCAGGGGTGCCTGCATGTATCAAGGCCTTTCTAAATCAAGGCCATACCGCTGCCTTGATTCTTCTCAATCTTTCTGCGGCATTTGGTACGGTTTCCCTTCAGACACTTCTACAGCGGCTGGCAGGGGATGGGTTGCAGGAAGTAATTTTGTATGCCGATGATACCCAGCTTTTCCTTTCCTTAGGTAAGAGGGCAGGAGTAGCTCAGCTCGCCTTCAATAGATGCCTGGTCCATGTGGTTAAGTATACGAGGAAGAATTTCTTGAAATGCAACTCAAACAAACTAGAGGTGCTGCTGTTTGGGCAGGCTAAGGAGAACTGGTCCAAGTACCTTTGGATGGAAGAACTGGGTACAGCACCCAAACATGCTACAGTCGTCAGAAATCTTGGGGTAAAATTTGACAATGAACTCTCTTTCTGCACCCAGATTCTAACTGTGGCATACTGGTTCTAACAACGACCTTGTAGTGCCTCCCAAAGGAAACACTAAAAACAATTGAGCAGGCAACAAAAACCTTGAAGATCAACTATGGAAATGCATTGTATTTAGGGTTTCTAACTATTTTATTGATGAACTTCAGATAGTGCAGAATGCTGCAGCCAAGTTAATCTTACAGATTCCACAAACTCAACCTTTAGTGAATTGTCTCAAAGAGTTACACTGGCTGCCGGTAAGGAAACCATTTTTTTCAAGCATTGGTAATATCCCACTGAGTCTTTCACAAGATCACTGTTAGAACTGGAGGTCTCTAGTTGGCTGAGGTAGGTACCTTAGTCCAAATAGGGACCCTTGCATCTTGTCAGGGAAAGGAGGTACACACTCTTAGATAACCCCTGCTCACCCCCCCGGTAGCTTGGCCCGGGCATCCAGGCTTATCTCCGAGGCAATGTGTAAAGTATTTGCAACCACGCTGCCAGTAACACAGTGATAACACCACAAATAGACACCATACTGGTTTAATAAAAATAGCTGTATCTTTATCAAGAAGAAATACGATGAGACCAAACGATAAAAATATCCAGCATATGCGTATTCGTAATATTTCACTGGGCAGGTTATTAGGCCAACAATCACTTGTAGGTTCTTGTGCTATTAATGAGCAGTTCACGATGATCTAATGCAGTCCTAATGCAATGCTATGCAGTTCGTACTGCAGCCCATAATGCAGAAATAAGACAGTCCTTAATGCAAGTACTAATGCGGTTTGTAAAGCAAGTAATAATGCAGTTCGTAATGCAAGTACTAATGCGGAACGTAAAAGCAAGTAATAGTGCAATTCGGAATACAAGTACTAATGCAGATCTTAAAAGCAAGTAATAATGCAGTTCGTAATGCAAGTACTAATGCAGATCGTAAAAGCAATTCGGCTCTGATCGTGGTGCTCGTGAAGGTCTCTATGCCACTCTCGGCTGACTCGCGGTCAGCGACTGCCAAAATATGCCCTCAATCCTTTCATGAAGAAAACAAAGTGCAGCTCCACAATCCGACCCCAGTACTGCCACTCCTCGGCGAGTATGGACCGCAATACTGACTTGAGCGGAGGCTCACACTGCAAAGATGGGAAAGGCCAAGAGTAGTCTCTCGTAGCACGCACTCCGCCCAGGCGGCGACACACGAACGCTTGCTGAGTGTTAGCTGGGGGGGGGGGGGTGCAATCTCTCTCTCCTCTCCTCGCGGCTTGGGCGTAATGAAGTGCAGTTTTGGGTTGGCAGCAGCTGCTTCTCGCAGTGAGAGTCGGGCTACCAGGCAACGGCCTCGTAGCTGATCGGCTTCTGGCGCGACTCCGTTGATCTTGGGCAAAGGACCTCGGACCCAAGATGCTGAAGGTTGACAGGTCTCTCCTTGGCAAAGGCAGGCTCAGGCCGGTGGTGGTGATTTTTCACGTCTTCCCCTTGTGACGACGGTCTGAGCTGATGGCAAGAATGATCACAGCACTTCTGGTCCAGCTGTCGATCGTGCTCCGGGGCACAAGGTCACAGGCAATTCTCACGAAAGTCTCAGGCTGCAAAAAGGACACTCACACAGCGTGGCTGAGACACACTTGGAAACTTTTATGTTCCTGAGTTTACACAACAGGGAGCCAGCTCCTCTATGGCCCTTATAGACAAGTTACTTCAGGACACAGCACACAGCAAAGTCCTTTCAAGCAGGGGGACACAGCACACAGCAACGTTCCTTGCCCTTTCCTTAGCCAAATCAGCAAACTGCAGGCTGGCCCCAGAACACACAGCCGGGCAGTCCTTCTCTTGTCTCTTCAGCTGTTCTTCTTTGGCAGAGGTTCCTCTTGATCACAAAGTAGTTTCACTCCTTTTTCAGGCTTGAGTTCAGGGGTTTAAGCTCTCACATTTATACCCTTAAATGCCTTTGAAGTGTTTGTGTTCAGGGGGCTCTGACCCCGGTCCAAAATAGACCTGGGTGTCTTCCTGGCAGTACACTCCCTCTGCCTTTGATAGTAAGGGTCTGGGCCCCAGATGCTCTGCAGAAGGTGGAGCCATCCTTTGGTGGCAGCAACACAGCCCTCTTCACATCCAGGGGGCTACTCCACCCCCACACCAAATGCAGGCCAGTCTGTTGCTGTCTCACCTACTCCTCTCTGGTGTCAGGACACTCCCCAGACCCTGTCACATTCAAACCCAGACAGTCAATACACAACCAGGCAGAGGCACACAGGATGGTTTAAGACAAGAAACCAGCCACTTCTCAAAGTGTGATTTCTAAACACACAATTCAAAAACCATCTTCACAAAAAGATGTGTTATTAAATTCTGAGTTCAGGCACACTGAACTCCATCTCTCCATCTTATGCCTATGGAAAGATATGCTGGAAACATGTGACACAGCATGTGACTCCGGTCTAGCCCCTGCCACTCTTCTGACCATCCCTGAGTACACATGACCTCTATCCTGACAGCGGAGTCCGAACATTATGTCCGACGCCAGGTGGAGCTGCTCTGTTCAGCTAATGAGGAGATCGGCCTTGGCTCACCCCCTGACCATCACCTGCCCAGCCGGATCTTAGGCACAGTTTCTCCCCTTCTCCCTGTCTCGCCCATTCTTCCCCCCCCCCCTCTACTGGCAAAAATCTCACCCAGCGTTTTAACCTCAAGATGGCACATGAGAAGGAACGGACCTGCTTTTTGAATGACTCGAAGCAGATCCATGGGAACTTTTACCGAACTACCTACCCCCTACCCCGCCCGCTCTACTCCTCTCCACTTTCCTGCTACTGACCTCTGCCCTCACCTGTCCTGGCCCTAGTCCCCACCCAGTTTACCTGTGAATTTCCCCTCGTCATTTGAGATCTAGCTATTTTGTCTGACGCCCGATGGAGCTACCTGGTTTAGCTATAGGGGAGACAGGTCGGGGATTCCCTCCTTGGACGTCACCTACCCAGTCGGTCTTTAGCCAGACTTCCTTCCGTCTCTCCTGTCATATCTTCCTGCATCCTCCCTCTATTTATGTCTCTCGTTCTCTCCTCTCTCAATGTATTGAGATTGAACTATTTTGTCTGATGCCCGATGGAGCTACCTGGTTTAGCTATAGGGGAGAAGGGCCGTGGACTCCCTCCTTGGTCGTCACCTACCCAGTCTGCCTTTAGACAGACTTCATTTCGTCTCTCATTGTTGTCTCTTCCCCTATCCTCCCTTTCTCACCTTCCCTGTCCCCTCCCCTCTACGCTCCTTTATTTTGCCCTCCATGTTCTTTAAATGTTTCACATTGAGACCTACCTATTTGGCCAATGCCCGGTGGAGCTACCTTATTGCTATAGAGGAGATGGGTTTTGGGACTTCCCCTTCGACCGTCACCTACCCAGCAGGACTTTGGGCAGACTTTCCTTCATCTTTTTGACGTATCTCCCTCCCACCCCTTTACCCTTACCCCCTTCCCCTCTACACCTCAGTTATCATGTTCTCTATGCTCATGTAATTGTTTGTATAGCAACTGATGTAAATTAAAACTAATGTAATCTTGTAATTTTGTGGAACCTCATGTAAAGCGCTCTGATACCTCCTGGTCTAGCCAGCGCTATATAAAACTCTTAAAATGAAAATAAATAAAAAATAAAAATACCTTTCACATACACTGCACCCTGCCCAGGGGGTACCTTGGGCCTACTATAGGGGTGTCTGATGTGCATAAAAAGGGACGGGTAAGGCCTGGCAAGTGGGTGCACTTGTCAGGACAACAATACAGTTAACAAACTGCATGCAGGCACTGCAGTGGCAGGCCTGAGATCTCTTTTTAGGGCCACTTGTGTGGGTGGCACAATTAGTGCTGCAGGCCCACTAGTAGCATTTGCATTACCAGCCCTGGCATACATAGTGCACTTTACTAGGGACTTTACTAGTAAGACAAACATACCAATTATGGACAACCAATTACCATAACACTTTATACAGGGAACATTTGCACTTTGACACTAATTAGCAGTGGCAAAGTGCCCAAAGCATCTAAGTCGGCAACATCATGTCACACAAAGGTCTAGGAGGAAGGACCGCTTCCTATCCGCCCGAAGCGCTCCCACGGAGCTTTCACCTGCCGGGATTGCAGCTTCACAATCATCCGCCCCACCAGGCTGCTGACCAGGAAAGAACCCAACCACCTCAGATGCATCCATCTCAACACCCGCTCCGCCCGAAAACATGCAGTTGAACTCTGGGACCGACTCTACTCAACCTCTCTAGACGTCGCCTTCCTGATGGAGACCTGGCTGAACCCCGCCTCGGCACCCAACATGGCCATAGCCGCCCCGGAAGACTACAAGATCACCCGCAAGGACCGCAGCAACAGAGCGGGAGGAGGAATCACCATCGTCCACAGGAACACTCTCAGAGTCTCGACCAACACCGAAGACACCCTCAGCACCGCCAAACACCTGCACTTCCAGATCCACACCGACCCCAACACCACCCTCAGTGGAACCCTCATCTACAGACCACCCGGACCCCGACCACAGTTCAGCGACTCCATCATTGACTTCGCCAGCACACACGCCCCTGCCTTCATGGACTATATCCTCCTCGGGACCTGAACTTCCACCTCGAGAACAATAACGACACCCACTCCACCACCCTGATCGACAACCTAGCCACCCTCGGACTCAGACAACTCGTCACAACACCCACCTCCTCCGCCGGTCACACGCTTGACCCCATCTTCTCCGCAAGCCCCCACGTTTCCTTCAACCATACCATCGAACTCCACTGGACCGACCACCACTGCATCCACTTCCCCTTCAAGAAACCCACCACGCACCACCGCACCCAACAGATGCCTTACCGCTGCTGGAGCAAAGTCACCGAAGACCAGCTAACCACCACCCTCGCCCAGAGCCCACCCGCCGAACATACCGATCCCGACACCGCCGCCCGCAACCTCAGACAGTGGATCAACGACTGCGCCAACACCCTCGCCCCGATCAAGAAACCCCCCAACAATCATACCAACAAGAAAGCCAGTTGGTTCACTGAAACCTCCGGGCCTCCAAGCAAACCTGACGAAAGCTGGAGAAGATCTGGCTCCGTGAACGAACACCAAACAGCCACGCCGTCCACAAGAATGCCACCCGCAGACACCATCACCTCATCAGATCCGCCAAAAGGGCCTCCTTCAAAGACCGCCTAGACGACAACGCGCACAACAGCAAAGAGCTCTTCAACATCATGAAGGAATTCTTCAACCCCAGCTCCAACACCAACGACATCCCACCCTCGCAAGACCTGTGCGACTCGCTGGCCACCTTCTTCCACCGCAAGATCACAGACATCCACAACAGTTTCAACGCCACGACCGCTGACAACCACTGAGACCTCCGCCCCCACGACCACCATCCGCACCAACCGCCTGCTCTACTGGACCAACATCAACGACGATGACACCATCAAAATCATGAACACCATCCACTCCGGATCTCCGTCAGATCCATGCCCACACCACATCTTCAACAAAGCCAGCACATCCATTGCATGCCATCTCCGGAAAGTCATCAACACCTCCTTCGAGACAGCAGCCTTCCAGGAGAGCTTGAAGCACGCCGAGATCAACGCCTTACTCAAGAAACCCAAGGCGGACCCCAAGGACCTAAAGAACTTCTGGCCCATCTCCCTGCTCCCGTTCCCGGAAAAGGTCATCGAGAAGATCGTCAACGAACAACTGACCCGCTACCTCGAGGAGAACAACATCCTGGACCCTTCCCAGTCTGGGTTCCGCAGCAACCACAGCACCGAGACTGCCATCATCGCCGCCACCGATGACATTAAGTCCCTGCTGGACAACCGAGAAACGGCGGCCCTCATCCTCCTGGACCTGTCAGCCGCCTTCGACACGGTCTGTCACCACACACTAGGAACACGCCTCCACAACGCTGGGATCCAAGAGAAGGCCCTGGACTGTACCACCTCCTTCCTCTCTGGCAGAACACAGAGCGTCCGTCTTCCCCCTTCCGCTCTGAAGCCACCGAGATCATCTGCGGCGTACCCCAGGGCTCATCTCTCAGCCCAACTCTGTTTAACATCTACATGGCACCGCTCGCCCACGTCGCCCATCGGCACGACCTCAACATCCTCTCCTACGCTCCTACGCCGATGACACCCAACTGATACTCTCCCTCACCAAGGACCCCCACACCGCCAAAACCAGCCTTCACGAAGGAATGAAGGCCGTTGCTGAATGGATGGAGAACAGCTGACTGAAGCTGAACTCGGACAAGACGGAGGTCCTCATCCTCGGATCCAACCCTGCAGCCTGTGATGACTCCTGGTGGCCGACCGCATTGGGAACCGCTCCAACACCCACCGACCATGCACGCAACCTAGGGGTCATCCTCGACTCCACCCTCTCCATGACTAAACAGGTCAACACCGTTTCCTCCTCCTGCATCAACACCCTCCGCATGCTCCGTAGGATCTACACGTGGATCCCCACTGAAATGAGTAGAACAGCCACCCAGGCCCTTGTCAGCAGTAGGTTTGACTATGAAAATACCCGCTACGCAGGAGCCTCAGCCAAACTCATGAGATGGCTCCAACGCATCCAGAATGCCTCTGCACGCCTGATCCTCGACATCCCTCGCCGCAGCCACATCACACCCCACCTGAGAGACCAGCACTGGCTCCCGGTCAACAAGAGGATAACCTTCAAGCTCCTCACCCACGCACACAAGGCACTCCACAACACCGGACTAACGCACCTCAACAGACGACTCAGCTTCTACACCCCCACCCGCCAGCTCCGCTCTGCCGACCTCGCTACAGTCCCCCGCTTCCGAAGAGTGACCTCAGGTGGCAGATCATTCTCCCACCTTGCCGCAAAGACCTGGAACACCCTCCCCATCCACCTACGGCAGACCCAATACCTGCTGACCTTCAGAAAACTCCTCAAGCCCTGACTTTTCGAGCAGAGGCAGCATTCCCCACCCCAGCGCCTGGAGACCCTCACGGGTGAGTAGTGCACTTTACAAATGATATCATTGATTGATTGATTGAAGGCAAAAAGTTTAAGGAACTTTAGCCAAAAAAAGGGGCAAGTTCAACAATCACCATCAACCTTTGCATCAGTTTTAGCCATTACCAACCTGCAAGATCTCAGAGATCTTTATATTCCCTTTTATTGAAGACACCCACGGTTAGGCCGGCCACTTGTGGTAGTCGATCATTTATTTTTTTAACCTCCAAGACCTGGAATGACTTTCCTTTTTCATTTTGTCAAATGACCAATGATAATTAGTTCAGGGCACAGACATGGCTATTTAATGACTATGGTTCTGCTTGATTTGTGCCCTGCAGTCCGTTTCTAGTGCTGGGACGCTCCATGGGGTAGCTGAGAATTTCATATGTTTGATTTAATTTGAATGATTTCTTATCTTCTGGACTCCAAGACATCATGCATATTCATTGTCCAGAGTCCCAAATTACACATGATGCTGTTGTGTAGTTCCTACTAATCCGTAGGCTCTGCGCATTGTTTAGTCAACATAAACTAGGGGCTTGCTGTCAAGACTGATTCCAGACACCCCCACAAGATATGTTGGCCTACAGACGAGCTAGCTCACAGTTCCACCGTAAGTCCCCCTAACCTACAAGGAAGCGAAGGGTTTCTGGCCATCACTGAAAATGGCAACACTAACACCTCAGGGATCGTAGAAACAGTCCAGAACCTTTCGTTCAGTCACTCGTGCTCAGTTATTCTCAGAGAAGTATACAGAGACTACACAGTGGGACGCTTTCAATAGATTTATTGAACCAACATTACTCTTGCATAACATATATGTGCTGCAATGATTCATTGACAGAGCAGATAAAAGTGAGTACAGCACCAAAGTGTAAATAGTAGATATAATTCTACCATGGTGCTGAAACAATGTTTATATGCAGGCATATAAAACAAGGCAGTAATCTAACAAACTCCTACTATGCGAACCCTGCTTTAAGTGTTCCTAGAGTGTGTATAACTTTAAAGCCAATAATCCCCCTGAGAGATGATCCAACCCCATGACCTGATAGGATAGAATGAAGAACCCCATCTTGGTCACGAACTGGACACACCTCACGAGATGTCAGACCTCTGTGTGGTAAATTCTCAGCATGCAAGGACCCTCAGTGTCAGCGGAAGAGCCTCCTCTGCTAATCTATCAGGATACTCATCTTTTAGAATAAAAATCAGCCTTGCAATGTGTTTATAGATTAGTGATGTTATGGATATGTAGATAGCCCTGTCGCTCTGTGGATAAAGAAAGTGATGACATTTGTATGTAGTATGAAACTAGACCTTGTACATGATGTTCAGGGTGTTGTGATAATGTTGTGCGAAGCTAGATGTGTAAACAAGTTTAGTTTCAGGGAAACTAATCCAACATTGTTGTGCACACAAATATGTGCACAAGGTCACAGCTAAAAATTTTATTGTGAGGACATTGTAAGAAATAAGCTGCTTCGCTAAATGGGCCTAAATTGGGGATATAACACCCATTCCTCATACTAAGAGTCTATATCTAAAAGGTATCTAAAAAGCTATCAGACAATTTTTAAAATGTTAAAACAACACGCATGTGCCTTTAAAGGGTCCATCAGTGCTTCAGTGTCGAGTGGCTCGACAAATTATAATCTGAGACATATATCCAGGATGCATTCGTGGCTGCAAAGCAAACAGCAAAAGACAGGTGGATTGCAGTCAAGCCAGATAGGTCTGACGGATAAGAACCAATGCACGTTCAGTTCTTGAAGTTGAGGTGCGCCAAAGCAGTGTACCTTGCACTCACGGCAAGTGCTGTCTCCATACCGAGCTGAACTGAGACGTCTATTGCGGAGCAGATAAAATAAAATCAGGATTTCTGCCGCAAGTAGCAGGACACAGGGGAGTCCTCCAAAAACGCTTCCCAACACTGAGGGTATGAGAGATGGTACAACTTGGAAAATCGTCTGAAAGGTGCTAACCAACCAGAGCCAATATATTTTAAAAAGTGCACTATTCCTTTTGTATCCGACATGTTAAAGATACGATTGACCAGCTTCCCAAAATGCAGCGGGAAGCTAGTGTGGAGTAGTGTCTGTATCTCAGATGAGGACCTTGCAAACTGGAGATCAAACATCTCTCTGGCTGAAGTTAAGGCCACATCCTTTTGATAAAGCATGGCTTTCAGCTTGCTCAGGGAATCACATTTTATGTTGGAAACATTTATCAAAGGCCACAGAGCTGCCTCCCTAACTGTGCGGGCAGTTGGAAACAGTACTTATGCACAACAAGTCACCATGGAATTAACCGTCACTAGATAAGCGATGCCTGGTGCCATTCCGCAACAACCTTGATCATTCAGCATCAAATAGCTCTCATTCGAGATCAGCCTGAATACAGGATGAATCACGGCAGCTGGGGAATTCTTCATATAACAAGACAAGTCCTCTACTGAAGCATTGCATGCCCCGTGGAGAGAAATGTCCTTACAAACCAAGGACCTGCTTAAAGCATCTTCACAGTTGGAACCACTGAGAAAAACTTCAGTGTCTCCATTTCTGCATCTAAACCTGAACGGTAACTCCCACTACTCATGCACATAACCTTCCTCTAGTGCTTCATATCTGCTTACCTGGTGATATTGGAGACAGTATTGGAATTGGAACACTGTGACCGGTAGGGTGAAGTAACCATGGATTATCCAGTCAGTGGTTGGTGTTTTAGCCACAGTGAAAGGTATTTGTCTAATTTCTCAATGTGCAAAATGGTATATTTTGCATCTCTGCATGCCATTTTGCATCTCTGCATGCCATTATTATCTGTCTTTCTGTTAGATCGTATGCTGAAAACAGACTTGTACTGTTGATGTAAAGGCATGGCACGTGGCCACAACATAACATTTGTAATGTCCAGCTCAGTATTACCGTAATTGTGACTGCCCATGTTCTAAAATAGACATGTCTTGCTGTATTATGTCAACGGCGGAAGACACTATGTTGCCCAGTGAATACATTCTGGATGATAATGTGGTCATACCGTTGTCAACCACAGCCAAAGCCTTTTCTAAGTTAACCCTGTCGATCTCGCGCAATCTCTCAGCAGCTTCCTGTTGACAAATCTTCCACAGGTTGTATATTTACCTAATAAAAAATCCCTGGGAACCTCAGAAAGAAGTGACAAATGTTGCTTTACCTGGGAAAGTGTTGAGGTTTTCAGCCAATCTAGGCATAACTTCCCAACACTATATGACATCACCACCACCGAATGTTCTGTCTGTATATATCGTTGGCAAGGCCTATTGATTCTAAACCCTTTAGTGTTACCCAGGAATCTAGATTGACACCCGTTTGTGTCCACAGGCCATGCCAACCATCCTTTCCAATTGGAATCTGATGAATTAGAGGAACCATTACCTATCATGGTATCTAGTGTATGCTCACTGAAGTGTGCTAAGTGCTGCCATTTCTCGATGCGTGAGAATGCGGGAATATGCTGTGTGTTCAAATCTTTTATTTTTGCTATAACAAGACATGAAGTTTGTTGCACTGTTTAGTTCAGGAAAATCATTTGATGTGGTATGAGGCATGCTTTAAATAAGGCCTCTGTTCACTGAACCTGCACATCTTTTGTACCCCAGACATATTTTGTGTCTATGGTGTCTTTCCCAAAGTCGAAACCTTGTATAGACAGATGGGAAATAAACGAAGCAGAGTATATCAGCTTGGTGTTTATAAGCATATTTTTCTTTGTATGTGTAGGTGCAAGCTTATAATAACACAAGGCTCGGTCTCATGTTTCAAAACCTGAAAAATAAGCAAACTTCGGGGCAAATGTTTTTGAGCTACCTTTCAGCATTATTTGGCAGTGTTCCCATTATGTGTAATTATAAACAGCCTGTGGGATAATAGCTTTGTGTAGAAAATGGTGACTATAATGTCGGTAGCATAATTTGACCTGCACTAAGTGATTCACATAATACAATTCATATGGTTGTGTACTGTTGTGATTCATTTCTATACACTATGTTTTTACACACTAACGGTGGAAGTTGATGTGATAATTAGTGAGACAGTGACTTAGCACAGACTCACAGATGGGTACAGGTATGCCCACAATGGGCTTTATCTCGGTAAATACTTATGACACCCTGTGGTTTTTATTTAAGGTTGTTAATCAATGATTGAGATTCAGTGAATATGTGCCAACTGAAGATGTTGCATTGTGTTTCCCTTTTGTTTCTTTAGGAACACTAAGATAAAAACTAAATTTGTGCAGGGTGGAGTGACAGAACTCACGCCCTGATGAAGTTGCTGTGAGTTTTTCCTTGGACAATGAAACATGTTGGCTTTTAAGAGGGCAGACCGGTTTTAACTTAGTGGCGTTGAATCCTGCGGTACATCGAATTTACTACTGAGGTACTGGTAGTATTTGACATTCTAGCACCAGTGTTCACCCTTTGTTTCTTTTTTCACAATTTATGTTCCGGTTGGTGGTTGCTGATGATGAGAACCTGAGGTAGTAAGCGAGTACCTTCCTACTTATCCCCATGGTGTTACTTCCGTGAGGCACCACCATCCGCTTCACACATTTTTCCTTTATGTATCTCCGTGTCACTCTTTAGAAGCACTTTTTTCAAATTAGGGGGGGGGAGAGTGTGGCGGACACATTAGTTGGAAGCAACGCAACAACTTGTACAGTATACTGTGTTTTAAAAGTGGTGACCCAGATCTGGTAAACACAGACGGTAGAATTTTAACCGCTGTGCCCTTTGATATTTCAGAATCGAGGTGTGGATCTGAGGTTGAGAATCACCGTGTGAACAGGTCCTTTGTTGTGCATAAGACTATAATGTTGGTAACAGAACATGTCTCCATAATTAAAAGCAATCCAAAACCCGTTTTGCCCTGAATTGGGGAATGTCAGCCAAGTGTTGCTTGGTTCCGTTGGCATAGTGAACAAGGGACCCACTTCTGCACATACCCTTGCCACTTAGAGAAGTTAAGCAAGCATACAATACGTGATGGGAGGAAAGCTTGAAATAAGTTCAACCACTCACAATTGTTGGGGTAGCATTCCAACACATCATTCATTTGCCCTTCTTGCGACCTCAGTTTAGAACCAGCCATATGCATATCAGTATTTGCCCTGGTCTAATAGGACCAGTCTTGCCTAAACTGCCAGGGCAGACCCTCTCTAAACCAGGACACAAGCAACCTATCACCTTTTGTGTGTTTGATTTAACAACCTAGGAGGCCAAGGGTATGCCCAGATGTGGGTCCCTTGCTCAGTGTGCGACTGAAACCAAGCTGCACCCAAGTGACAAATGCAAATCAAGGCTAAACTGGTCTTAGGTTGCTTGTGTTCTGATGGGTGGTGGTGGTGGCAGCGTACCATGTTTAGTGAATCCATAGTTGTGATCAGACCTTTTTATCTGTGTCCCTGGAGTCGAGGCCTTCTGATCGACTCATGTTAAGTTCTGCTTCTATGTGTTAACCCAGATCCCATCCCAGACATGTGGCTTGTGTGGTACATGAATTGTGTGTATGCTTCTCCTGCTTCCTTCCTGATTTACTCGGGAGTCTGCTCACGGCACTTCCCGGTAATTCGCGGCACTCACGGCGGCCATGGCAGCCGTGGGGTTCCTTGTTCCCTCTCCCTCACCCACCGCTCTGCTTCCTGCGTCTGACGTCAGGCGGGGGGAGGGCGGTACTACGGGACGATCGGCTCAACGCAGGCGGGGCAGGCAGGCAGGCAGCGTAATCCGTCACCGGGCACAACAGAGGAGTTCAGTATGAGTGAGCCACAGTAATGGAGGCTTTTGAGTTCCATTTTGGAAGACCATGACCTGTTCCTGTTGAGATGAGCGTCGAGCCGGGCCGCACCGACTGAAGAGGCCTGAAAGAACGACACAGGCCACGCCGGGAGGCAGAGCGGAGACGGAGCTCCATGGGGAATGAGAGACACTGGTGGCAGCCCTGGAGAGGTGCATGTAATGTGTGGAAGCTCCAGGCCAGAAGAGCTGCCCAACTAACCTTGACATCAAGGCTTTCACCACAAGTATTGCCAACAAGAACAACTATGGCGCTGCTAAAACCATTTTCGCTGTCAATCCCCTTGGCCTGACTTGTGGAATGGTGTGCCCAACCTCAGACCTATGTGTGGGAGGATCCCATTTATATGCAACGGAGAAAGGATCCATTGATATTGGTGAATTGCAGCAGTCTGCAACTGAGGTGTGTAAAGCAATGTACATTCCTCAGGCAAGAAACCCTTCACTACCTCCCCCAGAGGAAATGCCAAGGAGCTACCACAGTAAAATTGCTCTCATCGGGGCAGGGCCTGCAAGCATTAGTTATGCCTCCGTCTTGGCATGCTTAGGCCACCTCAATATAATAATATTTTAAAATGAATACTTTTTTGGGGACTTAAGTACTTCTGATATCCCTCAGTTCCGCCTGCCGTACAATGTTGTACAATTCGAAGTGGAGCTTATGAAAGACTTGGGCGTCATGATAATTGAAGGTGCAGGATTGGTAGAAAATGGGATGATCATCAGGAGATTAAAGAAGAAAGGATTTGAATCAATCTTCATAGGAATCCCTGTTGGCCCTAATCCCCTGGAATCTACCCCCTCCGTGATCCATTATGCACACCAGGGGTTCTATGGACCGCAATCCTTGATTCTCCAACTCCCACGATTAAATCTGAAATGAACCAGGGCCCTCCCTAGCAACCTACCAGCCCATCCTCCCATGATGGCTGGATCTGACCTGATTACAACAGGATGCAACTCCTTCACCATCCCTTACCCTCCCAACCTTTCCAAGTCTGCTGCTGAATCGTTTAAACATTTTCCCCTGAGAAGACACCCTGAGACTCTGATCTCTGACCTGTACTTCAATGCCGTCAGGGACATCATCACTAATGACCTTATTTTCTACACTAGGAAAATAGCACTCTGGCGCACCTCCATATTTAACCTACTTAGCGTACACTATGCCAGGAACATTCCTTACGGTGCCAAACTCACGTTCGTGCCTTTCCAAAACATTAAATCCGACCTTACCATTACCTTTTACAAAAACGGCATTGTCATGATCCAAGCCCCAGACATGGATCTCAATAAATTTGCTGACTTCTTCTCCATCCCTAAGAAATAGATACTTCATTCCTCCTCGCACCCCCTGGGCCTGCCATCGCCCCCTGACTCCTGTCGCAACACTGGTCCACTCAACTCTAAATACAAGGGTATGTGCCTCCCTGCTAGACCCACCAACAATGCTGCCACTCTCCCTTCTACCCTCTCTCTCTCTCTCTCTCTCAAGTCAGATTGGCACGAAACCTCCCAATGTGTTCTCCAGTCATATCAAATCCAGGGACAGTATCTCCCCTAATGCTGCCAGAGAACTTCCCACCACTCCTCCCCAACCACTAGCATTCGCCACTAAGTCTATGCTGCCACCTCGCTTCCTATTCTCCCTCCTCGCCCTCTCACCTAGTAACTAATAATCACCTCCCCCTCAGCTCACCAAATTTTCCTTGCCACAGTCCCATAACCTCCCCACTGAGCTTACCTTGCCCTCTTCTCTCTCCCCCCCAGTAATCAAGCCTTAGGGGGTTCGAGCTCCCCTGCCTGGCCTCCCGCTCAGGCCGCCAGACTTTGTCCTGACCCCGCGGGCCCTTGCCCGCAAGTACAACCTACACCCTTGGACTTTGAACCCCTTAACACTAGAGCGTCCATCATAGTTCTGAGAATCCAGAAAGCCCTATTAGAATTGAAGAACATCCTTCTCCTCACTGAACACTCTATCGCCACCCTCAAGCCCTCCCTTAACTCAGACCTGCCCCTGCTCACAATACCCACCCTCCAACCCATGCCGCTGGCCAGCAGACACCCTCGCCCACGCAAACATCCCAACTACCTCTCAGAGGACGATACCCTAGCCCTCCTCTCATCCTACATGACCTCCAACAGCACCCCGGTTCTCCTGTCAAGAAAATCGATCACCTGATTCCTACTATCCCAATCAACACCAACAGACGATCATCCCTCCGCAATAGCGGAGTAAACAGCAATAACTTAACACAAGTAGCCCTATCCTCCCCTTCCTACAACACTTGTCCCAATGCCCATCTCTCTGGCCTCCTTCTTAACTGCAGCTCAGCTGCGAGACATTCCTCTGAAAGCGCCGTCCTCATCCTAAGACATAAAACTGATGTAGTTATTCTAACTGAGTTGTGGCTCAATGATTCTTCCTCTCCTTACCTTGACTTACTGGTCCCACCAAACTACGACATCCTTAGACTTGATAGACAAGTAAAAAAAGGGGGAGGCATTGCATGCATCTACCGCTCAGACCTCCTTGTCACAGAACTCCATGCAGAACCCACGGACTCCTGCGAGTATCTTGCCCTATCCATTAGTAACAACTCTACTCAGCTATGCAAATTGCACATCTCCTACCACCCCCCAGGGAAGCATGAAACATTCATTGATCTCCTCATGGAAAATCATTACTGCTAAAGTCTCCTCCCATTCCAATGACATTTTCCTCTGTGATTTTAATCTGCATTGGAATCACCCCAATGACTCCCAGGTCAATGCTGTCAAAACCTTCCTCGCTGACCAATCACTCACCCAGGCCTGCACCCTGCAAACCCACTCAAAAGGCGCCACATTGGATTGGATCATCACTAAGGCATCGGCGGTCAAGCTGAATTCAATTGATCCATGTGACTGGTCAGACCACTGCGCCATCACCTTCCTAATACCCGACTGCCGCATGAAAAGACATGGGCAACCGGTGAAACCGAAACGTTGGCTCAGAGACACTAAGAACCTTGACCTCGAGAAGCTGACTGCTCACTGCGAGAATGATCTACACCCTCCCCCCCAAATCTATCTAAGGTCAACGACCTAACAGGGCACTACAACTTGACTATGTCCATCATATTGGATGATCTGGTCCCGCTAAAGCTCAAAAGGCCCCAAATCAAAGACAAAAAACCCCTGGTTCAACGTACCCCTCAATAGCGAAAGGAGAGCTCTCCGACTCAAAGAAAGAAACTGGCGACAGCACCCCTCTGCCCAACTTAAACTTCTACGCCAGGCCAGAAATACCTACAACAAGAACATCTTCATATCAAGAAAAGTGTTTTTCAGATTAGAACTGGAAAATGTCAAGAAAAGACCCCGCAAACTCTTCGAAATAGTTAAATTTCAATCAAACAAACTAGCAAAATCATCCAAAGAAACTACAAAATCACTAATAACCTGTGATGAGTTCTCCTTCTTCTTTACAACCAAAATCAATTTGCTAGGTATTGAACTTAATGCCACCTCAAACTTCCCTCCTCCTCTTACCGGGACCCATCTCTCCCCTCTTCCCACCCACGCAACACCCAAAACCAATGCTCACTGGTCCTACTTCGAAGTTTATGATGACCATTCCATATTGAGAATTCTATCCTCCTTAAAACCAATTACCCACTTCAACGACCCTCTCCCCGGCAACTACTTGGCAGCGAACTCCCTACTCATTGCTCCCATTTGGACTGCAATCATCAACGCTTCCCTTCTTCAAGGGTCCATACCTGACTCCCTGAAACCTGGGCAAGTCACCCCAACCTAAAACAAAACACTCAGAATATGGCAATTCCTGATAGCTTCAGACCAATTTCTAATATTCCTCTTCTTGCAAAAGTGCTGGAGAAATGCGTGCAGATACAACTCAGCCAACATATCGCTAATTTCAATCTGCTCGACGATTTCCAATCTGGGTTCAGGCCTGGACACGGCACTGAAACTACTATTCTTCACATCGTTGATGAAGCTCTCCAAACCCTTGACCATGGCAAAACCTGCCTCCTGATCCTTCTGGACCTCTCTTTAGTATTCGACACCATCAATCATGAGAAACTTTTCGAACACAGGATGGGTCTAGGAGGTACCATCATCAAATGGTTTGGTTCCTTCCTCCAGAACCGCACCCAGAGATTCTTAGTCAACAGCAACATATCTGCTCCCTCCCCGATATCAATCAGTGTCCCTCAAGGCTCTACTCTGTCCCCTACCCTCTCAATCTCTACCTTGAACCCTTAGCTGAAATTCTTCGCATGGCCAACATCTCCTTCCACATGTACACCGATGATACCCAGATGTACATCAAAGTCTCCTTTCTGGAGGAGATTACCCACCTGAACAACGCCCTAAAACTGACTGTTCAATGGCTTGCCAATAACCAGCTCAAACTGAATGCCCACAAAATGAAGTTCCTCCTCATCTCCCCCCCCCCCCCATAACTCCAATGATATCCGGGAATGGATTAACTGAATCACAGCACTCAACTGCACACCGACCATAGTGGATTCTGCCAAATCTCTTGGTATAACCTTGGACAGTAACCTGAATATGTGCGCACACATCAACTCGATGGCCAAAACGGCAAGGTTCCATCTGAGCCCCTTGAGAAAATTAAACCCTTTTTTGAAACTGGCGACCTAAAACACGCAGTTCAGAATTGAATACGGCTGCTCTACCCTATCTGGCCTACCAAAGACTTCCCCTTCCCCTCTAAAAGCTTGCCTCAATGCAGCAGCTAGACTCTTGTCTGGCTCAAGAAAATTTGACCACATTCCACCACTTCTGAAGGCCTTGAACTGGCTTCCTCTCGAGGCCAGAATCCTGCTCAAGCTGGCCTGCACCACACACAAAGCCCTGTACACGAACTCCCCGGCATTCCTCGCCCAGAAAATTGTGGTATCTGGTAAACTCAGAAACTCCTGGTCCGCCAGAGACCTTGTGCTCCAGCCAACCCGCATGCGCAAGGAAATAAATTATAACCGAGCACTCTCTGAGCTGCTCCAAGAATCTGGAACATTCAACCATCCTCCATCAGAAGAATACCTTCTTTGTCAATCTTCAAAAAGGAAGCTAAAACTTTCCTAATGAGCAAATTCCTCCAATAACTCTCCTTGATGGCACAAACATCCTTTTATCATGACTTTTGTTTCTGTGCATAATCTCCTATACTACTTGGCACTCTCTGTGTACCAATTCTCATGCCTTCAAATGTTCTGCCGGTTCTTTGGCTTTTGCTATCTTCTGTCCCCTTGTATACAATTGCTGGTTTTACCTTTTTATTGCTCACATGTCGCTTGCTGATTTTGGTTCTGCACTGATTATTGTATATGTGAGAAGTTGGACTGATATATAGTGTTCACTATTCTAGTGAGCACTTTGCATCAGTCCAAACAGCCCTTATGGTGATTGGTTGTAAGTCAACCTTATAGACCAGCTATCCTAGTAGCGTGAATACGAGCAGTCTTCGGGCTAAACTCTAGAGGGCATGTTAAGCCAGCTGTTATACCATCACATATACCGCTTGAACACCAAGTGAAAGGACACCACACAAGTGTTATGAAAATAAACAGTATATTTATTTAGATCAAAACAGCCCTGTACTCTTTATGAGGACAGGGTACTAAGCACACAACAAAACTCTTACGAAAATACTTTAAGTTGCACAATTTACACAAATGCCTGAGGGGCACGAAAAACCATATACTATGGAAGTGGAATGCGAAATTACTAGTAGGTAAGTACTGTACTAATAGGCTTTGGAATCGCTAGGACTACGTTACTGAACCTTCAGATTACTAGTAGGAGGCCTAGGGGACTCGGGTGCAGAGTGTGCACTCTCACGCGGGATGCAGGACAAAGTCTATGGGAGCTAGTAAAGACAAAGTTAGTGTTCTCGGGCGAACCAGATAAGGTAGATCGAAAACGACAGTGGATCCTGACCCTTGGATAGTGAGGCTATGCTGGGGCACCGAAATGCCGAAGTTACCTAGCCCAGGGGCTGCAGCTGCATATGTCTCAAAAGACGTCGGGAATCCTCGTAGACGAACCAAGAGCCTGAAGAAAGAAGTTGCTGGCAGGCGACCAGTGAAGATAGTTCGAGTGATCCAAGCCTGGATCGAAGATGGATGACACCTGAAAGCAGAGGGCACCTGACTACTAGCCAGTAGTCAGGTGGCACCAGGAGGGCACCGGATGGTAGTCACCTCGACTAGGTGAGTGGGCGACGCTGTGCTCTGCAGATCTCACGGACCAGGAGGCGTTGTCGGCGACCAGGATGGAGGTGCGAGCTGTCCCACGATGGATGATGCTGTCGACGTCGCTGGACCCATGATTGGGGCAACAAGTCTTGGCAAATTCAAGCCCACGCGGTGGACCTAAAATGGCGTCTTGAGTGGACCAGGAGGGTCCGGGGTGCTCCTCTTTTGGAAGGGAGCAAGGGCCAGTCTGGAGCAACCAGACCAGCAGCAGTGATGTCGTCGGGCGTCGTTAAGAAGGCCACAAGCCAGCCGGCTAGTAGCCAAACAACGCGGTGAGCAGCAAAAAGCAGAAGGGCCCCACGCAGATCGTGGAGATGCTGGGAGGCTGGACTTCGGTGCTGGAGCTGCTCAGGGTCGGGGCTTCTCGGACCCCAAAGCACTCACCAGAGGATCCCTCGGCGGTCGTGCTGGATAGAAGTCGTGCAGTTCTGATGATGGCCGGTCCCTCGAGGTCTCGTCGCACCTACGGTTCTCAGCTTAGCTGTAGAGGTAGGTAGAGGTCAGAGGTGCCAGGGAAGCCGGGTCTCGTCGCGCGGGTCGGTCGGATTCCTGAGGAAGGACGTGCAGCAAACCGCAGAGTTCTTAGATGGTGCCTGCGGATGCAGGGTGACTACTCCTTAGCCACAAGGGAGAAATCTTGAGAAGAAGTCGAGAGTTCCTTTCGTAGAAAGTAGCTTCTTGATTCAAAGAGGATCACATTTGGAAGGGTCCCCGCTCCTGCCTTTATCCTAAAGAAAGGGGTGGGTACGCGACTAGGTCCTGCCCTAGGGGTGGGACCAGGAAGGGGGGTGGTTACACCCATCTCCCATGCCGGACTTTCCCCAGGCCAGGGGCTGGTGTGCCCCTGGAACTGGTTCTAGCCGGCAGATGCGTAGTGAGCACCAGGGTGCCACTTGCAGTCACCTTCCTGTAAAGCCCTGCCTGCCCAGGATACACAAAACCCTGTCTGGGATGGTGCTAGCACCGCCCCTGACAGGAAACCCTTTGTCCAAGCTCTCCTCGCTGGAAGGACTCCCAGCAGCAGAAGGTCAGACTCATGTCGGTGGTGGCAGCATCCATTTTGTGGAGCTGAGGCTTCAGTTAACTTTAACCGGGGTTCACAGTTACGTACATGTCGTGTCCCTCTAGAAGGGTGGAATGCTAACCCCGTCGCCAGAATTGGCGAGGGGTTAGTATTCCAATTCGTATGACACCTTACTCGACATGTTTTGATAAAGCAATACCAAAGATAGCATTTAACCGCGAGGATTATAATGCCCTTAAGAGTATATGGTATGCGTTATCATGGAACAGCTATTAGGACTTGGTTCCGCAAGCTGCAAACGGGCTCAGCTCATGCCAGAGCACCATTTCACACAATTCCAAGCACTCTGCCTTCAGGATTGTCAAGGCCTGCCATAGGAGTGACTGATAGGAATCTGTGTGTCCATTGTTAGGGTTAGATATAGGTATACTATATCTAAAGCAAAGGGTGATTACACCACCTTGCCCCAGCTGTCGTGCAGCCAGTTGTGTCAGATTTAGATGGCCATCCAGGGGTGGCATAATACATGCTTCAGCCCCTGGTAGGCCCTGGGTACACCTATGCCCTGAGTTACAGGGTCTGATAAGGTGGCCCAGTACCAATTGGAATTGTACCTAAGGTACATGGAATCCATTTTAGAGAGAGAGCAGTGGGCCTGGGGTCCTTATTAGCAGGGCCCCAGGGCAACTAAGTCAGAAAACCAGCAAAACACCAGGAAAAAAAAGTTGGGGGTAACCATAGTCAGGTATCTACCTTCCTACGGTATATACCTCTGGCTTTGTCCTATTGTTGTTCAATTACATAGACCCCATTTCTTATTTTCTTTGCCTATTCTTAATGCTGCACGTAACATTGCTATGCACAAATGCCGACCCATCCAGTGTAAGTCTCAAAACAACGTACGGTCAAACAGTAGCGTAAATAGTAGAAAAAGTGAGCTCCAAGAATCTGGAACTTTTAACCGTCCTCCATCAGAAGAATACCTTCTCTGTCAATCTTCAACAAGCATTTACAATGCAATAGGTCTCGCAGCATTAAAGTTTGAGTTACTGGCATTGTAAATGACAATGCTTTGCATTATTTTTTTTTTTATTTGCAATTGGTATATAAACATTGTTTGTGAATGGTTAGCTGTGAGGTTAGAGGTGGTTGGCAATGAAACACAACGCCTATCACTACTTCCTGGTTGGGGAGGAGGGAGTATAGAAGCCCATTTGGTAGTGAGATGGAGTGTCATAAAGCTAGGGAGAATATTTTCTCTTTCCAAAGGCCATGACAATTGATTGTGCCAATGTTTGTTTTAACTAGCCTGTGTGACTACAAAAGTTATCCAAATGTATGCAAATGCGCCAACCCCACTACACTGAGGCATGTTTCCTGTGCATTACACGCAAAAAAAAGTCCAGGCCGATTCCTCGCCCAGCTTATTTCTTATTCTTTTTATGTTGTTCATTCTTATATAGTGCAAACTCGATCCGAAGGTATTTATTGGAGCGCTTTACGAGAGCACCAGATGCATTGCACAGGACACATTCCGTTTTTTGGTATGCACGGGGAGATTAAGTGGTTTGCCCAGAATCACAGGATGTTGAGCGGACGCTAGCCTCGAACCTGGTTTCCCAACTACAAAGTCGGCAGTTCCGGCCGTTATGCCACATCGTTGAGAGAGATCGAGAGTGAGCCCTGCTGAAAGGGACAAGGCGCTGCACGTACAAAGTGTCATTATGTAGATTGTAGGCACACACTTCTGAGGGACCGGGTGAGCTACGCCACAGTGCCACCCAGCGCTCTTCCACCCCCTGCGCGGGCATCACTGATGCCACCTCACAGCCGACCTCCGAGCCCCCACCGCTGCCCTTTGATGTTTCCCACTGAGCTGGAAATGTAAAGCATCTGCAGCGCACTTTGATGGTGTGTAATTATAGCACCAATGTGTAACCTGCGGGTCAGAGGTCAGCGCGCTCGCACGCTGGCCTGCTTTGTGCTGGAGGGAGCGCGGATTGTAAACGGGAAGAAAAGCCCTGCAGAGCCGGGCTGTAAAACAAGCAACAGAGGATGTGTGACTCGTAAACCTCACCGCGTGCTCCAAGGGTGAGAGCGGGCATCGTGCAGGCATGAAGCAGCAGTCACTGTTAAACCCCACGCCGTGGCTGTGCGTATAGCCCACTGTCCCTTTGCCAATTCCCCATGGCACAGTTTGGTATGATGCAGCCATATTATCACAGCAGGGTAGAGTGTCTCAGAAAAAAAACAGAATCTATCTCACACACACCTTACACAGAGTTCCATTGACTCTTAAACTGAAACTTTAGAACTGGAAAACCAAATTCTTGTCTTGGAATCTACTCAGCAGCCTTTATTCATGGAAAAGCACTTAATCTACCTGTGCCATGAAATAAAAAACAAAAAACAAAAAAGAAGGACATTGTTAATGTAACTGGTGCTCTTTTAAAGTGTCCCAATTCCTTTGTGTCGAACTGCAAAAGAGCAAAATGGCGCGTGATACTCATTTTTCGATGCTAAAGATGAAACGCTCAGGCATGTGACATCTGAGTTACAGTTAAATGTCTTTAGGAGGAAGTGGCTCTGCCCACAAAAGCTGTATGTTGTTTATACAGCACACACATGGCCTGCTGTTGTACGTGTCATAGATTTCTGGAAAAGGACTTCTGTCTGTAAGATTTGGGGAGGATGGGCCAGGAATGGTGGGGGTCGGTGCCGGGCTGATGAGCCTTAGATTTCATGATAATCCCACTAAGCAAGCACCAAACATACTGTGATTCTGGACAAATCACTTAATCTCTCCGTGCCTAACAAAAACAATGTTTGTGTGGCAGAAAATGTCCCCGAAATCCCGCCGCGGCCGCATCGGAAGTCAGGCAAGGTCGCCTGTGACGGGGGCGGAGTAAATGCGTCTCGCAGCCCGGGGCTCCTGTGAGCGGTGGAGAGCCCCAGGGCAGCCAGCAGGAGGTTGCGCAAGTGTTGCGGGGCTCCCTTGACCAAGAGGGAGCCCCGGGAAAGGAGCTGGCAAGAGCCGTAGCGTCTACTCTGCGGAGGGGGCACGAGGCACATGCCCGGTGACTGCCCCTGCCGCGTGCTGAGAGCGGAGTCCCCCGAGATTGGCCCAGTAAGTTCAAAAGGTCTGGAGGGGGTGTCTCGGTGCACTCGTGTGTGTGTGCGCGTGTGTGTATGTATGTGTGCGATGGTGGGAGGGGGGCTTGGTGCACTCGTGTCTGTGTGCGCACATGTGTGTATGTGTGGGGGTGTGTGTCTCTGTATATATGTGCGTGCGTGCATGGGCGCTCGTTTGTGTGTGTCTGTGTGTATTCCCATGTGTGTGTGGTGTGGGAGCTTCCCAGGAGACAGCAGCTGGACACAGCGAGCGCGTTCGCGTGCGCGTGGCCCGCTCCGATCGCCTTCTCGGAGAGGAAATGCACGAGGCCAGGTGCTGTCTCCTTGGAAGCAGAGTCGGTAACAATAGGTCTCTGGCGAGACCGCGCTTTCGCGCAGTTCAACGCCAGGAGACCTAAAAAGGAAGCTAAAACCTTCCTGATGAGCAAATCCCTCCAATAACTCTCCTTGATCGCACAAACCGCCTTTTATCATGACTTTTGTTTCTGTGTATAATCTCCTATACTACTTGGCACTCTCTGTGTACCAATTCTCACTCCTTCAAATGTTCTGCCGGTTCCCTTTGCCTTTTGCTATCTTCTGTCCCCTTGTGTTCAATTGCTGTTTTTCCCTTTTTATTGCTCACATGTCGCTCGCTGATTTTGGTTCTGCAGTGATTATTGTATATACCTCTGGCTTTGTCCTATTGTTGTTCAATTCCATACACCCCATTTCTTATTTGTTTTGCCTATTCTTAATGCTGTACGTAACATTGCTATGCTCAAATGCCGAGCCACCCAGGGTAAGTCTCAAAATAACGTAAGGTCAAACAGTACCGTGAATAGTAGAAAAAGTGAGCCCATCAGATTTTTCTTTGTACTTTTCTTTTATTTTCTTGATTTCAAGTGTCCACATACAAATACACACTGGCAGCCAACATGTGTTTCGTCCAGCAGGACTTTTTCAAGGCTAAGATCTAATAATATGAATGTCCCGAATCACTCTAGGACAGTGTCCCAGACATGTAGGACAGAAACGGGTAATCTGAGCCTATAAAGAGCACCCAATCAGTTAAAGGAAGCCACTTCCACTAGGCTCCCCCAGGTTTCCCAGCAAAAGTATAACCGTGCAGCATGAAAAATCCTATGGATCGTATGTAGTATGGCCCGCCTTTATTCTTAAGAGTTCCTGCACCTGAATATGCACTTTCTGAGGCATTCTAGCCTCAAAATTTTCATTCTTAAACCTTCCTCTTTGGAACTAAATTAGTTTGAGGTTTCGTAGTAGTATTAGTCTGGTACAATTCTTCCAGGAGGTTTTCCCTATCGTCATCAAAGGTTGACATTGTTACCATACTAATACTTCAAATTTTTACAGCTCAAAGTTTTCCAATAGTCAGTACAATCAATTTATCAAACCACAAATATGTCATTGTCAAAGCAAAAAACAGGTAAAAATATAGTAAGCCAAAGTTTAACCAAGAGTGCAAGCCTGGCACATACAAAATCAATACTGATGGGGTACGTAACATTTTTATCTCTGTAAAGCGCTCTGATACCCTAACGGGTCATGGCCGTGCTCTATTAAACCTCAAATAAATAAATAAATAATTAGGTTGTTTTCCCAGAACATAGAAGGGTATTGCTGATATTTCTGAAGCTGGAGAGGGTGAGGGCCTACCACTGAGGCTGGGAGAGAGGAGACAAGGCTTCTTTAAAAATGTGTTTTCATTTGCTAAGAGAACCTGTTGATTAGTCTTCCTGCAACACTGCCATACATTTGGTGGGGGTGATGGATGGCACTGCTGGTGCTGTTAAAGGTGAGACCTTTAAGTGGGGTTTCCTAATCACTGTCCAGTGTGGCTGTTGATGGTCAAGTTTAGAAAGTTCATACCTCTTTGTGCTTCTGTTGTTGGTGCTACAAACTGGAGACTGCCCTTCTGTGAGGAACATCACTCTATGCCAGGGGTACTCATAGTACGGCCCGCGGGCCAGTGGCGGCCCGGCAAGCCTTCCCTGGCGGCCCGCGGACCCCCGAGACATCATAACTGTGTTTCCCGAGTGTTTTTTTTAAAGTGTCTGCAGCAGCGAGAGAGACTCTTGCTGCTTTGTGGGGGCTGCCGGCGGGCGATCCTAGGAATGGCCAGAGTAAAGCTGCAGGGGCCTAAGAAGAGGTGAAATACAAAGGCATCATTAACATGCAAATGGTCTTTTAATGACCTGTGAAGTGCTCGGGTGCGGCTGTGTGTGTGTGCCCCGGCTGGCGCACAGGCAGGGTGAGGTGACAGAGGGAGTGGGACGGAGAGGGAGAGAGAGAGTGAGAGGGAGTGAGTGAGCGAGTGAGAGGGAGGGAGGGAAGGAGTGAGAGGGAGGGAGTGAGTGAGAGGGAGTGAGTGAGAGGGAGTGAGTGGGAGAGAGTGAGTGGGAGGAAGTGAGTGAGAGGGATGGAGTGGGAGGGAGGGAGTGGGAGGGAGGAAGTGAGTGGGAGGGAGTGAGAGGGAGTGAGTGAGAGGGAGGGAGTGAATGAGAGAGAGTGAGTGAGTGAGAGGGAGTAAGTGGGAGAGAGTGAGAGGGAGTGAGTGAGTGAGAGGGAGGGAGTGAATGAGAGAGAGTGAGTGAGTAAGAGGGAGGGAGGGAGGGAGTGAATGAGAGGGAGGGAGGGAGTGAATGAGAGGGAGTGAGAGTGAGTGAGTGGGAGTGAGTGAGTGAGTGGGAGTGAGTGAGTGGGAGTGAGTGAGTGGGAGTGAGAGGGAGAGTGTGAGAGGGAGAGAGAGAGGGGTTGAGAGGGAGTGAGTGAGGGAGAGGGAGTTAGTGAGTAAATGAGTTGAGTGAGTGAGAGGGAGTGAGTGAGCGGGAGTGAGTGAGAGGGATGAAGTGAGTGAGAGGGATGGAGTGAGTGGGAGGGAGGGAGTGGGAGGGAGGGAGTGAGTGGGAGGGAGTGGGAGGGAGTGAGTGGGAGGGAGTGAGTGAGAGGGAGTGAGTGGGAGGGAGTGAGTGAGAGGGAGTGAGTGAGAGAGAGTGGGAGGGAGTGAGTGGGAGGGAGTGAGTGAGAGGGAGTGAGTGAGAGGGAGGGAGTGAATGAGAGAGAGTGAGTGAGTGAGAGGGAGCTATAGGGAGTGAGATGGAGACAGAGAGGGAGGGAAAGGGAGGGAGTGAGAGGGAGGGAAAGGGAAGGAGACGGAGAGGGAGGGAAAGGGAGGGAAAGGGGGTGAGACAGAGTGAGTGAGAGGGAGGGAAAGGGAGGGGGACGGAGAGGGAGTGAGAGGGAGGGAGTGAGCGAGTGAGGGAGAGGGAGAGAGTGAGAGTGAATGAGTGGGAGAGGGAGGGAGAGGGAGTGAGTGAGAGGAGAGGGAGTGAGACGGACAGGGAGGGAGAGGGAGTGAGATGGAGACAGAGAGGGAGGGAAAGGGAGGGAGTGAGAGGGAGGGAAAGGGAAGGAGACGGAGAGGGAGGGAAAGGGAGGGAAAGGGGTGAGACAGAGAGTGAGTGAAAGGGAGGGAAGTGAGTGAAAGGGAGGGGGACGGAGAGGGAGGGAGTGAGAGAGAGGGAGTGAGACAGTCGGAGTGAGACAGAGGAAGACAGGAGAGAGGGAGGGTGAGGGTGAGAGGGAGAGAGAGCTAGAGAGAGGGAGGGAGACCGAGAGAGATGTGTGTATGCCGGGACGGCTCAGTGGACGAAGGCGTCCGCTGCAGGGACCTATGATCAACCTCATGGTCAGTTTTATGTTGTTGCTCTAGCCCCTCCCCCTCCCCCACTGACCCTGCCCCCCCACCGATGCGGCCCTCGGACACAAACCAAACTGTAAATTTGGCCCCCGAGAGAAAGTTTGTGAGTACCCATGCTCTATGCAAAGGTTGTGTCTAGAGTGCAACTCGGAAAGAACACTTGAGAGGAAAACTACGCCTACCAAATTCTGAAAGTGCAGACAGTGGATCCACGCCCCTTGTTTGACTCTACAAAAGGGGAACCACTGACCCACTTCTTGATCTATCCCACAATTTTCTTTGACCAATTTAGGGAGTACTCAGAGGACTGCTGTGCAACCAAAGCTGGCTTCTGATTGACAGCCAGTTTCCCAGAGGTGAGGAGACATCACATGAAGTCATATCTCGCTAGAAGAAGCTGTACCTCTGCCTGCTGAGAGAGGGAATGACTCTGCCAACATTGCAGGCGGTGTGACTTTCCAGGCAGAGCCAGAAGTAACAAGACACGACTGTTAAGAAGAACAGCCAAATAAATAAGACTGCGGAAAGCGATCTGTTAGCAATAGATATGGTGGGTGCAATCTATCCAGAATCAAGGTTCGAACTGGGAATCGTGTATTGACAGCTGACCTCACTGTTGTGCAAGAAGAGTGACTAAGGCTGACCTTAGTACTATAACAAAGATCAGTGCCCATCGCAGGCTTTGCTGCTGTAACCAAGACTTTGCCTGTGGTTGATTTTGCTGCTGTGACCATGAATTGGCATCATGTTGGTCGCCCCAGCTGCATTTAAAATGTGCGACTGTGGCTGCCATTATGCATTCTAATGAGACTGCATCATAGGGGACTCTAGTGACCTGAGCACAATCATTACTGAAATGGGGTAATCTTCACCTGACCCTTAATTTGTTTTACACAGACACTCTAATTCTAGGAGGCCCTGCCTGGACTCCCAAGAGGAGGGGCAGCCAGGTAAGTTTGAGAAGGGGGCGTTATTTTAAGTCGCAGTAACCAAATGACCAGTACATGTTATTTTACCTACTAGTACTACCTGTGGGAAATTTCATTTTAAGTGTGTGCATTAAAGTACTTTTCTAGGTGAAACAATGTGTTGGAAAATCAGTTATTGCGCTGCTGGGTAGTTAGGTTTTGAGCTTGAACACCCCTACACTACTCCCTGAGAAGCCGGTGAGTGCTTGCCACTACTACTTCAGAGCCAAGTACATAGGGAACTATGGGGCATATTAGCAAGGGGGATATCGCCGCTTTAGCTGGAATTTTTCCCGCTAAAGCGGCAATGTTTTTATCGCCCTATTAGCAAGCTGTGGCTAACAGCAGTTAGTGACAGCTTGTAGGCGATAGCTACAGGTTTAGGTTCCGCTTTGCATGTCAGCGATATTTATCACTAATGACATGCAAAGTGGGTGTACCCAACCTGTTAGCGACTGAAAGCAGTCGCTAACACAGCTATCGCCTATTAGCAAGGCAGGCGAAGCAATAAAAGAAATCACGCTAAGCGCGATTATCGCTAGAATCTAACGCCTGCTCAGACCATGACTTAACCTGTATATCCAATGGGAGGTGGATATTCAGGTTAAGTCCCCATTAGCGTTAATGCCTGAATATCGCTGGATTTCCAGCGATATTCACGCATTGAGCCACTATCGCCGGATATTTTATCACTTTAGAGATAAACGTTGCTAATAGCACGTTATCTCTGCGATAATATTGATAGAGCGCGCAGTCCACCCGGGTCATCGAGGTTACCAATTCTTTACACGCACTGGGCCCTGGCGGGCAAATTTCAATACCACACTGACATTTTGGGTGAACCGGGTGATGATTTCTTTTTCCTTCTCTTCCTGCACGCTGCTATGAGCAATTAAGGTTTGGTTTCACCTCTGCTTACCATGTACCCGACTTACCACAGGCACAAAACTTATGACAGATCTGGAGCTATCAGGGAAATAGTAGACAGGAAACTAGAAAAATGCTCTTCATAAATCAGTACATACTTATCCACAATTTTTGTATAATGACCACAGACACCTGATGAGGTTAAAAAATTTATATAGAAGTTCAAAGAAAATATGACAAGGCAATGAATGATATGCAGAGTAATACGTCAATCATTAGAATTAAAACCATAAGGTAGCTATGAATTAAAGCTAAGACCATTGGAGTATATGGGAAAACTAAAGGTAGGAATATAGAACAAAACTAGTTCACTGCAACTTTATACTAGGACACAGGAATATGGACCTAAAACATGTACTTAACCTAAGTGCTCTAGACTATTCTTGCTAAGTTCACCGCAATCAGCTAAGGGAAGGGGAAAAATTGGAGCATACTAATAAAATATAACAGTTTGGTAATTCTCTAAAGGTAGGGAGAGAAGTGGAACAATTCTAACAAACAATGGCATATAACTTGCTTTCAAGGTGATAGAGCAATATCACAGGCAAGAGTGCTTTATTAAGAAAATGGAGAGAGAAAGAGAGAGAGAGAAAGAAAGACGCAAACCCACAGACTGATATTTACCTAGTTCAGAATGAAGACTAACCCTGGCCACGGGTCAGTTGGAAGGACGGGGACAAGGACCCTCAGGAAGGAATGCCAGAATGCGAGCAGGTACAGCTCACGGACAGTAAGGACAGGATACCCCTCAGGATTTGGGATCAGGACAGGGCTCACCAAGGTACGACCAACACCCACAGCTTCGGAAGCAACGCCTGCGTTACCCCTCTCTGCAAGTAATCCGCCAGTAGCCCCGATTGGGTTTTCGAATTTCCCAGCAAAGTGCTTCGCCAGCACTTAGGATTATTTCCACCCCTTAGGAGTTTGTGGAAAGTATGGACAGAGTGCTCCGCAGCACTCTAGATTGAGCACCTATGGAGTTCGTAGGGTCAGTGACAGGTCTGCTACTCGGACAAGTGGGACAATTTTCCTAAGCTAAACTAGGGCAATTATACTGTTCTGGGGTCCCTCAGACCACCCACTAATGTTGCAAGTGACAGTTTCCCACATTATGATTGGTCAGGAGAGGTGGTGCGGTCATTACCACCTCCTAGAATTCAACTTTCTCATCCCAAATATTAAAATTTTCCTACCCGCCCCTTGGGTTCACGTTCCCATGCATAGAATACAGCAGTATAGCAAAAGTTCACAATAGGTAGCAGCAGTATTGCTTCTTCCAAGGTGAGATCTCGTCTTCCCAGAGACTTTCTCAGGCGCATTGTGCTTCAGGAGCCAGCTGGCTTGTTTCAGCTTCTGCGCAATGGAGTTTCTCTCCGGTCACGTGATGGTGCCCAGCAGAGCCTCAAGTATGGCTCCGCTCCCGATTTCCCAGCCCCAGAGACGCGGTACATGAAAAGTAAGCGAGAACAAATTAAAATCACATATAAAATGATCACACTGTATACCATGATGAAATTCTAACCATCCCTTATTTTATAATGACTATAGCATTACTGTTTAGTGCGAAAAGACAGATAGGCTAAAGCAACAGTGGCACGCAGAAAGCGTGGTGAGAGACAAGCGGCCAAGTTTGCAACAGTGCGCATGAGCACAGATTCCCTCCAGAATGCGAGTGCGTCACATCACATGGGTATGACCGACGCATGCGCAGACTGAATTTCAGCGAAGCAGCCGTGTCTTTAGTGCAAGCTTCGTTAGTATGAGAAAGACATACAAGCAAGCATCCTGGGGACACCCGCGTGTTGGGGAAAATGCTTAATAAATGACGAACAATTGTGTTAATATGATTATACAGTTAGGCAAGGGTTTTGTATGCGAGCAAGGCGCTTTACATGCGAATCCTTGCTCCATCCATCCCCTCTTTGATGATATTTACTATCATCACCACATAAAAAAGGAAACAGATGCCAACTTTTCTCATTCATCCACATCACTCATTTGGATTTCAACAAACTTATTGTTGAGTTTTCTTTCAGCTTCTCTATGAGAGTGGTGATTTTTCACCTTTTTGTAGATTTCATTCCTTAATTCTTCTAATTCTAGTTCATCAATATTTCTTTTCACCCCCCTCTTATTCACTGTATATTTCTTTTTGCATTTCTGGCATTTGCAGCAAATGAAAATGATCAGCACAACTACGCCTATTACAACTATTGGCATCAGTATTTTCCACAAAAGATTTCTACCTAGGTTAGTAAACCAACTACCTATAGAGGAGAGACCTCCAGTCAGTCTCGTCCAGGCACTGTCAACCTCCAATGGTTTGAGTTCTTTTTCCAAATTAGTTATGTTTTTCACATATTGTTTTAATTCGATACTTTTATCAGGAATGTAAGTGCAACAATGTTGCGCTTTCAGCATTCTACAGACTCCGCCCTCTTTTGCTAATAGGGTGTCAAGGGCAAGACGGTTTTGCAAAACCATTGATCTGATCGCAACCATTTCAGTATTGACCATCAGGAATCCAGCAGCAGTGTCCGTTGATAGCCGGTCCACTACTGTAGACAATTTGCAGATTCTATGAGTGTTCAGAACTACCCCCATTCCAGGTATCAGTGCACTAAAAATATCACCTATAATTTCACCTACACTTTCACGTTTACTACGCACTAAGCCATTAGTTTCTTCATCGCTTCCAGCTGCATTATTCACATGGTATATTTTCGGGAAGACAATGCCAAAGTAGCAGCTTCCATACCAGTGATCCGGCAATTTGAAATAAGCCTTGTTCCCACATATGTAATATATTCCGGGAAACACAGGTTCTGACCCATTTTTGAAGCCCCAACCTCCAATTACCTTGTAATTATGTTCACATTCGCTGGAACCGATGAATACATTGTTATAGTACTCTGTCTTTTCCCTATGGATACAAAGTTTCCCCTTTCGTTCAAAATCCAACAACAAGGCAGGACTAGCTTCGTCTTGCGAGGTGTTATCCATGTGCTCAGCCCACCTAGGGACTCTATCCTTTTCGTCATTTGCCTTCTTCTGAAACTTTTCTCTCCTTCTGTCTGCCATCTTTATAAACATCTTTTCCTGCTCTTGCAGAGAACAGGTCAGATTAGCTTGTCTTGCTTCATCTAAATCTATGTTGCCTATAGTCAGAAAATATTCTCCCATATAACGGGTCACGTCACTTTTAGTATGTACAAGGTTCAGGTGTCCTCTAATGGGAAGTTCAGAAAATACTACGTCAGCATTTGAATAATAGTACTGTAAAGTGCTTCTATAAAACAAGCTAGCTAATATACTACAGGAAATTCCATAGGTTAAAGGTAGATGGTGATATGTCACGCCTTCAGCCACTGAAGTTGGTAGCTTCATGCAGACATAACAGTCCTCTATTTCCATAGCTTCTACGTAATGCACTAACAAGTTAGCAAAACATTTAAATGCGTCCTGTTTCTCATTTTGTGAAAGTGTAGTCCATCCTCATCTGATGCTTCTAAATTAGGTCGTGTGTGTGTCAGTCTTACTTGTTTGTCGCGTCTTTCTAAGCTTCGTGGTGTCTCTGCAGTCTGTACAACCCCTACGTCTACTGCTTCTGGTTCAGTAGGGGACAAGTTAGGATTTTTACTTATCATAAAAGGTAGAAAAACTGTTAGTCCTATCCACATTACTATTAGCATTG
The DNA here is from genome assembly GCF_964263255.1 of Lissotriton vulgaris. Classification (NCBI taxonomy): domain Eukaryota; kingdom Metazoa; phylum Chordata; class Amphibia; order Caudata; family Salamandridae; genus Lissotriton; species Lissotriton vulgaris. The sequence goes on from NC_141691.1 coordinate 1,992,658,134, forward strand.
CTATACTACACAAGCATATTTTACAACAGGTTTTAAGACACCCACATCTGGATCTTCCAGAGACACTCGGATCAGACATTTTTAGCTTACAGGTGGCTTTTGCTACCCCTCTTCGTTTCTTTGCACCAAAGGCTCACTTCGGGGCTCTCTCAAGGAGGGTCTTCGTCAGAACTCCGATCAGCGATGGACTCTTCGTCACTGTTGCCACTGTGGTGTGGCTCGTCAATTTCCTCCAACACAAAGTAAGTCCACTCAGGGCTCCGATACAGTCGGTTCTGTTTCTTTATTCTGTCGCTCTTTCTTAGCGATTTGCCTTGGGCTGCCTTTCTTTCACTTTCAGCCCTTTTTCGGTCTTTCAGTTTTTCTTCGACTGTCTTTAGTCTGAGCCTCAGTCTCTTGACGTATCGGGGTGCACTTCTGCCTCCGTGCCTCCCAGTTGTTGAGGAAACTTGGCCTTCTTCGTGCACTCTCTTTACTTTTTGTTGTGGCACCTCTGTTTCCCTGCCTGTCTGACTAGTTCCAGGTCTTTCATCTATTTCTTCTGCCTGGTCCCTAATCTGTCCCTGCTCAGATTCAAATCGTACTTGCTTTTTATTTCTGGTTGCTTTTATTTCCGTTGTCTGAGCACGTTGATCTAATTCTATCTGTTCCTGTTCATGCTCTTCGATCTCTTCGCCTTCTTCTGCATGAACGTCAGCTCTAATTTCTATCTGTCCCTCTCCAATCTCTGGAGTTTCAGGAGGAGTTTCGATGTCTTGATCTGACCCTACTTGGCCTACTTCCTGATCAGGTGTGTTGTGATTTTCGTTGACCTGACCTTCTTCCTCTATTTCTAGCTCACCTGGACTATCCCACTCACTGTCTAAGTAGGAATATTTCCTGGTTCGTATTGGGTCATGAACCTGGTCGTCGGCGGGGAACCATTCAACGTCTTGACTTGTGCTCGGCAGTTCGATGTCAGCTAGCTCCGGACTCTCTTCCTCGGAAGCTTCTTCAGCTGCGCTGCCTTCAGCTCCAGTCGCGTTTTCTCCAGTTACCCGCTTCGTGTGGCTGGCGTGGATCCACTTCGGTACACCAGCACACTTTACAGCTGTTGTAGTGACGAGGATCACTTGTCGTGGCTTTCCCCACCTTGGTTTCAGGCAACTGCTCCAGGTGTGTTTCTTTAACGCCACCCAATCTCCTGGTTGCAGTTTATGTGCTGGAGTCTTTGGCCACTCGTCTTCTGTCTCTCCAATCTGCTGAGAGAGAGAACGCACTTGGTCACCCAGCTGCTTGCAGTATTCTAATACCATATCATCAGAAATGCTTAGCAGTTTGTGTCCGGGTACCCATGCCTGTCGCATCACCCTTCCCATCAACACTTCATGGGGACTTAGGCCAGTTTTTCTGTTCGGGATACTTCTCAAACTCATCAGCACAAGGGGTAAAGCCTCTATCCAGTTCATCTTTGTGGAATCACACATTTTGGCCAATCTGGATTTCAGGGTGCCATTTATTTGTTCCACTACCCCAGAAGCCTCTGGATGGTAGGCACAATGCAGTCTTTGCTTCATTTTGAATGCTTTACAGAGTTCTTCTAGGACATCGTTGGCAAAATGCCCACCTTGGTCCGTTTCGATTGTCTCGGGAATGCCGTACCTAGGTATCAACTCCCTGAGCAATAACTTGGCTGTAGTGAGAGCATCATTTTTCTTTGCGGGATATGCTTCCACCCACCTGGAGAATAGGCAAACTATGACTAAGATATATCTATACCCTTGACACCTAGGCATTGTTATAAAGTCTGCCTGCATTCTGACAAAGGGACCTACTGCCTTTCCGATATTACTCTGTTCCACTACAGTCCTCTTTCCTGCATTGAATTGCTGACACACTAGGCACCTCTGGCAAAGCTTTTCCGCCTGGTTCCTGAATTTTGAATTACAGAACACCTTGTCAAACACCCGACACATTGCGTCCCTTCCCATATGTGTTGGTTCATGTATCATTCTGATCATGGGGTCGATCAAGCTATCAGGCAGTACAGGCACCCCAGTCGAGTTTACCACCACACCATCATCTCTCAATTTGCATCCCTCTGCTGCCCACCTTCCTTTCTCTTGCCTGTCTGTTGCCTGTTGCAAATCCTTTAATTCCTCCCACGTTGACACATTCTCAAACAACATAAGTTGGCAGCTGGTTCCATCCCACAACGCAATTTGGAGTGACATATGGTATCGGGCACAAAACTGTGCAATTTGGTCAGCGTACCTATTACCGGCAGTCACATCATCATTTCCAGATTTGTGAGCCGCACACTTGACCACAGCCAATTCTTTGGGCAATTGGATAGCTTCCAGTAAGTTATGCACCACCTTTCCATTTCTGATAGGGGTGCCTGAGGAAGTCATGAATTCTCTTTGCAGCCATAATTGGCCGAAGTCATTAACAACCCCAAAACAGTACTGGCTGTCTGTGTAAACAGTTATTCTCTTGTTCTTACCCCTCTTACATGCTCTGGTTAACGCGATGAGCTCTGCCACTTGTGCAGATTTCACCTCGCTCAGGTAAGATGCTTCTATGGTTTCCGTCAACGTAACCACAGCATAGGCAGCACTCAGACTCCCACTCTCATGTCTCAAACATGAGCCATCCACGAACATTGTCTTATCCCCATCAAGTAACGCTATTTCACGGATGTCCGGACGGGGCTTTGTACTGAATTCAGTTAAATCGATGCAATTATGTTCCCCTCCCTCTTCAATTTCTACATCCAGAGGGACAGGTAACAGCGTCGCAGGGTTTAGGACATTGCACCGGGAAATGGTTACATTTTCAGCACCAATTAGAATTCTCTCATACTTAGTCAGCCGACTAGGTGTGAGGTACTGGGTCTTAGTTCTGGTCAGTAGAATTACAACGGAATGAGGAACATATACAGTGACGTGATGTCCCATGACAATGTTCTCACTCTGTTCCAGACTGACGCAAGTAGCAGCAACTGCTTTCAAGCATCCAGGTAATCCAGCAGCCACCGGATCTATCGTGGCCGAAAAATAGGCCACTGGTCTTCTAACTAGCCCGTGCTCCTGGGTCAGGACTGAAAGAGCACAATTCTCTCTCGTGTCACAGAATAGCTCAAAGGGCTTGGTGTAATCAGGCATACCCAATGCAGGAGCGGTACATAGACAGTTTCTCAAAGTTACCCAAGCGTTCATGCTTTCGCTGTCCCAACTGACGGGGTCTTCTACTCCTTTCTTTGTCATTTTTATCAGGGGTCTGGCTAGAGCCGCAAATCCTACAATCCATTGTCTGCAGTAACCCACAACTCCTAAGAACATTCTCACCTCTTTCTGAGTTCTGGGCAGTTCCATTGCTTTAATTATTTTGATTCTTTCTGTAGTAACTTTCCTAATTCCTTTTTCTATCTGGTGCCCCAGATACTTCACTGAGTTTTTACAAAATTGTAACTTGTCAGGTGACACTTTATGTCCTCCTTTTCCTAGGTGATTCAGCAAGGCAATTGTGTCAGTGACACAGTCAGTCTGGGTTTTAGATGCCACTAACAGGTCATCTATGTACTGCACCAAAACAGACTCTCTTGGCAGCACTAGGGTTTCAAGGCACTTTTTTAGTATCTGGTTGAAAATCGATGGACTTTCGGTGTACCCCTGGGGGACACGATTCCAGACATAGATATGGCTGTCAAATTCAAAACTGAAAAGGAACTTGCTTTCTGGATGCAATGGGATGGAAAAGAATGCATGGCACAGGTCGATGACAGTGAACCATTCTGCATTCCAGGGAATCTGATATAGTATCACTGCAGGGTTGGGCACAACAGGACAGCAAGGCACAACAATTTGGTTTACCTTGCGTAAATCTTGCACCACCCGGTATTTTCCACTAGGCTTTTTGATCCCAATGATTGGCGAATTACAGGGACTGCTCATCACTTCCTCTATTATTTCTGCTTCGAGCAGCCTGGTAATCTCAGTCGCTACTCCTGCTTTTACTTCTGCACTCATTTTGTACTGTCTGGTTTTGGGGTATACAGCATTTGTTTTTATTGCTATTTTAACTGGGTCCACATTTGCCATTAAGCCTACATCTTTTCCTGTGAAATCCCACACTTCTGGAACTACTCTTAACTGGAGCTCTTCAGGTAAATCCTCAACTGTTAAAGGTTTGATATCAGAATCTTGTCTGACCAACATCAGCTTGTACAAACCATCTTCATCGGGGGTCTGAATTTCGACGCCCTTTGGTGTGCAATAGATGGTACAATGCATCTTGCACAACAAATCACGTCCTAGCAGGTTCACAGGACTGGAATCACAGACCACAAATCTGTGCATTTCTTTGAAATTTCCTATAGAAACTTCCATTGGTTCTGTTACTGGAGTACTTATTATTTGGTTGGAGACACCCACTACTTGGATCGCTTCTCCCGAGAGGGGTAGGTTAGGAACATCCACTGTTCTTACAGTAGATCTGGTAGCACCAGTGTCCAACAGAAAGGTGACGTCTTTTCCTTCAACCTTTCCTTCAATGTATGGTCCAGTCTGGTCTACCGGTAAGGAGGCGCCAAGTACGCACTCCTCATCCTCCCCTCTCAGGCCCCGTCAATCTTGATCTTCACAGAGGAAGGTATCATTTAACAAATACTGTGGAATGACTGCATTTCTTTCATTCTCGACTTCCCATACTTCCGCCCTCTCATTCTGCTGACCCTGATTCTTAAAATTCTGTATAGGTGCGCGAGGTACTGGAGGTAATTTTACCTGTTGCTGGTTCTTTCTTGTCCCCTCTTTCGGCACCTGTGGATTTAAACCATTTACAGGGGCATTACCGGCCTGCAGGTGTGGACACTCGTCTCGCCAATGCCCTATCTGGCCGCACCCATGGCACGGAAATTTCTTCATGGCCTCTTCCCGACTCATTTTAGTTCGGGGCTTCCCTCCTCCCCCAGCCGTGGCATTCTGGACATTATTATTGGAATTCAATTTACTTAACTGTTTTTCTTGCTGTTCAGCCAATTTTACTTGTGCCCACATCACTTTCTCCTTGAGGGCTTTCTTTTTATTTTCGATTTCGTCTTCGCAATATTTTGCGTATTTCAGGACATCATTTATGGGTTTTCCCTGCCAACTGATTTTATTATCTCGAATCCATTGTGATATTTCAGGCCTTAATCCTAGCACAAATCTGTAACTGAAATGGGTCATGTCTTTCATGTCTACATTATCGATACCACTGTAAGTTTTAAATACCTGCAGTAACCTTTCATAAAAGGAATGCACAGTTTCATCATGTTCCTGGGTGGTTCTATCTATTCGGGTCCAATCCGTCTCCTTTGCTGGCACCTTTTTCTTAAGGTACTGTATGACCTGGTCATATTTCCTCATTACATCAGGTGAGGGAGCTCCGGTTTTCTCATCTCTGGGATATTCATCATTAGGCCAATCAATTTCTATTTTACATTCAGTCCATAGGTCTACAGGGACCACAATGTCGAAAAACCCATCCAGGTCTTTCAGCAGACACTTCTGAACTTTTATGAAGCGTTCTACCTGCCTGTACCAATCAACAGGCTTCTCCCGTAATTTCGGGAAGTCATTTGTAAATGACACAATATCCTGTCGGGACCAAGGGACATGGACATATTTCCCTCCCGGGACCTCTCTCATGGGGCACAATTTTTCTGTTGGTGTTACTTCCTTTAACACGAATTCTGAAGCCTGAGACTTAGCCCTGCTGTCTTCCTTTTTCTTTGCCCACCGGGTTCTCCATTTTCCCACCTCTCCCCACTTTTGCAAGAGCTTCAACAATTCCTTTATTTGGATCTGTTTTCCCACCACATTCAAGCTTTCTAAATCCTTGTCTGAAAAGTCTACTCTATAAGGTTTCTGAAGGATTTTGGAACAACTAACATCAATTCCCATTTCTGTGGCTGTATCCATTATCCTTTCATGGAGCATCCTAGCACTCCGGGTAAGATTTTTGCTGATAAACAGTAACTCTTCTTCACTGTACGAGCTTAGGCGCTCAACTCCTACATTTCCAGCCATCATTTCTTCTATTTCTATTCTCAATTTATATATCTCTAAGGCTTTTGGTTGGTGAGTGGTCTCCTTCTCCAGCTCCTTTGTCCATTGGTCTAATTCTTCTGGGGATACTACTGTGGCACTCCTAACCCCAGATGCACCTTCAATCAACACTTCTTTTGGTCTAGTCTGACTTCTTGCCCCCGACGTACTAGTCCTAGGCTCTCTAATGGGTAAATCCATCAGAACCACAGATTCACACTCACTCTCTTGATCCTCATCTATGAATACTTCCTTCCTCGGGGGAGGGATGCTAGGAGCAGGCAGTATTGGGGAGATAACAGGAGGACGGGGACTAGCCAGGTCATCTCTATACAGTGGAATAGCTGGACCAATAGTTACTGGAATAGTCAGGGAATCAGGATGGGGATGTATCTGGGCAATAGTTTGAACTAAATCCTCTCGCTGTCTAGCCAGGGCTTCTTTCTCCTTTTCTCGTAAAGCCTTTTCTGCAGAATTGTCATGCAATACCTGAGGTACCAAGGGAGGATAAATACTTGGACCAGTCGGAGTGACCAATCGGGGTGGTCCTTCTCCAAACGGCTGATAATTCGGGACCGTGGATTTAGGTCTGCAAAACCCATCCCCACTACTGGTTTTACTGTCTGTACCCGTTCCATCTGTATCACTATCCCTCCTACATCTGGGATATTTCGAAAATGGGTTTGGAGAATGCACAGGTTCTGATTCTGCAACATAGGGAGGTGGATTCTTCATTAACAAATCTTCTAGGTGCTCATCTTCTGAGTCCCCCACAGGCATTAGATGATGGGTCTTTTCTTTACACTTTCCTTTCCCCTCTTCTAATACCCTCATCATAGGAAACAGTCCTTCAGTCATCATAGTTTGCCTCCACTGTTTCATTTTCTGCTCCTTGGTCTGCGCTTGAACCCTCGGATACCATTTACTCACTCCCTTATCCATCCGGGGTTTATCTCGCTCTGCAGCCTCAATCTCCCATTCCTCCAGGGCTTCGTACTGGGTCAACCTAGGTCTAGGGTGTAATTCATTCATGCGGGTCCTTAAGTTAAACAGAATCCGACCATTAAATGTACCTTCAACAGGGAATGCTAGGACTCCGTCATCTGCAGTATACTTTGCCCAATTTTCTAACCAGACACAAGTGTGGTACCCTTTATCAAACAGCATGAAAGAGGCAGGGGTATTTGGCGGGGGAATGAGCACGCCTTCCCTCGTTCTAATGGGCTTGTCAGTTTTGAAAAAATTCTTTATTTTATCAGAAAATGACATTTTCCTCTTTACTCCATACATCATGTGCGGTCTACCTCGTATAAGCTGATCCTTATGAAATCCTAGGTACTTTGGATTTGGTATGAAATCTGGATACCACATGCAACTCTCCAGACTCGCTTCTCACTCGGCTTGATTAATTTTGTTTACCTTTGTGCTTCCAATGCTAGCGCAACTTTTATTTCGCACTACCCAATCAGCACAGAGAACACAAACGATCCTTAACCAATGGGTGCGCGGCCTTTCCGCAAGACAGAGTCTCACGCTTCGGCACTCACCCCTCCTTCACAAATTCAGCTTCACTACACACCCGCTGTTTTGACCAATACCAGCGCGGCACGGAGTGACGTCAGAGCAGCTTTCCGACCGACTCCCTCCTTCACAAGGTAACGGAAACTTTTTACTCTCCCTAAAGTGCGAATGCAAATCTTAGTCAACAACACGCAACGTTTGCCACTATGTCTGAGTGTTCTAAAGAGATAAAAGAATTTTCTTTCACTGCTAGTAAACCACTTCTGTCTACTTTTCATTCACTCTGGATAGACTTCTTTGCCTGTCCCTTCACACTAGTAACATAGAACCCGTTATTCTTCTGACTCATCCACCTTAGTCGGGGATATGTACTGAGCCAGGATTTCACCAGCGAACTATCTTACTTACCAGACAAGCCTCGGAGACCCTACTACTCCTTCCGTATGCGACCCTTACTAGGTGATATCGCAATGAAAGTTTTATAAAAGGACTCGTAGCTATCATTTACTCCAGAAAACAAAGGTCCTAATTAGTGCTTCCAGTTATTCTTAACCCTGCACTAATGACTCAAACCTAGTGACTTCAACAGCTAACCGGATTCTGCTCACCATTAGCTAAATACTTCCCCGGGGATTCGGACTACACTGAACATTCACAAACAGTTTTTCGGTTAATATAACATTTATAGCAGCAATGCAAAAATCATGTACATTTACATATAAATCTTTAAAAACATTTCAAAATATTTGAACCAATACAGTAGAAAATCAGCAGCACATTTTATTTTCACGGTTTGTTTATCAACTATCCTGTCTACCTAATCTAACTAGTCCAAACCATCCTCTGGTTACCAGAAAATTACTGATAGAGCGCGCAGTCCACCCGGGTCACCGAGGTTACCAATTCTTTACACGCACTGGGCCCTGGCGTGCAAATTTCAATACCACACTGACATTTTGGGTGAACCGGGTGATGATTTCTTTTTCCTTCTCTTCCTGCACGCTGCTATGAGCAATTAAGGTTTGGTTTCACCTCTGCTTACCATGTACCCGACTTACCACAGGCACAAAACTTATGACAGATCTGGAGCTATCAGGGAAATAGTAGACAGGAAACTAGAAAAATGCTCTTCATAAATCAGTACATACTTATCCACAATTTTTGTATAATGACCACAGACACCTGATGAGGTTAAAGAATTTATATAGAAGTTCAAAGAAAATATGACAAGGCAATGAATGATATGCAGAGTAATACGTCAATCATTAGAATTAAAACCATAAGGTAGCTATGAATTAAAGCTAAGACCATTGGAGTATATGGGAAAACTAAAGGTAGGAATATAGAACAAAACTAGTTCACTGCAACTTTATACTAGGACACAGGAATATGGACCTAAAACATGTACTTAACCTAAGTGCTCTAGACTATTCTTGCTAAGTTCACCGCAATCAGCTAAGGGAAGGGGAAAAATTGGAGCATACTAATAAAATATAACAGTTTGGTAATTCTCTAAAGGTAGGGAGAGAAGTGGAACAATTCTAACAAACAATGGCATATAACTTGCTTTCAAGGTGATAGAGCAATATCACAGGCAAGAGTGCCTTATTAAGAAAATGGAGAGAGAAAGAGAGAGAGAGAAAGAAAGACGCAAACCCACAGACTGATATTTACCTAGTTCAGAATGAAGACTAACCCTGGCCACGGGTCAGTTGGAAGGACGGGGACAAGGACCCTCAGGAAGGAATGCCAGAATGCGAGCAGGTACAGCTCACGGACAGTAAGGACAGGATACCCCTCAGGATTTGGGATCAGGACAGGACTCACCAAGGTACGACCAACACCCACAGCTTCGGAAGCAACGCCTGCGTTACCCCTCTCTGCAAGTAATCCGCCAGTAACCCCGATTGGGTTTTCGAATTTCCCAGCAAAGTGCTTCGCCAGCACTTAGGATTATTTCCACCCCTTAGGAGTTTGTGGAAAGTATGGACAGAGTGCTCCGCAGCACTCTAGATTGAGCACCTATAGAGTTCGTAGGGTCAGTGACAGTTCTGCTACTCGGACAAGTCGGACAATTTTCCTAAGCTAAACTAGGGCAATTATACTGTTCTGGGGTCCCTCAGACCACCCACTAATGTTGCAAGTGACAGTTTCCCACATTATGATTGGTCAGGAGAGGTGGTGCGGTCATTACCACCTCCTAGAATTCAACTTTCTCATCCCAAATATTAAAATTTTCCTACCCGCCCCTTGGGTTCACGTTCCCATGCATAGAATACAGCAGTATAGCAAAAGTTCACAATAGGTAGCAACAGTATTGCTTCTTCCAAGGTGAGATCTCGTCTTCCCAGAGACTTTCTCAGGCGCATTGTGCTTCAGGAGCCAGCTGGCTTGTTTCAGCTTCTGCGCAATGGAGTTTCTCTCCGGTCACGTGATGGTGCCCAGCAGAGCCTCAAGTATGGCTCCGCTCCCGATTTCCCAGCCCCAGAGACGCGGTACATGAAAAGTAAGCGAGAACAAATTAAAATCACATATAAAATGATCACACTGTATACCATGATGAAATTCTAACCATCCCTTATTTTATAATGACTATAGCATTACTGTTTAGTGCGAAAAGACAGATAGGCTAAAGCAACAGTGGCACGCAGAAAGCGTGGTGAGAGACAAGCGGCCATGTTTGCAACAGTGCGCATGAGCACAGATTCCCTCCAGAATGCGAGTGCGTCACATCACATGGGTATGACCAACGCATGCGCAGACTGAATTTCAGCGAAGCAGCCGTGTCTTTAGTGCAAGCTTCGTTAGTATGAGAAAGACATACAAGCAAGCATCCTGGGGACACCCGCGTGTTGGGGAAAATGCTTAATAAATGACGAACAATTGTGTTAATATGATTATACAGTTAGGCAAGGGTTTTGTATGCGAGCAAGGCGCTTTACATGCGAATCCTTGCTCCATCAATATCAGGCGATAGCTTGCGTTAAAAAAAAATGCGCCAAGAGCATTTAGCGATAATTATCGCTATTTGTTGCTAATATGCCCCTTTGTTTGGTGCAGTCTGCAGAGCCATAGGCTTGGTTGGGGCAAAGGCTGCAGTTCGCCCTGGGACGGCAGGAGTGAGACCGCCATCTTGGGGGTTAGTGCAGGTCAGCGGGATAGTTGTTTTCTCCCCTGACACTTCAAATGGAGGCACAGCTGCGACCTCGCAGACCCTAGACTCCTGAGGCTTGAGCCGGGAGTTAGATTAGCATACTTGCACTTTCCTTTGTTTATGCTTATTCTTTGGCAACATTATATTCATTTTTAGGTCAGCGCCGTATCAACCCTTATTTTAGTATTTGCCTGTTTGTTGTGCTCTGGTTTACTGCGGGGAGGGCACAGTGCTATTTGGAGGTGGCTTGGTTGAGGGCAAAGGCTGCAGTTCGCCCCGTGACGGCAGGAGTGAGACCGCCATCTTGGGGGTAATGCAGGTCAATGGGATAGTTGTTTTCTCTTTTTTTTCACAACAATGGAGAGAGAGAGGGAAAATAATAATGCTAGGCACTATGTGAGGTGGGAACTCCTGGTCCCCCAATTAATCTGAAAAAACAATAAAGGAGTAACCCCTCGTGGGTAGAGAGAAAGGTAACTCTCTTACAATGAGCACTAGTGCTCTGGTTAGCACATTTTGCCCCAACCTGTTACTGGATAAAGCATATCCTTATAGAAGACCCCTCACTCACCAACCTAGTTGGTGACATGCTTCATCATCGGGGTCCCACCCCATAGGCCGAGTACCTACAGGGTGTGCTGCGACACCTGATTACAGTGGAGCTGGTTTCGTTTTTATGTGTACAAGACTATCAAAATTGTGTATTAAAAAGGGCCAACACTACTCACTTCAAGTATTTATTCTTGAGCGCTTGAACCCTTAGTAAAAATAAAGTGTGGCACCTTTGCCCAATTAGGAAGGCTTTGGTGTCAAAAAGTCGTGTTAAAATATATAAAAATAGCGAAAGTGTGCTATGTGAATGTGAATGTACAAAACTATTGTTTAAAAAGGTCTACATGTTTCAACCCAAACATGGATTCAAGGGTTTTCGTCAGGACCGTAGGTGATTTGAACTGGGTGGTCCGCCCACGCTAAGGAGCGTCCTGCCCTAGTTCAATTTAGAGATCGTAAATAGGGATCTCGTGCAAAAGAAAGGGTCCCGGAAGAGATCCCCTTGACGTGTGTTACAACATATAACACTATATCCAACGACGTGTCAAGAATAATAAAAAAGCACTGGAATATTCTGAATACAGGCAACCTAAGATGGAACAAACCGTTATTCTCTTTCAAAAGAGCACGAAGCATAAAAGATGCGGTAGTCAATACCAGACCCCTAGCGATACACCCTAAGAAAGAAACACAAACTAATCTATGGGGTCTACCTAAGGTAACTGGTCACTACAAATGCGGAAGTTGCAGTGTCTGCCCCTTTACCACAAATACAAAAACACTACTGTTGGAAACCTAACAAAGTGTGGACAATTAGAGGACAGACCAACTGCAATAGCGAGAATGTCATCTACAGATTGACATGCCCATGCGACTTGCATTATGTAGGAATGACCAGCAGAAAAATAAAACTTCGCATAGGAGAGCACAGAAGCACCATCAGGTGCAGGAAAACGAATACAAAGCTTACTGAACACTTTTTGTCGGTAGGTCACACTGCTGATGACATAAAGTGGACAATAATTGAACAAATACAACCTGGTACAAACCTAGAAAAACGCCTATACGAGAAGGAACAGAGGTGGGTCTACAGACTTTCCACGCACAAAACCGGCTTAAACGATAACATTCCGTGGAACAATGTACTGACATAAGAGAGCACCCCACCCGACGGATTTATCTTATGCCTGTCCGGTTTTGTCAAAGTCTCTAAAAGACAATCATTTTCCTATGTCCTGAAAGTAATCTCTGTATACTAAACACCTTGTAAATATTGCCCATCCACTCCCATGTATGTGCTTAGAAACACGATAAAAATACCCAAGAAATATAGCTAAGCAACGCGAGCGCTGTCCGCCCGAGATCACTGCACCTGTCTCCATGGCAATGTATACGTTGCTTGACTCGGGCAAGTCCTACAACAGTGTTCACCGAAGATTGTGATTGGCCATCTCCGGATCACGTGCTCACCACACGTGACCCGGCCACGCCCAACGAGGAAGTGTTCACATTACCGGCAAACAGGCACCGGAGACACTCCACGGGGCACGCCGAGCAAGAACCAAGTAGGTTAATCGGTCTGATGAACAGAAGCGACAAGTAAGTACACTTGAAGGACCGCTAAGCGGGAACGACCGCCTGTATTATTTACTATTTCTTCTTGGGGCAATACTCGATTGTCAATGCGCTTTGATCACAGCGCTGACACTGGAAACTTGTTTTTTCACCTACAGGAGAACGGAATCCTGTCCACTTGGTAACGCTGGTGCCTATGAAGCGAGAGTTTCGCTTTCAAGCGTAAGCACTGAATAACCAGCCGCCTCAATACTATTGAGACCGTTTTTTTCTCACGACTGCTCACAATTATTTGGCAGCCGTTCACAGCGCAGCACGCTAACAGGTCACTCTCCCATTTATCGACCCCTGATTTTCACGTATCTCAGACGCCAAACCATATCGACACCTCTCATTTGGCGGCTGCCCTTTGATTGAAAGGCACCTCCCGGCATTTTATCACTATATATTTCTGTGGCCACCCACGCAGTAGATATGTTCTAATCACGATAGTGATATGCTGGTATGATTCCACACGTGGATATTATGATTGTTCCTAAATAATCATGAATATATATGTTATATGTGGTACAATCCATTTTGTCTATCCCCGTGTGTGACCCCTTCCTGTTTTTTGTTTCCCTGTCTTTTCACAGGTTTTTTCAAAAGTGAAAAACGCACCTTTTTGCACGAGATCCCTATTTACGATCTCTAAATTGAACTAGGGCAGGACACTCCTTAGCGTGGGCGGACCACCCAGTTCAAATCACCTACGGTCCTGACGAAAACCCTTGAATCCATGTTTGGGTTGAAACATGTAGACCTTTTTAAACAATAGTTTTGTACATTCACATTCACATAGCACACTTTCGCTATTTTTATATATTTTAACACGACTTTTTGACACCAAAGCCTTCCTAATTGGGCAAAGGTGCCACACTTTATTTTTACTAAGGGTTCAAGCGCTCAAGAATAAATACTTGAAGTGAGTAGTGTTGGCCCTTTTTAATACACAATTTTGATAGTCTTGTACACATAAAAACGAAACCAGCTCCACTGTAATCAGGTGTCGCAGCACACCCTGTAGGTACTCGGCCTATGGGGTGGGACCCCGATGATGAAGCATGTCACCAACTAGGTTGGTGAGTGAGGGGTCTTCTATAAGGATATGCTTTATCCAGTAACAGGTTGGGGCAAAATGTGCTAACCAGAGCACTAGTGCTCATTGTAAGAGAGTTACCTTTCTCTCTACCCACGAGGGGTTACTCCTTTATAGTTGTTTTCTCCCCTGACACTTCAAATGGAGGCACAGCTGCAACCGCCAGACACACTAGACTCCTGAGGCTTGAGCCAGGAGTTAGATTAGCATACTTGCACTTTCCTTTGTTTACGCTTATTCTTTGGCAACAGTTTAATAATTTTTAGCCCAGCGCCGTATCAACCCTTACGGCAGGAGTGAGACCGACATCTTGGGGTAGTGCAGGTCAGCGGGGTAATTGGAGGTAAGTAAACAATTTACCGGAATTCGTTTTATTTAATACATTGTTTACTTACCTCCAATTATCCATATTCCGGTTTTTAGCAACCCCCACTCTGCCCCTTCCCCGCCCCGCCTTTTTGCCCCACCGGTACTCCCTCTACCGGCCGCGGCTGGCGATACTTTTAAAGCGCCTACAGGAAATTGGCATCAGGGGTGTGGCTTTGGACTGGTTTTGGTCCTTTTTGGAGGGAAGATCTTTCCAGGTCATTGTGCCACCTTTTCATTCGCAGGCGTTTGCATTGCAACAGGGGGTGCTGCAGGGCTCAATATTGAGCCCCTTACTGTTCAACATTTATGTCCAACCCCTAGCTTCGGTAGCCAAAGGCAGGGGGTTGTAATTGGTGTTGTATGCTGATGACACCCAATTGGTGATCGCCTTCTTTAAGAAATGTAGCGTTAATCTGGACAAGTTCAAAGAGGACCTGCTATTGGTTGCGGACTGGATAGCGGCAAACTGCTTGCAGTTAAACGCCAGCCAGTAAGTCTGAGGTTTTATTGTTCGGGAAGGACCGGGAGTTGTGGTCCGAGCAGTGTTGGCCGGATCATCTTAAACCAGCTTATTAACAACAACTAAGGAGTGACTAAGTGCAAACGAATAAAGAATATTTAAACAAAAAATCTTTTTAGTGTCTTTTTCTTTATATATATCTCTCTTACTATCCCCCTCAAGGAAATAGAAACCCCTTAAAGAAAAATATTCCTAAGGGGAACCAATGTCCCTGTGTGATTTCCAGAAGGAAAGGAAAATCTTATCTTTTTTTGTAAAAGGACCCTCACTCACCACTAATTGGTGACATGCTTCATCATTGGGTCCCCGCTGGGGTGGCCGAATGTCCCCCCAGCGTGCTACAACGCCTGTTTTACAGCTTAATTCAGACACTCTGTTCATCACCACCCCCTTTTTTGAATCGTTTTTGGCCACTATAGGTGTGGCAGGGTATACTCAGACATGAGTCCCTTTCTCACTGCACCATCAGGATTCAAGCAAGCCGGGCCGAAGACGGCTGAAATGCCAGAAACCGGTCCCCGGTAGCTTGTCTCCTTTCTGGTGAAGAATTGGCTTGGTAGTTTAGTCTGCCCTGTTCCCATGATGCACTGGGCCAGGGACAGACTGATTTGCATATAACCAGGTTCTGAGCTGGGATGGTGCAGTGAGATAAATAACGGTGATGGATCAAGCCCTGATCTTTGGACTGGGTAAGAGTGGTCTGCTTAATTCAGACACTCTGTTCATCACCACCCCCTTTTTTGAATCGTTTTTGGCCATTATAGGTGTGGCAGGGTATACTCAGACATGAGTCCCTTTCTCACTGCACCATCAGGATTCAAGCAAGCCGGGCCGAAGACGGCTAAAATGCCAGAAACCGGTCCCCGGTAGCTTGTCTCCTTTCTGGTGAAGAATTGGCTTGGTAGTTTAGTCTGCCCTGTTCCCATGATGCACTGGGCCAGGGACAGCCTGATTTGCATGTAGCCAGGTTCTGAGCTGGGATGGTGCAGTGAGATAAATAACGGTGATGGATCAAGCCCTGATCTTTGGACTGGGTAAGAGTGGTCAGCTTAATTCAGACACTCTGTTCATCACCACCCCCTTTTTTGAATTGTTTTACAGCGGAGCGGGATGTGGTGAGTGCAACAGTGCCCAAATTAAGGTGTGAGTGTAACTGTGGGTGCAAAATTAAAAAATACAAGGTTGTTGCCTATACAAAAATCTTTAATACCGGCCAACCTGTATTAGGTTAAAAACAAAGTGGCGGACAGCTAGGTTCTGTCTTAGGAAACCTGTGTCCTTTAAAACAAACAACTGGTCAACATGTTTCTGCTGCTACAACTGCAAATTCGCTCAGCATTCGTCAGGACTAATATTATGTCCTCCGGTGGTGTACGCGCGCTAAGGCGCACCCTCCCGTGAGGCTCTAAATGTGAAAAATTCTTTTAAAGTTTAGACCATATACTGTAATTCACGGTTAGTAGCCGTGGTAGCTCACTGCGATTTTCAGGGGCACAAAAAACCTGTGGAGAGGGAAAGAAAAAGACAATACACAATAACATATAATGACACACACTGACATAGAATAAGCTCATTGTAATAGCAAAAAAAGTGCATAGCAATGTTACATGCACAATGTCAGAATGGTGTCAAAGCCATTGTTTTATTAAGGTGACCATTCACAGGCACTCCAGAATTCACAGAGAGCCTTCAAGGTTTTATGATGTCTCCCATAGGTAGAGTGAAAAACTTCTCCACCCAGAAGTGACTTCAAACGCTGTATTACCGCTGCTTTTATTTAATGTAGGCAGAATGTCAAGGGAGTATATTCATTCACTATGAATTGTGTCATGGTTTAGGGAGTAATGTCTGAACTATAATATTCGCAACATCTAGCTCATTGGTGATTCGAACCGCGAATATAAGCATGATATCAGATACCGGCTTTTATCCTTGAACTGAAAAATCCACATGTCGGGCACTATCATTACCATCACATTAACTAACACCGTGCACTATGAATTTTGGCATGGTTTAGGTAGTAATGTCTGAATTGTAATATTCACACCATCTAGCCCTTTGGGGATTTGAATCCCGAATACAAGCATGATATCAGACACTACCTCTTTAAGAGTTGGAACCTAGCGTTAACGACGTGACGTTAAGCTACCCACGTGATCGGAACTTCCTCGTACTGCAAGATAAATGAGATCCCGGGAAAGCATACCTTACTTCCGGGGAGACAGCAGCCCAGAGTGCAGGTACAATGCGGGGAGTCGCGAGTGCTCAAGTAAGTCACAAGCTCTAATCCGATTTAGCGGCAAAAAAGAAAAACACTTTCTGTTCGAGGGATAACATTTTCTCTCCTCTTTTTAAAGATAGACACCGCGTGAAGGCATCCCGCGCTGTCTCGACCCACGGGGAGAGTTTTTTGCTCTCGTAACGTGAGTGTTTGTGTTTGTATGTCGCTACTGAAAAAAGCACCACTGAACTCTTACAAGGGGTTTTTTTTACTGGTTTTCCTGGTACTATTAAAAGAGGCACTATACCATTTAGGACGAAGTACGATAGCTACATTTCTTTTAATTATCACTTTTGGCAGTGACAGGCTGAGTAAAGTATACTCCCTTGACATTCTGCCTACATTAAATAAACGTGAAAACAAAATGGGGTTGGCCCTAATCAGCAAGGCTGGGCCTATATCATAAGTAACATGCGATTGCCTATATATCGGCAAGACGGAACAAGAAGTGCGACAACGCATCACGCAACACAAGTCGAGACTTAAGCGAAACGTCGAAAATGCACCACTTGTAAGTCACTGGAATAGAATGCAACACGGGCCCAATGACTTGAAGTGGACAGTGATATCCAGGATTGAAAAAAACTCTCGAGGAGGTGACATGAGCCTCCTCTTGTCCAAAAGGGAAGCCATGCTGATTGTCAAATTTGACACAGCGACTTCAGGTTTGAATGAATTGTCTGAAATTTACAGGCTCTGGATCACTCCTTCTGTCCTCTGCTAAGGCTCCACTCCACCATGCTTACGATGTAATAAGTTCACACAGGGTTACGATCTGCAATTTTTAATCCCCATTTAACCTTTATTCTTTGTCCCACAGGTCTAAGACGGCTATTTGTAATCGTTTAAAATACTATTGTTCCACACATGCACCTCGCTGGGGTGCTGCAGTTTGTTGTGCCTTTGTAGCGCTACACCGAAGAAATAACTCCTGATTCGCCCACGTCTTGATGACGCAGGTCAGAATCCTCCTTTAAAACGCGAGTCCTTTGATGCTCACCAAACACGCATGCGCGAGTGAGCAGTGTATGCCGAGACGCCGACCGATTGATGCACCGAGACGATACAAGCCCGTCCCACAGGTAAGAGACCACCAGTTACCCTGCCTGCCCCTCAGTTAGTCAGTCTAGCTTTTCACCCCATTCACTCGTTAAATTAGGCCAGTTCTAATGCGCTGGTCTTGTGTGCTTATTTCCTTACAGCACACGCAACTAAAACCGACTTGTGCTGACTCTGCCACCATCGGTGGAAATGCCTGATTAAGACAGGCTGTTACCTCGCGCCAGACAGGTGATGCTGCCCTCCAGTCAATATATACAGTTCTCACACTCTCCCCCGCTTCAACTTCTTCTAATTATCTTGTTTTTTGGTGACTACAGGACAGTGTGCCTGAATTATACAGGAGAGACACGACGCTGAATAGCAACAGGTCATCGTGTCATTCCCTATTCCGGCCAACTACAAGCAAGTTGATTGTGCCGCTTGGACACGTTTCGTTACACAGGGGTAAGAGCAGTTTGTAGATCACACCCCCACTGCGTCCAACCAATCCCATGTGCTGGTACCATAAATACTTCTCCTTGCATTCCAGATTATCCTTCACCCCACGCTTGCAAACTCCCCACTCTTATTCATTTGGACTACTGTCAGCCTATTTTGCAGAAACTGTGACGGTAAGTTATGACTGGATAGATCATTAGTATAATGAGCCCACCCCCGCGGGTACAACCATATGACCTCAGCTCCTTCCCTGAGACCTGCTTAATCCTACCACTCAGTTTGTATTTCAAAACCACCCTCCATCTTAGAGCCTCACTGTTCCATTGAATAGATCGACCTAGTGGGCTCTCACTGAGTCTTGAGAGTCTTGTTGTAGACGCTATTTGTGTCACTGTGATCATGCTAGATACAGATGTGTAAAAGTGCTACCTTAAACTGTCATTTCTGTGTTTTTCCTATAATTAAGATATATGTTCTTTTTGGTTCCTTTCCCTTGTACAGCTGCCTGAGGCCCTGATGAGAATCTCCACAGAATCCAAGGAGATTCGAAACGCGTAGGCCCCCCTTTCTTCACTGGACTGCCAATTTTTGATTCAATAACCAAACTTGTGTATAGACCTCACATTTAATTGTTGGAGAGTAATAATCTTTATTCATTTGCGCAAAGTCTTCTTTATATTGTAAAATCCTTGGCATTGTATTTCCAGTTAATCAAAAATGTGAACATTTTCGTTTAATTAATGCAGTTCCAGTTGTGTATATATATTTCTTGTCCCTTGTATAAATTGTATATATGGTACGCTTGAGCTAAGTGTGTGTATGTGTTGAATGTGTGGCGAATGTGACATGACTGTGGTTTTGAATGATGGTTTATTCCAGGTGATTGTATTTTTATGTGTCCGTTCTCAATTTTGATCTTGTCCCACTGTGTTTCCCGGTAAATGTAAAAAGAACCTTTTATTGTTGAAATTCTTTATAAAATAAAATTGCGACTATTGAGCATTCCCTTTCTGGAATTTGATTTTCTGTTTGTGGAAGATTTATCTCATTGTTTAACTAAGTTTATCAGTACTGGCATCTTCTTCTGTTACTTACATTAAATAAAAGCAGCGGTAATACAGCGTTTGAAGTCACTTCTGGGTGGAAAAGTTTTTCACTCTACCTATGGGGGACATCATAAAACCTTGAAGGCTCTCTGTGAATTCTAGAGTGCCTGTGAATGGTCACCTTAATAAAACAATGGCTTTGACACCATTCTGACATTTTTTTGCTATTACAATGAGCTTATTCTATATCAGTGTGTGTCATTATATTTTATTGTGTATTGTCTTTTTCTTTCCCTCTCCACAGGTTTTTTGTGCCCCTGCAAATTGCGGTGAGCTACCATGGCTACTAACCGTGAATAACACTATATGGTCTAAACTTCAAAAGAATTTTTCACATTTAGACCCTCACGGGAGGGTGCGCCTTAGCGCGCGTACACCACCGGAGGACATAATATAGGTCCTGAACAATGCTGAGCGAATTTGCAGTTGTAGCAGCAGAAACACGTTGACCAGTTGTTTGTTTTAAAGGACACAGGTTTCCTGAGACAGAACCTAGCTGTCCGCCACTTTGTTTTTAACCTAATACAGGTTGGCCGGTATTAAAGATGTTTGTATAGGCAACAACCTTGTATTTTTTAATTTTGCACCCACAGTTACACTCACACCTTAATTTGGGCACTGTTGCACTCACCACATCCCGCTCCGCTGTAAAACAGGCGTTGTAGCACGCTGGGTGGACATTCGGCCACTCCAGCGGGGACCCAATGATGAAGCATGTCACCAACTAGTGGTGAGTGAGGGTCCTTTTACAAAAAAGATAAGATTTTCCTTCCCTTCTGGAAATCACACAGGGACATTGGTTCCCCTTAGGAACATTTTTCTTTAAGGGGTTTATTTGTCCTTGAGGGGGATAGTAAGAGAGATATATATAAAGAAAAAGACACTAAAAAGATTTTTTGTTTAAATATTCTTTATTCGTTTGCACTTAGTCACTCCTTAATTGTTGTTAATATATTGACAGAGGTACAGGAGTGCCTGCTCATGCCCTTTCTCTCTAGTTGTTATTTGATATACATCTTAAACCAGCCCCATCGCCAAGGAGACTGTGAACAACCTGGGTGTGTGGTTTGACAGTAGCCTTACTTTCAGCATTCAATCGAAAGCATTTGCAGGGGTTTGTTTTGGGCTTCTGCGTGGCTTGAAACCGCTGTTGGGTTTTTCCCCCCTAAAGTGCATCAAACCATTGTCCAAGTGACAATTTTATCTAGACTGGACTATGGTAATTCCCTCTATCTGGGCACTAATAAGTCCAGCATCAGGCGTCTGCAGAGAATACAGAATGCAGTGGCACGCATTTTGGTGGCACTTCCGAAATCTTGTTCTGTTTCCTATTTCCTTCCTAAACTTCACTGGCTGCCTGTTGAAAAGCGCATCCATTTCATGTCTCTTTGGTGTCGCACAGGATCCTGACCCAATAGGCACCTTTTAAGGATGGCTAATCTGTTAGAGTTTTACGTGCAGCAGTGCACGCTAAGATCTACTGACCAAGCGTTGGTCAGTATTCCTCGAGTTTTGAAAGCCAGAGCGGGGGCCGTTCTTTTCGCAGTCTTGCTGCAAAACTGTGGAATTCCCTCCCTGTTTCTATCAGAGCGATCCAGAACCATCTTGCTTTTCGGAAAGCCGTAAAGACCTGGCTTTTCCCTGTCTAACTTCTTAATCTTCTCCTTCTTGACTCAGGCTTATGGTCTTTGGTGGCGCTTGGGCAGCTATTCGCAATACAAATCCGACTATAATAATAATAATAAAAATAGTAGAATGGGCAATAGAGACAAAGAACCCCAATAGCTGAGGCCCATTAGCCCCTGCTTGCTCCGTGGCCCTCCTGATTGGGTTCAGACATCATGTGTGTAGCCTAACATCGGTGGCACGATGAGACGGTGGCCTTACCTATGGGGCTGAGGTTTTGGACAGGATTCAGGTAGTGTGAAGAAAATCCCAGGACGTCTAATATACACTGTGAACACTCGGGATAGATCAGTAATCAAGCAGGAAAATCAAGAATTTAACAGTATCTATATAAAATATATATCTTTAATGAATATTTGTTTAAAAACAACATATAAAATAGGACCACATGGTCAAACCAATTAATAAGAGTAAAAAATAGATCAATAACATACAGTTCTAATAATCAAACAACATAAAAGTCATAATTAATACAGAAAATGGACACAGAAATGCATGTAATACGTCAAATATTAAAAAGGAGCATAAGAACTCGACGCGCGTTTCGGCAGTAACCCGCCTTCTTCAGGAGACATAGAATAAATCAAACATTGGACGCTCTATCCACGCAGTAACACTATTAGAAGGTGACACCTTCGTAGATTGGATGGCATAAATTTAGTTTCAAGGTGAGGATATTCCTTCGTATTTTCAGTGAAGTAGGCGATGTACGTAGCGCAGAAAAAAGACGATTATAAAAGCGATGGTCACGGTGATACTTTAAATTTTGATGTAATGCACCAGAATTGTGATCCAGAAGATTTTGCTCGGTATTAGTACACTCGAGGACAGAAAAAAGTGATTTCTTAAACAGTAAAACAATGGACGGACAGCAATGTAGTGCTGTTCCGACGCTCGAGATGTAAGGGTCCTACTTCCTCATGTACAATCGCTCAGCCGTCTCTTAAAACCATGAACAATACGCGGGCAGCAGGGTGGTGCTGTTCCAGCGTTCGTTTAGTGGGGATCCAACCTCCACACATAAAATAGATCAGCCGTCTCTTAAGAAAATAGATACCGGGCGGACAGCAGGATGGTGCTACTCCTACGCTCGTTGTGGGGACCCGACCTCCACGGAAATCATGTGTGTAGCCTAACATCGGTGGCACGATGAGACGGTGGCCTTACCTATGGGGCTGAGGCTTTGGACAGGATTCATGCATTCGAGGTAGTCGGTTTTTCAGTGAACATTTCCCTGGTAGGCTGACGCCACCGGAAGCTGTTTTTTAGGATAGGTTGATGCTGCTGGCACCTCTGCTCCATTAAAATAATTTTAAGAGATATCCTGCATACCCAATACTCTACCTGTTTGTTCCATTGTGATTTACAGAGACGGACACCTGATGAAGGCTATGTCGAAACTCGCTTAGGTTAAGAAATACACCGTCTGTTCCTGATCATGTCTTCGAATTATCATCAATGCATTTTAAAGATTGTATACATTTTCATTCACTATTTATAACATTTGGCTTATATGTTCACTCACTGATTGTTTGTGCTTTAAAGCTCACTTCTTGTATGTTTTGTTTCTTAAAGAAATAAAAAATAAAAGTTTTTTTCTTATGTAAAAAAATGTAAAATAATACAAAATATTGATTATATATATATATATATATATATATATATATATATATATATATATATATACATAAATATCAGATATTGATGAATGAAAAAAGAAAAATTATGTTGACTTATCAAAAAATATCGACTTTTGTAAACATATTGAGAAGAGTAATAGGTAAATAATCTAGTCGCAAAGTGTTTGGGTTGCCTGTCAATTTGTGATTAACCCTGCCCAGGTTCTACCTTTTCCAGTTTACCTCTGTCGCTTTCTGCAGCTCCCCTAGGTAATTACACAAGGCAAGGGGGAGGTTTCAGGAGAGAGAGAGAGAGAGAGAGAGAGATTAGAGAAGGAAGAGTAATGGAGCAGAAGGGCTGTTTGAACATGTTTGCCAGGGCTGCTTTTGATTCCCAGTCCGGCATGCTCTGGAGTGTCAGACCTGCCAACACACACATTGCTACAACCTGTCACACAATGTTTGCCTTCCTTCACACAGTAACCCAGTGAGGAGCCGAAACTACATGTTGATGGGGAAGACAAGATGGAAACCACTATATAAAGTGATTTTCTAGCTTACCTTTGGAGGTTGTAAGCAGCCGATGTAGATTAAGCGGTATAAAAATACCCCAGGACATCAGGGACAGCCTCTGCGACCCCTTTGCTTTTTTGGGGGAAGGGGACTGGTGGAGGGCAGAGTTGCACCACAGGAATTTTAATGTCACAGCTGGTACAAATAATAGCAAAATCATCTAAAGTCTGTATTTTTTGCCCTTTTCTGTACATGCTTCAAACAGCAAATATATATAGAAAGCACTTTTAAACGTGTTCTACAGTGATCACTGACTAATAAATAAAGTAAATTCAGGCAGAAAAGTTACTTTACAAATTAATAAAATCGATTTTTTTCATAGTCCTATTTAGTATCCTGTCAAAGCCGTTGCACACTCTTAAGACTACAACAAATGGGCAGTATTTTTGTTTTGGAAAGGTGACAACCCAACAATAAGGTGACATTTATGTATCGGTTGGCAGGTCTGGAGTGCCTGTGTAACATACACCATAAGTGGCACTGCCTAAGTCATACAGGTCAGGACTCTGACCAGTGCTTTAATTGAGCCTGTGTTTTCCGGGGCTCAGCACTTAACTGTCAACTCCAGCGTTTGGGACAGACTGCCACAAGGTGGCGCTGTCTGGCCAATTTAGAGATAAGCACAACAACAGTTAATTATTAATTCAATTTACAGTACAATGTACTATTACCTGCAGCCCAAGCCATTCTTATAGCTTTGGGGGCCTGAAATAATCCGGATTGTCACAGTTGTAGGAATGTGATGTTTAGTAATTGTGTTTGTACTCCCATTGGCAGCATGACATGAGCAATATGTGGTGCAAGCTGCAGTGGACTCTTGACGAGAGCACGGGCACTTATGTTTTTTTTTTTTACAAATTAAGCACTGGAACTGAAAATGGTTGTGCTCCTGTGCTGTGAGTCTCTTCCAAGCACACAGAAACCTGTGTCAAAGACACTTGAAAATCACATACGCAACATTGACATGCTTATGTGTTATGTTTCATGAAACTCGAAGTGGGCTGGTACCGTATCCCCTCACTGTTATGGAAAGCGCGTAGAACTGCGCAGTGAGCACTCGTTATGACGTTCGTCAGAAATTACGCATTATCGTATGGAAATAAATATACCACGCGGGCTTTTCTAGTCTTCCTTGAAGGATTTCCTCACAGAACTGAGGCGCAAGGAAGGAAATTCTGACTGGAGATTAATAAAAGTACCCAAGTAAAACTGCCCTAGCCTGCTGTGAGAGTGGCGGGAGTGCGCGCGCGCCCTTCCACGGGCGCAGCATCAGGAGTGCCCCTCAGAGAGGACGCGCGCGCACACCCGGCGTGTCCACACAGAAGATTCCACCGGAGCCGGGCCGGGTCAGCACAGGTCACGGCTCGGTGAAGCCCTCTGCAAATTAAAGGTGGTGTAATCTAATCGGCTATCAAGGTGAAGGAGTGACAGGGCCAAAGACCCAAATTAGTTCCGCCGCGCCCTTAACATGCAGCAGGCCCGACAAGTATTTTTCATGAACCTCCTGCCACGGTTTGTCACCCGAGCTCTGAGCTATCCTCCGGCTCCATTTCCTTTTGCACGCAATTCCCATCGGCCTCCTCTTTCCTGTAAAGAGAATATATGGTCCCGTTGTAGGACATCTGTCTGAAGAAGAGACCTGTGGGGGATCATTTTAACAAGGTGGCTTGTTTACGGAACGTTTTTAAAACTGAATTCATAGTACTTTTTATTTACTTTATGCTAGGCACACTGCACGGGGTCTATTTACAAAGGTAAATACGTGTGCATTTATTCACGTGTAAACACTTTTTACAACACCTAGCAGTGACATCATTTTTTTGTAACATTTTTCTGCTATTAATCATGTCAGAGTGTAAAGTCCTATACACCATTTCCAATTGTAAAGTTACTACTAGGTGCAGACTTGCATGCCTCCATCCCTTCAAAACAGGGGGTGGAACTCGCTAGAACAAGATTGACGATTGTAAAGTTAATTAATACCAGTGATTCTTCACACACAGACGTAGGTATCCTGGTGTAAAGTATAGGGAAAAATAATGGAGTTTTAAAATTATTTCAAAAATAATCAAATATGATAATGTAAAAAATATATACATTAATTTGAAATACTTATAAACTGACAACTAAAAATATTAACTGTTACCACTCATTAAATTAAATGTGCATTACTTAATAACATAAATAAAATATACTCATTTAATTTATCATTCTTATTTAATATGCAATTAAAGAAATCCCACCCTAACATTTTCATATTTAATAACAATTTTATATTTTTGAACTTATTTGTTTCATTAATTTTATTATTTCAAAAATGATTTCTTTGCTTAATTGTTATAAAAAGATGTGTTTTTTAAATGTAATATGAAATAATTTTAAATTGAATATGATGTCTAACATATATATACAATTAAAAACACACACACATATATATGTATATATATAATTCCACTAGCAGTCACCAGTAAGTAGCTATGGTTAGGTAAGCATTCCCATAGGAATTTCCTTTTTTGTTTTGCTAATAACTTTGTCACTGTTTGACAAATCTCCATGAAACTTTTCCCAAACAAAACTGTTCTTGTATGCCTAGTTGGAGCATGGAGCGTTTCAGGGTGCAGGGGCTGAGCAAAAGGGTGGGTCCCAAAACGCAAAATCTCCATGCATTTTCCATAGACTGTTTAAGCATCGCTACTGCAAAACTACTAAACGGAGTAACACCAAATTTGGCAGTTTGCTAGATCTTGGTCCAGAAAGGGTTGGTTTTTGTGATTTGGTGTAATTTCATTTAGAAGTTTTTTTTAGAAAATAGGGATTGCAAATATTTGTATATCTGGATGTTTGGTTTCAAGGTACTCTCACGAGAGTTCCTTGTACCCAAATAAAAAATAAAGCTTTCTGATTGGCCAAGTTTCCCCGCCTGCAGTAAGTTAGCTCTCACTTGTAAGCATGGTCAAAGCTCCCACCTGGTGGGTGCTGACTTTCTTTCCCTCCCCATGCTCCAGCGGGCCGGGATATTGCTCCTGTCCGGTGAGTGCAAACAAAAAAAGCTGCTCCCGTAGCACTTAGTGTGGATGCATGCAGGGAGCCAGCTGGATCTGCAACCTTTTAAACAAAAAAAAACCCACTGAAGTGCACCATTTATAGTTATCGCTAATAACTGTAACCCGTGCTCCAATGCAACTATAAATAGCACCCTTGTCATGCACAACAAATCACCCTACATATTACATCAATCACAACATGTTCTATAACATCATTGATAACATCACTGCAATATTTGAAATAATATCACTGATGCGAAGACTGCATGGAGTCTGCACAAATTATAGTTACCTTAGAGCACAAGTTACAATTACTACAGAACTATAACTGGTGAATGTCAGTGTTTTTTTGTTTTTTATGTTACATTGTCACTGAAATTTCCACCTAACTATAATATCACAATAACCTTTTGGTTTTTTTCAGTGAACATATACATATCCTATGCTGTGTTCTTTAACCCCTTCGATGCTGATGACGATCTCAGCTCGTCATCAGCCACGGGTGACGTGTGCAGATGACGAGCTGAGCTCGTCATGTATCGCGGTTATTTGAAAACAGCCGCACAGCTCAAAAATAACCGCAGCAGCGATGTGGTTAAGTCCCTGCCACCATTATTTTCCATGGGAGTGTGCTGTGAATTGCAGTACCTGTGAGTGGCTATGTGTGGTGCTGGACTTACTCTAAGGCTGGTCTGGAGTACATTTAACACTGTTTCTCATTGTAGGAACTTTGGAATTCCCGTTTGTTAACAGCAATGGGCTTATTCTGTTGTGAGCAGGTGTTTGTATTTGCAGCTCCCTCCATAAACGCCTCCTTGCTCTTCCTGACTCCTCCCTAACGTCTCCTACTTAGCAGAAAAGTTCCCTGTTTCCAGTCATTTGCCTAGGTTCCTTCCACATTTTCTACTTAAATCTATAACTTCAGGTGCCGAGACCTCTGCTACAGGGGCATAGTACTCCACATAGAAAAGATGGTGGAGGCACTGGCGTAACAAAACTTGAGGGGGCCCCCTTGCAACGTGCATGGAGGGGCCCCTGTTCTGGATTTAATCAGAAGCTTTCAGGCCAGAGAAATGTGGTGAGGGGCACCCTGCAGCTGGGGCCCCCTGCACCACAGGGGTCTGTGTTACGCCACTGGGTGGAGGTCTCCACATGCAGGTTTGTGAATAGCATTTTGTAGTACTTTCATACTGTTTTTACTATTTTGCATTGTTTAGTATTTGCTTCTTGCACAACAGTGGTGAGCATGCCTAAAGTGCAACCTAGAATGTAAAATTAAACCATTTTTTCAAGGAACTAAGTAGCGCCTTCGGCTTATCTTTTAGATTTTTTAATGCTGGCATGTATCAGAATTGAGACCGAGGTAGCTGACAAGATCTTTGAGTTAAATGCTTGCACCTGACATCTGCAGTGATATGAAGATCACAAGTTTAGATCTTGGCATGGCTGGCTCAGCCTTCCATCCTTCGAGATTGGTGAACTGAGTACCGTTAAACTGGGTACTAGTAATACCTAACATTTACAGCGTGTAAAAGCAAGTGATTATCATTTGTCACTGGAATTATTTGGCAGTGGAAAATCACATTATGTGGTAGGGTCGACAAAAAGGAAGATTATGAGTATAATGGGATACATTCTGTGATACTGTTATTTTTAATGTTGTCATTTCAAAACCTATTAACACTGAGCAAGTTTACACCTTATGAGAACCAGTTCAACACCTGAAAACAGCATTAAAAAACAGAGAGGTGATCAGGTAACGTTTGCAAAGAGTGTGCCACTGCCTGGAGACAATCATTCTGATTCTGAGAGCTCTAGCAGGACCGCTCTCACTGGCACACAGCTGACTGCAGATCATTTTTCAAAGGATGCCCTATTCAGGCAGGCCTTCTAGCCCCATGTCCACACTGTTTTTAGGTCCAGCCTGGGCAGCATATGCGCTGCTCTGCGAGGCATACTGTGTTCAGGTATGGACTTGAAGCTTCGCCCATATTTTTCATTGGCTTGTGTAATTGTCCTTTGGAAACTGTGGCTTTTCATTGGTCAAGAGGCTTAGTTGTCCCTCCTTAGTACCGCCATGTCTCATTTTGTAACCTTCCATGAGGACACCCCCGTTACATGTGTTGTTACACTGTAGGCCTTAATTACAGCCTCCGAGCACTACTTGCTTAAATAGTTTTCTTCTACCTGCAGAACATGCTCTCCCACACTGCTTGATTTTTTTTTTCTCCATAGCACGGCATGCTCTTACACTGGTGGCCGTGCCTTTGGTTTATTTGCCTTACTAAATACGGCTGCATGATTTTAATTTCTTGTTATTTATTAACATATTTTTTTCTTAAACTGCCCCATGCCGCACTTTTACTTTGATGGCTGCCGTGCCCCTTACCTTAGATGAGCCGCGTCTAAGAAAAGGGGCGTGGACGCCATTAAAGTATAACCGAGGCATGGGTCACTTTTACAAAATAAAGCATCTGTCTGTCAAATTGACAAAAAAGGTTTTTTGCGTGTAAAAGTGACCCATGCCGCTGTTTCACTTTAATGGCGGCTGTGTCCCTGTCTTTATACCCGGCTTGTTTACGGAAAAGGGCGCAGCCGACTTTAAACAAGCGTTTGCTATGCAATAAGTGTCGCATATACGAGAGTTTCATAATTGTGAGACCTACTTCATTGCAGACTATTGTTTTTCCTGGGAGCAATGCCATGCTGGTGATCTCAGGCGTGGGTTGCTTCACCTTGGTGACTGAACTAACTGCCTATAGCATCCCACGGGGATCTTTGCTCTCGTCCTCACCTTTTTAAACCTTCTATAAGCAGCCTGGCCGGGCCTGAGTCTAAGAAAATCAGATCATACCACTTCAGTCCCAGGAGCTTATTGGCTTTCCCTGAACCAAAGAAACAAATTCAGGATCTGGTACTTTGTGTATGGATTAGTCGTAGGTCAGAGTACGGTTTGCAAAAAAATTGATTTACATAAGTATTGCGGCCTAAATACCATTTACAAAAATATTGTCCAATTGGGTGGATGTTTTCTGTTATTAAGACCAATAGAGCAATATTTTTGTAAATTACTTTTGGGTAATCCTATTTATAGTAGAAGATATTTTGACTATGGTAGACTGGTACCAGCCTTTAATGGAGCAGGGTAGCTCAAAAAGCTAGTTCCTCACTACTTCCCCAAAAATGCATTCATATCTGGCAGCTCCAGGTGTATGGTAAACCAAACTTCAGGTTAAAGAGAAGCGGGGGGGAGAAATCAAAGTTTTAGGAATTACAATATTGAACAATCTAAACTTCAAGCTGAAAAACCAACCCAGTCTTAAGTCTTCAAGAAAGGGCTGAAGACTTCCCAATTTAAGGATGCGTTTGACTTTGGGCTAACCATCCACAGGACCCCTTCCTAAATGTTCTGGAGCCCCATGGACATCATCCCAGGACCACCAAGAACCCATATTAAAACTTTTCCTTAGTGGGAGCGAGCCTTAAGGCACCTCTATCAGCTAGATGAATTGTCACCACATGACATAGCCTCAATTTGCAACACCTGACATTTCAATCAGGGAAGAGTGGCTGGGGGTGACATGTTGGCACTACATAAAAGAAATTAACAATTTTAAATTGCATTTCTTTATCTTTTTGTTTATATATGGCTAGGTCTGATTTTTTGATGCATTATCCAGCACCCTCCCTTGGTGTAGATATTGCGCGTTAGACATTTTATAAATAAATAAGAACACAAGTCATGAATGCTCTTACTCTCGTCAGAGGGAGCTTTCCACACCCAGTATCCGATGCAATGCTCACATTCTGCAGTGGGACTCTCATCTTTCCTGGCCAGCTGAAATGAATGTACTTCCAGGGATCTGCTGAAGCCAGATGGCTCTCTTGCATCACAGTAATGTGCATTAGATGTTATGTGGTGACAACTCGCAGGCCAGCTGAGAAGAGGGTGTTTTACGTGTGATGGGCAGGATATCTGAGTAAGAGGTAGAGTACCAGCGTTGACAGGTTTCCATGACGCGATCAAGCATTCTACACCCATACCTAGCCCGCCTGCTGTGAAACCAACTGCGAACCTCTGCTGGCGAGGAGACAACCACAGCATGGAGCGCTGACGCGCGAAAACCGAAAAGAGCACAAAATCCAAAATGAAGGATAGGGAATGAGCAGCATATGTTGAAACAATACTGGAAGGCTTTGAGTATCATTTGCTCAGGGCTACCGGAATTATAAGGCAGGGAAGGGCCACATTATGTGGCGGACTTGGATAAATTATATGGCACGAAAAGGCAAATTATGCAGCGTATGCATCAGATTTTGTGATAGTAATACTTCATTATTTTGTCATTTTTGCAATTGTTGACACTGTCTGTGCATAGGTTGTACCTCATTGGTAGTTGTTTAATACTCAAATTTAGCAATAAGCAACAGAAATGTAACCAGTCACCCTTTGCTAATGGCCATCCACTGAGTAGCAACATGTGTTGCTATGTTTTAGTAACTTTTGAACTGTGTGAGCTAAAAATGAATTCTTTTTTCTTAAAGCTTGCAGATTATGTAGCAGATGATGAATTATGCGGCAAATACTGCAAATACATACTTATGGGAAATACGCAGCGGGCGCACAATCAAATACTTTCAGTGGCCCTGCGTTTGCCATTAGGACCTTGCATTATGGGGCGTTTCAGTTTTGCTGCTGTTTTGTAAACTCAACGCTACATGGCCTGGCTGACAGGTATCCAGGAAAGTAAAGGTCCCATGCCTGTCTAGTGGATTCTCTAGCCTGGAATTAAAGGAATTACCACCAGAAGAAGTACTGCATCTGCCAGAAATAAACAGAGATTACATCCCCACTAATTCCATACATCACAGCCATGGGTTTGTTATGGCCCCCTCAGCCCTCCTTAGCTTGTAGTTTGAGGATGAATACACTACAGCTCCTACAGAATTATGGGTAGGGAAACCTCTTGGGACCGGTTCAGTATACTACAGTCTGGTCTGGATTGTTCGCTTTATCCACTCTTCAACAATGTGTGGGACTACACTGGTTTTCAGGTCTTGGCTAGCGTAGGCTACGCTTGCGCAGTCTCGCTGGTGAGATTTTATGTTTCTTAGTATGGAGGCTTAAACCCGCCCCTCTTCTCCATTGGCTGGCTTCCTAAACGGCGGCCAGCCATTGGAGAAAAGGTTTTAGTGATGTCATTTTTGCCAGCTAAGCCCCATCTTTTTCAGGTTGAGGGGTGTGTTCTTCCATTTCTTTCTCTCCTCTTCCCATTGGCTTTAATGTAAACAACAACAAGTCAAAACACGCTTGTTGTTTACATTCCAGCCAATGGGAAGAGAAGAAAAAGAAAAACACGCCTCCCAGTCTGAAAATGACAGGGCGCTTCTCAGATCCATTTCTGCTTGACCTCAGAGAAACATGGTGGTGTTCATAGCGTGGTCCGAGGTTCAGCTGAATATGTATGATCGGCGTAATTACGGGTGCCACCCCGCGTATGTGATTGTTTTATTGCGCGGGTGCCCACCCCGCGACTTTGCCCGCATTTATATTTTTAATTCCTAAGCGGGTGCCCACCCCGCTGTTTATTTTCAATTCAGAGGGAGCCTACCTCTCATCTGCCCCGTTTTCACCGCCGCAGCCCAGGACTGCAGGGAATCACCGCCTCGGCCGGGGATCACAGGAAGTCAGGCACGGTGTGCGGGACTTCCGATTTCCAAAGAGGAAGTCCCGCGCCCGCCGCCGGAAGAAGACCGCCTGCCGGTGCGGGGCACCCGTGGTTAAGGGAGAGCCCTGCAGACGCCCCTGGTGCAGCCCGATGGCAGAGGGGGCGCGAGGCACATTGCTGGTGCCTGCCCCCACCGCGGGAGAAGCAAGGGAGAACGTCAGAGTCCTCTGCCCCAGCCGGTGAGTTCCAAGGGAGCCGGGGGGGCGGAGAGAGAGAAAGAGTCAGAGCTAGTGAGGTAGGCACCTGTAGTAGTTATTTATTGTATTTACCTCTGCTTATTGTGTTTTACATCTAGAATCTTATGTTCCTAGTGTTCCAGGTGGTAGAGCCTTTGTGTTTGTATGTTCTAGTAAAGACAATTGATCCTGTCCTGGCTTAAGATACACTTGTGTCTCTGCTTGGGTGTTCAGCTGAGGTTGATTTCTAAATGAACCAAGAGTTAACCTTACCGGATGTCAGCCTTCTTTATGACATCGTTTTTGGCGACAGGAGCTGAGCATTGATCAGAGGAAAAATGTCAAAGTCGTGGACATACACCCTGGTGATTATGTCTCCATTAAGAAGCCCATTCATGTTAAAAAATGATTCTCTAAGTTTACTTCACCTGTCCAAGTAAGTGAAGTAAGAGGTAACTCTGTTAACCCCATTGCTGCTGCCGTCATCCACTGAACGTTCGGAGCACTACCTGGTTTGTGCTGCGAATGTTCAATGGCCGACGCGGCCCCACCCACTCTTTCGAACGCCCAGCACTGCGCTGAAATAACGGCCGCAGCTATGAGGTTAAACTTATTGATGGGCATTGGTGGAACAAATGTCGTTTGGTGAAAAGTCGTCAATTTGACAATTCATGTAAAGGTTCAACAAAAATCGTTGATAAAGATTGAACGGGACAGGTGGTCCTAAGGCGCAGTTCACGTGTTCCTCAACCTCCTCATAGATATAGGGTTTAATCTTTATTGTTCTTGTTTCTGCATCTCTATATTTCTTTCCTCTTCTTCTTACCCTTTTCTCTCCTTTTCTTTTCTACCACCTTTTATTTTTCAGTTGAAGCCTTTTGTTTCCTAAAGGGAAAACCTATGTAGTAGTTACTTATTGTATTTACCTCTGCTTATTGTGTTTTACATCTGGAATCTTATGTTCCTAGTGTTTCAGGTGGGAGAGCCTTTGTGTTTGTATGCTCTAGTAAAGACAGTTGATCCTGTCCTGGCTTAAGATACACTTGTGTCTCTGCTTGGGTGTTCAGCTGAGGTTGATTTCTAAATAAGCCAAGAGTTAACCTTACCGGATGTCAGCCTTTTTTATGACAGCACCCCGTCCCACCGCTAGGTGATCCCGCGCTGGACCCTGCCTCAGCTGCATACCATGGGGTCCTTGTGGTAGACCTTGTACTACTCATGACGTTTATGTCAGTTTTCGCAGCTCAATTTCTTCCCCTCCGTGTGGTTGCATTGGCAGGGGGGTGGCTGGCAGCGAGCGCCTCAAACTTGATGTGAGCGGCGCCCCCGGTGCCCCGGTGCATGCTTTATTGCATTTCAAGTTTGTATTCTCATGTCCTGTGTCATGTTGCTAATGGTGCATTTGGTGAAAGTTGTACTCTGTTGAGGTAAGTAAGACACATTATTACTTCTTTTGAGATTGTTTTCTTTTATAATCTTCATGAAACAAAACAAAATAAATCCTCTCTGGAAGGCAGGGCCTAAAACCAACGATGTGTGAGAGGGGTGCTTGGTGCAATTTTGCCTCTTTTGTCATTGCTGGTGAGCGGTCTAGACATGACCCAGATATTCGCACATTTATCATTGCAATTTTGTCGCTGTCCTCTCACGAACATTGGTGCTTGTTCCAGAAGCTCGCACAGTGCAATCAGTCGGTCACCCTCCATCCGGCGTCCATTTTGTCTGCCTTGCCAACCACTAGCCAAACAAAGACCAGTGGTTGAATGAAAGGGTTGGGTCCTGATGAAAGTTAGTTGAAACACATTTGTGGGCAAAGACACTTTGACCCATGGAGCTGAGTGCACCCGTATTTACAGTGAATTGTAAACTTGGTTAAAGTTTTCAGCATTTCATAAGGGCAGGACAAACCATTAAAAACAGGCGCACAGTACAGTTTGGCAATAAAGCAGCTAGGACTGTACCGGCTTGTCCTAAAGGGGCAGCAGAAATAAGAACCCAAGTACAACCTAATGCGTAATTAAAATCCTAATCCACTCTGTTTTGCTCTAACTAGGGAAGGATTGTTGCGTCATGATTTAAGCGAGGTCGGTGATTGGTTGACTTCACAATATCAGTTGCATGATTTTATGCGTTTGGAGTGGAAGCAATGATCAGTAAGAATACCTTTATATAGAAAAAAATCTGACACAGGAATAGTTTCAGCTAATGATTGCGTGCTCCCGACATTTGCCTCACCGTCCTATATTATGATGTGTGTGGACTGTGTGTGTGGACTGTCTGTGTGGACTGTGTGTGTGGACTGTGTGTGTGACTGTGTGTGTGACTGTGTGTGTGTGTGTGTGACTGTGTGTGTGTGACTGTGTGTGTGTGTGTGTGTGTGTGACTCTGTGTGTGTGTGTGTGTGACTCTGTGTGTGTGTTTGTGACTATGTGTGTGTTTGTGACTCTGTGGGTGTGTGTGACTGTGTGTGTGTGACTCTGTGTGTGTGTGACTCTGTGTGTGTGTTTTTGACTCTGTGTGTGATTGTGACTCTGTGGGTGTGTGTGACTGTGTGTGTGTGTGAGACTGTGTGTGTGACTCTGTGTGTGTGTGACTATCTACTACTCACTCTATACTACTCTCCACTAATCAACACTACTCACTAACTACTATTGTCTACAACTTACTCCTACACTACTATATACAAGTACACTCTATATTAATCAACTAGTCACTCTCTCCTAACACTCAATAAATGCTAATACTCTCTACTACTCTCGAATGCTTAACAATTGCAATTGTAAATGAAAATAACATCTATTTATCAGTTTAAAAAAAAACAATAAATGAAAAAAATAACATTTGGAATACCAATAGCTCTAACTTTAACAAAGACGAGACCATTGCATTGTAAATGCTTGTCTCAGTGTGGAGCTGTCCCAAGAGAGGAAGTGATGGGATGATATTTCCGGAAGCTGAAATAACCATTCTATTTACATTAATGGTACATAAGGCTTTTCTTCAACTATGCTAACTAGCACACATGCTATAACATTTCTAGTGGTACAATGTGGAAGGCATGAAACTCCCAGTTGCCAGATGGAGTGGGTTGCTCTTCCGTGGTTTACACAGGTAACTATGAAGAAATGTTTCCCATCGTATCACAGTTCCCTGCAGATTATAAGTAATGGATATTTGCCAGTACTCACTTGCAAATGGCTGCTTCCGGTCTCAGGATGTCATGGTGGGCAAAAAAAATTAATTTGGATGCGGACTAGGTAACTACCAGTGTCTGAGAATGAACTGATGCATTCCCCACATTACTTTTTTTGTTTTCCTTGATGCAACAGACACACCCTGGTGTGGGCCCTGTGCTCACTGTACCACAGGACTCGAGCAATGCCTCATCGATAAGGCCTGACTTGTCTGAAACCGGTCTAGGGTTGCTTGTGTTTCCATTCAGAGGGGACCAGACCTGGCAGTTCGGTCTGGAATGTTCCTATGGGAGCAGGATCAAGGCTGATTTGGATACAGCTGCTTACTGTCTGAGGTGGGCAAAGAAGCGCTGGATTGAAATGCGTCTGGAATAATTAATTACCTGTGGCTGAGATTACTTTAATCATCGGTTCGCTTTTTGGAAGGGCAAGAGGTCCTTCTAAATTGGTATCCTGAATATGAGACAAATGCTCAGAAGTTCTAGGTACCACACCATCCTTTCCCAGTGTGGGGCAATTGAGATGACTTGGGCCCGGTTGTTCCTAATCTACTTCAGAACTCGGGGCGGAGAGGAAGC
Source organism: Lissotriton vulgaris (assembly GCF_964263255.1). NCBI lineage: Eukaryota > Metazoa > Chordata > Amphibia > Caudata > Salamandridae > Lissotriton > Lissotriton vulgaris. The sequence goes on from NC_141691.1 coordinate 1,992,694,520, forward strand.
GGCACGAAGGCATACATGAGTCCCTGTGTCCACTACAACTGGATTGTGTCTTGCAGAAATTCCAACATGCAAATTTGTTGACCCTGCAGGTTCTCGATCATGGTGAGTAGATCTAGCCAGGGCTCTCCCCACTGATCACATATGCCTAGCACCACCTTGAGATGCAGATGCCACGGATAATCTGCTAGGCGACTTCTGTTAAATTTGTCCGGTCTGGTATGGACGTACCCTGTCAGGTGGTTGGTGATCAGAAAGATGTTCTGCTGCTCTATCCACTTCCAGAGACACAAGGACTCATGGCATGGGCTCTGTGACCCCATCCTTCTTGTTTCAGCACCATATGGCGATAGAGTTATCAGTGAGAACCTTCACTAGCCGACTCTGATGGATGGCAGGAAGGTTTCAGGGCCAAACAGATGACCCATAGCTCCAGAAGGTTAACGTGGATCTGGCTCTCCGCTGGATACCAGAGGCCTCTGATCTGCACATTCCCCAAATAAACCTCCCAACCCAGCAGCGCTTCATCCATCACCAATGTCAGCTCTGGGTGGGAAGGGATAGGGTCTGCTATAGGAAGAACTGTGATTGGTCAGTCACTATTGTAGATCTTGCGCTGTCTCACTCAAGATATGAAAAAAATCAGAAAGGCGGCCTTGATGCTGGGCCCACTTTGATATTATGTTCCATTATAGGCTCACATCTGCTACTTGGCATAATTGACAAAGAGGCTGCAAAAGGCGAAGATTCCAGGAAGCCTGAGAGCTGCCTTCACTGGGATCCAGGATCCTGTCCGAAATATCCAGATCATTGTTCAAATGTGCCAGACTCGCTGCAGGGGAGGAAAGGCCTTGAATGCCACTGTGTCCCGAATTGCCTTAAAGAGTGGAAGCCTCTGTGAGGGAATCAAATGGTACTTTGGCTCATTCATGGGGAACCTCCAAACCGGTTGGGAGTGCTGCCGCTAGCCGTCGGTAGTCAATGACTGACTGGGGAGTCAGCTTTATACAGACAGCTGTTGAAGCATCGAACTATGGAAACTCTCCACCAGCGCTGATGGGAAGCAACAATCGCCATCAATTTGCTGAACACCCGAGCAGAGGAGATGAGCCCCAAGGTGAGCAAAGCGAATTGAAAGTATTCCTGGCCCACCAGTAACCACAGGTAATGCCTGTGGGACTGCATGACTTGTACGTGTCCAAGGACACCATACAGTTTCTTGAGTCCAGAACCGAGCTTCTGAGCCAATGTGAGCATTTTGAATGTGTCCTTCTGCAGGAAGAGATTTAGGCATCATAGGTTCAGGATAGTCCTGTAGCCCCCATCCTTTTTTGGGATGAAGAAGTAGAAGGAATAACAATATGAATTTGGTACCCGGTCTATGCCACACCTGGAGGGTTAGAGGTTTTCCTCTTGCAGCAGGGTAGAGAAAGGCTCTTCCAAAATTTCTTGTGGTGCTGGAGAAACATTGGTTAGGGGGGATATGAAAAATAGGGCCCAGTCCTTTTGAATATTGTGCAAGCCAATTTTGCATTGGCTCAAGGTCAACCTTACGGTTGGGCGTGAGCCGATGAGGACAAACAAAAGCAGCAGAGGATTGGGAGTTGGAGGACTGATGCTCTCCTGGCTTGTGAAATGTCTGCCAATGCAGCGCCTGCAGCCCCAAGAAAACTGGGCTGTCTGCTTCATTACTGACTAGGAAGGCTGGCGCTGCCAATAGGCTAGCCTCCTTGAGTATCCTCTAAATTTGTGGCACTGATGGGGAAATTGATTTCCAGAGTCAGCTCAAGGAACATACTGTGGGCCTATTTGTTCTTAAACTGTTCAAGTACAGAGCCCTCCTTCTTCCAAAAAGATGAGACCTATCAAAAGACATGCATATACATCACCAAAAAATATGGTTGATCTCATCCAGGTGTTGGTGAAGAATGACATGAGTTCTCATTGCCCAGTCAATGCAATCTGTGGTATCTAAGCCTGCATGGTTTAGGTATTTTACTGCATCCTGGCCAGATCGTCTGAGCCAAGAAAGCCTTAAGATCTCCTGGGACCACCGTTCTTGCTGGCCACATCCTACAGTGCATGTGTTTTTTGGCTCAACAGACAGACTGCATTTATGGACTGCAGGGCCAGCTTGTCAGAAGAAAACATTTGTTTACCAAAGGCATCAAACCTTTTGGATTCTCTATCCAGGAGGATTGGTCAAAAATGAATTACGATTCACCTGATTGGTTGAAGCCAGCACAATGAGGTTTTCTGGGCTAGGGTGCTTGGTAAGAAGCTCTGGATCACAGGCCGCAGGCCTATGTCGTTCCATGTCCATGTACCGAAATGTCTGCATCTACTTGTGCCTTTGTCAAACCATGCTTTCACACAGTGAGTGTCCCTTGTGCGTACCCGGATATGTTTCTTGCCTTGTGCATGAATCCCCATACCACTGTTTTTGAGTGCTCGAATTTCTCCTTGTATAGATCTGTGATGTTGTGTTGTACCAAGGGTCATTATCGGTACTGGGAAAGTGTGTGTGCCCTTGGGAGAGTTTCTTATTCAGCTGTCGGCCCAGGTGCCTGAACAGATTCCATAGTAGATGCCAGTGTAGGTGCCTTGTAAGTATGTACAAATGTTACTTATTTATTTAACTCACATTTAGCTACAAAATAACAGAGCGCTATTTATTGTTCAAATCTCTTTATTGTTATGAGTTCGTTGAGCCTCGCCCCCATAAACTGGGGCACCCAGAGATAGCAGGGGCAGGTGAGTTCACGGGCGTCCTGGGCTAGGAAAAGAATGCACGCCCCCATTTTTTGTCGAAGTGCAGTCGTGGGTCGTTTAGGGAGGCAGTGAGCTTCTCCATAGCAATAGTATCTCACAACGTATGTAACCAGTTGGAATGGGCAGGTATAGCGTCTGTGCTCCATTTAAAAGTGATCCCTTCTCTGGCAGCGCTGAGAGCCAGCGTTATAGCTTTCCCCTATCGGAACGGAGTGGGTACGTCAGTTGGTTAGGAAGTCCCAGCAGTCCTCAGCTAAGAAAGTGGGGAATCTCTGTGTCAAAAATGTCAATGAACACCTCCTCCGAATATTTATTGCATTTGGGGTGATCCAGCGCAGCTCTCAAACAACCCTCACAACGCATCTCATTTAATTCAGGAGCTGACTTAATTTTTACTCATCGGTGGGGCCCATAGCACCGCGAGTCACACATTCACACACCACACTGTTCCTGAATCAGTGAGAACAGAAGGCGAGCTGCTGGACAGCAGGGTACCTTATTAATCAAGGTTCAAAATGTTATACATTATGTAAATGTAAATGTATTGGCATTTATATAGCGCACTACTTACCCGTAGGGTCCCAAGGCGCTTCGACCGCTGCGAAACCCTTCCTGGCTTCCCTGAGAGATGGTCCCTTAATGGGTATCTCCAGGGTGAGACCAGGCATCCCCGGCGGTCTGGTGGGGCCGTTAGTGAAGATGAGGCAAGCTAATGCCCAGAGTTGCCGAGTGTGATCGCTGATCAGAGTGGGCACCGAGGCGAGAGAATTATCGAGTCTGCTGACCCTGGTCCAGAAACCTGCCGCGCCGGGAATCGAACCCTGGTCCCGGGCCGTCCTCTGCTCTCGGGTCTGCCGCCTCTAACCAGTGAGCCACACTACTTCACTTATATACATGTAGTATGTACATTTTCCCTTTCTCTAAAAATACTAGGAAATAACTAAGCATGGGCGTAAAATTCGTTCCGCTCGTGAATTTTCCGCAATTTTGAGATCCGCGAATCGTGCGAAATCGCAGCAAAATCCGCAAATCCGCGAGCGGGATGAATTTTGCTCAGGAAGCACTTACTGGGTTAAAGCAGGTGCCCAAGTTGAAGCTAATTTCTTCTTAACCATTTACAAAATGGTTACAAAGAAATTAACTTCAACTTGGATACCTGCTGTAACCCTGTAAGTGCTTCCTGAGCGGCGCCTCGTTGCCTACTTACAACTATTCTCTGACCCTGCTCTGACCCTCGAAGCAGGGTCAGAGAATAGTTACAATTAGGCAACGAGGCTCCTGTCACTAAAATTAAACCTCAGCAGGAAGCACTTACAGATAAATAAAGCAGGTGCCCGAGTTGAAGCTCAAATTCAGTAATGCATTATAATCAGCCCAAGAATCTAGTGAGCACGGTCGATGCTAGGCAGGTGTGCTTTCTCCCCAGATCTACCGTCTACAATTAGCTGTAATCCGTGATGGGGGGCTAGGCATCTACGAGTTTCTCGAGCGCAATCCTCCTGTACTTCGGTCTTTGACCCTTTATAAACAAGAGGCATGTGAACTCGCACTGAAGCCCGGCCCCACACACACTAGGCTATGCAACCTCTTCCCGCCCTTTCCCCCACTGTGATCGACAGCTCACTCGAAGGACCTCGGCGCCTATGGGCGCGGTGGCAAAGCCACAGACACACGTGGTGACTTGCCACTCTTCTGGGCCTTTACGCAGCTGTAGTGTAGGAAAAGCAGGATAGATTTACCCAACGAGGTAGCACTTACTGCTTTCTCCTAATCTGCTGCTCTGATCGGACTCTGACCATTTATAAACAAGAGGCATGTGAACTCGCACAGAAGCCCGGCCCCACACACAATAGGCTATGCAACCTCTTCCCGCCCTTTCCCCCACTGTGATGGACAGCTCACTTGAGGGACCTCGGCGCCTATGGGAGCGGTGGCAAAATCACAGACACACGTGGTGACTTGCCACTCTTCTGGGCCTTTACGCAGCTGTAGTGTAGGAAAAGCAGGATAGATTTACCCAACGAGGTAGCTCTTACTGCTTTCTCCTAATCTGCTACTCTGATCGGACTCTGAACCTTTATAAACAAGAGGCATGTGAACTCGCACAGAAGCCCGGCCCCACACACACTAGGCTATGCAACCTCTTCCTGTCCTTTCCCCCACTGTGACGGACAGCTCATTCGAGGGACCTCAGCGCCTACAAGCGCGGTGGCAAAGTCACAGACACAAGCGGTGACTTGCCACTCTTCTGGGCCTTTACGCAGCTGTAGTGTAGGAAAAGCAGGATAGATTTACCCAACGTGGTCGCACTTACTGCTTTCTCCTAATCTGCTGCTTTGATCGGACTCTGACCATTTATAAACAAGAGGCATGTGAACTCTCACAGAAGCCCGGCCCCACACACACTAGGCTATGCAACCCCTTCCCGCCCTTTCCCCCACTTTGATGGACAGCTCACTCGAGGGACCTCGGCGCCTATGGGCGCGGTGGCAAGGTCACAGACACATGTGGTGACTTGCCACTCTTCTGGGCCTTTACGCAGCTGTAGTGTAGGAAAAGCAGGATACATTTACCCAATGAGGTAGCACTTACTGATTAGCCAGTAGAAACTACTCCAGTTAAATATGGTGCAACTCGCAAAAAAATCTGTGAAATTTCACGAAAATCCACGAATTCCCGAATTGTTTTGCGATTTTGCGCAAATTCGCGGACCGCTGATTCGCAAAATTCGCCTATACTTAGAAAAAACATCAAGACACCCCACTGTCTTGGTCAATGGACCAGCTAGTAGAAGTTAGTTGATGGAGTTTAAGACCAGCTGAATTACAATATTCCCATTATTTTTATCATTTATCTTGTCATGACTTTAATTTCAAAGGAAACACAAAACTCAGATTTTTATAGAAGCGTTTATCTAAATTCAGTCAGAAAAAAAAATAGCATTTCAAACGAAAATTTTTGCATTTATTAAAACATTCAAGAAATGGAAAATTTAAAAAACATATTACTGTCTTTCTAACCTCCTCGATGTCTACCTCCCAACAGGACTCCACATTCGATCTTTTGCCCCATCAAAATTTTAAAGTCCAAAAATAATTCAAAGTCTTTCTCTGCACCAAAAATTGTTCAAACTGACAGCATGTCGTGGTTCGCAATAAAATTCACTGAACCAACTTTTTCCCCTCTTTCATACAGGCTCTTTTATACCCCTTTCCCCTAGCTATCTAACTCAAAATCGAAACTTTTAGGGTCCGCACTCATATCTCATTAGTCCATTAGAGGGGTGGTGATGCTCACCTCATGTCCTCTTTGCTCAAACCAGTTCCTAATTCTGCTTTGTCATCCTTGCATACTCCCTCACGGCCAAAGTTGTCCACTTTGCAATCTGTCATCCTGTCCTTGTATCTTTTGTACATCATGAAGGTACAATACGCTTGATTCCCAGGCTTTTAAATTCACGCATCCTTTTGGCACGTCTCCAGTGTCCTAGGCCAAGCTGCCCTTGACATCTTCCACTCCGAGCACAGGCCATTCAAACATCTCTAACACAGTCGTGCATGCGTATGGGCCATGTTTCTCGAAGTCTCACATAAGGAGCCATTTTCGAACTAGGCCGCACGGGCCTCAATGGGAACTAATATGAAAACAAACTCAACAGATGTTAGATTTAGAATTTTAGCCCTTCTGTTTACCTCCCACCATTATAATTTCCCTGTTAGAGGTTACCTAGCAAAAGCGTACACATAAGCTTCATTTACTTACCAATTTCATTGTTTTTGTCATGCAAACATTCAACAACAGCACTAATACACATTTTTATTTAATTCATTTTTAAATTATCACAGCTCTATATTAGTATACCTTCTTCAATTTATTAGTAAATTCGTTTTTGCAAATCAGCAAGTCAGTTTTCCCATGTGTAATTTTATTCTGTGTATTCTTGGTTGATTAATTCTCATGCTCCACACATTTAATATATGTTATTGTTATGAGAGATTGACTTTACAAGGGATACACAAATATTTTTATCTCTCCTCTGCTCCATTAACTCCCCCCTTTGGTGATTTATCGCCACTAAACACCCCAACTAAATTTCAAATTAAACATGTTTCAGATTCTTTCATTTGTTTTAGCTTAGACTTTAGTATCTTTTATACTTTGTCTTTTTGTATTTTTAAACATCTTCTCCTTATATTCTTCCAACTCTATTTCACCCATTTCACATTCTCTTGCTCTATCTTTTTCCATTTTCTCTTTTATCAATTTTTCAGTTTTTCTTTTTCTAACACACCTGCACACTAATCTTAATATTAATACTATAGAAATTACTATTGTCAGTGGAATTAATACTTCCCCTATTATTGCCCTACCTATTTCTACAAACCAATTCTTTACAGCAGAAAAACTCTTACCAAGTTTCTCTAGAACACCATCAACCTCTAGTGGAGTAATTTCTTTATGTGATTCAGTAATATTTTCAATGTATCTTTGAATGTTCCGACTTTTGTCTGGGATATACATACAACAGTGTTGTACTTTTAAAACCCCACACACTCCTCCTTCTTTTGGCAATATCAAGAGCAAGCTGATTTTGCATCACCATAGCTCTCATAGCAACCATTTCAGTATTCACCATTAAAAATCCACCGGCTGTATTTGTTGACAAAGGATCTACTATCGTTGATAACTTCCGAATTTTATTTGCATTATACCACTGCTGGTATCAATGCTCCAAAAATGTCACCTACTATTTCTAAAAAACTTTCCCTCCTTAAACGTGTTAATGGTTTACCTATCTCGTGAATTCCATTAGTTTCTCTATCTTTATGAAATATTTTTGGAAAGACCAAACCTATGTAACAAGTCACGTACCAGTGGTCTGGTAACCTATAATAAGCTTTGTTTTCACATATAAAATAAATTCCAGGAAAAACAGGATAATTTCCACCTTTAAATCCCCATCCCCCTGTCATTATGTACGTGTCTTTACATTCGCTTACACCTACAAAATAATTGTCATATATAGTATTCTCTCTACGAATACAGTTTCCCTTGTTGTGGCGTATTCATAGCTATTGCTACATTTACATTACTCTTATCAAGATTTTCATTTTCAAAGTTCCACATTGTTGATTTTGATTTACTTTCAGTTGTTTTTCTCCTATATCGGATTCTCCTTTCTTCTACCATGTCCAAAAATACTTTTTCCTCCTTACGCATTCTACAGGTTAAATTGTTCTTAAAAGCATATTCTAAAGTTAGTTCTTGTGTTTCCAGAAAGTATTCACTAAAAAACTTTGCCCAGTTTCATTTTGTTCAGTCCATGTGTAATTGGCAATGTTGCAAAAGTTTCATCTGAATCAAATATTAATATTCTAATGTACCTGTTTTGCAAAATAAACTAGCTAATACACTACATGTTATTCCATAAGTCAAAGGAAGGTGATGGTACATTACGCCCTCTGATACAGATGCTGGTAACTGCATACAGACGTAGCAGTACCTAATGTCCATTGTTTCTACACATTCATACAAAAGTCCAGTAAAAGCATTCTTTGAAAAATCATTAATCGATCTATCTCTATGCAATTCAGTGTTATCTATAAGTTTCGCATTATTCTTTAAATCATGAATCTTTTCACTTCTACTATTATTCTGTTCTCCATGTTCAAAATTTGGTCTAAAAGGAATCACTATTGATAAAATAAGCCATACAGGCATTAATAACCCAGTACAAATTAACCACATTCTACACCATTTACGAAAAATAGTACATTTTGATCTTTTAATATCGTTAGCAGACATTTTTTTTACACAGCACTTTCCACACTACAACCAATGTCCTTTAATCCTTCTATTTCAAATAATTTCTCTTTCACCTTTTGCACATGAAAAATATGTGTCCTCAAAAAAATCTTTCTTTTCTGTGATGTCACTTTCCTTTTCAAATTTCCCAACTTTCTTTAATTTGTCATCTTTCAGTTTTCAGTTTAACCCCTCCTGTGCTCATGACGAGGTCAGCTCTTCATGAGCCACAGCGCTCCGGTGCTCATGACTGCGCCCATTAAATGGAACGCTCGCATGCTGGGCTGATTCCCCTGCTGTGCTGAGCGTTCCATTGGAACGGGCGTAGTCATGACGAGCTCAGCTCGTCATGAGCACCGGAGCGCCGTGGCTCATGACGAGCTGACCTCGTCATGAGCACCGGGGTGCTGTGCGCGTCCCCCGACCCCGAGCACAGCGGGGGGAAACAGCCCCGCAGGGAAGGTGTTAAACACAATTTTCTTTATTTACCTTTTTCACTCACCCAAAGTGTATTGGTTCTCTTGACTACTTTCTACTTCCTCTACATTTGGCAGAGAAATGTAAGCCGATTCAGGTGATTTGTATTTCTGATTTGGTCTCCTTACTCTTTTTGGCCTTTTGCACAGTTTCTTTATTTTCTATTCTTTCATCCTTTTGACTTGTTATGTCATTCACTTACTTCAGATGCTGAACTTGTGTCTGCTATCTCCAGATAGTGGAGAAGTGTGGCTCAATGATTAGAGCGGCAGACCCTGATGCTATGGTCTAGCCCGGGACCAGGGTTCAATTCCCTGCCTCGGCGGGTCTTGGGCTAAAAAATTCCACGGACCTGATAATTCTCGCCTCGGTGCCTATTCCAATCATGGAGTCCCACTCTGCAACTCTGGGCAATAGCTTGCTTAATCTCCACAACGGCCCCCACAACGCTAAGGATGCCTGGCCTCCACCTTGGGGGTGCCCAGGAGTGGACACCTCACAGGGAAAGCCAGGATGGGTTCCACAGCGGTATTCGTACAAGCGCCTTGAGACCCTTGCGGGTGAGTAGTGCGCTATACAAGTATCAATTTACATTTACTTGTTCCTATTGATTTCTGTTTATATTTATCAATTTGAACTTCAGTCCTTCAATATCTTTAGGCCAATGATCTCCCTTTCTTGGCTTTTTTATTTCAGGCTCTATGATTCCACGTTCAATTTTCTAAGCTCTTTTCCTGGAGCTCTCTCCTCCACTGTCATCAGACTCTGTTTTAGATCTTACTTCGCTTCCTCTAATTTTGAATTTTATTATTTCCGGTTCATCAACTGAATCTGTGTTTTCTTTAGTCAGTTCAGTTATTTTGCAAGGAACTTTTCAATGACGGGTACTTGGAATCTCATCCTTATCGTGAGTTCTTTCCTTTTCACCAGTTTCAAGATTTACGTTCCTGTCCTCAGAATTCTCTGTTTGATCTTCAGAGCTTTTACCTATACCAGTTTTCTTTTGCCCTTTGTCAGTGTCCATACTGGTACTTGGTACTTCCAGATGTCGACTTTCAGGTCGATCTTCAGGATCTGGAATTTCAATTATCTCACTTTCTGCTTAAGATGCTGGACTTGTGTCTGATGGTAGGGTGTTGAAATATCGATTACAAAAATATAGTTGACATAAATATAGTTGTAAAAATATTGTTTACAAAAATATCGACACCCTATACTTAAACAGGTAAGTACATAAATATCTACTCAAAAATATTGTTGTAAAAAATATAGATGTAAAAAATATCGACTTTTTAAATTAATTAAAATTACATTAAATAATGAATAAATATAAGTACAATTAACAAAATACATTACATTACTTTTATTTTTTAACTATTTAAAACAAATTAACTACACTTTTTCATTATAAACTTAATAAATGTGTACATATACATATATTTAACACATTACTTTATATAACAATAATAATACATACATATAATTAAAATATACAATATATTATTAGTTAAAACATTTGAAATCGTAGGTGTAAAAATTACTATTCCCACTCCAGAGGGTGCAACAGTAGGGAAAACGTTGGATAGCGTAGGGGTAAAAATTACTATTCCCACTCCAGAGGGTGCAACAGTAGGGAAAGCGTTGGATAGCGTAGGGGTAAAAATTACTATTCCCACTCCAGAGGGTGCAACAGTAGGGAAAGCGTTGGATAGCGTAGGGGTAAAAATTACTATTCCCACTCCAGAGGGTGCAACAGTAGGGAAAGCGTTGGATAGCATAGGGGTAAAAATTACTATTCCCACTCCAGAGGGTGCAACAGTAGGGAAAGCGTTGGATAGCGTAGGGGTAAAAATTACTATTCCCACTCCAGAGGGTGCAACAGTAGGGAAAGCAGTGGATAGCGCAGGGGTAAAAATTACTATTCCCACTCCAGAGGGTGCAACAGTAGGGATAGCGTTGGATAGCGTAGGGGTAAAAATTACTATTCCCACTCCAGAGGGTGCAACAGTAGGGAAAGCGTTGGATAGCGTAGGGGTAAAAATTACTATTCCCACTCCAGAGGGTGCAACAGTAGGGAAAGCGTTGGATAGCGTAGGGGTAAAAATTACTATTCCCACTCCAGAGGGTGCAACAGTAGGGAAAGCGTTGGATAGTGTAGGTGTTAAAATTACTAAATGTATTTACTCATTTATAAAATAACAAATCTTTATTTTTATTTAATTAATCATTAATTAATTAAATTATTATTCAATTAAAATGTAATTAATTCATTAGATTTTCACTAAAAAATTCCAGTACACACACCTAAAATTAAGTAAACAATTAACATAATTAATTACATAATTATTAATCAATTAACTAATTGAGATTAATTAACTATTATTTATTATACTATTTATATTCATTTAAAACATTAATTAATCTATTATTTTATTATATTTAAATTACTTCCCACCCTACTCCCCTATAAACCCACAACCCGCTAAGGAACTATTAACACTAAATTCAACATAAAATACATTATTAACTAATAAAATACTACAAAAAATACTACTTTGACAACAAATACTCATTAAAAACACTACATTACTTATAATTATTTAAAAAACGATATTTTTGTAAACTATGATTTTGTAAACGATATTTATTACAACTATATTAATGTTATCGATATTACTTACCTGTCTGTCGATATTCTGGTCAAACTATATTTTTGTCATCGATATTTCTTCCTGTAGATATTTTTGCGGCAATATTTAGGTTAGTCGATATTTTTATGACGATATTCCCGCTCTGTACCGTGTCTGATATCTCCAGATGTCGACGTACAGGTCGAGCTTCAGGATCTGGAGTTTGGTCTGTTTCACCCTCTGTGTCAGAGTCTGAACTATTATTTGTCTCTTCCAGATGCTGATTTCCAGGTTCTGAATGATGTGACTAGCGTGTACCCATCTCCTCACACCTGCACATTTCACTGCTGTGATGCTGACCAGGATCACTTGTCGTGGTCTATCCCAGCATGGAACTAAGCAGTTTCTTCTTCTGTGCACTTTTATCCGAACCCAGTCTCCAGGACTCAGATCGTGAGCTGGATGCTTTTCCTTTGTATTCGCATCAATCCCAACCTGGTGAAATATAGAAGTCCTGACGTCAGAGAGATTCTTGCAGTAATCCAGTATGATATCATCATTTATAGTTAACAGTTTGTCAACTGGTACAAATTCTTGTCTCATTACTCTTCCCATTAGTATTTCAACCCTGTCTTTCTATCTGGTATGCTCCTTAAGGTCATTAGAACAAGTGGCAAAGCATCAGGCCATTTCCATCCTGTGGCCAAACACATTTTTCCGTCTGTTTTTGATTGTTCCATTTACTTGTTCGCCTACTCCAGAAGCCTCTGGTCTGTAAGCACTATGCAATTTCTGGCGAATGTCCAGTGCTTCACATATCAATTGTATCAGTTCATTTTGGAAGTGACTTCCTCTGTCTGTTTCAATTGTCACTGGAAACCCAAATCGAGGAATTATTTCTCTTAGAAGAAACTTTGCAACAGTAACTCCATTATTCCTTCTTGTGGGAAATGCCTCAACCCATCGTGAAAACAAATAAATTATTACTAGTACGTATCTCAATCGGTTACATGGTGGCATATCTATGAAGTCTAACTGCATTCTGGTGAAAGGACCTCCCTCCCGTGCTATGGTTCCCAGGCTTACAACAGTTTTTTGTCCTGGATTCAATTGTTAACACACTAAACATCTTTGACATAAGCTTTCTTCAATCATATGAAACTTTGGATTATACCAGGTTTGTCTAAAAAGTCTAATCATTGCATCTCGACTAATGTGTGCTTGACCATGGTACATTCGGGCCATGTTAGAGATCATGTTATCAGGCATTACTGGTCTTTCAAGTGTGTACACCCACATTTCGTCTTCTTCTTTTTGCCTGCAACCTGCTTTTATCCACGTATCCTTTTCCACATCACTTGCCCCTTCTTGCAACAATTTATAGAGGCTACGTTTTTAGCACAGTACTGAGCAATTGCGTCAGCAAACCTGTTACCTTCAGTGACATAGTCATCTCCTTTTTTGTGAGCTGCACACTTCACTACAGCAATCTTCTTAGGCAGCTGTATCGCCTCAAGTAACATTCTTACAAACTCAGCATTTCTGATAGGTGATCCCACAGAAGTCATATATCCTCTTTGAGACCACAGTTTCCCATAATCCTGGACAACTCCGAATCCATATTGACTGTCTGGCATCTCGGTAATTCGAACATCTCTTCCCAGTTTGCATGCTGGAATCAAAGCAATCAGCTCAGCCACTTGGGCGGAACGTATTCCTTTCAAACAAGATGCTTCCATTGCATCTGCCACTGTACACACAGCATATGCAGCACCCAAAACACCTTCATCTCTTCTCAGGCATGAACCATCCACAAACATCACAAAATCAGATTCTTCCAAAGGTTCATCCTTAATGTCAGGTCTTGGTTTGGTACAGTACTCAAGCACATCCAAACATTTGTGATAAACATCATTTTTAACTTCTACATCTAATGTATCAGGCAACAAAGTGGAAGGATTTACATTTACACAACTTGCAACTGTCACATTGTCTGCACCCAGAATTACTTTTTCGTATCTGGTCTACCTACTGTTTGTCATGTATTGGGTTTTTGTCCTAGTGAGGAAGATTTCAACTGAGTGGGGCACATAAACCTTTACTCGGTACCCCATCACTATACCTTCACACTGTTCTAAACTCACACTAGTGGAAGCAACTGCTTTCAGACATCCAGGCAATTCTCTAGCCACTGGATCCAAAACTGCAGAACAATAAGCAATTGGTCTTCTTATTCTTTCATGCCTCTGAATCAGAACTGATAATGCACACCCATCTCTTTCACTGCAATACAGTTCAAACTCTTTTTCATAATCAGGCATGCCGAATGCTGGTGCTTCACACAAGCTAGTTTTCAACTGCTCAAATGCTTCCATCTCCTGTTCATTCAGCACTATAGGGTCTTTTACATCTCCTTTTGTTAACCGCTGTAAAGGTTTTGCAATTAAAGATAATACACTTATCCACTGTCAACAATAACCAACCATTCCCATAAACATTCTCACCTGCTTCTGTGTTTTTGGGGGATTCATTCCTCTAATAATTTTGATTCTTTCTGAGGTCACTTGTCTCATCCCTTTTCCAATCTTATGACCTACATATTGTACTTCTTGTTGGCAAAACTGTAATTTTGATGGAGACACTTCATGTCCTCCTTCTGCCAAATGATTCAACAATGCAATGGTGTCGGAAATAGTAGCATCTTTGGTCCTTAATGCCAATAATAGGCCATCAATATATTGAACCTAAACAGATTTTTTAGGCTTTTTAGGACTTTCCAACAATTTCTTCAACATTTGATTAAAAATGGAGGGACTTTCAGTATACATACCCTTGAGGAATTCTGCACCATGCCAAAATACGCTCACCAAACCTGAACGCAAAAATTGGCTGACTTTCAGCATGTAATGGAATTGTAAAGAACACATTACACAAATCAATGACTGTGTACCATTCTGCATCATGTGGAATGGGATACAATATCACAACTGGATTTGGTACAATTGGACAACATGGGACAACGATTTTATTCACTTTTCGTAAATCCTGTACTATCATAAATGTTCCATTTGGCTATTTCAGTCCCATTATAGGTGAATTACATGGGCTACTCATTATTTCTTTCAGGATTCCTTGCTCAATCATTTTGTCAATTACAGGGGGTTATCTCTGGTGTTAATTTATACTGTGGTGTATTTGATTAAATAGCTCCTTCTTTTACAGAAATCTTCACAGGACTCACACCTTTCATTAGACCTATTTCCTCTATTGTAAAGTCCCAGACCTCTTCTTTGACTGTTTCTTTTAATTCATTTGGGATTTTCTCTTTGTCAAACACAGGAAGCATTTAACTCTTTTCTGAATCTATTATCGACATGGTCATTTTCTACAGAATATCATCATCTGCTGTTTGGAAAGCAATACCATCTGGTGAACAGTACACGGCACAGTTCATTTTGTAGAGTATGTCACGTCCAAGCAAATTAACAGGACTGCTGTCATACCACAAAACGGTGCATCTCTTTAAAATTTCCAATTTCCACCTCCAAGGATTGTGTGAGAGAGGTTTTAATCTGCTTATTTGTTACACCTACAACTTGGATATGCTCATCTGAGAGAGGAAGGTTTTGAATTTCTACTGATCTAACTGTAGAACGGGTAGCACCTGTGTCCACTAGGAAAGTAATATTCACACCATTCACCTTTCCATTCACAAAAGGACCAGACTGATCTACCTCCAGAGTTGCGCCAAGC
Organism: Lissotriton vulgaris; assembly: GCF_964263255.1. NCBI lineage: Eukaryota > Metazoa > Chordata > Amphibia > Caudata > Salamandridae > Lissotriton > Lissotriton vulgaris. The sequence goes on from NC_141691.1 coordinate 1,992,709,954, forward strand.
ACGCACTCCACTTCCTCTCCTAGGCACCGTCAATAACTCTCATCAGACTCATCTCCATCTGACCTCAACCAAAACTGGGGAATTGCAGCAACACGCGGCAATCTTTTTACCTGTTCTCTTCTGTAGAATCCTGTCTCTGCACTGTATTTCTAAAGATTAACACTCTGCGGAAGAGGTGGTACTGGCACCTGACTCTATTGCGTAACTACCTGTTGTTGTGGCGATGGCTGTGGATTTAACTCATTCTGCACCCGTGGATTCAATGATTTACTTTCAGGATTAATCTTTGGGGGTAACTTACACTCGTTCCGCCAATGTCCTATCTTGCCGCAATTACGACATGGCCATTTCTTTTTAGCTTCATCTATATTCATTTGTCCTTTCCCTTTATTCATATTGCCCTTCATTTTTACTTGGCTCGCTTCATTATTTTGAATATTTAACTGCGCTTCCTGTTGTTCTGCAACTTTCACTTGTGCCCACATAGCCTTTTCTTTGAGTTTTTGCTGTTTGGCATCAATTTCATCACTACAATACTTTGGATTTCTTAGTACATCATCCACTGAACTGGACAGCCAACACATAATATGGTGCTTTATCATTTCACCTATTTCGGGTCTCAAACCAAACACAAACCTATATACAAAATGACTCATATCCTTATCATTCAACGTTTCATACCCACTGTATTGTTTAAACACTAAAAGCAACCTTTCATAGTAAGCGTGCACAGATTCTTTAGGTTCCTGAAGAGTTCTATCAATTTTTACCCAATCTGTTTCTTTTGGAGGAATTTTATTTTTTCAAAAATTTTATAACTTGATCAACAGGACCTGGAGCTCCTGTTTTAGCATATATTGGATATTCTTCCTTTGGCCAATCAACTGTAATTGTACATTCTGTCCACAAATCTGCAGGTACAACTATGTCAAATAATCCATCTAAATCTTCCCACAACACTTTTGAACCTTTCACAAACATATCTATTTGTCTATACCATTCTACAGGTTTTTCTCGTAATCTTGGGAAATAATTTGTAAATGACAATATATCCTGTGTAGTCCACGGTACATGTACATAACCTCCTCCTGGTATTTCTCTAAGGGAAATTCGGTCACTACTGATTCCTTTTCTTTGACAGGAAATGCTGAGGATATTTTATCATTGGCCTCTTCCTTTTTCTTTATCCAGCTGCTTCTCCATCAATTTACATCACCCCATTTTCTTAGTAATACAATTAATTCTTTTATTATGGGTCAATCTTCATGTTGCATTCAAATTATCTATATTTTTTTCATGAATATCTACTCTGTAGGGTTTCTGTAACATTTTTATTTTGGCAAATTCTATTCCTAATTCGTTTTCTGTTTCTTCTAATCTACACATTTTTAGCTCTCCAAGTTATACTTTTGCACATGAACATAAGCTCTTCATCCTGATATGTTTTTAGTCTTTCAGTTCCAATCGTTCCAATAATCAGTTCTTCCATATCTATTTTTAATCTAACCATGTCTAAAGTTTAGGTTCTAAATCTTTTTGTTTTAGGGTTTTAACCCAATCATTTAATTCTTCTGCTGTTGGGCCTATCAGAGCTTTTGTCAAATCTATTTTATCTATACTTCTCTCCGGAGTCTCAGATGCTGATTCTGCTCCCATAGGAATTCTTTATATTGGGTTTTGGTTTATAGTTCCTGTCAATCCAATCTCCATTGGCGGTGCATTTGGTGTCACCACTGCAGAAATTGTCTGATATGGAGGGGGTCTTCTATTTAGAATCTCCTCCAGCACCTCGTCTTCATCGTCACTGATTCCATAATTTCTCTTTTCTGATTCTCGATTTTTCCTTTGCTCTGTACTTTTTCTCCCTACAGTCTCATCAACTGTTCGCATTGTATACATCCCATCCCACCTATCAGCATTTCTCCATCTTTTCATTCTACTCTCATGCGTATCTCTCCACAATCCTCTGGGACTACAGTGATTCTCTTTTACTTCTCTAAATCTCTCTCAATCTCTTTCATGCATCTCATCTTCCCATTCTGTTAAAGCTTCAAATTGTGTAGGTCTAGGTCTTGGTTCAAGCCTTACCATTTTTCTCTTAAATTTCGTAACACAGCTGTGCTAAACAAACCTACTTCTGGAAATGCCAATACTCCGTCATTTTTAGTATACTTCGCCCAATTCTCTAGCCAAATGCAAGTATGATAGCCACATTTCGTCATCATGTATGACATTTTCGGTGGAGGAAGTACTTTTCCCTCTCTGGTAACTATCCACTTGTCCTTTTTAAATAGATTCTTAAGTTTCTTAAACCATGAAGGTTTCTCCCTGTCTTGCTCATAATAATATACAATTTTTCCACAGATTCTTCTACTTCAAAACAATCGTACGTTCTTTCTCAGACAGCTCCGATATGCTGTCCTATCCCAGTGCGATTCACACTAACGCACCATTCAGGATATAACACGTCACAATCACATTGACCTACGTAGCTCCCCAGCTCTAAAGTTCGCAATTCTAGAACTTGTGTTGGGAGGTGTGTCTAAAAGTGTATGTCGGTGCTGGCCATCAATGAGAGAGACCTTTGCATTTTTCAAATGGGTGGTGAAAAAATATGAGTATGTTGCTGGAGATGGGGGCTGCCGTGCCACCAATGTACTTACCGGGGGAGGGTAAACACCCATTATTCCGCAACTTTCTTTCCGCATACCATCACTCCGCATACTTTCATTACGAAAGTGCCATGACTCCGCAATGCCATTATAACGCATGGCATTACATTTTATGTGCTTTTACCACGCATACATTTACAACGAAATTTGTTGTAAATGCATGAATAGTAAAAGCATGTTTTTTTTAATGTTTGAATAAGGTAAGTATGGGTATAGGGGTATACGTTTTGGGGTACTGAGGTATATATTTTGGGGTGTTTGGATATTTTAAGGGTTCAGATATAGTTTTAGGTTATGGGGTACAGGGGTAGTTTCAGGGTTTAGGGATAGGTATGGGTTTTGGGGTACAGGGGTATTTTTAGGGTTCAGGGCTAGGTTTGGGTTTGGGGTATAGGGGTATTTTTAGGGTTCAGGGGTAGGTTTGGGTTTTGGAGTACAGGGGTATTTTTAGGGTTCAGGGCTAGGTTTGGGTTTGGGGTATAGGGGTATTTTTAGGGTTCAGGGGTAGGTTTGGGTTTTGGGGTATACTGGTATTTTAAGGGTTCAGGGCTAGGTTTGGGTTTTGGGGTACACAGGTATTTTTAGGGCTCTGGGTTAGGTTTGGGTTTTGGGGTACAGGGGTATTTTAGGGTTCAGGGGTAGGTTTGGGTTTTGGGGTACAGGGTTATTTTTAGGGTTTAGGGCTAGGTTTGGGTTTTGGGGTACAGGGGTTTTTTAGGGTTCAGGGGTAGGTTTGGGTTTTGGGGTACAGGGTTATTTTTAGGGTTCAGGGCTAGGTTTGGGTTTTGGGGTACAGGGTATTTTTAGGGGTCAGGGGTAGGTTTGTGTTTTGGGGCGCAGGGGTATTTTAAGGGTTCAGGGCTAGGTTTGGGTTTTGGGGTACAGGGGTATTTTTAGTGTTCTGGGGTAGGTTTGGGTTTTGGGGTACAGGGGTATTTTAAGGGTTCAGGGGTAGGTTTGGGGTACAGTGGTATTTTTAGGGTTCAGGGCTAGGTTTGGGTTTTGGGGTACAAGGGTATTTTTAGGGTTCAGGGGTAGGTTTTGGTTTTGGGGTACAGTGGTATTTTCAGGGTTCAGGGCTAGGTTTGGGTTTTGGGGTACAGGGGTATTTTTAGGGTTCAGAGGTAGGTTTGGGTGTTGAGGTACAGGGGTTTTTGTAGGGTTCAGGGCTAGGTTTGGGTTTTGGGGTACAGGGGTATTTTTAGGGTTTAGAGATAGGTTTGGGTTTTGGGGTACAGGGTATATTTATAGGGTTAAGATGGGTTAGTGTTTAAGGGTGTTGGTGTATTTTAAGGAGAAAGGGTGGGTTATGATTATGGGGTGCAGGGTTATTTAAAGGGAGCAGGGTGGGATTAACACACGATATGAGATATGGCATGAAGGGCGGAACATACCACACGCCCCCAGCGTTTGTCACGCCCCCAGCACATGCCCACAGCACAACGCAGACACGTCCACAAGGGACTACTTTGCTGGCACGTTTTTTTACCTTTTAAATTTATATGGTGGGCGTCTGCATAGCCTATTTCCTTCTGCTGCAACTGCCCTTTCCAACGCTGTATTGGGTGTTGTGATTGGTGCTGTGGTTTCTGAGATTACCAGCCTCAAAGGTTAGGGCTCTCTCTTTATTATATTAGTATGGATACAACTGAAATCAGTTAGTTACTACCCAAAAACATTTCCATTGTCTATTTCACTAAAACCAAAGGGATAGTTTACTCCAACACACAAGTTTTATGTATTTTCAGTAGGCAGCACTTACCTCTTCCCTACCACACAATTTTGTTTCGCTGATAAAGTAGCACTTCCCTCTACTTTACCCTTCTATCATGCAAAAAGCAAGCCCGTTTCTCTGGGGATAAAACACATGTAGATACTACTGCTCCTGAGAATTAGGGCCAAAGTTTCACGAGGATACCTAATGCGACTCACTCAACGCAACTCATAAGAATTTCCTAACATAAAACCTTATTGTGTTATCAACTTTGAAACTAGACAATGCACAATTCCATGTAACTACCTTGTTACACGTTTTCCCTGCCTGCTTACAGGGCAACCAGCTTCCTATCTCCCGGAAGCTTCAAAATTCCGACTACACATAACGTGATACAAACTCAACATAAAGTGTTAAACATAAACCTTGAATATATATGTTTGTGTACACTCAACTAGTCAAACTAATCATTACTAATCCAAACTAACCTAAAGCAACTAGACCTCTGCTACCAAGAAATCTGAACCAGCGCGGCTCTCAAACAACCCTCACAACTCATCTCATTTAATTCAGGAGCTGACTTAATTTTTACTCATCGGTGGGGCCCATAGAACTACAAGTGACACATTCACACACCATACTGCTCCTGAATCAGTGAGAACAGAAGGCGAGCTGCTGGACAGCATGGTACCTTATTATTCTAGGTTCAGAATTTTATACATTATATACATATATGTACATTTTCCCTTTCTCTAAAAATACTAGGAAATAACATCAAGGCACCCCACTGTTTTGGTCGATAAACCAGCTAGTAGAAGTTAGTTGTTGGAGATTAAGACCAGCTCAATCACAATATTCTCATTATTTTGATCATTTACCTTGTCATGACTTTAATTTAAAAGGAAACACAAAACTCAGATTTTTATAGAAGCATTTATCTAAATTCAGTCAGAAAAAAATAGTCTTTCAAACGAAAATTTTAACAGTTATTAAAACATTCAAGAGATAGAAAATCTAGAAAACATATTACCAGTCTGCCGTAGACAATGACAGAATTACAGTGAGACAGGTTCCGAAGCTGACTGTCTTTCTAACCTCCTCAATGTCTACCTCCCAACAGGACTCCGCTTTCGATCTTTTGCTCCATCAAAATTTTAAAGCCAAAAATAATTCAAAGTCTTTCTCTGCACCAAAAATTGTTTAAACCGACAGCATGTCGTAGTGCGCAATAAAATTCACAAAACCAACTTTTTCCCTCTTTCATACAGGCTCTTTTATACCCTTTTCCCCTAGCTATAATAATCCACATTTGTAAAGCGCAGGCACTCACCTGTAAGGGTCTCTAGGTGCTGGGGGCCGTCGGGAAGATTAAGCGAGCTATTGCCCAGAGTCACATGGTGCTAGGCTGACCTGCTGCCGGTGCTGGGGAACAAACCGTGATCCCCAGATTCCAACGTCAGTCGCCCTGGCCGCAGCGCTACACCTCTCCCTCAAACTCTCTTCTCCAATCCACACCTCTCCTATCTAACTCAAAATTGAAACTTTTAGGGTCCGCACTCATTTCTCATTGGTCCATTAGAGGGGTGGTGATGATCACCTCATGTTCTCTTTGCTCAAACCAGTTCATAATTTTGCGATGTCATCCTTGCATACTCTCCCACTGACAACATTATCCACTTTGCAATCTGTCATCCTGTCCTTGTATCTTTTGTACATCATGAAGTTACAATACGCTTGATTCCCAGGCTTTTAAATTCAAGCATCCTTTTGGCACGTCTCCGGTGGCTTAGGCCAAGCTGACCTTGACATCTTCCACTCCGAGCACAGGCCATTCAAACATCTCTAACACAGTCACGCATGCGTAGGGGCCATGTTTCTTAAAGTCTCACATAAACAGCCACTTTCGAACTAGGCCGCACGGGCCTCAATAGGAATATATATGAAAACAAATGCAACCAACGTTAGATTTAGAATGTTGGCCCTTCTGTTTACTTCCCACCATTCTAATTTTCCCTGTTAGAGGTTACCTAGAAAAAGCGTGGACATAAGCGTCATTTACTTACCAATGTCATTGTTTTTGCCACGCAAACATTCAACAAAAGCACAAATACATATTTTTATCTAATTAATTTTTAAAATATCACAGCTCTATATAAGTATGACTTCTTCAATTTATTAGTAAATTCGTTTTTGCAAATCAGCAAGTTAGTTTTCCCATGTGTATTTTATTCTGTGTATGCTTGGTTGATTAATTCTCATGCTCCACATATTTAATACATGTTATTGTTATGAGGGATTGACTTTACAAGGGCTACACAAAAATGTTTGTCTCGCCCCTGCTCCATCAGGGGCATCTCCAAAGGAAGTGGGCGAGCATGCCAGTCTGGCCGCAGTGTTGCCATCAGGCGTCTGTGGTGCCAGGTTCCCACTTGGTGAGCCTGGCAGGGGTATCACACCAATAATGTGTTATCTTTAGCATTGATTATTATCCTGCTGAATTGATGGATGAGGTGCTGACTCTGTGTAGGATGTCATCCCACTCTTTGGGTGTAAAGATATGTTTCAGATCACTTTCCCAACATATTTCGACAGAGTACTTCTCAGTATCCGTAAGGATGTTCACAAATTGATATATATTTCAGGGAGCAACTCTGTTTGTAGTCTAGAGGCATGAGGGATGGAGTGACTCAATGTCTAACTGAGGTGTAGCACCAGTATTCAGTGTCAGGGAGGCCATAATGACATAGGAGTTGGGAAAAGTCTGAAATTCCCTTGAGGTTGAAGAGTTCGCCAATGCATTTACAGTTAGCTTTTACCATGTTTGAAATTCTGAACTGGCGTTGCCGGGGGGAACCCCAGATTTCCCATGATGGACATCAGGGGGAAAATGGGGGTAGATAGGACCCTTGTCCCCAACACCCTGTCCCAGAACACTATGGTCACCCTTGTGAGAGGTGAGATGTGAACCTCGAACAGGTAGTGCTTTTTAGGGAGCAAGGCAATTTTCCATATGTGCATACAAGCTATGGATTGGTCTATAAAGCACCAGTGTTATTCAGTCATTGCCCTGTTCCATTCAACTAGGTATCTAAGTTATGCTGTAAGGTAGAAAGTAATGAGTAAGATGGGTGACACCCAGACCACCATCTGCCATAGAGAACTACACTTGTTTTCTGGTCATACACGGTTGCTTACCATTCCAAATAAAGTGCTCTAGCATACGTTGGAGCTTGCCTAATATTTGCAGAGCTGGACTCAGGGGCAGGGTTGCATAATATATCAAATTTCAAATCTTTATTTCGATCAGGTGATCATAAAAGATATACAATATAACACATCATTTAAAATTCCGAAATATCAATATGTCAATTAGTATTAAATACATGGGTTAAAAAATGTTAAAACAAGAGAGACAGTGAACCAAGGGAAAGAAATTTTCAAGGGTCTCCTGCCATCTTTATGTAACGGGTTCGGACATGCCACATTGCAGTTAAAAATTTAGCTAGGGCAAACACAGTTGGCGGAGATAAGTCTGTCTTTAGAACTCTGAATGCAGGTGTAAATGTTCTAAATCCCAGGTTTTTGAGGAGGGGGACGAGCCAAAATTTCCTGATTTTTGGTAGGCTCGACAAAAAAAAATAACATGTACTTCGTTCTCCTTAGTGTGGGCACATGCGGGGCATATCTCTGTAGGGGACCGACCAGACCATGCTTTGGTGAAAGACATTAGAGGAAGGGTCCCATACCTCCATTGCAGGAATAATTTTCTTGTTAAAACAGGGGTCATGCCGTCCAAAACACTTTCAAAATTGTATAAGTCCTTGGTTGTAATAAAACGATGTCTCAGAGATCCCTCTCGTGCACTGTCCAGGGCTCGGAGAAGCATTTTATCATAGTATGCTCTAGAGAGCGCTTTCCTTGGGTTCCTGGTACTTGTGCTTTCTGGGTGTGACCATAGTTCTGGTAGTCCGAGGGTCTCACAAGTTCTCTTAATATAATTTAACCAAGGGGTATTGGTGGCATTATGTAAGGATAGAAATTCCTGTAACTCAATTCTGTAGGAGGTGAGATCTTGGCTACTCCAGATGCGATGCCACAATGTTAAAGGTTTGAGCCCTAGTTCCTCCGTAATGGGCCTCAAACCCAAGTCCAGTCTCAGGGGCAGGAGTGGGGTACTTGGCGGGAGAGCGGTCAGCTGCCTTAAAAATTTATTTTCTGTGGTCAGCAAATTGGAGGATGAGGTATGGCCCCACATCTCTCCCCCATAGGTTACTCCCCCCCGCGCCTGGGCTTTATATATTTGGATGGCGGGGCTCAGAGGGCGGTATGTTGACTTAGTCGCAATTCTCATAATACCACCCACCTTCTGGGCCAACTTCATGTTCGCTTTTGTCTGGTGAGCCCCCCACGTGAGGTTTTGGTTTAAGGTTATCCCCAGATACTCTATTGTGTGAACCCTTTCCAAGCGTACTGCACCAAGCAGGGGATTTGGGCGCTTGGAGGACTTGGGATTTAAGATCATGAATTTCATTTTCTGCGGGTTAATTTCAAGGCCCCTTTCTGTGCAGAACTCCAGGAAGCCATCAAGCACCCTCTGTATGCCCATCGGAGATTTAGACAGCAGCAGGGTGTCATCCGCAAACATGATTGCGGGCACCCTGCTGCCAGTCAATTTTGGGGCATCAGTGTTGGCAATCCCAGTCAGGTGTGCGATTAACCCGTTCACAAAGAGGCAGAACAGGGTCGGTGCAAGCACACAGCCCTGTCTCACCCCTCTGCGAACGGGGAATCTTTCAGTTAGATTGCCGCTTCTCCCACACCTGACCCTTGCGAAGTTGTTATGATGTAGTTTCATCAAGATTGCAAGGATGTCTTTCGGGACGCCTAGCTCTGCCATTACCTCCCACAGTTTTGATCTTGGCACTAGATCGAAGGCGGCACGTTGGTCCACGAAGACCGTGTACAAGGTGCCGCCTTCAATAAGTGCAGTCCTCCAGTACAAGAGGTTTAATCTGAATATTTGGTCGATTGTGGAGACCCCCCTCCTAAATCCTGCCTGGTATGGGCTAAGGGTATCAGTTTCCTCCAACCAGGTCTGCAACTGATCCAATATTAGCCTACCGAAAAGCTTTTGTGAAACATCAATGAGGCTTATTGGACGATAGTTGGCTGGGAGCAGAGGGGATCCCTTTTTAAATATTGGGACCACCTCTGCGCCCAGCCAAGTGTCGGGGACCTCCATGCCCTTGAGAACCGCATTAAATATCAGCAGGAGATACGGGGCCCATATCCCTGGCTCCTGCTCCTGGGACCCCGTCAAGCCCCGGTGATTTTCCTCCTGCCAAGGCCGCAATTGCAGCACGGACATCTTTTTCCGTGAAGGGTTCGTCCTTGTGGTTACTCGGAATAGTGCAATGGAGGGTACTCTGGGGCGCCTCCTCCGTTGCATATAAGGACTGGTAGTGCTCTTGCCATATACCAGGTGCAATATTGGGTTCGATTGCAGAAGGGAGATCTTCTGACCCGTGATTGACTAGCCGCCAAAATTTGAGAGAATCTTTAGTGGCTAGTGCACCAGAGAGTTCCTGCCAGTGTTTTTGGTCCCATTCTGCCTTAGCATTTGCCAACAATGTCTTATAGGCCCGTCTTTTGGCTTGTATCATCTCCCGGCATCCGCGCGCCTGTATTGCGAGTAGGAGTTCTCGTTTTGAGTCCCGGCAAGTGGCATTATACCAGGACTTTTTGTGTGTCCCCTTAGATTTACCTGCTCCTTTTACAAATAGGTCTAACTCCAGGCTGTTTATTAGGTCTTCGTGGGTTCGCCATAATTGCTCTCTGTTTTCCCCGTTGTCTAATCCGTTGGCAAGAGCGAATGCCTTTTCTAGCACTGGAGTGATTCTGGCATAGAGCCTAGGTAACTTGGCGCCACATGTGGCCAGTTTCCCCCACCTGACTCGCCTCCTACTATTCTCCAGGAGTAGTCCTGTAATTACAATTTCTTTGTCCAATCCCATGTCCTTGATACCTGGCATGGCATATTCGAGTTCAAGGGCGTTGTGGTCACTGTCCTCTCTATCCAGTACCCTGAAGTCAATAATTCGTGACCAACTTGACAGTTGAACTAGGACGTAGTCAAGTCTAGATTCACTTCCTAATTTATTGAAAGTGCATTTACTTGGGTTATCTGATTTTGTGCGCCCGTTACATGCTCTTAGACCGTGGTTAAGGGTCAGTGCGGTTATCTGAAGTGCTAGGGTAGTCCAAGCTCTTGGTGGAGGTGCCACCGTGGCTGGTATCCGCCATCTTGAGTCCTCCTCTAGGGAGGGTCCATCAAGAAGGCCAGGGAGTGGCTCGTAATGCAAGTTCAGGTCCCCTGCGGCCACATGGGGGAGGTCCCTTGGGATTTCACTCAGAAAAACCAAGAGTTCTTCGATAGTATTCGATTCGCATGATATAATAGCGGGTCTCGAATAGACATTTATGACCATCAATTTAGCGAGATTTGGCCATTCTAGCAGGACAGGTAGTATATCCTCGGAATCAACAGCTAAGCACCTAGCCTTACAGCCTAGTTGGGAGGCAATCAAGGTTGTCAACCCTCCTGACGGTCGTCCCCTTCCCCCCCATTTAGCTTTTTTAGAAAACACTGCGAACCCCGGGCATGTGTACTCCTCTCTTGCCCAGGTTTCCTGGAAGAGGCAGATGCTTTTTGAACTAACGAATGACAGCCACTCCAGGCATTCCATTTTGTTACCAAGGCCAGCTACATTCTAAGAAATCATGTTAAGTGCTGGAAGTCTTGGAGATGGTGGCTCAGTGTTGGAGTGGTTGTTCTCTTTGGCGACAGGATTTACCATTGTATTTTGTTGTGATTCCCCCTGACTAGCCCATAAATTGCTACCAATGCCCAATGCATCTGCTGCAAAGTTTCCGGGGTCTTGGGAGTGGCTGGGTTTGTTAGGAACAGTTATTAGTTCTATTAGAGGCTGAGTTTGTTCACAGGGGGAGGTTCTATCCTCACTATGGTCTGTTAGATGAGAACGGTCCTCGGCCCTAACTTTGGAGTCGAGCAGTCAGTCGACCATTTCGAGGCTGCTGTACCTGTTAGAAGTTGGGAGGTAGGCTGGGTGGTGCATTCTATGTGGCCCTGGGACTCCTCTCAGTCTTCCACCCCATCCGCCCCTCCTCCTGGTGTTATACTCCCACCCCTCCTATTCCAGCGGACCATATGCCGGCAGACCCCACAATCGGAATGAATACGATGTACAACGCCTAGATTAACCGCACCCCGCCGTCTTGATCACGAGCGGCTTTGCAGACTCCCCACGGAACACTCAATGGGCGAATTTTAAAGATTGACCAAACCCCGGCGCCCAGATAACGAGCAGTATTGCAGACCCCCGCAGAACACCCTACGAATGCAATCTACAGACGGTCAGCATAATCAGAAACAGCAAGACCGTCACTTACAAGACCCCCGGTCGACAACACACGTAATCTAAAGGTCCCTGATGTTATTCACTTCACCCATTCTCCATGCTTGGAATTACCATAATTTGTGAAGCCGAGTGACCATCCACACAAGCCCAAAATAAGTGAGGCGTCCTCCGAATGCACGAAAGACCCACGCAGCCGAATAAATCAATAAGCCATCAAGGTCTATATTCAAGCACCTTGCCATTCCATCTCTTTCCTGCCACCTCTTTGTGTGAAAATCTTCCACACCCACCGCTTCAGGTCCACTTGGATACTCACATGGCTCCCTGATGAAGGCCCCCAGCCGAAACGCGCGTAGATGTCATAGATGTCATATTTAGCCATGTTTTTATATATAATGTGCTGAAACATCCATTTCTCTCCATCCTTGAGTATAAATGAACCATCTCAAGATATGTATAAAATGTATATATATGTAGATTAATCACATGTATAGGGGAGATAGGCACATGATTTTCATTCTTTATCAATTGTATACTACAAATAATTTTTTCATGTTTCTTATCATACTGCTAATTGAATAAAATAAAATTCTTATTTTTGTATCACACCTCTCCATTGGTCCTTTCAGTCAATTGTCCGCCTTGCCCCTCTTTTCAAACCAGTTCCTAATTACCTTTCTTCCACACACTATACTTATCCCGAATTAGGAACTCTAGTCGGGGATACCCTCTTCTTCTTACACAAAAAATACTCCCACCCCTCTTCATCACCATACGTTGGTAAGTGTTCAGGCACCATGCTCCTGTGATAATGAGGCTCCCTCCTTCCTGCACTATTACTCTCCCAATCTCCCAATAATTCCTGATGATACCCCCATCTTGGATCTTCTGTTATATACATTCTTGATGGGTAAAAGGATGAGAGAGGGAGAGACTGGATGAGATTCCCTTGGTCATCGGGGGCCCAGCTGCAGATGTAAGAGGCTGTCCTTGGTTCCCTAAAACTAACCACAACGCAATCACCTCTAATTGTCTTTCTCAGATTGCCCACCCAGGCGATACGTCTCACCATAAGAACATCGCTGGTTATGCCTTACGGAAGAGGTCTGTATAAAGACAACCAGTTAATAACTTTGTTCTTGAGTGAGGCAGTCGTCTCTATGGCAGTGAGAGATAGTGCAGGTACACCCGCCAGGATCACTGTGTAGGGGGACGTCTCAGGTGGTAGATTCACAAATTTAATTTTACGAGAGTTGTTTTGCATGTTGTCTGGAGGTCTTATATCACTTAGTGTTTTGTCAGAAAGATTGGCATTGCCTGTAGGTTTTGTAGATGAATTTGAGGGTGGGAGTACCGGTGTCAGAGTTTGTGTGGGTGGTGTGATTTTGTTTGCAGTAGCCAAGGGTTGCGGGATCTTATTTTGATTAGGTTTATATTGTGTTTGTTGAGAGGTGGTTGGGCCAGTTTTCTTCGTTAGAGTTAAGGGGTCTTTTTAAGCTTTTGATCTAGCCCCCCTTTGGCTCCCTTGATTCCTGTTTTAAGGCTATCTGCCAGCTGGACTGTGGATTTTTCTATGTTAACCAACCGAGCTTCGATCTTTATCAGCCGGGCTTCAAGGGGGCTTAGGATAGACCTGAACAGTGCACCTATATCTGCGAGTGTAATGTCCTCGTTAGAAGATTCTGTAGAGATGTTGATAAAATGAGAGGGTGTATCTGCGGGTACAATGACAATTGGTTGGGCCTCCGCACCAATATCGGGTGATTGTCCCGAGGTATTACCACCCGAGCTAGCAGCGTCCTTAGCAGGGTTGGGTTTAGATGTTTTTAGCTTGCTGCCTCCTTTAGTTTGCCCCCCTTTCTTCCTTTTTTGAATGGCTCCCTCCCTTACTCCACTTGGAGGATCAGTGGGGTTCTCGCTAGTGCTGGCTATAGCCAAGTCTTTACTAGAGATTGGGAGTTGGACAGATGGTATTTGGGCCGTTGGCAGAGTCATGAGGCTCATATCCTCAAGATCATTTAAGGCCTCCATAGTGAGGTCAGGATTATTAGCTGACTGGTTTGCCTCTGGACCCTCCTGGTTAGAGCTGTGAAGTTCTGGCCTTCCTTCAGGAGTCTTCGCCAGAGCCATTGGACCCATTAATGATCTCCTTACCCAATCGATTTCTTGGGAGATACGTCTTTCAAGTACAGCAATTTCATCTATCAAAAGAGAACCAGCTTTGACAAAGTAGTTATCGATGGTACCTTTGGCGGCTCCAACCACAACCTGTGCGGATTTGCTACTTGTTTCCCTGGTACACATCCCTGTGTCTAAGTGGTCCAAGGCTGTAGGAAGTGGGGTGCTGGAATGGTCCCAACGAGGGGGGGTAGCCCGGTCCCGGTCTCTCCGGTCCTCGAACGGCCTCAAACGGCCCGCCCTTTGCCCGGGCTTTGCTCCGCGCGCGTCCCGCGTGCTCGTCAGACGCTATCTGTATATAACAGGAGGTGGGCGGGAAGAGGACCAGCTGTGGCGAGTCTCCAAGCGCAGCGCCCGCTGGTCCTCGCAGTCCCGCAGGGGTGAGACGTCTCTGCACGGCTCCTCTAGTTCACAGGGAGTCCTCCCTGGTGGTAGCCTCGAGGGGCACCCGCAAAGCGGGGGCCGCGAGGAGTGGGCAGATAGCAGCAGTAGAACCTCGTGGGCAGAAAGCAGGCAAGAAAACCACGTCGTCCCTCCTTCAGCAGCAGTACACTGGACACCCAGCCCTCAGCTCTTTAATCCAGGCGGGAGGGGGGCGGGAAGAGGACCAGCTGCGGCAAGTCTCCAAGCGCAGCGCCCGCTGGTCTTCGCAGTCCCGCAGGGGTGAGACGTCGCTGCACGGCTCCTCTAGTTCACAGGGAGTCCTCACTGGTGGTAGCCTTGAGCGGCTCCCGCGAAGCGGGGGCAGCGAGGAGTGGGCAGATAGCAGCAGTAGAACCTCGTGGGCAGAAAGCAGGCAAGAAAACCACGTTGTCCCTCCTTCAGCAGCAGTACTTGGGTAACAATGTTATCTTCAGTGCCACTAACTTACAAACTCAGGAAAGGTCTCCAGCCTCCCAGGTCCCTGTCCACTGTAGCAAGAAGATTGGTATGCTGCATGGTCTCTAGCAGGTTGGGGAATATGGGGATCCCTTAATAGGACACTCCACCTGGTGGATGGGGAGACATAAACAGTCCATTCCTTTGTCCAGAGTAGGGTCGGCCTGCACTGAGTGAATCCCACCTGTCCATAAATCCCCCGTTTCCTGTGTTGTTGGTCGTTTCCTAGACAACAGGAATTGCCTTGCTGTTGGTCATGGCCACTGGAATTATGCAGCAGAGAAGGACCAACTATGTGGCAAAATCATCTAAATTATAAGGCAAGAAAAAGTAAATTGTGTGGCATAATGTGGCACATTTAGCAACTCAATTACTTAATTATTTAGTTATTTTAATACATGGTAACACTGTCTAGACATTTCTGCCACATTTTCTAGCCAGATTCTGCTTTCTATGACGGTTCAGGAAACTTCTGGGTCTTGCAGCCCACTCCCCTCAGTCCCAGCCCCGAAGGAACTCAAAGAGCACACAGCAAACTGGTCACATGATCATCTGCGCAGCAGGACCAACAATATTTACCTGCACCAGATAGCAATATTTCTTGGCAACACAGTCTTCAGAAAGCCTGAAACCAAACTGAGATAGATAAAAATAGAGGGCTTATTCACAAGCCCCTTCCGACACTTTTGCGCTGCTGTTGTGCCACTTTTGTGACGCAGTGGTGGCATAAACAATGCGCCTGGTTGCGCCCTATTTACAAAGTGACGTATCTAGGCAGATGCGTCACCTTGTGAACCTCTGCTCCACATTATACCTGCGTCAGGTATAATGTATGCAGGGTGGGCGTTCCCCCGCTTGAAAGCCTCGTAGAAGCGACGCCGTGAAATATTCAAGATTTCACTGTGCCACTTCTAGGACACTACTGCGTCAAAACCTTACGCCTGCTTGGAGCAGCCGTAAGGAGTGACACAGTGCAATAAGAATAGGCCTCACCCATGCAGCATTTCTGGAGTTGTGTCAGGCTTGACACAACTCCAGCAATGTGTGGGTTTTGCACTGACAGATAAACGTCAGAATTTCTGACACATCTATCAACCCTTGCGCCATGGTGCACCGTATTATGAATACGGTGCATCCATGGTGGTGTAAGGGTTTCTCTCGCAGGCGCAAGGAAACTAGCGCATCGCTGCTTTAATGCAGCAATGCATTCGTTTCTTGTAAATAAGCCCCAGAATGTGGTGGAGATGTAGCTTCCTGTATGCCCCCTGCCTCCGTGTTTACATGCAGGGATTAAGAGGGAAAATGTGAGGCAAATTTTATTTCTGAGATTAAAGTGGCAACAAGGTGGACTCACCTTAATTGATAGAGACTTGGATGAGGAGATACTCTTGATTGTAGCAAAGGGAGAAGGCTCTCAATCTGGCAACAGGCCCAGGGCAATCAGAGTAATACAGATGCACTTTCAGTAGTTGATCTGAGCTTCAGACTGCTGCCTGGCCTGTTCATCTATTAGAGTTAATCTGCTCTGCTTGCTTAGCTCTATTGCTTAAGTCAGCATTGGGATCAGTGACTGCCACCTTATCTGTTTGCACATCATTAGGCAGTCAACAGAGCCCTATCCTGAGTCTCCTGCACCGGATGCATGAAGAGAGCTGCTGAGGTTTGGTGGTGCTGGCCAACTGTCCGGATTCTCACAATCTCTTTTTGTTTCATCCCTCTCTATTAATTTCATCAAACAGTGGATTCTAATAGCAATCCGCAAATAAAATAATAGGAGTGCGGAAAAGCAGCTGGAATAGAGAAAACTGAGGAAGTGAATCCGGAATGCAAAAAAGATGGGAGAAGGAAGAGATGCAAAGAAAAAGCCTCAAAAAAGTTTATCTTGTTTTAATGTCTGTCCAGTGGCATCAGAGTGCTGCAAAGTAAACAGAAGGGTAACAAAGTGGGTCCAAAATACCAGCATAGCACGACGATGACGATAATACGCGAAAGAGTGCACTTTGACTGTTTATAAATATGCACAGTGCAAGGGCGTTCATCTTGGTCAATTTTCTACCCTGCACATATGCAACTGACCCGAAGAATGGGGTGCACATTGTGGAGAAGGGCACTTAAAAGCTGCCAGCGCACCCACTTTCTCTGTCTGTTTCATGTTTCTGCTACTTAATCCGTTGCATGCTTGTGACAGAACCGCTCCGTCACAAGCCACGGGTGAGCTGTGCTTGTGACGGAACGGTTCCGTCACGGCCCGCTCGCCTTGCCTGCGCCGCGCGAATTCCGCGCCTGCGCTGACTAATTAATGGGCGGGCGGTTTCGTGACGGAACAGTTCCGTCACAAGCACAGCTCACCCGTGAGCCGTGACGGAGCGGTTCCGTCACAAGCACGGGACCGCCGTGCGACCGCCCCCCCCGCACCCCTTAGCGCTGCGGCAGAATAGCCGCCGCAGCGAAGGGGTTAAGCTCGTTCCAGATAACTAACATCCATGTAGGGCAGCGCCTCACTGTGCACATAGGAAAACATGTGCAGCGCTATGTTTAGTATAAGTTGTGCATCATTCAGTTCACGGTCCAGGCTGTGCTTAGAGTGAACCGGTAAATCAGACGAGCCTGGTAAATTACCGTGCTCACCGGGAGACACATTTTTGCTTTTCACGCAGGGATTTTGAACCATAATAGGGAGACTGTAACTCTATTTTTATTTTATAAAGATACCTGGAACCATGTCATAGTGGTCTGCTACCAGAATATTGTCTGACATAAATATTGTGTCCTAACTATCGCTTACAAAGATAGTGCCTCATTTTGATTGAATAATAAAAAATCTACACTTAATGGAACGCAAGGTTTGCAAACAATCGGGCATATGTACAAGGTAAGTGGCGGAGTGAGGCGTTAACCTTCCTGGCTTAACGCTGCACTCCGCCACTTCAGAAACGCAGGGCTGCACCATATTTACAAGAATGTAGTGCAGCCCTGCATTACCCCCTGCACTGGAGCTAAACTTAGCAGCCTAGCTCCAACATAGGCACCCTTGCACCATAGTGCAAGGGTGTTAGAAGGTGGTTCTGACACTCTTGGCTGCCCGGATTTTTTGCTTTTTGAGCACCTATTTGTTGAGCTTTTACTGTGGGAGAGCATCATAATTTGGGACTCACCCACAGTAAGTAAGTAATGTATTTATTGTACAGTTAATTAAAACCTTTACAACAATTGACCATCTCTTATAAACAGTAAAACATCAATTTAAAAGGCTGATAGCCACAGTTAAGAACACACATTAAAATTACAGATAAGATCCACTCCCCCGGCCTTGGTGACCCATAGTCCTGTTTCTTCATTTTTGTTTGTGGAGGTTAGCAGCAGTTCATGAGATAGAGTTACCCCCCTTGTCAGAGTCTTGGCTACAGAATGAGGGCAGGCAAATAGGTGCAAGTTTAGAGCGCATAGTGCCACATCAACATTAATTGCTTTGTAGAAAAATGTCCAAAGATTAGCCTGTAGATGCTTTTCCTTGGGGCTTAAGTGTGCAAAAGTGCTTAATGCTGTGTGCGCAAAGCGCTGTTGCTGTTGTTACTCAATGGTTAACAGGCCAGCTCCATCCCTGTTCCAGTGCAACTTCTCTGATGTTCTGGTGGTATCTGTTTCAATCGGGAATCAGCAGCAGTTAAAATGTTTATCAGGCAGCAGCTTAGTTGAATATCTTCACCAGAGAAGCTTACAAGCACCGCTTGTCTGCACAACCGTGACCGGCGCGTCTGCATCAGTTTCCGGTATATGGTTGTAATGTGGACTATGTCCTCCTCTCCTTCTCTGCAAAGACAGCAAAATTGCTGGCTTCGGAGGGTGTAGCCATGGGGGCATATGGTAATAAACCTAACCGGAGTGTCAGAAACTTCTCTGTGACTCACCCACAGTGAACTCATGATAAAAGAGACTGCATGTGGATTTTACTGGTGTCCCCCAAATCGATCCACTCCGTCTGCGAGATGGTTTTCGGAGGACCTTAGACTGCAAAGGCAGCACTGCAGGAACCTCGAGAGACACTGGCGTAAACATTATAGCCCCCAGGACAAACAATGCTATAAAGCTGCCTTAGCCATATATAAACGTTCCATAATCTCTCATAAAAGTGCATTTTTCCTATCTCAAATCAAGCTTGCACAAAATTCGTCCAAAAAACTGTTTCAAATAGTTAACACCCTATCTATTCCTTCATCAGTTCCTGCTATTGAGCCATCCCAAGACCTATTTAACTCCTTAGCCGATTACTTCGCTACCAAGGTCATCAATATAAACTCAGCATTTTCCTCATTAACCCACCCTCAAGGCTCGGACTCTCAACCTGTGCCTATATCGGCTTGCTCGACCTCTTCACTCTTTCACCCTGTTTCGGCTGACACAATTAGCAAATACGCAGCCACCATCAGCTCAGGCTCCCCTTTAGACCCCTGTCCACCTCTGGTATTCAATCTGCTCTCTGAAACCATTACCCCTCCACTTATGGACATCTGCAATTCCATGTTTCTCTCTGGTGACTATCCTGAGATATGGAAAAAAGCAGTAATCAAACCTCTGCTAAAAAAAAACCACCCTCAGACCCCTTAGAACTAGCCAGCTACAGACCCATAGCCTGCCTCCCTTTCCCAGCAAAGATATTTGAATCCCTCATGAACCATCAGCTTTCGGATTACATCAATCAATACCACCTGCTGGACTATACCCAGTTTGGGTTTAGGCAAGGCCATGGGACAGAAACTGCATTGATAAAGGCGGCTGACGAGATCACGACTATCTTAGATCATGGCGGGGCAGCGGCCCTCATATTGTTAGATCTTTCCGCCGCCTTTGACACGGTCGATCATTCCATCTTAATCGACTGTGTCTCAACATTGGGGGTCAACCATCTAGCCAGAGATCTTGTAGCCTCCTTCCTGGCTAACCGCACTCAATCTGTGAAATTGGGCACATTCTACTTGCCAGTTCCACCTTGCCGCGCGGAGTACCCCAGGGATCATCGCTAAGTCCGACACTATTTAATATCTGTGTGTCGGACTTGGCGAGGGTCATAAAATCACATAGGCTGAGTTTAACCACCTACGCAGACGACACCCAATTGGTGTTGGCTGTCCACAAGGATGGTGTGGCAGTTGCGTCGAGATTCCAGGAGGGTATGCTAGCCATAGGCTCCTGGATGTCGATGAACTGCTTAAAATTAAACTCAGACAAGACTGAGGTGATGACTTTTGGCAACCTGTCTCCGGTATGGTCGGACAATTGGTGGCCAATCGAAATGGACCCCCCGTCAGTACCGGTTGCCAAGGTCAGAAACCTTGGGGTCATGTTTGACACCAAACTAACATTTCACCATCATGTTAATACAGTGATCTCGTCCTCCTTTTTTATTCTCAGAAAAATCAAAAAACTACTTCCCTACCTACCTCCTGCGGCAGGAAAAACTCTCATAACCACCTTAATATTCTCCAAATTGGATTACTGCAACGCCCTTTTGCTCAATGCTCAGGAGCAGGTTCTGGTCAAACTGCAGTCTGTCCAAAATGCGGCGGCAAGAGTATTACTTTCCATTCCCAAGCACCACTCTGTCTCTACTGCTATACGTCAACTTCATTGGCTGCGAGTCAGAAGCCGCATAAAATTTGAAGCCCTCTGCATTGCCTATAAGGCTATCCACAAACCTGGACCACGATTTCTTAGAAAGGCTTTTAAGATCTACACCCCGATCAGGCCTCTTCGTTTAGCATCGACTTATCTTCTGCCTGTCCCTCGCACCAGAATAGTCGCCTGGGGAGATAGGCGCTTCCTAGTAGCCACTGCGAGGCTCTGGAACACCCTCCCTTTTACCATCAAGACTAGTCCGACGCTTTTAACTTTCCGGAAACAATTGAAAACCTGAATCTTTGACCAATGACCTTCTTCAGCATGTTGTATGTCATCTTGATAATCCTACGCGCCGAGACACCTTCGGGTATTTGTGCGCAATACAAATCCAAAAAACATAAACATAAACCTAAACTAGGCTCCTGCGCTGCAGCTGGAGTAAGGGGCGCCAGGCTGGTTACATACAGACACATATGTACATGCATGTGTACATGTGTGTGGGCTGCGCAGGGGAGATTCCTGGTATGCGCAGTCCAGGAGCAGCTACAAAGTGAAGTGAAGGGTGTGGCAAGACTTATGCAGAATTGGGTGGTTACATGGAATAGGCTTTATACAGCGGGAAGAAACATGCCAGGGAAAGTCAGTGTGATTTAGAGTGTTTATTCCCTTATTCTCCTATGGGGATAGGGAGCATATGGACTAGTTTTACTTTCCTAGGGCCTACAAATTCCAGAAACGCACCAAAGTCCACTGTAACCTATGTGAGAAGAAGTATTCTACAGAGTCCAAAGTCATATTTGTACTGCTTTTGGGTCATCCAAAAATGTTATATTTCTCCGACCCCAGCAGCCTGGATTGATGACCTTCCCTCCAAGGAGAGAAGATGGGTGGAGCTACAGGATAATCCATCAGCAGTTGTCACCTGATGCCAGGCACCTAGCTGCACAAGGGAGAATGCAGCTCTCAGGGGAAGGGGCTTTCAGAGACTATGTGGCAGGAGACCCTGGATGATACCATTTTGAACAAACCCAGAGACCTGTGCAGGAAGGTGGGAGCAGGGGCAGAGAAGTGATGTGTCGCTGTGTAATAGGGCAAACAGAGACTTCCTGCCAGCACCCTCTCCAAATCTTTAAAAGAACTTGCAGAGAAAGAGAAGCTCTCTCTGGGGTGTGATCTGCTGAGGCAGAGGGTGCTGGAGGCTGGAGCAATGCGCAGTTGGAAGGAGAAACCCCCTGACTGTCCCAGAATCCTGAACAGCACCAGGAGAAGAGTCCAGGACCAGGGCGCAGAAGCAGGGGCTTCTGCGCCGGGAGAAGAGAGGCCCAGGATGAGAGCCAGGCGAAAGGCTGGCGCAGGGAGCCAGTGAAGACAGTTCCCTGCTGAATCCACCCTCCAGGTGACCAGGAGGGTGAAGGAAAGTGCTCCCAGTGGCTGGGGTGCACCACCAAGAGCAAGAAGAAACCAAGATCGTGAAGATCGAACCCCTGGGGCTGTGTTACGCCCCCCAGAAGGTAGGCAACCTTTTACCACTGGAAGAATCGACGACAAAGCGTGTTGGCCACCGCCCCAGTCCATGATGTGCCCCCCGGGTTGGTCAGGTCTGTGGGCTGCCCTCCAAAGAAGTGAAGTCGGGGTGCACCGTCGCGCACCACTGTAAAGGTGCCCCAGCGGGGTGCCCGGAGCCCATCCTGATGTCCGCCGAACATGAAGCCGGGGAGCGACGTCACGCTCCCCGTGAAGATGTGTTTGGGGAGGCCTCTGGATCCCAACTCCGGGGTCCGTGTGAAAAGGAGGAGGCAGGGAGTGCCGTCGTGCCCCCGTAAAGAGGTCTCCAGGGGCCCGGGACCCCATCTCCATGCCCTGAAGCAAAGCTGGGGAGCATTGTCGCGCTCCCCATGAAGAGCTGGCCACGGGTTGCCAGGAGCCCACCCTGGCCCCCGCAGAAGAAGGCAAGCCAGGGAGTGCTGTTGCGCTCCCCATGAAGATATGGCCAAGGGGCCAGAGACCCCATCTTAGTGTGGAGGAAGGGCATGGGAGTGCCGTCGCACTCCCCGCGGCAGTTGTAGGTCCCCTTTATCATATTGACGTCTTAGCTTTTTCGACAATTCGAGCGCCTTTTGATGCACAAATAAAGCTGTTTTTTTTTGGCTGGATCTTTTTAAGCCACTCTTAAAGGTCAAGGGGATATTCTGAAATAAAAAATGTAAGCTTGTGGAGAATTGACATCTTCACCAGACTGACTCTACCATAGATTGTCAAAGGGAGATGTAACCAGCTAAGTACAATTTTCCACACTTCCTTACTGATCTTTTGAAAATTAGTTTCTGGGATTTGTTAAATTTTCTGGACAATTTTAATACTCAGGGATCTCATTTCCACTTAAACACAGTTCAAATGCGAGTTGATATTCCAAGTCATTACTACAGTTTTGCTTTCATTTATCTCATATCCTGAGATCCACCCGAACCGTAATGCCAGTTCATACACTACAGGTAATAATGTAGTGAGTGCCGGGGTATATACCACTTCGGCATATAGTCCTACTTTTTTCTCCCAGCACCGAAATTTGAAAGGGGGTATGCCATCTTGTTTTCTTATCTTCTCCACTAAGGGTTTAATGCATAAATTACAAAGGAGGGGAAATAACGAACACCCTTGCCTGGTTCCCCTGTAGATATGAAAAGTTTTTGAGATGTTTCCATTTACCAATACTTTAGCTGTAGAATTTGTGTACAATAATTCTATTGCCCTACAAAAATTCTCTCCTAAATTAGATAGCCATAAGATTTTTTTTGCAGGAAAGACCAATTTACCCTGTCTAAGGCCTTGGTCGTGTCCACTGTGATAACTGCCAATGGTACTTTATATGTGGATGCTATATCTATGGCTCCAATTAAATTATAGGTTAGATCTTTAATACCTCTCCCCCGCACAAAGCCCTTCTGATCTTCATGAAGGAGCTCTCCCACCACCCTGTTAAGCCTATCTGCTAGAATTTCCGTAAAGATTTAATATTCAGAGTTAAGCAGCGAGATAGGAGTCACAACATTTTGGTGGTTTGTCTGGTTTGAGTATCAAGGTCTATCAAAAAAAGAGCTCAGAGGGAAAGAACGGACAGGGTTGCCCTCCACTCAAAAACTAATCAACAACAAAAACCCTGTCTTAACGACGTGAATTATGTCAGTTAATTTTATAACGGAACAGTCAAATAGTACTGATAACTGTTATCCTCCCCTATATATTTTATTTTATTTCATTTAGGGGAAGTTTTACTGCACTACGTCCAAAGTCTTTAAGAATAAAGGGAAACCTATTGGCCGACAGTTCTTTGACAGTCACACAGAACAAAAGCAGACAACTGTCTGAAACCTTAATCAATACCAGGTATCCACCACATAAGGTTAGAAACAGGCAGAGTTCTACTCAGAAAAAATATGTGAAGAAACGAATGACACCTCACGGTAACACCACCATCGGGGCAACTGGTATGTAATCTCCAGACAGGCCCCCTGTCTCATCATTGGTCGTCATTCGGTTCAAAAGAAAATGTGTCCAAAACAACAAACAAAAAAGTGCATGAAAAAGTGGTTACATAAAGAATCTGCTTGTGATAATCAAAAGTGCTTAAAATCAGCAGGCGCACCTCTCCGCAAATTTATTCATAGCAAATGGGTGTGCACTGTTGAATTAAAAAGGCTGGTAGCTATTCATGCACACCATTACCTATCGCCGGCATGTTTCTCTGCCGTAAGGTTTTTGGCAGATTCATCAGGGCCGCACAATTTGCTGCCACACCAATATTGGACACTTGTTCTATGTCAACTGACAAAAAAAAGAGGCACAATAGAGAAATTAAAAACCCGTAAGCCACCCTTAAAAGCTATATGTATAGTGTTGTTTCAACAGTGATTACCCTTAAGCAGCCTGCTTTACTCATACCAGCTGCCAGGGATTCCACAAGGGTAAAAATGGTACTCCAAAAGTGAGTCTCCGTAATCACGACTGTGAACATCAATCTAGGGGCACAGGAACAAACACACAATGATGTCAGCATTATGCAGAAATTCATGAATAAGTTGTAAATTAATTGACAAGCTACTGTCTACTATCTAATTTACAAGGAACAGGGTCAGCCTATCTGGGTTCCGCCCCCGTGTATCAACTTAGCTTTTAGCTCTAACATGGAATGATCACACGTATCCATGGAGTACAGAGTGCAAGACAACATTCTTGAGATTACGATATACACAACAGCTCTCAAGTGGCACTGCAGTGCCCAAAAACGTTGCGGCCATCTTAAACTATTTATACCAAGTGTGGTTTGACAAACCACGAAGAATGCGCTCCTTTTTAAATGAAACTTCTGGGTTTCTTCACTCACTTATTTGTATATATCATCAATTTTCATACCAATCCTTTGAATGATAACATTACAGCTGTAGAGTTCATCATTTTCATAGTTGTTGTTAATAATTCATTTTTCTGAGTTTTTTGACATTTTCACATCATGAGCGAAAGTTCATTGTATTCATGAAAATTCACTAGATTATATTATGCCCAATGCATTTCGGGTTAAAGGAAAATAACCCTTCGTCAGGGGCGTATTTCTTCAAGCTATGCGTTCGAATCCGTGTTCCGGGCCATCTTAAACTAGTCACAAGTAACGCTACTGAGGCCCTATTTAGGTGGGATGGCAACATTTATCAAAAAATGCCAACATACAGTGGAAAATCACTTAGGAAACCACGTGTCTTCCACGCAGCAGCGTCTGAGCCTTCAACAAACTTTCTTTAGTAAGGCAGAATGGCGCGGACACATGAGAACGAGACAAGGTACTCGTCCTCAGACGTAATGGTGAGATGTAGATTATCCGGGCATCGGCGTCTATACGCCCGATCTGTGAGGCAATTGAAGTCTGTGTTTTATATATGGCTGGTTTGTGAAGACGGAAGCGCGATTTCATCACACTCCGTGTTCGTGTGCATCAATATGATTCTGTTACAATGTATTGGCATTTGGATAGTAATGCACTAGGAACTTTTACACAACAGTACTGACCCAGAGTTAAATATCTCTGCAGTGCAACTTGAGAGCTGTTGTGTATATCTAGGCTGTCCTGTTTTCAGTTTCTATTTTTGGTAAATTCTGGTGGGGTTTTTTCAGTGTTTTCAATATCTTAAAAAACAGTTGTTATCAGTGGTTACACATTTTCACGCCACTAAAAACAACAGACAAAGTGTTTTTCCGGTGTTTATGGAACGTTTTGCTTTTATCATTGCTTGCTTTCTGCACTAAAAAAACATGTTATATAGACAGTGTACGTATAGCGTATATGAGGTCCAAAGAGATTTTTGCAAATGAATCTTATTGTAGTACACCATACAATACTTCTTCAGTGAGTCTTTGGTCATGTGCGCTCATGCTTTCCTTCCCAAGTAAACTTCTGTGAAAAGGCACTCTCAGCTTTCATAGCCACTTGGGCTGAGAACCGTCAGCTAAGGGACACAGTTGTGATGACTCTTTCTTTGATGCCACATAAAGCATGAGTTAATAAATATGTGCGTTTTAGTTCCTGGGCATAAGAAAACAGTGCACCAGAATGGACTAAAAAGTCAATAGCATCCCTCATTAACTCTGAAGATTGTAAAGATGCTTTCAGCATACCATCTAACAAGTGATTTGACAATTTTATTATTAAACTGCATGATTACTTAAAATCTTTACAGTATAAGATAAAAAAAAAAGAAGCTTTATTAACGTCCCGACACATCTAACAAGTGGCAAGGATCTCCTACAGGGAATCACTTCAGCTCGGGAATCAATTTTGACAGGTCATCACATACATTTTTTATATACATAGCTGAATCACTACAAATACAAACAATTTCACTCCAATCTTTGTTGAACTTGGGCAGAACCTTTTTTGCAGAGCATAACAAGTGACACTGCGTTCCATGTTTTCCAAAAGTCTGGTGTCACGTTTTCACCACTATCCCAGATGCTTGGTGATATATATACTTGTCACTATACCTTGCATTTAAAGTTTAAAGCCTGAGGTGTTGGCAATTCACTTACTATCAATACTGTCCCACTAGAAACTATGGTCTGATGTATTAAGGGTTTTTACCCATTCTCTGTGAGTAAATGTGATGACACATATTAGGAAAGATTTTTATGAAACTAGCCATTTTACCTATCAGTGAAAGAATCAAATGTAGCCAAAATATGAAATGTAAGTTTGATATGTCCTGATTCTCTCCAGTTTATAAAAAAATTAAACTAAACCTATAACGTGAAACTAAACCCTGCATCTTTAGACCAAAGGCCATAAAACTGAAAAAAGTAAAAGGAAGAAGAAACAATATTTTAGTGGCATCCCTAAAGAACAAAACTCAAGCAGAATAATGTTAGCCAGTCTTTCTTACTACTAGCTTGTATAACATAGTTACATTTTATTGACCCCTTCAGTAAGAACAAAATTACTCTTTCACTTTCTTTTTCCTTTCTTTGAATGGCATTTAGTTTGTGGTTGTGCAGGTGTTTTTCCAGTGTTTATTTGTTTTCACCGGTGAGGGCTATTTTTGCTTCAGTGGGGTTTTATCAGTTATTATAGGTTTAAACCTAAAACCCCACAGCCTATGTATATCGTAATCCTGTGCCCCTAGATTGATGTTCACAGTCGTTGTGATTACAGAGACTCACTTTTGGTGTACCATTTTTACCCTCGTGGATTCCCTGGCAGCTGGTATGAGTAAAGCAGGCAGCTTAAGGGTAATCACTGTTGACACAACACTATACATATAGCTTTTAATGGTGGCTTACGGGTTTTTAATTTCTCTATTGTGCCTCTTTTTTTGACAGTTGACATAGAACAAGTGTCCAATAGTGGTGTGGCAGCAAATTGTGCGGCCCTGATGAATCTGCCAAAAACCTTAGGGCAGAGAAACATGTCGGCGATAGGTAATGGTGTACATGAATAGCTACCAGCCTTTTTAATTCAACAGTGCACACCCATTTTCTATTAATAAATTTGCGGAGAGGTGCGCCTGCTGATTCTAAGCACTTTTGATTGTCACAAACAGATTCTTTATGCTACCACTTTTTCATGCACTTTTTTGTTTGTTGTTTTGGACACATTTTCTTTTGAACCGAATGACGACCAATGATGAGACAGGAGCCCTGTCTGGAGATTACATACCAGTTGCCCCGATGGTGGTGTTTGTTTGTTGTTTTGGACACATTTTCTTTTGAACCGAATGACGACCAATGATGAGACAGGGGCCCTGTCTGGAGATTACATACCAGTTGCCCCAATGGTGGTGTTTCCGTGAGGTGTCATTCGTTTCTTCACATATTTTTTCTGAGTAGAACTCTGCCTGTTTCTAACCTTATGTGGTGTATACCTGGTATTGTTTAAGGTTTCAGACAGTTGTCTGCTTTTGTTCTGTGTGACTGTCAAAGAACTGTCGGCCAATAGGTTTCCCTTTATTCTTAAAGACTTTGGCCGTAGTGCAGTAAAACATCCCCTAAATAAAATAAAATATATAGGGGAGCATAACAGTTATCAGTACTATTTGACTGTTCCATTATAATATTAATGGACATAATTCATGTCCTTAAAACAGGGTTTTTCTTGTTGATTAATTTGAGTATCAAGGTAACAATGGCTTCATTCCAGGATGGGGGGATCTCCCCACGGCTCTCGAAAATAGCTGAAAACAGCATAACCATAATCGGGGCTAGATGTTCCCCTAGTTTTTATGTATCTCCATGGGAAGGCCATCTGGACCTGCTGCCTTGTTCGAGTTCCCTGCTCTGATGGTGTTTCTAATTTCACCTTCTGTTATTGGGCTGTTCATTACTTCCCTTTGGGCTTCAGAAACTTTGCGGGGAACTTCCTGACCCAACCATTCTTCTATCCATTTTAAAAGTTCATTTCACCCAATCTGACTACGACTTTAGGCGATTCCCTACTTAGGTCTAAACAGAAAGATCAAAGAAGAAGACAGTGTCAGCAAAGCCTCTTTCTGGGAACCCGCACGCACCGAGTGACGGAGGGAACCCGGGGCGTGGAGGCGCCCGACCTCCTGGAGCCTTCGCTGGGATCAGGGAGGTGAACGGCCCCTCATTGGGACTTCCAGGGAAGCCCAGCCATCTGGTCGCCCCATTGGAAAGCAATGCGTGCGACCTGGTGGCTGAGGGGAAAGGTGTGACCAGATGGGCGGATACGGAAAGGACTTCCAGCTGACCAACCGAGTCTTCACGGTAGGGTTCCTGCCTGCCGATGCAGGGCTCGGGGGCTCCGCGACCCCAGCTGTGCCTCAAGCATGGGGAAGGACCACCGGAGCTCTAGGCCCCGGACGCCTGGGGGAGGAATGCCTGGGTACCACGGAGCCCGTCCCGGAGGAGGGAGCCCTGGACGCCTGGGGAGGTGTTGCCAGGGCATAGCCCATCTGGTCTCCGGCAGAGAACCGCCAACCCGGGAGGGCTGTTCCGGCATACCAGGCCCCTAGTAATTCAGAGGAAGGCTACCCCTCTTTCTGGGAACCCGTGCACACCGGGAGGCTCAGGGGACCCTAGGCGCGAACGTGCCCAACCTTCTGGAGCCCTGGCTGGTACCCAGGAGGCAAATGACCCAGGAGGCAAATGAGCCCTCATCGGGACTTCCAGGCCAGCCCGGCCATCTGATCGCCCCATTGGAAAGCATTGCGTGCGACCAGATGGCTGAGGGGATTGGTGCGTGGCCGGGACCGAAAAACGCCAATCTGCCTGCCCCGAGCCTTCGCGGGAGGGCTCCCACTTGCCCTTGCAGGGCTCGGGAGCTGCAGGGCTCAGGTGCTGCAGGGCTGGAGTGCTGCAGGGCTGGGGTGCTGCAGGGCTGGGGTGCGGCAGGGCTCCAGGGCTTCAGGGCTCCGGGGCTGCATGGCTCAGGGGGGGCTTTGAAACCCCACGCTGGGCCTCAGGCATGGGGAGGCCCGCAGGCGCACCTGGGGCCCAGTCGAGGACTGCCCGAGACCCATGGAGCCTTGCAGGTCTCCGGGGCACTGAATCAGGGACCCTTGTCCCCGGCAGATGGACTCTTGGCAGGCCGCAGGATGGGGGCTCCCAAACCCCAGGCCCTGACCAAAACCCAGGCCCCGGGGCCGGTCCCTGCTTTCCAACCCAGCCAGGCCGGGGAGATCGGGGAGCCTGCCCAGGCATGAGGGACCCCTGTCCAGGGCACACGGACCCTCAGGACTTGCGCTCGTTTTCTGCACTTTTTTCTAAAATTCTGCGTAGTATGCATAGTGGCACTACGCAAACTACGCCCAGCCCTACATATAGTACACCCCATTTTCCCACAATGGCAAATAAATAGAGCAGGTATGTAAATGAGGGAAAAGGAAATAGCAAAGCACCACAAAACAGTTGCAGGACCATTGTGTGCATCAGTGATAGTCCTACATTGAGAAGTTCTAGAACCACATGGACATCAGAGATGGCATAGCGTCACTCAACATCAACAAATGTCAAAGGATCATAATACACACCAATGTAGCTTATTTATGCATCAAAGGACATTTCGAGTGCAATGTGTAGCTCTCTGGCAGCAATAAACATAGTCAAGGACTTATTTTAATTTATTTATTTATTCATACATTTTTATATAGCGTGTACTAGACCCAAACGTTTCAGAGCGCTTTACAGAACACAGCAAAACTTATACAGATAACAGACAGTAGAAGAGGCAGGATGCAAAACATTGTAAACAAAGGCACACTACTTGAAGAAAGGCAGGTCTCCAGACCTCTAAGTGCAGTGTGATATGAGGGCAAAATTGTAGGAGTTGAGGGAAATGTGATCCAGATCGATATCAGAGGCGTGAACACAAATAATATAGTACTGGATGCAAGCAGGGTACTGCACAGACAAAGGAAGGTAGAGGGGGACAAGTGCCCATCATATTCCAGTATCAGAAAAAAAATCATGCGTTTATATCATGGGAGCACTGGTCCAGAGTCAACAACTAACCCCAGCTCCAGCCACAGAAAAGGTGGGGTTAATATGCAGCCATATTTACAAGCCATCAGAC
This sequence comes from Lissotriton vulgaris, assembly GCF_964263255.1. NCBI lineage: Eukaryota > Metazoa > Chordata > Amphibia > Caudata > Salamandridae > Lissotriton > Lissotriton vulgaris. Next base: position 1,992,740,524 of record NC_141691.1, read on the forward strand.
ATGCGACAGTGCATCAATCATTCTATATGAGAGTTGCACGTAGGAAGAACTTATTCAACCGGTTCTGTGGGATAGGTTTTCAAGCCTGTGAGAGCCATGCAGCAACGCACACTCTGACAGCCTAACTACATGTGCTAATGCACACTGCGGAAAGCAGAGAACTAGTGCAAACATGCCCACTAGGTCAGCCAACGAGACCTGGCAAAGTATGAGGTCTGCAGGGCATTGTGGGTAAGAACAAGTTGTGGGATCCATGCGAAGCACACCACCCTGAACTCCCCTTGGTGTCTAGTCTAAAGAAATGTCTAGGTTTGGTAGATTAATGTGGGTGGCTGTCGATACCTGGACAAAAAAACGCTGCTATCCCTATTGGAAAATCCGATAATGTTGTGATAGAAATGTTGATGTCTCCACATTGTATTTTGGAGCATTTCCTGTTGTGGACCCTAGGCCTTCTGACACAGTGAGGTAACATTTTATTGGGAGGTTTTCGGGAATGCTGGGTAATAAGAAATTGGTGGCACCATTCAGTTTCCAGAACTAATCATCACATAAATGTGAGAAAAATGTATTTGTTAGTCAAAGTTTAAGGTTTGTAAGGACTTTTGGGTAGAAAAACCCAGTGAGAGCCATGCAAGTTGCCCTAAACTGGATTCATGGTTGTCAATTGGGGGTCACCAGGGCCCGCAGTTGAGACCCCTGGCATTTCCTTTGAAACCCCTGGGCCTGCCCTTGCGACCGCTGGCTAAGAGAGGTCAGTGGGCAACACAAAAATTAGATAGCATCCATGGCTATCTCTAAGAGCCAAGTTTCTATTATGTACTTGTCATTTCATTTGACTTCAGAAGCCTGCAAAGTGCACTGGTCTCAAAAGTGAAACAGGAATTAATTTTGTCTGTTAGGAGCGTGGGGGCTTCTTTCAGACAGTGAGTGGTCTACCATGGCAACAGATAAGTGGATACATTGTTTTAGGCCTAAGATGGGTGTACATCAAGGTTTCTGTCTCTATGTACTGTTCTCTGATTATTGACAATATTTGATATATTTCTGAGAAAAAACAATTTAAAAAAGTATGACTCAAAAAATATGTACTGTTCTCTGTTTATTGAAAATATTTGATTTATTTGTGGAAAAAACATTTAAAATGGTGCGAAAAAGGGGGGCGTGGCTTGGTAAGCCAAGATGGCGGACGCGCTCTAGCAAGGCTCTCCTATAAACCCCAATTATCCTGCAATATCCGTCACCCCGTCGGTACCAAAGGAATCCCTGACTCTGATCCTGGAGAGACTGCACATCGGGGTGCTGTTTCGCTCACATCTGGGCCCCCGGGGCCTGCCCCTGCGGGCTCCGACACGACCTTCGACCAGACAGTGGAGGACGTCGGTGAGCATGGTCTAAGCTTGGGCGGAACTCCGCGAAGTTCAAAAAAAACTCTGCGCGCTATGCTAAGCTTCGCAAGCTGCAGGGTTTCTTTAGATAAATGCAGTTGGCTGTGATTTTCAGTGCCAGGTGCTTTTCCGCACTGTCCAATCATTACGAGCAACACCATCCACATTGCAAGCGGGCGCTGCTTCCTTTCTGCTGCTCGAGTAGATGTTTACTCGGGCAGCAGGTTTTTCAACGTAAACGGAAAGTTTCTCAACACGAGCGGCCATGAGCATGCGCGACCACTAACAATGAGAAATCTGACCACCCAAGTTGAGACATCTCGCCCGGAGGTTTATTTTCCACGCTTGGGCTCGCCAACTTGATGTTGGTGACTGGGATTGACGATTGCGAGCGAGGAAAAATCTCGCCAGGAGGTGGATTTTCCATGTTCGTGCTTGGCAACTTAACGTTGATGAACGCGAGCGAGGAAAAAACTCTGCTCCGCGGAGTGGAGTTTTTGGGAACTTCGGGAGCTCCGCGTAACAGGGAGTGCGCAAAACTCTGCAAACTCCGCGAGCGGATTGGAGTTCACTGCACAGACTTAGCGTGGTCCAGACACTTCTAGCCAGAGTGCGGCACTGCTACAGAGCACGCGTGCGGCGTTGCAAGGTAAGGCAGTGGTCTGTGGGGGGGACCCTCTCAGTGTCCGCCCTTGACAAATGCGTCTGTGTGTGCCCAACCCGATAGGCCTGGCAACACATCCATACCCCCCTGCTTGTTGCCTCTCACTGTGCTTCTCGGCTGGCTGCGCCCACTTGAAGCACGGCGCGTGCCAGACTGTGGGCTGAGCCTTGGAGTCGGATCCGGGGCCTGCTTCCATGCTAGGCAGTTGGAAGGGACCATTTCTCAATTTGGAGCTGCAGTAGTCACCTAGGGCACCAGTTGGAGGCCTTCTATACTGATAGGGGAAACTGTGAACACTTAGGGCCGCTGCATGAGACACTATCCCCATGTTGGATACTGGGGGATGCTGCTGCTGGGGGACGTCAGTGCCTCCTTCCCATCTCCTTTCCCACAGAGCTGTAGCAGTAATGGAATTTGGTCTGATTCTGCTCTGATGGACCTCGAGGAGGCCGGGCAGGAGGCTGGTAGTGCAAGCTGCTTCAGAGAGAGACATAGTCCAGATCCACTGCTTTGACGGCCTGGCAACCTAAATGCACTATATGTTGACCGTTCAGTGGTGGCTCCCTGCGTGATTTCTATATAGGGGTACCTTGTCTGCACCTAAACACCTGAACAGTGCTCCTTCGCTACAGATCGAATTTGTGCAGGTCATTGCGGGCTGCTCATGCTGTGGTGTTTAGGAGGACGATCCGGACATTAACAAGTGGGCCCTGAACGCGCCATACATAGAAGTGAGTACTAAACATGTATGCAACATGGGGAAGGATAGAAGTGGTAAACCGGCCCAAACCAACAACATTGATAACTACACCCTGGCAGATCCAAAGGTGGAGAAATCGGTTGACTTGCGAATGAGGTCTGTGGGGCGCAGCCTTCGGATGACCAGTTGGGAGAACCCTCAATGTCTGATATGATGGTGACTATCCAAGGCACTAGAATGGAAATGGTCACTGAAATAGACTTGTGGCCATTGAGGTGAATCTACTCCTGGTGGATCTTCGTAGAGTAACTGATCATGTGACGAATGCAGAGGGACATGTGGTTGACTTACAAACTACGACCTGGCAGCTTAAGGGCAGATGCTATTAAATCTGCGGAAGCGATGGGAAGGAGATGGTGGGACACAATAAAGAAGTATATATAAAAAAAATTAAACGTACAGATGGACATGAGTCACTATGAGTAAAATAAGTACTGGGATACTACACCCCAAAGAGGCACCGAGACCACGGACACGAAAGTAAATAATCCAGTAACATGTTTATACATTACTGCTGAGAATTGCGCCATAGGCCACATGCCTTACAATAATAGATACTGAATGTTTAACTACATCACCACATGAACAGCCAGCAGGGGGGGGGGAGTGTTGGGGAATATATGTTCAAATCTGTAAGGAAAATATCCTGTGTTTCCGTACATGTTATACAGCGATAATAATGGTTGTAAAATATACTGTACCGAGAAGCCAATAAAAAAGGTTGTATGACGGAACAACGCAGGGAAATACTCTGCATGCCTTTACCACACATTTTTTACCACACATTTTTTTAGATCGCATATGCTTTTACAACGTATGCCTTCAGCACGCATTGCATTGTACAAAGGCTGTTTCCCAAAAATACTTTTTAAAAAGAATGATTAAAAAAATAAGTTTTTGTCTAGGTTAAAAATTAAAATTAGACCAGCAAGGGCCATGAAAATTAGAAACCCATCAGCAAACGAAATCAGAGGTATGCAAAGCAGCCCAGACACCGAGTTCTGATTCTTGAACCTTTTACCTTTTTTGACTCAGGCCACCGTGGCATAGTGACCTGGAACACCTCTCATTACCTGCACCAGAGGCGTGATCGAATAATTCCAAGCATTATTAGGTGCACTGCAGCACTAAACAACTAAAGGAAAAAGAACGAAAGGTGACCCTTTTTCTTCACTGTTTCTAGAGCTCCCATGGTGCCTTGCAAATAGCTTACCTGAGGGATTTTTAAAGTTACATTCTAGTACTTGTAGTCCTTGATTTTGATTAGGTTAGTCAAAACTACAAGCAAAGATAAAATGTGGAATGGCTGAGCTTCTTCTGCCTGTCATTCAGCAAATTGCAAACTGTAGCTTTCTTGATATCTTCTATCTCACATACCTTTATCTACAATACATGTCCCAGTTACAATAAATAATTTGAGAAGTTTTACTTGTGTTAGCATTTGAAGTGGAAAGGGTTAGGTTATTGACTTCTCATGCTACCAATGTATGGACAGCCACAAAGGGCGTACAATACATATCTATTCACACTTGCATCATGCATCACTATATGAGGAGCAAGACTAGCATAGAGCTCGCACTGCATCTCTGTCCTCACTCATACCATACACTTTTTGCTTGATGTGATGCTGTTTCTGGTTAGTCTGAATGGGATCCTGCTAACCAGGACCCCAGTCTCTGTGCTTTCTTCCCTAAATTGGTATGGTAAGTACTAAGGTACACCCCAGATTGGACACTGGTGTAACTATCAGTCCCTAGTATATGGTACTGAGGTACCCAGGGCATAGGTACACCAGGGGTTCCCCATGGGCTGAAGCATGCAATATGCCACCCATGGGGGACCACTCAAAGTGTAACTTCAGGTGTGCCATTGCAGCCTGAATAAGCTGGTGCTAGCACCACTTACAAAAGATATAGGGGCATATTACCAAGCAATAGCGATAATTATCGCTATTGCTTGGTTAGAGACAAAAATTTACTGCAGCGCTGCGGCGATTTTTACCGCAAATAAACCTTGGTATTACCAAGGTTTAACGCAAATGCGGTAAAAATCGCCGCAAAGTATGAATATCGCTGAAAAGTCAGCGATATTCATGCATTACCGAGCTAATGCTCTTAGCCATGCTATCCACCTCCCATTGGATAACATGGCTAAGAACTGCTCAGGGCAGGTGTTAGCTTTTGGAGATATTCCCGCTTACCGCGAATATCTCCAAAAGTTGGTAATAGGAGATAGCGATGTTAGCGACTGTTTTCAGTCGCTAACATCTTGGCACGCCCACTTTGCATCTCATTAGTGATAAATATCACTGACATGCAAAGTGGGGCCCAAGATGGTCGCTATCTCCTACTAGCTGTCGCTAACTGGTGTTAGCGGCAGCTAGGTAATAGGGAGATAATTTTATCTCCGCTTTCTTGGCTTTTAAAGCCAAAAAAGCGGAGATAAACCCCCTTGATAATATGCCCCATAGATTTCCCCATATCTAAGGTCACTGCACTTAAAACCTATAAGGCACCCCTAAAGCAGGCCTTACAATCCTGAAGGAAGGGTGCTCGGTTTTAAGTGTGAGGGTACACCTGCATGAGCAGGACACCCCTACAACCTTCGGAGTTCATTCTCCCACGTTGTAAGCGCAACAGCAATTACGATACATAGAGTGGCCAAGCATCATTGTGCGATGACCATCTCTAAACTGGCTGTAATGAACCCTGTCATGTTTGGTATCAAACTTGTTGGAATCAATTCCATGCACTGTAACGCTCCTCCGGGAGGACCTCAGTGCTCTCTGTACCAGATTTCTAGACCCGGACAGCACAACATGGCTGCTGCCAACCAGAGACACGATTCTGCCCTCATGCTGCTGAGCCAAGCTCGATCAGGGGAAGGCAGAACAATAGGTATCCTGTCACAGAGAGGTGTGACCACCTCCTAGACACGGTTTAGTGTATTGGGGTAGGGTGGGAGCGCTTGCCAGCACCACTAAGTTAGTTTGAAGGGCACATTTGGTGCCCTCCTTGCATAATCCAGTTCTGGCGTGAAACTGAACAGAGACATGGGAGTATCCTCCCCACTGTCCGACCCCACCCCTGGGAGGAAACCCTGAAATGTCTCAACCCTTTCCATAGGGTACTTAAGGGCTTACCTGAGGGTGGGTCTCTAGATTCGTCGTGGGACAAGATTCATTTCAAGACACCCCTTCTGCTTCGACCATCTGGGCACTCTGGACTTCGCTGGACTTCACTCTGGGCATCAAGACTGCAACTGGGAAGACTCATGCTACTCCTGGTTTCGTCGCCCTGCTCGTCTGCTGCAACGTCCCTGCCTGTACTCCATACAGAAACCTTCCAAGGCTTGTGGACATCCAAGACACCTGAAGGAATCTCCCTTGGAGTGAAGGAGTCATTTTTCTGCATCTGCAGGCACTGCAACTAAGCTGACTGGTCTGCTGATCCAGGACTCCCACGGACTTTGAAAGGCTCAGCAATGCAGGTGGTGGTTCTTCACATCCCATGAGGCCTGCCCTGTCCTCTCACCAAGTTGGAGGCCAGTATCCCTCATCGGAGCCACAGGAACTAAACCCCTGTTCACCGCATTGACTTCCTGTTACAAAGGCTTGTTGGCTTCCTTCCTCCAAGATCTTCAGGCTCCAAGTAGCCCCAACCCCAAGCATCTACTGTGACCAAGATATTTGTCCTCACCACATCACCTGCAGTGTGGGCCCGCATCTTTGGTGAGCTGCGACTCCAGTGCCTCGGGGTCCTCTTGAGGGTTTTGTTTGAATTCTGTGGGCTCCCCTGATTGCTAAGGGGCTACCCTAACTCCTTTGCTTGTGGTGAGTCACCTGGACCTTGCTGGTCCCCACACCGTCCCTTCTTCACTTTCCACATTGGCTGCAGTTACCAAGGCTTTTTGGTGCTCCCAACGGACACCAACCCCTTTGTCATATAGTTACTGCTTTTCTATATATTGTGTTAAGTTAGCATGAGTTTATTAAATGTTTAAACAACATATTTTCCTTCGGCTTCAGTTTGCACACGACACATAATTGTTATTGTAGCTTTCAACCTAGACGAAAGATGTGATTTTATTGTTATTGCTCTGATATCAGTTGTGCTTGGTACACTTGGTACACTGTCTGCACACTGAGAACTGCACCCTCTAAGAATAACCTAACACAAGGTTGCTGGGAGGCCTGATCCTCGCACCACATTAGACATAACACAAATAATGTTGCTGCCAACATTGGGCTCTAAGCGGGTTTAAGATAGAGTTACAGAGAATGCAAAAACACACTTGATGGTGCTTCGCATGAAGAGAGCTGGTAGCTGATGATGTGATCTTCTCCTACTGACATTTAGAGGTATGGGCCCGCCCTGCTAAAACCCAAATGAGACCTTCTTAGATATAATATAGTATGCTAAATAGGGTGCGCAAAATATAGGTGATACAGATTTCTATAGACTTTGCATTATAATATGCTATCACCGTTCGCTTACTATGGATTAGTGACTATGCTGTTAACTCAGATTTTTATAATATGTATTCTGGTATTATATAAGATACTGCGTTTGAGAACCTTGCATTGAAAAATAAATATTTCAAACTTGCACGTGTGTTCTTTTACTCCCCGTTGTGGTTTGCAATGATTATAGAACGAAAGAGTGTTCATGTGTTCCACGATACCTGAGGTAACCCAAGTTCATGTTCTGGTTTGTCTAAGTCATTGGGAGTTTGTTATGACCAATGAGACACTGTAGCTAGTTCGGTAAGGGGATTTTGGATACTAAGGTGGGTTTTGGGTCACCCTAATTCACCGAGGTTCCTGATCTCTGTGCACAGTTCTGTGGGAGAACGGAAACCCTGCTACATGGCGCCCATACGTTGTTGGCCTTATATCATGACACTCGAGTAGTATATCATTCAAACCATAACCCCTTCATTCCCGTTTCCGGAAAACGTTGTGTTGAAAAAACCTACCTATTTTTGAAATAGGTCTTTTCAAGCTTGAATCTATCTAAAACGGTTTCCTTGAATTACTACCCAGTTGTGCTACAAAGTATTCTTTGTTTTTTCACGTTCCTGTGCAGTCATGGCACAAGCCATGGACATCCCGCTGCATAGTCGCATTGCGGTGCGTGATCATTTGCGGACTTATGATGTACCTTTGGAAGGCTTGGCTGTGGTTCTGGTGGTGACTGCGGAACATGCTTACCCGTATGAACTATTTTATTCGTGGGTGACATTTCCGGCGGTGGACGCAAATTCTGGTGTGTTCCACTCGTACACTGCATCAGCTGTGCCTGCTGAATATGCTCCGTACAGAGCACAAGAAGTACCTATTGATGTTTGGCAGCATGGAGTTTGGTTTGGTGGCGCCCTACCCCACTCTTTAACCGCTCCGAGGTTAGGTCCTTTGTCCATTCCGGGCGCAAATTGGCCCGCTTTGGCTGGATTTACGCCTCACCGTAATCACGCCAATTGTAACGTGGGTGACCTTCGGCGTCTTCATGTAGTCGCCATTGCCGTGATTAGAGCCCTTGTGCATTACACAAGTCGTAATGTTCAAGGGGCAGCCCCTAGAGGTGCAGCCCTTCCGGCAGGGCAGGCTGGTTTAAAAATCAGTCCTGTCATGGTGAATTCCGTTATGGGCAAGAAGCCCCAGAATAAGGATGATTTTCCTTTTTGGCTTGCTGAGAAATTTGACCAGCTGGAGGCGGTGTTTCCTAATACGACTCCTGGTGAGAAACACCGGATTCTTACGCTTAGTTTGCCGAAAGATTTGGCCCCTGAGCTTGTTGACTGTGAGACCTGGGGTAAGACTTTTGCGGCTGTATATTCGAGGTGCTTCGGCTCCCCGTCTGTGTCCAATCTGTCTACGGTCCTTAAACATGTTCAAGATGATCACGGGCCGGAATCGGCTGTTGAGTTGGGTTTGCGCCTATGTGGCTCCTTTGATGTGGTTCGCGATCTGATCCTTGCGAATGTCAAGGGGGATGCAGTGAACTTTCAGGTGGCTAACGCTTTGGCGCTGGTACCCAATGCCGAGAAACCCAGACAGTTAGCAAGGATAATTGTGGCGGCTTATAAAACCGTGGGTCGCAATAGTAGGGGTAATAAGCCTTTTTCTACTAAGGAGAAGAAGCAGCCCCAGGGACAAGCTTCGGAAACTGATGTTCAACCCAAGTCCAAGAAACAAAATTGGCCTAAAAAACAGAATCAGGGTAAGCAACAACAACAACAACAAACACAGGTTTCGCGCCCTGCGTCTCCGTTCCCTGCGCAGTCGGAACGAGTTTATGATTTGCGCGACCGCGCGATGATTAAATCACCTGAACGTTTTCAGGCTTCTGACCAACGCTCTCCTCGTTCCTTTCAGGACTCATCGGCTCCGTCAACCGGTGGTGGAGGGGGGCGGCAGGGGCCGGGGTGGCCAGCAAGGACGTGGCCAGCCCCGCCCGCGCAACGGTGCAGACAAGCAGGAGGGCTCTACACCTCAGAGTCCGCAGTTTGCCAAGAAGAAAGTCGCAGCCTTAACGGCGCATCGATATGCCCCAGATTGTGAGAACGCGGCTTCGGAATCTGACTTGGGCTCTGACCTTGCTGGACAGCGCGGCGGAGATTACCATAGTGAGAGAGGCCCTCCGTCCACTACTGAAGGTGACAGCGACTGACACTTATGTTGTGATTGAAACAGCTGATACAAGAGTTGCTCCCCCTGATAGACTTTTTGAAATTGTCCTGTTAATTGAAGGTGACATACAGCGTACCATAAAAGGGGTATTTTGGGAAAATCTTTCGTCTACGTATGATATTTTGCTTTCGGAGGCTGACTGGCCCCCACCTTTTGTGCTCGCAGCTCCACGTGGGGAGGAGGTAATTCTCCCCAGTTTCGCGAACACTGTTTCGAGAGTGGAAGCGCTGCACTTTGCAGAAGAGTGGGCTCTGGCGCTTGCACCGGCTGTGTACCGCAATCAATGTGGCTGGGATAAATTGTCCCCAAACCACGAGATTCCTTTACGGTCTAAGCCGCAGCCTCAACCTCAATATCCCATACGACGTGAAGCCAAAGCTTCAGTCGCAGCGATCCTTGAACAATTGGAATATCAAGGTGTAATTAAAACATGTGTGTCACCGATGAATAACCCCCTTTTTACTGTAAACAAGCCGGACGGCTCTTACCGTTTGGTTTTGGATTACCGGCATTTGAACTCGCATTGCCGTAACTGTGCAGTACAGAATACTCACGGCTCTGCCCTTGTAAATAGTCTTGTGCGTAAGCGGTTCAAAACCACGCTTGACATTTCCAATGGTTTTTATGCCCATTCATTGGACAGTCTAAGTTCCCAATGGACTTCTTTCACATGCGGCGGTGTCCAAAAAATGTTCCGGCGTCTCCCAATGGGCTATAAGAATAGTCCTGGAGTATTTTCCGCCCGCATTGTCTCTCTGTTGGAGAGGGTCGACCCAGATGCTTGTTCCTATGTGGATGATATCTATCTCACAGACGAACTTTGGGAGCATCTGTGTCGAGTGAACAGTATTATTTGTAACTTCGCAGACATGGGTTACAAGTTTAATTTTGCAAAATCGCACATTGCAGAGTACACAGTGTTGTTTCTAGGCTATGAACTAACTAATGAAGGAAAAGGCTTGGCTCCTCACTTCCTGGAGAAGTGCGCACAGTTGCGCTCTCCGACAACACTGAAAAAATTACAGTCTTTACTGGGCTTTTTGAATTTCGGAAGAACATACATTCCGGAATATGCCCAGCGTATCAAGCCTTTGTATGCTTTGATACAACCATCTTTTTCCAAATCATGCTGGCTGCCTGAGCATTCAGCTATTCTGCAGTCTTTGCAAGGTGATTTGCTCGCTTCTGAATACTTACAGACTCGTGATAACCAGACCAACCTGGTGATAAGAATTATCCCGGGGACGGTAGGTTTCACGTACCTAACTTTTAATGAAGGAGATACAGTACCTATGGCTTACAAGTCACACTTGTACACTTCGGCTGAAATGCGCTTTTCCACTGTGGAGAAAGTTTTGACGGCTGTGCAGATGGCAATTCTCAAGGAACGTGCCCTGTCACAGGGAAAACGCATGTTGGTTGTGACCCCGTGTCCTGCCTTGGAGGCAGATACGAAAGCCAGTGTACCAAATTCTAAAGCTTTGCACCCTCGGTGGATTCAATGGGCTGCATCCTTGTCATCCCAGGATGTCACGTTTATTTTTGACGCCACTTTACGGTCGCAGGAGTACTTACAGTATGAATTTGTTCCTCCTGCTCCTTTAGCAATGCGGCCGTTGGAGGATTTCCATTGCATCATTTACACTGATGGTTCGGCGCAGGTTGCGCATGGCTCTAAACATGCCTACGTTTCCGCTTGCGCCATTGTTGTCGGTGCCATGGTGAACGATGAGTTCAAGTCCAGTGTCGTGCACACGCAGACGCTTGGGGACTGCACCGCACAATTGGCAGAGCTTCGTGCTCTGATGCTTGCATTGGAGTACGCGGATCCTAGTGTGACGACTTTGATCGTAAGTGACTCTTACTACTGTGTCCAGTCTTACAATAAGAACTTGTTATTTTGGATTCAGAATGATTTTCGTGATTCCAAAGGTAGCACAATAAAACATAAAATGATCTGGGTCCGAGTGGCGGAACTCAAAGAAAAGTTGCCACTCGTGTTTGTGATTCATACTCTTGGCCATCAGCACGTGGAAGTCGACGCTGTCGGTAATTCGCTTGCTGATGAAGCAGCGAAGTCAGCAGTATCAAAATACTTAGTTGCAGCAGTCACGAGGTCCAAAAGTAAGATTGATGATGACATCTTGGCAGCTATTGCTGCAACTGAGAAGGGAAGTAAATATCCTGCGGGGTTCCCTTCAAAATACACATACCACTTAAGTCCCGATAAGGTTCCTTATGTGAAAATTCCTGATGTTGGCGAACGTTTAGTTCCCAACTCTGGTCGCAGAGCTTGTTTGATTACAGCGGCTCATGAAGGTGTGGCGTCTGCGCATGCGGGCGTCTCAGCCACTGTAACTCAGCTACAACAGAGGTTCTGGTGGCGGGTCCTATACAAACAGACGCGCGATTATGTCCTTCAATGTGACATTTGCCAGCAAATTAAACCTTCAACTGCTGCGCGTCCGCCTCAGACACAGTTGTACATTTCTAATAAACCACTGGGGTGCGTTTATTTAGATCACTGCGGTCCTTTTTCTTCTGATACTGCATATAAGTACATCTTAGTAGCGGTTGATTCATGCACACGCTTTGTGTGGGTTTGGCATCATCGGAGCGCTGATTCACGGACTGTCATTAAGGATTTGCGAGTCTTTGTAGGGATTTTTGCCTGTGGTACCTTCCATTCGGATCAGGGTCCGGCTTTCGCCTCTAAGGCGTATAAGGATGCTATGGTTTCGTTGGGGGTCCAAGTCAAGTTTTCGTCTCCGTACAGACCCACGGGAAATAGTGTAGTGGAACGAATGAACCGTGACTTAAAGCAATCTTTGACAGCTCGAGTTATAGGCACTGGCAGAAACTGGTTGGCCCACCTCAATGGCGTGCAGCGTGCGCTTAATAATCTCCCTAGAAGGTATCTGGGTGGGCGGACCCCATACGAAATGCTCTTTGGTATCAAGATGTACGTCCCTGACCTCGACGGTCTAGACTGCAAGGCCCAGGCCCCGGCCTTTGACGTAGATGAACATTGCAATGTTTTACAGGATCTACAAAAGACCAGAGACAGTCTAGCAAAGGAACATTTGCCCTCCACCTCGGATGATGCGTTGCAGATCCCGGTAGTTGGCTGGCTACCCCAAGTTGGAGAACTGGTTCGAGAGAAGATCGATAACAAGAAAGAGTTTGGTCCCTCATATCGTGCACCGGTTCGAGTTCTTGGAGTGAAGGGCACAAGAACAGTCATATTACCACCACTTCCAGGTCGTAAGGAAAACAGATTTATCTCTATTGACAATGTCAAGACACACAGGGTGGCCGATTCTTCATAGCATGACACCGGCTGTATCCTGTCCTTCCATGGTGAGGCATTCTGTGCTGGCTATTACTTCTGGTGCAGATCAGGAGGTGTCCCTCGAGATGCCTGCTATATCCAGTCCTTTATTAAATACTATTCCTGTTACTAACATTGATGAGCTGAACTACACCTATCCTGTTGATTTATCAATGCCTGATTTGCAGACTCGTTTGGCCGACCAGTCCAGATTCTCTTTTGACTCTGTTTCGGAACTTTCAAAGAAACCCTCGACTATTGCAAAATATGCCCCCCTATTTAAAAAACATTTTTTAATTCCCCCTTGGACATACATTTGGTTGATCCTATTTTCAATTTACCTTTTTATGTCAATTGGTTTTGTGTTTTATTTTTTCCGCCTGATCGATGGCCACTATGTCAAAGAGAGAACAGGAATTCGGTACCTTAATGGAACATTGGCCCCTCTTTCCTCTTCACATTCAGCACACAGACTGAAACGAGACTTGAATACAGTCAACATTACTGCTTGGCCTGTCCTTGATGGGATTGTGTGGGATGTGGTTAAATTTCAGATTCATGGGCCCACTGAAGTGATTAATGTTCCGAATGTGCTTAGAGTAAACATGGGGGATGTGATTAAACAAAATATACGTTCTGGTGATTGGGATATTCAGGCCGTAGAAGCATTATTCTCTGATTTGAAATATTATGCTGCTTTTGATGCTGAGGATTTATATTTAGATTCTGTTAATTATGGTGATTTGTTTTGCTTCCAACATTATGGCAATCATTTTCTGCATAAGACAAATTCCAGAAGGGTTGCTGTGAATTACACACAGTGGGAACACTGTCCAGCTCCATTAATAGGCTGCTCCGATACATTTCTGAAAAAATACACTTATTTTACAGACTTTAATCAATCAAATCCTGAGTTGTTTTATTTCAAGATGACAAAAAAGCCCATGTCCAAAGTTAGACTTACCAATACAAAATTGCTGTATTCGAAGTCCTTTCTAGACAAATTAGCTATAGATGGCTACGAATTCTGGAAAGGAATAATTGACCTTAAATCGGTTTGGGGTACCAAGGATTGGCAGGTACAAGGCACTGAGGCTTTGCACCGTGCATGTCTCATCCCGAATCACACGTTGTTTCTAAATTCTACTATTTCCCAAACGACATGCTTTGGATTGGCTACTTCTAAAAAATTAAATACACCAATTATCCCTGAATTGGAAGAATATTCAGGTTGGGGTAATTTTACTGAATTGTCTATTCGTGAGTTACAAACTCTATTACATAATTCATCCTTTAATATATCCAGTTTGGATCCGAAGGGTTGGCTGATGTGGCAAAGAAGTGCTGATTCTTGCCAAAGTCCTTTTCTGGGTTTGGCTGAAGGGTTCACACAAGTCAGACCTGATCCCCGTTTTGAAACTGATTATACTGTCACCACTTACTCTGTGGGGAAACAGTGTCAGAATTGGTTACAACATTCCACTTTAGCTGCAGTTAAACTACATCTGTCTCAGTTGACTGATAATGTGGATTTAAATGATTTTATAAAAGGCCCGGCTAAGGGTAGATCTAAACGGTGGATTTATGCGGTTTACAATGAAATTTGGAAATTTTCGCAAATTGAGGCTGCTAAGCGCCTAAGGGCGATTGACCAAGCAAATTTGGAAAAAGTACTTGCAGTTGTCGATAACAGTATTAACATGCTTTCTTCCCGAATTTCTCTTCTGTCGTTGACATTGTGAATGATGGGGTGTCTGTATTGTACCATGGTCAAAATCAATTGCGTTCTGTAATGTCGTTTGCATGGACACGACAGACTCTGAAAGCGGGTCGCGTGCCCTGGAGTTACATGAACGTGTCATCCCTATTTGCCCCATTTAATTTGACTGACAAGCAGCGCATGCTTTCCATGCGAGATGCATCATTTTCTATGTTACACATTGAAAAGTTATAATCTTTGCCCTTTTCTGTAGCTGAGGCAGCTGCTGCTACATGGCTTATCCATGGTGTTATTACGTTACCATTTGCTTTGTATAAATTTACTAATTGTATGCGGTATATTGCAATAGGGCGATACGAACCACTAGGCAGTGCTTTCCTCCATGAGGCATGGTCTTTACCATACACGTACAGATGCTTGAAGGATGGAAAGGAAGTGAATCTGAATGGTGAAGAATGCACACAGTCGCCTGACCGTTCACTGATATGCAGACACATCCAGTTGCATGGTTCTTGTAACCAGGCCCGGCCTAATTTAGCCTGTGTTTTAAAAGGCACACCGGTTCCTGCAATAGTTCCCACATTCACTTTATTGACAAACAGTAGTTATTTACTTTTGAATAACGAGGAGTGTTGTGGGTTAATGGTCGGTATCGCCTAGGTGGTAACTGTATCAGAACGTGTGGTGTGTTGCAAGAACGTGTTATATCCACCCACGCATGGGAATTCAGATGTTTCCATTAGGCCGCGCATCCCAACCTTGAAAGCGGAGTTCAATGGCATGAGCAGAATAAGGGCTCTTTTGTCTCAAAAGGAAGTGGCCCTGAGCTCGGCCCGTGAAACTTATGTCCTTCACATAGCTAACACACGCACAGAGGTGCAGGCACTTTTAAATACTGACTTGCCGTTTCATTTCTGCGAATTAGTTCATCAAATCTTTAATGCCTCCTCCACGTCTGGCTTGGCTCATTTTTTTAAATTGGTTAGCAGTGGTCTCGTGACTACATTTGAAAAGATTTTTGGTGTCATTCCCGCTTTCTTCCATTCAATATTTTCGAGTTTGTTTGGCGGATTCCCTGTTTTGCTGGCGTTAGCTGCAGGCGTTTTAATATTATTCTGCTTCCTAAAACATGGATGCCCATCCTGCGCAAGAAGCCGCTCAGCCCCTTCTGACATTGTTTCGCAACCGGATGCTTGATTACTATGGCACCCTGCCGCTTGCGACTTTAAGCACGGCATTTGGATTATCGTTTCGATTTTCCTATTTCACATGTGTCCAGCCTGTGTTTCATTGCCTGAGCTGCGATTTTGACTGGGCCATTGATTTGTGTCCCTGCTTGCCGTTATCTCCTGAAGTCGATTTTAATCACCTGATGGGCCCCGTAGTTGCTCACGAGTTGGTTTGTTCTGGCGAAAGGATTATGGCCTTGG
Source organism: Lissotriton vulgaris (assembly GCF_964263255.1). Taxonomy (NCBI): domain Eukaryota; kingdom Metazoa; phylum Chordata; class Amphibia; order Caudata; family Salamandridae; genus Lissotriton; species Lissotriton vulgaris. The sequence goes on from NC_141691.1 coordinate 1,992,756,508, forward strand.
CAGCGATGCATGGACTAATGGGTCAATGGGACATCCCCGCAGCGGCGCATGAGTTTCTGGCACATAGCGTTCTTGAGAACCCACCAAGTTGTCCTCTGATGTTGCTAGAGGGTCCGGTGCTGGAGGAGCACGTATGTTCTTTCCCATTGCTTAATTGGATGGCTGAACTGTTTTCGGATGATGACAGTAATTTCATGTTGGAAGCTGTGGCTACCTATTTTGCATATTCTATCCACCCATGAGTGGCTTTGGAGACTTTCACTATACTGGCACGTGACTTTTTAGTAATTCTGAATGGTGCCTTTTCTCTTACGGACATTCAACTTTTATATGTTCTAGGCCTATGATTTTATATTTGGCCTCAAGTTCAAGACTTTTATTACATTTTTTTGTTTGGCCACTATAGGCATTCATACATATTTTGTATTGTTAATTTTTATAAACATCTACATACATTTAGCTTGGCTCAATATTGTTGAACTCTGCTTTCATGTTATGCCTTTATTATAATAATGGCTTTTTCTTTTTGACCGTCCTCGGATCATTGGGGGTGTCATATAGTTACTGCTTTTCTATATATTGTGTTAAGTTAGCATGAGTTTATTAAATGTTTAAACGACATATTTTCCTTCGGCTTCAGTTTGCACACGACACATAATTGTTATTGTAGCTTTCAACCTAAACGAAAGATGTGATTTATTTGCGAATAATATGTTATTGCTCTGATATCAGTTGTGCTTGGTACACTTGGTACACTGTCTGCACACTGAGAACTGCACCCTCTAAGAATAACCTAACACAAGGTTGCTGGGAGGCCTGATCCTCGCACCACATTAGACATAACACAAATAATGTTGCTGCCAACATTGGGCGCTAAGTGGGTTTAAGATAGAGTTACCGAGAATGCAAAAACACACTTGATGGTGCTTCGCATGAAGAGAGCTGGTAGCTGATGATGTGATCTTCTCCTACTGACATTTAGAGGTATGGGCCCGCCCTGCTAAAACCCAAATGAGACCTTCTTAGATATAATATAGTGTGCTAAATAGGGTGCGCAAAATATAGGTGATACAGATTTCTATAGACTTTGCATTATAATATGCTATCACCGGTCGTTTACTATGGATTAGTGACTATGCTGTTAACTCAGATTTTTATAATATGTATTCTGGTATTATATAAGATACTGCGTTTGAGAACCTTGCATTGAAAAATAAATATTTCAAACTTGCACGTGTGTTCTTTTACTCCCCGTTGTGGTTTGAAATGATTATAGAACGAAAGAGTGTTCATGTGTTCCACGATACCTGAGGTAACCCAAGTTCATGTTCTGGTTAGTCTAAGTCATTGGGAGTTTGTTATGACCAATGAGACACTGTAGCTAGTTCGGTAAGGGGATTTTGGATACTAAGGTGGGTTTTGGGTCACCCTAATTCACCGAGGTTCCTGATCTCTGTGCACAGTTCTGTGGGAGAACGGAAACCCTGCTACACCTTAACTTTCAACATCCAATGAGGGACAGCTCATGAACGGCTCCTGGTCTTCCACTGCATCTCCTGGTCGGCACAGATGCAGCTCCAAGGTCCCTGTCAGCTCTCCTGCAACACCAAACATCAATGGGCATTTGTCTTCCGTGCCTCCTGGTCACTCCTGAGTGGCATAGACTCTGTCCCCTCTGCTTGCTGGTACTTCTCATCTTGAGGCCACCTTTGGGAACTACCAGACACTTTCATCTTCCCCAGCAGCAGCATCTTCCTGAAGTTCTCCATTGGGTTTGACAGTGGTTTCAAATGCCGCTTCACACTTATGCACCGGCTTCTCTGGTATAGGTATCCTGGCTCCTGGGGTATCAACGCGTGGGGTGGCTCTCCAACCTTCTGTATTTTATGGGGTTTTTTCAGGACTCACTGGGAAGGGTCCTTCTTCTTTTTAAATTGCAACCGCGACATAGCCATTGACTTGTATTGAGGCCAAAGTTGTGTTCCCACTCTGCACATGACCTCCATGGGGTTCCTGGTTACTTACCACGGGTGGTTCCTTCGGTCCCTGGCACTTCTATATCTTCTGGATATAGTCTTGACTTGAGTTTTGGTTCACATACCACTATTTTAGTATATGGTTTGATCTCCCCCTGGCAACCACTGTGTATTTTGTGCTACTTACCCTGTTTTCTCTGCAAAGTATTATGTGCATTGTGTATATCTCTGGGAAGGAGATATTTGCGTGTGTTAGTGAGTGTCTTATAATAAATACATATTTTTATAACTACACTGTGTGGTTCTTTTTCACTTAATCTATACCTGTAAGATTACGTTCTGGTAAAACAAGCTGCTTTACACGCCTTCTGGACTAAGCCTGAAGGCTGCTCTCCACAGATACCACATAGAGAGCTTTCTAAGTTTGTCTAAGACCACTAAAATCACCATAAGGGTTGCGTGGATTGGTGTCAGGTGTCCACTTACATAAGTGTGCACCATACACCAAGCCAGCTTCTCACATAAGTGTAGCCCAGAGTTCTAATTTTGCATGTCTTTCCTCATGTGTACCATGCATGACTACCATCCCAGAACTTAGAGTAGCACAGACCTCTCACAATGCCTCTGTATCCTCACAATAAAGGAAAAAAGGAAAAAACCAAATTGAACAAAATACGAAATTTATATAAATTCACAAAAAATCAACCTAAAAAGAAAAATATTATTAACATATTTGACCTACAAATTCACATCACTTTCTTTATGTCAATCAAGTTTACATTTTTCATCTTTGCCCTGAATAAGGGCTTTCATTTCTTTGTGTATTTCAACAGAGCTAGACTCGGGAGCAACGATGAGGAACGCATGGAGAAAAGATATCCATGAGGGGAAGTGGTGTTAAATAGAAAGAACCTGAGAGTTACTCTTCTTGTTCGATTTCCCAAATAAGTCAGGATATTTTTACGAACTGATGGTACCAACATGAATGAATCTGAATATCATATATATATATTTTTTTGTTCTAGCCCTTTTGCAAATCATGTGTACCTCTTTATCAATTGCGGTAATATTGGGTCATTGAGTTACCACATTTATCTTTTCTCCATGCGATGCGTTCCCCATCGTTGCCCCCAAGAATTTTTTGTGAATTTATATAAATTTCGTATTTTGTTCTATTTGGTTTTTTCCTTTTTTCCTTTATTGTTTAGGATACACGTGGCTACTCCAGAAGAAGGCGCTGGTCGCCGAAACGCGCGTAGAGAATTAATTTGTTGATGCCACTTTTAAAATATGATTCTATATAAAATATTGTTTTAAATTGTGTATTCAATGTTTTCTGTTGAAATTTTATTGATTATGTAATGAGAAATATCTTCTTTTTAAATTTAACGATTTGAATTACGTATTTGTCTGTGATTCTTTTTACTTGGTAAGCAATAAAAAACGAATTTAGACCTACTCACATCCTTTCTTTTCCTTATGTTTATTTTACTGAAACAGAAATAGTCTGTGGTTTAAGTGCCTTGGTTGTTACTTTTCATGCTATTAATCCCTGACCTAGGACTTGCAGTACCCATCCTCTCAGGGGGTCCTTGATATTTACACGTAATAATATTGACCACAAGCATATTGTGATACAAAAATATTTTGCCTAAATCTGTCAATAAAATATTGACTTTCAGTTCAAAGATGCAAAACATCATAATATCGACAACACATTAAACAAATTGGGAACCACAATCATCTATTTTCAATGGATGAAATCTTTATCATATGACTTAAAAGCTGTGGCTTCCACGACGACACCTTCTATGACACAATCATTAAAGACTATGCCCCCCCAAAAGTCTGCACATCTTGCTGGTCAAATGTCACCTGTGCAAAACGTGCACATCAGAAGAAAAGTACGGCAAACAAACAAACCACACCAACGTTTATCAAGATCTACACCTGACCTACTCCCTTTTCTCTTCCTTATGGCCTGCTGGTCTAGGGGCACCTCCTACCCCTAAGGTCAGTGTCAAGAGTTTGGGAGTCTGGTTGGACCATAAACTCTCCTTTTCCACTCAGGCCACTAAGTTGTCTGCCACCTGTTTTGGCCTTTTAAGAACACTGAGGAAGGTTCTTTCACTCTTACCTCTAGATGCCAAGAAGGTGGCAGTGCAAGGCCTTATTCAGTCCCGCTTAGACTCAAATAACGCCCTATATCTGGGGGCGCCTGAGATGACTCTTCGAAAGCTACAGGTAGTACAGAATTGTGCAGCACGTACCATACTCCAAATCCCACGGTCACAGTCCGTCAGACAGGGACTGAAAAGCCTACACTGGTTACCGGTGAGACAGAGAGTGGCTTTTAAGGCTCTGTGTATCACACATCGAGCTTTTTGGAAGACTGGATCAGCAATCAACACCAGCCTTGTTACCCCTTACCACCCTAACAGGAACCTCCGATCTTCCGGTGCTTTTCTGGCAGTGGTACCCAGAGTAAGGAGAGCTAGGTCGGGGGGCAGGATGTTCTCACTGAACGCCGCCAAGCTGTGGAATGCACTCCCTTTTGATCTTCGATCCACACCTGACCTACTCCCTTTTCGCAGGAAACTGAAAACCATACTATTTAGGAAGCCCTTTTAGTTCCTCCTGTGTTCCGTCTCGTCTCTGTCTAAACTCAGCGCTTGGACGCCCCTGGGCAGCAACCGCGCTTAATAAATTGATAATAATAATAATAATAATAATAATATTGACATCCCTCCATTATATCACACATGAAGGAAGACTTCATACTCTACAATTTATTTTCAGTACTGCCTACACTTACTGTCAATGATTTGGATAATGGGCATGGCTTTCAAATCATGCCCTTCCCTTTTACCAAAATCTACACAACATATAGACAGCATCTTAATAACAATATTGCCATAGTCTATCCCCTTTTACCTAAGAAGCACACCTCAATCTACTACAAATTAATTTCAATAATAAATCAAAACACAAACACATTTTCAGCAGTAAAAATCATGATTGACTTTGAATCATCAAAGTTAAACACCCCTAAATACTACACTGCTTTTTTCATTTTAAATAAGACAATTTGGCAGCAGCCGTAAACATTCACACTAATTATTGAATACCTACTAACTGCAAATTTGCACTTTAATTGCAAAATAAAATTACTCTTGATTTTGTCCTCCTTAGCCCCACTGCAATATAAATATTATGACCTAATATGCTCAATCTAATACAAGGCCTAAGAAAATAAATTCCCCAATTATCTTGAGAACACTTGGATGGGTCACATGCATTGGTGAAGACACAGACGTGCACCCAGTTTCTATATCTCATGGTGGAACATGTGTAACAGCACACCAACACAAAGAAGCACAACAAATACTGCCACCTAAGGATAACACAATACTTTCCAAGGAACCCTAGAGAGACACTGCCCAAGCCTTTACCAATTCCTTGAAATCCTGAAGAAAGAGCAGAAATACCAAGAACAAAGGCAAAAGCAATCCCTAACCCAAGCTCTCTGCCCCAAAGTTTCAAAGCATACTAACCACGTGCAAGACATGCACGCTAACAATGTCCATAATATACAAGGTTTAGATTACCTAAAATCACTAGCATAAACTCTATTAGAACATTGGAATGTTGAGCGCTCCGTAGCTGGGCTATACCTGCCATTAAAGTCCAGCTTGCTTGTTAGCTCTGGAGCAAGCCTTTAATGGCCGGTATAGCCTGCTTCGGCGGCCCTAAGGCTATATTAGAACATTGGAATGTTGAGCGTTCCATTGAAGACAATGGAATGCTCCATGCTTCTACGGGCCACTAAAAGCCTGCCGAGCAACCTTCCACTTTGTATGTGTTCATAGCTGTTGCTGTGAACAAAGGCCTCTCAGGGCCCGAGTGGATTTAAAGCCCAAGAGGCCTTTCTTTTATTTGTTAAAACATTCTGCCCTCTAGTGGCAGAATGTTCTAATAGCCTTAATGTTCTAATAGCCTCCGAGGCTGGGCTTTGATGGCCATTAAATTCCTGCTCCCTTGTTAAAGGCCCCTGCTTTCGGTTTGGGACTTTTACACTGGAGCGGGCCTTTAATGGCCGGTATAGCCCGCTACGGCCGGCTATAAGGCTATAATATAACAGAAACAGCAAAATGAATTTAGGTTTCGAAATTTTTATTGAATGAACATACATACAAAATACATAATGCAGAGTACTACATCAAACATAAATGAGTATAAAAGGTGTTGAGTGTGCGCAGAGCTTCTAACGTCATGTGTCTCAATGTGAAAGCATATTGCTATATTATCCCTCTCTGAAAGCTCCCTCAGGGTCAACAACATTGCTCCCCCACATAAAACAGTGGAGTGTATGGTAGAAAGAATGGGATAAGAAACATCAGAATGTGTCTGCAGCGTGCACTACTGTTGAAGATGTATTTCTATGAGCAATCCCTTGGAATCAGTATCAACCTAGTTAGGCGCGGGCACACCTTTTGTCAAAAGGTCAGATTTTACATCCGTGATCCTAGTGCCCATAGTTCTCCGGCCCACTTTGGAGTGCAATATTTGCAATAATGAATAACAGCCTCGGTTTGGAAAATAATTAGTTCTACCATCATAGACAATTTTCAATATCACTTGAAGTTATAAAGATGTCTCTATTTGAAGTGCCAATAAACTTTTCTTGATCTTCTACAGCTGTTGACGTCTCCTCCCTAGTGTGCGGCCATAGTCTGGAATGATCAAGATATATCTACTCTTCTGGTGGATCAACCCTCTCTGTATGGCAGCCTGGTGCAGCACCTCTTTTTCCTTTGGACCTAGGAGTTAAGCAATAACGGTTCCACTTGAATCGATGTTGCTATTTCATTTCTTCCTTTGTTATCTATGGACCCTGCTCACCGCCACTGTGGTATGTTTCTGGTCTCAACACCTCCATTTAAATAAAACTCTGTATTTTGATGAGCAGGAATGCACCCCCATGTTCTCAAGGAATCACAGGAATTTGGACATTCAAAATCCTTGAAACATCTTCAAGAAGTTTCAATCTGCCCTATATCTGGATCCAAAAGGTCACAACACAGTCTTCTAGCCTCACTTTGCAACTGGCCTTTTTCACAGAAGCTTCCAGCTTCATTTCTCTCAGCATCACTCAGTGGTCAGAGAGTTTATGATTAAAGAAGTCTTTCTAATCTCATTCCCCCTAGCTTGCCATATTTAGGTGGCATTTTGCAGTCCTTCTTTAGGGAACTCTCTCTGGTTTCAGTGCTCTTTTCTCTGTTTTCCAGCCTCGGTGACAAGCGCCTTGGTACCTCACGTCTAGCCCTCCTGGTGATGTTCTGCAGCACAGCCCCAATGCCTTAAAAGAAATGCAAATTAGTCAGCTCTGGTGAGCTGTTGCCTCTCTCTAGTAAACTAGAATGGCTACCTTCACCCAGACGTGCAGAAGCTGTCTTCATGCATCCCACCATTGGTCTCTCCTCCTCTAGGCGGCTAGTGGGAAGATCCCACTGTCTGTAGTTTACACTGGAGAAGTGGCATTCGTGGGTGGTTTCGTTGATCAGTAGGCCGGAGAACTGAATGCCGGGTTGTATCTACTGGGTGGTCTCCATCGGCAGACATCCCTCTGGCCCCAGAGTCTCCAAATGAATCGACGTCCGCTTGCAGCAAAAACAATTTGACACTAACAGTAAGCTAACCTACCATAGCAACCCAAAACCCTAATCTTAAAACTAGAATTTTGATTTTTTCAAGAAAACGTGCTTTAGTAACTAATGCACATTTTTAATTGTTGAACTCATCTTCCCAATAATTGTATGAAAGAATTAGAACTACAGGTCCCTGTAATGGAGCAAGGTCTCGGAGAAAAGAGACTTGCTCAGAAGCAATCTGCTCGTTTAACTCACTAACAAGTTATTAATAAAGTTTTGTCGAAACTAATACGCAATTACATGAACATTTTTGGGTTAGTGAAGCTTGCGTATGGATGTACTATCGCAGGTAACATTAAAGAAAGACTAATACCGCTTTATACGGGAAATCTGTTTTGTGCATGCGTCAACTACATCTACGTAGGATGACGAGTTAATGCTTGGAGGGAAATTCTGGCGCATGAGCAGAAGCTATTAACATGGCGGCTTGAAGACTCGCATGCATGGCACCTGCTTATCTGAAATTAAAGCAAGATATTGTACTAATGCTAATGCGGGGATAAGTTTAATAAATGAAATGGGATAGAGGAGAGGTGGGTGGTATACAGTCCAAACACTTTATTTGAGAAATTAACATTTGACTTCTGGCTTTTATCATTAGTGCGTATTTGGGCCTTTCTCGTATAACTGAATGAGCTGAATGACGCGAAGTTTGCAAATGCCCACTGAGTGAAGCCATGAAGGTCAATGACAAAGCAGTTGAATGGAAGCCAAGACCAAGTGCTATAGCATGGGAACAGGATGGTGCGGAGTTCAACTGTGAAGGGCTCTATTCATCATAATGTGTAAATGTTTCAATATTGATACAAGTAACATATGGGAATAAAATGTATGAATAAAAATGAGGTGTTGGGTTTATGGACACAGGTTTAACTGAATCTTGTGACATGTAAGCATGGTGTGATGAAGAGCCCCCCTTTGCCTAATGAATCAGATTTCGTATTTTCCTGATATTGAAACATTAATGGGTGGAACATGTAGAATCAAAGATATAATTAAGATAGCTTTAGTTACTTAGTCAGATGGAGAATTGCTCAATGCTGGGGAGAGAAGCTGATGCTGTGAGATGCTGAGTTGCTGATGAAGAAGCAGAACTTTCTATCCTAAATTAATTTGGGTTAGATTCTAAGATTGCGAAAGAATCTCGAGGAGGAATAGAGTGTCAGAGAGGGGTGTGGCGCAACTATTGGTATCTTAGAGAGGGTAAGTATCCTGTCCTGATTCCTGTCCTGAAGTCTTTGTCTCCTGAATGTATCTCAGGGAAACCCCCTCCCCACCAACCTTTTGGCCAGGGCGTTGGTCTTCCACACCATCCATGGTAAATGTAAATTTCAGTTATTCGCAAATGTTTTTGATCTTTTCTCTCTGTCTTCTCCCTTTCCGGCATTAACTATTGCATGAGTCAGATATAAATGCATTGTATTTATTACTTGAATGTTCTCTCCTATGAATGATGGTTACTGCACTGCATTGAGATTGTTCACATGCATCTAGAATTTTAGATAAAGATTTAAAAACAAATTGAGTCTGTGGTGATTTACTTAAAGTATAGAAAAGTTAGTTTATGTTAATTATTGCCATCAACTAGATTCAACTAATGGTCCATTGACCAGAGGAAACAACTTGTTGATCTGTGAAGGGTTAGTTGAATATTGAACAGAGATACTGAATAAACTAATCCTAAACAGTTTGTGAAGTGTATAAAAACTTGCTCCCCCAGCGGTTTATCTACTGTGAGTTTATGGGCCCAGGTAAGTATATGGCAGTGGAGTATCTGTTGTTGGTGACCAGCTGGGTCAGTTTTCTGGTAGCAGAGGATGGTTATTATCGACTAGTTTGGTGATAAGTATTGATTATTGATTATCGATTTATGTTTAACAAAAGAGTTAGCGGCTTGTTTTATGTTATCTAGAAGCATAGAGACAGAGGATACTTGGGCATCCCGGGAATGGAATTTTGAATAGCCGGTGGCAAGAGATGTCATACTGCAGAAGGTTACTCGTCTGTTGTCATTATACTGAAAAGCTACAGAGGGATAGTAGTATTATATTAGGGACTATATTGTGTAAAAGTAGAGTGTGAACGATAGCGGAGGGTGTTACCAGAGGGACTTAGGCCTTATTTCCCAAAAGGGGGATCGCTGAAGTAGAAACGGGTTCTCCCCTGGCTTGCATGAAGGGTAAACAGGGGTGTTACTCGTAGTGAAAAGAAGTACTTATTTACTTCGGAATAAGTCGGATCTATACTTTATTTAGAGGAGCAGACAGAGTAACTCTGTTTTTATGTTGTTACTGACAAATCTTTTATTAATAAAAGAAATAGGTTTTAGTATTACCTTGTAAAGGGAGGGTCATTCGCAGGAGTTATACTGACGTCACAGAGAGCTGCACTGGGAATTGGTCGAAGCAGCGGACGTGAGAAGGGAGCAGATTGTAAAGGGAGGGTCAGTAGTGAGGAGCAATACTGACGTTACAAAAGGTCGCTCTAGTATTTATTAGACGAGCAGTGCAAGCCTGACCTTTGATTGGTTGCTAGATAGAAGCTTTGTTAGAATTGGTTAAGAAAGAAATTGTATGTTGAATTCTGATTTGACTGCTGGTGTGAGTCACGCTGAGATAGTACTATGCGTCGGCAACAGAGTTCGTGGGTTTACGGAAGACTCTTTCATATATTGTTCGTCTAGAATGTATTGCGAAAAGAGGAAGATGTCATTAATAAAGAAAATTAAGAATTTCTTTAAGAAAGATAAGCCTGTGCTGATCAGAGAGGGAATTCCTATTCCATCACCAAAAACGCCTGCTGCATTTATGATGATGGAAAGAGGATATCAGTATACAAAAGGTGATGGAGTTTTAGCTTTCCCACAACATGGTACGTTTATTGGGAGAATCTGCAGAATTTGAGAATTCGAATGAATGATTTAGAACCAAGACCTAGGTTAACTCAGTATGAGGCTTTGGAAGAATGAGAAACTGAGGCATTTGAACAAGAGAAATTCAAAGGCGGTAGGAGATTTTGAGGATTTTTATATACCATATAAGTCAGGTGAGGATCAGATGAAGCAATGGAAAAGAGCTATAGTATCAGAAAGTTTATATCCAGTGTTAATGGCTGAAGAGCTGTCCGGAGGCAAGTGTAAGGAAATAATTAAACACATGAATATGTCAGGGTATGGAGAATCAGATGATGAGTTGTTGGAGGATATTTTAATTAAAAACCCTCCACCATATCAAGAGATATCTAGTAGGGTCATCCCGAGTGCTCCAGCGTTAAGGGAACACCATTGGTTCCACAGATTCTTCATGATACATCAAACGCTAGGGTGTTACAAGAAAGCGAGAGAGAAGCTTTGAACTAAACTAGAGAAGAATTAGTATAGAAAATAAGTCAGTTGAATTTGAATACTAAAGCTTTGATAGTGCCGGTCACAATTGGTCCCATGATCTGATTGTATGGAGATAAAAAAAATGTCTGAAACCACAAACGGTAATAGTTCTTTTAAGTAATTTTAGAAAGGAAATAGTGATGTCTGATGATAAGGCCAGTGAGAATGATTCGGTTATTTCAATAATTGATCCTCCAATTATGGAACCTTTAACTGAGACTCCAAAGAGAGTTACACCTGAAAAGGCAAATGAAAAAGTGTCTACGAGCCCTAGTGGAACTGGAGGCTCAACGGTGGTTACTCCTGAGGATTTAGAGAGATGGGCACAAGGAATAGAAAAACGAAATTCCCAACCAAAGGTCTTAGATATTAGCAGATTGAAAGTAGATTTGGAAGAAATGATAGTTGGTAATGTAAGCACAGAAAGATTGAACATTTATAGTGAAGAATAATTGTTGTTTTTGTGTAAAAGCATAGCTATAAGAGCAAAGATTTTCCATGAGATGTTAACAGAGGTTGCTTCAGAGATTGGAATAGATATAGATCGAAGTTGTTGCAGAAATCATATCGAGTGGAGTTTAATGAAAAAGATTTAGAAAGTATAAATACGTCTGGTAAAAGACTTCAGATTAAAGAATTGATGAACATTTTGAGAAAATGGGGAGACATTGATAAATGGAGAACTAGATGGATAAAAAAGAAAGAGGAAGCACAAGCTAAATAAGCATCATCTGCATTTCTAATAAGGGAATCAGAAAAGATTGAAAGGGTATGTCCAATGAGAGAGGTACCTGGCAGTGGATAGGTTCATGTTCCATGGAGTAGACAGGATATTTTGTCATTTACAAATGATTTCCCAGGTTGAGAGAAAAACCTGTTGAATGGTACAAGCAAGTGGAAAGGTTTGTGAAAGGTTCAAAGGTATTGTTGAAAGATTTGGATGATTTATTTGACATTGTGGTTCCTGCTGATTTATGGATGGAATGTAAGATTACAGTTGATTGGCCGAGTGAAGAGTATGCAAGAGATCCCAAAACAGGAGCACCGTCAGAAGAGGTGGTGAAGAAGTACACTGCAGGCAGCCGCTGGTGAAGGGTAGGTGCTTAGGAGCTAGCACCCGACGAAACCCCAATAGGGTGGGCATTCAGCGGTGTTTAGCCTAGGGAGAATGCTCCCATATCTTGTGAGGGTACTTTCTTCGCTTGGATAAATCTACATAACAAGATTCCGGACCACACAATAGGGCAATTAACACTTTGGTCACCTCCAAGCTACCATTCACCCACCCGGGTTACTATCTCTATTCTGGAACCCTTCACTTCTGACGTGCACACTCACCACACTAGATAGGTCCTGAAGAAACGCCACTGATCATTCAGACTCCCAAGGCGTGAAACATGTCGACCTTATTGTTTAGTTACACGGGCACATTAAGCCCTTTAGTAACTCACCAACCTCTGTTTTTAACCTACCAGGGGCACCACACTATTATAGAGTGTACCAGTGGATACCACAGGTCGTTTTACTGCATTTATTCTCACCACCTATTTTTACCAGATCCACCCCACACACCCGCATTCACTAAAAGGCTTTTCTTTTAAAAGACCTCAGTCAAAATGACCCTTCGGGGGCCCGTCGGGCATTGCAGCGCCGGCCTGACGAGTAGAAAGAGCCCGGCGATGAAGCATGACATCCTTGTCCTGTGTGAGGACAACTAAGGGGCTAAATTTGGCCCTCCCCTTCGAGATTGGATCCTTGATACTGGGGATGAACCTCTGTGCCTCTCTCTTTTTCATTCTCCTTCTCTCTCATCTTTCCTGCTCTACATCTTTCCTTTTTGACAGGGTGACACCTTGCACCTTCCACATGGAAAAGTGTCCCTTATGATTTAACAGATGAAAAAGTATCACCAAGTGATTACTTTCTTAAAAGAGAAAATCCCTCCTAAAGAAACGGATAGGGGAAAGATAGACAGAATGACACAAGAACCTAAGGAGTCATTGCATGCCTGTTATGAGAGGTTATTACAGGTGTTTAAGCAGTATAGGGACTTTGAAAATATTGGTGATAAGGATATGGGACATTTTGTGTATTGGTTTGTATATGGTTTGAAACCAGAGATGATTCAACAGCACATCTTGTGTTGACAGAGCAAGTCAATTGATGAAATATTTAAATATGTGAAGTATTGCAGTGATGACATTGAGGAGAAACACAGAAAGTTAAAAGAGAAAATGATGTGGGCACAGTGAAGTCGCCCAAACTGAAAATCAGACGAAAGAGCAGAGTCAAAGTGAACAAGTGTCGAATGGTAGTAAAGGAAGAGAACGAATGAGTAGAGAGGAAGTAAAAAATAATTCCTAGTCATGTGTGTGGAAAGCATGGACATTGGAAGAACGAATGTAAGAATATTCAGAATAAAAATGGGGCAAATCAACATTTAAATCAGCAGATGCAGAATGAAGTGGTTGTGAACCAGCAACAGCAGCAACAGGTAGTTACTCCACAGTATCAGGTGCCACAAGCTCCTATGCCAAACCATGTGAACATTCAAAAATACAGTGCAAACACCGGATTTCACAGAGAAAGTGGTAAGAAAAACCCTGTGGTTTCAGAATATTTTTTCAGAATGATGAAGATGACTCAGACTATGCGCAATGATGGTGCCTGAGGGAGGAGGAAGAGAAGTGTGTGCTTGGCGCATCCTTGCCGGTATATCAGACAGGTCCATTTATTAATAGGAAAGTGGAACGTAGTGACATGACTTTTCAATTGGACACTGGTGCTACCCGGTCTGCTGTGAGAACAACTGACTTCCCAATCCTACCCCTCTCGGGAGAGACTATCCAAGTTGTAGGAGTATCAAACAAACAGATTAGAACCCCAGTTATAACACCAATGTTACTATATATTGGAAATTTTAATGATATGCATCGGTTTGTGGTGTGTAATTCAAGTCCAGTGAATTTGTTAGGGAGAGACCTATTGTGTAAGATGAACTGTACAATCTATTATACTTCTGATGGGGTTTGCTTTCCAAACACTTGACGAGGATATTGTTTACAAAATGTTGCTAGCTAAGCAAGGGACAGAAGTAGATGAGATGTTTACATTAATGACTGAGAATGAATTGCCAGAAGAATTGAAAACCACAGTGAATCCAGAGGTGTGGGATTTTTCAGGAAAAGATAAAGGGTTAATGACAAATGTTGATCCAGTGAAAATAGTGGTGAAAGAAGGTGCAGTTTATCCAAACAGAAAACAGTTCAAAATGAGTCCAGAAGTGAAAGCAGGAGTTGCTTCAGTAATTGAACAAATGATTAAGCAATGAATATTGAAAGAAATAGTAGGTAGTCCTTGTAATTTGCCAATTATGGGATTTAAAAAACCTAGTGGTAAGTACAGAATATTGCAGGATTTGCGAAAGATTAATAAGATTGTAGAGCTTTGTTGTCCGGCAGGACCAAATCCAACAGTGATCCTTTATCAGATACCATGGAATGCAAATTGGTATATAGTGATTGATTTGCGTCAAGCATTCTTTTCTATACCTTTGCACCCGGATAGTCAGTATCTCTTCGCTTTCCGGTTTGGAGATTGTGTGTTGGCATGGTGCCGAGTTCCTCAAGGGTACACAGAGAGTACCTCAATTTTTAATCAGATCTTGAAGAAGTGTCTAATCACCTCCTTGCAAAGGAAAAATGAAACACCCGAAAAAAATGTACACATACACAAATAAACTTAAAAACTGTAGAATACATGTTCACAACATGATATATAACATGCATCCGGGATATAATTAAACATAAATATAACTATAAACAATTTTGAAAGTAGAATCCATAAAAGCAACACATTTCCTATGAAATATACAAAACATTATACACAACATTATTCACACTTTAACATAAATATAATACCCTTCAACCTACAAAGTAAGCACAGTAAAATAATATCTTGTATGGAAAGCTACACAAACATCAGTACAATATAAATAAAATATTGAAATTACTCACCGTTCTACACACGCCTCCGTAGCCAGTAATCAAACAATTATATTAAAAAATAATGTAGAAAATCCCAAAATAATTCTCTATCAATTCCATTGATACCCTGAAAAATCATAAAAATAAAAAAAATGCTAATAAACTTAAATAGAAATAAAACGTGTAAAATATTTGGGAACTAAAAAAAATCCAACACACTCTTCTTTAAAAAAAAATACAGAAATAGGAATAAGAGCTAATCAAAAAGTAAAGATTGTCTGTACCTGCAACATTAACAACCCAGTACTTACCCTCCCCAGGAAACAATCAAACTAAAGAAACTAAATGATTTACAAATATACTAGGATTACAAAATCTGACTTCATTACAAGCCCCAAAATATACTTCTATCGCTAAATAATTACCCACATGTACATCTTATTCTGGTACACCAAACATGCACTAACCTGCTCTTAATGAATGCTAATATTACATTTAAGGAAAGTAAAAATATGTTTAGCCAACCTATTGTTTATTTCAAAGAAATATATAATTTAACCTTTCCAGCCATATCCCTCGACTTCTGTGCGGCAGTGACTTTTAAGAAAACCTATAAAATACACTGAATGGAAAAATAATGATGGCATCCTGAAACTGAAAGTAAATGTAAAAATATAATAATGAAAAATGTATATTTATATAACTGTTAAAAATAAGGGAAACATTCTTAAAATGTGTGCAATTTTCAAAAGTACAAAAAAGATTTCTAATAAAGTATACCAAAATATGCATTTATTACATCGCAAACATTTAAGTAAATGTAGTAATTATTCAATATGTTAAACGGCATAACAGATCCAGCATACCCAGAGGTGGACTCACCATCATCCGCAAAGAACACATCACCTGCTCTACCACCTCAGCAAAGTCCAGCCACCTGGAACACTTGGCCTTCAAACTTCAAATATCCAGGAAAACCACTCTAGGGAGAGTCCTCTTCTACTGACCACCTAGACATGGGCAACCCAGGAAACACCATCACAAAACTCATTGCCATCTTGGTACTTAACCCCAGCCGTTTCATCCTACTTGGAGACCTCAACTTCTACCTGGAAGACCACAAAGACCCCCAACATCTCCAATCTCTTCGACAACCTCAACATCCTGAACTCACCCAACAGGTGAAGAGTCCCATCCACACCACCTGACATTTTCACAACCCTATCTGCACAAACTTCGACAACATCACAATAGACTAACCCACTTCCTCACCTGAACGGACCAGTCCCTGATCATCTTCAGCCTGCAAAGCTCCCACCAAAGTACCACACCCTCCAAGACTACATGGTGAAATCTTGGAAGAAGCCCGTCCACCAGACTCGAAACCAACCACCCACAGTTCCAAGACAACCTCCCACAATCTATCACTCTATTTAGTCACTCCTCTGCTTACTCTTTAGCCTCACTCAAAATCACTGCCACCTTCAGAACAAGACGCCAAGCAAGCTGGTACACAGAAGTACCAAGCCCCACAAACACCACTGAAAGCAGCAATATTAACAGAAGAACCTTCAAAGCCGCCCTCTAACACTATCTATAGCAAATCAAAGACACCAAGCGCTCAACCCTGACTAACTGAATTACAACATTTTCCAACAGCGCAAAAGAAATCTTCACTATTTTTCAAGACTACACCTTCCTTGCTGCCAGCGCCAGCACCACCATCAACCCAACCCTACACCTCTGTAACCAGCGCATCCCCAACAAAATTAGCAATATATACAACAGCTTCTTCAGCCAACCGGGTCCTTTATCCCTTGCTGCCCTTCAACCCGATAAGACGAACCACCCACGAACCACCATGACATGCTGGCTGGAGATCTCAGCAGAAGAAACAGCCTGAACCACGTGGTCGGTGCAATTCTCACCCCAATTCTCAACAACTCCCTCACCTCTGCCACCTTCCCGGAAGCAAGCTACCATTCTCCTCCTCCTCCTGAAGAAGCCCTTGGTGGATCAGAAGATACTGGCCAACTACCGACTCATTTCCGGGCTTCCCTACCCAGCACAAATTCTTGAAAAACTCAGCGACAGATGACTATTGGACCACTTCAGCCACAATCACCTCCTCGACCCCTCTGAATAGGGCTTCAGAACCAACCACAGCACCAGAAGTACCCACATTGCCCCCACTGACAACATTCACATGAGCATGAACAGAGAGGAAACGGGAAGACTGGTACTCCTAATCTCTGCTGAAGGGCTGAAACCACCACCATCACCTTTGGAACAGCCTTAGTGCACTCGTAAAGCCAAACGGGAGCACAGTGAACTGCAAGTGCTCTTGGCCTACCTGGAAGCACAGGTAGCAATTGTGTGAATGTAGGATGGGGATATGGAAATAGGCATCCTGCAACGCCAATGCCACCATCTGGTCTCTTGGTTCCAGGGCAGACAGAACCTGGGCCTATGTGAACATTCTGAACTTGTGCTTTCAGAGGAAAAAGTTCAAAATGTGCAGATTGAGCATAGGGCGAAGGCCTCCATCCTTTTTTCGGCACCTTAAAGTAACAGGAGTAGCAGCCAGTCCTGATCTCAGATACTGTTACTCTTTCTATGGCTCCCTTGGCCAAGAGAGTGAGAGCTTCTTCATGGAGTATGAACAAGTGGGCCTCCGGAAGATGTTGTGGCAGTGGCAGCATGTCCAGGGGATAGGACAGGAAGGATACAAAGCAAACATGTTCCTGATTCTGAGGACCGTTTGGCCGGATGTGATACTCCTCCACCAGGGGAGGCAAAAGGGGAAATGTCCTCTCACTGGGCGATCATGCGTTACTGAGGGCAAATCAAAGCAGTTTTGCTACAGCTGTGGGGGAGGGCTGAGTTTTGGGAAGAGTGTTGCCACTAGGGGCCTGGACGCTGTCAGGCCTTATATCCAACCTCTAACCTGAAAGAACTGGAGGACCTCAGGCAAAACATTTGTTTTCACCTCTGCAGTAGGTAGGATGAGGTCCAACACTTCTGCCGCTTTCCTTATGGCTGTTGTGAAGGAGGAGGACTCCTCTGTTGACACATTTGGGATCGGGGAGGATAAACCAAAAGTCTGGGGTGTTGTCCAGCCCGCTGGCATCCTGCAAGTCCAAGAAAAGGTTCTCATTGTCATAGAGAGGTCCATCATCACAGTCATCATAAACTGGCTATTGTGAGGATTCTAGGCCCAAGTAGGAGTATAGGTGATAAGGCTGTGACCCCAAAGGAGGAGAATTTCAAGTCACAGAGCCCAATAAAACTATTGACTCTGTGTTTGGTAACATTAGAGCTGGCCTCGAGATCTGGAGCTGCTGTGTTGGCCGGGGAGGCTAAAGGCAGCGTTAGACGTGGTTCCGGAACTAGACTCTGTGGAAATCGGGGGCACCGGAACTGGATTTGGTGGAAACTGGGGTCGGAGGAGGGGTCAGCATCACAAAGAAATTGAGTAGCGCAGTCAGCATCAGAGGTGGTAACCCAATTGATGACCACCATGGATCCTTGGGGCCCCAAGAGCTACAGAGGGATCCGCTGAGGCACCTATGGTGGTATCTAAACACTCCTTGAGCTCAAGGAGCTGTTAAGGTGTTGCCGATGGCCCAGAAAACCTGTGATACAATGGAATAAGTGTTGGAAACAGGCCAGAAATTGGGGGCCGAATCCATGGCCTGGAGGTGGCAAAGGGCATTTTGAGACTCTGAGTGGTTGGAGTGGAGGGAGGAGGGAGAACTGTGGTCTGACTTCCTGTATTTTGTACTTTTCTGTGACTTACCTGAACTGTATGACTTTGACGATGAGGGGTCACAAGATCGGCCTTGGGAGTGAGAGCATGACCGTGCCATCTACTTCAACCAATTGCAAACAAAACAGGTGATGGACCGAATGTGGATCAATGTCACACATTCAACCCAGTCAAAAGACATTGATCCACATTCTGTCCATCACCTGTTTTGTTTGCATCTACTTCAACCAAGACAGGACCTTCTTCAACTTTCTCCCAAGTTCAGTGATAGCAAATTTGGCTTTGTGGTCTCCGATAGCTTTTGTATTTGTCTTTGCGCAGCAGTCATACGAAGCCGAGTCCTGCCTGAAGCTGAGGCACCAGGAACAGGCATCATGGACGCCTGTCACTGACGGTTGACCCTACATGGATTAAAACCAGTTGTTTTAGGAGGGGACAATCTGCACACTGAAAACTATTTTGAGGGAAGCGATCCCTATCAGTTTTGGCAGAATTCAAGAGCTCCGGATCTGCGTTGGAAGGTGCGGAAAGAAAAGAACTGACATTAGCGTGCAGAGGTGGCGGAGATACATAAATTGCCAGATCCAGTCTGGCGACTGGGAACATTCCCATGGTGAGGAATCTGCGGCTAGAAGTCTCTATCAGAACTACTATCCTAACTCTGGATCCACATACACTCGAGAAAGTCAATAAATAATGAGGCAGGCATCAAAGACACTATTCCAACACCAATTCCATAAACATCAAAGAAGGTGCATAAATAGGGGCAGGGGTTGAGACAACTATTCTAACTCCAGTCCCATAAACAAGGAGCAAGTGCATACATTTGTGAGTTGAGAATTTCTGGAGGGGCAGGGGGGTCACATGTGCTCCAAATGTACAAACGCTGTGAGAATGTAAATTCCCTTATATATGTCCCTTAATTCTTGTTTATATGCTATGGAAATGCAAATGCTATGTTCCTTACCATGTGCTGTTGATATTTCATTTTTGTGCCTGTTTAAAGACCACAAAAAACTTTGTATTAATGTATACTTCTATGCATTTTAAATGAGTTTCCATCTTCTTATCCAGATGTGCACACTGCAGATGTAAAGTAAATTGTTCCAGTAAGCGTTGTCTGGTTCTGAAGTTGACACACTGAAGCAAGGATTTCAGATAGTGGTAGAGTCAGCTCTTGCTGGTAATGCCTATAATGTCTTACTAGGCATTCTTGCTTTCTTTCCATGAGAAGAGCCTAACACCTGCTCATTAGCTCCTGCATGTAGGATTCTCTTTTATCACGTGTTCCTGTTTCCATTCACTTGCATTGCGAAAAAGTGTATGAAAGTAGCTACAAAATAGATGTATCTTAGCATTAGATGCTCCAGTTGATCAAAGGGAAAGATCAGTTGATTAGGCTATTGCCTTGCTTATTTTTGATTGCTTGTGGCAATGTTTGCATGTAGCGCTGTTTGACTGCGCTATCACGAGTGTATCTGTTTCCTTTTACAGCAGGAAGCACATACATTTGGTGGTTGAGATTTACTATTCTTATATACAAAATGAAAACCCCAGAATATATGATACAATAATTACAAGCACCAAATTCTAAACCCTCAATCTTTATAAGCAATATTAACCCTGAACCTTATGAATAAAATGTTGAAAAAAACTAAAGACCAAAATCAAATGTACACTGAAATATACACAATACATCCCAATAAAATCCAAAAACAAAAAATTACGAACACATTTGATAGTCTTGAACTTGCTAAAAGTACCGTAACATTCAAATATTATCCACCCAATCCCTCGATGTACCCATCACCCCTACAAAAATATATATATATATATATATATATATATATATATATATATATATATATGATCCCCATTATTTACAAGCATAACACAAAGTATAATTAAAAATCATTATAAAATATACATTTAAAGTTAAAAAATTACACCTGAAATAAAAAAAATTCAATGATGCAAGAAACTACTCACACCAAACCACAATATAAGCTGGAAAAAAATGGATACATTTAATTGACAAAAAAAATATAAACAACACAAAAATTATAACGATAACCATACACATTATAGTATTGTAGTTAAGCAAAAACTGTGAGCATTTGTTCCTCCTTGCTAATATTTTCATTCCATCCCATCAAAGGGCAGATTTTCTTCATTTGTGAAAGATACTACAGTGCCAGTTGGTTTGTATGAGCGAAGTTCTTTTTATTGATACATGGTTTCATCCACTTTTTGAAAAATTTTCATTTATCCATTATGCAATTAGTTCTTGCGTCAAAGGACAGAACAGCCGACAAGTGTTTCGCCCTGTTTGGCGAGACGAGTCAGGGCTTTCTCAAGGCTAATTTACAGTCTTTTTTTCATGTTTTACCAGGCAGGAAAGTATCATATACATTCACAATCACATGGTGATATAAGCATCATCAGTAATCTTGTTTGAAATTATAAAAAGCCGTAATCGTCAGGTCAGGAGTCACCGGTGACCGGAGTGGTTACGGACTGCACACCCGCCCGCCTATCGCAACGCAGGTCGGCGTTGGTAGCAGGCGCGAAGGCGGTGTCCTGTGCGTGTGGCGGTGCTGGCGAACTTCAGCGGCTGCCTGCTGGGGGTGCCGTTTGGAGACGGTGGTGCCTGCTGAGCGTGGTAAGGAGACCTCGCACAGCGAGAGAGCTGGGACGGCGGAGGCGCGACCCGTGGTGGAGGCCCGCTGAGGTGTGAACGGCCTGTGGTGCGTGTGCAGACATTTCCCTGGTGCCCATACGCAGATGCCTAGAACCGACATCGGAGCGCACTGAGAGTGTGCTGCAGTGCCAGCAGGTGCAGCAGGCCCAGATCAGGGCCGGGAGAAGACGCATTGCCCCTGCTGATGGGGCGAGCTGCCAGAAAAGGGAGAGTGAGTGGTGCCCCATATCTGCATACAGAGCTGGGAGAGGCAGGCAAGCAGCGTGAGCACAAAGGCTGAAGGTGCCTGCAGGGCCGACAGGGCAGGAAGGGCCTGTTCGGTGGCGATCGCAGTGGTGAGTGATGGCGAGGACCAGTGAGGTCGCGCAATCCGGAGAGGGGGCAGCGAGAAACCAGAGCTCACCATGTCTACGCCGCAGGTGTCAGCGGCCACCCAGGAGCCGGAGGCAGCAGGGGAAAGACCTGGACCCTGCATTGCAGTGAAGGCCCACCCTGAATTCAGCCAGCTGGCAGACCCGGCAACGGCGGAACAGCGGTGGCTCTAGTGGATAGGCAATTGGAGAACTACTTTGTGGCCATCAGAGAGAAAGATAATGCGGTGAAGCGTTCCACAATGCTCTTGATGGGTGGGGGTGATGAACTGTAGGACCTCCCGGACACTGGGGACGGCAACGACTATGAGAAGGCCGTCAGAGCCCTTAACCCGCAGTTTGACCCGCAGGTCAATCCAGATTTCGAACACTTCAAGCTCCACCAGGCTAAACAGAGGGAGGACAATACAATAGACATGTTTTTCGTATGGCTTAGAAAGCTGGAGAGCTCTTGCGTGGGGATTGGATTGACCGTCAGTTCGGGACCAGGCCACAACTAATAGTGGGGGGCCAATCCTTGGAGCTCTGCAAGCTGATATTGCGACAACCGGAGATCTCCCTGGATGACATCTTGGTCCTTGGATGGTCCCATGAGCTGGCAGATGTAAGGGCAGGCGAAATGGAGTAGGCGCTGACGAAAAAGATCTGCAAAACCACAACCGCTGTATCCTAGCCCCATCAAGGAGGAGTGAGTGGAGACTATCAGGAACACATACAGTAGGGGAGCCAGTACCACCAGTGGCAATGAGGAGCTCCAGAGCAAACAAGGGTGCAGAAACTGTCGGTTAGCGAATCACTCCCAGAGGGGATGCCCGGCTCAAGGGTGACAATGTCTCAAGCGCAACAAATTTGGATATTTCTCGAAAATGTGCCAGAGCACAGCAAGATCAGGGGCGGTCGGGCCCAAAGGCCCGAGGTTCCAACGCAGCGCAAAGGCCATCCAGGAAGTGGAAGAACTGGACAGCAGGTGCCAGAAGTTAACCGTAAATGAGGAGGACGACAACAACAACAACAACATATTTGTGGTGTCAAACATTCGAGGAATCAACGCCACAAGAGGACCAACTCCACTGTGCCAGATATGGATAGGAGACAATTGCATTCAAACGCTCATGGACACCGGGGCGTCGGTGAACATTCTAGACGCTGCGCAATATGACAGACTATGGCCCAAATCTCAGCTGGTACCTACCACAGCCAAAATCTTCACTTGATGTGGAAGTGAGGCATCAGAGCAGGTCAACACCTACGAGGTTCTATGTTACATGCAACAGGGCAGGGTTGTTGCTGAGTTGCCATACAGCAGAAGATCTATGGCTCGTAATGTTTGCGAGGTACATACATCAGTCGCAGGCAGAGGTGGTGCCAGCGGAGTTCCCCGAGCTATTCCAAGGATTGGGATGTCCGAAGGGAGTAGAGGTTCAGCTTCACATTGACGAAACCGTCAAACTGGTAACCCTCAGACATTGCTGAGTGCCATTTCATCTTCGTCCACTGGTGGAGGCTGTGCTGGAGCGCCTGGAAAAGGATGGAGTGATTGAATAAGTGTTGGGCCGACACCATGGGTGTCGCCGTTGGTCATAGCGCTGAAGCCAACACAACCAAGGGCAATAAGATTATGTGTGGACAAGAGGCTTCTCAACGAGGCGATCCGAAGGGAGAAGCACATTACGCCCACTATCGATGAAATCGTTGCAGACATCAATGGTGCGCAATAGTTCTCCAAATTGGATCTAAACTTGGGATAACAACAACTGGTATTGGCGGAAAAGAGTTGCTATATAACAACTTTCTCGACAGATGTGGGGCTCTGCCGATTCAAACGTCTGAGCTTCGGAGTCTCCTCGGCGGCCGAGGTTTTTCAAGCTGCGGTGAGAGAGGCGTTTTCTGGACTAGTGGGCGTGCTAAATGTCAGCGATGACATTCTCATCTTCTCCAAGTCGTTGGAGGAGCACCACGTTTGCCTAAGAGATACCCTAAAGAAAGTGGTGGAACAGAGTCTGACACTACACAGAGCTAAATGCGACTTCTATGCCAACGAGGTCAAATTTTTTGGATACAAGTTTTCCGCGAAAGGCCTACAGGTAGTTCCAGCGAAGGTGGAGGCTATACGGGCAGCAGCTATTCCCCAAACCCAGTCCGAAGTTCGAAGTTTCCTGGGGATGGCAAATTATTGTGGCAGATTTATACCGCACCTTGCAATGCTGTTGGAGCCCCTCAGGAAGATGACAAAGAAAGATGTGCCGTGGCAATGGACCGACGAAAAAGCCCGAGCATTCAACGGCATTAAAAGTGCACTGCTACAGGGAGCGACCGTAGCAAACTTCCAAACTGGGAAAGCGACAGAACTGGTAGTGGATGTCAGCCCAGTGGTATAAGGGGCAGTGCTGCTCCAAAAGAACATACAAGACGAATGGGTGCCTATCGCCTATGCCAGTAGAGCGCTCACGGCTGTGGAGAGTAGATACTCTCAGATCGAGAGGGCGGTATTGGCAATCCACTGGGCGTGGCAACATTTTTACACTTATCTGTGTGGTCACACGTTTACGGTGATCACCGATCATAAACCGTTGATACCACTGTTCACAGGC
Organism: Lissotriton vulgaris; assembly: GCF_964263255.1. Taxonomy (NCBI): domain Eukaryota; kingdom Metazoa; phylum Chordata; class Amphibia; order Caudata; family Salamandridae; genus Lissotriton; species Lissotriton vulgaris. The sequence continues at coordinate 1,992,780,998 of NC_141691.1, forward strand.
ACTGCCCGCAATGACCCACCCGAATAGAACGCTGGTCAGTTAAAATCCAACACTACCGGTTCGAGGTGGTATATCACCCGGGAACCAGTAACCCGGCGAACCAGGCATCCGATGGCACTTCACTCCAGGACCAAGGGAGACATTGACGAGGGGACAGAATCATTTGTGCGACAGATCGTGGAAGCGCCGTGTCCTCAGGCATTGTCCATGGAGTAAATCCAAGAGACCACCCGAAATGATGGGTGTTTTTACAAGACGTCAGGCGGACCCAACATAACCATCAGTGGAAGTGGTTTCTTCAGGGGTCTGGCAGTTTGACAGATGAAGAAAGAGAGCTGTGCAAGCTAGTGGAGATGCTGAGAAGAATTAAGCGAAGCAGGAAATGGAGTCATCCTCAGGGGTACCCATTTGGTGATGCCAGCGAAGCTCTGGAAAAGGACAGGGAACCTGGCCCACCAGGGCCATCAAGGAGTCGAAAAAACAAAGGCTCGACTTCGATCCAAAGTGTGGTTTCCGGGGGTAGACCGCATGGCTGAGGAAAAGGTTTGGGGTGCCCTGCTTGTTTGATCATGGGGTCCGATCCGCCAGTGGCTCCTATCATCACGGAAGGACCCAGCCAGACGCCTTGGTCTCAGGTGAGCCTGGATTTTGAAAGCTTCCCCGACGGAAGGCACACTGTCGTAATGGTGGACAGTCATTCCAAGTTTCCGGTGGTTGAGGTAGTAGCATCCACAGCATTTGACAGCATTCAACCTGTGCTGGAAAATATATTTGCACTCCTTGGGATGTCGGAGGAGATACGCACGGATAATGGACCATCTTTTCAGGTGTCGGACTTCAAAGAATATCTGACTCAGCACGGTATTAAACATCGCCAAGTGACACCCCAATGGCCCCAAGCCAATGGGGATGTAGAGAGATTTATGAGGACCCTAAATAAAGCGTTAAGGATTGGAGTAGACCAGGCTGAGAACCTGGAGAGTTTTCTGCATCGCTTCCTAAGGGCCTACTGGCAGACCCCACACTGTACCACCCGGTGTGCTCCTAGTGACTTACTCATGAAGCGGGCCATGAGAGACGGAATCCCTACTAGTGACCGGTGGGCCCAGGCCGTGCTGGACATGGAGCGCACCCAAGCTCAGCAGCAACGCAACAATGATAGGCCAGTCAGAAAAGGAGAGCCCAGTTGTCAGAAATACAAGAAGGTGACCACGTGGTGGTAAAGAACCGGCATCCAGGATCCACATTTGGTACGCCCGAAGGGGCGTGATCTGTGGGAAGTGATACAAGTCAAAGGATCCGTGATCACTGCTCGGGGGGCACCCAGCAAACAGCTTGCAATGCCTCATGGTTCAAGAAAGCCGGAGAGCCAGCGGAGCAGGTGGCTGAGTATGGGCCTGATGGACGGAGAGAGAGTGAGCACCCTTCTCAGAAAGCAAAAACAGGAGCCGGGCATATGCTGGAGGGGGAGCTCGAGAAGGACCCTGCAGAGATAGTGGTGGACACCTCGGAGCAAGAAGACACGAGCGTGGAGGCATACGGCAGCCCCCGAGGTAGTCCGAGGTATGGACTTAGGTTCAACCCCCAACCCAGTACACGACTCTTAGATTTCCTGTGTTGAAGGCCCGGCCAAGGGCGGGTGTCTGATTTAAGAACACTTCAAGAAACAAACTGTTATCCAAGTTTGATGTTAAGTTGATGTTGTTGGCATTCTCACCTTTCCGTGGGATAGATGGGATGTAGTAAGCCACTCGGCCACCACAATACATTGTTGCACATGCAACTCCCTAGGCTGGGCGCGGACCAGGGAGTATAAATAAAGGGTGACATCAGCGCACGTGGCTGACGGTTCGGACTAAGAATCTGAGTGGTTCTGTTTCCCTTAGCGTGCACCAGCTGTATTAGGCCTCCATTGCGGTGCCACCCGGTAACACCAATTCACCCAGATTAGCGACTGCCTAAGGTTGCATGGCCCACCATTACACCCTTATCTGGCATACTAATGGGCGGCATGAGCACATGCTGGCTGCGACGTGCACAGAGGAAGGAGGTAATTGGCCAGGCAGCTGCATAGGCCTCCCTGGAATCTGCTGGTCTAGAATGAACGTAGTGGATGGACGAGCCAATCAGGCGAGAATTGACAGGGGTGTTCAAGCCAGAGAGAGCCTGGTCAGACGCCAGTGCTTCACACCCCTTGGGTGCCCACAGGAGAAAGCCCCGTCTGGAAAGATGGAACTGGCAACATAGAGAGTGTACCCGCCGCAGCCATCTGGGCAAAAGAACCACCTGAGCTGCTAGGGACTGTTTCTCTGGGGAGTGTATTCTACAAAACCTCCAGTTCATGGTGTGATCCTGGACACGCAGGTTCATGTGCCTTTGATCCCGGGAGGAAGAGTTTAAGCGGGCATGGCTTTTCCCTAACACATTTCCTAGTTGTGTGTAAAATGTAAAGCACACATCTGCCCCAGCAACGGGGCATCTCAGCACTATATAACGCTGTGGAACCCTTCCTGGCTCTCCCTGTGAGATGCCCCTTCTGGGCACCCCCAAGGTGAAGCCAGGCATCCCAGTGTTGTTGGGGTCGTTGTGGAGATTAAGCAAGCTATTGCCCAGAGTTGCAGCGTGGGACCTATGATTAGAGTAGGCGCCGAAGCAAGAATTATGGAGTCCATGGACATTGAGCCCAAGACGAGGCCGAACATTGAGCCCAAGACCCTGCTGCGTCGGGACTTGAACCCTGGCCCCGGGTCTGATCTCTGCTTCAGAGGCTGCCGCTCTAACCAGTGAGCCACACTTCTCCACCCTTGTTCGGCCCTATTACTCTATATTGTTTTCTGCCTCCTCCTGTTGTTGGAGCCTTGGATGCCTCCCCAGACCTGAGGGGAGTGGCTAAAAGAGGGTGGTAAAACAACTCATTTGGAAAATCCAGCCTGCCCGAAGAGGTGGAAAAACGGCAAAGAGTAAGGACACGGACACAGTGGGGGTGGTAGGTAATGTTAGGTGGTGAGAGGTAACGTTCCCAATCCCATTTTCTACTGTTTGTCTCCTCCCTTTATCTCCGTCGCGAGGTTCCTGTCCTCTTTCCTCCACTCGCTGTGCTCTCCGTAATGTCTTCCGTATTTTATAACCCCTCGTTCCTTTTCCCTGCCTCTTGGCTCTTGATAACCAGCACAAACAGTTATGCGTGTGCTCCTGTTTTATTGTGGGAGTCTGTCAGATTCAATAAGCCGCTTCTGCAAAGTGCTGCATTATTAATTGCATTGATTTCCTTTGCTGTAAACCTGCTCCGCGCCCTCGCATAATCACCTCCCTGAACACAAACACCAGATCTGGTGATCTCTAGCTACCAGGGCGGAGGAACTGCGGACATAGCGCCCTCTATCCGGGAAAAAAGCCAGGCGCTGCATCTTATACCACCTCAAGGCCTAGCCGCTGGAAGTAGGGGGGCTGTAGGTGCTGCAGCACCCCCAGAACTACCATGCTGGAGTTCACAAGGTAATTGAGCAATACAGGTGCCTTTACACTTTGATTTTATTGTCACATTTCCTTTCGGTCAGAGAGAGGTCAAATGTCAGGCTGCGTCATCTGACAACTTGCTGCCTCCTATCTTAACATGGAGAATGGTGTTTTCCTTCGGACTACAAGGTGAGAGGATTTTGTAAGTGAACAATCCTGTTGGTATACAGGGAGTTTGAGATGAAAGGAGGTACGATGTCTTTTTTGCTCATAACACAGCAATTTAAATACCAGTAGATGAACACATATTTTAAACTTTATCAGCAGTTACGAAATCGCAAACAAAGCGCAGTTTTTTGTATAGTTCATAAGTTTGATATAAACAATGGTTTTAATATAATCAACAAAAACACAACGGTGGGGTAGGACCTAGGGAATATTTAAAGACCTGACTCTGGATACAGTCCCCAAATACCGAACAAATACCAAAAGTACCAGAGGGTCTAGAAAAGAGAAGAGTTCAAAGGTGACAGACACCAGCCCGACAGTGCAAAGCCCTTAAACTAACTAAACAGAAGCGTGATGTGCAGAAAACATCTCAAGTGGATGAGGAAAAAAAACCATCAGTCACCACTCGGATCCGCCCTTCATCATTTGGGATTTGTCCGGACCATCCGTGTGAGTATGTTTTATCACAGTCATAAGGAGACCAGGTGGTTGAGAAGTCTTCTTCGCTGTGCCAACAACAGTATGGTCTACCACTCGATAACAACTAATGAGTGGAAAGAATACGATGTGACTGGGGTGTGCAGTGCAGATAAATGTGAAAAACAATAAATAATGTGTAATAAAATTGGATAAGTGAGCACAGAACTAACTTTATTCAATGAATGCTCACTGGACCAAGATTACAATTTTTGTCAAAGACAGTTAGGTTAAGTGGACTGTCTAAGGTGGAACCAGGTCGACATGTTTCAGCAATTCAGGACTCCTTTGTCCTTGCTTTCATCAGGACCATATAAACAAAAACAGTGCTACTGCACGATACTGAAAAATGAAAAAGTGACAACAAAGAAATGGTGTAGGATAAACAAGTGCAAAATGTCACCTGAAGTTTCCAAAGTACGTTTACAGCTAGTGTTGTTCACATAGTCTGTAAGATAGGACGACCTCACCCCACCTGGCAGTGGCTCAGGAGAAGAGTGAAGCACCGCTCTGTCCGTCGGTACTCCGTAGCCGGCGTCTGAACGACTGGGGAGGGCTTTGCACTGTCGGGCTGGTGTCTGTCACCTTTGAACTCTTCTCTTTTCTAGACCCTCTGGTACTTTTGGTAGTTGTTTAATATAATCAAGACATTTTACTTGGTGATGTGCAAATGATAAACATTCACTGGCAATCCCAGCTGCGTTGATTGGTTGGAGACAGCAAAGCACAGGCTCCCAGTCTGTCCTTAAACGCAAATCATTGGCGCTCAGACCAATCAGGAAGCTGAATGAGAGCAGCTTCAGGATTGGCCGCAATGCAGTCTGGGAGCCTGTGCCTGGAGTGGAGAGGGGAGGAGAAGAGAAGAAGAGCATGGTATGATGCTGAAGGGTGGCAGCTGCAGGTAAGTCATTTTTGATTTTTTTTGTATTTATCTCCTTTGTCCCCCATCAACCCCCGACCCACCTCCCCGTCTCCTTTCCCTGACACGAGCCGCTCCTGTATTTAGTGTTATCAGTAAAGCTGCATGTCTGTGCTAATTTAGTAGCCATTTCAATGGAAAATGTCAATGACAGTGCACTTCTACGTCATGTGTTTGTAAAACATTGGCAACGGTGTGCTCCAAAATGCACCACTGGCTCCATATCGCACCCACGCCACTCTCCTGCTAAATGGACGTTACTCATTTCCTACCCTTGTTCTTAGAGTGATGCTTGGATTTTTCACAATCCTTTTATCCTTTTATCTTCAGTAATGTAATGGTAGCATCCCTACTTTGAAAATTGTCCCAGCACCACTGCCATAAGGAAACCCTAATTCAACTGCCGGCCCCTGCACCAGGAGCCATGTTTAGAGATACAGTGCACCATTCAATTCCGCACTAGGTGCACAGTAGGACAGTGCGCCATTTCACATCAAATGTGTTTGTCCCAGTGCAGCCACCAGCACTGGAAATAGTGCATTAGTGAAACAAATACTGGTTGTTTGAGGAAGCCAGCGGGCCTTTCTCTGGGCAGGCAGCAATGCAGCCTGTGTTTTAAAGGGGGACAGAGATAATTCTGCAGATAGGTGCAATGAGTGACAGCACACACCTGCAGGGTGATGCTCGGGGGTCCATTGGCTTTCCTTTCTACCATTTTGAGGGGCACCTTCATGGGGCGCACTGACTGTGACAACTCCAGACGGTTTCTCTGCCACTTGGGTCCGTGTCTGTAATGTTTATGACGCACAATGGTCCCTCCCACAGAAAGATAGGTAAATAGAATCATACAATTTGAGGATTTATGAACAACACATAAAACCATGATAATTCAAAAACATAAATCTTTATATTAAATCAAAAAAGTAAGTGTGATAATAACAAAGAGATCAATGCAGTGATTATGTAGTGCAAATACCAAAAAAGTAATCACAAACAGTATTAGGTCAAGAAATGCTAATCAATAATTGGCAACATCATCATTCAGGTCAGTTACTACTAAGATATATACCAATGAAAGACCAATAAACACTTGGAAGCCACTTTTGAAAATGTTGATGTTTCGACTAGGGGCATGTGGAATTTGCATAATTTCCTTTTCCATAATTACATGAAAATTCGGACAAATTATGCAACAATACACATCGTACAAGCATGGCATTTAGGGCTATATTTTAGTGTGAAAGTGTACGTTAAAAAATAGAGCAAAAAAAAGTGCCATGAACAACAGCTATTTGTGTTCTATTAGTTCGCAATGTTCCTCTCCTCCCGTGATAGGATTTTTACCCAAACGGGCATGACATTACTAGACGTGCTTAATGCACCATCGGAATGAGAGCTGGACTGTGACCCAGTGGCGGCTGGTGAAATGTGAAAGTGGTGGCCGTAAAAGCTGGGAATGAGTTTTGTCCCTCGAATGATCGAACTGTGTGCTCCTGGGCAGAGACTGCAACTATGTGCCAATTAAATTACATTCAATTAAATTGTGTAATGATTCAGTTGCACATGACAACAGCTGTTTTTAACAATTCATCTGCTTTACTGTGCAGGCTCATGCTGAATACTTTTTTTAATTGCAAAATGGTTTGTTTGTACACCATACTAAAATGCAAATAAAGACACTAGGAAAGAAAATCTGTTTTAGACTCGTAGTGATCACACGTGTTACAGCTTTAGCCCACTATTATAATTTCGGACAGAAGACCGGGTTAAGGAGGCAACATGTGATTATGTGATCTCCCTCATGATGCTCTGTAAGTTCAGTTAGTGCAGGTTCCTCTCACTAGCCTTGTGGCAGAGACTCATGTTGGGGCGTGGACAAGTGGAGCTGCCATCTATGTCTGAGGCCACTACAAAGATGAACAGTCAGTCATGTCCCCATCCAATCACGTGATTAGTTATCCCAACCAATCCACGGTCACAACAATGTCCCACTGCCAATATGCTTCCTCTACCTGTTTGGATGTGGGTATAAATGCCATAATATCTATCCCTGCTCGCAGTAAATACATTAAAAATGACATTCAGTAAAGGAGTTATTTTAAAATTACTCTTTTTTAAAGGTGCTGCTGTACTATTTATTAGGAAAAGTCTCAATTCCAAGTAGCATACTTAATGAGTTTCGATCTGCATTCAAACAGGTTAATGTCTCATTTTTGCACCCACAGGTAAAGAAGCACGATGCACTATTTGAATACAGGTGAGAAATACGATGCATCCCGTACCTGAATTCCTGAGTCTCGCTCCATACCATTTTATTATAAGTGCACCACTACGCAAAAGTATAACATGCATGGAGAGGTGTGGTGCAGCGGCCAGCGCAGCTGCCTTTGGAGCACAGAGTTCACGGTTTGATCCCCGGCTCCAGCGGCAGCTCAGCTCAGCACCATAAGACTCTGGGCAATAGCTCACTTAATTTCCACAACGGCCCCCAGCGCCTTGAGACCCGCAAGGGTGAGTAGTTTGCGCTTTACAAATACGGATTTACAAGGTGTAGTCTGGCCTGTTCTGATGGCAGGGGGCTTCCATGAGCGGTCACTCTACACAGGCTCTTGCTGTTAAGTGAATATCAAAGATCAGGTGCCTACTCTTCCTCTGATGTCATCAGTATATTAATGAGTACTCACATTACAGAAGAGCCTGCTGCTTGTGCACTGTTTTACACCCAGAGGCACTTTGCACCATCCTGTAGTGAGCGCGCCAACGTTGTACGTCACGTAGCCACGTGACGTACGGTGACGTAGGGGCGCGGTGTGTGCAGCGCGGCATTCAGAGCGCGAGCAGGCTGGGCGTAGGACATGCTTTGCGCTCCTTGTATGTAATAGCTTGAATAAAGAGGTTGACACAGTCACCCGACTCCGAGAGTTATTGGGGGAAGAAAGTGCATCATTACAGTGGCGACGAGGGTGGGATGGACACGAACAAATGGAGGAAGGAGTTCCCAACAGTCTTTGGGGGTTCAGTTGGAAGGCTCGACAAATTTGCACACAAGATCATACTCAGAAAGGGAGCAGTACCGGTAGCACACAAGGTGAGAAACATCCCGTTGGCAGTAAGGGACGACGTGAAGGAGGAGCTACAACAGCTAGAGAAAAGAGGGATCATTGAGCCGATTGCCTGTGCCGAATGGCTATCGCTGTTGGTGGTGGTGAAGAAACCCAACGGCAAGGTCCGTCTATGCGTGGACCTACGTGAGTTGAACAAAAACATAGTGGTAGAGAAGTTCCCCCTTCCCCGGATAGAGGAGATGCTGGCCAGCACGAGGGGTGTTCAGTGGTACTCCACCATAGACTTAACATCAGCGTATCACCAGATAGCATTACACCCGGAGAGCCGCAGTTTGACATCCTTCATAACTCCCTTCGGATGCTATCGATTTCGCCGCATGCCGTTCGGGCTAGCCTCGGCGGCTGCGGTGTTCCAAAAACTAATGCACCAGCTGTTTCAGGACGTCCGGGGGGTGCAATACTTCCAGGACGATATCTTGGTGATGGGTCGCGACAGAGTTGACCATGACAAGAAACTGGAGGTGGTATTGGGTATCCTGGAAAGGAAAGGCCTCACAGCAGAGTGGGCTAAGTGCCGCATAGGAATGGAAAAGGTGACGTACTTGGGCCACGAGATAAGTGCACGAGGAGTGACTCCCAAGAGAGAAAATGTGAAGGCGATCTGCGACGCACCACCACCAGCCAACAAGGAGGAGGTCAGATCTTTCCTGGGTATGGCGGAATATTACGGAAAGTTCATAGAACATTTCGCCTCAAAAACCCATCACATGAGGCTACTAACCAGAGAGAGCAGTGAGTTCCAGTGGTCAGAGGACGCTCAGCGAGAATTTGGGGTAATTAAGAGAGAAGTGGCAGGGGCGATTCCTCTGCAAGGATTTGACCCCCAAGGAAGTACAATACTCACGACGGATGCCAGTGATAAAGGACTGGGTGCAGTCCTCATGCAAGACCGAGGCCAGGGGAGAGTAGAAACAATATGCTTTGCGTCCCGCACCCTCAATGACACTGAGAAAAGATACAGTGTGATCGAAAAAGAAATGTTGGCAGTGGTGTGGGCCATGTCCCGGTTTCGGCAATTTCTGTGGGGCACCAGGTTCCGTTTGAGGACCGACCACAAGCCTCTGCTCAAGGTGCTCACATCAAGCGGACACGCAGAGGCAACGCCGAGGATCTCGAAAATGTCGCTCAAATTAATGGAGTTCCGATATGATGTGGAACACATTCCAAGGAATAGGAACAAAGTGGCGGACTACCTGAGTCGGGCGGCAGCGATGGAGCCCAGTACAGAATGTAGTGAGGCGGCGGAAGAGTGGGTCGCACTCACCGAGGACTTAGAAATGTCCATAAGTAAGCAGGAATGGAAGACAGCATATGAAGAGGATACTGTCCTGGAAAAAGTGAAGGCCCATATAATAAGGGGTTGGCCAGACAAAAGCAAGACGGAGCGTGGCCTCGTCCCCTACTTTGAAGTGAGAGAGGAACTGTCTATGGATGACCAGGGCATATTCGTATATAGAGGGGAGAGAGTCATACCCCCGGCAACGATGATCTCCCGGTTGATGGACATGTTACATGAAGGCCACCTGGGAGCGGGAAAGTTGAAACTAAGGGCCAAGCAGAATTATTGGTGGCCAGGAATGGACATAAGAGCGGAAAGACACGTAAGAGAATGCCCGAGGTGCCAGGGCGCGGACAAAACACTAAAACCGTTACGCCCTGCCCTAGGAAAAATTGATCCCCCACAAAATCCGTGGGAGGAACTGTCTATAGATATTCTAGGTCCAGTACTGAATGCACAAGGAATACAGAAGTACATATGCGTAATGGTGGATCGCTACTCCAAATGGCCGGAGTTGAGAATCGAAGAAACCATGGACACGGAGAGGATAGTGAGCTTCATGGCGGAAACTTTTGTGAGAGAGGGCATCCCAAAGTGTGTCCTCAGTGACAACGGACCCCAGTTCCGTTCTGAAAAATGGTCTCAGTTCATGCGGAGAAACGGAATAGTGACAAAACACACGTCCATATACCATCCAGCGGGAAATGGCTTGGTGGAGCGTTTCAATAGAGTGGTGATGGGCTCGATACAAGCAGCTATTTCAGATAACAAAGACTGGGAAGCAGAGATTTGGCACATGGTGTGGGCATACCGGATAACACCCACGAACACGGGCTATAGTCCCTTCCAGATTCTCAGAGGCCGGGAGCCTTTCACTCAGGACAACAGAATATGGAAAGAAAAAGTGATTAAGAGTGAGTGGTCACCGGCAGTGGTGCAAGCCAATCTGAAGAGAGCACAAGCGGTGTACACCAAACACTACGATGCAAGGAGGAATGTAAAGGACACGGCTCTAGAAAAAGGAGAATGGGTGAGAGTAAGACTGCCCACATTGCAGAAAAAGGGTGAAAGCAAGTACAGCAAGCCCCTATGAGTAGTGGAAGTCAAAGGCAGGGCGGCCTTGCTGAGCGATGGCAATGTGTGGTCGCAGGACCGCATGGCCAGGTGCAACAAAATACTCAGCTGGAGAAGCAGTGGAAATGTAGAAGAAAGTGAGAGCAGCAGTGACCACCCCTGTGAATATGGGGGAGAGGACCTAGACATTGGAGAGAGAAGGCATGAGGATCAAGAGGCGAGTGGAGAGCAGCAGAGTGAAGAAGACAGAAGCCAGAATGAGCCTAGCGCGGCTGCGCTAGGGAGCGGACAAGGAGAAGAAGCAACTACTGCCACGTCCCCGGTAAGACTGACGAGAAGGGGCAGGGCGGTGGTCCCACCAGCAAGGTTCAGAGACTATGACATGAGTCAGGACTTGTACATATAGTTCGTTGGAAAAAGGGGAGATATGTAGTGAGCGCGCCAACGTTGTACGTCACGTAGCCACGTGACGTACGGTGACGTAGGGGCGCGGTGTGTGCAGCGCGGCATTCAGAGCGCGAGCAGGCTGGGCGTAGGACATGCTTTGCGCTCCTTGTATGTAATAGCTTGAATAAAGAGGTTGACACAGTCACCCGACTCCGAGAGTTATTGGGGGAAGAAAGTGCATCATTACACATCCTTCTGTCATACCAGACGCTTGTGAGGAGCTGATGAAGATAGCACAGGTGCACGTAGTTGTATAGTAAGAAGTGTTCTCACCCGAGCCTTCCGCTGTGTCTGCAGTGTATACTTTGCGCGCCAGTGCTGGTTTCCCTCCTGAACAATAAACAGCCAACACAAACACCTGTTGCGTGCTGATTATCACGGAAATGAAATCGGAGCTGCATAGACGAACTCTTCCACAGCCCAATTCCCCAGCTTCCATTGTCCAAACAGGAGGCTTAACCCCTTCACTGCAGTGGCTATTTTGCCACAGTGCTAAGGGGGCGGGGCGGAAATGCGGCGGGCGCATGCTGGTGACGGAACCGCTCCGTCACCAGCTTCGGTTGTGCTGTGCTTATGACGGAGCGGTTCCGTCATGGCCCCGCCCGCTCAATAGAACGCTCAGCGCAGGCGCAGAATTCGCGCCGCGCAGGAGCGTCGGGCGGGCCTTGACGGAACCGCTCCGTCATCAGCACAGCGCCACCGCGGCTGATGACGGAGCGGTTCCGTCATCAGCAGGGGAGGGGTTTAACAGTGGTGCAAACATGAAGGGAGTGCTACAGTTGTTGCCACCCACTTCACTTTGTCGACGTAGGCCCGCCCTGCCCCTTACCATTTAGTTCAATGGCACGCTGCTGGAAACACATGGGCTACAGCATAAGTGCCTCATTTAAAAGTTAATCATTGCCGCCTTCCTCTGGCCCCTCCCATCATACTGACACCACTCTCCTCATGCGGACTTTTCTCGGACCTCAAACCTTTCTTTAACCCCTTCCGTGCTCCCGTCGGTCCCTCCCTGGTGCTGCAAACGGCCGTCGCAGCCCCGCCCACCTTTTAGAACGCCCACACCGTGGCGGAATTCCCGCCGCGGTTAAGGTGTTAAAAAAAAAGAAACTAGAACTTGCATGAAGCACAGAGTAGTTAATTTAAAGCTGCTCCACATGGTGTACATTCTATCTCTTCTCCCGGATGCTAGCAGGGCAATGCCCCTTTCGCCCTTTAAAACCAGCTGCCACTGCTGTGACCTGTTCAGAGGACCGTGCATTCATAACAATGAGGTATTATTTCAATTATGTGAGCTAATAAATTCATCCTGCAACACGGTGCAGGCTCAGAAGAAAAATGCTTCTTCATTTACATGGTTTACTCCGAATACACGAGCAATAGCCCTCGCCCCTGGACAACACATGCGCAGGAGGATTCGGACTCGTCTCTGACCTCAAACCTTTCTTTAACCCCTTCCATGCTCCCGTCGGTCCCTCCCTGGTGCTGCAAACGGCCATCGCAGCCCCGCCCACCTTTTAGAACGCCCGCACCGTGGCGGAATTCCCGCCGCGGTTAAGGCGTTAAAAAAAAAAAACTAGAACTTGCATGAAGCAGTGAGTAGTTACTTTAAAGCTGCTCCACATGGTGTACATTCTCTCTCTTCTCCCGGATGCTAGTAGGGCAATGCCCCTTTCGCCCATTAAAACAAGCCGCCACAGCTGTGACCTGGTCAGAGGACCGTGCATTCATAACAATGAGGTATTATTTCAATTATGTGAGCTAATAAATTCATCCTGCAACACGGTGCAGGCTCAGAAGAAAAGTGCTTCTTCATTTACATGGTTCACTCCGAATACAACTGGGGGAACTCCCCATTCTTATTGTGCTGGTCCAAAATATGCACTGGTGTGATGTAGATTATAGAAGGTGCCGCACAAGCATCTGCAGCCTGCTGTATTATACCAAGGTACCTTGTGGGTACAGGAAGCGGCTGGACGCACCTGTTGTGCCCTTGGGTCACATACTCTCTTATGACCCCATGTATCTGACTATAACCACTATTACCTACAAGCCTACACAAGTGAAATTCAAGGGGCTTCGGTGAGTAAGCTGCCTTCTAGGATTAGTCCCTCATATATACATTTCGAAGGAGCTGCTTCCCGGCCTAAGCAAATATCTGCTGACATCACTTCACCAAATCAAAGAGAAAGATGAAGAAACATTCCTCACCCACTGACAATTATGAGATAACAGAAAGTGACATCTCTCAACCTATAACTCCAGGTACTGGGTATTGGTAGGTTTTCAAAAACCAATCTAGAAGTCATAATTCTTTTTGAAACGTCAACTCAGTGTGGTTGCTTCTTACACTGGGGGTGCAAGCAGAAAAACAGGGACAACAAACATTACCTCTAATTAGCCCTAAATCATGTCCTTAGCTAGGTAAAATTGCAATGGTAGTTCTCCGACTTCAAACACACAAAACGTGATGAGAGGAATGTTTGCAAATAGTCTAACCACTGTCAATCGGTCAGGCAGCATTCCACCCCATTGTTTTTTTGCCCCATGTGGAACCTCAGGTTAGACCCAGCCATATGCAAATCAGCCTTGGTCTTGCCCCAGTAAGAACAGTCTAGCCCGAACTACAAAGCCAGGTCCTCTGTTAACCAGAACACAAGCAACCCAAACTGATTACGCCCTACTTGGGCATTTTCAGTCGGGTACAGCTTGGTTTCAGCAAACTAGCCTTAGTCCCCGATTAAGAACAGTGCATCCTTAACTGATTTTCCCATGTGTTGACTGAAGTGAGGGGTTGGCATAAATTACATGTGGTTTGTATTATAAGGTACCAGGACGATGACAGAAGCCTCTGTGAGTGACAATCCCTTCAATCATTGGCTTAGGGAGGGTTGTCCACCTGCCAAGTTCATTCTCCAGGCTATATGTGCAAGGTGTCTCTGTGGGAGTTGAATGTATAGTGGTACCCACGCTGAGATAGGTATAGGCAGGCCTGAGAGGCATGGGTTAGTATGACCTTTGGGCAAGGATCGAGAAAAGAGATTAATGTGCACCAATTATTCACCCGTAATCTTCATTACTCCGATTATCATTCTGCATCCTAGTACTTAGTAACTGAGGTGTATCTATCTTCTCATACACACCACATGACACACTAAAATTCCACTTACTCCCGTACCCTTCATCCCCACCTCTAATGAGGGCTATAAAAGGGGCGGAGACCCTCAGATCTACCTAATATGTCATAACAGTAGAGATTGTCAACCTGGGAGGGCGGGTGGTCCATTAGTACTGGGACGAGAAAGAATAATTGGAATAATGAAGATTATCTGTAAGCAATCAGTGCATTATCCCCAATGCTTTTTCAGCCCACTCACTAATTGAGGATATGCTAGAGTAGTAGTCTCACAACCCGATCATTACTGAACTCCAACTAACTTGGCAAAGATATAATTACTAAAGGTAATGACAGAAGGGACACAATAGTTGCAGGACCCACAAGGATCGCTGCGCACCCAAGACCGGTAATAAAGGAAGAGGCCCACTTAGACATATAACTCATTTTGTCTAGGCCAAACCAATCAACGACAAGTCCCAAAACATCTGAAAAAGAGAACTAAAGCCTAGAACAACCAGTCCAGGGCTCGAAAATGGAGTCTCAGCAGACGTGAAGAAAGAATATCATAAGAAAGAATCTATACTTGTCACTCCAGTACATAAACATAGATTCCTAAGAGAACCATAGCCAACCCATATCCTATCTGAATTGACCACATCATCACCAGCACAGCATACCTGTATAAGAGAATGACTAAGAAACATTTTTAAAGGAGACAAAGCCCTACCAAGGTAATGGTCTTGCAGCCTAGTAGTGGATCATACTTAGCAAAACGAAACTAGTTAAGAGACCCAACCAGTCAAAACCTTTAAATGTCCCACCAAGTTACAACAACCTGCAGTCAACGTTGATTGTCATCACTATTATTCAGAGGCGTAGCTAGAGCTTGTGGCACCCGGGGCTATCCCTCAGATTGCCGCCCATGGAATCCGCAGTCCTGTGATTGTGTGAGGAATTTTGAATCTCACCTCACTGTCAAATTTCGGGCACAAATATTTCTCACATGTATCATTGGAATGCTAGTTTTGATTGGTTTATTAACTAGAGCAAGTAAGTGTTAACTATCTGAACTCGCAGTTGTAGAGGGCTGCGCACAGCACCCCGCAGCCACTCAATTATACCGGTGGGATTTAAAAAAAATACTTTTAAACATATTTGTCAGCCTGCCTGACTGTGACCGCTATGTGTGTCTCACAGGCTCTCCCGAGCCTTGCCCAGAAATCATGCTGTCACGCACATGTTCACTGCGGCGGCCGGAGTCCGTGAGTCAGCTGACTCTAATGAATTTATGGTATAGGCCTGAGGCAACTGAGATTTGTGTTAGGGCCGCTCACACCCTGTTATAGTCTGGGTCCAGGTCCCATGTGGGGCAGAGAGAGCAGCATGGAGTATAGTGATTCTTCTCTCCTAGTTTATTATTTGAGCTCTTTCCAAACAGCCGCAAAGCCACATGTTCACATGTTCACCGACAGGTACTCTCATCAGCTTACGTCGTGACTGTCACTCGAGACAGACTACTTTTGCACTTACCTGCGTGTATCTGGTTCTGAAGGTGGGGTGTTGGATTTAGGGGTCTTTCAACACTTGCTGTGCTGCAGGCTTTAAACCGAAATGCAGGGTGGACTGAAGGCCCGCCTACACACGCATTTCTGTTTTACAAGGAACATTCAAACTCACAGTCAGGATCCTTGTGCACTTGGGAAGAAGATGCAAGAACGGGCCCATTGCACGAATAGCTGGACTTCTACACAGGGGAGTCTGGGTACAGACATGATGTATGCCCACAAACACTGCCACTAGCCAGCAACTTTCAGCAAAAGGGTTATGGAGAAATGCCATGCACAGACTACAGAGCAACAGAAGGGTCACAATTCTGGAGTCTGAGGAGTGCTAGATTTGGAATATGAGTGGTCCTGTTGATTGAGGACACCAACCTCCCTAGCAGCCACTTAATTTGGCAACGATACCGCTATACATAATGTGCTGACCGACAGGGGGACGGGGGAGGCTGTGGCTTTGGATGATGATAAGTGCGTATACCACATTCACGTATACACACCTAATATGCCTAACACAGAAAAAAATCATGCTACTTTGAGGCAACAAACAGCATAAATATTTTTAAAAACTGAACCTACAGGATTAAATCTGTGCATTCAGATAAAACAATCTACACACAGACGTGCCTGGTGGAACTTTAGAATAGGCCTTGGTATACATGATTTTTTTAGGTGGAACCCCCGCAATCAGGGTTGAGGGGGCCGCTCTGTGTTTGTCAGGCTAAGGGCTCGTTTCACACAGAATGTTACACCGACCTGTCGAACCCCCAAGTAGACGCACCGCGCTCCGTGAATACCGATTAACAGTACTCTCATAGCTGCCAAGGTTTCAGATTGGTGTGACATTTTCATAATTTCTGTGTAATTATGAGTGACATTTGAACGATTACGAGTGACACTTACGTGCAAACAAAATCAAGCACCGAAGACGAGTGAAAAATAAATATCAGAAATTACACCCATTTGAGCAATGAGAAACTCCAAGAATATCTTTAAAGAAACGCTACAAAGCGCCAGAGACGGAAGCACAATTCACTAACCCAGTGCCCTTGTAGCCTGATTGTACTGTTTAACAAGGTGAGTAACATCGACTGCTGGGCCCCGGGCTCCTCCTTGGCAATCAGGCACAGGAACGTTGCTTAGGCTGCTGTATCCCACATGGGACACCTGGGGCCGAGGAGTCAAACAGGATGTGGGAGGCCCCAACACGGAGCTCACAGCTGCCAGTCAGCCTTTACTGAGCAACAGATAAAGTTAGCATGACAAAAGTGCACTGTTTTAGTACAAATACTGCAGCTCACTCAGGCCTGTCACTTACGTGACAGTACGGAGCATTATTATAATTAAAAGCTGTTAGCTGAGCACACCGACCCCGTTGTCGTCCAGCATGCGATGCCGCCTGCTAATAACAAGCCTGAGTAAGAGTCTGCATGGCTCTCCAAGTAAAATAAAAATGGTTTACCATCATTCCAGAAGTGCTTCAGTAAAAATTACCGCTGCTCACTTACTTGGTAGAGTTGGTACTTGATGTAGGAGGCCTCGCGACCCGGTGGGCTGGGGAGATGGCGAGAGCTGTGGCAGGGGCGGCTCTAGGCTCATGGCGGCCCTGGGCAGGGAGCGTAGGTAGGGGGCCCTGGAAGAGGGGGTCCGGGTGGGGAGGAGCACGGATGCCAGTGAAGAAGGGGGGGGGGTCAGATTGTTTGCAAGTGGAACAGAGCTGGAGGCCGCCAAATCCCTGCCAGGGGCTGCCACGCAAATATGTATCCATCCTCAGAGGATTATTATATTAAGGATATATATTGGCGTGGCGGCCCCTGGGGGGTTCTCCAGTGGATCAAAGAATCCGGACTGACCCTACACAGAGAAAAGGGCCAATTTTTAAAGAACAAGATCATTTTCTTTGGCTACACGTTCTCGGACCAAGGAGTGGCCCCACACCCCGACAAGGTGCGAGATGCACAGGAAGCCCCCGCACCGTCCAACATCTCAGAAATAAGAAGTTTCCTAGTAATGGTGAACTTTTGCGGGCCTTTTGTCCCAGATTTGTCCAACCTCATGAAGCCCCTTAGGGAACATACAAAATCCTCCACCACATGGCAGTGGGCCCCGAACATGAACAAGCCTTCAAGGATACTAAAGCAGCCCTGTTAGCAGACATGATACTGTCGTACTTCGACCCGACCCGATCCACTAACGTCGCTGTGGATGCCAGCCCATATGGGCTCGGAGCCGTGCTCACACAGTTGCAAGGAAATGGAGAGTGGACCCCGATAACATACGCGAGCCGCTCCCTGACAGACACAGAACAGAGGTACTCGCAAATAGAACGAGAAGCAATAGCCTTCCACTGGGCCTGTCGGCACTTCCACGTCTACGTGTACGGCCATCCATTCACGGTGTCCACAGACAACAAACCCCTCATCCCCCTGTTTCAAGGGTCAGCATCCAAACCTCCACCGAGGATTGAAAAATGGATCCTTCAACTGCAGTGGTATGACTATCGAGTGGAATACAAACCAGGTTCATCCAATCCAGGGGACTACCTTTCAAGGCATCCCAGGACGGCCACCAAAGCGGAAGAAGAGGATGCCAAAGACACTGAAGAATATGTCCGACTTGTATCGGAAAGATCCCGACCACTTCCCATGAGTCTCGAGACCATTGTAGAAGCCAACTGGAGTGATGAATGCCTGCAACTGGCCATAAGTGCAGTCCAATCGAATCACTGGTGCATCATTCAGTCCACCATGACCAGACGGACGCAGCAAGCAAAGACTGTCCTGGAGTCAATTGTGCGGGTCAAGGATGAACTTTCGGTCAACAGCAGTGGTTGTCTGCTCCGAGGCCCGCGACTGGTGATCCCATCAAGTCTGACTCAACAAGCAGTTGACCTCGCACACCGGGGACATCAAGGCATGGTAAAGACCAAGAGTCAGCTGAGAGCCAAGGTGTGGTTCCCAGGGATGGACCCACTGGCTGAACAAACAGTCAGAACATGCTCATGGGGCCAAGCATCGGGCCAATCGGATCGCCCTCACCCCGTCATCACTGAAGAAAACCCCCAACGGCCATGGGAGTGCGTGAGTGTGAATTTTGGTCACCTCTCAGATGGACGCTATGCACTGGTGATTATCGATGACTACACAAAGTACCCTGAAGTTGAGATTGTGGGAAGTCAGACAGCCACGAAGGTCTTAACAAAACTCGAGAAGACCATTGCTACCCACGGAATATTCTGAAGACAGACAACGGTCCACCCTTCCATGGACAAGAGTTTGCAGGCTATCTCAAGGCCTGGGGGATTCAGCACCTGAAAGTGACCCTGCGCTGGCCTCAAGCAAATGGGGAAGTAGAGAGGTTCATGCGTACTCTCAACAAGGTAATACGCATCGCGCATGCCGATGGTTCACCGCTCGAGAGGGCTATACACAGTTTCCTGAGAGAATACCGTTTGATGCCCCATCTCATAACCGAGGCAGCTCCGGGACTGGCAAGCATGGGCCGAGTAGTGTGAGACACCATCCCGCATCAACCAAGCTGGACCACGTCTCAGATTGATGCTGGAAAGGTCCTAGCCAACAGGACCAGCTCTAATGACCAGGCCAGCACTGACCGACGAGCCCGGATGTCAGTCATTCAAGTGAGAGTCATCCGCTGAACCGGCACCATGATAACAGCCAGAACAGGAACCGAGGAAGTCACACGCAACATCTCTTTCTTCAAAAAGGTGCACAACGGAACTCCGGACCTGCAATTCTCAGAAAACCTGGATGCCAGACCACATCAATCGCCAGCGGAGGAAGGCCCAGATGGTGATCAAGGGATGACCCCCATTGAAGATGAGAACCGATTCGACCAGGGCACCCCTTCACTGCCGGGAACACAAGTTGGAGGTCTTTCCAAGTTCTCCTGTGAGATCCCCTGAGAGCGAAGTATCGCAGGGATGACCCCATCATTGTCATCATCACGGGGAAAGCAATCCAGATATGGCCTGAGAAGAAACCAGGCTCCTCATCCCGGATGGCTGACTTCATGGTGTGACGGACCTGGGACTGGAATTCTAGTGCCTGGTAACAGATGTACATGATCACTGTTTGTTTATGGTTTAATAAAGGTTGGAAGGCATGTATTGTTCTCCAACGCGGGGGAGCGGTGCAGTTTACCCGCGTCAGAGATGTTACGCTAGCGCTGCCGCGTGTCGGCATGCGCCAGCTATAAATAAAGGGACGTGGCCTGGTGAAAGCAGTCGGGGCCACACAGTGAGCAAAAGAAGGTGTCCCATTTATTTATTGCAGCCCAGCGCTGATCACACGTGCAGCCCTATCTCTATTACACAGCAGACCACCCCCACCGCCCCCCTAGCTACTCCACTACTATTATTAGAATACTGTTTAAGAGTAGTAAAGGAAGTCATTCCATGGCAATCTATAAAAAAAGAATCAGTCCAACTCACATGCGTGAATACGGAACCCAAGAAGAAAATATGAACATAAAAAGGTGAAACCATGATTTTTAATCTAATCTCTGACTTGCAAGACCAATGGTAATGTTTCACATTGAGAGAAGTTGGCCTCAAAATACATGCTAAAATCTTACCTCTAGTCAAACTGAAAAAGGTTGAGGGAACTGGCAACATGCCCAGGATTCATACCTCAAACACCAGGACCATCAAGGAGTGTATGAGGAGATCTGAATGCCCAAGATTTCCCAGTTCAACAAGAAACACTCTCACATTTTTTATTTGACAAAAGCCCAACACCCTATACACCTTCTCAACCTGAAGTAAAACCCAAGACAAATACAAATCAATACTGATAACAGTAGAAGCATAAAAGGAGATTGAAGCAGTCAGGATATAATTCACAAGTCTCCAAACTGCACCAGGTGCTATCCAGGAGGAAAAGGTAGGCATGGCCCGATCTTCCATATTTAAAGCTGACCAGGAAGATGAAAATACACACAAACAAGATCAAAACATTCCAAGGCCAAACCCAGCAGAGCAGGTAGTAGAACAGTAAATCATTCTTGATTCAGGCTTGAAAACTCACAGAAATCATACTGATCACAATCCAGCACTTCTCCGCTTCCACTAAGGATGAATTCCCCGGGAAAAAACAAACAAAAAAGCCACCTTGTTAAAAAATCAAGCCCAGCATAAGAGCAACTAGAATGACCAAGGGTTTAAGGAACCTTGGAAAACACTCAAAAACAAAATACATTTTACCCAGTGCACTGCCTTCTATGTTCAGCAGGATAGACCATGGAAAGGCAAAGTGATCAAATTCCAGCACCTGAAACTCCAGCCTATCGGCTAAAAGACGTAACCTGATAGTCTGAGAGATAATGGCCAAACTCCTAACTCAAGAAGGTGTAGTAAAAGATGACATGAAGACTGTAACCCAATGATTCATCTTGATGCCCAGTACGACAAGTCTAAAAGAAGCTAAAAGCAATCTGGCTTGAACTTCAACCCCGAGTACAGCAGGTACATATGAAGAAATCTAGTGAATGAAAGATTAATCAACAAACTACAGAAGTTAATAGTGAGATACTTCCAGCCTTAAGCAAGCAGACGCATAAAACGGAATCTTAAATGATGGAATAATCCACAAAAAAGCATAAACTTATTTCAAGCTCAAACGCAGCAGAGGCATAACAGGAAACAGCGAAAAGCAGTGTTAATTCATGTTTACCAAAGATAAATGTAAACTTGTTCCTATTACGAGCCCAAGCCTAGCAGGGAGGCCCAGGGAACTTGCCAGACAAAAGGTTAATTCACAAACTGCTAAAGTAAAACAATAAGATAGTTACACCCTCCAGCCCAATTCCAACAGGGCCATAAGAGGGAACTGCTAAATGAAGGATCAATCTGCTTCGTTAGACCAATAATTAATCCACAAAAATGCAGTAGTCAAAAGTAAAATAGTTACAATTTTAAACCCAGCAAGGGGTCTAAGATGGAGATTGCTATGGAGTGATGGCAGCATGCTTTCCTAGGTGGAGATGCAGGCTCAATGCAATTTGGCACCTACTGAGGTTTTCAGGTATTTACAACTCCAGCATGCCCTTAAGGCTCACATCCCTAACGGCGCCTCTATTTCAGACTGCTCTCCCCTAGAACACAGAGTCCTGCTGAAGCACTACCCCAAAAAAAATCTCCTTCATCTATGTTATGTTATGTTATTTTATGTTAATTAAATTTATACAGCGCAAGTATACCCTCAGGTGTCTAGGTGCTTCTATAAGAAACCAAAAACTATTCAGACAATACCCCTACCACACTCATGAGAGGGAGAAGTTGGGGAATGTGATGACGTGGAGTGGGAAGAGGCACCAGGAACCTTTCATGAAGTGGCATACATACAGGGTTTCAATTGATCTGCTTACGTACACTGCACTGCTCTTACTACTCACGCACCGCAATCCGGGCCGTGGGCCGCTCTCAAACGGATCATTGTCTCCCGGCCTTTTGGATAGAACTACGGAGCATTAAGGGAGCGGTAACAGTGGTGGCCCTACAGACATGGCAAAAATATGTCTCCGTAATCAGAAAGATGCACAGCAATGTTTTGTTCTAGATCAAACGTTCTTTAGTTGATTAATATTTGAATTTGTTTAGTGGTGCTCAGCAAGGAGGCGTCGAGGGCCCAACGGCGTCAGAATAAATGCTTAAATGTGAGGCTAGAGGGACTCTAGTCTCATCCCTTGGTTGGCACACACATAATTGTCTTTCCTTGGATCAAGAAAACGACTTCCATTCAATGTTCATTATTGTTCGTTTTATTTATTTCATGGTCAGGTATATTGAGTTTAGTAAATCAATTCAAATTTCTTCCAAATCATTGTCAACAATATGAAAATCAGGCACTGTCTTTTTAACGTGTCCAATGCATTTCGGGCATTGATGGCATGCCCTTCGTCAGGGAATTGACACTAGGAACAATATTATAGACAAACATTAATATAAATGATAAAGTGTGCAATGAAACAAAACAGTTCGTTGTGTAGTAGCATGTAAATGGTTGTACAAGATCATGCACTGGCTACTAAAATCCAAATGTGTAAAGACGAGAATATTTAACCAAAATGTGAAAAGGTTAACTCAGAGTGTGTACATGCTGGGGTAAAAGGGTCAGAATGTCACTTACATGCCTGTCGTTAGTTGGTTGATATGAAGTCTAGAAAAAAGGCAGATAGACAAAAGGTACCGTCAGCGCCTGTTGGCAAAAGTGCACCGTCGCGCACTCCGGTTTATATTCAAGGGGTAATGGAAACTGACCTGAAAGGTTGTAAAGGAGGTAAATCTGTCCGGTACTCGTCTCCGAAAAACGCCGGTAGGAAGGATGGCGCTCATATAGAGGCTTAAGCACAGAATCCAGTTTGAACCATGAGGATCCAGAGCAGCGCTCTCTCTGACTTTGAGGGACAATTCTGCGAAGCTTGAGCTTCCACTACAACTTATGTAGCTACTTTTTTGTACTTGTATTATTTGGAAGGGGTTCTCCACCCTAAACATGGTGTACACAAATGTACTATGATGCACTGCTGCTAGATCTCAGGAAAAAAAACATGAGACAAGAGACTTTTGGCTTTGTCAATGCTTGTTTAAAAAGACGGAGATTGCTAGAAATAATCCACAACTGTAGGAGCTAAACGTAAATTAATTCCAACCTCCACCCTAAGCCTAGCAGGGGCATAAAAGAGAGCCTGTTAAATCTAGGATTACACACAACTGCATTATCTAAAAGTAACTAGTTCTAACCTCAAGCACAGCCTGGGTTTAAGAGGGAAACGGAAAAACCCAGGATTAATCGACAACCGAGAAGCTAAAAGTAAACTAGTTACATGGGTTCTAAAACCTCAAGCTCAACAGGGGCACTAAGGGAGACCAAAAATGACATAAGTTCCCAGTCAATGCGCTTGAGCCCCAGACCGAGCAGGTGCCAAATAGGATAAACCGATTTGCCAAGGATTAATCTACAAATTCTAGACTTGACAGAGCAAGTCTGCTGACTAACACTCCACACGTCATACCCAGCCGGGAGTATCGCAAAGGTACAAATCAGAGGATTATACCTCAAGCCTCAAACCATTCAAGAATCTAAAAGGAGGCTAGATTGAATAGTCCACGAGCAGCAGTGACAGTGACCAGGCCAATTTATCCCAATCCTAGCATATATATAATGAGGTGACACCAACAGAGCCTAGCACCACAGTGGAGATTATTATAGAATGCCGGACACTCAAATGACTAACATCCTGGTGAATTAAAGGCTAAGGGGCAGATTTACAATTACTGGCGCATCCCTGCATATCGGCTGGGATGCACCAGTAATTGTGCGCCGCAGCTCCGCCACCCTTGATGCGCCGCATTTACAATGCGGCGCACCATGGAGCAAAACTGGCAATGATGCGCCATGCATCTGTGCCGTAAAAGCGGCGCATTGCTGGAGTTGCATCGCAAGCGTGACGCAGCTCCAGCAATGATCAGGGGGGCCCTATGTGCACAATGCTGCGTCAATCCTTACGCCTGCCTCAAGCAGGCACAGGGTTTTGACGCAGCATGGGCCCAAAAGTGACTGAGTGAAATCTTGTAGATTTCACTCAGCCACTTTTGGGAGGCGTTCATGTGCCGGAATGCCCCCCTTGCGATGGTACGCCACTTCTGGTGCAGGGCTTTACAACGGGACGCATCTGGGAGATGCGTCACGTTGTAAATACCCAGCACCATGGCGCATCTTTAGCGCCGCTGCTGCGTCACAAAAGTGACGCAATGGCGGCGTAAAAGTGGCGCAAGGGGCTTTTAAATCCGACACTTTGTTTGCATCAGACAGTATACATCACCACTCAAAAGTGCCACATATTCAGCACTTTATACAAGCAAAGGATGAAGTCGAACCACCGTAAACCAAAACTGCCCGACTCTGCGAACCATTTAAAATTCCTCTACCAGGTAGGAATGCTTAATTGGGGAGCGGATGGATTCACCCTCCACCTTGTAACTCAAAACCTAGCTGGGAGTTTACAGTCAAGTTGAAGTAAAGGGTTCTGAACGAACAGCTATTTCCCTACATTAGCTGCAGACCAGAGATACAATAAAACCAATCCCCAGTTCACAGCACAACAGAGAGCCAAACAAAGGTATCTTAGAGAAATAAGAGCTGGCACACAATGCCATATACTATCAAACATATTCTCGTGAACCCAGACTCTAGAGATACACAGTGAAAGGCAAATAACCTAAAAATGAAACTCAAGATAATCTAATTAGCTGCTGTTATTTCAGAAGAACACCAAGGACAATAGGGATTGTGGAAACAACCTCACCTGAACCCAACTGCTAGGAGGGTATCGTCTGTATACATTTGTTTCCCATGTTCATGACTAAGTAGAAAATCTGAGCTCAACATAAACGGTTTGCAGCCTTGCCAAGTACCACTCATCAGGGGTTAGTGTTATACTCTAAGGTTTGCATTCATATGAAAATCAGCCTAGGTCCTCCTAGCTGCTCAGCCAGAGTGAGAGATGGTGACGGAATGTTGGTGAGCCTGTGATGAATGGAATGCCTGGGTGCCTGTGTGGATGAGTGGTGACAGTTGGAGTTGGGCTGAGCAGCTAGGCAGGCTGCTCCTGGTGGGGCTGGCACAGGAGATATTGGAGCTGGATTAAGAGCTGTACTTGGATGATCCCTGTTTGATGTTACAAGACATGGATTAATAAAGAAGACTTCAAGAAACTTACAACCTGGCTACTAGTGTCTTCATATACAAAGTACAACATATTTTTGGCGATGAGCGGACTTGGACCCAAGCGTACTTAAGTACTGAACAGTAACCAAGAGACTACTAAGAAAAGATTGTAACCAGCGCAACTACAAAAGAAAAAAAAGGAAAGAAAAATACATGAAGCAGAATGGAGTAAAAGGCATGTTAGCCCCACCAGTGTCCTGTCATCGAACGGCCCAAACCTGTGTCCTGCCTGATCTTACTCCATGGACTTGACCACAGGTATGGTCTGTTTGTTAGGGTATGAATGTTCTGACTTTCACCCTACCACTTCCCTTTGAATCTGCTGTATGGATGTATCCACTGCGCAAGGGAACTGTGGCTGATCATGATATGAGTTATGGTCTAACTCAGTGAAGTGATTTCAATGCGGCTCTCGGGAACAGATGTTCCCGAGACGCATTGACGGCCTTGACTCGATACCGACTGATCCTGTACCCGTCCCATCCAACTCTCGATCGCATTTACAGATGTTCCCGAGACGCATTGACGGCCTGGACTCGATACCGACTGATCCTGTACCCGTCCCATCCAACTCTCGATCGCATTTACGATCGCCATGACCGGCCATGATTCCTGGTGACCGCTCGAAACCCGTAATACTACCCGGGCTCATTGACCAAGATTATTATGCTTCATGAGGCTTATAACTATAAGGCATTGATGTAATGTCCTGATGATGATCCCAGCTATCTAAATGTGGGATCGAAACACCGTCGACCAATTCATGTGCCATATCAGTGTGTAAACCAAGTACTGTGTTGATGTAATGGTGCATCTTTGAATATCTGTTCACATTGAGATCTAATGAACAACTGAAGCTTTTTTGCCTAAAAAGCCCTTTCTGTCTCACTTTGAATGTACTAAAGTGTTCTTGTATAATTGAGGTACAGGCTTGTGCCCCACATTGTGAGAGTTTCGAAGGATATTCTCTGTGTATTTTTGTTTTATACTATAAATATACTTGCTGACCACTGTCCGGCTGGACAAGTCACTTTAATACAGAATCCACTGTGTCTGTATTCATTTTTATGATTTCTTTTTGCATAGGACCACTGTTGTTTTCAATGGATGAGTGGGCAGCACGTGTGGGCTGCAGTATTTTTTGTTTACTACCAAAGTCTACTCTACCCCGTAACCAGTCCCTCCCCCACCTGGGTCAGCACCGTCAGGACAAAGAAGTTAGGGTCAGAATCACAGACAGGGTGGCATCAATGGGGCTACCCTGTGTGCTGCACAGCACCTGCTCAGAGTTGTCGGGTGCCCGGTCCTGAGTGGAGCCAATGGGCATCAGAGGCTCACATGCTACGTTGCTCAGGCCTGAACACTGGTGCTCTTCTGATACAGGGGCCGGTGCCAGTCGGCACCTGCAGCAGCTGCGCTATTGCCCCAGAAAGCCTGAGTGTAATATGAAGCAGTGTGAGGGCTGATACGTCTAGGAACTATACGGTGGGGCCGATTCACAGAACTAATCTGAGATAAAATCCTAAACTTACTACTTTTGGTATTCACAGAAGGCATTTAGTAGTAGTAAAGTTTGGACTCCTAACTTTACTACTACTAAACTGAGATAAAATCCTAAACTTACTACTTTTGTTATTCACAGAAGGCATTTACATTTAGTAGTAGTAAAGTTAGGACTCCTAACTTTACTACTACTAAATGCCTTTTGTGAATACCAAAAGTCATAAAGTTAGGATTTGTCTCAGTTTAGTAGTAGTAAATTTAGGAGTCCTAACTTTACTATTAATAAATGCCTTCTGTGAATACCAAAAGTAGTAAGTTTAGGATTTTATATCAGATTAGTTCTGTGAGTCGGCCCCGGTGTTCTCAGCAGGGCAGTATAATGGCCCCGGACTTACTGTAGGGCTACCAACTATGTTGTAACCTGCGTATCGTGGAGCCTAAGTAGCAATTTGCAAAAGTTACAGACAGAAATGATGAACATGCATGTGTTTACTTTTCTCAGCACAAAACCAGAAAACACCAACAGTGTAATTGCATATGTGCTAGGGTATTAAAAAGCACATTAAAACAATATAGAAACTGCGGCTCGGGCGATAATGGAACTGTGACATTGAGTTGTTTTTGTTAGGTGGTTTACAGCTGTTGCAGTCTCTTCTGACGCCCACTCAAGTACTTCTAGGTCTTAAATTTCACTAACACCTTAAACTATGTAGGCCAACAAATCATCCAAAAAAAGCATCACTCAGTTTTACTTTCACATGTAGTGCATTACCTAACTGCAGTCTGGACCACAAAACTGTGGCAGCCACATTAGATGTGCAGTCTCTGGACCAAAGCAGACTGTTGCTGGATAAGCACAATGTTGTAACTGATGTACATATGAGATTTCTATCAAGGGCGCTTCTCCGCTATGGCGGAGGAGAGTCGCCCGACTGCTCTACCAGCAGTGTACAAAGGATTACGAAAACGATAATAACTAAAGTTATTGTAGTTTTAGATTTCCTTCCTGCTCGGGTGCTGGGCGGGGTGGGTGGACCGGGCTGGCCAATGCAGGAGGCAGGGGAGGTGTGTAAAGCACACTCTAAAGTGCGCATGACGATTTGACGGGACCAAGCGGGCCAGTCAAACCATCCTGTGCAATTTGCATCTTCCCCACCAGGCTGCGTAATGCAAAGTCTCCAACCCCTGTCTGAGCGCGGCGCTCAGACCATTCACAATGCTGCTTTAGGCAGCGTTGTGATTGGACAGGGGATTCTGAGAGGCGGAGAGCTTCTTGTTGCTTTGCAGAGGAGAGCAGCGGAGGGGGCAGTACCTGGCGGCACCCAGGTAAGTCAGTTTATTTGTATTTATTTTATTCCCCCCTCTGCTCCCCCCGTGCCCCCTGCCTCACCTCCCACGCTTAGTAGCGGCCACAACTGCATTTCTTTATCGGAAATGTAGAGAGACTTGGAAGACCAGCTTTGTGCACAACACACAACAATTTAAGTTGTACTCTTTGTGGAACAGCTAGCCAACCAATTGTTGCAAGTAGTGTAAACCATTGGCAATCATACTCCCTAGGCTGAAACTGGTCTGGGGAGGTATGTACTCTCTTCTGAAACATCAACACCAAATGTTCTTTCACAATTATTGCTGTCCTTTGATATCAACAAAACATTCTTGTCATACAATATTAACCCCTTTCATGCCTCGGAGGGCCTCCAGCTGTCCAACGTCATAGTGGGCTTGTGCGGAGGACGGCTGGGGGCAGTCTGATCTGCGCAGGCGTCAGATTTGGCTGCACATTCCGCCGCGGGGAAGCGGTTAACTGAAGCGATTTAGGTTCTGATTTAGAGTTTGATGGACCAGTTACTGTGTCACAATATGATGGATGTCCCATCCGCCTTATCACAAGTGCCATAGGATATAATGCACTTGTAATATGGCAGACAGGACATCTGTCACATTGTGACAAAGTAACCCATCCGCCAAACTCTAAATCAGGCCGTTTCTGATTCATAAAACAAATTATTTAATATCTCAACCCAGAGAGAATCTGATAGACTATCTACTTTGTTCACATCAGTAATGAATTACATATGTTCATATTTATTTCATAGGAATCCACAGAGCTCCCCTTATTTTGGTTGACTCTCTTATACTGCTCACACTATCTTTTACAAGGTATGCAAACATTTTGCACCCTTTGTGAATTCTCTACATGGAGAAGGTACTATGGATTATTTGCATCAATAATAGAATGTTGTATTAAGAAGGGTATGTAGCCTGGGCTTGTCAAGTGGAGAAGTCGTACTCTGTCAGAAGTAGAAGTATTTGATTAGCGATTGAGTGACCTGCCTCATGAGAAAGTTGACAGAGTTTGTGTGTATTTGTGATTACAGGTGGATAGAGAAGAAGCCGAAGGAAGAGCAAAGGTCTGTTAACTATTTTTGTTGGGCTACTTAAGATGGAAGAAATGGCCTAGGTCTAACATTTTTATTATCCGTATTTTCCTGGCGGTCCTTGCATTCCTGGCATCATACCTATTAGCCTGAGGGAGGTGGTGTCCTACAAAGACTCTAAAATGGATGTGAGGTACAACCTATGCTGAAAATACAATATGTGTGCTCCCAATTCCTAAAGTAAATTTTATCCTGGATGGACAAGGGTGTGAATGATTCCTGGTGTATAGGTGAGACTGAGGGGGGCCCTTTCAAAGAAGCACTGTATTCACAAACCTCAATTCGTATGCAAAGTCATCTTAAATATTTAAATGTAAAATGGGACAGTTAAAGTGAAAACAATGTAAGTGACTATAGGCTGCCAAAATAATACCTGACAGTGTTCAGTTCTCTTAGCACAGAGTTTGTTAATTGCACATGACAGAGTAACCTATTAGGAGGGCTGTGGTGAACTTCACAGAATGGTCCATTCAAAGCAATTTATTATATCTGGTTCCCCATCGGAAAACAAATATCGTGATACAAAATATCTTGGGGCCTATTAGGATGGCGGACGGACTTACGTCGGTCTTCTCGTCCGCCGCAGTACCCCCTGCCAGCATAATGAGGCGGGGGGTGATTTGCATGCGGGCGGTGGATAATGGCGATCCACCCGCCATTATAATAGTCCCCAGAGTGTCAGTAATATCAGGACATCAAATATATCTTCAACAGGAATATCAAAGGTAAAAATATTAGTTTCAGTGTTATTTTTAACATCGTTGTAAAAAAATATCTAGGTAGAAAATATTGCTGCATGTCCTATTGTTGTGTCAATTAGTATGTAATTTATTGGATTGTGTTTTATTTTTTTCATAATATTTTACATTAATACTCCATTGTTTTTAGTAAAGTACAGTTTTAGTTATGAAATTGTTGAAATGTGTATATTTAGCTGTTTTGATATATAAATAATTGTAAAAAAAATGAGCAGCAGGATATTGGGTTTTTAGGGGATAAGGGTGGAGAGATTTTTTAAATATATATATTTTAAAATAAAAATAATGTTCATAATTTTGAAGATACGCAAACATATAAATTAGATGTTTGTAATCGTTTTGCTACCATTTAGCAAGCAAAATATTTTCATTAAGATATTTATAAGTGGTATGCGAACAACATTAAAAAAATGTTTTTAAATATACAAAAGTTTTCGTACAAATAATATTTAGAAACATTTTTATTTAAAAATGTATAATTTTTGTAATTTTGTAAAGGGAGTTTGTCACAGCAATGACACGCTCTGTCCTGAAGATGGTCTTCATGACGACTGCTTAAAAAGACCGAAACGTCGACACTCCCATCATCTCCAAAACGTTGCACTGTCACCAACTGACGACCTTTGTTTATTAATTATATTTGGTTGTTTGTTATACTTATCAGGAGTTGATGGTTTAGCTGCGAACTGAAGTGTTATTATCATCTAACCTCTGTTCTTAGCTCTTTGCTTAGATTTATTTCCATATATCTGTCTCCCAAGATGTCAATTGATTTTTACATCATCAAATATATATAAACATATTTCATTAATATAATCCAATATCTTCGTTCTCTTCCTTCCATTGATTAACTCTTATTTTTGATTGAATGTGATAGTCTGTTGATACACCAGAGTTTGTTACATATGTACGACTCACAACTATGATTTAATGTGTCTATAAATGAATCCCTTGTAGCACACTGTGTTTTCAAATACTTATCGCCCAAGCCTACAAGGGTCTATTGGGTTTCCCCTGCCTCCAATACGGAACATTCATGTGGCATGGGGTTAAGTGGGCGACAGGCCTGAACCTCCCGAGGGTAACCTTGCTGAAGTACGAACTCTCCCCCGGGACGGGTATATACCTTTCTTGCCATCAATTGAAGGGCTGCTCCATAAAACTGACTGAGTCTGGAACTCCAAGAGAGGGTGCCTCTTGACATCATTGACTTGCACCTCTACCCAACTGGAGTATGTGGGCGCCCCGATGATCGAGGTCTACGGCATTACCTTTGACTGGCCTGAGAGCTCCTAAATACAATAGAGCCGGCTGGGCCTAGAGACTTGGAGTCCTACTGGCCCCGGGATTTGCCTTGCAACCCTTTGATATTCACCTATATTCTCTTGCTTTCCCCTACTGACCAGGGCAATCTGGGGTTGCTATGGCTAGAGCCTTTCGTAGGTTGTGTAGGTGGCCCCCCAACTTACTGCTAGCACCCTGACATGCCCCAGGGCAGATCCACTGGAGCTACATCTGGAGCCATGGCTAAAGACGTCTCTGTTTCCTCCTTGTGGCAAAAAGTGAAGCTACTGACCATGGATTCCTCCACCATGAATGCGGAGCCCCCAACGGTGACTGCTTCATTAACTTCCCCTCACTCAAGCCTATATGAATAAATTCATCCAAAAACTGCGAGCTGAGATTGACTCCCTTAAGATGGAATTCAAATTTTGCATCCTCAAAATCAAACGAGATGTTGATAGGCTTGGCAAGAGAGTCAACGGCATGGAACAAATGTTGGACTACTGGACAGATGAGCTGGAGGCTCTCTGGTGCTGGATGGCGATCTTGGAAGACCATCAAATTAACCTCCAACTAAAGCACAAAGTCATCGAAAATCGCAGCCGGGTGAACAATATTCGCATGAGGGGCATTCTGAAGGGTATGGAGGACCCTATCATGTCCTTCTTAGCAGATCTGCTCCATGCTATCTGGAGAGATACGGATGCCTTCCCCCCAATGCTGGACAAGGCACACAGAGTGGCAGGGATGCCACGATGCCTGGACTCTCCTCCTGACATCCTCACAAGAGTGTACTTTTATGTTAAAAAGGAGGCAATCCTGCAAGCCCTCACAGCAGAACGCCTCCTGTACCACAACGCACACCCTTGGCTTGCTCGGACCTTTGCTGACAGACTGCTCTCTCTGCAGCCTCGGGGGCCTATGGGATAGACTACCAACCAATCACTTCTTGGCCAAGCAGTAGGCGGCACCCTCTACTACAGTCAACCTCTTCCGTGCCATCCACATAAACACCAAAACCTCCTGTATGGCCTTGTGGTGCACTGCTGGCCCTGATATTAGTGGGCCTTGGGAGTCCGGTGGGCTTCGAACTTACACCTGCTGTCGGCCTATCCCTCTGATCCAGACTCTTGGGGAGTGACTTCCCTTGGCCATTCAGCATTGCTATGTACTTCCCCCTTTACCTCTGTATCTCCTGTTTAAGCCCAGTTGGCCTGTTTTTATTTTTTTTCTTAATGTGCACTTCTTTTCATCTAGGTTGTATGATATCCTGGGGTAATCTCCTTCTCCCATCCCCTCTACTCATCACATCACTTGTCCTGGACGGCAGTCAGCTGGTACTGGGTTTGCTTCTCGTCAACCTATCCTCTATACTCACCAACCGATAATATTCCACGAGGGCGGAGCCTGGCCCCAATACCACTCTCAGTGCTGTCCCACTCGCTCTCAACCTTCCACTCACCTACTTACCTCAGGCTGCTACACAAGCGGGGCACATTACCTCATCTTTTAACCCTCACCAATGACGACAGACAAAGGTGATAAATTGCTTACACTTTAATGTGTGGGGAGTCAATTTACCCAATAAAAGGAAACAGGTGTGGGTGTATCTCCTTCAGCAAGATGCTGATGTCATTTTCTTGCAGGAGACGCACCTCCGCCAGCCGGACATCCAGCGCATGGCACATCCCATCCATCACTGGGCATCTGCGGCCACCAAGACAGCAGGGATTGCGATTTTCTGCAGGGCCACTTTCTGCTCTAAGATTCTGTAGGTAGTCCGGGACAGGGAGGCTCGCTTCTTGAAGCTTACTATACAATGTGCTCACACTTCTGAATGCAGATGCATTCCTTATGAACTTGCTTAAGGAACACCTTTCCCAGGAGTGTGGAGATATAGTGCTGGGAGGGGACTTTAATTTTGTCTGGGACTCCTCTCTGGACCACAGCACTGCTTCCTTTCAGGGAATTGGTGCCATGTCGGCAGCCCTTAGGCAGGCAGGACTAGAATGGGGCCTCCCCCCGCAACCCTG
Organism: Lissotriton vulgaris; assembly: GCF_964263255.1. Classification (NCBI taxonomy): domain Eukaryota; kingdom Metazoa; phylum Chordata; class Amphibia; order Caudata; family Salamandridae; genus Lissotriton; species Lissotriton vulgaris. The sequence goes on from NC_141691.1 coordinate 1,992,814,448, forward strand.
TAGACACTGAGTTAATCTGCACTGCGATAACCAATTACTTTGAGACTAACAACCACCCGGACATTTCAGCGCATTCCCTCTGGGACGGGTTTAAAACAACTGTTAGGGGTGAGATTGCTACTCTGTCCATCGCCCGGGTGAGGGAGGCCAGTTTGGTTGAGGTTGGTCTAGCCACGGAGATCAAGGACCTGGAACGCCAGGATCATGCCTCCTCGTCCCAACGCACAAAACGTCGTCTGGCCCTCTTGCTGGGTCAATTGCGGACACAGCACACACAGAAGGTGGTGCAAGCTCTCCTTGCTCTCAAACAAAGGTATTATGGGGAGTAATAAAGTGGGAACCCTCTTAGCACGGAAACTCTGACAGCAACAAGCTTTTGCGCTCCTGTCCCGGGGTTCCAGATGGCGCCGGGAGTCTGGGCTACCACAATGTTCGAGGGTGAGATCTCTCAGACTCCGAAGCCAGGCAAGTCCCTCGCTCTGTGCCTCTTACCGTCCCATAGCGCTTCTGAACACAGATGCACAACTGTATCCTCCAAACCTAGCAAACAGGCTGGAGCTCTACCTCCCTGGTCTTATAGACCCTGATGAAGTTGGTTTCATTCACAACAATATAAACAAAGAAGGAACAGTTCTGAAACCAAACTTACTGAATTAAATGGAAAAGATACTCTTTTTTAAAAGAACCCTCACCCACCAACCTAGTTGATAGCATGCTTCATCATTGGATTCCCACCTGGGATGCCGAGTGCATCCCAGGTGTGCTATGACGCCTGAATTACAGCGGAGCAGGTTTGTTTGTTTGGACAGTGCAAGAAAGTAAAAATGTGATTGGACTTAAAATTGCCTCTAGGATCTCCCTCCTAACTAGGACAACCTAGATATTTATTAATGGAGTCATAGGTCAACGTTTAAAAACATAGAAAGAGGATGTTGTGTGTGATTCAATTGATTGCAAACATCTGTGAATTTGGTACATGTTTCAGCCTATATAGCTTAATAGCTAGGCTTTCTTCAGGTGCCCTTATTAGTGATATGTGAACTGAAAACTTAGTGTTCTGCTAAAAGCGATAATTCTTGGAAAATACACCTGTGGCTATAATGCAGATAATGGACATGTCTTGTGCCTGTATGATAAATAGTAATTGTCAATCTGTACATGCATTTGGTCGCACCAAGTATAAAAGTGATATGGTGTATTGGCGGGTAAACATCGTACCTCTTGTTGATATAAACACACCATACAATCATCATGAGGGAAAATACCCGATAAAGTGCGGCCTCTCGCTACTCATAAATTATAGAGACAATGTGATCAGGCTGTTAAATTAACTATATCTCTGCTCCAAAGGATTGATCAGTGAAAAGCAAATGAACAAGGTGAGAATTTTGGATTGTTATCTTACAGCGGTCGTGACTATGCGACACGTCATGGATCCCCCGCGGGGGGCGGTACCTGTTCTCAAACCCTGGGAAAGGAGTCATTAAAAAAGTTACCAGAGTAAGTGGAAGCGTGCTCGATAGTATGGCATCCGAGGGCATGTGCCCTACTGACTTCATCAAGGAAAACTACCTGTGTCTGTCACCTATTCTTGTCCCAGCACGAGATCCCGGAGATACTCCATCTCTCGTACGGGCTTTGTTAAATGGACTCCTAACTTTACTACTCCTAAATACCTTTTGTGAATACCGAAAGTCATAAAGATAGGATTTTGTCTCAGCTTAGGAGTAGTAAAGTTAGGAATCCTAAATTAACTACTCCTAAATACTTTTTGTGAATACTGAAAGTTGTAAAGTTAGGATTTTGGCTTAGATTACTTTCGTGAATCTGGGCCATTGTTTTCTATAATAAAGACATGTCACACATTTTTCTCATTTTAATTCTGTTGTCAATGTTTATTGTATGTTTTGACATTTGTAATTATATATATTTCATCTGAAAAACAAACATTTTTATAAAGGTAAGTAAATAAAAGGTTTTAAATTTTTTATTAATAGAAAATGTAAATTATATTTCCATTATTTGTGTGTTGTAAAATTTTATTTTCTATTGTATAACTGTTTTTTAACATTTTAAATTTGTTTTATATACACATTTTCTACATCATTTCAGCATATGTTTTTATGTATGTATTAAAGAATTGTATATAATTTGTACTATTATTTAATTTATACTTTATACATTTTTTATATTTTCTCACAACATTTTTTGACATGTATCACGTGTTTATTTTTCATTTTTTAAATGTTATAAATGTTTTAAACATTTCTACAATATTTCCCATTCTTTCCATGAGGAGATACTTCTATTTTTACTTCCACTTAGTCGCCATTTTTTGCCACCACCTGCTATTTTGTAATTTATTTGTGTCGTTTTTAGTCTATTTTCCCGGAACCAGATCACGGTAAGGTGCTCCTGTTTGTTGGAACAGGTAAGACCCTATTTAAGGATTTTTCAGGGTTTTGAGGGTAGGAGGGGTTAAGGGGAGAGATCTAGAAGGCAGTTATTCTGTTGATTGTAGGTTTTTTGTATATTTAGATGTATTAATGTTAGAGTTTTTCACTAGTTTGTAGTTTTGCATTTCGTACACTTTTTTAGTATTGTGTTGCTATCTAATATTAAATTAAGATTTATGCTAAGTATATTTTGATGATTAACTTTTGTGTATATGTATTTTTGATTTCCTTTTTTTGGTTTTCATGGAGTGTTTGTTTTTTGTAAGCACTTTGTTTTTTTATGGTTTCTACATACTTTGGAATACTTCAAGGGATTTGTTTCATTTTTTGACAGATGTTTGGACAATATTTTTCCATTTTTGGCAGATTACAAATTTTTTATTACATGTATAAAAAGAAACATTTGTAGCTACAAAAGAGTACGATTTCTTTATTTAATTTTTTGGGGGTTGGAAATGAAATTTTATAATGTATGTAAATATTATGTGATTGTTATGTGTAATTGTTTGGTTTTTGCACTGTAATTAATTTATGTAATGGATTGAGATTTATTTTAGTATCTTTGTTGGTGACAATAGCAGTGTATTTTAAATAATGTATATGTAGTTTTAATATATCAGTCGCCACTGCTGGAGGTGTGGAAGACTTGCTGCTGCTGCCTGTAATCAGGGACTCCAAGGCCCAGGAGCCCTGCAACGTTTCTCACCTGCGCTGGTTATCCGCCCACTGACAAGCCCTTCAAAACACCTCGCGGTACCCGCGTCGCGTGATGCACGGCGGCGCGCGCCGGGCGAAGCCCGGGCCAAGGGCGGGCCCGTTTAAGCCCGTTCGAGACCAGTAGAGGCTGGGCTGGCCCCCCCCCCCTCTAAAGCAATGGACATCAGAAAAGGTAACGCTAATGCTTGTTGCAACTTGAAGCTTGGCTATTTGTATTGTTTGCTATATGTCACTGCGTACTGGCACGGGAGGGCGGGTCGCAGGGACACTTGATCAATTTATTATTAGGGACACCTCAGTCCTGGAACACGAAATAGCGTTAACGGAACGCCGGCTTTCGATGGATCCTGTATTTCTAAAAAGATCATCTTTGGGGCCCATTCAGAATGTAAGAATGCCAGAAAAACAATGAAAGATTGATGAGACAACTGTCTATTGGGAAGAACTAACAGGAACACAACCATTATCAGTGCCCCTAATTCTGCAGGACCAGAGGCTGCACCCGCCCAATAAGACAGTAGCAGGCGTAGTAATAGCCCCGGAGGAGCACCACCCCTTAGCCGAGCGCTTGAGGGGGGCCACGGCGAAAAGAAAGCATGGAGTGGGCCGCCCTGGAATGCAACTGAAAGGGAAGAAGGCAAAGAACTGCCCGCAAGGCAGTCAGGAGGAGAGCCTAATGGCAGACCCTGTAACAGCAAACATGCCCCAAGGAGCACAGTCAGGAGGAACAGCACCAAATAGTACTGACTCAGTCGCTGTAGCAGGTCCATTTCCACTTGAGGAATCATTCTGGAGGAAGATGGAGGCCCTCATCATCACGCACCTGGAGCCCTTTGGGAATAGACTGAAAGCAATTGAACAGAGACTTGGGAAGGCTGAGGGAGAAATAATGTGTACTTTGGGCAGAATTGATGAGAAGATAGAAAAGGGTAATCATATGAAGATCACAGAAAGGGAGGGTGAAAGGGAAGGTGCTATTACCCTAAATACTATCACTAGTCCAAAGTTGTATCTCCCAGTGCAACCCCCGATAAGAGATAACCCAGGGGGAGAATTGAGAGGTAATGCGACAACAGTTTCTGATAGGGTACAGGGGGTACCTGGCAATGAAGGGAAGGATTGAAACATTGCAGAGAATTTGCAGCCTCACTTAGATTTACCCCCAGACTGTGCACCCTATGTTGTGGTCCTGACGGGGGTCCCTGGGCTGAAAGCAGAAGTGGAGGAATCATATGACCAACTTCAAAACAACACAATCCACTGGTTAAACCTCAACAGACCCTTGCCCCGAGATGCCCATTGTAAGATTCTCTTCATAAGAAGAGTTAGTTGGGTTGGAAACAGGCAGAAATACATATTGGGGGACTGTATTGTAGTGACGTTCAAGGACCCCAAAGTAGCACGGCATGTCACCCAGGAACCCCAAACATGCAGACAATCGAATATAGAAGCATATGATTTAAGCCATTTTTATAAACCTGAAAATAATGGGCACATGGGAGGGCACCGGGAGGAAGACAGAGGGTGGGGTGAGCAGCCAAACAGAGGGCGGGGAATGAATCAAAGTGAGATGTGGAAGGGCTGGGCAATTGCTGACGGGGGGCAGAAACACACAAGAATCAGGTTGCCCGTTTGAGGGATAGGTACGCGCTCCCGCTGCTCAACAAATACGCGCCTCTGGGGGGCAGACATCTTAGCGAAATGGATTGACTACCCAAAGGAAAAATAGGCAAGGTAAGGGAACCGCAACCAAGAAAACAAGTAGAGGAGGTCCTAAATGGGGTACACCCGAATAAGAGTAATCAGGCAGAAGGTAATTTACACCAAGCCAAGTCAAGTCAAGTCATTCCTTCCCTTCATTGCCTGGTATCCCCGTACCCTATCAGAAACTGTTGTCGCCTTATCTCTCAATTCTCCCCCTGGGTTAACTCTTATCGGGGGTTGCACTGGGAGATCCAACCTTGGACTAGCGATAGTATTTAGGGTAATAGCACCTTCCCTATCACCCTCCCTTTCTGTGATCTCCCTAATAGCGGGCACAGGAGCACCTTTGAATTAGTGTCTTGGAACGTGGCGGGCCTCTCCGCCAAATTCCAAAATACAGAGTGGTTGGAATATATTAAAAGATTTCAAGTAATCTGTGTACAGGAAACGTGGAAAGTGGAACCGTCCAATTTTAATCTGGTCAGGTTCAAATCCTTTGGCACCCCAGCAGTTAGATCCAGGGCAGGGAGGGCCAAGGGTGGCCTACTTATATGGGTACATATGACCCTGGATGGTAGCTGGAAGGACCTAAAATGGACCTCGGACTGTATGATTGCTGTACAGTATAAATGTAAAGACCTTAAATTAATCCTAGTTAATTTCTATAACGCGGGAGGCTGTAGAGCCGGAGAGCTGGAGGAAAGATTGGGGTCACAGAGAGAGCGGGAAAAGGGTGCCATGGCCTCATTGATTTTAATAGCAGGGGATTTTAACTGTCACTTGTGTTCGGACCTGATACAATTCACGAATATATGGACATCCTGCAATGTAGAAGAGTGAGCTCATTTTTATCATACTGCGGAAGGAAGGGAACTGAGCAAGGTCTTGAATAGTTATAATATGGAACATACAATGGACCTATTATCTATTACATCCGACAAGCAGGTTAACCCCACCTTTAAAGGAGGAGGACATGGCCCATTTATTGATTTCATACTTGTCTCCCAGTTGTTAAAACAGAGAATTTTGAGCTTCACCATTGATTGTAAGGGTTTTAGTGACCATAACACACTAACAGTGATGGTGGCAGGGTCATGTGTTAGAAAGGCAACCAGGAGGGTAGCGGATGATATCTGGGTGAGGGCTACGGATCAAGGGCGGCGCTTAAAATGGTCTAAGATTAATGGAGGTTTTTACAAATCACTGCTGGGAGAGTGGAAACAGCAAATAAAGGCTTGTTTAAACTTAGAGGTTAACGGAACCATGATCGTTGAGGCGTTTGAAGAGACAGGGCGGTTAGTAGATAGCCTACTACACATGAAGGGGCGTGTTAAGAACAGGAACGAGTCCAAATGGTTTGATAGAGGGTGTTCCCTAGCCCAAAGGAATCTAAAAATGGCTCTTAAAGACAAGCCAAGAGATAAGCAAAGTGTCATGGACTGTAGGCTAATCTATAAACAATCAGTAAGGCGCCGGAAAATTACGCTCCTAACCCAAACGTGGAAAGATCTCAGATAAGCGGCTGAAAGAAGAGATCTTGCCACCTTTTGGACAATAGTTAATTGGCCCTGTTTTCAGGATGCCAATAGCCCACAAATAGCATCTAATGTGCTCCTAGAACAGTGGGTGGAACACTACAGAGGACTATACAATAGGGGGACCACCGAGAATGATGAGTACGAGGAGAACGGGGGTGGGGGACAGAGGGGCCCTAATTCACTCTAGAGGAAATCGCGGGGGTATCAAGGGCCTGACAAGAAACAAGGCCCCAGGCCCGGACGGTATCCCACCAGACCTCTTTTTGAGTAGTGTGGAACTGTGGGGCCCAGTCCTAGCTAGAGTAATGAATGCTGCTATATCTTCAGGGCTACCCCGCTCATGGTCAACGGCCACAATAGTGCCTGTTTTCAAAAAAGGGAGTAGGGATTCCGCCCAGTGCTATCGTACGATATTATTGATAGATGTAACAGCCAAAGTACTAGGTAGGGATATTTTGAACCGTTTGATGAGTTGGGAAGAGGAACACCACATTGTCACTGATGTTCAGTATGGTTTTCTGATCTACAACTGACCAGTGTTTAAATCTATACCTATTGGGGACTAAATATACAGAAGCCAGTAAGGAAAAAGGTTTATTTAGCTTTTATGGATCCAGCTGCAGCCTTCGATAGTGTAAATAGGGAGAAGTTGTGGAGTATTTTGGCCAACTTAGGGGTAGAGGGTGGCCTTATTAGGATTTTGAGAGATCTCCATCACAATACCTCTGCCAAAGTAAGGTACAAACTGGAGGGAGAGACCACCAAGCCCTTCAGGTGTACCAGCGGGGTCAGGCAGGGGTGTATCCTGGCCCCCTTCCTGTTCTCCATATACATTAATAATCTTGAACAGTTTTTATTGAGACTAAAAGTGGACTCACCTAGAATAGGAAACACGCCAATTGCCGACTTGCTTTACGCAGATGACGCGGTCTTGCTGGCTCGCACCCCAGTTGGGTTACAACGACTGATAGACCGGTTCATAGATTTTATGAGAAGCCTAGACTTAGCGGCCAACCTATCTAAATCATGTCATGGAGGTAGGCCCAAAAAACCTGTGGAACATTTTTAATTACAAAATAGGGACAGAGAGTATAGCAAAGGCACAGACCTTCTCATACCTGGGAATTTTATTCGATAGAGGCTTAAATTTTAAATCACTGATCGAGGAACGTTGTAACAAGCTAGCTTCAAGCACAGGAGCAATTATGAATTTTGTTCGTAGATTGGGGCGATGGTCTCCTGAGCAGATGATGACTCTATACAACTCCATTTGCTATGCCAAAGTGGCATATGGGGCAAAACTATGGGGGATGGTGGAGGTACCTAAATTGCAAGTGGAGGAAAATAAGCCCGTGAGAAGGCTCCTTTAAGTACCCCAGTGTGTCCCCTCCCAGATTATACATGAAGAATTAGGATGTGAGCACCTAGAGGACAGGGTGGGGTGCAGGCCTCTCACTGCCTGGTTAAAGATCTGGGCTAACCCAGAAGCCAGCTTGACCAAACAGACAAATAAGTGACTGTATGGGCAGAGAAAAGGGACTGTCCATCCCTTGGCTCAAATATGTGAAGGGAGGTTTGGAAAGCATAGTATGTGAGGATCTTTTCCTGATGCCATCCCGTATAATAAAACGGGACCAGGTCAGAGTAAAAGAGATGCTTCTCAAACATAAAGCCAGAGTTCGAGAAGGAAAGGACAGAAATAAACACTCATTCCAGGCACACGCTAAAGTAATGTCCTGTAGAGGTCTGGAGACTTATCTCGCCCTCATATACAATGCCCAGGATAGGCTTTTATTCACACGTTTTAGACTCAATTTCTTACACCACCTTTTAGCTGAACCAGTGGGTTTTACTAACTCAGCTGAGTCAAAGGGGCCCTGCGGCTGCGACCATCGATCTCCGCAGGACACCCCTCATTTTGTACTAATATGCCCATTTTATCTTATGCCCAGACGTCGTTTTTTAATAGGTTTGTTTAAAAAGGCCAATCTCAGACATGTGAAGGAAGCTCTTGAATTTTTAAAAATGGCCCGAGATCCCCTGACTCTCTTTTGTGTGATAAACTTTTTGAGAACAGCAGTTAAACTAAGAGACACTAGAGGTATCTGCTGATTAAATATTAATTAAATTTGCACAAGCACTTGGTGGGAAGTATGTTTGTCTCATAAATAATATAAGTAATTAACAATACTGTGTCCCCTATGAGGTGTTCTTAATGATATTTGTCTATATTGTCTATTTTAATCTGTACTTTTATGGTGTTATTTAAAAATGCCGAATAAAGAATATTTTGACTTTGACTTTGACTTAATATATCAGTCTTTATTAAAATTGGACTTTTAATTAACTTTTAATTTTGACTGATGTAATAAAATACAACACTTGGTATGTTGAATGATAAATTATCTGTGTTTTGGAAGACTTTGGTAGGTTACTATTTATTTTATAATATGCATTTTGCTATCATTTCCAAGTATTCTATTCCTTTGTTATTTAGGAAGAATTAAATTTAAATTGCAGCATACCGTACATTGTTTTGTTTTGTTTCATAAATGTAGGGCCAATTTGGCTAACTGATTGCTCCATTCTTAGTTATTGCTGTTTTTTTGTAATGCTTCTATAAGCAGGGTAGGTAGGGTTCTGCCTAATGTAGATTGGAAGGCATTGTGCCATCCTTCCACTGCGTTTTTTGTTTTGATTTCCTGTCTCAAGGTGCTGTCATAAACATTCCACCACAGTATTAGGAATTTTTATTGGCATCTATGTCCTAATCGATGCAGTCTGCCAACTCAAGTGTTTTCAAAAATAAATCTCACAAATTGGGACGATATAGGGTACAAACAGATGGCGCTCAAGAGGGACAATTACTGAACCTATACGGTTATCAAGGATTGCACTCTACCAGTAATAGGGTATCGTCCTACACCTATGCTGACCAAAATTTAATCAAAAAGAGACACTGGGCGTGCTAAAGTCTTCTTGTAGCTCTTATTTAATTTCACTTGATCTTACAAATTAACATACAAAGACCCAAATTTGCTATCAAACAAATGAACTTTACAACAATATTCAAGATTAATTTTCTCTTTGTCCTTTTCTCTTCTGTAACAGCCAGTTGCTGACACGTTTCGTCCTATAGGAAGGACTTCATCAGGGCTGTAAATTTTGAAAACAAACAAAACAATGTATATATTCTTTACATATAATCTTATCCGCAACTTACAATTCAATATCAAATGACAATTTTGTCCTCAGACAACAACACTACTGGTACCCAAGTAACTAGTGTCCACTGTACACTTTGTTCTGTGTTTATTCACCACACGGCTATACCTCTTAAGAAACATAGTCAAATCACACTTTGTTTAAGTTCCCACTTAACATGAGTAAATGTGTCACTTGAACTATCAACCTTAGATATGCTGGGTTCAGCGAAGGGCACCGATGTTGGAATAATATAAGTGATCTCAATAGAGTAGGTTCACTAGAAATGTCTGGTAAGGTCCCAAAAATGTGACTTACAATAATAAGTCCCATATGCTCACCTAACTTCTTCCAAAATTATCTGGTCTTTGCTTTGCAGGTTATGAAAACACTCACTATCTTCTCCTTTTCGTAAACGAACTGTGTTCAAATAAAAGAGCAATAATTAAAGCTCCATACATTGTATTGTGATAAAAAGAGTGTCTATATCGCCATTACCTATATTACAGTGTTACCTTGAATTGCAACAGAATATCCCCGGCTGGTGATATCCCAGCTGTGGCCCCCTGAACAGACTGCTTCCAATACTATCTCAATGTTATATGCTAGGTTGAATCTGCAAAGAGATTGAGAGGCCTTGACTATCATAAAATTTATAAAAAACAAATATATCCATGTTCTTCACTAATCTCTTATAAGTCATGCGTAAATAAGTCAACAGTAGTGAATTGGTTACCCCGAGGGATAAACTTAGACTTACACCGCAAGCCACTCGTACATTGATAATCAGTTTCTACTTCGCATAGACTTGCTACATCATCTAGGTTTAAATCAAGTTCACCAGATAAGGTCATCAATAAATGACTTATTTATGGAGAGAACTCTCGATGAATTCCATAAAGTACAAGACAAACACCCAATTAGAAGTAAAATCAAGGATAATCTTTCCCAGATGGAGAGAAGGGCACTGATTGATTTGAAACAAGACTTGTCGATTGTTGTAAGAGAGGCCGATAAAGGGGGCAATATTGTGATTATGAATAGAACTGCATATATTGCTGAGATTCGTAACCAACTGAATGACCCTAACTGTTATATCAAGGTGAGAGGTAATCCTATGAGTGATGTGATAAAGAACATTGGTGAACAGTTATTTGTTTGGAAGGAAGAAGGTCTGTTAGACAATTTGGAATATAGATATCTGAACGTAGTTCATCCCATCTCTCCATTTCTTTACACCTTACCAAAGGTACACAAGTCTAGAGACAATCCCCCAGGAAGACCCATTGTGTCTAGCATAGGGAGTGCAACCGAACATCTTTCGGAATTTGTGGATGGCTTTCTTAAGCCATTAGTGGTAAATCTACCTTCCTATGTTAGAGATACGACAGACATTCTCACAAAGCTACAGGATTTCAAATGGCAGGAGGGAATGATACTAGCCACATTAGATGTGGTAGGACTTTACACCTGTATTCAGACCTCAAAAGGTGTAGAAGCTCTAGAACACTTTCTGAGCAGTAGAAGTGCGAGTTTAAGACACCACTCGAAAATGTTGATAGACATGAGCTTATTGATCTTAAATAATAACTACTTCTTATTCGAGGATGAGTGGTATAATCAGATTAGGGGCACGGCAATGGGATCCAAGTTTGCTCCCTCTTATGCCAACCTATTCATGGGCTGGTATGAGAGGGGGCATGCCTGGGGACAAGGAGCAGGACAATGGATGGATCTGGTAGTATTTTGGGCCAGATTCATAGATGACATGTTGTTGATCTGGAGAGGTACTTCTGATGAGCTACACAGCTATCTTGATTATCTGAATAGCAACGACTTTAATATCACATTAACGATGAACTACAGTCACACCAGCATTGAATATCTGGACGTGACACTTATGGTTGAGGGGGACAGTATAATAAGTAAACTGTACAGGAAGAAGACGGCCACTAACTCTATTCTACGGGCAGATAGTTTTCATCCGGGGGCCGTTATCTCTGGGATACCATACGGAGAAATGGTCCGTGTAAGAAGGAACTGTAGCAGGGACAGGGACTTTGCTAAGGAATTGGATGAACTACAGGAAAGACTGCACAGGAGGGGCTATGCGGCAAGAGACCTGGCTAAGGCCAGAAATAAGGTTGTAAAATTGTACAGAAGAAGTACAATGACCAAGAAAATAAGGAATGAGGCAAAGAGGGGGCCTTCTTTTGTGACAACCTTTTGCACTGAAAAGGAGAAAATACGTCAAGCAATAGGTAAAAATTGGCACTTACTAAAGGGGGTAACTGGACTGACTACTTTACTAGATGACAGACCACGCATGACTTTTAAAAAATGTCCCACTATTCGTGATAAAATATCCAAAAATTATTTACGTCCAGTAATTGAACGTCCAGAAGAATGGTTACCTATACAGAGAAAGGGCTTTTATACATGTGGCACATGTATTATTTGTCCTCATGGCATGAACAAATTAAAAGAATTCCAGTACAATAGCAAAAGGAAATTTTGGATAAATGAGTTCATTAATTGTAATAGCACCGGAGTAATTTACGCTATTGTTTGTAGTTGTTCCAAGGTGTATATAGGAAGTACAAAAAGGCCTCTAAAAATGAGACTACAAGAACATAGACGGGCAGTAATCAATGGTGACACTAAATCTCCATTATATGCCCACATGGAAAAGGAACACAGTTTAAACAAGAATTTCCAATTTCATGGAATACAGAAAGTCTCCAAACCAGTCAGGGGCGGTGACTGGGAGCTTGGTATTAGACAGGAAGAAGCTCGATGGATTATAAGATGTCACACTAGGAAGTACGGTTTAAATATTGATTCTGAATTACATAATTTCCTAACATAATGAATGTGAAACTGTATGATGTTAATGTTTGGAAATTGTCTGTAGTAATTCATTAGTGCATTTCTTGTTTGAAGTGTATGTAATTATACACTAACGATTAGGTCAAGCTTAATGCTCATGATAAGTTTTATCATAAGATTTTGAAACACGACATAAGGTGTACATATGCTGGGTTCAAACTTAGGACATTGGTATGTTGGTTATGGCCATTGGTACGAGAAATTACTTAACCATAGGCCTATTCCTGGGATTCATATTCTCCCAATTTAATTTTTCGGGGTGCAGAATTCCCAAAAATGTTTCCGAATCTATAACGCACATTCGTTAAAGTGAAGCATAGCAACCTGTACACTTTGGCGACTAATATTTTTCAAACTATTGCATCACACATTGTAAATCATAATAGGTTCATAGAATAACCTTGCATATAGTGATATATTTTGTAACATTGTATGCTTATAGGGAATAGTATGTTTCTCCGTATGAAAGACGGGGAGAGATCAGCCGTAGGCTTAGTACAGCAGCGACCTATTGCAATAGGACTAGTATATGCAACGGCCTATAGGGTGATGGATAACACTTGATAAGGGTAGCGTAACATAGTAGAGGTGAACGTGATACTGAATCCGGTCATGACACAGTAGTGGGGAGAATATCTTACCCGCTACTTGTAGCCACTAATTGACTTATAGCCAGGTTCTGAGCTGGGATGGTGCAGTGAGCTAAAAAACGGTGTTGGATCTAGCCCTGATCTCTTGACTGGGTGAGAATATTCTGCTTAATTCAGAAACTCTGTCCATCACCACCCCTTGTTGTTAAATATTTTGTCCACCATAAGCGTGGAAGTGTATACTCAGATGTGAGTCCCTTGCTCATTGCACCATCAGGATTCAAGCAAGCCGGGCCGAAGACGGCTGTAATGCCAGAAACCGGTCTCCGGAAGCTTGTTTCCTTCCCAGTGTAAGAATTGGCTTGGTAGTTTGGTTTGTCCTGTTCCCATCATGCACTGGGACAGGAACAGACTAATTTGCATATAGCCAGGTTCTGAGCTGGGATGGTGCAGTGAGCTAAAAAACGGTGTTGGATCTAGCCCTGATCTCTTGACTGGGTGAGAGTATTCTGCTTAATTCAGAAACTCTGTCCATCACCACCCCTTGTTGTTAAATATTTTGTCCACCATAAGCGTGGAAGGGTATACTCAGATGTGAGTCCCTTGCTCATTGCACCATCAGGATTCAAGCAAGCCGGGCCGAAGACGGCTGTAATGCCAGAAACCGGTCCCCGGAAGCTTGTTTCCTTCCCTGTGTAAGAATTGGCTTGGTAGTTTGGTTTGCCCTGTTCCCATCATGCACTGGGAAAGGAACAGACTAATTTGCATATAGCCAGGTTCTGAGCTGGGTTGGTGCAGTGAGCTAAAAAACGGTGTTGGATCTAGCCCTGATCTCTTGACTGGGTGAGAGTATTCTGCTTAATTCAAAAACTCTGTCCATCACCACCCCTTGTTGTTAAATATTTTGTCCACCATAAGCGTGGAAGGGTATACTCAGATTTGAGTCCCTTGCTTATTGCACCATCAGGATTCAAGCAAGCCGGGCCGAAGACGGCTGTAATGCCAGAAACCGGTCCCCGGAAGCGTGTTTCCTTCCCAGTGTAAGAATTGGCTTGGTAGTTTGGTTTGCCCTGTTCCCATCATGCACTGGGACAGGAACAGACTAATTTGCATATAGCCAGGTTCTGAGCTGGGATGGTGCAGTGAGCTAAAAAGCGGTGTTGGATCTAGCCCTGATCTCTTGACTGGGTGAGAGTATTCTGCTTAATTCAGAAACTCTGTCCATCACCACCCCTTGTTGTTAAAAATTTTGTCCACCATAAGCGTGGAAGGGTATACTCAGATGTGAGTCCCTTGCTCATTGCACCATCAGGATTCAAGCAAGCCGGGCCGAAGACGGCTGTAATGCCAGAAACCGGTCCCCGGAAGCTTGTTTCCTTCCCAGTGTAAGAATTGGCTTGGTAATTTGGTTTGCCCTGTTCCCATCATGCACTGGGACAGGAACAGACTAATTTGCATATAGCCAGGTTCTGAGCTGGGATGGTGCAGTGAGCTAAAAAACGGTGTTGGATCTAGCCCTGATCTCTTGACTGGGTGAGAGTATTCTGCTTAATTCAGAAACTCTGTCCATCACCACCCCTTGTTGTTAAAAATTTTGTCCACCATAAGCGTGGAAGGGTATACTCAGATGTGAGTCCCTTGCTCATTGCACCATCAGGATTCAAGCAAGCCGGGCCGAAGACGGCTGTAATGCCAGAAACCGGTCCCCGGAAGCTTGTTTCCTTCCCAGTGTAAGAATTGGCTTGGTAGTTTGGTTTGCCCGGTTCCCATCATGCACTGGGACAGGAACAGACTAATTTGCATATAGCCAGGTTCTGAGCTGGGATGGTGCAGTGAGCTAAAAAACGGTGTTGGATCTAGCCCTGATCTCTTGACTGGGTGAGAGTATTCTGCTTAATTCAGAAACTCTGTCCATCACCACCCCTTGTTGTTAAATATTTTGTCCACCATAAGCGTGGAAGGGTATACTCAGATGTGAGTCCCTTGCTCATTGCACCATCAGGATTCAAGCAAGCCGGGCCGAAGACGGCTGTAATGCCAGAAACCGGTGTCCGGAAGCTTGTTTCCTTCCCAGTGTAAGAATTGGCTTGGTAGTTTGGTTTGCCCTGTTCCCATCATGCACTGGGACAGGAACAGACTAATTTGCAAATAGCCAGGTTCTGAGCTGGGATGGTGCAGTGAGATAAAAAACGGTGTTGGATCTAGCCCTGATCTCTTGACTGGGTGAGAGTATTCTGCTTAATTCAGAAACTCTGTCCATCACCACCCCTTGTTGTTAAATATTTTGTCCACCATAAGCGTGGAAGGGTATACTCAGATTTGAGTCCCTTGCTCATTGCACCATCAGGATTCAAGAAAGCCGGGCCGAAGACGGCTGTAATGCCAGAAACCGGTCCCCGGAAGCTTGTTTCCTTCCCAGTGTAAGAATTGGCTTGGTAGTTTGGTTTGCCCTGTTCCCATCATGCACTGGGACAGGAACAGACTAATTTGCATATAGCCAGGTTCTGAGCTGGGATGGTGCAGTGAGCTAAAAAACGGTGTTGGATCTAGCCCTGATCTCTTGACTGGGTGAGAGTATTCTGCTTAATTCAGAAACTCTGTCCATCACCACCCCTTGTTGTTAAATATTTTGTCCACCATAAGCGTGGAAGGGTATACTCAGATGTGAGTCCCTTGCTCATTGCACCATCAGGATTCAAGCAAGCCGGGCCGAAAACGGCTGTAATGCCAGAAACCGGTCCCCGGAAGCTTGTTTCCTTCCGAGTGTAAGAATTGGCTTGGTAGTTTGGTTTGCCCTGTTCCCATCATGCACTGGGACAGGAACAGACTAATTTGCATATAGCCAGGTTCTGAGCTGGGATGGCGCAGTGAGCTAAAAAACGGTGTTAGATCTAGCCCTGATCTCTTGACTGGGTGAGAGTATTCTGCTTAATTCAGAAACTCTGTCTATCACCACCCCTTGTTGTTAAATACTAATTGACTTGGCGGATCGAGACCCAGCCGGCCGTGCTGACCGTGATACTATTATCTTTATAAGACAATAACATGAATGCTGCGTTATAGTGATTATCAAAATCTGTAGTAATGCGCCTCAACGACGATCTATTCAAATTTGGGCAACAGAATAGTAAATGTAATATTTCGAAGACACGATTTTAGGCATTTTACTCGCCGTAGAAAAAGCCATATGATGATAGGACCGGAAAGTCTTAGTTCGGTCAATGGGGGAGTGCGAATTTAACCATGTGACCGGATATACTTGGTCAGACCAATGCTGTCGAGCGGTGAACTTTGTTTACATCTTGGGAAGTATGCGTACACGAGTATTCAGAAATAACCAATGAGAACAGGTTATGTGAGGAGGACGTGAAAGAGAACTGCATCGCGCAGGTGATGCAGTTCAAGTCGGAGTGCCGCGTCATTTATTGGCTAGCGCTCGGCTTAAAAACGACTAGCATAGCAGTCTGCCTTGTGGAGGGATTTATCGCACCCGGGCACAGGAGACGATCACGAGATTTTGCTCATGGTGAGTAGAATGTGCTGACTTGAAATAGGAATTAGAGGATTTACTTTTGGGCTATATTTATTTATATTTTTTAGGTTCTCATTGCAGGCTCCATTATACATAGGAAGTCCTCCATGATAAAAGTAAGGTAGACGAAGGAACAAGATTATTGGGGTGAGTTTTTTTTTATAATATCAGTAGATGTAGGTTCCAACTTAAGGATGGGATAAGTGGTCCTAAGTAATAGTCGGTGTGGTTATATCATTGCCTTTAGATTGATTTGTGATTGAATGACCTATATTGAAGATAGAAGTGGGCGATACTACCTGTTACCAACCAGGATTTCTAAGTGAACCACATTTTCTGAGGTAAACACTTGAAATAGTTCTTTTTGGCAAAGAGAGTACTCTTGAAGGATTAGGGACCAAATTTATTGATTAGGTGCGCTGTTTGTATATCCACAGGTTTGTGGAAGAAATTGTGACTCAAAGAAGATAAACGCTAATGTTTGAAATTAGAGGGTAAGTCATTTAACGCTACCAAGTTAGGAAAAAGTTTTATAAGAGATTAGTGAAGAACATGGATATATTTGTTTTTTATAAATGTTATGATAGTCAAGGCCTCTCAATCTCTTTGCAGATTCAACCTAGCATATAACATTGAGATAGTATTGGAAGAAGTCTGCTCGGGGGGCCACAGCTGGGATATCACCAGCCGGGGATATTCTGTTGCAATTCAAGGTAACACTGTAATATAGGTAATGGCAATATAGATACTCTTTTTATCACAATACAATGTATGGAGCTTTAATTATTGCTCTTTTATTTGAACACAGTTCGTTTACGAGAAGGAGAAGATAGTGAGTGTTTTCATAACCTGCAAAGCAAAGACCAGATAATTTTGGAAGAAGTTAGGTGAGCATATGGGACTAATTATTGTAAGTCACATTTTTGGGAACTTACCAGACATTTCTAGTGAACCTACTCTATTGAGATCACTTATATTATTCCAACATCGTTGCCCTTCGCTGAACCCAGCATATCTAAGGTTGATAGTTCAAGTGACACATGTACTCATGTTAATTGGGAACTTAAACAAAGTGTGATTTGACTACGTTTCTTAAGAGGTATAGCCGTGTGGTGAATAAACACAGAACAAAGTGTACAGTGGACACTAGTTACTTGGGTACCAGTATTGTTGTTGTCTGAGGACAAAATTGTCATTTGATTTTGAATTGTAAGTTGCGGATAAGATTATATGTAAAGAATATATACATTATTTTGTTTGTTTTCTATAGGACGAAACGCGTCGGCAACTGGCTGTTACAGAAGAGAAAAGGACAAAGAGAAAATGAATCTTGAATATTGTTGTAAAGTTCATTTGTTTGGAAGCAAATTTGGGTCTTTGTATGTTAATTTGTAAGATCCAGTGAAATTAAATAAGAGCTACAAGAAGACTTTAGCACTCCCAGTGTCTCTTTTTGATTAAATGGTTTCAAAAATAGCCCAGAGGTTTGTCTTTATTTTGTTGGTAGAAAGGGGTTTCTATTAATAAACTGTAGTGGTTGACTGCCTCTATGACAAGAACAAAGGCTAGTGCTATAATGTTTTTGATTTCAAATAGAAATTTGCTGTTTGTAGAATATTCAACACTTAGGGGCCGATTACGATGTTGGGCGGATGCACACCGTCTCGTAAACGGGACCGACCGACCTCTGGTCGGTGGTCCTGACCACCTGATTAGGATGCGACCGAACACTGTTCGGTCACATTCTGACATTTCCTTATGGGAGTATGTGTTACAGGCATAAACCAGCCATAGAACATGCTCCCACTGGGAAATGGGAGGTGGTGTTAATCCCTGCATCCCATGGCGCCTGCCTTGGGGTACAGGGATTAATGGGAGGCACCATAGGTGCCTGCTCGACCCCCAACCGTAGGCCGCGCACACAAGGGTGCACTGCTAGTGCCCTTCAAACATGCTGTGCAACAGGGCTTCCATGTCAGAAAGGCTGGCAAGAAAACCCTATCAGAAACCCTATCAGAAACCTAGCATCGTAATCCCAAGGGTGGAAAGGCCGCCCTTTGGGATTACAGGTCGACCTCCAACTGACCACAGGGCTCCTTGAGCCCATCAGAAGCCAGCTGGAATGACAGGCTGGTTTCAATTCCGACCGGTTGATTCATAATCATAATTCATAATAGGAGGTTTTCCGACCGCCATTGTAATAATTCCCATTTTCATATTTTTAGAGGTGCCTCCATATAACTTGATTGAAATGATAGTAACAGCCTTGTATGGCTGAGTGAGGGTAATTTTTTTTAATGGTTTGATTCATGGATTGCTCAAAGTCTATGATGTTTTTATGGGATAGTATTTATTTGTTTTGTGTTTGATGTGGTTTAGGAGACCGTAGTTGGTGCTGCTTTGTTTATTTGGCAGTAGAGCATATATAAAAGAGATATATGCCTTTTGATATTCACCATGTATGACTATATCTGAGTGAATGATTTGGGATGCATTTTGAAGGTCTCATCCATCATCCATGTTTCACATTGTCTCAGTTTTAGTAAGCTATCTGCTGTAGAGAATATTAGAACTTGTTTTTCATTATTTAGGATGGCATGTAAAAGGAAACGTGTAGGTTGTCATGTAAAAGGAAATTATGTGTCATTGTTTTGTGTTTAGTTATGTGTATGTTTTGGTACTGGCTAGGGGAAAGTGAGGTATCACAGGCAGCTTATTTAGTTTGTGGAATTAAATGTTTTCAAAGTTGGCTTGTTATGTGTTCTGGGACTTTAGGTAGTATATCTTTAAAGGCTTTGCTTGTGGGTTCCTGGGAGCTAATGCCTGCCTCTCTTGCATCCTGCGATATCTCTCTTACTTCTATTTCTGTTATATTTGGGGGTGGTTGTGTTCTCTTAAATGAATTACAGCATCATCTTTTGCAGTTGCCCTCCAATAGCATGCATTAGAATAATATTGAGTACATTTCCAGTTTATAGTTTGTTTATGCAGTTTCTTTGCTGTAGGTGTAGCCCATGTGATTTATCCCTTCCCTGCATCGCGAATTCTGCCGTATCACGAGGGGCAAGAGGGTGGGCGTGGTGCTTCGGTGCTCATGACGGCTCCATGCGGCCAGTCACGGACGGTGTGTGGTCATGATGGCGTGGTGCCGTCACGACCCTGCCCTTTCATTAATTCGCCCCCACAGGCGGGGAATTCGTGCTGTATGGGCAGAGCGGCAGCAGTATGACGGCTCCACGCCGGCATGAGCACATGCCTACCTTGACTCATGATGGCTTGGAGCCGTAATGAGCACCCAAGGGGTTAATAACTGCTATCCATTCTACGAAGTAATATACTTTGTAGCTTCTGTCATTATATCTGTGAGGAGGGTAATAGTATAAATATATCAAATATTATAACATTTGTATATTTATTATTTACATTTAAAATGATGTAATCACTTCTATTTTGTGAACTAATGTATAGGTTGTGTATGGATGTTTCACATGATTTTGCAGCTTTTCCATTGGGGGCTATCTTGTGTGGAGTAGGTGCTTTGTTTCCTGGTGTATGAAAAAAAAGTCTTAAGTTTCCATTTAAATGTTAATTTGTTGGAAGTTTGAAGACGTTGAGGTCTTTAGGTTTATTTTTGCTCTCCAGTAGGGTGTTTTTATACATTTGTATTAATTTGTGTATACTTACTTTCTTATATCTTATTGTTGGTTTTTGATATTTATGATTTTCAGGAATTTTATTGCTGTTTCCAGGCGTGGGTTTTGCTTTTATGAAGTCTATGTAAAAAGATAGAATTTGGATAGCATTTTATTAATTATTTTTTATTTAAAGTTTTTAAGTTGAATAACAATTACGTTTTAGTTTAAATATAAGTTTCACTTACCTGTTAGATAGTTGTTGAAATGTATATATTTTTTCTGTAATGGTTTGGTGAGGAAATTCAGCAGAGTTCACTCATTTTGCAGAGTTTGTCGTTTTTGAAGTAGTTAGTTCTTTAAATTAGTGAGCTTTTAAATTGTTGCTTTAATTGTTTGTTTGATTTTATTGGTTAAAGCTGCTTTGAGTTTTTATTTCATTGGTTGGTTTAGTTTTAGTTGGATTTATTTTTTATTTCTTTGGTCCTTCAATGATTAATGCTAACTTAGGTATTATTTTTAATTTATAATATATAATTTGCTACATTTCAATATTTTGGGGGTGGTATTGTTATCATTTTTGGTATATATGTTTTGGGGGTGGAAAGTAAATATAATATATTTTTGCTTAACTTAATTATGTGTATAAAACGTTTTTGTTTTAGTTAAGCAATTGTTTTATGTTGAAAGTGTTTTTTAATATATTTATGAGTGATTATTGTATTATTTTTGCAATATTATAGTCATTGATATTGTTTGAATTGATATATTTGACATATTATAATTTTTTTTAAAGGTAGCGATATTTATGTATCCGATATCTTTGTTTTTGATATAGTCAAAAATCAATATTTTTAACAATTCTATTTTTATTCTCGATATTTGTGGGTTTACTAGATAAGTATAAGAAGTAGATATTTTTCTGCTTCAATATTGTATGGATCGATATTATGTCAGTAACCTTTCCCATCTAGATTAGATTCGATTAAGCACAAGATAGTGAGACTCTGTATAGGCACTTGTGTTCCAGAGATGGTTGCCTGTGGTTTAGAAGCAATGAGATGTAATGCACACTTGGAATTAAGATAATTTGACTCTTGGCAGAGGGAACTGGGCGGGGTGGGGTTGTTGGGAATCCAATTGCAGCTGTACGCCTCCTCTGCTTGAGAGCTTAAAGCTGGGAGAAGAAGGAGCTTTTGCCCCGCTGTGTCCTGTGGCTTGCAAGATAGGTAAAGATGGTCATTATCCATTCTCTACCTGGGAGCACACCCATGAAGACTCTTGTGAACCAAGCTGCAACAGCCAATGTGAAATCTAACTTTCAAGGGCTGCAATGCAAGCTCGGTCTAACCACTATGATGTGATAGCTTTTCTTTAAACCAAGGAAACCCCAACATGTTTGGCCCACTGGAGCAACATGAGCCCGCCCACAGAAAGCCATAAGCCTTTCACTCTGCCGAAACGTGCCATTTAAAAACTAGATTGAGGCTTTCGCTTTGGAAAATGTGCCTCATGTGGT
This sequence comes from Lissotriton vulgaris, assembly GCF_964263255.1. NCBI lineage: Eukaryota > Metazoa > Chordata > Amphibia > Caudata > Salamandridae > Lissotriton > Lissotriton vulgaris. The sequence continues at coordinate 1,992,836,229 of NC_141691.1, forward strand.
GGAGTGTAACACATGTAAGTCACATCTGTCCATTGTGCACAGGTGGGCAAAAATAATTTACTGTCTACTGGTTTTGCCTAGCAGCTGCATTCACGAACAAATGACGTAAAATTCAACATAAAGGATTGGTGGTAATGAATGATGGTCAGTATGCTGAATCTTTGTTCAATTTTACATTTTTGTTTAAATCCCCCCTGTGAAGCATCTTAATTCTATTTTAAATTACATGCCTCACTGCAAGCTAGGCCTGTGTCTGGTTCCATTTTGAGAAACTGTAGCTGGTATTTCTCCAGGATGTCCTTGGTGGAAAAAAGTATATCTGCGTAATTTAAATCTTATATGCCATCTATTAAATTAAATTAAATTAATTCAGTATATGACCTTAAAAGAAGAGAGTAAAGATGTCTGGGTTCTAGGTCCTGCACCGTACTTTTCACAACTGCAGCCCTTTTGAATCAAAGGAGGTGAAGTCAAAGGGGTCAGTATAAACTAATTTGATCTCACTGTGAGTAGGAGCCCAGGTGAGACAATTGGTAACTAGAAGGCGCAGTTAAAATTAACACATCATGAGAGGCAAATAAACAAATCCAGGTTACCTGCAAAATATAATCAAAATGATATAGTGAAAACAATCGGATATTGTCTTAAGAGCCCAATATCTATGTATATTTATTCATGGCTCCCATTACAAAAGCTGTAGGACACTCAATCATGTCTAGCTCCCAAAATAGGAACACCTGCCAATCTGAATGTGTTATGCATACAAAGAAAAAATAGCTATGCATAATGCACAAATATAGAAGATATAAAACTATTAGGCATTGTGAAGTTTACAGTCCCTCAGAAAATCTATTTACCAGTCAAAGGGACATAAGACACCAGGACGGGCCGGGTAAACGTCACTTTGAGAAAGTCCGACTCCATTGTGCAAAAGAGGAGTGTCAGAAGTGGGATTCTGAAATCCGCAAATACTCTTTTTTTGATAGATTTAACAACTAGTGTAACGCCTACCAATGAGTCAGGGTTGAGCCACACATGTTGACAGGTTCAGTTCAGAGGGACTAGGCCCTATGCAAACACGGTAATGAAACTCATAAATAACAGAGGGGGGAGCCCACATTCTTTCTTTTCATGATCAACCTGTGCCACAGAAAAATGGCTCTGATGCACAAGAGGAACCTTTGCCCACAACAGAACTCCTGCCCAAAACAGACCCATTTCATATCTGAATCTAATACAGTATGAAGCAAAAAACAAAACCACAGAACTCTCTTTAAATACTGTAACGTCTTGGCAAATCTTGGGTAAAAGTCTGCTGAATTAAAATTCGTTTTATGGCACGAGAGTACATAACCAACAGCAGCAATTGCAGCCGTGAAGACAAAACTCTTCACTCCAGTTTTCTGTGTTTTTGTTTTCAATCTAATGTCTTCACTGGAAAGCCTTTAGTTTTTGGATACTGTCAACACCTGTTTCAGTGGGTACATCTCCCTGGGACTGGTTCAACACAGTAAGCAGCTGGCCATTCCTGCGATCTTTTTGGTGCGCCGAGTGAGAGTAAATCATTTTGTGCAAATATAGAGAGAACAATGGAAAATAAATACTACCTCTTTGAAATGGGTGAGGTCAAAGAGGTAGTATTTAGTTTCCATTGTTCTCTCTATATTTTTGTTTCAAAACTTTACATTGGTATAAAACATTTGATCACGAACCACATATCCAAGGTGGTACAAAACGGGTTTTTTCTTTGTTCACCCTAAGTGTGGCAGGGTATGCTCAGACGTGAGTCCCTTGCTCACTTTGCTACTGGAGTCAAGCAAGCCCGGCTGAAGACGGCTGTAACGCCAGAAACCGGTCCTGGGAAGCTTGTTTCCGGTCCAGGGAAGACATGGCTTGGCAGTTCGGGCTGGACTGTTCCCATGAGGCACAGGGTCATACTGATTTGCATATGGCCATGTCTGAACTGGGGTGGTGGAGTGAGCTAAAGAACGGTGATGGATTAAACCCAGATCAGTTGACTGGGGGTGAGTGTTTGTATTGTCAACGCTCCGTCCATCACCACCTTTGGTTTTTCTTTGTTCGCCCTAAGTTTGCCGGGTATGCTCAGACGTGAGTCCCTCGCTCACTTTGCCACTGGAGTCAAGCAAGCTGGGCTGAAGACGGCTGTAACGCCAGAAACCGGTCCTGGGAAGCTTGATTCTGGTCCAGGGAAGACATGGCTTGGCAGTTCGGGCTGGACTGTTCCCATGAGGCACAGGGTCAGACTGATTTGCATATGGCCATGTCTGAACTGGGGTGGTGGAGTGAGCTTGAGGAAGGTGATGAATTAAACCCAGATCAGTTTACTGGGAGTGAGTGTTTGTATTGTAAACGCTCTGTCCATCACCACCTTTGGTTTTTCCACATATCCAAGGTGCAATGAAAATATGCAAAGGTGGGTCTTGAAGGTACCTCTCCAAACAGCTCATGTTCCTAATGCTCTGTCGTTTCATATTGTAAAGTTAATTCATAAACATGGATTATTAGTTCCCCAATGAGCCAATCATTAAGGGTAAGGCCGTTAATTTGTTGAGATTTCTTTATATAAGCTCTCTTTATTCATTTATAACATCAAGGAGGAGAACAAAAGGAAAAGAGAAAAGAAAACATCAACTGCAAGGCACCGTATAAATATCACCATAGTATATCAGTTTGGAGGCTCAGGCACAATACACATGTCAATCAAGTCCCATGGTGGATTAAGATGACCACCGGTTGGATGCTCTGTAGGCTGTGCTTAGGCCATAATACTTCCACCATGGGCCCCAGATCTTGTTAAGCCTCTCCTGGTACCCTCTTGATTGGTAGATAGCCTTTTGTCCGACTGCATTTAAGCCCATTCCCCTCTGCCAATCAACTCCTGTTGGGATCCTATCTCATTTCCAGTGCCACACAATATCTTTGTCTGCCAGAAGGCACCCCACGCCCAGAGGCCTCCCACTCCCCCGGGACACGCAAGAAGCAACGTTTTGGGGTGAGCTCAACCGATACCCCCAGTGCATTTGACTGTGCACAACCCAATTTTTCCTTCCAGTATTTTTGGACTCGGGCAGTTTTAAACCATATGAAACCAATCTCTATTATAATTGCCACAGTGTAGGAAAGCAGGTGACCTCAGCCTGCCCATTTTCCGCAGTCTTTTGGGGCGTAGCTAATGAATATATTTAATTCGGATTAGACGTAAGCGTGCTGGAATTGCAAGCTCATGATGTGCCATTCTGGCATCTGTCCACTCTCCATCCTCAAACTGGCCAATGTCACACTCCCATAGGACTCACAGCTCAGAGAACCTGCCTTGTGCATTTATCATTAAGGATGTGTAAATGTGCAAGGTTCCATGCAAGGTTCCATGTTAGAGGTTAGAGGTTCTATGTTAGTTCCCTCTTGAGAGGACTGAATTTTGAAAGGGCTAGCAATTCGGGGCCATAATGGTGTAATGCATGCCACAACTGCAAATATTTGAAGAATTGTGGCTAATTTGTTCAGATGTTAAATTGTATTTTTAAATATGAGGCTAGTCCTGAGCTGAATTATGTAAATGTAAATTGATACTTGTATAGCTCACTACTCACCCGCAAGGGTCTCAAGGCGCTTGTACGAATACCGCTGTGGAACCCATCCTGGCTTTCCCTGTGAGGCGTCCACTCCTGGGCACCCCCAAGGTGGAGGCCAGGCATCCTTAGCATTGTGGGGGCCGTTGTGGAGATTAAGCAAGCTATTACCCAGAGTTGCAGAGTGGGACTCCATGATTGGAATAGGCACCGAGGCGAGAATTATCAGGTCCGTGGAATTTTGAGCCCAAGACCCGCCGAGGCGGGGAATTGAACCCTGGTCCCGGGCTAGACCTCTGCATTAGTGTCTGCCGCTCTAATCATTGAGCCACACTTCTCCACAATTATAAGTTGATTAACAGGAATCGACCTACCCATCACACCAGGTCAGGCAGGGGCAGGTCTGACCAGGGGCTTGAGCTGTTACCTCTTATACAGAAAGGTTCTAAATGGTAATAGGAGGGTTCTCCACAGGGGCACACTGATAGAACGGAAAAGGTACTTGCAGGTACTTGTTCTCATGTCTCTCTCTATTGTAATCCATAAGTTCCTTATTTTGACAAACTACCCAAGCATCCTGGGACCGGTTTCGGGGTAACACCCCTCTTCAGCCAGGTTAGCTTGAATCCACCTCAGTTCAGACCCAGCTATATGCAAATCAGTCTTGATCCTGCGTCTTATGGGAAGTAAGCTAAAGAACGATGATGGATTCAACCCAGATCTGTGACTGGGGGTGAGTGTCTGAAAAGTTTCAGCACTCTGTCCATCATCTCCTTTTGTTTGTTTTGTTTGCCACTGGATTCAAGCGAGCCTGGCTGAAGAGGGGTATTACCCCAAAACCGGTCCCAGGATGCTTGTATACGGTTCAGGGAAGACCTGGCTTGGCCGTCCGGGCTGGACTGTTCCCATGAGGCACAGGGTCAAGACTGATTTGCATATAGCTGGGTCTGAACTGAGGTGGGAAGTGAGCTAAAGAACGATGATGGATTCATCCCAGATCTGTGACTGGGGTTGAGTGTTGGAAAAGTTTCAACGCTCCGTTCATCATCTCCTTGTATTCGTTTTGTTCGCCCTAAGTTGGCAGGGAATACCCAGACGTGGGTCTCTTGCTCACCTTGCCAATGGATTCAAGCTAGCCTGGCTGATGAGGGCTGTTAGCCCGAAACCGGTCTTAGGATGCTTGTTTCTGGTCCAGGAAAGACATGGATTGGTAGTTTGGGCTGGACTGTTCCCATGAGATACAGGGTCAAGACTGATTTGAATATAGCTGTGTCTAAACTGGGGTGGCGTAGTGAGCTAAAGAATGATGATGGATTCAACCCAGATCTGTGACGGGGTGTGAGTGTCTGAAAAGTTTTGGCGCTCCTTCCATCATCTCCTTGTGTTTGCAATGCAAAGGTATACCCTGCAGTTCTTCCTTTTGGCTGTAGGCTTCTAACTGTTTAACACTAAGGGCATGATTACGAAGATGGCGGTCTTAGACCCACTTTCACATTTTCGGCAGTCTGACTGCCGCCTCCTTGGCGGTTCCACTGCCCGATTATGATATGTGTGATGAGACCGCCAATGCTGACATTTCAGCTACTGTGGCAGAATAGGCAGAGGCGGCCCATGGAGGCAGTGCAGGGACTTTTCCCACCATGTGAAATATGACTTGCCTTTCCGCCGATCTTTTACTTTTGGGGCCACAGCCAAGCAAGAGTCGCTGGAACGGCAGGTATGAGAGGAAAAACTGCATCAAGGGCTAATGTGTGCTTGTGAAATTTAACTGGTACTCATGTTTTACCTCCAATGGCTTCGCGTTGGGAGTGCGGACTCTTTGTTTTGCACAACATAATGCAAGGAAGTGTTGCGGTCGACTGGCAGGAGGTAGTGTTGCATAGCCAGCAATGGCTTCAGACTCACTACCAGAGCATTAGCGTACCGCCGCCATGACTCCTCCACCAACAAACCGTCAGCCCCATGGTAAAGTCCTTATACGGCAGGTGCGATGCTGCCGGTTTAACTGTTTCTTCTGAACTGCTGCTGGGCTGCCGGTGGTGGTAAAACCGCTAAAGTCATAATCCACCCCAAACTCCCTTACAGACTCAAGTTGGACTTGGGAAGTCACTCCCAAGCTTGCAATGGAAGCTAAAGCCATTGCAGGGACACCTACTCCTGGAGAGAAGTAATCTTTAAACAACGAAACAGGCTAGTCTATGATGTGTAGATTGGAATCTTCAAACAGTGGGCGGGGAGGCTCCTCAATCTCCATGCTAATGGGCGAATTTAGCTGGGTTTCACTCCACGACGTCCTCTTGACATTCTGAAAACGACAAGTCCCTAAATCTTCAGGATGCATATTTTCACATATGATTACACTGAACATACCTGAGCTTTGCAGTGGAGGGGCAGCACTTCCAATTCAAGGGGCTACCATTCAGCCTCAAGTCAGCACCTCTGCTATTTACCAAGTGCCTAGCGCCAGATGCTGCTTACTTTAGGCAACAGGGTCCTTTAGTGTACCTGTACATGGATGACTGACTTGTCTACGCTCTGTCAAAGGAAGGGTAAAATGCTTCAAAGATCCCCTACTTTACTCCCTTCTACAGACTAGGACTTTGCACTGAAGATTGACAAGTCATCCACAGAACCTCGCACAAAGCTGCATTTCATGAGAGCGGTACTGTACACATAAGTGAGAAAAGCCTAAGAAAGACTAAGACAATCAGTCCATGGCAAGGACCTTCTCTATCAAGCAGATAACTCCAGTCATACAATACAAATCCCTGGTCGACCTGATGTTCTTATGCAAAGGTCTTGTACCTTATTGCAGTCTCAGGATGAAAGCAGTCTAGCAAGAAGTGGACAGTCAGTGGAAACAAGTTCATGGCAAATAGGATGTCACAGTCCTAATTATATGATGTTAAAAGCAAGCACTGTTAAGGTGGATTAGCCCTACAAAATCGCAATACAGGACTTCATTCCATCCTTTATCGGGTAGAGTGGAACTCACAACAGATATATCTATGGAGAGCTGAGAATCACACATGCAAGAACTCTCGACCAAAGGCGTAAAAATGGAGAAGTGTGGCTCAATGGTTAGAGCGGCAGACCCTGATGCAGAGGTCTGGCCCGGGACCAGGGTTCAATTCCTGCCTTGGCCGGTCTTGGGCTCAATTTTCTCGGACCTGATAATTCTCGCCTCAGTGCCTAAGCTAATCATGGGTCCCACTCTGCAACTCTGGGCAATAGCTTGCTTAATCTCCACAATGGCCCCAACAGCGCTGGGATCCCTGGCTTCACCTTGGGGGTACCCAGGAGTGGGCACTTCACAGGGAAAAGCCAGGAAGGGTTCCTCAGCGGTATGCGTACAGCTTCTAGAGGCCTCGGGGTGTAAGTGCGCGATACAAGTACAAAGTTTACAGTTTAAAAGGAGCTCCACATCAACATCCTGAAGCTCTGAGCCATAAGACTGGGTCTACAAAAGTTCCTCTCAAGGCTGGTGGGTAAGCAGTCTTCGTAAGAACAGACAACACAACGTTTATGTTTAACATCTCCAAACAAGGAGGAACGAGATACTGGTCTCTGTCCGAAAAGGCACAGGTACTGTTGGACTGGGTCATCTCCCATTTTGTGGACACTGCCATAGAGCATCTCTCTGGATGACAAAACAATCAGGCAGAGACACTCAGTTAACACGTCAGACTGTCATGAATGGGAACTCGACCAAGTGGATTACATCTTCTGCAAATGGAATTAACCCACACTGGACTTAACACCAAGAATTGCTGGTATTTATTACACCAGCTGTTGTGGCATACAGGGTACAAGGGCAATGCCTTTTTGATCAAACACGGACCACTACAAATAATTTGTTTCATATATTAATGAGGTATGCTGTTCTTTTATATTTCATACACACTATGATCACTTTTATCACACATGTATATTACGTTTAAGAGAGTACTGAGCATGTGTTAGTCACTGGCACCCACTGTGTCATTGTAATACATTCACTGTTTTTGCATTTTATGATTAAATTCTATTTGGATGTGTTATCAGTTTTCTTAATTGGTATATTTTATCACTATTTTTGTACTTAGAACAATGCCACTCCTGGGACGAGTGAGGGCGCATTTCACCAGGAGCATGGGTACGATAGCAGCACTCTACGCTGGTGTTCCTCTGCGAGACACTTGCCGTACAGGTACCTGGAGGAGCAGGCAACACATTCACGAAGCACCAATGCCTTGATGTGAACATAGAAGCCGACTCAGCAGTGGGACAAGCTGTCCTCCGTGAGCTGTTTCAATAAAGGTGAATTTGCTTCCCACTTATTGTCATGACTATGACCTGCTTACTATTCTGATTCAAGCATGTGAATATATGTAAGGTCCAATGCTGGCGAAGAAATTAATTACTTACCGGTAACTCCAGTTCAATAGCGTTGGTGTCTTTCATATATTCACATGGGACCCTCCTTCCTCCCCAGTCAGAGGTTTATTTATTGCACACTCTTCTCATACTTTGTTCTATGACGTCTGACCTACTGTGGCCTCTGGGGAATAGGAGAGCCAGCACTACACCTCTGGTTGAAGTTCAGGTTGCTTGAATTGAGGTTGATGAAGAAATAAACAAACACTTTGTTGATAGCAATGTTAACACTGTTTACTGATATTTTAATATTACTGGTGATTCCCAGTCTGATGACTGAGAAGGGCTCACACGTGTGAATATATGAAAGATACCAACAATGGTCAACTGTAGTTACAGGTAAGTAGCTAATTTCATCATAATCATGCCAGCTGCCATTTTAGGGAATGGATGTATCTACCATTTTGGGAAAAACAAAAGGTGGGCAAAACTTAGTATGTAAGGTAGAGAGAAATGGGGGTGCGCAGTGGGGTTTGGGTACCCAGAGTAAGAGGGGTACAGGGCTTAGCCTCAGGTGCCAGCACCCAACTCCCACTATACTTCACAGAATGCCATAGGCATCAGAGGGAGAAGGAATTATGGATTAAGTAAATTATTTTAAAATGCTCATTGTAATTGAATATAACTTACAGCATAACTTGTGATTAACGCTATGTTCAAAACATCAATTTGCGAATGACACGAACAAAAAAATTAGCTAAGAAGAGAACATTATTTAATGTTGTGCGAGTTACTTTTTTCTTATAGAGACTTCTAACCCAGATTCCTCACCTTAGAATATTCCCCAGGCATCAGACTGGACCTAAAAATCTTGAGCAGTAACTCTGTGGGCTATTATGTGCCATTGGTGGCTCTGTTGCAAAATTCTCCATTCTGGATGTTACATGTGTGGTGACTATATAAGTGCCACCCCCAGGAGCTGACATTGGTTTATTTCTTTCTGTGCCAACAGCGCAGATCCGTAGAACTCAGTGATTTTTTTAACAACTGTTTTGACCTTTAGTTAACCTTTTTTTTTTTTTTTTTTTTTTAAAACCTTTATTGTGCACATAGAAAAGCAACAAATACGGGCCTACAACCATCCGGCCGGCCTCGAACACTCAGTCGAGCACCAAAGCATACATTACGGCGACCCAGTACTGCATCAGAACCATTTACATCGAGGGGAAGAAAACTGGAGGAGAACGCAGCACCATGGCGCAGGATGAATGAAGGTTAAATTTTAAAGTTTTTGTTATGCAGCTGTCACACAGGCCGTAGTGATCCGTACAAGCAAAATAATAAAGAAGAGCAAGGTCCATGTAGGTGGGACACGACATTAGCGACTACAGCAAGCAATTCGCGTATCAGCAAACAAGTCCCCGCCAGGCGGGATGGTAACACAATATCCACGTTACAAAGTAGCATCTATAACCCAGTAACACTACCACAGCCACCCAACACCCAGCACTCCCTACCATGGGCAAAAAGGTAAAATCATAGAAGAATAAAACCGGTCCCATAGAAACTAACAAAAAGGAAATATAACCCCCCACCCTACACACATGCAGAGGCTATGGCCTACCCCCCCTCCAGCAGCGTGCCTGTCGCCCTATAAACTCGAAATTTAGAAAAAAGAAAAGTCGGAAAAGAGAGGAGTCAGCAAGAAACGCCAAAAGAAGGAAGAAAAGTGAAAAGAAGGAAATGTCACTGTTGACTATAGGGAGGGAGAAAAGAACCAGCTAATCTACCACTCCCAAATAGGGGGGGGATGGCGGGGAGGAGCCCACCCAATAACCGATATCCCGGACTCCCAGTCACCTTCAACCCTAGCACCTTGCGGAATATACAACCAGCGTCATGCAGGAGAGGAGAAGCAACTCTAAGGAAGTAGGCAAGGGGAACCGAATCAGTCCCAACCCATCTCCACCCGTCACTGTATCCAGCACATTTAATAAAGCCCAGTCACCAACATTACTGAACAATCCCGCCTTACAATTCACCACCGCCCCGGTAATTCTAATAAGCAGTTATTATCTTAATACAATATTAAATGGGGCGAGGCCTAGTAATTCGCACATTGCAGCATAGAATCACAATTTTCCGTTCCGAGTCCCCGCAAACCTTCCAGTCCCGGTCACAATTGACAACAAATCAGCCCTGGCCAGAGCGTAAGCGTCTCTTCAGACTCGGCAATCGAGGGAAGCCAGCTCCACAAAGTACCTGAAGGCAAAATGGCCGCCGCCGATGAGGAGGAGGGGAGAAGAGGCAAAATGGACGTCCAGCAGCGGCTGCCGAGTAACAAACAATCAGAGAAAGTAACCCCGAGTACCAAAATCGAGATTCGAGCCAAAACTGGAGAAAGGGCACTCGGGAGGCAATAACCGCAGGGGGATGTAGCGGCAGTGAGGGCCGGGAGCTCAGCATCAGTCCCAGAAACATTGTTTCAGGTTCCGTGGAGAACTGCAACCTTGTATCTCCGTCAAAGTCACCAAGCCGTCTTGCGCCGGAATCGCAGCTCCGGGAAGCAGTCGTCACCTCACCGGCAGCGGCCGGCGCCACAGTATCCACCGTGCCCATGTCAGCTGGGGAGGTCGATTTCGTACCGTGCCAGGGGTCAACCAAACAGTCCCGTTCCAGCCGTTGCACCGCTCCGTCTATCCGGTCCCCAAACCACACAGAAAGTGTCCGCATTTCCATCCTGAGTTCAGCGAGTGCATCCACAATATCCCGGCATGTCAGCTCCCTCTGAGCCTTGGGCTGCCTCTTCGTACTCGGCGGGTGTTGTAATGGCGCCCTCAGGTCACCATCGATCGGTGAGGTACTGCCAGCAGGCGAGTCAGCCATCGGCGCTGTGGAAGAGGCAGCCGCCATCCCGGACATCCAGTAAGAAGGGGGGGCGTCACATCGGGAGGAAGCAGCAGTGGACCCAGGGAACTCAGGGCTAGTCTCAGGAGCCGGGCGGACAAGTCGTAGGGCGACCCTCCCAATGGCCGCCGCGGGCCAGTTGCAGCGTCAGCCAAGGGAGCGAGAACTGAAGCAAACACCGCTCATCAACACTTCGACCCGCCGAGACGGGGCCGTTGAGCGTCGCTATGGAACTCCATCCCAAGTCTCCAGCACCGGCTCCAATAAGCAGGGACGATCGCAGTCCCAGGGTCACAGCAGGCGGCAGCCGTCCCGAGGGTCCGCGATAGCCAGGGGCGGCGCCGGTCTTAGAGCGCGGCCATGGAGTCCGACACCCGGCACGGCGCTATCTACGGGAATCCGGCAGGCAGGGACACCGGGAAAACACCCAGTGCATCAGCGCGATCATGGCTACCCTCCGCGGCTGTTTTATCTCGGATAAGCGAACAGGATGTGGGTGCAGAGCGCACTGGCCAGCGGAGCCGGGAATCGAGCGTGTTTAGTTAACCTTTTGGAGCAAATGCTAACAGTGTGCTAGGGAATTGTTTCCTGATCCAACGTGGGTTTTGAAGCCAGCAGACTGTCCAGTCCCCCAACCCTCTGGCTGCTGCAGCCTCAAAACCCCTTAAGCATGCGCTCAATGCAGCACACCTACCCTGATGGGGGCAGGATCAGGCACCACCTGCCCCAACGGCAAGCCATAACCTCCGACAACTGGGTAACCCAAATTGTCCATCGTTGATATGCCCTCCCATTTCTGGAAACCCTATTGTCCCTATTTCCATCCTCAGAAGGGCTGATGGTGGACCACCTCTGCTTGCTATACCAGGAGGCGAAGGCCCTTTTGCCCAAAAACCCATCAAGAGTATACCATCACCAGCCATATGGTGTGGTTGCTATTCCTGCTACTCTGTGGGGGGAAAAAGGAGAGGCCTCCGCCCTATCCTAGATCTTTGCCCGCTCAATACCTTTCTACGAAAGGAGAAATTCAAAATGCTCACTCTGGCCCAGATCTTTTATACCTTGGATCCTAGAGACTGTATGGTAGCATAGGAACTCCAGGATGCCTATTTTGGCATTCCCGTTCTGCAGGCCCTCAGGTGCTACCTGTGGTTGATGGAGGGACAGGAGCATTTTCTATTTACTGTACTCACTTTTGGCTGACCAATTGCCCTCCTGAGTTCAGGAAAGTAATGTTGGCAATTGCAGCACATCTTCAGAGGTCAGGGGTTCCAGGCTCACCACAGGCAGTCGTCACCCAACATTAGACTAGGGCGAACCTCCTTCATGTACTGGGGTTCACTATCAATGTGCCAAAGTCACACCTCACTCCTTCTCAGACACTTCTCTTCATTGAAGCCATTTTGGAAACAGTGCAGTTCCACACTTATCCTCCGGAGCAGATAGTCCAGGACATTCCGGCTATGATCCCGATATTTCAACCTCGGTCCTGGATCTCAGTGAGAATGATGCAGAGGCTGCTGGGTCTGACAGCCTCCTGCATCCTGTTGATGAAGCATGCCAGATGTCATATGCAAGCTCTACAGTGGGATATGATGCCCCAGTAGGCCCAGCACAATGTAAATCTCTCTGATCTGGTTCAGATTTCTGAGAAGACTGCAAACAATCTTCAGTCGAGGTTTCTGAATTTCGAATGGGTCCGCGCTAGACGCCCTCTCCTTTCCACACCTGGAGTTGACAGTGATGACTGGTGCATCACTTTTAGGAAGGGTTGGCAATCTGTGGGAGGTGGAGATCAGAGGACTCTGGTCTCCGGCAGAGACACTGCTCCACATCGTTTTTCTGAAGCTGAGGGATATCCTTTTGGTGTTGAAAGACTTCCTTTAGGAAGGAAGACTGGTCCAGGGGTTTATGGAAAACACAAGCAGCATGTGGTATTGCAACAAACAGGGCAGAGTGGGGGTGTGCACCCTGTGTCACAAGGGCCTGCTCCTCTGGACATGGCTGGAACATCAGGATATCTTCCTGGTTATGCAACACCTGGATGGGTTCTCTGAACGCCTTCACCATTCATCCCAGGCTAACCTGAGTGACCACAAGGGTCAGTTGGCTAAGCTCTTTATCCTGATCCCCAAGAGGTGCCTTCCTGATGTCATGCACCCTTGGCTGGCATTAGTTGAGTTCCTCCTGTGAAATCTTGAAGTTTTGATTTCTGCATGTCAGACTTTGCAAGGTCAATTTTTGAGCAGGCCTAACCCGTGTCACTTCATCCGGCCCGCATTCCATCGTGGTCATCGTGAATCCAGTCTATTTTGACCAGATACCAACAGTTAGCACTTTCTAATTCTTGGCACTATTTTTACTTGAACCTTTAAAATTGCATATCGCCGGTTCTACTGATTGGATTTTTGGCATTTTGGTCTCATTTTATGTATTACATTTGACTCTATTTTTCTAAATTGGCATGGGATATCTTTGGTGTTGTGTTTTCACCTTATTACTGTTTGTATGATTTATAAATACTTAAGACAGTGACTCTAAAATTAGCCTGATGACTTTTGAGCTAAGCTACCAGTGAATAAGTGCAGGTTCATTTAGTGACTTATGTGGTTCACCCTGACAGGGATTGTTGTTGTTGCCTGGAAGGGTTTTCACCCACACTCAGTCAAAACCCAATTTTTTACAATCTGGATGCGGCCAAGTTCAAACATTTTTGTGACTTGGACACCACGGATTGCATTGGGAGGGCCATTGATACCAGTGTTGCAATTAGCTGCCCTGCTTGGCTGTGGTCCACCATTTTTACAGGTGATGTCCGGTTATCCTTCATGGAGATGCTGTTGGATGGCACTTGCCTGTTTGTGGATAAGGCAGACTCCCCTCTCGAGCAGGTCGAAGAGAGCAGGGCCACCTCGCCAACTGCAACAGACCTACTGCTCTTTTTGCAGCTTCAGTAGAAGTGCCCCATCCAACACCAGCATGTTATCCAGCAGTTTTGGGGTCGCAGCAGTAATGCTTAATGACCCCCGCGCCCAAGGACAATGGACCACTCAGTCCCAGCCCCTCCAGCAGCCCAACCTGCCAAACCTCTTTTGTGTGCCCTTTGCAGAGCACAACCACTAGGTGGGGGACAGGATCAAAATATTCATGTCAGGTTGGATGGCCATAACATCAGACTGGTGGGTCCTATCAATTGTTTCGAAGGGCTGTTCCCTGCTCTTCATTTCAGCACTGCTGTATCTTCCACCACCTCCTGAATGGATGACGGATGACCGAATTACTGTCTTGCGGCAGGAACTGTGATCCTTTTGGCCAAGGGAGGCTATTGTGAGGGTGTCTGTGCTATACGCAGGTTGTGGTTGCTATTCCCGCTACTTTCTGGTGCCCAAGAAGGACAGAGGTCATCGTCCGATTTTTGACCTGCACCCTCTCAATGCCTTCCTCCAGAAAGAAAAATTCAAGATGCTCACACCGGCCCAGGTCTTGTCTGCCATCAACACTGGAGACTGAATGGTAGCATTGGATCTGCAAGACCCAACAAATATACCCGTTCTCGAAATCCATCGGCACTACCTGTGGTTCATGGTGGTCAGGAGCATTTTCAGTTTGCGGTGCTCCAATTTGATCTCACCAGTGCCCTCCTGGTGTTCATAAAAGTGATGGCAGTGGTGACAGAACAACTTTGGAGGTCATGGATGCCAGGCTTCCCCTACCCTGGCGACTGGCTGTTAAAGGCCTGCTCGCCCCAGGCAGTCGTCTAACACCTTCACACTTGGGCGAACCTACTGTTATCTTTGGGTTTCACTATCAAAATGCCAAAGTCACACCTGACTCCTTTATTGGAGCCACTCTGGAAACAGTGCAGGTCCACACATATTCTCTGTAGTGGATAGTCCAGGACATTCGGGCTATGATGCTGATGTTTCAGCCTCAGTTCTGGATCTCAGCGAGACTGAGTCTGAGGCTGCTGGGTCTGACAACCTCCTGCATCCTGTTTATGTATCATGACAGATGTCACATGCAAACTCTGCAGTGGGATCTGATGGGCACACCACGTTGGAAATCTCTCTGATCTGGTTCATATGTCAGAGAAGACTGCAAACAATCTGCAGTGGGCGTTGCTGAACTGCGATTGGCTCAGCGTCAGACCCTCTCTCCTTCCCCAACCACAGATGACAGTGATGACTGGTGCATCACTTCTGGGATGGGGTGACTACCTGGGGGAGGAGGAGATCAGATGAATCTGGTCTCTGGCAGAGACACTGCTCAACATCAATCTTCTGATCAAAGGAAGGCATGTCCAGGTGCTCGCGGACAACACCACCCCATGTGGTATTGCTACAAACAGAGTGGAGCGGGGTTATGGAACTTGTGTCAGAAGAGTGCTATTCCCATGGAAATAGCTGGAACATCGAGACATCTTCCTGGTTGTGCAACACCTGGTGGGATCTCTGAATCTCAGGGCAGACTAACTCAGCTGTTGATGCCTCACCGACCACAAATGGCGTCTGCATCCACAGGTATCTAAAAGTCTCTTCCCAGAATAAGGAGAATCTTGACACGATCTGTTTGCAACAGCCCAAAACCCGCAAACTCAGCACTTCTGTGTGTTAGAGTTTCCAAAGCGTCTCTCACCAGGAGATGCAGTCTGTTTAGGATGGCACTTGGGACTCCTACACTCCTTTCTGCTGATACCTCTACTGCCCAGAGTTTTCAAGAAGATCAGGACCGACTGGGCCCAAGCCATCCTAGTGGCTCCAGATTGTGCACGGAGAGTTTGGTATCCAGAACTTATGGGCATAAGCATCTGTTTCCTTATTGGGCTGCCCCCTCTGGAGGATCTCCAGGCACAACAACAGGGCAGGGTCATGCACGTGATTCTACGCAGTCTTCACCTTCATGCTTGGAGACTGAGCAGCAACAGTTTAGTGTATTTGTTCTTCGTTCCAAGATCTGCTGTGTAATTCTGACAGCCAGATGTCCCTCAACAAAAACAGTATATGCCTGTCTTTGGGACAAGTTTGTAGCTTGGTGCGCCTCATGACAAGTTGATCCATTTGCTGCCCCTCTGTCAGAGGTACTGTTGTTGGTGCTGTCATCAGCCTGGCAAGGCCTGGCACTGGACACTGTTGAAGGTTACCTCTCTGCCATTTTGGCTTTTGTTATGCCCCAATGGGGTCTTAATTTAGTTTTGACGTATCTCATGTGTCCTCCATTTTAACCCTTGAACAGCTGTCCTCTAAAACTTCTGTCTATTAAGACATTATATTACATTAGCTAGAAGGGTCAGTGAGCATCAAGCTCTTTCAGTTAACCCTCCATATACCAGATTTTACACAGACAAACTAGTTATTCAGATTCGTGCCTTTTTCGAGCCGAAAGTGGTGCCTCGCTTACATGTTAGCCAAAACAAGATGCTGCCGACATTTTGCACCACACCTCATCCTTCTAAGGAACAGGAGAGACTCTATTGCCTGGATCCAAAAAGAGCCCTGTCCTTTTACATTGATAACAGCCAAGAACACCGGGTGGACGATGAGCTCTTCACTTGGTTTGCTCGAGCGAGAAAAGGCAAGGTAGTGCTGAAACTGACCTTCTCTTGATGGATGATACAATAAAATCTGCTACACACTAGCTAAAAAGCAGCCCCGAGAGCTAGCAGGCTCATTCTACCAGATACAAGACCACTACTACTGTGTTACCATGTGGAGTGCCTATCCTGGACATCTGCCAAGCTGCTTCGGGGCATCACTCCACATGTTCATTAAATACTACTGCCTGGGCAGTCAGAATCGTTGAGAGAGACTTTTTGCCCATTCGGACCTCCAGGATTTCTTGGTTTAAGCCAGTTTGCAGACCCACCTCCGGAGAGGTATTGCTTTGGTATCTATTCTAAGGTTAGGAATCTGCGGTTTGGACTCTCTATCAGAAGAACAAGTTACTTACCTTCAGTAATGTTTTTTCTGGTAGAAACTCTATATAACCACAGATTCCTCACCAACTCTCCCGTCCTTCCCATTCTGCGAACTGGGCTCTTTACCTGAAAGATCCTACACACTGGTAAAGCATCTTTCTAACACGGCTCCACGTTCTTGGTGCTGGAATAGTCACATAAGAAACATGTCATGGCGCTGGGGGCCTTATATTGATACTGTGCACATCATCATGTGGAGCAGACAATACCACAGAGTGACCGACAACACTTAACAGTGCAGAGAGGTACTGCTAAAGATTTCCGGCTTCAGGTCTGACGCCTGGGAAATATTCTAAAGTGAGGAATCTGTGGTTAAATAGAGTCTCTACCAGAAAGTGTTACCAAAGGTAAGTAACTTGGTCTTTACTAATGTTTATTGGCATTTTTCAACTGAACAGTTGCATATTTCGCTAGAGTACTGGAGACGGTGACGGTCATCAAACTCATATGCAGTATAGTATAAACACTATGATTAACACAACACGTATGATAGCAAGATACCAAAAGTTAGTCCTTGCCTATGAACAGGAAAAGCATAGATCATTGAACAGTATATAATATAATTGTCATATAATATTCATCTAAAACCTTGTGCTTGAACGCCTTCCCACCCACAGCCTGTCTCTCCTGCGTTACTTCTATCCTGTCCCTGTTTTGTCTATAGGAGCGCAAAAAGCAGCAACATGCTTCGTCAACTGGGAAATGGGTATGCTATACATTAACATTACATTGTTTGCTATTTCAGAATGGATTATTCTTAAAACATCTCCAGTGCAGGCCAAGGTTCAAGGTCCGCTGTCCTTACAAGCCTGGATTAGTTTCTCCTATTGTACTGCAAAGGGCTGTTTCTGCAGATCTCACTTTTCTTCCAAAGCGCTTTACTCTCCGCTTCGACCCAGTATTAAACTTCTTTTCTCCATGTTCATGGAGTGGGGCATAGCGTGGATTATCATTGCATGGTTATCGTCCATTTAGCTAGCAGCACGGTTGGACCATCGAACCTCATTGCTCTCTTGACCTTCTTGGATCTCGAATTTATACCCAGTAGGCAAAATTCTCCTCTCTCTAGATTTGATTTTCCCATTATCTGCTTGTATCCCATTGGTCCTGGAATGTCTCAATTTAGAGCGAACCCACATCATATGCAGTATATCTGCTGGCGTATAAGGGCACTTGTACTAATCTGTATGGGTTTCGAAGTTCATCTGGTGAAAGTTTAACAGTGTGAGACAAACTCTATGTAATATATTGAATTGAAGGAACTTTGGGGGATATTAGCAACAACTTGCGATAATTATCGCAAAAGGCGTTTAGCGTGTTTTTTTTCATAGCCGTCTATCGCTGGATGTTTTCACAGAGATAACACGCTATTAGCAAAGTTTATCTCCAATGCGATAAAATATCCAGCGATAGCGGCAAAATGCGTGAATATCGCTGGAAATCCAGCAATATTGACACATTAACGCCATGGTGGACTTAGCCTGACAATCCACCTCCCATTGAAGAAACAGGTAGGTCATGTTTTTAGTAGGTGTTAAATTCTAGAGATAATCGCGCTTAGCGTGAATTTTTTCATCGCTTCGCCTGCGTTGCTAATAGGGGAAAGTTGTGTTAGCGACTGTTTTCAGTCGCTTTTAGTTGGGAACGGCTACCTTGCATATCATTAGGGATAATTATCTCTGGCATGCAAGACTACAGGAAAACTGTCCGCTATCGCCAGAAAGCTGTTGCTAACACCTGTTAGCGACAGCTTGCTGATAGGACGATAAAACAATCTCTGCTTTCGCGGCGATAAGGCCCTTGGTAATATGCCCCTTTTTTAAAAACAAATTGTATTCCTATTTAGCAACAGCACCATTTGATGCGTCATGTCAGCAAAGCACATGTACATTGACAGAATGCTCACCACATAACCAGTGGTGGCAGTACATTATACAGAAATCAGAGAGAGTCTTGGTGCTTTCTATTAACATGCAAGAAACAGATCAAACTAGAACATGCGGTAATAATAGTATTTTCAACACACGCACTCACAAGCGTGAGTCCTTTCTAGCCCGGATCTATATTGTTCTCACTGGAACTTAGCGCTACATCTGTGATGTCAACAAATACCCCTATCTTACCCCACAGCCACTTCCCAATCCGCCACTATGGGATGATTTTGCAGCCCACAAGCTTCCTCTTGCCTGATAGCCACTGCCTCCTCCCGTGCCCATTCAAGTGTTGCCTTGCACCAATGAGCTTTACTTGGTAATATCTGGGCTTTCTAGTGCACGGCTAGGAGCAGGGCTTTAAGTGGGATGAAAAAACTGGGGGGTCTCTCAAAGGGGTGTGGCCGATGTAATTATGGGCGTGGCTTTAAAACACTTACTCTAAAAATCTCTGTTTAGAATAGTGTGCCACCCGACTTGTATTTTGCTGTTTCAGTCAATTCATCCACTGCTGCTGTCACTGCAGTCTGCAAAAAAAACTGACCACCTGTGCCGGGGCTCAAAACAGAGCCCAACAGAGACCCGTTTCGAGGCCTCCCAATAAAAAACTGCTGGTGCAGAGACCCCTTGAGACCAGGCCCACTTAAAGCCCTGGCTAGGAGTCTACGAGCAATCAGATACTTTTGGGCGTTTAAACAGTCCCTACAATGACCCCCACCAAAATGCACACACCTGCATGGCCAGTCGTCTCCATTAGTGCAGCAGAAACGGCTTCCCATCGTGTTACGGCCTCCGGGCAGCTACAGAACTTACGTACCATGCCAACTCCTATTTGCTGACACCTAGCAGAATTGGAAGAGGACCCTAACATTTGATGAAGTGTCATTGGGGTGAGGCAGGCCCTGGGAAAAATATTATGCTGAATATACTGGAATTTAGTGTTCCACAACAATTTCCTAGGCTATATGAGTGCTTTTCCCCCATTATTTTTGTGTTAGTTCTCTTCCCACATCCCCCTCCCAGCATCTGCTGGATGCAGTTAGCGGGTCATGTGTGGCGTACGCTAAAGCACCAACAAACCATGTATTATGTAAAGCGTAGGTAAAGTGTATTTATCAGAGGGTATTGGTTAGGTGTAGTGTCTGTGATGTCCCACAAATTCTCTAATGCAGCCAGCAAACTGCCATGATCTAGATAATAAAACACACAAGATGATGGACGGAATGTTGCACAATTTCAAAACATTCACCCCCAGTCACAGCCGTCTTCAGCCAGGATAGCCCAGATGTGGGTCCCGTGCTCACTACGCCACTGGAGTCAAGGTATCCTGTATGAAGACGGCTGATAGCCAGAAACTGGTCCTAGGATGCTTGATTCCGGTCCAGGGAAGACATGGCTTGGCAGTTTGGTCTGGACTATTCCCATGAGGCACAGGGTCAGACTGATTTGCATAAGGCCATGTCTGAACTGGGGTGGCGTGGTGAGCAAAATAACGATGGATTAAACCCAGATCTTTGACTGGGGGTGAATGTTTTGCCATTGTGCAACATTCCGTCCATCATCTTGTGTGTTTTGCTGTTCACCCTATGTGGGAAGGGTATGCCCAGACGTGGGTCCCGTGCTCACTACGCCACTGGAGTCAAGCTATCCTGGCTGAAGACGGCTGTAGCCAGAAACCGGTCCTAGGATGCTTTATTCCAGTCCAGGGAAGGCATGGCTTGGCAGTTCAGGCTCAACTGTTCCCATGAGGCACAGGGTCAAGACTGATTTGCATATGGCCATGTCTGAACTGGGGTGGCTTGGTGAGCAAAATAACAATGGATTAAACCCAGATCTGTGACTGGGGGTGAATGTTTTGCCATTGTGCAACATTCCGTCCATCATCTTGTGTGTTTGACCTAGATAATGGCCTGCAGGGAGCTCATGATGTTCTTGTAATAGGGCAGGAGGGCTCCATCTTGGAATAATGCACCTAGTGTGTCCACTTCTGCTGCCTCCCAGGCCTCTATGCCCACCCTGCCCAACATGTGACTAAAGGAAGTGATAGAGCTCAAATATAGAGGGATGCGTGGAATCAGTGGCAGACTACGATAAAGGCTTCCATATGCTATCCAAAGCAACCCATTAGCATTTGGTGGAAGTCTGGCATAGGGTAGGATAGCCTTTTGGATTATCCGTTGTGCACTGGAATTACAGGAAGACCCAGTTTAGTGCAGGCCACTGCAGCTGCGCTGCCAAATAATAATGTTCAACGTTTGGAGCTCCCAGCCCCCCTTTGTCTACTGGCAATTGCAACTTACGAAGCACAACACACCGCCTCCCCTTACTCCAATAAAAATCCCCAGTGCTGAATGTAACACGTGGAATGTGGATTTGGGAATATGGACTGGGAGATTATGAAAGTGCTATAGCAAACGAGGGAGCATCGCCATCTTGGATAAAGCTTTCTATCCTGTACTGTAAGTGGTAAAGTGCTCCAGAAAGCCATTTGAGGCGCAGCTTGAATTGAATGAACTTCTGAGTAAACCTTCTGTGGGCTACTGCAAACCCCTCTGACACTCTTTGTCTTTAGAGACATGCTCTGAGTCTGCTTCCCAAATACTACTAAGTAAATGTAGAACCATCCTCTGCATGTTCTCATATGGCTTTATAGAGCCAAGTATTCAGTTTACCACTGTGTCCGATGGTATGCAATATTTATAGATGTGTGTGGGTAGCTTGTTCGATTCCTAAGTGTATGTGAAATCCTGCTATACTAGCCCCTCGGTTCACCATATGTGTCAATAAGCGTCTGAGAATTGTGAATCACACCCTCATCTAAGGGGTCAACTACATAGTGTATTATAGCCTCCCCCTATTGTGAGAGGACCTAAATCTGTTGGCAGGCCCTGCAGTGCTTTAACTGCTGCATGTAGTGGTGTTAAATGCATATATTTGATGCATTGCCTCAGCCACTCCTTGTTGTTTGATGCAGGAGCGAGGGATAAATTGTGAAGAGCACTCTATTTAAATCCAATTTTTGGAGCTTCTCTCTCGAAAGTCCTATTTTGCCCTGGTGATAGCCAGCCAACCAATTAGTCACACACTGGAGCCAAGCTGCAATGCTGTCTATCCAAAAGTTGAGGGCTTCCACACAGGGGCTCCCCTTTGTGGATGGTAGCCGATTTGCAGGGCTGGGGAAAGGAGCTCAGTTGATCCATGTTTGGTAGTTGGCGTGGGTGTTATGGCGTGTGTTGTGTCTGCTGATAACCGTAACTGACAAAGAACATTGTTTTTATGTGCTTGAGACAGATTTCAATTCAGTGTTCAATTCAATTAAGAGTTCCTTTCATTTCAGCATGCAGGTTTTGTTTTGTTTCTGTGATTTTGTTTTTCATGCAATATATGAGTTTTGTACGGAGTATATTGCGAACCGAGCCACCTCTAGAGGGTAAGCTCATGGTGTGTATGAGTGTTTCAATACTGGGGATGAATGAGAACTCTGAACTTTAGAGTGAAGTAGTGTGTTTATCACTGTACTAGCCACAAGGTTATAAGCAGGGCCACTGGAATTATGCAATGCTGTGCTTTTGATATGGTGTGCAAAATTGATTTGCCCCAGTTGTCAACATAATCCATGAGCTGCTGCATAATAAACAAGTTACTTGCCATCAGTACGTAATTGGTAGAGACTCTATCTAGCAGCAGATTCCTCACCTTATGAATATTCCCCAGGCATCAGACTGGATCCAGAAACTTTTCAGCAGTACCTCTATGCGCCGGTAGGTGGCACGTGCGGTTCCGCATGATGTCGTTCTGCTTCAAAATGATGTGCTGAGCCTGTATAGGTGCACGTCCCACGCTCTGACATCAGTTATTTTTAGACTGTCTGAATTCCCAAATGCAGAGCTGCTAAAGAAAATTGGTAGGCCAGTGTGCAGATTCCTTGACTTAGGATCTTCTTAATGGATACAGTCCAATCAAAGAACAAGGAGGATGGGGGGGAGGAGAGGGTTGGTGACGTAATCTAAAGCCTTCTAGCTGCAGATTCCTCACCTGTTTAGTAGATACCCAAGCAGTACCTAAAAGGAGGTGGGCTATGATGGACGCAAACCAAAAGGTCCTGGAGAACTAAGCGGGCAAAATGCCCTTCACTGGGGACCTGACTGTCCAGAAAATAGTAGTATGTAAATGTATGGGTGGGCGCCCAGGTAGCCGCTTTTTGAATGTCTATAACAGGGACTCCGTATTCTCACACACTTGTAGCACCTTTGCCCCTGGTAGAATGAGAATGCAATGTTTCCGTAGGCTGCTTTTTAGCCAGTGCATAGAAGCAGTGGCGTAACGAAACTTGAGGGGGCCCCCCTGCAAAGTATGTGGAGGGGCCCCCTCCAGACTCAATCGAGAGCTCTTCTGACAGACTACTGTGCTGTGGGGGCTCCCTGTAGCTTGGGGGTTACGGGGCCTGTGTTACCCCACTGCAAACATCCCCAGAGACCAACAAACACCATCACACAATTACTAAACCCTACCGTCAAACACACCCAGAGACCAACAAACACTATCACAGTAATATATGCTACCAGCTACCCAGAAACCGACAAACACTATCCCACAATGACTAAATCCACCATCAAGCACCCAAAGGTAATCTATGCTACCAGCTACCCAGAGACCAACAAACACTGTCACACAATTACCAAACCCTACCGTCAAACACACCCAGAGACCAACAAACACTATCACAGTAATATATGCTACCAGCTACCCAGAAACCGACAAACACTATCCCACAATGACTAAACCCACCATCAAACACCCAAAGGCAATATAGGCTACAAGCGACTCAGAGACCAACAAACACTATCACAGAATGACTAAATCTACCATCAAACACCAAAAAGGAACATACGCTACCATCTATCCTGAGTTCAATAAACACTAAAGCACAATGACATCAAGAGTTTAGCCATTGATATTAGAAATCAGCAGTAATGCCAGACATCCAAATTGCAATGTGTTCTACAAGGCACTGAGTCAATAATACACACTGTCATACACCTAGACATGACAGACTATCAAACACAAACAAGCCAACTCAATGCCTACCACCAGACGCATAAACACCAGTAGATACTATCAGAAAATGGATGACTAAGACACAGACTCCAGAGTAAAAACAGATCAACAAGCAGATCAACAAACAGTATTAGACAATGCAAAGAATAACAGATATATTTAGACAAAGATCAAATTAGACACAGACCACTAGAAACTATCACAGTCGGAGGTGAACATTCAGCAAAAAGTCAAAAGAGAAGCATTGAGCCACCATTGGCGTCAACCAAACACACAGACTGAAAAACACAGCACTCAGGCAGCAAGAACCTAGCAGACACAATCAAGTTCAAAGAGACCCAAACACACCATCAGACACTCTGAAAACAACGCACGCTCTCAGTTACCCAGAGACGAATCAACACTAACAAACACCCATTGGAAAACAGACACTGTCAGAAACCCAGAGACGAACCAACACTGTCAACTAACCACAGACAAACAGACACTGTCAGAAACCCAGAGACGAACCAACACTGTCAACTAACCATAGACAAACAGACCCTGTCAGACACCCAGAGATGAACCAACACTGTCAACTAACCATAGACAAACAGACACTGTCAGACACCAAGAGACGAAGCAACACTGTCAACTATCCATAGACAGACAGACACTGACAGACACCAAGAGACGAAGCAACACTGTCAACTAACCATAGACAGACACTGTAAATTACTCAGAGATAAACCATCACTAACAAACACCCATTGGAAAACAGACACTGTCAGACACCCAGAGACGAACTAACACTGTCAACTAACCATAGACAAACAGACACTGTCAGACACCCAGAGACGAACCAACACTGTCAACTAACCTTAGACAAACAGACACTGTCAGAGATACCCAGAGAAGAGCCAACACTGTCAACTAACCATAGACAAACAGACACAGTCAGACACCCAGAGACGAACCAACACTGTCAACTAACCATAGACAAACAGACACTGTCAGACATCCAGAGACGAACCAACACTGTCAACTAACCATAGACAAACAGACACTGTAAGACACCCAGAGACAAAGCAACACTGTCAACTAACCATAGACAAACAGACACAGTCAGACATCCAGAGACGAACCAACACTGTCAACTAACCATAGACAAACAGACACTGTCAGACACCCAGAGATGAACCAACACTGTCAACTAACCATAGACAGACACTGTCAGACACCAAGATACAAAGCAACACTGTCAACTAACCATAGACAGACAGACACTGTCAGACACCAAGAGACGAAGCAACACTGTCAACTAACCATAGACAAACAGACACAGTCAGACATCCAGAGACGAACCAACACTGTCAACTAACCATAGACAAACAGACACTGTCAGAGACACCCAGAGAAGAGCCAACACTGTCAACTAACCATAGACAAACAGACACTGTCAGACACCAAGAGACGAACCAACACTGTCAACTAACCATAGACAAACAGACACTGTCAGACACCAAGAGACGAAGCAACACTGCCAACTAACCATAGACAAACAGACACTGTCAGACACCCAGAGACGAAGCAACACTGTCAACTAACCATAGACAAACAGACACCAAGAGACGAAGCAACACTGTCAAGTAACAATAGACAGACATTGTAAATTACTCAGAGATAAACCATCACCATCTAATACACATAGACAAATAGACACTGTCAGACACAGAGATGAACCAACACTGTCAACTAACCATAGACAAACAGACACTAAGATACAAAGCAACACTGTCAACTAACCATAGACAGACAGACACTGTAAGACACCAAGAGACGAAGCAACACTGTCAACTAACCATAGACAGACAGACACTGTAAGACACCAAGAGACGAAGCAACACTGTGAACTAACCATAGACAAACAGACACTAAGATACAAAGCAACACTGTCAACTAACCATAGACAGACAGACACTGTAAGACACCAAGAGACGAAGCAACACTGTCAACTAACCATAGACAGACAGACACTGTAAGACACCAAGAGACGAAGCAACACTGTCAACTAACCATAGACAGACAGACACTGTAAGACACCAAGAGACGAAGCAACACTGTCAACTAACCATAGACAAACAGACATTGTCAGACATCCAGAGACGAACCAACACTGTCAACTAACCATAGACAGACACTGTCAGACACCAAGAGACGAAGCAACACTGTCAACTAACCATAGACAAACAGACACTAAGATACAAAGCAACACTGTCAACTAACCATAGACAGACAGACACTGTAAGACACCAAGAGACGAAGCAACACTGTCAACTAACCATAGACAGACAGACACTGTAAGACACCAAGAGACGAAGCAACACTGTCAACTAACCATAGACAAACAGACACTGTCAGACATCAAGAGACGAACCAACACTGTCAACTAACCATAGACAAACAGACACTGCCAGACACCAAGAGACAAAGCAACACTGTCAACTAACCATAGACAAACAGACACTGTCAGACACCCAGAGACGAAGCAACACTGTCAACTAACCATAGACAGACAGACACTGCCAGAGACACCCAGAGAAGAGCCAACACTGTCAACTAACCATAGACAAACAGACACTGTCAGACACCAAGAGACGAAGCAAAACTGTCAACTAACCATAGACAAACAGACACTGTCAGACACCCAGAGACGAAGCAACACTGTCAACTAACCATAGACATACAGACACCAAGAGACGAAGCAACACTGTCAAGTAACCATAGACAGACATTGTAAATTACTCAGAGATAAACCATCACCATCTAATACACATAGACAAATAGACACTGTCAGACACAGAGATGAACCAACACTGTCAACTAACCATAGACAAACAGACACTAATATACAAAGCAACACTGTCAACTAATCATAGACAAACAGACACAGTCAGACATCCCGAGACGAACCAACACTGTCAACTAACCATAGACAAACAGACACTGTCAGACACCCAGAGACGAACCAACACTGTCAACTAACCATAGACAAACAGACACTGTTAGACACCAAGAGACGAACCAACACTGTCAACTAACCATAGACAGACAGACACTGTAAGACACCAAGAGACGAAGCAACACTGTCAACTAACCATAGACAGACACTGTAAATTACTCAGAGATAAACCATCACTATCTAATACACATAGACAAATAGACACTGTCAGACACAGAGATGAACCGTCACTATCAAATTCACATAGACAGACACTGTGACACCCAGAGATAAACAGTCAATATCAAATCGTCATAGACAAACAAACTCTGTCAGACACCCAGAGATAAACCATCACTAATAACTACCCATGGACAAACAGACACTGTCAGCCATCCAGAGCAAACCGTCAGTACCAAATACCCATAGACAGAAACGGTCAGACACCCAGAGAAGTACCAGTAAACAAACAGACGTTGTCAAACACCCAGGGATGAACCAACACTGTCAAAAGTCCCAAATATTGTGCAGCGGAGGGTTGATGCTTTCAAGGATAGTGGAGGAGAAGGGAAAGGGTGGATGGCGGTGTGTAGAGTGGTTGGTAGACCAGAGGGTTCACATAAGTCCCTGTAACTCCTTCGGTGCAGAGAGGGGGTGCCTTCAAGGGCCCCATTCAGCTCAAAGCCGATGTGTGTTTGTGAGACATTGGTGACCCGAGTCCCTTATCACATTCAGGAGGGGGGGCGTCATTCTGCATTGTGACTTCAGTGGCTGGGACCAGGGCTCTGTGAAGAAGAAACTGTGAAAAGGACCAACAGAGGCCTTTGGCTGCTTGTCTGCATGGGGGGGGGGGGGGCTTAGGAATAGGACCGGCAGATCGTCTGGTGTCCTTTGCTTCTTCTGACCCGCTGTGTATAATAATTACTTAAACCCTGTTTACTTTTGATGACTCCGGGGAAGGCATCTTGTGACTTGACCCCAGTGACGCTAGTAACGCCAGTGACGCTCTTGCTGGTGCACAGGAGGAGAGGATGAAGGGCGAGGCGGCAGTCAGTCCGTGTTTTGCAGCACACACGTGTATGGAAACATATGCTTCACTTACACACTAACAGTGCAAAACATTTCAAAACAAAACAGCAACTTTGAAATAAGTGGTGTGAGGGAGAGGAGGTGGAAGAGTCGTCGTGGGGTGGAGGAAGGGGCGAGCAGAGAATGAAGTTTGGGTTGGGGAGGGCAGAGGATGAAGAGTGAGTGACCCAGGGAACGAGGGGGAGGGCAAGGGGCCCCTCACAGCTCACTCACCGTCTCCGCTGGTGCCTTGAGGCTCAGGAGTGAGGGCAACTCTCACATCTCACTCGCCTTATCTGGGGCTCGGCTCGGTAGCTGGTGATGTCCGCAGAGTGAGACCCTCAGAGGCCTGCACAGAGCATCCCTCGACTCTGAGGGTCTGGAGGGTCCGAGTCCAATCTGGTGATTACAGCTCACAGCTCACACCTGTCCTCATAACAGGGGTCCTCAGACAGTTATCCCTTGACCCCTCACCCCACTTCCTGGAATCGGAAGAGCTCTCTGGTGTAGCAGTCCCGGCTCCAGAGAGGCCTGGCCGGGGACGCGCTTGCGCAGCAGTTGCGGGCCATTTAATTAATGAAGAACGAACCTCTGAGGCCTGGCCGAGGCAAAGGCTGCGCCTGCGTGCTGTGTACGTCACCATTTAATTTATTAAGAGGCTGGGGGACCCCCCGGGGGCCCCCGGGTGGGGATTTGGGGCCGAGGCCCCCCCGCAATGCGGGGGCTGCGGGGGCCTGTGTTACGCCCCTGCATAGAAGATCTTAATGCAGGGCACTATCCAGCAAGAGATGGATCTCTTCTGCACAGCCTTGCCTTTTTTCGCTCCAGCAAATTCTACAAAGATCTAATCGTCCACCTGGTGGTCTTTGGTATGATCTGTGTGGAAGCTCATAACTCTCTTGGGGATCCAAGCAATGAATTCTCTTCCTCCTTAGAGTGGTGAAGTGAAGCATAGGACACTGGCAGGGTGATAGCTTGGCTGGCGTGAGAGGCATCACAACTTTTGGCAGAATGGATGCCCGAGTCCGCTGAACCAGTTTGTCTGGGGAGAAGGTGGTGTATGGCAGATCAACACAGAGAGCTTGAAGCTCAGTCATGCCCTGCACCAGTGTTATGGTGATGAAGAATACTGTCTTGAAGGTGAGGAGCAAGCTTTGATTAAAGGAAAAGCACCACAAGGCATCAGACTAGAAAATCCCACCTTTGGATCTGAAAACACCCTTGGTGCTGAAAGATGCTTTCCCGCACAAAACATCTTTAGCACTGAAAATTCAGTTTATGTCTAAAATATCCTTGGTGTTGAAAACAGCAAAAACAACTTTGGAGCCAAAACAGTGACACGCGGAGCGATCATTGGAAATCTCAGAAAGACTTGACAATAAGCAAAATACTTTGTTTATCAATCCGGACATTGGAAGGGTAGTTGCAAAACCACCTCCCCCACCAATGGACACACTTCCTAAAAGGAAGAAGATTTTTGAGGAAGACATCATGGGGCAAGAGCCGCCCAGGGCTCCAAGGAACAATCGTAAAGACAGGGGCAGTAGCCCCATACTCTTTACTCAACCCCCACCTCCTCCACTTGCTCCTATGCCTTTATCTTCACCACCTGTCATTCCCATACTTCTAGCACATGCTGTATCACCAGTTCATCCTTAGTCACCTGAACACTTTCTGTGTGAACAATGTTGGGTTCGGCTCATGACGTATAACCAGAACTCCTATGTAGAGGAGTTCTGGAATGTGGATGTGGACAGTTCTCTTCTTCTGGAACACTCTACTAGATCAACAAAGTTACCTAATAAATGTCAGGACTATGTAATGTATAGGTAGTGTGATAATATGTTTCTACGTGATTTTGTTGTTTAATTCTTTATATGATTTTAACTAGAATTCTTTTCTTTATTCTTTGAGATGTTTTACATATTTTATTGTGCTGTATTTGTTTCAAGATTTCTGTTCTGTATAGGGGAAAGATATGTTGGGTTCTGCTCATGACGTATAACCAGAACTCCTATGTAGAGGAGTTCTGGAATGTGGATGTGGACAGTTGGAGTTTACAGAGAGAGGTTGCATCCCTGACCTCTCCGTCCTGTTGGCTATGAATAAAGAAGTTTAATTCCTACCTGACTGTGGTAACTTCTTTTCAAACAACCATAGAGATCACCTGCACCATCATCAATTAAAGACCTGGACACAGGGGGATGACATTCATTCCTAAGAGACACCATACTTTTCTGACCAACAGGTAGATACAGATTATGTCAATGACCTATGGGATCACTACAACATACACCCTGTAGAGGACACTGATTTTGACCTATACCCCCTCTAAACCCTCACTGCCACACAACGCAACAACCTACCATGAGGTTCTTAGTAGAGCTGCACACTTTCAAAAAGTAGATCTCCATACATTACAGAATGAGGATGATTTCTTGGTAGAAACATTAAGCAGATTTCACAGGATGGTACAATTCATTCTTAAGCATGTTAAAGGGTATGCTTCAGCCCACAGTGGAATTTTTAAGTAGCCAGTAAAATCATGAGCCATAACCCCAGGGATGGACAAAAAATATAAGCCCTGCCCCTCCGATCCTATATACATCAAGGGCCAGGTTGAATCTGATTCTTTACTGGTTCATACTGCCAGGAAAAGGGCCAATTCTCAGGGGACTGGGGATGCTCCCCCGACTGATAAAGAGAGCAAGAAATATGATTCGAGAGGAAAACATGTCACTGCACAAGCAGCTACATCTTCGTATAGCCAATTTGATAGGGCACCTTTCATGACACAATAGAGCCCAACTGGCGTAGCTAGGGGGGTCGCGGGGGGGGGGGGGGGGGGGGGCCGGTCCGCACCAGGCGGCGCTAATTTGAGGGCGGCGGTCGAGAGGCACTGGCCCGTTGCGGCGGCCTTTATAATTTATTTGGTGACATTGACTTCTGTCAGTCAGTGTCCTCAAATAAATTATAAAGGTCGCCGCAACGGGCGGCCAGTGCCACGCGGCCGCCGTTTTGCAAGCGCTGCTCCAGCATGCTGATTGCTGATCTCAGCTCTGCGCAGGCGCAGCAGCAGCGCACGTCAGAGCCGGAGCCCTCGAGCTCTCCTGACCCCAACGTGACAATGCACGTTAGTTATCTACGGAAGCTCTCGAGTTCTTCAGCTGTGCCTCCAGTCCCTGTGCTGCTCAAACGTGTTCGACTTCGAGCCTGCAAGGTGAGGGCTTCCTTGTGGCGGCACTGCCCAGAGTGTTCGCAAAAAAGCAGAAAGTTCTGCCCTGGCCTGCACGCAACTTGAAATCTTGGCACCACCGCTCGCAGCCTTCCCTCGTTCACGGTGAGATTAAATTGAGCGCCACCGGGCACTGGATGCTGCTGTACACCAAGGTGTCCTGTTCAGCGCATTTGTACCAAACTTGTCTTATCTGTTTCACTGTAAAGAACTAAGAAGCTCTGACCCCCTGAGTTTCCTAAGGCTAAATGTTAGAGATTGCGTTCTTCCAGACTTATGTTATGTTATGCCTGCCAGCTAAAGACAAATGTTGCCTGAAACGCTCCAAAAATAACATTTGCATAGCTTGCAGATGTGAGGTGACAACGTGAGAAGATGAAAATATATTCACATTTAGAGGTGCGTTTGTGCGCATTGAAAGGCTCTTTGTCTCCATTCAAATTGTTTTTTGGGGAATGTGCTTTGCAGGGCATCTGTCAAGCAGCCTGTCTTTTCGTCCTTATTTACTTTTTTTAATTGAAAACCTTACGTATGTGGGTATAATGTTTACAAAAATATTTTTAGTTACATACAGAAGGTTTGCAATTTAAAAATGTAAATAGGAAATTGAGTTTGTCTACCCTGATATTATGACCATGCCAGAGGATTCACCATCAGTGAAATAGCATGGAGTGCTAGCTCTGCCACGTCCTCCACTTCTACGTAAACTAATTGCTTTTAGGCGCTTCATAGAGCCACGCCGGGGCCTGGGGTCGTGATTGCGAAGCTTGGTTTGCCGGTGTCTTTTGGTAGTGAAGGATTTGCGGGGTCTGTAAAACATGAGTCAGGGCCAGGTAGGCAGCGTCAGGGTGCTGTAGGGAGCTCGGGTGGACAGAGCAGAGCCGGGCCAGACAGGGCAGAGAAGTACTTATTTAATGTTTATTAGTAACCAGGGGTTACTTTTTAATGATGGTGCATGTCAGGATGATGGTTTATATGATTGTTACATGTTTTTAATGATGCTGCTTTTCATGTATTATGGACATTTGTCTTAATAAACTTCATAATTACTCCTACAACCTGAAGAGACTAGACTAGATAGGAAGCACTATATGTCTTCAAGGAAAACTCTGCTGAGCTAGGGGATCGGCTCATCGACGCGCAACAGCTCCACCTATTCAGAGTGCACTGAGGGACAAAGTGATCCAGGAGAGAGCTCCTGAACTCACTCTTCGCGTGTTTGTGATGGCTGAGCGAGGTCCTGCTCCCTCTTGAGAGATAGCTAACCGAAGATAAGCATTTTTTTGTAAGCGTCTGCTCTCATACAACGCAAAACATGGAAGGTTGTATCGTACGTTATGTAGTGCTTCATACTCATGACAAGGCCACTAAGTGCTCTCATGTGAATATGGGGGCACTGGAGACTTTGCTTTCCTTGAAAGAGGGCCGCCTCCTTAAAAGAGCGCGAGGATGGAAGAAGGTTGGGATTTAGATTCTGGAGAGAGGAGAAGGGGAGGAGTGTACTGAAAGTCGAGGTGTCTGGGGAATAGAAGAGCCCACTGAATGTAGACGTCTGTGTGAGGAGTTTGTAGGACGAGCCTGTGGAGTGGAAGAGACTGGGGACTGGGAGAGTCTGAGGAGTGGAACATGGAAGAGGGTGGGGGGAGTGTTTTGGAACTGGAAGAGGCTGCAAGTGAAGATTCTGGGTAGGGAGAGTCTGGGGAGTGGAAGAGGCCGAAGACTGGGATAGGCTGCAGAGTGGAAAAATGCAATAAGTCTCGCCTTTCATTAAGATAATATCAATTGCTTTTATTATACAATACCATTAGCCAAGCAAATGGCTTTTGAACGTAATCAAAGGCGAGACCTGTTGCATTTTGAATGCTTGCTTTTCGAGTGCATCTGCCACAACATACCACAGAATCCACCCTTGTTTTCCATTGAATGGAGGTGCCAGTTACCTAAAGAATGTAACTGAAACATGCAAAACCCATAGGTTTATATTATGGATTCGGAGTACTGTCCCAGTCTGTGCCGCAGCACACACTCCAGTCTGTGCACAAACTGTGACAGTGTGCTGTATTACGAATATTTGATCCCTCTGCAGGCCTGCATGATCGAGGTAACTATTAGCGGCGATACTACGTGTCTCTGTCTTTCAGGTGCTCGCCGTCCTTTTTCCCCAGCACCCCCCCAGGGGATGGCAATCTGAAGGGAGCCCCGGGCGCCACAAGCTCTAGCTACGCCAAAATGCAAGAACTACTCTAGCATCTACCAGACCAATACCGGTCAAATAGAGGCTGAGCTAGTGGAGGAAGGCAATATTATTTCTAATGCAACCGTACAGTGCGCACTAGACTCAGCCAATACCAGTGCAAGGGAGATTAATACAAGTTTCACAATAAGGCGCCAGCCGCGCATGGCTTAGAGTCTCTGGTTTTAAGCCCGATGCCCGACAACATCTACTCAATTTACCATTTGATTGTGAATACTTGTTCCGACCACAGGTTGATTAAATTTTGGAAAAAATAAAAAAGACACCAATACCACCAAAACCATAGGTGCACCACTCACCTTCCAACACGGGGGTTCCTTTTGTAGAGGACACTATAAAGGGGCATCAAGAACTAGCACTTTCATAGAGACAGGCGACCCGCAAAAGCAGCAAGGTTCCTACAAGTCCTGATACACCAGAGGGACATACTAGAGGTCACACTACAAAAATAATAGAGAACGATGTTGTTGATCTACCTTCAAAGCACCACACCCACTAAACAGTGACCCTGTATGCCTCGCCCCTAAATATTTAAAACCAATAGAGGGACGAAAGCAGCAATACCACAAACCCCAACACAAATTACAACTGATAAGTGGGCCCTTTCCATCATAAAACATGAGTACTGTCTATAACTTACAGCTACCCCGGCCACAATATCACAACAACCACAAAATATGTCATCAGAACACCTAACACTCCTACAAGAGGAGGCCAAAACAACACAAAGGACACAGGGTGTAATCTGTATACTTCCTATTCCAAAGAAGGAAAGAACTTTGAGGCCTATTCTAGAACACAGGCCACTCAACAAGTGCATCTTATCAGAGCATTTCCATATGGTGACACTTCAAGAAGTAATACAGAAAAGGGGGTGGTGATGAACAGAGTGTCTGAATTAAGCAGACCACTCTTACCCAGTCCAAAGATTAGGGCTTGATCCATCACCGTTATTTATCTCACTGCACCATCCCAGCTCAGAACCTGGCTATATGCAAATCAGTCTGTACCTGGCACAGTGCATCATGGGAACAGGGCAGACTAAACTACCAAGCCAATTCTTCACCAGAAAGGAGACAAGCTACCGGGGACCGGTTTCTGGCATTTCAGCCGTCTTCGGCCCGGCTTGCTTGAATCCTGATGGTGCAGTGAGAAAGGGACTCATGTCTGAGTATACCCTGCCACACCTATAGTGGCCAAAAACGATACAGAAAAGGGGGTGGTGATGAACAGAGTGTCTGAATTAAGCAGACCACTCTTACCCAGTCAAAAGATCAGGGCTTGATCCATCACCGTTATTTATCTCACTGCACCATCCCAGCTCAGAACCTGGCTATATGCAAATCAGTCTGTCCCTGGCCCAGTGCATCATGGGAACAGGGCAGACTAAACTACCAAGCCAATTCTTCACCAGAAAGGAGACAAGCTACCGGGGACCGGTTTCTGGCATTTCAGCCGTCTTCGGCCCGGCTTGCTTGAATCCTGATGGTGCAGTGAGAAAGGGACTCATGTCTGAGTATACCCTGCCACACCTATAGTGGCCAAAAACGATACAGAAAAGGGGGTGGTGATGAACAGAGTGTCTGAATTAAGCAGACAACTCTTACCCAGTCCAAAGATCAGAGCTTGACCCATCACCGTTATTTATCTCACTGCACCATCCCAGCTCAGAACCTGGCTATATGCAAATCAGTCTGTCCCTGGCCCAGTGCATCATGGGAACAGGGCAGACTAAACTACCAAGCCAATTCTTCACCAGAAAGGAGACAAGCTACCGGGGACCGGTTTCTGGCATTTCAGCCGTCTTCGGCCCGGCTTGCTTGAATCCTGATGGTGCAGTGAGAAAGGGACTCATGTCTGAGTATACCCTGCCACACCTATAGTGGCCAAAAACGATACAGAAAAGGGGGTGGTGATGAACAGAGTGTCTGAATTAAGCAGACCACTCTTACCCAGTCCAAAGATCAGGGCTTGATCCATCACCGTTATTTATCTCACTGCACCATCCCAGCTCAGAACCTGGCTATATGCAAATCAGTCTGTCCCTGGCCCAGTGCATCATGGGAACAGGGCAGACTAAACTACCAAGCCAATTCTTCACCAGAAAGGAGACAAGCTACCGGGGACCGGTTTCTGGCATTTCAGCCGTCTTCGGCCCGGCTTGCTTGAATCCTGATGGTGCAGTGAGAAAGGGACTCATGTCTGAGTATACCCTGCCACACCTACAGTGGCCAAAAACGATACAGAAAAGGGGGTGGTGATGAACAGAGTGTCTGAATTAAGCAGACCACTCTTACCCAGTCCAAAGATCAGGGCTTGATCCATCACCGTTATTTATCTCACTGCACCATCCCAGCTCAGAACCTGGCTATATGCAAATCAGTCTGTCCCTGGCCCAGTGCATCATGGGAACAGGGCAGACTAAACTACCAAGCCAATTCTTCACCAGAAAGGAGACAAGCTACCGGGGACCGGTTTCTGGCATTTCAGCCGTCTTCGGCCCGGCTTGCTTGAATCCTGATGGTGCAGTGAGAAAGGGACTCATGTCTGAGTATACCCTGCCACACCTATAGTGGCCAAAAACGATACAGAAAAGGGGGTGGTGATGAACAGAGTGTCTGAATTAAGCAGACCACTCTTACCCAGTCCAAAGATCAGGGCTTGATCCATCACCGTTATTTATCTCACTGCACCATCCCAGCTCAGAACCTGGCTATATGCAAATCAGTCTGTCCCTGGCCCAGTGCATCATGGGAACAGGGCAGACTAAACTACCAAGCCAAGAAGTAATGCCATGGCTACAGCAAGGAGACTTCATGACAGTCATAGCCCTAAAAGGCATCTACTTCCATATTCGAAACACCCAGCCCAGCGCCACTACTTCTGATTTCAAATAAATGGACAGCACTAACAGTTCAAGGTGTTGCCATTCAGAGTAATTACTTCACCAAGATCATTCACAAAATGACTCGCAGTAGTAGCTGCTCATCTCAGAAAAAGGGGCACACATGTTCCCATATCTTGATGATTGGCTGATAAAGAGTGCCACCAACCAGTAGTGTCTGCAGGACACTCAAAATGTAATCAACCTTCTACACAAATTTGGCTTTACACTCAATATAGCAAAATCTCACCGGCAAGCCTTACAAATGCAGCTGTTCTTAGCCGCAATATTAAACTCTGTTACTGCCAAGGAATATCCCAGTCCAGAAAGGGTGAAAAGTTACAATTAGCATTGCCTCTTTTTCAGCCACATCATCATGGCACAGTAAAAGTCATGAGTTTTCTCAGAATGATGGCGTCATTTACCTCCATAGTGGGGAGACGACCTTTACACCGTGGTCATCACACCATGATGCCATTACAACGCGGTCGTTACAATGTTTGACTGAGCGAAAGTACAGTACTGTTTTCCGGGTTTCTGAAAGATCAATGATTGTCATGTTCGATGGTTGCCAGAAACTATTCGCTCCTTGGTAAGGTTAGGGGGCTTATGGTGGAACTGTGAACTAGCTGGTCTAAAGGCTAACATAACCTTTGGGGGTGTCTGGAATCAGTCTAGACACCAATCCTTTAGGTTATGTTATCAAAATGCACAGATTCTATGTATTTTTAGAAACTTTGCGACAGCTTTGCCCATTTGGCTCCGCCCCTTCCACTATAGTAGTATGCAATGGTCTTCCTGCCTTTTGCCAGGATGATGGACAGCTTAACAAAAGCACTCTCAGCCATTTCCTGCAGATTTTGGTGATGTGTTCTTGATGCTGAGAAATATGAGGATATCTCCACCAAACATAAGCACTTACTTCATATAGTTAAGAGGAAGTTTCCTTGTTTGGTGGAGATTCAACTCTTTGTAGTCTCGATGTCTTTTCTGTAGGAGTATTTGTGTTATTACAGATGAAGAAGCATGAGGAACAATCACATTGCTGAAACACACACAAGGTCATGGGGGACATTTTCTCCTGGTCCATTATGCAGCTGTAGTGTTGAATATGTACTAGCTATTACCCTAGAAGGTAGCACTTACTATTTAACCAGTAGAAATTAATCCTGTTGGGTAGACTTTTTGTACAAAACTGTGGACTCTTCAATAAACTGCAGGTGATGTTCCTTTCTGGCCTAATCACTCACACAGCTACTGACACACCCACACCAACACTCACACACTCACTGATGCACTCATTCAGCCCTTCCACATATACTCACAGACTCACACAGCCACTCAGACACCCATACAGCCACTAAAACACCCACTCACAGAACCACATAGCTACTCACACATCCATAGAACCACTTAAACGCCCATATAACCACTCACACACCCACTCACAGAGCCCTATAGCCACTCACACAACCACTTACAGACCCATACAGTGCCTCACACACCCACTCACATGGGTTACAGGTTACGGTTAGGAAATATAATTTAAAAACCTTCACAAAATTCACAGAAAAAAAACAAAGGCTAATGGGGCGTTATAGTTAGGAAATAGAATGGAAAAACCTTTAAAATTCACTGAAAATACCAAAGGTTACAGGGATGTTATAGTTAAGGACTAGATTTTAAAAAACCTTAGAAATTAATTCCAAAAACCAAAGGTTACAGGGACGGTATTGTTAGACTCAGATTTCACTAGTACAAAACCATAGAAATTCAACTGTTATATTTACCTGAGCTAACTATAACTTACGCCTCCGCAATGCACTGTTTATGACCTCACATATTACATGACTCGTGACATGGTCAGTGACATCACTGATGGATCACTGATGACATCATCCAGTGAGTGTAAGTGTTTCATAAACATTTCCGAGACTTAAAGATATATACTACTAGCAGCCCGCCCCAGCGTTGCCTGGAGTAGAAGGGGGCTGGGGGCTGCATTTCAGGTTTGCGTGCTCTCCCGCCCAGGCCCCCGCCCACCACGACATTGTCTGTGTCCCGGACAATGTTGTGGCGGGCGGGGGCCGGGGCGGGAGAGCACGCAAACCTGAAATGCTGGCTTCTCCTACCCCCGCCTGCCCTGACATTCCCCAGCAGCCCGAGCCCCGCCCCGACCCTGGCTGCCCCGGATTCTTACCTTGCCTCTGCTGCCCACACCGCCGGTCCATATTTCCCCGCTCTGCCACTCACCACCTGTCCGCCGCCGCTCCTCCCCGTGCCATATCCGCCTCTCCGCTCCACCGCTGGCCTCACTTCACCGCTCCTCCCCTGCGCGCCATGTCCGCCGCTCCTGGGACGCTGCTCCTGACGTGACGACGCACAGTCGCGGCCGGCGCTACTTTGGGGGAACTACTTTTTGTAAAAATGTAACTTTTTATATAACGTTTATTTAAAAAAAATTTAAAGCCTATGACCATCTACACACCCTGCCGATTTCAACGGTGTATCGGGTGTGTAGATTGGCGCTGTGGTTCCCGAGTTTACCTTGCCTAAAGGTGCAAGTTCTCTCTTTATAATAGTAGTATAGATGCAATACTATACTATTCTTTCTGTATGACTAATGAGTGATACTATTTATAACATGTTATCTGAGTGGCTGTGTGACTGTCTGTATCAGTGTGTGAATAGGTGTCAGTGGCTGTGTGGGTGTGTGAGTGTCATTATGGATCTGTAAGGACTGTTAAAAAACACACTGCTCCTCAGGGTACCAAGAGCAGCCCATTCATGTAGAGTGTGATGTGAAAGGAGTACAGAGAAGCCATTTTCATATTGGTTAACTATGAATGTACCCGAACATTTCCTTATATCATGCCTATTTAAGGCCGACTTCTGATAATTTGATACAGACATTTTTTGTTAAGGAATAGGCAGGTACTGCAATTAGGCATGAATATATAATTCTATGCAATATGGTGGCCAAATAATGGGTATTTTGTACTAGGATGGCACAGTTTCTTTTGCTGTGCCTTGCTAACCGTCTGACGGGAATGCATATTGAACATCTTTAAAAGCGACTTTTAACTGAGGTTGAATTCACTTGCTCAAGCATTGACAAAGACTTTAGCCGAAATGTGTTTGCTTGACTTCATTGAATTAATGAATGGTGGACTCCTCAAGTGCCAGTTATTCCTTCAGAAGTAAAAGCGTATGTCTTGAGTCCACTCTCACGACTGGAGGCACCCATTCAGAGAGGGCTTGGCAAGCTCCTGGTGGAATTGTATATATATACTAGCAGCCCGTCCCGACGTTGTCCGGGTATGAATTGCTGTCGGCCAGTAGTATATTTTTTTGTAGGATTTCGTTTTAATAGCATTTCTTATCTATGACAGGCCTGTGAAACGCTCCGATTCACAGTACACTGCTGATGCACTTAAGAGTGCGCGTTTAGTAGTGTGTGAACGCGAGTTTCCCTACTTTATTTTTCCTTGCAATATTATATAGCGCGAACTCGACAACATGGCATGAGCACAATTTACATTACAGAAGAACACATTCATTTGTGGTAGGCACGGGGAGACAAAGCAATTAGCCTGGAATCACAGGATGTTGAGCTGATGCCGAGATTCGAACGTAGCTTCCCAGCTCAAAAGTTCGCAATTCTAGAACTTGTGACGGGAGGTGTGTCTAAAAGTGTATGTTGGTGCTGGCCATCAAGGAGAGGGACCTGTGCATTTTTCAAATGGGTGGTGAAAAAATATGAGTATGTTGCTGGAGATTTGGGCCGCCGTGCCACCAATGTTACTACCGGGGGAGGGTAAACACCCATTATTCCACAACTTACTTTCCACATACCATCACTCCGCATACTTTCATTACGAAAGTACCATGACTCCGCAATGCCATTATAACTCATGGCATTACATTTTATATGCTATTACCACGCATACATTTACAACGAAATTCTTTGTAAATGCATGAATGGTAAAAGCATGTTTTTTTAATGTTTGGATAAAGTAAGTATGGGCATAGGGGTATATGTTTTGGGGTACTGATGCATATGTTTTGGGGTGTTTGGGTATTTTAAGGGTTCAGATATAGTTTTAGGTTATGGGGTACAGGTGTAGTTTTAGGGTTTAGGGATAGGTATGGGTTTTGGGATACAGGGGTATTTTAATGGTTCAGGGCTAGGTTTGGGTTTTAGGGTATAGGGGTATTTTTAGGGTTCAGGGGTAGGTTTGGGTTTTCGGGTACAGGGTTATTTTTAGGGTTCAGGGCTAGGTTTGGGTTTTGGGGCACATGGGTATTTTTAGGGTTCAGGGGTAGGTTTGGGTTTTGGGGTACACAGGTATTTTAAGGTTCAGGGGCAGGTTTGGGTTTTGGGGTACAGTGGTATTTTTAGGGTTCAGGTCTAGGTTTGGGTTTTAGGTTAAAAGGGATATTTTTGGGGTTCAGGGGTAGGTTTGGGTTTTGAGGTACAGGGGTATTTATAGGGTTCAGGGCTAGGTTTGGGTTTTGGGGTAGAGGGGTATATTTAGGGTTTAGGGATAGGTTTGGGTTTTGAGATACTGGGTGTATTTAAAGGGTTAAGATGGGTTAGTGTTTAATGGTGTTGGGGTATTTTAAGGAGTACGGGTGGGTTATGATTATGGGGTGCATGGGTATTTAAAGGGAGCAGGGTGGGATTAGCACACGATATGAGACATGGCATGAAGGGCAGAACGTACCACACGCCCCCAGCGTTTGTCACGCCCCAGTACACGCCCACAGCATAACGCAGACACGCCCACAAGGGACTACTTTGCTGGCATGGTTCTTTTACCTTTTAAATGTATATGGTGGGCGTCTTCATAGCCTATGTCCTTCTACTGCAACTGCCCTTTCCAACGCTGTACTGGGTGTTGTGATTGGTGCTGTGGTTCCTGAGATTACCCCCCTCAAAGGTTTGGGCTCTTTCTTTATTATATTAATATATATATATATATATATATATATATATATATATATATATATATATATATATATATATATATATATATATATATATATATATATATATATATATATATATATATTCCAAACTCAGCCTCAACACGGGATACGAAGAGGAGACGACATCAAATGTGAAACTTTTTTTATTTTCCTTTATCGCCGCTTTTCAACGCGTTTCGCCTGACCCTGCAGGCTTGATCACGAATAAAGTTTTTAAATGACAAACAACATTTAAAGTGCAATGGTGTCACGTGACTCATCACATGGCCCGTAAAAACTATAGAGCTGAACAACAGACTAATTAGCAATGTTCGTGATGTAAAATTCCACAATACAAACAAAATTCATTTGCATTAAGAACGCTAATTTGGTGAATAATTGCATAACCATTTCTAGCTAAATAAAGAGTATTTTTAAATTCCAACAAAGAATATTATAAATAGAACGCAAATAGTCGCGATCATCATTAAGGCACAATATTCTGGGAAAAAGGTTCATTGTAACCTATTCTTAAAAGCAGTCGAGCCCAAGTGGGCTATAACGTCTAACCTTTTCCATATACTCATTACATTATCATATAAATGTGCAAATGCATGCTTAAATAGCAGAGATGTTTTTATATTCACAAGGAATACAATTTTGTTCTCCCATTCCACTCAACGCTAAATTGCATTCTCAATATTATAGTGTGGAACAACAACAACAAACAGAGTCTAGTAGACTTTTCAGTATTGCCCCAGTGGGCAAGACATTCAGTTCATCTTAAAGTGAAAAAAGCAAAATTATAATTTGTGATATAACAAAAATTTTAAAATTAAGAGATGGCTAACACTCCCTAGGAAGCAGAAATACAGAAATTATTCATCACTTCAATACTGATTAATATTCATAGGTGCGTATACAGATCCTCTTCAATATTTAATCCATATGGGCTTTTAGAATTTAATTCTACAATGTACCATGATTCCAGCTTGCGTAGCTTCTTAATCCTGTCCCCCCCTCTCTCATTAACAGGTATTGAGTCAATCACAAAGTAGGACAGACTGCTTGCATCTTTGTCATGAAATCTTTCAAAATGCCGGGCGACCGGATAGGATCGATCTGCATTTTTCTATCGCCCTCAGATGTTATAGCACCCGCTGGTGGACGGGCTTAATCGTGCTCCCCACATATTGCAGGTTACATTTACATTTCAAGACATAGATGGCATAATCTGTCTTGCAGTCATATTGTCCCTTTATCTTTTTGATCCTATTAGAGAGACCTGGTTTGTATGTACTCACATTCTTCCCATGTTCACACGCTTTGCATTTACTGCATTTGAGGAATCCATCTTTTCTAGCCATCCAATTACTCTTCTTGCTCTTTTTCTTAATTTTAGTCATCGTGGTTTTTACTAACATTTGCTTGAATGACTTTGCTTTACGGAATGTTATAAGGGGTCTACTGGTTAGTGATGGGCCTAAGATTGGATCATTTTTAATGACATGCCAATGTCATGACAGTATTTTCCTCACTGAACCATGAAGTTTGTTATAGTTGGTAATCAGCCTACATTCGTTCTCAGCCATACTCTTCATCTTCTCTCTGTGTTTGAAGAGGACATCTTCTCTAGTCTTGTGTCTGACTTTTACAAAGGAGGTGGTCAAACAGTTATCACTATACCCACGCTGTTTAATTCGAGATTTAAGGGTATCCAGTGCACAATCTCTTTCTGTGGGATCACTACAGTTTCTTAGTACTCTCAGACCCTTCCCATAGGGGATACTGTTCACCAAATTCGTGGGATGGAAACTACTGGCATGAAGCACAGTGTTTCCAGATGTTTCTTTTCTATAAAGTTTTGTCTGTAATTTATTATCTTTTATATAGACTGTTAGGTCTAGAAAATATACAGACTCTGTGCTTATGGTACTAGTAAACTTTAAATTCAAACTGTTTTTCTGTATTTTGGCCAAAAATACATTCAAGTCAGATATTGTGCCTCTCCAGACAACAAACAAGTCGTCCAATGGATGATGTTGTTATCCCATTCCTCCTGACACTGCTTTCGGACCACCTGCTCCTCCCACCAGCCCATATGCAAATAAGCATAGCTGGGGGCGAAGCAGGTGCCCATCGCAGTGCCACACGTCTGGTGGAATAGTTCGTCATTGAAGATGAAATAATTGTTTTTCAAGCAAGTTGAAACCATTGACAAGAGCATTTGAGTATGGGCCCATAATTTGATTGGTCTTGTCCCCAGGAAGTGTCTTACTGCATTAAGTCCATCGCTGTGTTTAATGCTCGTATATAAGGTGGTGACGTCAATTGTCACCAAGACCATATCATCTTCCCAGGGGATATTGTAGATGGATTTCAAAAATGCCCCAGTATCCAATATGTATGAAGGAAGCA
This sequence comes from Lissotriton vulgaris, assembly GCF_964263255.1. Taxonomy (NCBI): domain Eukaryota; kingdom Metazoa; phylum Chordata; class Amphibia; order Caudata; family Salamandridae; genus Lissotriton; species Lissotriton vulgaris. The sequence continues at coordinate 1,992,879,855 of NC_141691.1, forward strand.
GTGCAACTAATGGATTCAGAAAAGAGTGAATGAACTTTGAGGTGTTTTCTAGCCCACTACCTATCGCAGATATAATAGGTCTGCCTGGGGGGTTACAAAGGTCCTTGTATATATATATATATATATATTCCAGCTCCCCCACAACAAGTAGATTGGACCAGCACTCACGTTAAACCTAGATATATATTTATTGGTGATAAACTTCACAAACAAATGCGTTTCGTCAATCCTGTCTTTGCAAATGTCGGCGGCCGCTGTAGTCATGGCAATATTTAAACACATGATACATCATTACATAGAAAATGGACAAACAGTAAATTTGCATTTTGGAGCGTTTTAGAATGTCCTCGAAATTCTTGGATACGCAAGTAACGTACATGTATTGCAGCATACATTATATATTTGTTTGTATAATTCATGCATTTCATAATCTTAGACCCTATGTGCAGTATTTACAGTGCTAGCACACACCTGTGTGATAATTACACAAGTATTGTGCCCTGACTGGACAAATTGGACCTAGAGGCACTGTCAAACAGCCTATATTGACCTCCTCATCCTGGTGCTATATTATTCTAAGATCTCACCCTGAATGGGCAAATACCATCAACATAAGCTGTTACATCTGTGCATGTACCTAAACATGTCCAATCCGGACTCACATTGTACCTTTAAATTATCGGGAGCCTAAATGAACAGCAAGTTCCTCCCCGCTGTTCAGTCCCCCTGGAAACTTGCACTGAAGGTCTATAATAAATCTTGATACAAGCGCCCTTAGTCTTTTCTCTCTATCACCTCCTCTAATATCCCTAGGGACGTGATCTAGGCAGAAATACTTCAGAAGTGTTCTATCGCTGTTATGATAGGTAGCAAAATGCCTAGAAACCTGGTAGTTGGTATCGTTGCTGGCGATGGCCCTCAGATGTTCTAGAATTCACATCTTCACCTGATTTCTTGTGCTCCCTACGTAATGTAGGTGGCACAGACAGAGTAGGCAGTACCCCACAAATGGGTTACTGCACATCATAAATTTTGTTATTCTCCTCACTGTTTACAACCCTATAATCTCATATGTGATTATTCTCTTGCTTGTAGCACTTGCCATGCATATCCCAGAGAAAAATGAGCCATGCATGTCTGCCAAATCTTGCTGCACTTTCATCTTAGTTAGGTGGCTCTCAATCAGATGATCTTTTATCGATCTGGATCTCCTGAAGGTTATGCCTGGTTGTTCTGGCAGATCCCTCCCAATGACTGCATCTGATTTTACAATCCACCAATTTCTACGCATGATCTTTCTAACTTCATTTGCTGTGGTAGAAAAGCGTGTGATCATCCTAAATGTATTAGTGTTTTCTTTCTGCCCCACATTTAGAATGAGATCAGTTCTGTTCCTCTTTTCTGCTTTAAGCTTTGCTGCCTCCAATGTCTTACAAGTGTAACCTCTCACTTTAAAATGATTAATGCTCTGATTTGCTGCACTTAAGTAATCCTCATGTCTTGAGCTATTCCTTTTGATCCTTACGAGTTCCCCATAGCACTCTGGATGATGTTCTGTGAGTGGCTTGTCGTCCCATGCAGAACAGCGTTACCTGCAGGCAGTTTTTTCCCTGTACAAGGCTGTGTGCAGTTTTTGCTCGTTCACAAAAACAGTCAGATCCCATAAATGTGCTTGTGTAGTACTGAGTTCACCTGTAAATTTCAGATTAAGGTCATTCTCATTTAGACAAGCAATGAAATGCTTTGCGGACTCCATTGACCCTCTCCAAATTATGAAGAGGTTGTCACTGTTCCTCCTCCAACAAACAACCTTATCCACCCACTCATCCATGGTATCGGCCCAGGCCACTTGCTTCTCCCACCAGCCAACAAACAAGTTTGCTGCGTAACTGGGGGGCGAAGCAGGTGCCCATCGCCGTGCCATGTATCTGCCTGTACCGTTGCTCCTGGAAATTTTTTTTATTGTTCAAACAGAAATAAATAAATTCTTCCACCATGTTGTTATGCTCCAGGAACCTCAAGGGTCATCCCTTTAAAAAGAATCTCACTGCCTCCAGCCCATCGGTGTGTCGAATACTCGTATACAGGCTCGACACATCAAGAGTAATCATTATAAAATCTCGTTCCCATTCGATTCCTTGTATTTGCATCAAAAAGTCCTTGGCGTCTCATGTATATGAAGACAATTTCAGTACAAAAGGGAACAGAAAATAGTCCATATATCTTGATAAATATTCCGTTAAGCCTCCTATAGAGGAGACTATAGGGCGTCCTGGTGGGCTAGTGGCACTCTTGTGGATTTTGGTTAGGTAGTAAAACGTCAGGATTCTCAGTTGCTTGTTTTGTAACAAAAGATATTCTTCGTATGATAGAATGCCCTTCCCAAGTCACTTGTCGATCATATGTTCCAAAGATTTTATGCTCAGTATATAGTCATTCTCTGTCACGGTGACATAGTTGTTCTTGTCTTGTAGTTGTTTGAGCGCTTCACTGCAATAATCCTCTCTCGTCTGTAGAACTATATTGGCCCCTTTATCCGAGGGTTTCACTAAGATTGTTTGATCATTTCTTAATCCTTTTATCGCTTCCCTTTGATTATATGGTAAGTTCCGTTTGTGGGGTGATCTCACTTTGAACCTCAATCCCAGTAACTCCTTGTTTATGTTCTCGGAGAAGATATTGATAGCATCCACCGGTGTCTGTGGATAAAATCTATACATGGGTCTGAATGGACTCGGAAATCCCATCTGGGTTATTCCGAAAGCTTCCAGCCCTTCAGACAAGTACTCTGCTGTTGTGCTATCTGTATCGCTTCCAAGTCTCAATTCCTCCATGACTGCCAGAGTTTCAAGATCATTTATATCTAGGGCATCAGTTGTTTACGACAGGGTGGTGTTCATAGTCTTTCTCTGCCCTAGTTCTTAAGTTTAAAGAACTTGTAGGTTTTCAATTTCCGAATATATTTGAACAGATCTATCCTGGTCTGTGTATATTCGAACTCCTCAGTCGGGCAAAATGTAAGGCCTAATGCCAACACTGATCTCTCTGTCGGTGGTAGAGTTCTCATTGTCAGATTGACAATTGTTAGATTATCTCTCATTTCTTGGTGTTCTTGCCCCTCCATGTGTATACATATATATATAGACTCGACCAACAACGACTACACCCTCAGCACCGCCGCACACCTACACTTTCAGATCCACACCCACCCCAACACCACCCTCAGAGGAACCCTCGTCTACAGACCCCCGGAACCCGACCACAGTTCAGCGACTCCATCGCCGACTTCGTCAGCACACACGCCCTTGCCTCCATGGATTACATCCTCCTCGGGGACCTGAACGTCCACCTCAAGAACAACAACGACACAAACTGAACCACTCTGATCGCCAACCTCGGACTCAGACAGCTCGCCACAACACCCACCCACTCCGCCGGCCACACGCTTGACCCCATCTTCTCCACAAGCTCCCACGTCACCTTCAGCCACACCACCGAACTCCACTGGACCGACCATCGCTGTGTCCACTTCTCCTTCCGGAAAGCCACCACGCACCACTGCACCCAACAGATGCCTCGTCGCTGCTGGAGCATAAGTCACAGAGGACAAGCTAACCACCACCCCCATGTCATGAGTGATGTAATATGTGACGTCATCAGCAGTGCATTGCGGGTGCGCGAGTTATAGTTAGCTGAACTAACTATAACGGGGGAATTTCACTGGTTTTGTACGAGTGAAATGTCCAACTAACTATAACGCCCCTGAAACATATGGTTATTTCAGTGAATTTCTAAGGATTTTCAAATGCTAATTTCTAACTATAACGTGCCTGAAACCTATGGTTTTTAAGTGAATTTCTAAGGTTTTTTAAATTCTAATTTCTAACTATGCCTACAGAGGTAGGACATGGGAAGAAAGAAGAAAAAACGCATAGAAAGAAGCAAAAGAAATGCAGAAAGAAGCAACAGAAATCCACAAAGACGAAGAAAAGTGCAGGAAGAAGCAAGCCATGTACAGAAAGAACCAACAGAGGAGCAGAAAGAGGCCTTGTTGCAAAATCATCCTGTGCCTACAACTTTTTCAGATGGGTACTGGTGGTAACTGACTCTGACTAACCCGGCCTAGAGCCAGTGCCATGCTAAAAGACACTTAGAATACAGTTAAAACACCTACATACACTAGGGAACACTCTGCGCTGGGGTACCCCTATGATTAGCATGACCTCCTCTGAAAGGCCCTAGTACATATTAGGGCAGGGGATTAAAACTACCTCTAAGTCAGAGCTGCAGAAATATGTTACTTTAATTAGTAGTCGCATTTGCAGAGTGGTGGAGAAAGGGTGCTGGGCGTCCAACCAACGCTCAGGAATTCCGCTGTGTACGACTTACAGGAGGTACCAGGAGGGATTCTTAGCCCCCAAACTCCCTAGAGACTAAATTGGACTTCATCCCCCATCCCGTAGTCTGCCATGAGGCACGTTTGTAGAGTGGTAGAGAAAGAGGGCCATGGCCTCTGAAGACGCATGAGCAACCCCGTGTGTGACTTACTGGAGGTAACAAGAGGGGTAGTTGGCCCCCAAGGACATCCTTGGGGGCCAACTTCCCAAACTAGTACCTACAGTCAGTCGCACACAGCAGCATTGGTAAGTACTCGTATCAGGCCATGGCCACTTTGCCCACCACTCCACAAACGCACTCACTGGCACGCTCTTGGATGGGGATTGAAGTCCCCTTCACTGCTGGGGGTCCTTAAGGGGCCAACTAACCTACCTTTTACCTACAGTAAGGGGCATGGCCTTTGTCTACCTCTCACCAATCACACATGTAGTGTGATTGGTGAGAGGTAGACAAAGGCCATGCCCCTTTCTCCACCACTCTGCAAACGCGCCCCCTGGAGCGTTGTAAGTTGGGGGATTAAGTTCCCTTGAATCCTGAGAGTCCCCAGAGTCCAACCGGCCCACCAGGTACCTCCAGTAAGCGCCACAGAGCTGCCTTGCAGAGAGGGTAAAATGGGGCATGGCCTGGCCCAGCTCTCTGCAACGCAGGCCTGTGGCACTTTCTGGAGGTAACTGGTGGGCTAGTTGGCCCAAGGGGCCCTCAGGATGGAAGGGTAATTAATTCCCCAACTTAAAACGCACCACAGGGCATGTTTGCACACATGTCACCTCAGGCCTCCCCCTCTCTTCACCACTGTGTAAACGCGTCCCATGGTGCTTTTTAAGTTGGGGGATTAAGTCCCCTTGAATCCTGAGGGTCCCTGGGGCCAACTAGCCCACCAGTTACCTCCAGTAAGTGCCACAGGGGCACAAGAAATCAGTGAAACAAACGTGAAAAAAGAAGAAAAGGGGGCAGGGTAGAAACACCCTGATCCCCTAGGCCTGCTCAACGGTCCCACAAGGACCCCCAGGGCCAAAAATTGGTTTTAATTTTTTTTAAATCGCCGGATGCGTGCTGGATCCGCGGATCCGGGCATGAAAATTTTAAAAAACGAAGCGCGGGCTCCCTCGCTTCGTTCAAATAAAGCCCCCAGGTGGGCCAGGTCCCGGGGGCAGGAAAAAAGTGTGTGGGGGGCCCCAATCCCCCCCACACTGCCCCAGGGACCGCCACCCCCGGGTCTCGTATAATAAATGGGTGGGGGGGCTCAAAGGACCCCCAAGTCCCGGAGACCACCATCCCCGGGGCTTTTGTAAAATATTGGCGGGGCACATGGCCCCCCCCACAACTCCGGGGACCGCTACCCCCGGGGCTTGTTTTAAAAAAAATAAACTACCTGTGTGGGGGCGCTTGAGCCCCCCGACACGTCCCAGGGACCACCACCTCCCCGGGGCTTTAACAATTTTGGGAGGGGAGCCGTTCCCATTGATGGCCCTTGGGTCCGCCACCCCCCAGAGCTGGCTCCTGCAGTGTCCCCGGGTGCCCACCTCGGGACACTGCTGTTTGCTATGGCAGGGCGGGAGCCTTGCGGCTCCCGCCCTGTCATAGCAAATTCTGCTTTGGTTTTTTGGAAGAGAGAGCAGGGAAACCTGCTCTCTCTTCCAAGAACTAAAGCAGATTGCTTTTCCACACGGGTAGCTGCATGTCAGCAGCTCCCCATGTAGAAAAACAATGCCGGCTCCCACAGGAGGCGGGGAGCCGGCAGGACCATGGGGTGATTGGGGACCATGGAGGGGACCAGACCCGGGGTATGGGGTCCCCGGGGCTAGAAGTGGCCTGGGTGGGGGGCAACGCAGTGCCCCTCCAAATGAATTAAAAAACAAAACTGCCCATGCCCTGGGGGATGGGGTCCCCGGGGCCGATTATGGCCTCAGGAGGGGGCCCACGCAACCCGTTCCAATTTTTTATAAAAATTAAATAAAATAGGAGTCAGGCCTGGGGAATGGGGTCCCCAGGTCAAATAAAATAGGAAAAGAAGAGGGGTCACACAGCCCCCCTTGTTAAAATTTTTTTTTTTTTTAAAAGACCGGCATTGCGCCGGAGGCCCTGCCCATCCCCCTGCCGCACTCTGCAAATGCACCCCCTGGCAAGTTTGCAGATGGGGAACTAATTCCCCTTGAATACTGGGGGTCCCTGGGGGCCAACTGGACCACCGGGAACCTCCAGTATGCGCCAGGGAGCTGCATTGCACAGATGTGTTCAGAGGCCACGCCCCTCAGGTGCTGCATTGCAGAGAGGTTGTCCAGGCAGTGCCCCTTTTTACACCTCTCTGTAACGCAGCTCTGTGGCGCTTACTGGAGGTTCCTAGTGGACTAGTTGGACCCAAGGAACACTCAGGATTCAAGGGGACTTTATCCCCCAAATTAAAATGGCCACAGGGCGCGTTTGCACACATGTCACCTCAGGCACCCCCCCTTCACCAATGTGCAAATGTGCCCTGAGGTGGGTTTTAAGATGTAGTTTTTATCCACCTGCCCTATTATGTACTAGGGTCTTACAGAGGAGGTCATGGTAATCACAGGGGTACCCCAACGCATACTGTTCCCTAGTGTATGTAGGTTTTTTCACTGTATTCTAAGTGTCTTTTAGCATAGCACTGGCTCTAGGCCTGGTTAGTCAGATTCAGTTACCATCAGTACCCGTCATAAAAAGTTGTTGTTACAGAAGGACTTTCTGCTCCTCTGGTGGTTCTTTCTGTACATCTGTTCTTCCTGCACTTTTCTTCGTCTTTGTGGACTTCTGTTGCTTCTTTCTGCATTTCTTTTTTTTCTTTCTGTGCGTTTGTTCTTCTTTCTTCACATGTCCTACCTCTGTAGGCATAGTTAGAAACTAGCATTTAAAAACCTTTGAAATTTACTTTAAAAAACCATAGGTTTCAGGCATGTTATAGTTAGAAATTAGCATTTTAAAAACCTTTGAAATTCACTGAAAAAAACATAGGTTTCAGGCACGTTATAGTTAGGAATTAGCATTTAAAAAACTTTAGAAATTCACTGAAAAAACCATAGGTTTCAGGGGAGTTATAGTTAGTTGGACATTTCACTCGTACAAAACCATAGAAATTCCCCCGTTATAGATAGTTCAGCTAACTATAACTCGCGCGCCAGCAATGTACTGCTGATGATGTCACATATTACATCACTCATGACATGGTCAGTGACACACTCATGACATCTCTAATGACATCACTGATGACATCACTGATGACATCATCCTTGTGATAGAGTGCCAGAACTCCTCTCACCCTAATATACACACTCAAAAATAGAAACTAACATTTTCAAAACAATGGACATACCAATACCCCTTACAACACACATATTCAGTAATTCCAAGATCTACACACAGATCCACTCATTCATCAACAGTCCTATACAGTCACTCATACATGTACTCACTCATCATATGTACTCTTACACTTATACATCCTGTTACACACCGACACTCATCCATATAGTTACTCACACACAGTTACACATGCAAACAAAGTATCAAACATCCATTTACTTGCATATACAGTTATACACACACCACCACACTTCTACAGAAACTTACACATACTTACTCTCTTAAACAATCACTTGTAGAAACACATACTTATTTATACAGGAACTCTTCCAATCTCTCACTCTCACATACATTAATACTCACATATACTAGTTTAAAACATATGTAGTTACTCATAAAGACACTATTGAGACAGTCATTCACTCACTGACACACCCATACACACACTCATCCACCCATACAGTCCTGCACACATGCAGTCTTCAACACATACAAAGAGTAAGTCACTCATTCATACATCTATGCACTACGTAATACCCCCACCGAACCATACAGACACTCTTACTGATACTCAAAAAAAATTTAAATGTAAATGTTGTATACTTGTAAAACGCACAGCTGCCCCAGCAAAGGGGCGTCCCCGCTGGGGAACCCATCCTGGCTTTCCCTGTGAGATGGTCCCTCCTGGGCATCTCCAAGGTGAAGACAAGCATCCCCGGCGCTGATGGGGCCGTTAGTAGAGATTAAGCAAGCTATTGCCCAGAGTTGCTGAGTGGGACCCATGGTTGGAGTAGGCACCGAGGCGAGAATTATCGAGTCCGCTGACCATGGCCCAAGACCCTGCTGCATCAGGAATCGAACCCTGGTCCCGGGCTGCCCTCTGCTTCCGGGTCGCTGCCTCTAACCAGTGAGCCACACCACTCCACAAACAACTAATAACCCATATAGACACTCATGTAGCTACTCACCAACCCATGCAGCTACTTATACACAAAGTGAGAAACTGATACAGATATTTACATATTTAAACATTAATCAGTAACCCATGTATTCAGTAAGATACACTTAATCAGTCAGTTAAACAATTTTACAAAAAACTCATCCATTTAGACACTTATATACCCATTTATTCTTCCATCGACCTTGAGATATACATATATAAAACATATTTAAATTTCAGAAAAAACACACATTCACTGGATGATGTCATCAGTTATGTCATTTGAGATGTCATCAGTGATGTCACTGACCATGTCATGAGTGATGTAATATGTGACGTCATCAGCAGTGCATTGCGGGCGCACAAGTTATAGTTAGATGAACTAACTGTAACGGGTGAATTTCAATGGTTTTGTACGAGTGAAATGTCCAGCTAACTATAACGTCCCTGAAACCTATGGTTTTTTCAGTGAATTCCTAAGGTTTTTTAAATGCTAATTCCTAACTATAACGTGCCTGTAACCTATGTTTTTTTCAGTGATTTTCTAAGGTTTTTTTAAATGCTAGTTTCTACCAATGCCTACAGAGGTATGAAATCCGAAGAAAGAAGAAAAACCACACAGAAAGAAGCAAACGAAATGCAGTATTCCTAAAAGACGAAGAAAAGTGCGGGAAGAAATAAGACGTGCAGAAAGAACAAACAGAGGAGCAGAAAGATGTCTTGTTGCAAAATCATCCTGTACCCTCACTTTTTCAGATGGGTACTGGTAGTAACTGACTCTGACTAACCAGTCCTAAAGCCAGTGCTATACTAAACGACACTTAGAGTACAGTTAAAATACCTACATACACTACGGAACACTATGCGTCGGGGTACCCCTGTGATTACCATGGCCTCCTCTGTAAGCCCCTGGTACATAATAGGGCAGGGGGATTAAAACTACCTCTTAAAACGCGCCACAGGGCACGTTTGCACACTGGTGAAGGGAGGGGGGCCTGAGGTGACATGTGTGCAAACACACCCTGTGGCCGTGTTGATTTGGGGGATAAAATCCCCTTGAATCCCGAGTGTCTCTTGGGTCCAACTAGCCCACCAGGTATCTCCAGGTAGCGCCACAGAGCTGCGTTGCTGAGAGGTGTAAAAAGGGGCACGGCCTAGACCACCTTGCTGCAACTCAATGCAGTGGCGCTTACTGGAAGCACCTGGTGGGCTAGTTGGCCCCCAGGGTCCCTCATGATTGAAGGGGAATTATTTTCCCAACATAAAATGTGCCACAGGGTGTGTTTGCACACATCACCTCAGGCCCCGTTCCCTCCCTTCACCACTGTGTAAATGCGCCCTCTGGCCATTTTAATTTGGGAGATTAAGTCCCCTTGAATCTTGAGGGTCTCTAGGGTCCAACTAGCCCACTAGGTACCTCCAGTAAGCGCCACAGAGCTGCGTTGCAGAGAGACGTAAAAAGGGGCACGGCCTAGACCACCTCTCTGCAACGCAATGCAGTGGCGCTTACTGGAAGCACCTGGTGGGCTAGTTGGCCCCCAGGGTCCCTCATGATTGAAGGGCAATTATTTTCCCAACTTAAAACTCGCCAAAGGGCGTGTTTGCACACGTCACCTCAGGCCCCGTCTTCTCCCTTCACCACTGTGTAAACCCGCCCTGTGACCGTTTTAAGTTGGGAGATTAAGTCCCCTTGAATCCTGAGGGTCCCTAGGGTCCAACCAGCCCACTGGGCACCTCCAGTAAGCGCCACATAGGTGCGTTGCAGAGAGGTGTAAAAAGGGGCACGGCCTAGACACCCCTCTGCAACGCAGCGCAGTGGTGCTTACTGGAAGCACCTGGTGGGCTAGTTGGCCCCCCTGAGCCCTCAGGATTGAACAGGAATTTATTCCCCAACTTAAAACGCGCCACAGGGCGTTTTTGCACACGTCACCTCAGGCCCCTTCCCCTCCTTTCACCACTGTGTAAACACGCCCTGTGGCTGTTTTAATTTGGGAGATTAAGTTCATTTGAATCCTGAGGGTCCCTAGTGCCCACTAGGTACCTCCAGTAAGGGCCACAGAGCTGCTTTGCAGAGAGGTGTAAAAAGTGGGACGGCCAGGACCCCCTCTGTGCAACGCAGCACAGTGGTGCTTACTGAAAGCACCTGGTGGGCTAGTTAGCACCCAGGGGCCCTCAGGATTGAAGGGGAATTAATTCCCCAACTTAAAACGTGCCATGGGGCGTGTTTGCACACGTCACCTCAGTAACCTCGGGCCCCATCCCCTCCCTTCTCCACTGTGTAAACACGCCCTGTGGCCGTTTTAAGTTGGGAGATTAAGTCCCCTTGAATTCTTAGGGTCCTTAGGGGCAAATTAGCCCACTAGGTACCTCCAGTAAGGGCCACAGAGCTGCATTGCAGAGAGGTGTAAAAAGGGGTGTGGCCTCTGAACACCTGTCTGCAACACAGCTCCCTGGCACATACTGGAAGCACCTGATGGCCCTCAGGGATCCTCACTATTGAAAGAGAATTAATTCCCCAATTTACAACTCGCCACAGGGCACGTTTGCACAATGGTGAAGGAAGGGGGCATGGCCTGAGGCGACATGTCTGCAAACTCGCCCTGTGGTACGTTTTAAGTTGGAGAATTCATTCCTCATCAATCCTGAGTGTCCCTGGGGGCCAACTAGCCCACCAGGTACCTCCAGTATGCTCCTGAGAACTGCATTGCAGAAAGATGTTCAGAGGCCACACCCCTTTTTACAACACTCTGCAACGCAGCTCCATGGTGCTTACTGGAGGTACCTGGTGGGCTAGTTGGCCCCCAGGGACCCTCAGGATTGAAGAGGAATTAATTCATAAACTTAAAACGTGCCACAGAGCATGTTTGCAGACATGTCACCTCAGGCCCCACCCTCTCCCTTCACAACTTTGCAAACGTCCCTGTGGCGCATTTTAAGTTGGGGGATTAATTCCCCTGGAATCCTGAGGGTCCCTAGGGTACAACTAGCCCACCAGCTACCTCCATTATTGCACCACAGTGCTGCGTTGCAGAGAGGAGTAAAAAGGGGCGTGGCCTCAGAACACCTCTCTGCAACACAGTCCCTGGCGCATACTGGAGGTTCCTGGTGAGCTAGTTGGCCCCGGGGACCCCCAGTATTCAAGGGGAATTTGTTCCCCATCTGCAAACGCGCTGTTTGCCATTTTTTTTCTTTTTTTATATTTGGGGAGGGGGCCGCGTGGCCCCCCCTCCCGGGCCACTTATGGCCCCAGGGACCCCATACCCCGTGGCTGGCCTTCTCTGTTGGGGACCGTGGGGGGAACCCAATCCCCCACGGTCCCGCCGGCTCCCGAGTCCTGTGGGAGCCGGCATTGTTTTTCCACATGGGGAGATGCTAGGATGCAGCTCCCCTGCCATAGCGAACTGCAGTGTCCCAGGGGTGGGCACCCCGGGACACCGCAGGAGCCGGCCCTGGTGGGTGGTGGTTCCAGGGCCATGATAGGGCTCCAGGAGGGGGTAGCGTGGCCCCCTCCCAACAGTACGAACGCCGGGGAGGTGCAGTCCCCGGGCGTGTGGGGGGGCTTGAGCCCCCCCACACAGTTTTTTTTTAACACAAGCCCCAGGGGGGGGGATGGGGGGGGGAGGGTATCGGTCTCCAGGGCTGCGGGTGGGCCGAGAGCCCCACCTGCAAAAATGTTCTTAAAGGCCTGGGGGTAGCGGTCCCCGGGGCTTGGGGGAACCTTTGTGGCCCCCACTCATTTATTTTTTAAGCCCCGGTGGTGGTGGTCCCCGGGGCTAGGGGGACTGAGAGCCCTCCCGCACATATTTGAAAAAAGCCCCAGGGGCGGCGGTCTGGGCCCCCTTTACATTTTTACATTACCAATATTGCCCCGGGACTTGGTCCCTAGGGGGCTAAATAGCAACAAAGCGTGGGAGCCCATGTGGGACACCCTAAGCAGACCTAGGGGGTCAGGGTGTATCTACCCTGCCCTCTGTTTGCGTTTTGCACATTTGTTTCACTGCTTTCATGTGCCTCTGGTCCCCGGAGGCTTGTCTCCCTTCTGGTGAAGAATTGGCTTGGTAGTTTGGTCTGCCCTGTTCCCATGATGCACTGGGCCAGGGACAGACTGATTTGCATATAGCCAGGTTCTGAGCTGGGATGGGGCAGTGAGTTAAATAACGGTGATGGATCAAGCCCTGATCTTTGGACTGGGTAAGAGTGGTCTGCTTAATTCAGACACTCTGTTCATCACCACCCCCTTTTCTGAATCGTTTTTGGCCACTATAGGTGTGGCAGGGTATACTCAGACATGAGTCCCTTACTCACTGCTCCATCAGGATTCAAGCAAGCCGGGCCGACGACGGCTGAAATGCCAGAAACCGGTCCCCGGAGGCTTGCCTCCCTTCTGGTGAAGAATTGGCTTGGTAGTTTGGTCTGCCCGGTTCCCATGATCCACTGGGCCAGGGACAGACTGATTTGCATATAGCCAGGTTCTGAGCTGGGATGGGGCAGTGAGTTAAATAACAGTGATGGATCAAGCCCTGATCTTTGGACTGGGTAAGAGTGGTCTGCTTAATTCAGACACTCTGTTCATCACCACCCCCTTTTCTGAATCGTTTTTGGCCACTATAGGTGTGGCAGGGTATACTCAGACATGAGTCCCTTACTCACTGCTCCATCAGGATTCAAGCAAGCCGGGCCGACGACGGCTGAAATGCCAGAAACCGGTCCCCGGAGGCTTGTCTCTCTTCTGGTGAAGAATTGGCTTGGTAGTTTGGTCTGCCCTGTTCCCATGATGCACTGGGCCAGGGACAGACTGATTTGCATATAGCCAGGTTCTGAGCTGGGATGGGGCAGTGAGTTAAATAACGGTGATGGATCAAGCCCTGATCTTTGGACTGGGTAAGAGTGGTCTGCTTAATTCAGACACTCTGTTCATCACCACCCCCTTTTCTGAATCGTTTTTGGCCACTTTAGGTGTGGCAGGGTATACTCAGACATGAGTCCCTTACTCACTGCTCCATCAGGATTCAAGCAAGCCGGGCCGACGACGGCTGAAATGCCAGAAACCGGTCCCCGGAGGCTTGTCTCCCTTCTGGTGAAGAATTGGCTTGGTAGTTTGGTCTGCCCTGTTCCCATGATGCACTGGGTCAGGGACAGACTGATTTGCATATAGCCAGGTTCTGAGCTGGGATGGGGCAGTGAGTTAAATAACGGTGATGGATCAAACCCTGATCTTTGGACTGAGTAAGTAACAATAACGTCTTGAGCCATTTCCAAAATGGGAGCAATCTCTCTTCTTTGCGCATATCGTATGGAGCTTATTACACATCTGGGGGACACAGACCGAAACAGCCCTAACTCCAAATATCACCAAGCTGACACGAGGGCAAGCAAGGAGACTGGCCTGTGATGAACAAAGCTGGCGGGCCAGTGCATATGGCTTCAAAAGGTCCTTGATATATATGGGGGCTTCCCCAAACAAGGATTTATGTGCAATGCACAAGCCCTTGAAGCTTACCTTTTGCTTCATAGGCAACCAGTGCAGTTGACGCAGCAAGGGGGTAGCATGTGTTCTATGGGGCAGTTTAAATATTAGCCTAGCTGCGTCATTCATGATCACCTGGAGTTTCCGCAGAAGAGTACCAGGAAGGCCGATGTAGACTGTATTGCCGTGGTCTAAACAAGATAGTATTAAAGCAGTCACCACCGCCTGCATAGTGGTTGAAGACAGCAGGGTTGATAGTTTCCGGAGTTGGCATAGCAGCCCAATACAGCTCCCCACGACAGCAGACACCTGGGTCTTCATGGTCAATCCGGTGTCCAGTCTGATACCCAAGCTTTTCACCGTTGGTACTGGCGTTGGAGTTGTACCAAGCTCTTGGGACCCAAAAAGGCTGGACCATGAGGAAAGACTGAGGAGAGTACCAAACACTCAGTCTTATCAGGGTTCACCTTTAATGAGTTTGAGGTCATCCAATTCGTGGTGAACTGAAGAATGTTCTGAACATTCTGCTGTGAGTCACAGGAGTTGTTGACGCGGACTATTAACTGGGTATCGTCCGCGTAGTTAAACACCTGGCAGTCTGCCTTTGCCAAAGCCTCTATCAGAGGTTGGAGATAGATGTTATAAAGCAGGTTCGAGCATGCCGAGCCCTGCGGAACCCCCCAGCAAAGGTTGCCCTGCTTAGACATGAGGTCTCCTAATTGGACCTTCTGCCAAGAATGAGGTAAAGCACAGAAGGGCCGTCCCAGTGACTCCCAGCCGCTGCAAACGTGCTAGTAATTGCCCATGATTCACCGTATCAAAGGTGGCTGAGACATGAAGTAGGATTAAGGCCGAGTGGATCTTCTTGTCTGCTGAAAGTCGTAGATCGTCCAAGACTGAAAGCATGACCTACTCTGTACTGTTATACGCGCAGAACCCAGCTTGCCGATGATGCAGCAAGTGATGTTGTTCCGGGTATGACGCAAGGACTCTCAGAACATGCTGTTCGAGTACCTTGGCCAGAAATGGAAGTTGGGAGATGGGGCGATAGCTATTCAAATTCCACAGGGCGGTTGCACACGTCACCTCGGACCCCGTCCCCTCCCTTCACCACTGTGCAAACATGCTCTGTTGCGGTTTTAAGTTGGGAGATTAAGTCCCCTTGAATCCTGAGGGTCCCAAGGGTCCAGCTAGCACACTAGGTACCTCCAGTAAGCACCACAGAGCTGCGTTGCAGAGAGGTGTAAAAAAGAGTCACAGCCTGGACCACCTCTCTGCAACGCAGCACTCTTGAGGAACCGGGTTTTAGAACCCAGCTGTGCCAGGGGCACGCCCAAAGTCTTCGGGTTAACCTGTCTTAGAATACAGAGACACGGGATACTTCTCGGTGGCGTCAAAGATCGAGTTTATTGGCTGCAGCCAGAAACAGAAGTCCACGAAGTATAACACAGGTATATTCGTAGGAGACTGCTCAAATTCGTAAGGGGAGTCATCCTCTTTTATGCCAAAAATCACATTCTGGACAAACACCCACTATTTACAATTTGTCCAATCATAGGTATCATTACAAAAGGTATCGCATGACGACAAACCCACTTTTCAGTTGTCCGTCCCACCATTAATTATACTAGAAAGCCCAACATTCCTTCTTACACAAGCCGGACAAACCCATAATAAAATGACCACAACCCATGTCATAAAGAGGCCATAAAAGAAGGAACAGAAACAGATAAGGAGCAGGATAAGGGGTGTGTGTGTGTATAATAAACTTTACAATGTCCTGTGCTCTGATCCTCAATCTTGATCAGCTATCGGGCAAGGAACTGGCTTAGCAAGGTCAGCTTCAGGCAACGAGGTCAGTTCACTCGGTTCATCCAAAAGTCAGCACGAACTCAAGCTAACGTGTATGTGTACTAAAGACTCGTTCGGCCGCAGTCATCGGCCTATGTGAGGGCAACCACAAAATGGCTGCCATGCACAAAATGGAACCCATGGTTTGGAACGAAATCCCCAAATACATAGTGAATCCATCAGTCTAACATGACGAAATCACTCGTACTTGCCAAACTCACTAGTTACGGTTCGCTACTATCAAATTCGTAACGAAACCATGACATTTATAAAACGGGTTCAGAATTCACAGAACCTCACACTGGTCCTTACTGGAAGCACCTGGTGGGCTAGTTGGCCCCCAGGGTCCCTCAGGATTGAAGGGGAATTATTTCCCCAACTTAAAACGCGCCACAGGGCGTGTTTGCGCCCGTCACCTCAGGCCCCTTCCCCTCCATTCACCACTGTGTAAACGCGCCCTGTGGCCGTTCTAAGTTGAGAGATTAAGTCCCCTTGAATCTTAAGGCATACGGTCCTTGCTTTGGGGGCCCGTTGCAGGCCCCCAGGGTGAAAGGGGTGTGGGGGTGCACATGAGGGGGTACCTATGGTACCCCCTGCGTTTCAAAATACAACATGGCAGGCACCGCGCGGTGCCTGTCATGTTGTGCTTTGAAACGCACAACATGCATTTTTTGCATTGCGGCGGGCGGTGCTTTCAGCACCGCCCGCTACAATGTAAAAAATATGGGATGCACCAGCCACTGTGGCGGTTGCATCTTAATTTGAGGCACGGGACATCCGCCCCTGTGGCGGACGATCCCGTCTCTGACAGGATGGCGGACGGACTTTGTCCATCCGCCATCCTAATTGACCCCTAAGTTTGCTATGGTAGAGTGGGAGCCGCGAGGCTCATGCCCTGCCATAGCAAACTACAGTGTCCCGGGGGTGGGCACCTCGAGACACTGCAGGAACCAGCCCTGGGGGTGCCGGTCCCCAGGACCACGACAAGACTCCATGAGGGGGGCCGCACGGCCCGCCTCCACCATTTCAAAAGCCCCAGGGGGTGGTGGTTCCCGGGCTGGGGGGTCAGTCACGGACCCCCCAATTTAAATATTTAGACCCCCAAGAGGTGGCGGTTCACGGGGCATGTGGGGGGACTTGAGCCCCCCCCACACAGGATATTTTTTTTAAATAAAGCCCCAGGTGGTGGCGGTCCCCAGGGCTTGGGGGGCCTAAGAGGCTCCCCATCATTACATTAACAATCCCCGGGGTGGCGGTCCCCAGGGCTGCGGGGGCTGTGTGCCCCCGCAACTATTAATGCTTTGCCCTGGGGGGTGGCAGTCCCCGGGGCAGTGTGGGGGGATTGGGCCCTCCCACACTTTGTTTTTGATCATACCCCCGGGATTTGGCCCCCCTGGGTCTAATTACCAACGAAGCCCCCTCTTCATTTTTTTTTTATCGGCAGGTTCGCGCACCCTGCGCGTATCTTGCCATTTTTGAAAAATATATATATATTTTTTGGGCCTTGGGGGTCCTTGTGGGAGCCCGTGAGCAGGCCAAGGGGGTAAGGGTTTTTCTACCCTGCCCCCTTTTTGTGTTTTGCAAGTTTTTTTCTGCTTTCTTGTGCCTCGTTTATACCGAGGCACAAGATGGTTGCCAACACTTCCAGGTTTGGAGTGTTGACAGCCAATTAACTTACAGCTCGTGCTTGGCAGGGTGCTCTTAAGATGCACGGATCCACCACAGCCTTAGGTATATATGTGATTTTAATTTTGATTTTCTCAGCAACTACTGAACGGATTTACACCATTTAACTAAAAGGCAGGACTCTGAACCAAGGGCTACCTTTTTGCCAAATTTGGTGTAATTCCATTCAGCAGTTCGGGCTGTAACTGCGACGAAAGGTTCCTATGGAAAATTGCATGGGGAAAACAAGTTTTGGGACCCTCCTTATTTTCTTGGCCCCCGCTTGACAAATCACCCCGAGACTTTCAGGATAGGAGCGGACCGGAGCACACCACAAGTTTCGAAACTTTCGTGATGATTCATCGACCAGCTCCAAAATTATGACCGCCAGTAGGTAATTATATATATATATAAGGCACAAACCCCAACCTCTCCCAACGAGCACTAACAACAGGGGAATTCAACTCTTATCACTGGGTTTGTCTTTTTGTCCCACTATTGTTTTTAACTTTGCGCAAACGCAAATTGATTTATTTTACTTTGCGCGTAAGCTTAAAACTGAAGAAGTGGTTTGAAACTAAATGTACAACCAGTAGAGCTAACATAAGAGAACCTATTACTAGTAATCTAGACAGTAGAGATCTTGAATTTCCGAATGTTTTGGATTCTCAAAATGTTTCATTACCTACGACAATGATATGATGTTTGATGCACTGCAATATGGTTTTGATGGGAATGGTAATCCGGGAAGTGGTTTCAAACCCAAATCGGTATTCTTGCCTCATATTGAGTGTGATGCAATTGATGTATTTGAATGTGGAGTATTGCATGGTTTAAAAGCCTTACGGTATAAAAGAACACCAGGTGTCAAGAAAAATTTGACTCAGGAACAACTGTTTGCTTTGGATAAATTAAAAATGGTTTCCACTATTGTAATTCGACACTCTGACAAGAGTGGTAACGTGGTTGTGCTAGATAACGCCATCTACTTGGAAGAAGGCATGCGTCAATTATCAGATGTGGCATGTTACTCAGTATCTGATAGAAATACTATTACTATTGCTAATAAGAAGTCTGGAGAAATGTTGGTTGAATGGTGTGAAAAAGGCCTTATGGAATGGGATGAGCATAATTATTTGAAATGCTCATACCCTAGGATTCCAATCCTATATCTACTGCCCAAGTTGCACAAGAACCCCACTAATCCACCAGGGAGGCCCATTGTGTCATCAATGGGCTCTTTGTTAGAAAACACCTCACGATTTATCGACCACTATTTACGACCGTATGTGGTCGATCTACCCTCTTATTTGAGGGATTCCACACACTTTTTGACCATCATTGATGGGATCCATTGGGAACCAATTTATACATTGCTGACTCTGGATGTGTGCAGTTTGTACACCTGCATCCAACATAAATTTGGTTTGCAGGCCATAAGACATTTTTTAAGATCCAGATCAGTCTCTTTGGCAGGGCATTCAGAGGTGATCTTAACCATGATTGAGTTCTGTTTGAACAATAATTTTTTCGATTCAATGATGTCATCTATCACCAGTCAAAGGGCACAGCCATGGGCACCTGCTTCGCCCCCAGCTATGCCAATTTGGTCATGGGCTCGTGGGAAGAGCAGGTGGTATCTGTAATGGTTGCAAGCAGGTTCCGCAGGAGCGTCAGGAATCCGAAGAATATTCCACAGCCTTCCACTACGGCCTTCCGACTCTATTAAACACTAGAGTATCGAGAGGCTCGCCAGGGGAAAACAGGGAGACAAAACAAGGAAAGGTTGGGGAAAAAGGTGCTTGATGGTGGTCTTCAGAGTGGATGCGTGGTAACTTCAAATGGGTTCTTGACAACAGGTGGGCTGCAACAAAAGGTAAGTAAACAACCTTATCTAGAGGAAACACTATACCCATGTACACCCTGATATTTTTATGCACATAAACATTACATACCAAAGGGTATTGAATAGGTCGCAGCACTGATATGTAGGCTAATATTAGGGATTCGTCTTGAGCTGTGACAAAGATGACATTAAACAATAGTAAGCAACTTCTCTAATCCTATACAAGTAAGTGTTGTACAATCTGACTTGTTAAACTTCTCACTCTGTCTGTTGTTGAAGGCTCAAGGAAAACATCCAATAGTCTGATGGATATGAAAGATAACTGTTGTCAACATCTCTGACCGTTGTATGTCAATCTATGAAAACAAGACATATATTCAGGTATCCGTTATAGTCATAAACCTTAACCAATATAACATGTAGCGCAAAAGCGCTGTTACCGTGATTCTACGTCGGGATGATGATATCTGCACCCCACTCGGGTCCACGCAAGAACTCCAAAACATAAGAGAAGATGACCTCAGAGCTTAATCATGAAAGTATATGAAATAGGGGATCAACCTAAAAAGGGGGAATAATTAGGTGGCGAGAGAACCCTGTAGAGAGGAGGATCATCTGGAGTGAGAAACGGGAAGGATACTGACTAACTAAGGGGACTTGAGTGAAAACCCAGCCGGACAGCGGAGACCAAGCCCGGCTGCCGGGCGGAGCAGCTCAAGAGATGGAGGACAGGATTATGCCCAGCCGAACAGCGGAGACCAAGCCCGGCTGCCGGGCGGAGCAAAAAGAGGGGGAACGGAAGTATTGAGACAGAGCCCAGCCGGATGGCGGGGAAGAACCCGGCCGCCGGACGGGACTCAAGGCAGGGAAGAATGTTCACAGGGATACCCGCAAACTGCAGCAACAAGAAAGCGGACGTGAAAAAGGCAACGCCCGCTGACAGCTGAACGCTGGAGGGAGAAAGTGAAGACCGGAGCCCGCACAGGAACGCGAGGGCCGGGAACACTCCCACAGAGATGACGGAACCGGAAATACACAAAGCGGAAGTCAGGCAAACAGGATCTGGACGGACACTGCACCAGACGGAGCTAGACGCAAGAACGTGAAGCGTCGCTCAATGAGTCTTGGTGTCCTATATAGCGGTAAATTTAAAGGGACAGTGTTGCAGGAGACTCGAAGCATGACAGCACACTCCCCCCACAATGCACCCCTCCCGGTTTGGGCTTGTCAGGATATTTCTGATGATACACCCATAACAGACGAGGTGCATGAATGTTAGAAGCAGGTTCCCATTTATTTTTTATTTATTTTTTAAAAATAATTTTTATTGTAGTCATACATAGATCAGGCCAAAGCACATACATGTATCGCAGTAATCAGGGCGCTGTCGCATATCATTTCTTGCCCCGTCACACACAGCCTGTAAGCCCACAACCCGGGGGTTGGGCGGCAATAAGTTCTCAGCCCCTCCATGCCAGATGCTAGTGTTGCAGGAGTACTGTGCCGTAGAAGTGTGTGCATGACTACTTTTATCCCTCACCTAACTGGTGCAAATGACCCCATCCCCTCCCCCCTCAAACTAGAGAACTCCCCTGCCTCCCCTCCCCCCCACCACCTGCCCGAGCGCCTCCAGCAATGTCCGTTCCTGCCCATCAAGGGCGTGTTCCTTGGCCTCCAATAGCCAATGATTATGTGTCGGTTATTCCGCTTATCCTACCTTCTCTGCCCGCCCCAAGGGTCTCTTCCTCCTCGTCCACCACACTATCTCTGAGGGCCTGTACCATCATCTCCCACGCTGTTGCTGCCTCAGTCGCCCCCGGGTTAGGAGTCCTGCGTGCCAGCTGGTACCTGTGTGTGCTGTCGGAGGTCGCCCATTTCAAGAATTCGTTGAGCCACCGTCTAGGGGTCGGGCCCACCCTCGCCTTCCTGTGCCTGCTTATCTCCCGCTTAGCCACTAACAACCCCATATCGATGAATTTGCTTGTGAGTTTGTTTTTGGGGGTGTGAGGGAACCAGTGCAGTATACACTCCGCCGGACCGAAATCTACAGTTCTGTCAGTCACCTCGTTCAGAGTCTCCCCTATAGCCTGCCAATAGTCCCGAAGGGCTGGGCACGCCCACAGCATGTGCACCAGTTCAGCCCCCTCCTCCAAACAGCGAGGGCATGTCGCTTCCACCGCTCGAAAGTACCTCTTAATCCTCCCCGGGGTCATATATGCCCTATGTAGTATATAGTAGTGGATAATCTGAAACCTAGCGTTCCTCGTACTGTTGCGGGCCCGACGCACGAGCTGTGCCCATGTCGTGTCTGGGATGTCTTTACCTAGGTCAGCTTCCCACTTGGCCTTCAGCGACGCAAGGGGTGGGAGATTTTCACGCACCATCCTATTGTAAAGGCACGTCACTGCCTTGATTGTACCCGTTGCCATCATAGTGTATTGGCATGCCGCAGCCGTCTCGGGTTCCGCCAGCCCTGTTCCCCAGTGTGTCTGGATTGCTCCACTCACGTGGAGATATCCCCCCCTCGGAAGGTCGAAGCGTTCCAGCAATTCTTGGAACGGGAGTAGCGTTCCATTTTCGTAAAGGTCTCCGACAACCTGCACGCCCGCGTCTTCCCACCGCTGTAGGTGCGACCAGTCGCCTCCATGCGGCAACGCCGTCAGCATGCCCAGCGGGATCTCGGGGGCGTACGGGCGTCGAATTCCCGCCCGCTTCTGCGCTCGGTTCCAGCACTGACGGTACATGCGTTGTTCTAGCGACAAGTCTTGACCATCAATCCGCTGTTGTAGGGTGATATAGGCAAAAATGTGGCGGGGCCTGCCCTTCAGCCTTCCGTCATCCGGGCCCCTGTATACTCGCACTACCTCTTGCGTGAAGACCTGCAGTTGGGCAGCTAGATAGTAAAGCTCGTAGTCCGGCACCGCGAGTCCCCCCTCGTCTTTCGGGCGGCTGAGCGTTGCCAGCGCCACCCTGCATCGTCCAGCTCCCCAGAGAAACGCTGTGATCTGGGACCTAAGCTGCCGGTAGAAGGAGCTTGGTATCCATATCGGGAGCGTGCGGAAGTAGTACAACAGTCGCGGTAGGGCAACCATCTTCAATTAGGATATTCTGCCGGCCACAGAGAGCGGCAGCGTGGCCCAGAAGGACATGCAGCCCCTCAGTCCCCGCACGCAGCGCCCTAAATTACCCTCGAGCAGGTCCGCTGCCGTGTGATAGATGTGGACCCCCAGGTATTTAATGCTGGTAGGTTCCCAGGCAATCGACGGACGGTGGTACGGCCAAGCAGTGCCCTCTCGCAGCGGAAACAGGCTCGTCTTGATCCAATTAACCTTCAACCCCGATAGTGCTCCAAACCGCTCTAGCAGTGCTTCTGCACCCTCTAACTCCGCGACCTCGTTGTTCAGGAAGAGCAGCAAGTCGTCGGCGTACAGTGAGATGAACTGCTGCCCATCCCTGGCTTGCACCCCAGCGAAGTGCCGTCCCGTTCGGGCTTCCGCCGCTAGGGGCTCAATTGCTAGCGCAAACAAAAGTGGGGACAGGGAGCATCCCTATCGGGTGCCCCTTTCCACTGGATAACGGTGGGATACCGTCGTCCCGATTCTCACTCTCGCCACTGACTCCGCGTAAAGAACCCGCGTCCACTGAATATATCCGGCGCCCAGACCGAAACGTTCCATAACCGTGTATAGATAGTCCCACTCTAGACTGTCGAATGCTTTTTCTATGTCAACAGAAAGGACCAGCGCGGTCCCGTCCTCCTCACCCAGACCATCCATGAGGCGGAGAAGTCGCCTAATGTTAATCGTGGTGTTGCGGGCCGGTATGAACCCGTTCTGGTCTTCATGTATCAGTCCCGACATGTGTGGTAAGAGCCTCGCCGCCAGAATGGCACTCAAGATTTTATAGTCGGTGGTGAGCATAGAGAGCGGCCGGTAAGACGCGGGGTTGCTGCTTTCCCTGCCCGATTTCAGGAGCGGCACCACTATTGCTTCACGCATAGACTGAGGTAGGCGGCCAGCCTTCCTGGCCTCCTTGTAAACTATTTGGAGCCGGGGCGCTAAAATATCCAAATTCTTGCTATAGAATTCAATGGGCAGCCCGTCTATCCCCGGCGACTTATTGCGAGCCATTTTCTTCACAGCCCTCCTAATCTCACCCAGTTCAATGTCCGACCCCAGCTCCTTCGCCTGCTCCTCCTCCAGCCGCGACAGGGTTAAGCCGTCCAAAAAGGCCTCGGCCGCTCCCCCGGTCACCTGGGGCACTTTTATACAGGCCCTCATAATACTTTTGGAAACCATCTACTATATCTGATTGAGTGTAACGCATGAGGCCAGCCTCATCCTGTATATGTAGTATGGGAGAACAGCGTTTAGTGGGGTTCGAGAGCCATGCAAATAGGGTGCCTGATTTATCCCCTTCTACGTGGGATCGCAGCATGTACGTTCTATAGTCAAAAGCGCGAAGCCTCTCCACCTCGGCCGCCACCGCCTCCCTAGCCAAGCCGACCGCCTCCTGGAGATCTGGACAGCCAGGCCCCCTCCTCTCTGCCTCCCTAAGTCTGGCATCCGCCCTATCCAAATCGCCCAACAACACCTTCCTCGTGCCTACGTACTTCGTGATACATAGGCCCCTCATCACTACTTTAAAGGCATCCCATTCCGTAGCTCTAGAGGCCGCCGACCCCTCATTTTCCGCGAAGTACTGGGACATCCCCTTCTCCAGGGCCGCACCAAGTAGGGGGTCCTCCAGAGTTTCTGGTCTAAGTTTCCAGGTCGGCACCCTGGGTGCCTCAGCCATCCAAGCCAGCCGAACCAAGAGTGGGTTGTGGTCCGAGATCGTTCTCGATAGGTACTCCGACCCGATAACGGCCGGCAGTACGCTCCGAGAACACAGCACCGCATCCAATCGGACATGCAGGTCGTGGAGCCCAGAGAAAAAGGAGAAATCCAGGTCAGTTGGATGCTGCGCCCTCCACACATCCGTCAGCTCCCAACTCTCCTGCCATTCCCGCCTACCCCTAGTCAGTCGGTGTACCGGGGAGTCCCTTAGTGGTGGGTGGGATCTATCCAGGGTAGCGTCCGCTATGGAGTTAAAGTCCCCCCTCAGTAGGATCGGGCCCGCTATGGAGTGTGCCAGTGTCCCCGATAGTTCCGCAAAGAAAGCCAGTTGGTCGATTTTCGGGGCATATATACTAGCCAGAACAATGTCTCTGCCCCTAAGCTTCCCCTCCACCACCACATACCTCCCCTCCTGGTCTATCAGCTGGCGTGTGAGTTGGAACGGTGTGCCTGCCCTGATCCAAATCAGAACTCCCCTAGCATAGGCTGAATAACAGGTGTGAAAGAGCTGGCTCCTCCACCTCCTCTGCAGCGCTGCTCCCTCCTGTTTCGTGAGATGCGTTTCCTGTAGTAGTGCAATATGCACCCCCCTCCGCAATAAAAAGGCATGCACTTTGTGTCTGCGCTGCATTGTATGTAGCCCCCTCACGTTCCAGGTCATGCAGTTCAAAACGTTCACATTAGCCATTGTCCCATTGGTCAATGGTGGTAAAGAGATCAAACAAACCCCAACTGTGTCCCCCCCCCCCCCCAGAACAGGCCCCAATACCAAGATATCAGCTCCCATCCAAACTCCCGCACCTGATTGACCCAGGTTGCTGCTACACGGCCGTAGCCGTGGGTGCCTTAAGGGCCTATGGAGCGCGGCCTTGGCCAGAAGGGAGCTACGCCGCCCGCCCGCCCCCCCGCCCCTTCCCCAATCCCCCATGAATGGATCTGGCTGGGAGCCCAGTGACCTTCCCCAGCCCTCATGTCTGCCAGGTCATGTGCCCCCGTCCAGTGCCCCAACCGTTACCCCTCGCCTGCAGTGTGCAAATCAGACATTCAGGATCTCCTCCGACGTCTGTGGCGTCACCAATGGGCTCTTGGCATGATGGATTCCAGATAGGTCCGATTCCGACCCTGAGGCCGAAACATGCGTGTCCGTGCCTTGTTTGGAGCCGGGCCCCCAGCCTGCGCCAGCTTCTTCACCTCCAGCAGCGCGGCCTTCCGTTCAGCTTCAGTTTGGGAGACCGTCGGCTTGCGCGACCCCGGCTTTCGTTTCCGCAGCCTCTTCGATTTCCGTAGGCCTGCTGACGAGCGCTCCGTTCGTTTTCCCTTTCCTCCTGGACCTTGGCTCCATCCGTCCCTGCCTTGTATGTTTCCCACCAGTCCCAAGCGTCCGCTGCCGCACTGAAGAAGAGCGTCTTGTCATCCACCACTATCCGAAGCCTGGCCGGGAAGAGCAAGGAGTAGGAAATGCCCTCGGTGCGCAATTCCCTTTTAATCGTTAGGAAGGAGGCGCGTTGCTTTTGCGTTTCAAAGGTGAAATCAGGAAAGAGCGTGACCTTACTATTCGCAATCTGAAATGGGCCAGCGTCCCGGGCTTTTTGCAAGAGCAGGTCTCTGTCCTTGTAATGCAGTAGCTTGGCTATGATCGGTCTGGGCGGCAGCCCCGGCTTAGGAGGTCCAGACGGGACCCTATGCGCTCGCTCCAATGTGAAAAATGACGACAGCCCCTCCGGTGCTACCACTGTCCTCAGCCAATTATCCAGATAGGCCACCATATCCTTCTCCCCCTCAGTCTCCGGCACGCCTACTATCCGGACATTGCTGCGCCGGCTCCTATTTTCCGCATCTTCCGCTCGCCTCTCCAGGGCTTGAATGCGGTCTAGGGCATCCGTGAGTTTGCTCTCCAACACTTTCTGAGCTGGCGCCAGGTCCTTTAGCGTGGTCTCATTGTCCTTGACCCTGTCCTTCAGCTTGTCGTGGTCCGCCCGGAGTAGGCCCAGCCCCGACGCTACCTGTGCAATGTCGTTGTGCAGGGTGTCACGCGTGGCAGTTATGGCCTCCAAGATGCGATCCTGCAGCCGCTGCAGGTCCTTGGGCTCAGCAGGGTCACCCTACGCTGCATCCGAGGTCGCTGCCCTCTCCACCTTGCTTCTCGGCTTCCCCATTGTATTCAGGGCCCTGCCACAGGCGTCTGTTCAGTGCCCGGTGCCCCTCTTGGGCTTCCGCTGTCCCACGGGCCCTCAATCGGTGGTGCAGTCCTGTTGCGCGGCCGCCGCTGCCCCTCCCGCGCTCGTTGCTGTTGCTGTGGCCTCTGGGGGGGATATCGGGAGTCTCAACCGGCCCTTTCCGTCTTGTGCCTCCGGGGGCCGCTCTCTGCTCGCCCCTCCCCGCTGTGCTCGCAATGCGTGCCTCTACGCCCCAGGGAGCTGCCACCGGGCAAATTCGGGGTCCGTCCGCAGCTCTCTGGCAGGCCGCCGCCGCCTCCCGCGGCCTCCTTTGGCCTTGACCGCCCGGTCCCCCGAGCGGCTCTTATCCCCTTCGGTCGATCGCTGCCCGCGGGGGGGAGGGGGATTCCTCCGCCCCCGCCCTGCTGCGCGGTCCCCTCCTCTCACCTCCTTTTTCGCCGGGAAGGGGGGGGTCTCGGGACAGATTCCGGTGCTCCTGGCTCGATCTGAGTCCCGTTACTCCCGCCAACAGAGGCGCATCCGGGCGGCCGTCTCCCCCAGCGCGGCCGCCTGCGTCACATCGATGGCCGGCCCCTCCTGCTAAGGCAGCGGCAGTCACCAGATCCGCCGGTCCCTCCGGTCTTGGGGATGTATATCGCCGGATGCTTTGTGGCCGGCGGCCGTGCCCGACCGCAGAGCCGCGTTGCAGTGGGCGGCCAGGCCAGTCTCAGCGCCCCCGGCTCCTCATCGCGGCCGCCATCTTGAGCGCCTCCTTCCTCCGGTTCCGGCTGCTCCGGTGTTCGGCGGCCGCACTCGGCGAAACAGCCCGGCAGCGGCTCCTCTTACGCCCCGCAAGTCACCGCGATGCGCCCCTTCAGCTCTGGGCTTACGTGGGCTCTCCGCCGTCTTTATCAGGATAATCGAGGGGAAGAGGCACGGAGCTCTGGGCTCACGCCGCCATCACCCTCAGCGTCCAAGCCACGCCCCTTAGAAGCAGGTTCCCATGTGCGCTCTTCGACTCCATAACCCTTCCAATGGACTAAATATTGTAAATTCCTCCCCAGTCTACAGGAATCTAGGATGGCCTCAACCTCATATTCGTCCGAGTCCTAAAGAGTGATGGGAGCAGGTCTCCTGGCAATCTATTCCCTGGTTCAACCAGTTTTAACAGTGACACATGGAACGAAGGGGGAAGTTCCAATTTCATGGCAACAGGATTGACCATCTTTTCCACCTTATAGGGACCAATGTATTTGGGGTTAAACTTGCGTGGACCCCCCAGAGTAATGTATTTTGTGGAGAGCCAAACCTCATCTCCCGGTGCATAAATAGGTTCTAATCTCCTGTGTAAATTTGCCCCTTCTGTGTATCTCACTTTTGCCATCTCTAGACTGTCTAATGCATTCTTATGTACTTGTTGTAGACTCTCTACCCTGTCAAAAGCAGCAGGAGTTGGACAATCTGTAGAGAATCCTGAGGGTAACAACTTAGGGTGGTAACTATAAGTACAAAAGAATGGAGTGGTATTGATAGAGGAGTGTGGACTGTTGTTGTATGAGATTTCAGCTAACCATACTAGCTTGTCCCAGTCTACTAGGGATTGCAACACCTGATTCCGTATGTATTGTTCAAAACACTGGTTAACCCTCTCCGTCTGTCCATCTGACTGCGGGTGGTGACTAGAGGACAAACGGACTTCTATCTGGAGCAAAGAACATAAACACTTCCAGAATCTTGACACAAATTGGGCACCTCTGTCAGACACCAGGACAGAAGGGAAACCATGAAGTCGAACTATCTGTTGCATGAATACGGATGCCAAATCAACTGCCGTGGGCAAACCTCTCTTCAACTTAGTGAGTGGTAACTCTACTATCAAATCGAGTGACACAGTATGCCAAGGGCCAGGAGGGGAAGCCAACGGCATGAGCAGGCCCACAGGATTGAGGTGTGATACCTTGGTTTGAGCACATACATGACATGTCTTAACAAAGGATTCTATATCTTTAAGCATAGTAGGCCACCAAAAACGGTCACGCACAGCTTTAGTAGATCTCTTGATCCCTGGATGGCCTGCTATCGGATGAGAATGGTACCACTTCATAACTTGCTCCTGTAACTCCTTAGTTGGTAACACCACTCCCCCTTGCACACAAACCAATCCTCCCCTTGTGGAGGTCTCATGTGAACCCAACAAAGTCATCATGTCTACCGAAGCCTGACTGTTCCTAACCTGTGTCAGGAAATCCTCCTCAGTCAGTATACCTCCTATGATATTTGTTCTGGGAATGATAAAGGTCTGTTCTACTGAATCAGTAAGGGATTCAAATCCCAATCGTGATAGGGCATCTGCCTTGTCGTTTCTTTTCCCTGGTCTATATTGAACAGTGAAGTCGTACTCGCTAAAGAAGTGGGACCAACGCAATTGTCTCATGGAAAGCGCCTTAGCTGACTTGATGTACTGTAGGTTACGGTGATCTGTATATACTACTGCAGGATATATGGCACCCAGGAGGTACTGCCTCCACTCTTCAAACGCCTTTTTAATGGCTAGGAGTTCTTTATCCCCCACGGCGTAGTTATATTCAGCAGGGGTGAACTTGTGTGAGTAATAGGCTACCGGATGACACTCGCCTGACACCGCATCCGCTTGAGATAGAACCCCTCCCATTGCCACTTGGGAAGCGTCCACCTCCACCACAAAGGGCAGGGCTGGATCTGGATGACGCAAGACAGGGGCACTGGTGAAGGCTTCTTTGAGAAGTCGAAAGGAACAGTCGGCCTCACAGGACCATATAAAGGGAACCCCCTTTTTTAACAAGTCCGTAATGGGTGATACCAGAGCTGAGAAGTTCCGAATAAACCGCCGATAGAAATTGGCTAGGCCCAAAAACTTTGGATTTCCTTTACTGTACGAGGAGCAGGCCATGCCAGAACAGCCTCCACCTTGGCGGAATCCATGCGAAGGCCCCTAGGAGAAACGACATATCCCAAAAAGGGGACCTCTTGGGTGTGGAATGTACACTTTTCCAGCTTACAATATAAGCGATTTTCTAACAAACGTTCTAACACGTTGCGTACATGCTGTTTGTGTTCGGTCATAGTAGGGGAAAATATCAACAAGTCATCAATATATGCAATCACATATATATCAAGCATGTCTTTTAAAACTTCATTTATGAAGAATTGAAACGCCGCAGGGGCATTAAAAAGCCCAAAGGGCATCACAAGGTACTCGAAGAGACCGAACTTGGTGCAGAAGGCTGTCTTCCACTCGTCCCCCTCCTTGACCCGCACCAGATGATATGCACCACGTAAGTCCAACTTGGTAAAGAATTGGGCATTGCGGATTCTGTCAAGGAGAGAGGCGATAAGAGGCAGAGGATAACGATTCTTTATCGTGACGTCATTTAACTTCCTATAATCGATGCAGCAGCGAAGACCCCCTTCTCTCTTCGGAATAAAAAACAGAAGAAGAAGCAGGAGAACGGGACGGTAGGATAAATCCTTTCTCAAGCATGGCGTCTAAATAGTCACTTAAATACACATTTTCCTTTTCAGTGAGTGCGTAGACTCTGCTGCATGGAATTCTTGCCCCTACCTCGAGCTCAATACGGCAGTCGTAGACCCTGTGTGGGGGGAGGACCTCTGCTTCTTTAACATTAAAGACCGACTGAAGATCTTGATAACAGGGTGGCAAGACTGGGCTGCTCTCGCTACTTTCGCTAACAATGGGTGCTTCGTCAACAGCTGCCCCTACTAGATGTGAAGAAGTAACAGCGGGAAAAGTTATAGTAGAAGTCTCCTAATTTATGTTAGGGTTTTAGACCTCAACCAAGGAATACCCAGGAGCACCGGGAATTGTGGAGAACAAATTAAATCGAACATTAAGTCTTCATGGTGATCGGGTTCTATAATCATGTGTAAAGGGGTAGTACGATGTGTTACAGGACCAGAAACAAGAGAGCTGCCATCTATAGTAGTGACATTACTGGCTATCTCTCTTTTAGTACAGGATATCATATTTTCCTTTGCCCACTCCACATCCATGTAGTTCCCAGATGCCCCGGAATCTATCATTACTAATACATGTAGTCCGTTCTCACCCTGAGTCAGATATGCAGATACATATAGATGATTAGTGGGGGTGGTGGTATAATCAGAGGAACAGACTGTAAGGCCAGACCTACCTGGGATCCTCGTCTCACAAGATCCCAGGCTTCCTAGTTTCCCGAATACTTTGACTGTGCAGGTTTAACTGGGCACTCCTTTAGAAAGTGTCCTGCCTTGCCACAATACAAACAGAGTCTAAGCGTTCTTTTTCTCTGTCTTTCCTCTGGAGTCAGGGGTCCTCTAACTATACCTATCTGCATGGGCTCACTATCGTCACAGGTTTTCTCTGGAGCACTCTTTTTCTCTTTCATAGGAACATATCGGTATTCATGCTTCCCTCTCTCTTTCTTCCTTTCTTGTATTCTGTGTCCAATTTTCACTACTTGATCAATAAGAGCTGTACATGAGGTCGGGAGATCAACTATCTGAGAGAGGGCATCCTTTAAATCATCTCTTAATCCCCTGTAGAATATAGTACAGCGTTTCTCTTCAGGCCAGTTGGATTCGACCACCAGCCTGCGAAACTTAGTTATATAAGCAACGAGATCCTGATTACCTTGTTTAAGATCTAATAATTCAGTATCAGAAGAATGGGTATACATATGTCTGTCAAATAAGTAACAGAATTCTCGCCTGAAGGCTGAGTAACTATGTAATAGTGGGTCGTCTCTGTCTACTAAAGGTATTGCCCAATCCGCCGCAGAACCACTGAGATACGATATTGCGAAGGCTACCTTTGCCTGATCAGAGGGAAAACAGTTAGCTTTACAGGAAAAGTGCAGTTGACATTGACTAAGGAAGGAAGCGCATCGCGCTGCATCCCCAGCATATCTTTCAGGGGGTGCTAGAGGTATGGAAGGAGGTGTAGTTACTTGTACCACCGACGTCCCTCCGCCCGTAGCCCCTGCAGTCTGTTGTCTTTGCAGAGTGTCTACTCTAGTCATCAAAGTTTGAGTTTCAACCTGCAAATTCCCTAACATGCCTGCTAAATCTGCTAAGGTGACTGCTTCAAGATCCATGACGCTCGGGCAGAACACACCACGTGGGCTTCTCGTCCTGTAATGGTTGCAAGCAGGTTCCGCAGGAGCGTCAGGAATCCAAAGAATATTCCACAGCCTTCCCCTACGGCCTTTCGACTCTATCAAACACAAGAGTATCGAGAGGCTCGCCGGAGAAAACAGGGAGACAAAACAAGGAAAGGTTGGGGAAAAAGGTACTTGATGGTGGTCTTCAGAGTGGATGCGTGGCAACTTCAAATGGGTACTTGACAACAGGTGGGCTGCAACAAAAGGTAAGTAAACAACCTTATCTAGAGGAAACACTATACCCATGTACACCCTGATATTTTTATGCACATAAACATTACATACCAAAGGGTTTTGGATAGGTCGCAGCACTGATATGTAGGCTAATATTAGGGATTCGTCTTGAGCTGTGACAAAGATGACATTAAACAATAGTAAGCAACTTCTCTAATCCTATACAAGTAAGTGTTGTACAATCTGACTTGTTAAACTTCTCACTCTGTCAGTTGTTGAAGGCTTAAGAAAAACATCCAATAGTCTGATGGATATGAAAGATAACTGTTGTCAACACCTCTGACCGTTGTATGTCAATCTATGAAAACAAGGCATATATTCAGGTATCCGTTATAGTCATAAACCTTAACCAATATAACATGTAGCGCAAAAGCGCTGTTACCGTGATTCTACGTCAGGATGATGATATCTGCACCCCACTCGGGTTCACGCAAGAACTCCAAAACATAAGAGAAGATGACCTCAGAGCTTAATCATGAAAGTATATGAAATAGGGGATCAACCTAAAAAGGGGGTATAATTAGTTGGCGAGAGGAACCCTGTGGAGAGGAGAAGCACCTGGAGTGAGAAAGGGGAAGGATACTGACTAACTAAGGGGACTTGAGTGAAAACCCAGCTGGACAGCGGAGATCAAGCCTGGCTGCCGGGCGGAGCAAAAAGAGGGGGAACGGAAGTATTGAGACAGAGCCCAGCCGGAAGGCGGGGAAGAACCCGGCCGCCGGGCGGGACTCAAGGCAGGGAAGAATGTTCACGGGGATACCCGCAAACTGCAGCAACAAGAAAGCGGACGTGAAAAAGGCAACGCCCGCTGACAGCTGAACGCTGGAGGGAGAAAGTGAAGACCGGAGACCCCGCAGGAGCGCGAGGGCCGGGAACACTCCCACAGAGATGACGGAACCGGAAATACACAAAAACGGAAGTCAGGCAAACAGGATCTGGACGGACACTGCACCAGACGGAGCTAGACGCAAGAACGTGAAGCGTCGCTCAATGAGTCTTGGTGTCCTATATAGCGGTAAATTTAAAGGGACAGTGTTGCAGGAGACTTGAAGCATGACAGTATCCCAAATGGCAGAATTCGATCATTGTGTCCTGTGGCTGAGATTTATTGATGACATCTTTGTCATCTGGGATGGTGACTTGGAAACAGCTAAGAACTTTGTAACCAAGTTAAATGATAATACATATAACTTGGCATTCATAGAACACATGAGTATAAAATAAATTGAATTGCTTGACATTTTGATAGCAATCAAATTTAATTCTATTCACACTAAACAATTCCGAAAAAGTACTGCCGGAAATAGTTTACTGAATGCATCCAGTGCACACCCCAAGAGTCTGGTTCAAAGTATCCCCTTTGGAGAACTGCTGCGTGCCAAAACGCAATTGCAGCTCAGAGGAAGGCTATCAAAATGAGGAAAAGACCATGATTCAAAGATTCAAAGAGAGGGGATATGGACAAAAAACTATAACAGCAGCTTGTATTAAGGTTGATATGGTGACCAGAAACCAGATATTACACCCAGAAATTAAGATCAATGAGGAGGAGAAGCTTAGATTCATCACTATGCATTCTGGGCAATCCAATGATGTAAAAATGACACAAAAAAAACTTTGCGGTTCAAAAGGGGGTGGTGATGGACGGAGCATCTAAACCAATCAAACACTCACACCCTGTCAACAGATCTGGGTTTAATCCATCACCGTTCTTTAGCCCACTCTGCCACCCCAGTTCAGACATGGCCATATGCAAATCAGTCTGACCCTGTGCCTCATGGGAACAGTCCAGCCCGAACTGCCAAGCCATGCCTTCCCTGGACCGGAAACAAGCTTCTGAGGACCGGTTTCTGGCATTTTAGCCGTCTTCAGCCCGGTTTGCCTGAATCCACTGGCAAAGTGAGCAAGGGACTCACGTCTGAGCATACCCTGCCAACTTATGGCGAACAAAGCGGTACAAAAGGGGGTGGTGATGAACGGAGCATCTGAACCAATCAAACACTCACACCCAGTCAACAGATCTGGGTTTAATCCATCACCGTTCTTTAGCCCACTCTGCCACCCCAGTTCAGACATGGCCATATGCAAATCAGTCTGACCCTGTGCCTCATGGGAACAGTCCAGCCCGAACTGCCAAGCCATGCGTTCCCTGGACCGGAAACAAGCTTCTGAGGACCGGTTTCTGGCATTTCAGCCGTCTTCAGCCCGGCTTGCCTGAATCCAGTGGCAAAGTGAGCAAGGGACTCACGTCTGAGCATACCCTGCCAACTTATGGCGAACAAAGGGGTACAAAAGGGGGGGTGATGGACAGAGCATCTGAACCAATCAAACACTCACACCCAGTCAACAGTTCTGGGTTTAATCCATCACCGTTCTTTAGCCCACTCTGCCACCCCAGTTCAGACATGGCCATATGCAAATCAGTCTGACCCTGTGTCTCATGGGAACAGTCCAGCCCGAACTGCCAAGCCATGCCTTCCCTAGACCGGAAACAAGCTTCCGAGGACCGGTTTCTGGCATTTCAGCCGTCTTCAGCCCGGCTTGCCTGAATCCAGTGGCAAAGTGAGCAAGGGATGAACATACCCTGCCAACTTATGGCGAACAAAGCGGTACAAAAGGGGGTGGAGATGAACGGAGCATCTGAACCAATCAAACACTCACACCCAGTCAACAGATCTGGGTTTAATCCATCACAGTTCTTTAGCCCACTCTGCCACCCCAGTTCAGACATGGCCATATGCAAATCAGTCTGACTCTGTGCCTCATGGGAACAGTCCAGCCCGAAGTGCCAAGCCATGCCTTCCCTAGACCGGAAACAAGCTTCCGAGGACCAGTTTCTGGCATTTCAGCCGTCTTCAGCCCGGCTTGCCTGAATCCAGTGGCAAAGTGAGCAAGAGACTCACGTCTGAACATACCCTGCCAACTTATGGCGAACAAAGCGGTACAAAAGGGGGTGGAGATGGACGGAGCATCTGAACTAATCAAACACTCACACCCAGTCATCAGATCTGGGTTTAATCCATCACCGTTCTTTAGCCCACTCTGCCATCCCAGTTCAGACATGGCCATTTGCAAATCAGTCTGACCCTGTGCCTCATGGGAACAGTCCAGCCCGAACTGCCAAGCCATGCCTTCCCTAGACCGGAAACAAGCTTCCGAGGACCGGTTTCTGGCATTTCAGCCGTCTTCAGTCCGGCTTGCCTGAAACCAGTGGCAAAGTGAGCAAGGGACTCACGTCTGAGCATACCCTGCCAACTTATGGCGAACAAAGGGGTACAAAAGGGGGGGTGATGGACAGAGCATCTGAACCAATCAAACACTCACACCCATTCAACAGATCTGGGTTTAATCCATCACCGTTCTTTAGCCCACTCTGCCACCCCAGTTCAGACATGGCCATATGCAAATCAGTCTGACCCTGTGCCTCATGGGAACAGTCCATCCCGAACTGCCAAGCCATGCCTTCCCTGGACCGGAAACAAGCTTCTGAGGACCGGTTTCTGGCATTTCAGCCGTCTTCAGCCCGGCTTGCCTGAATCCAGTGGCAAAGTGAGCAAGGGACTCACGTCTGAGCATACCCTGCCAACTTATGGCGAACAAAGCGGTACAAAAGGGGGTGGAGATGGACGGAGCATCTGAACCAATCAAACACTCAAACCCAGTCAACAGATCTGGGTTTAATCCATCACAGTTCTTTAGCCCACTCTGCCACCCCAGTTCAGACATGGCCATATGCAAATCAGTCTGACTCTGTGCCTCATGGGAACAGTCCAGCCCGAAGTGCCAAGCCATGCCTTCCCTAGACCGGAAACAAGCTTCCGAGGACTGGTTTCTGGCATTTCAGCCGTCTTCAGCCCGGCTTGCCTGAATCCAGTGGCAAAGTGAGCAAGAGACTACCGTCTGAACATACCCTGCCAACTTATGGCGAACAAAGCGGTACAAAAGGGGGTGGAGATGGACGGAGGATCTGAACTAATCAAACACTCACACCCAGTCAACAGATCTGGGTTTAATCCATCACCGTTCTTTAGCCCACTCTGCCATCCCAGTTCAGACATGGCCATTTGCAAATCAGTCTGACCCTGTGCCTCATGGGAACAGTCCAGCCAGAACTGCCAAGCCATGCCTCCCCTAGACCGGAAACACGCTTCCGATGACCGGTTTCTGGCATTTCAGCCGTCTTCAGTCCGGCTTGCCTGAAACCAGTGGCAAAGTGAGCAAGGGACTCACGTCTGAGCATACCCTGCCAACTTATGGCGAACAAAGGGGTACAAAAGGGGGGGTGATGGACAGAGCATCTGAACCAATCAAACACTCACACCCAGTCAACAGATCTGGGTTTAATCCATCATCGTTCTTTAGCCCACTCTGCCACCCCAGTTCAGACATGGCCATATGCAAATCAGTCTGACCCTGTGCCTCATGGGAACAGTCCATCCCGAACTGCCAAGCCATGCCTTCCCTGGACCGGAAACAAGCTTCTGAGGACCGGTTTCTGGCATTTCAGCCGTCTTCAGCCCGGCTTGCCGGAATCCAGTGGCAAAGTGAGCAAGGGACTCACGTCTGAGCATACCCTGCCAACTTATGGCAAACAAAGGGGTACAAAAGGGGGTGGTGATGGACGGAGCATCTGAACCAATCAAACACTCACACCCAGTCAACAGTTCTGGGTTTAATCCATCACCGTTCTTTAGCCCACTCTGCCACCCCAGTTCAGACATGGCCATATGCAAATCAGTCTGACCCTGTGCCTCATGGGAACAGTCCAGCCCGAACTGCCAAGCCATGCCTTCCCTGGACCGGAAACAAGCTTCTGAGGACCGGTTTCTGGCATTTCAGCCGTCTTCAGCCCGGCTTGCCTGAATCCAGTGGCAAAGTGAGCAAGGGACTCACGTCTGAGCATACCCTGCCAACTTATGGCAAACAAAGGGGTACAAAAGGGGGGGGTGATGGACAGAGCATCTGAACCAATCAAACACTCACACCCAGTCAACAGATCTGGGTTTAATCCATCACCGTTCTTTAGCCCACTCTGCCATCCCAGTTAAGAAATGGCCATATGCAAATCAGTCTGACCCTGTGCCTCATGGGAACAGTCCAGCCCGAACTGCCAAGCCATGCCTTCCCTGGACCGGAAACAAGCTTCTGAGGACCGGTTTCTGGCATTTCAGCCGTCTTCAGCCCGGCTTGCCTGAATCCAGTGGCAAAGTGAGCAAGGGATTCACATCTGAGCATACCCTGCCAACTTATGACGAACAAAGGGCTACAAAAGGGGGTGGAGATGGAGCATCTGAACCAATCAAACACTCAAACTCAGTCAACAGATCTGGGTTTAATCCATCACTGTTCTTTAGCCCACTCTGCCATCCCAGTTCAGACATGGCCATATGCAAATCAGTCTGACCCTGTGCCTCATGGGAACAGTCAAGCCCGAACGGCCAGCCATGCCTTCCCTGGACTGGAAACAAGCTTCTGAGGACCGGTTTCTGGCATTTCAGCCGTCTTCAGCCCGGCTTGCCTGAATCCAATGGCAAAGTGAGCAAGGGACTCACGTCTGAGAATACCCTGCCAACTTATGGCGAACAAAGGGGTACAAAAGGGGGTGGTGATGGACAGAGCATCTGAACCAATCAAACACTCACACCCCGTCAACAGTTCTGGGTTTAATCCATCACCGTTATTTAGCCCACTCTGCCACCCCAGTTCAGACATGGCCATATGCAAATCAGTCTGACCCTGTGCCTCATGGGAACAGTCCAGCCCGAACTGCCAAG
Source organism: Lissotriton vulgaris (assembly GCF_964263255.1). Taxonomy (NCBI): domain Eukaryota; kingdom Metazoa; phylum Chordata; class Amphibia; order Caudata; family Salamandridae; genus Lissotriton; species Lissotriton vulgaris. The sequence continues at coordinate 1,992,917,546 of NC_141691.1, forward strand.
CCATGCCTTCCCTAGACCGGAAACAAGCTTCCGAGGACCGGTTTCTGGCATTTCAGCCGTCTTCAGCCCGGCTTGCCTGAATCCAGTGGCAAAGTGAGCAAGGGACTCACGTCTGAGCATACCCTGCCAACTTATGGCGAACAAAGCGGTACAAAAGGGGGTGGAGATGGACGGAGCATCTGATCCAATCGAACACTCACACCCAGTCAACAGATCTGGGTTTAATCAATCACCGTTTTTCAGCCCACTCTACCATCCCAGTTCAGACATGGCCATATGCAAATCAGTCTGACCCTGTGCCTCATGGGAACAGTCCAGCCCGAACTGCCAAGCCATGCCTTCCCTGGACCGGAAACAAGCTTCCGAGGACCGGTTTTTGGCAATTCAGCCGTCTTCAGCCCGGCTTGCCGAAATCCAGTGGCTAAGTGAACAAGGGACTCACGTCTGAGCATACCCTGCCAACCTATGGCGAACAAAGCGGTGCAAAAGGGGGCGGTGATGGACGGAGCATCTGAAGCAATCAAACACTCACACCCAGTCAACAGATCTGGGTTTAATCCATCACCGTTCTTTAGCCCACTCTGCCACCCCAGTTCAGACATGGCCATATGCAAATCAGTCTGACCCTGTGCCTCATGGGAACAGTCCAGCCCGAACTGCCAAGCCATGCCTTCACTGGACCGGAAACAAGCTTCCGAGGACCGGTTTCTGGCATTTCAGCCGTCTTCAGCCCGGCTTGCCTGAATCCAGTGGCAAAGTGAGCAAGGGATGAACATACCCTGCAAACTTATGGCGAACAAAGCGGTACAAAAGGGGGTGGTGATGGACGGAGCATCTGAACCAATCAAACACTCACACCCAGTCAACAGATCTGGGTTTAATCCATCACTGTTCTTTAGCCCACTCTGCCACCCCAGTACAGACATGGCCATATGCAAAACAGTCTGACCCTGTGCCTCATGGGAACAGTCCAGCCCGAACTGCCAAGCAATGCCTTTCTTGGACCGGCAACAAGCTTCCGAGGACCGGTTTCTGGTATTTTAGCCGTCTTCAACCCGGCTTGCCTGAATCCAGTGGCAAAGTGAGTAAGGGACTCTCGTCTGAGCATACCCTGCCAACTTATGGCGAACAAAGCGGTACAAAAGGGGGTGGTGAGGGACGGAGCATCTGAACCAATCAAACACTCACACCCAGTCAACAGATCTGGGTTTAATCCATCACCGTTCTTTAACCCACTCTGCCACCCCAGTTCAGACATGGCCATATGCAAATCAGTCTGACCCTGTGCCTCATGGGAACAGTCCAGCCAGAACTGCCAAGCCATGACTTCCCTAGACCGTTAACAAGCTTCCGAGGACTGGTTTCTGGCATTTCAGCCAAAAAACATTGGCATATACTTTTGACTGACCCACATCTAAAAAAACACCTCAATAGCACCCCTCAAGTAACCTTTTCTAAAAATAGATCATTGAGGGGTGAGCTTAGTCCGAATTTAGTTACAGACAAAAACAGCACCCGTATAAGTGGTAAACCTGGGTTTAAATGCTGCAGAAATTGCAAAGCATGCAGCAATAGTGTTCCCTGTACCAGCTTAAATATTAATAGCTGTAGATGAGAATGTGTCATCAGAAAGGCTTTAACTTGCAATATCATGTATTGTATGTATGCCCTAATATGTCCTTGTAACAAGGCATATATAGGAAGTACTATCGACCGTGCCAAGAAACAGGTATTAGGACATGTAAGGGCGATCAGGCATAACAACAAACAATACCCGGTAGCAAGGCACTTCTTTGAGAAACATATGCAAAATGAAAATCTTCTAAAAATGGTTGCACTTGACTCTGTAGAAACAAATGTTCGTGGGGGCAATAGATTACTCTTCGCAAACCGGAATCTAGAGATATAATAGACCTGGACACCATGGCCCCAATGGGGCTTAATTCAAGTGAAGAATTATCCGTCCATCTGCATTACTAGACTAGAGGAACTATTAAGACCTAGTTGCTGTTGAATGTCTGAAATTAGTTTGTTTTCAATTAGTGTTTTTAATCTCTTTCACTTACAGTTTTTTGTGCACCAGTTTATCGCGGGCTACAAGAACTATTGGTTGAAATAAGCCCACTTGGGCAAGAATGGGATCAGTATGCCATTCATGAATTTATATTTTTTATCTGGAAGCTTTTGTCAAGAGCATCGTCCTTACATGTGGCCCACTTGGGTGTTATGACCAAATATGAATTATATCAAAAAACTTTATTTAATGTGCTAATATCTGCATAATTTATTGAATGTAAAATTTTGACAATGTATCAATGCTTGATGGTCACTGTATTATCTGACTATTTTTTCCTGACCAGCTTCCTTGTGTTTTGACTTTTCTCGTTTTGCAATTTTATTTTATATTTTATATATATATAATTTTTTAAACCTTTATTGACAAACATGAAAATACAATAGCAAGCATGCAGCCACTCCGGGTCGGCTGTCAACATTCCCAAGCAGCATAACAGTTGAGTGAGTTACACGGCACTTTAGCCGACAACCCGAGGGCCCGGCGACAATTAAACAAACATGTTATAACCATACATTGAATCACAGGAGAAATAAGGTATTTTTCTTTTATGTTTTTTGAAAAACCACAAACCAAGAAACTAAATAGAGAAATAACTGTGGAGGCAAGACACAAAGCTTATACACAAGTGATCCTTCTGGGGAGGGAGTACCGCTTCCAAGGCTGTTACTCAGTAACAAGTGAGCGAAAGAGCTATAGGGAGAGCAGGCGGGAGGAGGAAAGGGGAAAGAGAGCAAGCAAGCAATATATGAACAAAAATCAAGACCAGAAGGAACGTCACGCTAAGGGGAGTGCAACACCTCCGGCGGAGGCACAAAAGGGGGAGTGCAAATCTCCCCACTGTACTGGTTCCACTGATTCCACACCCTCCCCCACTGCTTGGGCCTGCCCCGAGCGACGTAGACTGTTTTTTCGCAAAACATGCACCAGTCCATGTTTCTGGACCTGGCCGACAGACTGGGTGCCCTTGACGATCCCCACAGTTGCGCAATGTCACACTTGGCGACCATATTACCCAAGGTGGCCCACTGTGTCTGAGCCACGTTGTAGTCATTGGGCTCCCACACATTCAGAAGACACCTTCGGGCCTCAGGCAAAATCGAAACACCCGTCACTTCTTCCATAACACCATGCACGCGATTCCAAAAAGACACCACCGCCGGACATTCCCACAAAATATGAAGGAAAGTACCCACCATTCCACACCCGCGCTTACACAAGCCATCCGAAGCATACCCCATACGTAACAATTGAGGGGCCGTCATATACACTCGGTGTAGGATTTTCAATTGCACCAGTCGCAGACGGGCCGGGATTGCCACCTCCTTCGGGGAGGATATCGCCGCCTGCCAATCCTCATCGTCAAGTTCCAGTCCATCGCTCGTCCAGGCCGCACAGACCTGTAAAAGAAGGTCTGCTCGGTCATTTATAAGTTTTTTATATATAAGGGAGATCGTACTGTCCGGGACATGGCCGTCGAGCACTCTGTCCTCCAGGGGTGAGGACTCCGGAACAAGAGTGCCAGTCGGAAAGACCGAGCAGAGGGCATGTCGGACCTGCAGGTACCGAAAGTACTCTCGATTGCCAAGTTTATATTCAAGTTGCAACTCATCAAAAGTCTTTATCCTGTCCTTCCGCCAAAGGTCCCCCACCTTACTAATACCAATGAGGTCCCATTTCTCAAAGCCCTTGGTAGTCCACAAATTGCCTAACCTCTCGGAAGCGTAGAGTGGAGTCGCTCGAGTGATAATGTCCGACCAGCCCATAGCAGCATTAGCGTTGTACCAGACCCGCACCGTGACCTTGGTGGGCCCCGTTAACGACGCATCTGACCGTTTAGAATAAAGTGCCCTGTAGTAGTCCCCGCCCGGCAGCAGCCATTTATCCATAGCAAAAGCCGGGTTAGAAGCTGGGCCATACATTGCATGATTAATTGAGCTTAATTGTGAGGCCCAGTAATAGCGTCTGATATCAGGCAACGCTATACCGCCGTCGTACCAAGGCAGCGTGAGCTTGGCCAAGGCAATCCGGGGACGTCCAGTCCACAGCAATTTTCTTTGGAGGCTCTCGATCTCGTGGAAGTAGGTGGAAGGCACAAGACCCAGGGTGTTTTGAAGCGCATATAAAAATCTAGGAAGGGACATCATTTTGAAGAGAGCTGCTCTGCCCACCAGGGACAGCGGCAGCCTGCCCCAGGCTTTCACATCTGCCTTTAAGCGAAGAAGCGAGGGGAGCAAGGTGCGCTGATACATGACTGCAGGATCACGCAAGAAATATATACCCAAATACTTAAACCCGGACGGCGAAATTTGTATTGGGCAGTTGCGCGGTACGAGTGGTGTATCGTCCGTGAGCGAGTAAACACAGGACTTACCACAGTTGATCACTAGACCAGAGTTCCTCCCAAAGGAATTAAGGACGTCGAACAGCACCCCAGAGATTTCTGAGGGGAAGTGAGGTAAAGGAGAATGTCGTCCGCATAAAGTGAGATGCGGTCTTCAAAACCGGGAGTCCACCTGATACCCCTGAGTGATGGCTCCCACCGCAACCAAGCGGCCAGGGGCTCCAAAGCCAAGGCAAAGAGCAGTGGAGACAGAGGGTACCCTTGTCGCGTACCCCTCCCTAGGACAAAGGGAGCCGACACTCTACCATTAACATCCACCTTGGCTAGGGGCTCTTCGTAGAGTAGCCGGATCCATCGAATGAATACCGGTCCGAAGCCGAACTTCGCCAAAGCTGCCCATAGGTATGGCCATTCCACTGTGTCAAATGCCATAGTGGCATCTAGAGAGACCAAAATAGCCGGCTCACGTAGCGTCCCCGCCCTCGCCAGCACGCCGTGGAGATGGCGTAAATTCAACGCAGTGTTGCAGGTCGGAATAAAGCCAGACTGATCTGGGTGCACCAAGTCCCCAATCACTTTAATCAAACGATTAGCTAACATTTTTGCCAGAATCTTAGGCTCCACATTAAGAAGTGAAATGGGTCTATAGGAGGTACACAACTCACGCGGTTTTTCTTCTTCATGTATCACCACGATAGACGCCAATCGCTGATCACGGGGGAGCAAACCCCTCTCCCTGGACTCCAAGAACATCGAGCGAAGATACGACGCCATTTTGTTTGGACACAACTTGTACAGCTCGATGGGTATGCCGTTCGGGCCCGTGGCTTTTCCAGAGCGGATGGAGCGAATAGCGAGCGCTACTTCATCGGTGGAGAAGTCCGCCTCCATTAGCTCTGTGTCAGAGTCGGGCAAGCAAGGCAAAGCGATATCCCTGAGCAAAAGATGCGAGTCCTCCTCCGGCCGGTCCGAGACCGGCGCATACACCGCTCGGAAGTGGCAAGCGAACTCCTCCACGATCACCAACGGATCCGTCACACGTACTCCATCCACTCGCTCAACAACCGGCACCACTCGATTCAGTCTCTCTTTCTTGTCCAGCCAAGCTATCAACTTCCCCGCCTTGTCGCCCACATCATACAAACGGCCCTGTTGCTCTCGACTCATAGCTTTTGCGGCATTCGTAACCAAGGCTTTATAATCCGACTGCTTCAGTTGCAGAACATGTACCTTATCACGCGTGACCCCAGACTCAAGATCTGCCTCCAAAGCTACAATATCGGACTCCAACTGCTCAACCTCTTCATTGTGGCGCTTCTTAGAACTGGCGATCAGCGATAGCGTCTCACCCCGTATAACAGTTTTAAAGGCCTCCCACAGGGACACAGACAAAGACACCGTTCCCACATTTTCGACAAAGTAGTGATCGATGGCTTTAACCACCCCAGCCCTGGTCTCCGGAACACGGAGATGCCAGGGATTGATCGGGGCGACCCGGCCCCCTGTGTCCAGATGGAGGTCCATATGGATCCATAGCGGGGAGTGATCCGAGATGCCTCTAGGCAAATGTCGGACCTCTCTTACCGTTGTTGCCTGGGCTGCGGGCGCAAGGATATAATCAAGTCTAGCCAAGCTCCCATGGGCCCCAGAATGGAAAGTGTACTGCGCCTGCCCGGGGTGAAGCATCCGCCAACAATCACCAATAACAAACGTTTCCAAGAAACCACCCAGGTAGGACTGCGATGGTGTGAGAGCCCTAGGAGGATGGCGATCTTCCAGGCCGCTTACAACCAAGTTGAAGTCTCCTCCCACCACCAGAATCCCCTCAGGAAGCCCCAACACCAGTTTCCCCAGGTCGACAAACGTGGTGGCCTGCAAACCCTGGGGGACATATATTGAAAGGATGGCGATCGCCTTCCCCTCCCACCTACCAACAATGGCTGCATATCTTCCCCTATCATCCAATATCATATCATCAATCTCCAAGGGAAGGGAACTCTGGATCATAACACCAGCCCCTCTGGAGCCCGAAGTGTGCAACCAACCGGTAGCCCCTCCGGTTCATAGCATGGAACGTGTTCCCCACCAAGTGCGTTTCTTGTAGTAATACAACATCGGGGGAATGGCGTTTTAAATATTGAAGTACAATCCCCCGTTTTATCTTGTCCCCCAAGCCGTTGACATTCCAACTCAAGACTCTCAACCCCCTACCCCCATCCCAGAAACAGTGGCAGGGTCCCCCAAACCCCATGAAGGAAACACAGATCAAACTATGCAACAATACATAGGCTCGGAAACAATTCAAACAGAAAAAAAGAAGCCCCCCTCCCCCAAAATGCCCCGAACAAACAACCCCCCACCCTGCACCCCTGCGATAAAACTAAAAACCACCCCAAGTTGCAGTGTGCCTGTCGCCCTACCCAAGAAAACTAATCTACAGGAAGAAAAGGAAACACCCCAGGAGGAGGAAAAGTACCGAATTCCCGGCCGCCCTAGGGTTTGTCTGTAAGAGTGTCATTGACCCAAAAAAGGATAACAATCCACCGCATCACCGTATGATGGTGACACACGCCGGTGTCCCTACTCCTCCTGGTCCCGTCGGCTTCCCTCTGCGCCGTTGGAGTGTTCCGCATTGTCCTGTTGCGTCGATAGTGTGTCCAGCCAGTCACTGACCACCTCTGGCATATCAAAAAACAGCACACGCTCATTATGTTCGATGCGCAATCGGGCGGGGAAGAGCATAGCATACTTCATGCCCAGGTCTCTCAGTCTACGCTCCACCCCAGTAAATCCCAGTCTTTGTTTCTGCACCAATTGAGTAAAGTCGGGGTAGAAGCTGATTGACGCATTCTCAAATTTGGTGGGGCCGCTAGTCCTCGAGGCCTGTAAAATGACGTCTCTGTCCCTTTAGTTGAAGATCCTCGCAATGATGGGTCGTTGCATAGCCCCCTGTTTAAGTCTTCCGCCCGGAACTCTGTGGGCACGCTCCACCGCAAAAAAGTTACTTAGGCCCTTAGGGGCGAGATGGTTGAGGATCAGATCTTCAACGAGTAGGTCCGTGGATTGATCGGCTGAGGACTCCGGCACTCCAACGATGTGTACATTATTGCGCCTAGCGCGACTTTCGAAATCCTCAAGCCGGCGGGCAAATTGGTCACTCGAGGTCCGAAGGGTCCGGATCTCAGTCTGAAGATCGGAGACGTCGGTGGTGAGGCTGGCAGTTTTAATATCCAGCAACTTGACTCTCTCGTTAGTCTTGGCCAAGTCCGACCTAATCAAGCCTACATCCACAGCCACTGTGTCGATCTTGGCCGCCAAAGTTTCATATTGTTGGCCCATCGATGACTTCATACTCGCAATGGCGCCCATCACATCTCGAAGAGTCAGCTCCTCCGGCTCAGAGGGGCCACCACCAAGGTCTTCAGGGGTTTTGCCAGTCCCGCCAGGAGAGCCCTTGTTGTGCGCAAATCGGTCCATAATGGTGGTCTGTGTAGTTCCACCACGAGTCGTGTTCTTGAGTGACCGCTTGTCGCTGTCGGACATGCCCGCCATGGTGGGCTGCGCGCCCCTTGGGGGCTTTTGGGACCTGGTGAAAATGGCTCCCCACGGGGAAAAAACAGCGAGAAGTCGAAGTGCAGGGCGCCGGTGACGAGCAGTCAAACGAGTGCGCATACAGGCCAGCTAGATCAAGAGACAGCCGTCTCCCAGCCGTCTTAGACAAGAAAAGGGAAACCGAAAGTAGACTCCGGGTAGTCGTCCCCTTCCATACGCCGTTGTTGTTCAACTACTTTCGGGGTGCTTCGGATGCTCAAGTCCCGGGATGACTCACGGTGTAGGTCTTCAGGCATCAGGAAGGAGTATTTCGGGTGTCCGGCGTCCGATTCGAATTTTGAAAAAGGCCAGTCAGATCAGGAGAATCTCAGCTACAATAACCCGTAGTCAGAAACAGGATTCGTGCCAGGATAGACGGTGGAGGCGGCGAGGGTTTCGGGAGCTCACAGCTCACGCGACCATCTTGGAGGTGCGCTAAGCTCCTCCCCCTATTTTATATTGTATAATGAATTGCGAGAAAATATATTGCGTGAATACTATCTGTGATTTACTTGACTGGCATTGGTATGAACCGGAACCTTCAACCATTATAAGATGGCCACCACTATTTTTCTGTATACACTTTTCACTTGGTCTGTTTTTTATGTTTACACTATTGAAAGAAAAAACTTTATAAATATGTACAAAAAAAGCCTGTCATCTAGCGTGATCAAGGCGTTAAGCTGAAACGCGTTGCTGTGTGACTGCAAATAAAGAAATTTTGCAACATACCTCTGATGTTGTCCGTATATCTTCTTAATTGAGAAGGTAGTGAGCTGCAATATATATATATATATATATATATATATATATATATATATATATTACCTACTGGCGGTTGCCAGTAGGTAGTTATAGTTAGGATTTTTTTCAATGCAAAATCTCAAAATTCTATTGGGAATAACTTTGGCACCGGTTGACGAATCTGCCTGAATATTTCCTCAAATTTGCCTCGCGGAGCTTCGGTCCTTCCTTGAAAGTTTTCGGGGGGATTCGTGAAGTGGGGGCCGAGATAAAAGGGGGGTCCCAAAACGTGTTTTCCCCATGTTAATTTCCATAGGGCGGTCAAACTCACTTTTAGCCCGAACGTCTGAATGGATTTCCACCAAACTTGGCAAAATTGTAGGGACTAGTAGCCCGATGTGCCTTTGCTATGTCTCAAGATATGTGCTCCAGTGGTTTTTGAGTAATTTAGGTTAAAAAAAATATATATATATCTATGGCCGCGCCCCGGTACGCACACCTGGGCGCGCTCCGGGCACGTCACGCGAGGTGCGCACGGAAAGCTGATTGGCTCTCGGGTGTCTGTAAACATTCGAAATAGTCCGGAGCGGCCGCCATCTTGTGTCTCGGTTGGATCGAGACACAAGAGGTGGTTAAAACAAAGGGGGAAATAACCATAAGGGGGGAGAGTAGACCCCCCTGACCTCCTAGGTTTGATGTGGGGGCTATAAAAGGGCCCCGCTGGGCAAAAAAAAATTTTTTTTGTTTTGCGCGGGGGGAGCGCCCGGTACGCGCACCGCGGAGCGTACCGGGGAGCGTACCATAGGAAAAAAGAATGATAGAGTTTTAAAAAAATGTAGCCTTTTTTTATAATTTGAAGGTAGTTCTAAAAAAGAACTGTTTTTTTTCTTCTTTTTGTTGTTTTATATTTTTTTATGTTTTTTGAACATTTTGTACTTTTTTTGGCTTTTATGAACTATTTTGTATTTTTTTTGTTTTTTTTTTGGGGAGAAACAAAAAACGGAATTGAAAATGGCTCAACTGGAGTAAAAAAAAATGAGGAAAAAATTAGGGTTTTTTGGGGCAATTGTGGTTGTCACCAGCAAGGAGGATGAGCTTTAGGCTCTGCTCACCATAGGAGATGGTCTTACCACAAAAAATACATGTGACCCTAAATTCTCCAAACCGTGGTTGTATGCAAGGGATTGTCTCCGTTGTCTCTGGTCCCGATGGAGTGGGTTGTTTTCGTTTGGAGGTTCTGGGTGTAGATTGGGGAGGGTTGCTGGCCAGTTCTCTCATCTCTGCGGCAGCATAGTTGTTCGGATGCTTGCGCGGCATGTGCCTAATCATGGTATTATTCCCAAATGAATATTTTTTATTTGGGTTACCCCTAGAAAGTTCCATGTCACAGATAAGGCAAGTCACCTTTGCCGCATTCACTTTCTTTTTCCCTCAGGGATGGAAAAAAACTCCCATTCAATGTGTGGCTTGGGTTGGTATGGGGTATTGTGTTCTTCCTGCCACCTCCTCCTCCCCTCCTCCTCTTCCTCCTCCTCCTCTTCTTCTTGACCACCAATGTGATGTTGTGATGGTCCTCTTGGTGGTGGTGGTGGTGGTGGTGGTGGTGCAGATGCTCCAGCTGATGCTGCTACTGTAGCCATTTCAAAGTACAAAATATACCTCAAAGTTTTCAAAACAGGTCTTCTTCAGTCAAAGGACAAAGTCAGAATAAGGAAAAAAGGGGGGGCTTTCATCATTTGGAAAAAAAAATGTCCTGAACAAATAAGAAGTGTTATTATCAGGTCACAAGACCAGGGGTTTCATCATTATAAAACCAAAACTGTTCTGCACCAATTAAAAGTGTTATTTTCAGGTCACATGACCCAACGCGCTTACGCGACGCGCCCCCGGGCGCGCCCTGGGGCACGTCGCGTAAGCGCGTCGGATGCTTACGTTTCACGATCATATGCGCTCGAGTGCTTCCGGGTGCGTTTACGCCGTGCGTATCACGTGGACGCAGCTACGCGGTACGTCACAATGATGCTTTCGATCGCGGCATTGGCGCTAACGGGACGCTCCCCGGCGCGTGACCCGGGGCGCTTTAAAAGACTTCGCTTTCCGGGGCGCTCACCGGGGCGCGCCCCAGGAGCGCTCCAGGGCAAAAAAAAATAATTAAAAAAAATATATATATACATTACAAACATTTTTTTAATACAAATATAATATAGGATTCCTTCATTTTCAAAAATATTACATTTCATAGCTATAGACATTTGCTATTAACAAAATGTTGAAATTCACTGAAAAAAACATAGGTTTGGGGCCTTATATATAGTTAGGAATTAGCATTTAAAAAACCTATGAAATTCACTGAAAAAAACATAGGTTTCACACCAGTTATAGTTAGGAATTAGCATTTAATAAACCTAATAAATTCACTGATAAAACCATAGGTTTCACACCAGTTATAGTTAGCTGGAAATTTTACTGACATAAAACCATAGAAATTCCAACGTTATAGTTAGTTGGACTCACTATAACAAGCTCGCCTGCAATGCACTGCTGATGACGTCACATATTACATCACTCATGACATCGTCAGTGACATCGCGGGTGATGTGAGTGATGTCACTGACCATGTCATGAGTGATGTAATATGTGACGTCATCAGCAGTGCATTGCAGGCGCGCAAGTTATAGTGAGTCCAACTAACTATAACGTGGGAATTTCAATGGTTTTATGTCAGTAAAATTTCCAGCTAACTATAACTGGTGTGAAACCTATGGTTTTTTTCAGTGAATTTAATAGGTTTTTTAAATGCTAATTCCTAACTATAACTGGTGTGAAACCTATGGTTTTTTCAGTGAATTTCATAGGTGTTTTAAATGCTAATTCCTAACTATAACTGGTGTGAAACCTATGGTTTTTTCAGTGAATTTCAAAGGTTTTTTAATAGCAAATTTCTATAGCTATGAAATGTAATCTTTTTTATAATGAATCCTATATTGTACATTTATGTAATACAAATTTTTTATATTGTATTTATATTGTTCATGTTTTTTTTTTTTTTGCCCTGGAGCGCTCCCGGTGCACGTCCCGGTGAGCGCACCGGTAAGCGCAGTCTTGCGGCGCGCCCCAGGGAGCGTACCTGTGAACGTCCCGTTAGCGCTATTGCCGCGAACGAAAACATCATTGTGACGTATCGCGTAGCCGCGTCCGTGTGATACGCACGGCGTATACGCACCCGGAAGCACTCGAGCGCATATGATCGCGCAACGTAAGCATCCGACGCGCTTAAGCGACGCGCGCCCCGGGCGCGTAGCGTAAGCGCGTCGGGTCATGCGACCTAAAAATAACACTTTTTATTGGTTCAGGACAGTTTTGGTTTTCAAATGATGAAAGCCCTGGTCATGTGACCTGAAAATAACACTTTTCATTGGTTCAGGACAGTTTTTTTTTGCTAATGATGAAAGCCCCCACCTTTTTTCGTCATTCTCACTTTGTACTTTGAGTGAAGAAGACCTGTTGAAAGACCTCTCTGTACCTTTTTGGACTGAAAAATGGCTTCAGTAGCAGAAGTAGCAGGAGCATCTCAGCCACCACCACTACCACCACCACCACAACACCACAGTGGTGGAGATGAAGAAGAGGAGGAGGAGGAGGATGAGGAGGGGAGGAGGACATTCCTGCCAGAAGATAATACCTCATATAGGCCAAAGCAGCACATTATCTGGGAGTTTTTTTCCATCCCAAAGGACCTCAAAAAAGTGAATGCGCCAAGGGTTACTTGCCTAATATGTGGCACTGAACTTTCAAGGGGGAACCCTAACAAGAAGTACTCTTTTGGCAATAACACCATGATTCGCCACATGCAACGCCGGCATCCTAACAACTATGCTGCGGCAGAGGTCCGAGAACTGGCCAGAAACCCTCCCCAAGCTTCACCCAGCACCTCCTAAAGAAAGCAACCCACTCCATCGGGTCCAGAGACAAGGGAGATGGTCCCAAACATAAAACCTCAGTTTGGGCAATACAAAATCACTTGTATATTTTGTGGTAAAACAATTACCTATGGTGAGCAAAGCATAAAGCTCATCAACCGTGCTGGTGACAACCACAATTGCCCCAAAAAACCTTAATTTTTTCCTGATTTTTTTTTGCTCCAATTGAGCCGTTTACAATTCCCTGTTTTTTGTTTCTCCCCATAAAAATAAAAAAAATATAAAATTGTTCATAAAAGCCAAAAAAAGTACAAAATGTTCAAAAAAAAATAAAAAAATATAAAACAACAAAAAGAAGCAAAAAAACAGTTCTTTTTAGAACTACCTCCAATTTATAAAAAAAGCTAAATTTTTTTAGAACTCTGTCATTCTTTTTCCCCATGGTACGCTCCCCGGTGCGCGTCCCGGGCGCTCCCCCCGCGCAAATCGAAAAAAAAAAAAATGTTTTGCCCCGCGGGCCCTTTTATGGCCCCTACATCAAACCTAAGGGGTCAGGGGGGGTCTACTCTGCCCCCTTTTGGTCATTTCCCCCTTTGTTTTTGCCACCTCTTGTGTCTCGATCCTACCGAGACACAAGATGGCGGCCGCTCCGGACTGTTTGGAATGTTGACAGACACCCGAGAGCCAATCAGCTTTCCACGCGCGAACTCGCGTAGCGCGCTGGTACGCGCCCCGGTGCGCATACCAGGGCGCGCTTATAGATATATATATTTTTTTTAACCTAAATTACTCAAAATCCACTGGAGCACATATCTTGAGACATAGCAAAGGCACATCGGGCTACCAGTCCCTACAATTTTGCCAAGTTTGGTGGAAATCCATTCAGCCGTTCGGGCTAAAAGTGAGTTTGACCGCCCTATGGAAATTAACATGGGGAAAACACGTTTTGGGACCCCCCTTTTATCTCTGCCCCCGCTTGACGAATCCCCCCCAAACCCAGGGAAGGAGCGGAGCGCCGCGAGGCAAATTTGAGGAATATTTCAGGAAGATTCCTCAACCGGCGCAAAAGTTATTCCCAATAGAATGTTGCGTATTCCCTATGCAAAATAATCCTAACTATAACTACCTACTGGCGACCGCCAGTAGGTAATATATATATATGTATGCGCAGAGAAGTCCATCAAAGACCAGAAGACACAGCGGGGTACTACTTGGCAGACCTTTATTTACCATGGCAGGCATAGTGACCAAGGTGCGGCTGCACCGAAACTCGTCGGGTGTTTTATAACGCTTTTTGTTATGAATAAATAACACGCTATAAGGATTTGGGCTTGAGCTTTGCTTTTTGTATCGCATAAGAGCATTTGTTCGAATATTGGAGGGGTCGCTCCCTCGCTCGAAGCCCGTCGTCATTGGAGGCTGGAGGATTGGCGAATGCAGCATTGGTATATATATATATATATATATATATATATATATATATATATATATATATATATATATATACGCAGAGAAGTCCATCAAAGACCAGAAGACACAGCGGGGTACTACTTGGCAGACCTTTATTTCCATGGCAGGCATAATGCATTTCGGCGTGTACCTTCGTCAGATGCCTCTTTCCACTGGGCGTCACTCGCTCCCTCCTTTGTACATTCAACAGCATTCCTATTAGCTGGAACATGGCAGCTCCGTTGATTGTTACTTGCAGCTGTGGTCCGATACTGGCGGACTTCAAATCCCAGTTTGCATTGCTTGGGTGTCCGTTGCAGAGCTGCGATTGACTGCCCTGAATGTAGGTGTTCCCAGCAAGGGAGGAGTGGGGCAAATATGTGCTGAGATAGTCCCATATTCAAGGTGTTGATGGCTGCCTTGAGTCCCCAATGCCAAAATCACCAGAACGGGAACCAAACCAAGCCGTGACATGCAGGTACAATGATCCTGTGTCACTGTACAGTGACAGACAACTGCTGATCGCAGGGGCCACTTGCTCGGCTGCGTCCTGGGGTGGGCCCGTGAAAAACCAATGCATTGGAGCACTGAACACTTTGCCAAGATATACAAATATATATATATAAGGCTCCGCAGCACGTAAAGTACTCAATGCACTCCTTCCAAATAAATGACTGCACTCATTAAAGGCTTAGTGTGAGTTTATTTTCAAGCCATCGTATAAACCCAACGCGTTTTGACAGGTAAACCGCCTTGCTCAAGGGTAAATTCATTGTGTCAGAAATACACATATAAACATAAACACAGTTACGTGAAAACGTCAAAGACAGTGATATAGAAAGTGGACTGACTGAAAAGAGAGACCTCGATTATGATAAGTGTCGGCCATCTTTCAGAGGTAGATGTGCATTTGCAGAAATCATAACAAAAACACACTGTATTTATAAACGTAAAAGCAACATGTTCCTTGCATAGAAAATAATTATATAAGAACATCTCTCAATGTGTGCAAAAATAATTCAATAATCATAGTTAGCCCATTGCTGCACTTTTTTTGCATAAATGATTTGACATTAAACTTTTGATGAATCAAATCGTTTTTCATGAGCAATACTATATATTGTCAGTATCCAACTTGTTATAATACAGACAAAAATATAGATCGTTGTAATGCAGCTGTTTGCCTATCCACAATACTTCCCCAGTGGGTAAATTATATAACCATATTTTTATTGCCAAACAGGCCAAAATAATACATCTTGATAGGCCCCAGAAATGGAACAGTGCACATTACTTATACACAATGCATATATCAGAAACAATTCTACCCAAGTGAGTACCATTTACTAAATCTGTATTTTATCAATCTATCCAAAATCATATTTTTAGAAAAACTTACTAGTCAAATTAAATGCACACTTATACTCCCATCATCAAACCCAAGTGGGTAAAACATTATATGCAATGGACACAATTGGTTACTAGCCCAGCCGGGAAAACAGTAGGTATCAACTAGTTCTAATAACAATAACAACTTAGCAGTTCTTCAACAGTTTTTGGTATTCTATATATATATATATATATATATATATATATATATATATCCCACACAAAGAATGAATACTCTTGGCACTCCACTTGGTAATTTCAATTAGTTTATTTCACAACTGTGATGGGCTATCACAGTTGTGAAATAAACTAATTGAAATTACCAAGCGGAGTGCCAAGAGTATTCATTCTTCGTGTGGGATACAATACGAGACCCTGTCCTGGTCTCGACTCTGGCACCAACTGTAACATGCTCCCTCTGCGACAGGACAATTGGTGTTGCAATATATATATATATATATATATATTCCAGCTCCGAGGTACCCAACGTACAAAGGAGCACCGGACCTCAGCTGCTCACAAGGAGCCTTGAATGGTAAGCACGCCTCCAGCACAACGATATCCTTTGACTGTTCAAACTGCCCTGGATGCGTGACGCGTTTCGAAGTGTCCCCACTTCTCTTCAGAGGCTTTGGCAGTTATGAAGGAGTGCTTGAGGCACCACACCCATTGTTGCTTAGATGCACGCCCTAGATGGGACTTATGGGACTTGTAGTGCCTCACGTCGCGCTAATGTTCAGTTGGTAACTTTTCAAGCCCACAGATGGGCCTCGCTGTGTGGAATGCGTGCAGAATCCGTACGCTGCTGTCCTATGTTCTCGGTCCGTAGTCAAGACCGCATGGCCCCCGGTTCTTTCAGGGTGGTGCTCCTTCCGTGGCATGGGCCGCCGCGTAAATATTCCAGCTCTGAGGTACCCAACGTACAAAGGAGCACCCGGAACTCAGCTGCACACAAGGAGCCTTGAATGGTAAGCACGCCTCCAGCACAACGATATCCTTTGACTGTTCAAACTGCCCTGGATGCCTGACGCGTTTCGAAGTGTCCCCACTTCTCTTCAGAGGCTTTGGCAGTTATGAAGGAGTGCTTGAGGCACCACACCCATTGTTGCTTAGATGCACGCCCTAGATGGGACTTATGGGACTTGTAGTGCCTCACGTCGCGCTAATGTTCAGTTGGTAACTTTTCAAGCCCACAGATGGGCCTCGCTGTGTGGAATGCGTGCAGAATCCGTACGCTGCTGTCCTATGTTCTCGGTCCGTAGTCAAGACCGCATGGCCCCCGGTTCTTTCAGGGTGGTGCTCCTTCCGTGGCATGGGCCGCCGCGTAAATATTCCAGCTCTGAGGTACCCAACGTACAAAGGAGCACCCGGAACTCAGCTGCACACAAGGAGCCTTGAATGGTAAGCACGCCTCCAGCACAACGATATCCTTTGACTGTTCAAACTGCCCTGGATGCCTGACGCGTTTCGAAGTGTCCCCACTTCTCTTCAGAGGCTTTGGCAGTTATGAAGGAGTGCTTGAGGCACCACACCCATTGTTGCTTAGATGCACGCCCTAGATGGGACTTATGGGACTTATAGTGCCTCACGTCGCGCTAATGTTCAGTTGGTAACTTTTCAAGCCCACAGATGGGCCTCGCTGTGTGGAATGCGTGCAGAATCCGTACGCTGCTGTCCCATGTTCTCGGCCCGTAGTCAAGACCGCATGGCCCCCGGTTCTTTCAGGGTGGTGCTCCTTCCGCGGCATGGGCCGCCGCGTAAATATATATATATATACACACATTTAAGGGTTTAGGCTTTAGGGGGTGTAGAGGTTTAGGGATAGGTAGGGATAGGTAGGGGTATAAGGTATTAGAGTTCAGGAATGGGTAGGGGTATAGGGTGGTAAGGGTGTTTTTAAGGTTAAGGGTACTAACTGGTAACAGTGTTTTAGGGTTGTGGTAAGAGGAATTCGGTGCTAACTGTATTTTTAGGGCTTAGGGTGGGTAAGGTTATTGGGTGGTAAGAGGGTTTTTAGGGTTTAGGGGTGGGTAAGGGTATTGGGTTGTAAGGGTATTTTTAGGGTCTAGGGTGGATAAGGGTATTTGGTGGGAAGGCTATTTTAGGGTTATGGGGTGGGTCACGACATTATGTTATGTTATGTTACTGATTATTTCTAAAGCGCACGTTCACCAACCGATCTCTTGGCGCTGGATTGCTACTACGGCCTGGGTCCCTGGTTATTGGTAAGCCTGTTTGAACAACCATGTCTTCAGAAGCTCTCTGAATCTGGTGTAGTTTACAGTAGACCTAAGGTCAACTGGCAGAGTGTTCCAGACTCGCGGAGCAATGACTGAAAACATGCGTCCTTCAGTCCATGTTTTTTGCACAAGGGGACCACCAAATATTGTAGATGGCCAGATCTCAGTTGTCTGGTAGGACAATACTTGTTGATCCATGACTTCACAAAAGCAGGATAGTTCAGATACAAGGCTTTAAAGACCATGCAGCACACATTGAACATGGTTCTCTGTGCGACTGGCAGACAATGAAGGTCCTTCATCACGTAGGAGATATGGCCATATTTGGGTAGATAACATATTAGCCGGGCGGCCTGATTTTGGATTCACTGAAGTCTGCGGATTTTAGTGAGGCCCAAGTAAAGAGGGTTGGCATAGTCAATTCCAGACGTGACTAGGGCTATTATTGCCTGGATCAGAGCCTCCCTGATTAGAAACGTCCTTATCTTTTGTATGCACTGCAGTTGGTAGAAGCTTGCCAATGTAATGGCACCTACGTGCTGCTTAAATGATAGCTCCTCATCAATAATGACCCCAAAGCTTTTTACCGCCTGTTTAGTGGCAGGCAGAGGATTCATCTCGCCAGGCCATAGGGATGAAACCCAACAGTCCACCTTACTTTTTGTGATAACTATCTTTGTTTTGTCGGACTTCAACGTCAACTGATTGCAGTTCATTCAGTCCCGGATTAACCGCATAGTGTCCTGAAATTGTTGTCTTGATGTAGGGCTATTGTTGATCATGAATAGTAGTTGCATATCATCCGCATAATTAAAGAAGTTGATTTCTTTGTTCTTAATGGAGCTAACCAAAGGGCAGATGTAAATATTGAAGAGGTGAGGAGATAGAGAGGATCCCTATCATCCGCCCTTTGGTTAGCTCCATTAAGAACAAAGAAATCAACTTCTTTAATTATGCGGATGATATGCCATTGATTCTTATGGGCCTTGAGGCCCATAGGAATCAATGTAAATTACCGAATCGGTAAATACCGATTCAGTAAAATTACTTAATTTACAAGGGGGACAGGGTGTAACTTTGACACCCTGTTGCACCCCTGATTCTAGCTTGTGTGCAATGTGACACACATACATGCCCTTAGGGCATGTATGTGTGCCACATGGCACAGGTGTACATGCACAGATGTGCATGTACACAGGAATTCGTTATTTACCATGAGATAGTATTTCATGGTAAATAACGAATTCTTAAGGGCCTGTGGCACTATTTTAAGTTCCACCTACATCTGGAATTACCGATTCGGTAAATACACTGAGTCAGTATTTTACCGAATCTGTAAATGTACCGAATCTGTAAATTTACAGATTTGGTCAAATTCGGGCCCCCTACATCTCAAAAACCAATTACCGGTCGGTAACAGCCGAAATCGGCCGTTACCGACCGGTAATTGGCGACCTACATCTGGCCCCAAGTCACAAAAAGCACACTTTCATCTAGCTTTCCACCAAATTTAGTGTAATTCCATTTAGCAGTTTGGGCTGTAGTCGTGTTCAATAAATGAAAAATCCCCATAGACATCATGGGGAAAATGTGTTTTGGGACCCCCTTTTTTCTTAGCCCCTGCTTGACGGATTACCCCGAAATTTTCAACACAGCAGCTGAATTGAGTGTCAAATTAGTTTTGAAACTTTAGCGAACATTTGTCAATCGACATCAAAGTTATTGGCAAATCAAAATTTTCTTTTTAATAGAATTCAGATCCTAACTATAACTACCTACTAGCGACTGCCAGTAGGATATCTATCTATCTATCTATCTATCTATCTATCTATCTATCTATCTATCTATCTATCTATCTATCTATCTATCTATCTATCTATCTATCTATCTATCTATCTATCTATCTGTCTGTCTGTCTATTTTGTGCCTTTCCCTTGGGAAATAGAGCCCAGAACATTTAGTCTATGAACCCGATCTTTCAGCCTCGGTCCTGAATTTCAGTAAGGTAGACTTTGAGGCTGCTGGGGCTGGTAGCCTCCTGCATCCTGCTAGTTGAACATGCTAGGTGGCATATGCAGGCTCTCTAGTGGATCTCAGTGGTCCCAACATCAATGGGATTTCTCCAACCATGAGGAACAGGGTCAAGACTAATTTGCATATGGATGGATCTGAACTGGGGTGGCAAAGTGAGCTAGAGATCGGTGATGGATTGAACCCAGATGGGGGTGAGTGTCTGAAAGTTCACTCCGCTCCGTCCATCATCTCCTTGTGTTTGCTTTTGTTTGCCCTAAGAAGGCGGGGTATGCCCAGACGTGGGTCCTTTGCTCACTTTGCCACTGGATTCAAGCTAGCCTGGCTGAAGAGGGATGTTATCCCGAGACCAGTCCCAGGATGCTTGTTTCCAGTCCAGGGAAGACATGGCATGGCAGTTTGGGGTGGACTCGGGTGGCGAAGTGAGCCAAAGAAAGATGTGCTCCGTCCATCATCTCCTTGTGTTTAACTCTACAACAATGTCAGATTTCAGAGGAGACTGAAAAAGATCTTCATTGGGGGTTGTTGGTCTGCAATTGGGGCAGCAGCAGACTGATCTCCCTTGCACCCCTGGAGCTGACAGTGGTGACAAACGCATCACTTCTGGATTGGGGGGCCATCTATGAAAGGTGGAGATCAGAGAACTCTGGTCCCTGGCGTAGTCCGGGGTCCATCCCAACTTTCTGAAGGGCCATCCGCTTGATGTTGAAAGCCTCAAGAGCAGACTGATACTGGTGCTCATGGACACCACCGACATGTGGTACTGCAACAAGCAGGGTGGTGTAGGGTCACGCACCCTGTGCCAGGAGGCTTTGCATCTGTGGAAATGGCTGGACCACAAAGGCATCTTTCTGGTCAGGAGCCACCTGGCAGTAACAGGGCGAACAAGCTCAGCTGTTGGCACCTGGTGGATCATGAGTGGCAGTTACGCCAGGAGGTAGCACAAGATCTCTTCTGAGAATGGGGACAACCTTGGCTCGATCTTTTTGCCACTGCTAACACCGTGCAATGTCAGCACTTTTGCACGTTGGAAGTTTCCAAGTCGTCTCTTGCTCTCGGATGTGTTCCACTGCGAGTGAAACTCCAGACTCCTGTATGCCTTTCTGCCGATACCACTCCTGCCTCGAGTTCTCAAATAGATCAGGACTGAACAGACCAAAAGTCATCCTAGTGCCTCTGGACTAGGCACAGAGCATATGGTACCAGAACTTCTGGGCCTGAGTATCTGTCCTCTGATCAGGTTGGCTTTCCGGGAGGATTTGCAGTTGCAGCAGCAGTGCAGGATTCTGGACCCAGGTTTTCATATTCTCCACCTTCATGCTACGAGATTGAGCGGTGACAGTTGTACACCTTCGACCTTCCTGCGGAGGTGATTCATGTCATTTTTAACCCTAGGCGAAGCACTAGGCTACGCTCGCGTAGTTTGCGAAGTTGGCGCAACTTTGCACTACCCAAACTGCACGTAGCACAGTGAGAACACGTGTAGCCTAGCGTAGCGTAGTGCAGCAGTCATTTTTTGCTTGCTCGTGGACCTTAACGTCAAGTTGGCGACCCGAGCAAGGAAAATTACATCCTGGCAAGACTTTTTCCTCGTTCGCGATCAGCAACATCAAGTTGCCGATTGCGGGCATGGAAAATAAACCTCCTGGCAAGATTCTCAACGCGGGGAGGGCAGGTTTCTCATTGCAAGTGGTCGCGTATGCTCGCGACCGCTTGCGACCGCTCGCGATGAGAAACTACCAGTCCGCGTTGAGAAAGTTGCCGCTCGAATAAAAATCTACTCGAGCTGCAGAAAACTACTGCTCGCACTGTGCATGATGCCGTTTTCAATGATTGCACAGTGCTGGATGCTTGTCTGCACTGTGCAATCATTGAAAACGGCATCTTGCACAGTGCGAACATCCGCAGTTCGCGTAGTGCTACGCGTAGCTCGCGAAGTGCACTTCGCATAGCTATTCGTAGCGCTACTTCGCGAACTACGCCCAGCCCTAGTCATTTTGGCAGTTAGGCATCCCTCGACAAAAACTTTATACGCCTGTTGTCGGGAGACATTTCTGGTTTGGTGACGGACATGGTAGATTGTCCCTGTCTAGGCCAAACTCGCTGACGTTTTGTCCGGATCCTGGCTAGGCCTTGCTCATGGTACAGTTTAAGTACATTTAAGCTCTTTCATTCTTTTTTACAGTTACTGAACCATCCTTCTTTCTTTAAGTCTCCAGTTATTATGTGCTTTTCAAAAGTTTACTTTTATTTCTTCCATCTCCCTTTGTCATGCTGCAGTGGGACATTAACTTTGTATTCACGTTTCTGAGGTGCACTCCCTTTGATCCACTTCACAGCTACTTATTGCTGTTCCTTCCCAGACAAACTGGTTTTGTGGACACTGGTATCTTTTTTGCCTAAGGTTTTGACACTGTTCCACATTGGTCAAAAGATCACCTTAATGGCGTTTTATGCTTCGCCTCACCCTTCTTTGGAGGAGAGACGTCATTGCTTGGACCCCAATAGAGCACTGAGCTTCTACATAGATGGTACCAAAGAACACTGGGTTGACAATCCGCTCTTTGTGGGGTTCAATGGGGTGAAAATATAAAAGGCCTTGCAGAATAGAACCCTCTCCCGCTGGTTCGTGCTCTGCATTAACATCTGCTATACATTGGCTAAAAGGTAGCCTCCGGAAGGACTGCGTGCTCACTCTGCTAGGTCCAAAGCTGCTACCACTGTGTGTGCACGTGGAGTTCTTGTCCTACACATCCGGCAGGTGGCTAAGTGGGCATCCCTCCAAATCCCTCCATATGTTCACAAAGCACTATTGCTTTGACAGTCAGGTTCCATAAAGGGGTATTTTGCCTGCTCGGTCCTGCAGGACTTTCTGGTTTGATTCCATTTACAAACCCTCCTCCAAATAGGTACTGCTTTGGTATCTCTTCAAAAGGATTGCACTCTTCGGTTATAGGTCTCTGTCAGGAGAACAAGTTACTTAACCTTCGGTAATGCTCTTTCTGGTAGAGACTCTATTTACTCACAGGTTCTTAACTGATTCTACCATTCCACACCCTCTGTTCAGTGAATCGGCCTCTGTCCCTTAATAAGGTCCCAAGCTTAGGAATCTGCAGATTGGTCACACATAAAATGCTTCTGGGGCTCTGCTCTTGGTGTGTGGACAGCCCCAAAGGCAAGTGAGTGGCGCCTGTATATGCACTGCAGGTCATTTCCAGAGCAGACCTGCACTAGTGAAGGGTTGCACAGCACCACTTACCGGCGAGAAGAGGTACTGCTGAAATGTTTCTGAATCCAGTCAGAATCTGCGCTACATATTCCTTACCAGAAAAAGTGTTTTCGCAGTTCAGGAACTTGTTAATTTAGGTGTAAAACTGATACCAAAGAGGTGAAAACAGTGTCCAGCTAATGTAAAAGTAAGAAAATAAAAATCTAATACTGCTGAAAAATGTGCGACATCTCACCTGATATTTGCCTTATATTTCTGCATTACCTTTCCAAGCCGCATTATTCCAGTGGCCCTGTCTATAAAGTGTTAAACTTCAAATATTGAAATATTGAAGATACCAAAGGAAAAGAAAATAATGGTATAGTTTACATGTGGAGGAAGGATGACGTAGGAGAGTCGTGAGCCATGTAGACGAGATGAAAGAAAGAGCATGCAGAGGGCAGTGAACAGTAAGGGGTGAGGATGGAGAAAGGGAAGTGTGAAAGCTGCAGATGTAGGGACGTCAGAAACAGATCTGGTGAGAGAAATGGATCTAAGGGACTAAGAGAGTAAGAGAGTAAGGGGAAAGTGATGCGAAGCGAAGGGTGGGAGTGAATGGGTCTCTCGGAATGATACTCTTCCCATCCACTCATCACTGAAATGCTAAATTCACAATCTCGGGTTTGTCATGTTCAGAATTGATACATTACCAGGTCTGATTATTCGCAACAATATCATTCATACTCTTTTATTTGACATTGAATAAAAAATTGGTATTAATGAGCAGTTGTACGGTCACCAGGTCTGACTTATTTTGGGTATAAGTTCTTCGATCTGTGTGTGACGTGTTTGGTTGGTTTAACAGAAAGCACACGCACAGGAAACCAAACAATGGGCTTGTAGCACAGTGGGATTCTACATCACGTTTTGGGCCACGCCTTTACTTATGCCAATGTTTTAAAAATGATGATTGCTAGTTTGCATTCTTAGCCACACCCACTTTTAGAGACTGCCCGCCCCCTCCCATCCCAAGAAGCACAACTTGAACCCCTGTACCTGCGCGTGCGTCTCGCTATGAGGGGATTTATCTGTTAAAGGGCCAATCAGATTCCTATTGGTGGCGCGGTGCAGCCCAGATGTGCCGCCAGAGGTGCTCGCTGCGTCAGCAGACAAGTGTGGCCCTCTTCGGGCAGGCCCTGCAGCGTCGTCTCCTGACAGCTATTGGCTCCCGGCGGCAGATATACGGCCACCCGGGATTGACCGAGACAATTCTTCAAAGGAATAGATTATTATGCCGTCGCGCCCTAAATCTGATATGGCAGGTATCCGAAATCGATATCGCCACACACTCACTCTCACCCTCTCTTTGTTATCTTCTAAGGGGGGCTGACAAGAAGCATTGGAATGGGGGATACCACTTGCCAGCAGCAAGCCCTTCCTGATTGTCATTGGTCAGGGGAAAAGGGAGGAAGTGTAAATCAAATTGTTGGCGCATTTCTGTTGGCAAGTAGTCCTTTAAGGTTTGCTCTAGTATTTGGCATCACTGTGTTCCTTTCAAACTCATGCTTACATCTGTTTGCCGAAGTATTGGGTCCGCTTTATTTGCATCTTTCGACGGTGACTTTCTTTATTTACTTGTGTTTCCCAAATGTGCCAGGTAGCATGTGGCATTGGGTAGGTTGCACAGTATGTTCCAAGGCACAGTTATTACATTACATTGTTTCACACGTGAATTTTGAGTCACTGTGTGAAGATCTGTAGTGTACCAGGGGCTTCAGTAAAGACAGGGATTTCTCGTGTTTTCGAGCAGTTTATTCGAGTTGTGCACACCCTCTGTTTCAAGTGATTAAAAAAGAAACTGCATCACGATGAATAATTCCACAACAAGCGCGTGGATGCACAGTCGTGTTACATTTCTACATTAATATATGTGTTTCAGGGGGTTGAGGTTGAGGTTGAAATGCTTGCTACGAATACTGAAAACACTGAAACGTCTGCTCTGTTGCTCTTCGCTCAGTGAATGAGCACGTGTGGAGGGCCAGCGGTTCTGTGCGCTTGTGTTACACGAGGGCGCAGTTCCTAGACGTGGCCACCAGGGGGACCATTGTTGTTCCTGTCTTTCCCATCTTCTTCCAGCTGTTTCGGGCACAGATTGACAGCTCCCTCGGTGTCGGTTACCATGGGGATATGCAAGTTAGAGCAGCCAGGGCGCAGTGCCATTGGTCAGGCGCTGGATCCTCGCCCCTGGGTGGGCGGACCTCGGTTGAGTCCTCGCGTAAAAGGATACCGAGTGCCTCCATTCAGCACTTCAGATACTAAGCAGAGGGTCCCGGGTCTGGCTGTCTTTGGAGGAGGAGGGGTGGTGTGTCGGGCAGTGCACGTGAAAGGCGAGGGGGTCTGCTGCTGTTGGAGACTAAGCACCGGAAGGAAGAAAAGACCCGCTGAAAATCCAAATTTGAAAGGAAAAAAAAATCACGTGTAAATGCAGTCCATGCAATTATTCAGTCAGAGACTCTTGACAGCTGGACGAGTGCCTCATAGAGTGTGGGACTAGAGAAGCAGAGGACTGTGCCGAAACTTGAGTAAACCTACAGAGAGTAAACAAAATAAGAATAAAAGCTCCACGAAGTCCAGGCACTGAGACTGCTGGGCGCTTTGGGTGGCCTCCGGACTGATCCCAACCCACTGTGGCAACTTTGCAGAGTTCCTGGCGCTGCCTGTGCACCCTCTGGGGCTCCCGCTGACCCCCGCTGCCGACCAGTGACCCGTCCGGACCCCTCTGCGCCGGGGGTCCCCCTCCTCGGGGGCGCTGCCGGAGGACGCCCCCGCCAGCCCCCTCTGTGGATCCCGGAGTGGATGGTGGCGCGGGGAGGAGGGAGGGCGCGCTGTCAAGTCTGCCTGTCCCAGGCCGGTGGGAGGGAGCGGAGGGGAGGTGGCCGGCACTGTGAGCCGTGCGCGCCAGCAGCAGTGACCCCGCCAGCCCCGTGCATGGGCTGGAGATGGCCTCGGAGCTGGGCATGAGCGCGGAGCTGCCCAACAGCCCGCTCGCCATCGAGTATGTCAACGACTTCGACCTGATGAAGTTCGAGGTGAAGAAGGAGCCCCCCGAAGCCGAGAGGTTCTGCCACCGCCTGCCCGCCGGCTCGCTGTCCTCCACGCCGCTCAGCACCCCCTGCTCGTCCGTGCCTTCCTCGCCCAGCTTCTGCGCGCCCAGCCCGGGGGGCCCGCCGGGACACCTCGGCCACCCGGGAGCCGGCGGCAACAACTCGGGAGGCGGGGGCGGCGGCGGGGCCGGCAAGCCGCAGCTGGAGGACCTGTACTGGATGTCCAACTACCAGCACCACCTGAACCCCGAGGCGCTGAACCTCACGCCCGAGGATGCGGTGGAGGCGCTCATCGGCAACGCGCACCACCACCACCCTCATCACCACCAGGGCTACGAGGGCTTCCGGGGCCAGCCCTACCCGGGCGAGGAGCTGGCTCCCCCGGCCGGCCCCGGCCTCCCGCACCATCACCACCACCACCCGGGGGCGCACGGCGGCCACCACCACCACCACCTCAGCCGGCTGGAGGAGCGCTTCTCAGACGACCAGCTGGTGTCCATGTCGGTGCGGGAGCTGAACCGGCAGCTGCGCGGCTTCAGCAAGGAGGAGGTGATCCGGCTGAAGCAGAAGCGGCGCACGCTGAAGAACCGCGGCTACGCGCAGTCCTGCCGCTACAAGCGGGTGCAGCAGCGGCACATCCTGGAGAGCGAGAAGTGCCAGCTGCAGGGCCAGGTGGAGCAGCTCAAGCAGGAGGTGGCGCGGCTGGCCAAGGAGCGCGACCTCTACAAGGACAAGTTCGAGAAGCTGGCCGGCCGCAGCTTCACCTCCACGGCGGCCGGGAGGGAGCCGTCGCCGGCGCACCCGGGCAAGGCGCCGCCCGGGGACTTCTTCATGTGAGGCGCGCCGGCCCGCGCGTAGACTCGTCGCCACTGTAATATACACAGAGACATACCGTGCGAGAAGGGACCCGTCCGACCTCGCTCCCCTGAACCCCATCCAACAAGTGCCCTGCTCCGATCCCCGACAGCGACCCGCAGAACCCTTCCTTCCTGCTGCCCCTTCTCACGCGAGCTTCCAAATCCGGGCTCCGACCGGACCTTTCAACAGGAAAAAGTTACCGGAGCCAGAAACTCGCAGCAAAACACAACAGTCTTAAGCTCGCGCATATTTCAAGCAAAATAAAAAGGGAGATCGAAAAAGGGAACCGAGGATTGTAACTCGAGGAAATAACTTTTCAAGCAATATTAGGAAGAAAGAGCTTATTCTTGACTGCATAACTCTTAACAAAACATCGCAACATAATACAAAGAAACGCTGACAGATATGATGCTAAAAGTGTCCTGCGCGATCTACTGTGCGTCTTAATTTGACACTTTTTAGCAACCCTGCATGCGGGACATGTAAGGTATTCACTCATTGTTTTTGTACCAGGCGAGAAGGACAGCAAGCATGTCTCAGAGTTTATTTAAACCCCCTGCCACTTGTCCCCAAACTTGCTTCAGATTCAGCACTTTTTTTGTTGCTCCTTCCGCATCTTTAAATTATTTACCTAAATAGTCTTAAAAATCTAATATATTGTTAACTGAACTTTTTACCTGGAATTTTGCGCGTTTAAGACTCTGACACTCGGAGACTTGATACAAACTCCCCTGATATAAAACGAACTATTTTGGGGCTACGCCGTCTGAAGTGATGAGTGTTACTTGCTTTTAACTTGTTATTTATCGTCCCCGGACCCTTTCCCTTATTTATGTTTTCTGGAAAACCTGAGCCAATATTCGCATTATTTAAGATGACATCTTTGTAAATATTGTAGAGCTATATGTTTTTTTTCTTTTACTTTACCCCAGCCTACTTTTTTTTTAGCTCGGGAGTTTAAAGGAAAAAAACAATCTAAAAACAAACGAATACGTCTTAATGAAAGTTTGTATGTAATAACAGCATGCAAGAAATATTCAAACAAGTATCGTATTTAACAGAGGCAGGTAACGGGGCCTCGTGCACTATATAATGGAGTCAAACGGATACTTACTATTGTTGTTTTGTTCTAGAGATTTTTGAACAAAGACAGATATCTATGCTGTTGGGAAAATAAAATACGCCCAATGCATGGGGATAATTACATTCTGAAACCACCTGGTAGGCAAAACATAAACATGGAATGGAATGGCTGCTATACTCTATGCACCACTTTTATTTATGAATTTCCGTTGGGCATTTTTATTTTTAAATTGCACCTTTCCGTGAAAAATGGCCACCATTTCTGCAGAAGCAACGTAAACGAAAGGCTCACAACAGGTGTGCTTGTGCAGTTTAACGTCTCACTGAGGTGACCAGTGATTTTAAAAAAAAATTATTTTGTATTGGAAAACAGTTTAACTTTGTGAGCTGGTGCACACTGGGGCTTTTATGCAATGTAGTCGCAGTGTTTCCGGTGGTTGCCAACACTGCATCTCGTTGAAATGTTGTCTTTTTGTTTTTATTTTGTATAAACTGTTCTTTTCGAAGAACTGGGCTGTTGCAACCTCAAAGTCTATTTCTTTTTTTGATGCTCATGACGTGTTCTCGTTCTTTTTGCATTGCCTGTCAATGCTAAAAAGACACAAGGAAAACTGAACTTGTTCAGCTTTCGTTTGCTATAAACAAAAATAAAAACTCTTTGGAAAGATGAAGGTGTTGCACTTAGGGTTTTTGTATCTGGCCAAAATAACTGCCTACGGTTTATTTGTGACAACTGTTTCTGATGTCTGTTTGCAAGAAGCGGCGCGTGGAGGGCTGAAGGGCTGTTGTTATAGTGGGGGTGGCAGTGTTTCTTCCTGGACCAAGTTACGCGAGAGTTTGGTAAAACGCTGTCAGCCGAAAAGGCAGCTCGAATGGGTTGTGTTCCTGTTGCTGAGGTCGGAGTGCATCCCGCGTTTCTTCCTTCGAAATTTGGCGGTGCATCTTCGCAAACAGTCAGCAGTGTTTCGTGGTCAGTTTTATTGGACTGGCCAGAGGGGTCTGTGTGCCGGTCGTGGCTGAGATGGGCCTCGCCACACAGACAGTTCACGAATCTGACCCCCCAAACTGTAGACGGGTTGGGTACACTCGCCTAGCTCACTAGAGAATGCGCAACAGGTACGGAAAGTCCAACGAAGAGTGTAGCAAATGTCGCATGAGAGGTGGACCTAAATGGACTTCGTGTGTCTAAAACACATTTTCTTCGGCTAGGCGGGAATCGACTCTGCTTGCGTGGCCTGCTTCAGGTGTGCAGTTTTTGGAGTAAAAGTAATTCGAAAGGAGGGAAGCGGTGTTCAAGTGACTTTTGAACCTGGGCACCAGAGTTCAAATCTTCTGCTCCCTAGTTTGCAGAATTGCGTGATCCTGAGCACATCAGGCGAACCTTTGCGCCTCTGTACTCTTCTGTGACCAAATGGAGATCTCTAAAGGGAAAGTTGACTCCAGTAACTCGATATTAGCATTTCTGGGGTTTGAAGCGTTTCTCCCTGGACCGAGGTGGGCGCGAGGAAAAGTAGCGTTTGGTCTGCCATGCCGAATGTTCATTTAATTTGGGCAAATATGTCGCCTCAACTTGCCTGTGGCTGTCAAGGCGCCTCGACGAGTAGCCCACTGATAGGCCAGCTGCTTCAGCGCTTCGAAGCTGCAAGACGATGGCTGTGAGCTTTCACCTGTTCCTTTTTATTTACCAAGCAGAAATAAATGTCGAGTTTTACTTTATGGCGCTAGCACCCAATGCCAGGCTTGCTCGCTCCACGGAAGTATCCACCATTTGGCCGAGAACCTCTGGTTAAAGGCGCATTACTTCCGGGTTATAGAGTCCAAGGCGTAGACCCTTTTGCAGTATAGAGGAGGAGCCCCCCCTGTGGCTTCGGCAGCGGGCCAGGGGCTCCGAGGGAGGCATTGGCGGGTCTCCCACGTCAGTCAGTCATCTGCAGAACCCCTCGGTGATGATGCAATGTTACAGCTCTGTCTCCTAACCCGGACTGTAATATTGTGTCACTGCCGAGTCGAGTATACAGCGCCCAGACACCTTTGGGTTAGGTTAGCGCTTAAAACTTACTAAAGTACAGTAGACATTGATCGGGTTGACAGGGAGACTGGGGTAGCGCCAATAGAGTTTGACAAACTGTACGAAAACGTTTTCTTGGGAAAGTGCCGAAATAACTTTAGACCAGAAAACGAGTATTTCGGGGGAAAGGCAATTAGCAGTCCAAACTCTTGCGGCAAAAGGTTATTCCGCTTTTTTGGGGGTCTTCGCGCCCTCGTTTCACAGCAGCCAGTGGTTCCAATCGGAGCTGGCCCTCCTGTCTGCATGTTGTTGGGCGTGGTAGGGTTGCAGATGAAGAAACATTGTTTGAAAAAGACTTTCTGTCTGTCCGCTTTTGATGCTAGCTTTGCACTGACCCCTTGTGTGCGTAGTGGTGGCTCGAGATAGGCTGCTTTTGCCTTTTTAGGGGGTGGGGGTACGTACTGTGCCAACCTCTTACTACTCAGTGGCTACACATCTCACAGTCGAAAAGAAAAATGCCACCTGTGTGTTTAAGAACTGTCGCTTTCTGAGAAGGCTGTCGCCTGCCTCCGTCATCTGCAAATACCATAGCGCCAAGAAGCGGTTTTAGTTGTAAAACTGCTTTGCAAGACAGGTGAGGCCCGCAGACGCCTGGGTGTGAAATGCAAGGTTAAAAGTGTCGCATTAAAGCGGGGTACACTCAGCCTTTCATCCTTCCTGTCGGGGCACGAGTGCCCAGTGACACTGAATGGCAGTAACATATGTGATTGACAGCGCTGAGAAGTCACTGGCCTGGTGGAATATGCGCTCTAAAACTAGACATTATCGCGGACAGCAGGGTCGGGCAAGATAACGCCCATGGTCAGTACCTGTTTAAATCCAAGGTTTAGTGGCCCGGCCTTCTACCATTCTGGGACCGTATGAGTGATTTGGATTACAACCCCACCTTTCATCTCAGCGCCTACACACGTCTGAGTTTGTGGTGTGCGCTACGAGGTTACCTGTCCCCCGTTGTAGGCTTCCTTCTCAGCGGCGCACGCACTATCTGCTGAGTGTCAGCGGCCTGGCTGGGATGGGGGCGCTGCTCCCCGGAAACTCCTGGCCATTTTACCTGTATACAGTCTGCATGTAATGCATTTTCTATAGTGCCCTGGCCACCTTGGCACACAATAGACTTGGTATTGTACTGCTCTGGTACGCTGGTTAGTGTGACGACGTAAACTGGTAGATTGGGGTGTCTGACCCGCCTGTCTCTGGGACGCTGGCTACTGTGACGACATAAGCTGGGACTTTGAGGGTGTCTGAGCTGCTTGTCTCCGGGGCCCTGGCTAGTGTGAAGACGTAAGATTGCAGATTGAGAGGTGTCTGGTCCGTCTGTCTCTGGGACATTGGTTAGTGTGACGATATAAGAGGGTAGATTGGGGGTGTCTGTGCCGCTTGCAGCAAGGGCCCGGCTTCTGTGCGTGCACCTGATTGCAACGGGGCGGCGGTGCGTGCACGGGGCTGTGTGCTGGCCTCGGGCCTGGAATGCGTGTTTGTGCACCTCGGTGCATGTACGGGGCTGTGTGCTGGCCTCGGGCCTGGAATGCGTGTTTGTGCATCAGTGGTGGTGCGTGCACAGGGCTTTGCTGTGTGCTGGCCTCGGGCCTGGATTGCCGTGTTTGTGCACCACGGTGGCGGTGCGTGCAAAGGGTTGTGTGCTGGCCTCGGGCCTAGAATGCCGTGTTTGTGGACCAGTGGCGGTGCGTGCACGGGGCTGTGTGCACAGGGCTGTGTGCTGGCCTCGGGCCTGCAATGCGTGTTTGCGCACCAGTGGTGGTGCGTGCACAGTGGTGTTCAGTGTGCTGGCCTCGAGCCTGGATTGCCGTGTTTGTTCACCTCGGTGGCGGTGCTTGCAGGTTGTGTGCTGGCCTCGGGCCTGGAATGCCTGTTTGTGGACCAGTGACGGTGCGTGCACAGGGCTGTGTGCTGGCCTCGGGCCTGGAATGCGTGTTTGTGCACCTCGGTGCGTGCACGGGGCTGTGTGCTGGCCTCGGGCCTGGATTGCCGTGTTTGTTCACCTCGGTGGCGGTGCTTGCAGGTTGTGTGCTGGCCTCGGGCCTGGAATGCCTGTTTGTGGACCAGTGACGGTGCGTGCACAGGGCTGTTGTGTCCACAGGGCTGTGTGCTGGCCTCGGGCCTGCAATGCGTGTTTGCGCACCAGTGGTGGTGCGTGCACAGTGGTGTTCAGTGTGCTGGCCTCGAGCCTGGATTGCCGTGTTTGTTCACCTCGGTGGCGGTGCTTGCAGGTTGTGTGCTGGCCTCGGGCCTGGAATGCCTGTTTGTGGACCAGTGACGGTGCGTGCACAGGGCTGTGTGCACAGGGCTGTGTGCTGGCCTCGGGCCTGGAATGCGTGTTTGTGCACCTCGGTGCGTGCACGGGGTTGTGTGCTGGCCTCGGGCCTGGAATGCCGTGTTTGTGCACCTCGGTGCGTGCACGGGGCTGTGTGCTGGCCTCGGGCCTGGAATGCCGTGTTTGTGCAGCTAACACAGCTTGGGAGGACGTGATGGCCCGCGTGCCGTTCCCTCTTCAGTCACACTCACGGGATTAGCCCTGGAAGTGACAGACAGGACTAAAGCGGCCCCTGCCTGCTGCATTTGATTGTTTAGTTCAACGTGCGCCCTACCTGGCTCAGCGGTTTTGTTGCCGATTTCGTACGAGCCAACCTTTTGAATCCTGGCTACCCCACTTGACCAAACTCTGTGGTTCTTGACAAATTGCCTTATTGCAACGCTAATAGGGAATGCATCAATCTCGCATCTCAGCGGTAGATGGACTCGGCGTTTTTTCATCTCCGACCTGCGCTGAGTGGCCCTGGGTTTGGTGTCTCCACAACGCGCCAGTTTCACTTTACTGCATAGTGTTACGTGCTGTGTGATGCCGGCACGCCACAGATTCGGGTCCTTTCAACATCCAGAGCTCGATAAATCGAGTGGTGCATAGTTGGATTTGGTAATTGCAACATCGTGTATTTACAGTGCCTAGAAACTGCAGCACATTCTAAAACTAGCAACACATTTTGTTCACAGTGCCAAGAAGAGGCAACATTACAGTAGCAGGCGCTGTATGAAAAAGAAGTTACAAGTGAAGGGGTTGAACCCGGCTCAGTCGGGAAGGAGCCCCATGTTCCATTTCAGGGGCTTCCGCTGACAGCGCCAAGACACCTCGGTATTTGTGCGCTAGGTTTTACTTACTCACTCACGAGAAGGGTGGTGCCCGTCCTCCACCCGCCTCTGAAGTGGATGACGCGGGCTTCAGGTGTGCCAAGCTCGGGTTTGGATGAAAGGGGGGTACGTCGAGCCTCGGCGCTCCGTGGTGCATCAGAGCAAGGGGGTGGCTCTGGCCATCACGGGCGAACCCACGAGACATACAGCACCCCTTCTATTTCCGGGCAAGTAGCACGCGCGCTGTGGGTGGGCACGGCTCGGGGGGCACCTGCGCTGCGGCCTGGAGGCCCTTGTACTTTTAAAAAACGTCAGTCACCCTTTAAAGGAAGACGACAGGAGACTCGAACCCGGAGCCATCCAAATACTCCAGTAACAAACACTACTTTTACTAAATAGAGTGGGGCTGGCACAAGCCACACCCTACTACCGAGGGGGGGTCTGTGTGAGGGACACATAACGGGGTCTTGGGACTTTAGAGCAGTGCGCACAGGTGGTGTCGACACCTGTGCAGTTCACACCAGCCCAGAGTGACATTATAAACCGCCCGCGTGCGTGCCAGCACAGACCAAGCTGCGCGTGTAGTTGGTGCCCGTCGGGCGTCGGCGACGCCCCACAAAGTCCTGTAACTCCACCACTGTCCTTTCATTCTCGCCCCTCCGCAGTCCACGCCCCAGCGACGCCCGCCGCTTCGGCTGGACGTGTTTCTAAAAAGCGGCCATTTCTCTCTCCTCTCTACGTAAAAGGCCTCGAGTTGGCGCCCTCTGAAACGTGCAGAAAGATGCCACCTGGGCCGTCAGTGTGCCCTCGCGGTCAGGGCACGGGGCTCTGGTGTACCGTCACCAGGCGTGGTTTCAGGTCCGCGGCTCTGGAGTTTGTTCTGCTCGGCTGGCGTTTGTTGGGTTGGTCAAGGAGAAAATTCGGAGACGGTAAACTCTGGCTCGGGGTTGGCACCGTTCATCCGTGCAGAGAGCACGGGGGTGAGGTGCCACTGTGTGCCCCCCCCTTATCCACTGAACTGCAGGCCGGGCCCCCCTCATTCCTACAAGTGTGGCAGCGCAGATACACACTGGGACGTACTCTGCGAAGTGCGGCTGTACTGGTGAAATGAGTTGCCCACCGACCGTGGAACTGAGCGACCTGAGCCCTAGTCCCAGCTCTCCTGCTTGGTAAGGGTGTGTGATCCTGGGCAAATGACGTATCTTTTAGCGCCCAGACTCTCTTCTCTGTCGAAGTCTAGTTTAACAACACTGGGTGGACCGGCACTTTGGAAGAGGCAACGCGCCATTACACATTCTGTGCCCTGTGAAACGAGTTGAGAACATTAAAAAGGCGCCCTTTACCCGCACCAGCCAGCGGGTGCCCGTGTATACTATCTGTACGGTTTGCTGCTGAACAGTGCCACAGACCCCCTCAGAGCAGTAGTGGGCGCCGTGTGAGGGGTGCGGCTCTCTCCTCAGTTACAGGCCAACGGCATGTCACCAACTCCTCGGAAATATCACCGCAGTTAGGGAGCTTATCTTATGTTATTATTATTTATAAAGCTTTATATAGCGCGAACATGACCCTTGGGGGGGGGGGGGGCGGGGGGGAGGGGGGGGGGGTGTAACAGAGGCTTCAGTATTTATTTATTGTACTTATTTATTTTAAAAGTTTTATATAGCGCTGGCTACACCCAGAGGTATCAGAGCGCTTTACATGCGTAAGATAATATAAAGCAAACATGGCAAACAAGTAGATAAAAGATAATGAAACAACGTGTGAAACATTCAAATCAAAATAGACAAACAGGTGCAAGAGCTCTGCCCTTCAAGAAATTAGGTAGACGATGTTCAGGAAATGGACAAATAGTACTGGACCAGAGAGACCAATGACTACAAGTACAGACGTGGATAAGATTACCAGTACATTAGGTTTTCCACAGAACATTCAGGTGTCGCCAGCTCACGGATCACGGTAAATGATGATGACACAAACTACGGTGCCAGCATGCTGCCACGGGACTGGCCGAACAGAGGGCTGGTATTGATAAACACAGGCCTTCTTTCTGGAATTCTGATGTTCATGGGGTACGAATGTCTCCGCAGTCAATTATTAGCATCTGTGCTAGGGGTGCGGTAAGCGCCCCGGGGGCACTGGGATCAGACAATCTAGTGCGGGTCGGAGTAGGGAAGGGTGGGGAAGGAGGCAGTCTGGACTGTAGTGGTGGTCTGTAGATACCGTCACGGGGTGTTATGTTGCCTGCTGCCCGAATGTAGCACGAAGCGCCAACAGCGAAACAGGCGACCGCTACAATGCGCTCTTTCAGACCCCGCCAAAGACTACACTCTATATGCATTATATAAAGCATAATATACAATATGATTCCTATTTAGTGTTCTCAGACAATTGAATAGTTTTATTAAATATTGTTGCTAGTATGATTGAGGAGCTGTTGATTACATGTATTTATAATGTGTAAGTCTTAGTTCACGTCATGGAGCGCCGGATATACCATAGGAAGAGATGCAGAGTTTAGAATGTAAAGACAGAAGGCTGCCCTTGAAGTGTCTGACGAGGTAGAGAGACATGTTTACAAACCGCAGCTTCTGTGCGACGGGGCGAGCAGACACCCGGTCAGCCATGCAAGGTGCTGTATGAAGAGGTCTGTCCACAGCAGAAGGGGAGCTGTCGCAGTGGGTGGGGCCGCTGCTGTCTGCCGGAATAGACGTCGAGGCGCTTTATGCGACACAGCCACCACTGCACTCACCCGTGCTGTTTGAGAGAGGTTTAGTGCACCGAGCAGTGGTGAAACAGAGGTACCCCGCTGACAAGCTAACCTGTCCCCACCACCCTCAGGCTGCGGTCCACCCGAGCACTGCACACCATGCCACCCGTGGTGAAACAGAGGTACCCCGCTGACAAGCTAACCTGTCCCCACCACCCTCACCCTGCGGTCCACCCGAGCACTGCACACCATGCCACCCGTGGTGAAACAGAGGTACCCCGCTGACAAGCTAACCTGTCCCCACCACCCTCAGGCTGCGGTCCACCCGAGCACTGCACACCATGCCACCCGTGGTGAAACAGAGGTACCCCGCTGACAAGCTAACCTGTTCCCACCACCCTCAGACTGCGGTCCACCCGAGCACTGCACACCACGCCACCTGTGGGGCCGCTCTCTGGGACAGCACCTTAGAAATCCACACCGCGAAACCCAAACAGCCCCCTTGAGAAGGACCCCTCTGGACAGCGCACAAGCAAAAGACCCCAAAAAAGGCACTCACTCAGACCATGTTCTGGAGAAAGTTTAACTAGTTCAGCGCCGTCGAGTTACGATACACCTGTCTGTGATGCACCTGGCCTCTTCACAGGACCCACCATTACAGCTTTTAAAAGCCACGCGTTATTATATTTGGTATACTGTGCCCTCTCCCGTGATTCAGAAGGGTGCTGCAAGTTACGGAGGCCGCGTCCCTTTAACACTGTCAATAAACTCCGCCTTGATTTGATACATATCCTTTTTATTTACTTTTGTAAGTTTTTTATTTATTAAAACACATGAGTATACAATAGCTCACAAACTCCTTCTCCGTCATGCTGGTCTCTTGCGTTTCACAATCAGGTCTTCGGGTTTCAGATATTGTACAATAAGTTAGGGATTCCTACTATAAATATAAACACATACAAAGCAAGTAATTTCTTGCAAATAAATGCTTGTATCCAGTGTACAGTATGCCTGTACCCAGACTGCTTCTGTGTCTTAGAATGTGTGGGTTAGAGTTACATAGATTACTCTTCGCTGGTAAGGACACCCTTAACATAAACAGCAAAGTACTGGGTTTTCAGAGCCGAGAGCGTGGAAGAAAGGTGTCTGACAAGCATACTCATATTTTTAATTATTTTAGTGGCAGGTAAGCGTTCTGCTCATGAAGTTGCTTTTCTCAGTTTCTGCTGGTTCTGGCAGGAATTGTGAT
This sequence comes from Lissotriton vulgaris, assembly GCF_964263255.1. Taxonomy (NCBI): domain Eukaryota; kingdom Metazoa; phylum Chordata; class Amphibia; order Caudata; family Salamandridae; genus Lissotriton; species Lissotriton vulgaris. The sequence continues at coordinate 1,992,954,749 of NC_141691.1, forward strand.
GATACACCTTAAGGTTGTAAGTTATTTCAGTAGAGCAGTGGTGCATGTTTTTTTAGGGATGTCACAACTGGACTGTAGCAAACATATTATCGAGAGGTTTTCATGGCAGGGTTCATGTGTCTTCAAATATAGAACATGTATAATGAAAGTTACATTTCATTAGTACTGTCAGGAAAGACAATGCTCTGTTGAGCCATTGTCATTGGTATACAATAATGCAGACACCAGAGGAGCTAGTGGAAGTAAAAAGGCAACGGACCTGTTTTATTGGGAGACAATTGTCAATTCTCAATTAAGTTACTTTTGCCATTGAATGTTGGGAAATAGTATTCTGTGTTCTCCGCTGTCTAAAGCCAGGAGACATTACATACTGAGTCGTGAACTTGTCCTGTTCTGGTAACAGATTGTCTGTCTGTCTGTCTTGTTGTTGGGTGTTCACAATGCATCATGTTCTGTTGTTTCTATGACGGTAAGGCATTTTTGGAGAAAGCAAACCCGAGTGTGTGTAATGGCTGGTCATGGAGGGAAATTAAAGTAGTTTTGAAAGTCCATAGGCCGCACTGCTTCCCCACGACTGCTGACTCAGTCCAACAACAATTGATTATTCGAGGAAAGAGAAGCCTGTGTCATCGTGAAAGGGTCGTGCCTGTCTGCTGGTTGCGGTAGGTCAGTGATCGCTGGTTCTTTGTTTTATAAAGAGCTATTTCACACCTTTTGATTACTGCAGAGAGACTAAAGGAGTTGTTTTTATATCTGCAGATGTTAAAAAGGGTTCCAAAGGCAACCGGTAACCAAAGACCCTTTTATGTTGCCCGACGGTATCGTCTCTATGACCCACCAATATTAATCAATGAAGAAGCAGGCGCTGGAGACTGGAAGGCGGGAAACGAGGATTTTATTCTCTCCGGAGGAGAACACATCAATTCAGACAGCAAGTATCGTCACGAGGTGCTCTAACCACATCTCTGAGGCCGGGCCTCTTATACTAGAGTTTACAACCTTTATTGCACATAACACATTCTCGTAATATTTTAATACTTGAAAGAACATCCTCGGAATCTCCCCTCCAGACCCGTTCCCACATACATTTACAGTTGGATTCCCCACCCCGGTCACAACAGGTGATGGTGGTCGCACAGCAGGGCATTCCGCCGATTCACGGAATGCGTGGGGTTTATCGGATCTCATGGGGTGGGGGCTTTGATCGGTTCGGGGGTCTTTTGATGGGGAGGGGAAGCTTCCTACTGTACGGGGTAATAAACAGTATCCGCAGGGTCAGGTGGCAGCCTGGGAACGAGGAAGACAAACGGGGACACAGGAAAAGGGGGTTTGCATCAAAAGGGTTTGAGGCCATGAAAGGAATGAGGGGAGGTGTCGCGCTGGGAACAGGATGGGATTCCGTGGTGAAGCCGTGCTGGAGAGGGGTTTATGACCCAAGGCATGAGAGAGCGGGGGTTGTCAGCGTGCGGGGGAATGCTTGCGAGGTTGAGAGAGAGAGAGAGACGCGCTGGCTATTAGTGAGGGGCAGGGAGGCCATGGTGCTCAAAATGGCTGCCGCTTACGCGCACGAATGGGCCTGGAAAGGGGGCAAGATGGCGCCGATAATGTTCACCAAGTTCGAATTTATTTTTCACAGTCCTCCCTTTAACATTTCCAAGACATCTTGCTGGCCTATTTCCTACCTACCCCTATATGCAGTGATCATAAGTAAGGGAGAGGGGACTTGGGCGAAAGAACTGTACGTAAACATCACATTATAAACATCATATTGAAAGATCTCATCAGTCAGTAGGCGGGTTCATTGTTAAGTTGGTTGCAGGAAAAAGTCATATCATATAAGTAAGTCCTTTTTGTATACGGTGGGTGCATAGTCAGTCCAATGGTGATTGGGAGAGAAAGGAGATACAGTAAAAATATCAGAGTTCTCGTTGTCCTTTTGTCGTCTTCTGTCGGCGCTGTTGAACACCTGGATTACCTATCAACAGAAATGTTCATGTGGATCGAGTCGTTGGGGGTAATTGTGAGATCAGTTCGTTTCTTGAGTCTCTGTGGTGGGCATTTCCTGTTGCTTCCATCATCTCCAAGGTGCTTGGTAGCAGGCAGAACCACAGACTTTGTTTATCTTTTCTTCGGGGGCGACCCTTGGTGGAGTTCTAGGTCACCATTCTGGGATTTTACACAGTTCGTGGTCTACTTAGTTGGAGCTCCCTCCCTTCTGACGTAGGGAGTACTCTTCTCTGGGTAGCTCAGTAGGATTTGGAGGAACTTGGGAGTTCGGGTGGAAATGTGCGGGTGTGAACAGTCCTTATGGTAGGTCGGAGGAAGAGGGGATGGAGCAAGGCCAAGTCGGGAACAGATCAGGGGGAGGCGGAGAGTTTGGCGTCAGGCGAGTCCGTGACCATGTTCAGAGAGCGGGGGCTTTTTGGCATACGTTGATCATAGAGCAGGGGCTTCAGGTCAGCCCTTTCCTTAGCTTTGTTTGAAACAGTGCCCCGTCCTGCGACTCCTTACTGCCGTGGTCTCGCCTTGGCCTCCGTTGCTGATGTTCCACAATCCGCAGTCAGGCCGCGTGCTCCCACATCCGGTCCCTTTCTCCTCCGACAGTGATATCCTTAAATGAGTGTTGAAAAGACAGTCTTTAGAGATTTTGCAGAAAAAGGTAATTACATGAATCTATTTTCTTTCCCAACACCAAGCGACTAGCGTAAGCACTCGCTACATTTGAGATTTTTGCGGCTTACGTATAAACAATTGATGATGGGTTTGCTGGATTCCTTACAACTTCCTTTTGTTGGCTAATTCTTTGACGCTTTGATGATTATTACGTTCATTTGTCATATGTCTATTATAGTAGATGTCAGTTCTTCTGGCAGAGGCCCATTTCCCTAGTACAAGTCTTGAAAGGCTAGGCTGGTCTTCCGGGCCTTGTATTTTACAAAAAGTGCAACGTGCTATTCACCATAGTCCGATAAGCATCCTTCTGAGGGATGAACATAGGCTAAACAAGTCTGCATTACATAAAAACATCCTATTTTCAACCATGCTTACTGCAACAAGTTCTTTCGTTTTTCAATCTAATTTTCAACTTTGCACACATCCTTCTAACTTTCTATATAAATCCTCGCAACCTGGTTACTACAAAAACTCGGGAGGGGTGGTTTGCAATAATTATTAAACTTATCCTTGGGGAGGGAGGGATCTGATGGATACCAAACTGGGAGCATTTTGGGTAGATGGGGGTGTCTCGATCATTTCTTACAGCTTGGGGTACGGAGACAATTTTCAATGGGGATGGTCGCATTACCACAGACACATTTTTATCATAGGAGCCACTGACAAATAGTTCCCTGAGAGTGGGTCAAATTTAGGGAACCTTAGTCGTCTTACCTGTCCCTTTCCTATCGGCCAATTTAAATTTCATCCATATTTTAGTAGAAAAGGAGAGGTAGTAACGTGGTACCAATACAATTTTATTTAGGACAGATTTGCGCAAATACTTGTGGTATTTGGGGCCAATCAGGAGATGCACCAGGTTCGCCAATTAGGTGCCAGTTGCTAGGAAGAGGGAAAGTGTGGAGGGGTGGAAGAGTGAGTGAGAGAAGAGAGAGAGAGAGAGAGAGAGAGAGAGAGAGAGAGAGAGAGAGAGAGAGAGAGAGAGAGAGAGAGAGAGAGAGAGAGAGAGAGAGACAATAGGCCGAACAATACACGTGTGACATAGAGAATGACCGTGTATTGTTTGGGCTATTCAGTGCGTTACCCAACGTTAGACGTTTCGGGTCTGTGTTAGGAGGTGGGAAGCATGCAGTTTTGGGACAGAAAAGCGTTAGATTTGGTAAAAAGGTCGTGAGAGCGTCCTTGTTGTGCCATTTTGTAGCGCTAGTCCGTCTTCATGCATCGGGCGTGACGTGGTTCCAGATCCCTTATGATACTCTAATCGGGATTCTAATGTAACCTGCAGAGGAAAAAGGGGGAGAAAAAGGGGAGGTAGGGGGACAACATTCGAACACATCAAATGTAAGGGCACGGAAATCCTTTACTTACCACATACTCATACTTGTCTCTTCGGGATATAATCCCTTAGGGTGCTGGTTTCTTAAAGTCATGGGGGCAGGCAATGTGATAGGTGGTTCATGGGGAGGTTCGAGGATGGCATTAAGGATCGTGTGTAGTAAAAAAACGCTAAAAAGAGGAATCAGAGGTGCCTAGCGCGAGGTACCCGGTTTCGTAGATGTATCCGGTCATCGGGGTCCCTAAATCATTCCCAAAGCTGTGATATTCTTAAGGCATACCAGTTCTTCGTTCAACCCTGTACCTTAGTACCTTCGACCACCATATCCTTATAACAATTTATCAATCACACCATTTTACTTTACCCATTCTCTGAAGTCGAGGTCCTTCTTCATAAGCAGCGTATCATACCTTCGTTTTGACCATCAGCCCAGGGCCGAACAACCATTTCTCGGATAACCTTAAAAAGAGAGCAGAACAGTTGCGCACAGAAAAACCCTCCCACCGATACCCGTATTTACAAAAGTACGCGGGGCCTATCCATAGCTTTTAAGACTTTTATTTGTAGAATTATTCAGTACGTAAAATGTGAGAGCGTAATTCATATTTTGGCCTGACATGTCGTCGATGGAAGCACATACAGTAGGGGGTTATTTTGTAGTACAAGAACATGTAAAAAGGTCCAATTAATTATTTGTAAGTAACCAAAAACATTTCATTGCGTGACGAAGGAATCAGGGGCATTTCAGTTCATAGATGGAAACACAGTCAAGCTCATCGTAATCACATTTCCTAAATGCAAACCGCGGGCGTGCATCATGAGCGACGTTAGGTATCAGTTACAACAAATATCAAAAATAGATTGTTCATTGAAATCAACATTTTACGGAACCCTTCTTAAATGTTCGCCAAGTGAACCCTCCTCCCTTTAACATCGAGTGCGCAATGGTTCGTACATATATATATATATATCTTGGTACATCAAGTTTCATTAGCTAAGGAACACCACGAGGCATTCGTTAGTTTCCATTGATACCAGCGCCATTTTGGGCGAGACCTGTTTAGTCCGGAGGTAGTATCAGGGGCAAAATATCCCCGACAATTGGCGGTTGGACCAGAGTCCCTTTCGGCAGTTCAAAAGAAACTGTGCTAACAGAGGGGCTGGTGGTGTGGACTGTCAATCAAGAGAGGGAGGGAGTAGAGTCTTTCTTACCGGGTCATGTTGATGTTCAGCCGGAACTTACTCAAGTTCGTTAGCCCATAATGTTCCTGGGTCGTTCAGACGGAAGCTGATGCAGACACGAGAGCACCGCCATCTTGTTGCTGTGCCGTGGTTATTTCGTTTGAGGGCAATGCAACTGTTCTTCACCGGAAGCCTAAAAGGGGCCGAGGGCTCTTGGGACTTTGGTAGAATCTTCAAAGTCGAGGGGATGTTTGTCGATGGTTGGGGGCTTGCGCCCAGGTGGGCAAGCGCCCGAGTTGCAATTTCGGACAAAGTTACTCCAGCGGCCTAGACCCGCCTTTCGAGGGCCCAGACGCCATTTCGAGGCCCTGCGGCAACCGCCCTTCGTCGTATCTACCAGGAGAGGAAGAAACTTCTTGTGATGGCGAAAGATGGAGCATCATGTTGCTGGAGCAGGACATTTTGGTTCGGGGCGCCAGGGTGCAGCAGTGGAGCCTTCATCTGGAGAGGTGAGGGAGGCTCACCGTGCTGTCCTCCTCTCCCGGTGCATCCTACGCCGTCTCTTGGAATCAGGGGCGCACATGATGACCACCCTACACCCCTGATTCCGACTCTTGGGGGACCACTGTACATCCGGTGCTCCGCAAATATGCCCGTCGGACATTGTATGTCCTGTGCTACGCAAGTATACCAGCCGGGTCTTGTATGTCCCGTTCTGAGAAAATATACGAGGCGGGCATTGTATGTCCTGTATTATGGAAATATACCAGCCGGACATTATATTTCCTGTGCAGCGTAGGTATATGGCCGTCGCCCGGCTGGAGGACATCGGCGCCGGTCCAGGGCAGGGAAGCCTCCTACCTGTGGAGGTGGAAGAGGCTCGTCCGCGTCGCCTCTTCCTCCCTGCCCACCCTGCATCCGTTCGATGGAGGAATTTGTGATGGCCGGACCAGAAGATACGAGGGAGGGGGTCATTTGCAGCCGCCCCCTCCCTACCTGTGGCCCGGGGGACGCCATCCCTGGAAGGGCGGTATGGGAAGACCATTTCATTGCCTGCTTGGCGGAGCCTCCAGGACTTTCTCGCCAGCGACCTCCTTTTGGCTCATGGCTGCTGGCAGGCCCCGCCCCACACGTGCTATGTGTTTCGGATGGGCGGGACCATCGAACTGTTACATTGGAGGACTTCCGGAGTGAGCATAACACGTTTTGTATTTTTCCTATCAGTAAAGTTTGTTTTAGAAAGTTCTACTAGTTATTCTATTTACCGTTGGTTGTGTGTTTCCTTTACCGTGATTAAATCCTAAGTTTTATACAATAGACGCTTGGCTTCCTTGAGTCTTTTCTTTAACAGGGGGTTGTTTACACTGACCTGCAGTTGTGTTTGTTTTTTTTTTTAGAGTGGGGGAGCAACAGAGAGCAATCAGTCCCAGAACTCTAACATGTCGTTAAAATTGGCCTGACGAAATCTGTGCCACCGAGCATAATCAAACGGGGTGGTCCTGTCTGTTCTGTCTGCACTAGTCTGATTGGTTTTTATCTCACGTCTTTTTCCTTTCTGTCGGTCCGTCCTTCCCGTCAACCCTCCATTCTTACCTATGCTTTGCAGAGTCGGGCATTGGACTTTCCAGTGTCCAAGACGTTTACAGAAAGCACATTGGTTTTGTTTTAAATCTGTCCGTCCTGTGCGTAATGTCGGGGGATTACCTTCAGGTCGTTGTGTTCCGGGGTTGGCTTGTCGGCACATCCCCTTACACCATTCGCTTTTCATGTTTACTCCTCGGGGCTGTGCCATCGCTGGCCCTTCCCTCTGCCTACTAGACGTTTGGAGGTTTGTCCGTCGTGTCCCTTCACCTTTTCTAAATTCGTCGCTTTCCCTTCGTTGCGTGGCTTCTTTGCGCCACATACCGAGACTATCGAGCATAATAGGTGTTGTTTCATTCCTACGAAGGGCTATTTCTACTGTTTCTATTTTGTCGAGATCAAAGGATCCTCTCAGTGGCCACTGTCTTTCTCGATCCCTTTTTGTATATTTATGCCACAGCTCACTATAGGCTATAGCAATTAATCCATGCTTCATGAACATGTCCTTATTAGGGGTGCCTTCCAGCGGAGCCGGATGGTTCATCTCTAATAAGCGGTCCGGGTTAAACAGGCTACTGACCAGTGGGGAGAAGACAGGCATGACGGATCACAATGGGATAATAGTCAGCACTACCTATCTTATCACTGCGCGCAAAGACTAGACAGAATATTTCTATTCTACGTTGTTTGCACGTAGTGAATACCTCATGAACCAATTCTGAGCAATCAATCAACGTTAGGTCAAAAATAAAAATCAATATGGTCAATGGGGAGAATAAGTGGGCTCGCAAAGGTTCGCGTCACCTACCCCTTCACTATCTGTAAAGAGGGGACCTAATCTTCCCTGTTTTCAGACAGAGAATCTCCAGAAAACAATCTATAACAGTTAATCAATGTTAGGTCGAAAATAAAAAATCAATATGGTCACTGGGGAGAATAAGTAGGCTCGCAAAAGTTCGCGTCACCTACCCTTTCACTATCTGCAAAGAGGGGACCTAATCTTCCCTGTTTGTAGACAGAGAATCTCCAGAAAACAATATATAACAGTTAATCAATGGGGGGGGGCGATTATTCAATAGGGAGGGGGAAAAATAGGTCCGACGGGTGCGTTCCTATCCTTCACTGTTTATAAAGGGAGAGCCTGTTATTTCTCCGTTTGCAGACAGTGAATCTCCAAATGAATTAACAATAAGTAATACTAGTATTTTCTCAACAATTATCAATCACTTTCGCAATTCGTCGTGTTTACACGACCTTACCCGGACCGCATGGACAGTTTCTCGTCTTCCGAATCCAGCGCCCGATCGTCCTCTTCTCTTCGTACTTCTCGTGGCACTCCTGATGGTTCCCAGTCAGGACCGTAGATCACTCGAGAGAGGTCTGTTCGGAACCAGTGAAGTTCGGATGATCGGCTGTCAGACGAGGGTCTATCGGACAGGGTACCTTCCGATCGTTGCAGTCGTTCACTCTGTCGTCAGGACCTCTCCCACTGGATCCACGAGTCGCTGATGGGCCCCACGTTTGGGACGCCAATTGTTAAAAAGGGTTCCAAAGGCAACCGGTAACCAAAGACCCTTTTATGTTGCCCGACGGTATCGTCTCTATGACCCACCAATATTAATCAATGAAGAAGCAGGCGCTGGAGACTGGAAGGCGGGAAACGAGGATTTTATTCTCTCCGGAGGAGAACACATCAATTCAGACAGCAAGTATCGTCACGAGGTGCTCTAACCACATCTCTGAGGCCGGGCCTCTTATACTAGAGTTTACAACCTTTATTGCACATAACACATTCTCGTAATATTTTAATACTTGAAAGAACATCCTCGGAATCTCCCCTCCAGACCCGTTCCCACATACATTTACAGTTGGATTCCCCACCCCGGTCACAACAGGTGATGGTGGTCGCACAGCAGGGCATTCCGCCGATTCACGGAATGCGTGGGGTTTATCGGATCTCATGGGGTGGGGGCTTTGATCGGTTCGGGGGTCTTTTGATGGGGAGGGGAAGCTTCCTACTGTACGGGGTAATAAACAGTATCCGCAGGGTCAGGTGGCAGCCTGGGAACGAGGAAGACAAACGGGGACACAGGAAAAGGGGGTTTGCATCAAAAGGGTTTGAGGCCATGAAAGGAATGAGGGGAGGTGTCGCGCTGGGAACAGGATGGGATTCCGTGGTGAAGCCGTGCTGGAGAGGGGTTTATGACCCAAGGCATGAGAGAGCGGGGGTTGTCAGCGTGCGGGGGAATGCTTGCGAGGTTGAGAGAGAGAGAGAGACGCGCTGGCTATTAGTGAGGGGCAGGGAGGCCATGGTGCTCAAAATGGCTGCCGCTTACGCGCACGAATGGGCCTGGAAAGGGGGCAAGATGGCGCCGATAATGTTCACCAAGTTCGAATTTATTTTTCACACAGACAATTCTAAAATACATGTAATAGGTTTTTGCTGTTTGTATGGAACTGCTCTCCAGGTTGGTGACTGCTCTTGAGATAGCAAGAGTCCCTGAGTGTAGAGACACCCTGTGGGAGCCTTGGCACAGAACAGTGGTTTAAAGGGGATTTTTTGAAGGGGGGTGGTGGCAGCCCCAGATGGTTCAAGCGGCCTGGCTGCTGGGTGAGCTGAACCTGTCGTGGAGGGCAGGGAGACGTGTTCAGAGCTGAAGGCCTTTCCATATGAACTGATACTGTCCTGAAGGAAACCCACTAAGGGTGGGCGTAAAATCCGTTTCGCGGGTGAATTTGCGGAACAGCACTTACAGATATAAAAAACAGGAAGAAGGGAGAGGATGGCAAATACACCCATTTTGAGTTGTCAGGAGGGGTTAAACAAAAAGAGACCTTTACAGCACAATTTTCATATGCATTTTGCTAAAAATAAAAAGCTGTATGTTCTGTAGGGGCAACTCAGGAATCTGGCCCTTCAGAGATCCAGCCTCTCTTTCTTTCTCTCGTTCTCTCTCTCCCTCTCTCTTTCTCTCTCTATCTATCTATCTATCTATCTATCTATCTATCTATCTATCTATCTATCTATCTATCTATCTATCTATCTATCTATCTCTCCCTCTCCCATAAACGAATGCATGGGTAACTTCGCTATGCAAGAGGCTTGCGAAGACGCAAAAATCCCTGCGAACACGCAAAAAACCCCGCGAACACGCAAAAACCCCAGCGAACACGCAAAAAACAAAAATCCGCAAATTCGCACAAATTCGCGAATTTTGCGGATCGCAAATCCGCAAATTTGCGGATCGCGAATTCGCAAAATTCGCCCATGCTTAAAACCCACCCCCTAGTCCGATGTTCATGAGCTGTCTGTTCAGCCTCACCTGACAGTATTTATACAGCTCCCTCTGCAGAGGAGGTGGTGTCTAGGCGCTGGGCTGGATCCTTAACCCTCACAGGCACATTGTGCAACTTTATTTTCATTTGTCAATGTAAATGACCTCTGAGGGACACACTTTCAGTGTTTTGCGGTTTTATTTTGTGCGGTTATATGTCATGGCCCAGTCCAGAAAGGCAGCAGGCTGCTTCATGCAAGGCTGATCAATGCTGGCTGCTTTCTGCTGTTCACAGGAGCAGTGGTGCATGTTCGGCTGCTCTGACAGTGCCCATGGCTGGTAAAAAACGTACAGATTCACAGCGGTCGCAGATTTTGTGTGTAGGTGGTCAGTCGTCAAGCCTGGCCATAAGCACAGTGTCAGCATTTGATGTGTTATGGCAGTGAGCGATGAGCAGGTGAGCTGGGATTCTGCTTCTAGTTTCACTCACCCACCAGCGAAAGAAGGAAACCTAGATGCTCAGGTGAGGAATGCCATTAAAGGCAAATTATGTGACTTTTTTAATAAGAACATTTTAGATCTTCATCACAAACATAAACAAAACACACCCTTCGATGGTCCGCGCTGGGACCCTGCAACAAAGAGCCCTGCCAGTCCCTGACCTCTCGTCCCATACCTCTCCTCCTACTTACAACCCCCTTCGAGCCCATAATAGGACCACCGTTTACCCCACTCCCTGGCGTGTTTCTTTGGGCACCCCCCTTTGCAGTATAGATGGTTCCTCCAGCTTTGCACAATGGTCCATACCCACTCTCCATCCTCGTGGGGAGGGGGGGCGGCCTAAATTGTGTGACATTTTATGTCATCCTTGTCTAGCAGTTTGATATGCATTGCTACGCAGTGGATCATGGTATATAAAGCATATCGCTTTCAAAAGAAATGTATGTGCATCTATGCCCATCCTATTTGAAATGTTATTCACCAGCAGTTCATGATTTTGGCCTGCGAGGAAACACATTGGCATGTTGTTAACCCTATCATTTCTGCTTTAATAGGTAAAATAATTTCTTTAAAGCACTGGATAATATTGCCCCCTCAGCAGACAATAAGCCTGCTTGTACACAATTACTGCTGTGAAATCTGTACCTCTTTTATTCTGTGCATTCCACTTCTGTTATCAAACTTTTCTTCAGTGTTTTGGGTTTATCCTGTGTGCACATTACAGGGTGCCTGGAATTTCTTCTTTTCAAAAGAAATAGCTCTACGTAACAATCAGCATAGCACATTACATATCTGTGATTTATGTGCCCCACTAACAGGCTCTGTGAGGTTTAAAACACCAGACCATAAGAAGATGCAACATGGTTGGCATTATTCTGAACTCAGGGTGACATCCTAAAATAACCCCTGCTTGCAGAAAAGTGCCTGTGATGTAAACAAGAATAACAAAACCTGTTTACTGCGTTTCCATTTGCATTCCTAATTAAATTGAAATTGGTAAACGTTTTCCATCCAATTGTTATGTGATCTGAGCCAAACTGTTACCTTATGAACTGGCTGCAGCCGAGCAGGGCCAGTTACCAATTGGAAGTGTCTGGTGTGCCACTGCACCCTGCACACAGCAGCGTTTAGGACTTTGGGTCTGATGTACAAATGCTTTCACAAACTCCAACGTAGCAACCTCCAAAAGCTGTGTTGCAGTACACTAAAATAACTCTGAGACAAAATTATTTTCTACTTGTAAATCAAATTTTGTTACACATAGGGATTGCATTTGGGAAGGGGGTGAAAGAGACTTCCCAGGCCCATTTGTGATTCAGAATGCCTCGTAGTGATGGTTTATGATGGCAAATTCGGTGTCCTATAGATCGGTTGCAGATGCCCGACTTGGGGAACTAAAGGGTGAGCTGCGGACGGCTTCCCTTTTCATCATACGGCGGCGGCCTCGTGGGCATGGGGGGGCAGACAATGTCCCAGGGCAACTGCATGCCCACTGCTCCCATCCCCATTTATTTTAAAGGAACCACTGACCTTTCACGGGTCCCTGGCTATTTTTTATTATTTGTGGTGGAGGTCAGCTGTCTCTCACATTTTCCATCCCCATGCTGGCAGCCAGGTGCAGGGGTTTGTGTAATGCCTCTTGCTTCATGAATATTAATGAGGCAGGAGGTTTTGCAACCTCTTCCGAACATACATTTTCAGTGGGATTTGTTAGTACATCAGTTGATCCGCAGAATACAGCGCGCAGCTGCTCGACCCAAAGGGCTGTGCACTTAACTTCTAGTTGAAGCAAATATAAATGTTTACGCAGAGTGTTGCAGTGTGAGACCGCATCTTCCAGCGGCCCTACCTTGGTATGCCTCGGAACGGGGACGGCAAGAGCGGGGCCTGGGAGTAGAATACGGAATGCAGCTCCTGCGGGGCGAACGGGTCAGCTTTAGGGACATAATTGGAAATGCGGGGGGCAGACCTGGCAGCGATCCCCGAGCAGCAGGGTATTGAAGTGAGAGGGCAGTGGGAAGAAGAGCCTGCCCGGGGCCCTCGCGCTGCCCTAGAATCTGTACCGATGCCCCGCGCGGCCGGAGAAATCAATGGATCGATTGAATTGAAGAATAAAGCAGGAAGACAGACTGGAGGTAGGTAAATCCAGCCGAAACTGGAGACAAAGTATGCATAGAGGAGCTCTGATGGAAGACAGACTAGAGGCAGGTAAATCCAGCTGCAAGTGGAGACACAGTAAACACAGGGCAGCTCTGATGGAAGACAGACTAGAGGTAGGTAAATCCAGCTGCAAGCGGAGGCACAGTAAGTGTAGAGCAGCTCTGATAGAAGACAGACTGTAGGTAGGTAAATCCAGCCGAGACTGGAGACAAAGTATGCATAGAGGAGCTCTGATGGAAGACAGACTAGAGGTGGGTAAATCCAGCTGCAAGTGGAGACACAGTAAACACAGGGCAGCTCTGATGGGAGACAGACTAGAGGTGGGTAAATCCAGCACCAAGTGGAGACACAGTAAACACAGGGCAGCTCTGATGGAAGACAGACTAGAGGAAGGTAAATCCAGCTGCAAGTGGAGGCACAGTAAGTGTAGAGCAGCTCTGATAGAAGACAGACTGGAGGTAGGCAAATCCAGAGCAAGTGGAGGCACAGTAAGTGTAGAGAAGCTCTGATAGAAGACAGACTGGAGGTAGGTGAACCCAGCTGCGAGGGGAGACACAGTAAGTGTAGAGCAGCTCTGATAGAAGGCAGACTGGAGGTAGGTGAACCCAGCTGCGAGGGGAGACACAGTAAGTGTAGAGCAGCTCTGATAGAAGAAAGACTGGAGGTAGGCAAATCCAGAGCAAGTGGAGGCACAGTAAGTGTAGAGCAGCTCTGATAGAAGAAAGACTGGAGGTAGGTAAACCCAGCTGCGAGTGGAGGCACAGTAAGTGTAGAGCAGCTCTGATAGAAGACAGCTATGTCACAGTGCGAGAAGACGGCGAATGAAGAATCGGGACCTATTTTAACATTTGTGCAGGCTCATTTGTTGATGCTGCTTTTACCATTCTGCACATATTTATTTTTTAAACATTCTTTTTAATAAACCATTACTTCTGGCTCATTGTCATACAACGTACTTATAGAAGTGTAATATGCAACAAGTCATAGGGTCCAGCTACAGCTTCATTATACTTGCAATTCATGAGCGAAAAGGAGGAGATTGTCCACATCAAACACACAACTTTCACTATCCCAGCACCCCTTCCCCCTCACGCTCCTCCCAACCTCCCATCTCATGTGGCTGCTCTGTAAATGGTCCCCGCAGTCCATATATTTTCCCACATCTGTGGGCAGCCCCTTCTTTGGTAGACAACCTTGTGGACACAAATCCACATTTCTTACCCAGTTTTCAATCTTTGGTGTTGTTGACCCTCCTCACCTGTGCTATTTTTCTTTTGGCCTGCCCAGCTACCAGTTTGAGTCATATATTGGTGTATTTTGGCCAACTTGTCTACTCTTTTACCCCAATATGCCCCATCTCGCCTCTGCTGGCACCAGGGCTCACACCACGGCCGACATCACTCTGGTAATTTTTATCTAATATTCCTGAATTTTAGGGCATGCCCAGAGGATATGGAGGAAGGTGCCTGATTCTCTGCATCCCCTTACGAACCCTTTAGAGTCGCAGTGGCCCATACGGTGCAGGAGTGTCCTGGGGGTATATGACCTATGTAGGATTCACAGTTGTATCAACCGAAGCCTTGCTCGTATGGCAATTTCCCTCGCTCATTGCCTCGCTCACTGCATAGCTTCTTCCTAATAGTCGCTCTCAGGGTACCCAGTACATCAGGAGAGTTGCTCATGAGCTTTCGGTATATTAGTGAGACCACTTTATCAATCATCGGGTCGAGTAGGAGCCTGTCTTCCAGGGGGAAGCACTGAGGCATTTGCTCTTCCTCCAGTATGCTGCATCGCAAAGCATGTTGTAACAAATTGAAAGTCCTTGAGAAGAAATGATAGCAGGATGTAACACATGTCTCAATTGTAAGTAGCAGAATCTTTCCCCATCTGTCATTTTATATTCTGCCTGTAGCTTCTCAAATGTAATCATGGCCTCACTGTGCCAAATGTCACCCAAGATTCCACCTGCAAAAGCCCTTTAACTGCCCAACCTCGCCCAGAAGGTCACTATCCCATAGTGAGATTTGTTCTGTCAATTTGTTTTCCCAACCTATTATCTTTGTGGCCTTACGCCATGCCTGACCACCATCTGTGTGTGCATCGGCAGCAGCCCGTCTTGCTGTTTGCTCGACAGTACGCCCTGGTAGCCTCGGTTCCACATGGCTGGATGATGCAGGATCATTGTGTGCTGTGTATACCCAATCACTGACGTTGAGAAGTTGAGATGCTAAATAATAGTTCCTGATATGGGGGTCAGCCAGGCCACCCTCCTACACCCCGCTGGAGTTTACGAAGTGCTATTCCCAGGGGATGTATGACGTTACAACGCATACTCTTACAACGCATACCATTACAACGCATTTTTTACAACACAACATCCATTACAACGCATTCCATTACAACGCATGCCATTACAACCAATTTTTAAAAACTACCTTAACAACGCATTCTATTACAACGCATACTACCTTTACAACGCATACCATTACAACGCATACCATTACATTGCATGTATGGTAAGTATTGGATAGTGTAGGGGTAAAAATTACTATTCTAGCTCCAGGGGGTGCAACAGTAGGGTAAGTTTTGGATAGTGTAGGGGTAAAAATTACTATTCTAACTCCAGGGGGTGCAACAGTAGGGTAAGTGTTGGATAGTATAGGGTTAAAAATTACTATTGTAACTCCAGCAACAGTAGGGTAAGTGTTGGATAGTGTAGGGGTAAAAATTACTATTCTAACTCCGGTGGGTGCAACAGTAGGGTAAGTGTTGGATAGTGTAAGGGTACTATGCGTTGTAATGGTACGGGTTATAATGGTATGCGTTGTAATGACATGTGTTGTAGTGGTATGCGTTGTAGTGTCATACTTTGTAATGGTTACGTTGTAATGGCATGCGTTGTAATGGATGTTGCATTGTAAAAGTTTCGTTGTAATGGTAGTGCGTTGTAAAAGTTGCGTTGTAAAGGTTGTTTCCCATTCCGAGGTTACCGCCTCCCCACAGCAGGGTACGCTGTTTTGCCTCCAGCACCCGGAAAAGTGTCTCCGGAACTCAGTATGGGGTATTTTGCAGCATATATAGCAGACGGGGGAGGGCCATCATCTTTAACAGAACCGTCCTACCCATAAAGGAGACTGGAAGGCGCTGCCAATAGACCACATCCCCGCCTTTTTTTGTTCAGGTGATCCAGATACCAAAGTATTTGAACTCCTCCTGCTGGGCAAGGACCGCACAGGCAGACGTAAGAACCGGAGCCTCGCCTGCCAGGGAGACTACTAAGGACTTATCCCAGTTTATATGGTAGCCTGAGTAACTGCCAAAGAGATGAAATATGTGAATAAGCCTGTGGAAAGTCTGGTGGGACCTTTGTGCATATAACAAGATGTCGTGCACATACAGGGAGATGAGCTCTTCCCAGCCGCCCCCCACATCTATACCCCGAACAAGTGGGTCTCCTAGGACCTAGGCCGGCAGCGGTTCCAGCACCAGTGCAAAAAGCAGGAAGGAGAGTGGTAATCTCTGTGTCGTATCCCTATATAACCAGAATGGTCTAGAGACTTTTCCGTTTACTCAAACTCTTGCCATTGGTTCACAGTAAGGGAGCTTGACCCACTTACAAAACTTTGGCCCTAATCCCACCCTATTAGGGACCCCGAAAAAGTATGGCCATTCAATACTATCAAATGCCATTCACTCATCAAGCAACAGTAGTGCGGCAACCTCAGTTGGCTGGGTCGCCACTGCCCACTTCACACCATATAGGCGGTGTAAGTTCAGTCTGGTAATTCTATGTGGCATAAAGCCTGACTGATCAGGATGGACTACGGTCGACACCACCAGGCCCAATCGACTGGCTAGCACCTTTGCCAGTACCTTCACTTCGAAATTGAGCAGCGAAATTGGCCTATAGGAGCTAGATAGTTCAGGGGGTCTTCCTTTAGCTGGAATGACAGCAATATTTGTCATCTGCAAATCTTCTGGCAGCCGTCCCTCGTCTTGTGCGGCCATAAACATGTTGAGCATTGGCTGTGCCACACACTTATATAATTCTGTGGGGAGGCTGTTTGGGCCCACTGCCTTTCTAGATTGAAGCTCTCGGATGGCCCCTACAATTTCTTATGTCATCAGGTCTTGATCAATTGCCTCCCTGTCCTCCCCAAACAGCGTCAGAAGGGGAATATCATTTAGCAGTACTGCGCTATCTTCTCCTGACCTACTAGAAACTGCTTGGTATATTTCCTCGTAATAGGTTGTGAAGGCCCTGCTATTAACAATCCTGTCTTCCTTGCGGGGGGGGGGATGGGGGGGATCGCCTAGATTGGGGAGCTCCGTATATACGCCCTTGCATGGCTATCGCAGGTGCGAGGGCTGCTTTTTTCTCCAAATCCCTGAGCTCTCTCTGTTTCAGTCGCAGTTTGTGTTTCAGCGCCAAGTCTGTCACCCCTCTCATCCCCAGTTGCATCTCCATGTCAGTTATTTCTTGCTCTACGTTGTCGCAGCGGGATCGTTGCTCCTTTCTGTTTCTCCCAGCCTTTGCCTGTATGTACCCCCACGCCATCACTTTGTATGCTTCCCAGAGAGTACTGTGGCAGTCCACTGATCCCATGTTTTCATCAAAGTATTGTTGCGTTTGTAACCGGAATCCATCCTGGAACTCCTAGTCTCTGAAGTAGCAGGGATCTACTCGCGGCTTGGCGAGTGTAATCCTGGATGGGGCCTTGTAGCGTCACCTCAACTGGAGACTGATCGGATATGCCCCTCGCCCTGTGGTGCAGCCAACAAAACTGTCCTGCGTACATAGTCTGGATAAAAGTATAGTCTAAGTGGGAGCCACTGGCATGGGCCGCCAGTATGTATGTATATTGCCTAACATTGAAGTTGTGTACTCTCCATAGATCTGTTAGCCCCATCGCTTCTGCAAAGGCTGGTAGAGGCTACGTTCCCATCCCCCGGTATAGCACAGTTTCCCCATCTTGATTTGCTGACATTGTGGCATTCATGTCCCCTCCTAGTATTAGGGTGCCCTGTGGCATATCCAGTAAAAGGGTACTTAATTCAGGGAAGGTCTCCGCGCGGAATTTTGGAGGGATGTAGGTGGAGCAAATGTTAATAATTCGGCCCTCCCATGTCCCCGTGATCGCCACAAATCTTCCGGCTGGATCTTGCCGCATGCCCCTCAGCAGAAAGGGTAGTGTGTTATTGACAAGGGCTGCCACCCCTCTAGAGCCTGTTGTGAATCCTGCATGCGCTAAGAGCGTGTAACCAAACCTATTTAGTGCCAAATATTTGTTACCTTTCAGGTGTTTCTCCTGCAGGAGAGCTATGTCAGGAGAATGCCTTTATAGGCATTGCAGGACTACAGTGCACTTGATTTTGTCCCCCAGGCCGTTGACGTTCTACATCAGAATTTGCACAGGCTTTTTCTTAGGTGGCGTGGTAGCCATTTTGTGGTAAATTTCATTCTTCCCAACTCCTCACTGGTTTCCCCTTCCAAGCATCCCGTCGCCATAGGTTCGGATAGTACATGTGCTAGATGGTGATGGCTCAGAAGCTAAAACATAGACAATATGCAATTGGTACAACATAATAACACAAGCGTTAACGTCTTTCCCGAACACCCTCTGCCCTGTTGCCCTGCACTGTAGGCCTAAAACTACACACATCCCCAATTTGCAGAGTGCCTGTCGCCCACTCAAACAGTCTCTAAGTGTTGGGGTAAGCTGGCGCTGCTTCTTGTAGCTCCTTCACAGCCCCCCGTCTCCCCAAACCCCTGGATTTATCTAGCGTCCAGAATTTTAACCATCCCCACACGTGCATATTGGAGCCGCTGCACTTACGGAACCTTCAAATGTGGATGAGTTCTTATCACAATCTTCAGTTCCTCTTGCCCAAGAGTCGGTGAGGACCGTTTTGTCATTGCGGTTTGCCTCTCTATGGCCCAGGTCCACAGGATAAGCCTAATGGTTCCTTGTGTTGGAAGCATTTAGCGAGCCGGGCACTTTGGGTTTGGCTCCAAGGAAGGACTTCCAATTTAAGCTGCATCTTGTGTTCCATGTGAGTCATACCCATCTTCCTTATTGCTGCCTCACCATTCTCGTTGTCGATGTTGCTTGCTTCCTTGCTTGTTTTCCAGCCAATCCCATACCTCCTTGGGCTCTGTAAAGTACCATGATTTGCCGTTGTCTAACACCTTAAGCTTTGCCGGGGACTGTATCATATATTTGATGCCTTTGGCCAGGAGTACTCGCTTTGCCTCATCGAATGTGCATCTCTGCCGCTATACTATGAGAGTGAAATCTGAGAAGAACCGGATAAGTGCATTTTCATAGGGCAGGTCAACTGTGATATGCGCAGCATGAAGTATAGAATCTCAACAATTCAGTACTCTAGCAACGATTGTCCTAGGTGCAGCCCTCGGTCTTGGCAGTGGCACCGGTGCCCTGTGTGCTCTCTCAACTGAAAAAAATATGATATGTGTTTCAGTTTTTAATGTTTCAATATAAGGTCCTCCATAAAAAAGTCTATAGACGGGCCCTCCACCCCTTCCGGGACCCCCACCACCCATATGTTGTTCCTATGGGCCCGGCCTTCGTGGTCCTCAAGTTTTGCTGCCATTATCTTTTTTTGGTGGGTTAGGCGTTGGACTTGAACTTCGAGTTTCCGTGTGGCCGACTGGAGGTCAGTGATATTTGTTTCTGCCACTGTGACCTTCTCGAAGGTTTTATTCATGCCCGCCCTGAGGAGATTCATCTCTATCGTGGCCGTATCTATTTATGTTTCTAGGATTGTTCCTAGATCATGAATAGCTGCCATAATGGCCAGGGCCCGACAGGGAACCAAAATCGGCCCTGGCAAAGTGCTCAGCTGGCCCCTCGGGTTTGAGGGTGCAGCCAAGCAGTTTGCTACGGCTGGTTTCAGCTGATTTTGTTACAGGCTAAGCGAGGGCTCAGTCCCTTCTTCCTCCTGTCCCGGTCGCACCTCCATTCGGGCCCGCTTGCCTAGGCACCGTGTATTTGTCCAGTTTATTAGACTGGGTGGAGGGAGCTCTCTTTGGGTGCATCTTTGGCAGCACTCATGGGGCCTGTCTCTCGTCGTGCTGCACCCACACTCTGTTGAGGCTGCAGTCGGTTGCGCAGATCGAGCGGATGTCGAGGCGGCACGGACGAGGAACCGCAAGTGTACTCCTCTCAGGCGTCTTGCTCACTGCTCCACCCTGCACTAGGCCTGAGCACCTCAGCACACAATCACAGAACTTATATGGCCCTCCTAGCTCTGCTCGATGACGTCTCTTTATCACACCATCCTGCCCAGTGCTTGCCGATTGTCACTGTTTCTCACATATATCAAGCGAAGTCCCATATTATTAGTTTCCACTCTCCAGTGTATTGCAGGTGGCATTTAGGCCTGTTGCAGAGCCACTGTGGGTCCAGTATGCCCCTGGACCAGTGGGTCCAGAGCACACAGTTAACTACAGGGATGGAGCGCCAGTCTCTGCCTTAGTTGTACTCTCCCGGGGGCACTCAGCTCCCTACCTCCTCACTAGGTTCCATCAGGATAGTGCCACAGAGGGGTAGGCCTCTGCACTCATGCTCTAGAATCCCCTGCTGGGGTAAATATCCTTTACAATGACTGTCTTACAACGCACGCCATTACCCCACATTTTTTACTCCGCAAAATCTTTTGCAACGCAGGGCTTTACACTGAAATCCATAACACCGCATTCCACATTACAACGCCCGGTGGAATTAGAATAGTACATTGTGTTGTAATAAACAATGCGTCGTAATGTATTGCGTTGTAAAGCTGTGTGTTGTAAAAGATTTTGCAAAGAAAAAAATGGGGGGTAATCGCACGCGTTGTTAACACGTGCGGAGTAAAGTGTGATATTCCCCTGCTGGTATCCGCAGGGTAGCTTCTTCCCCTCCCTCCCTCTGGGACGTTCAGCAGCGGCTCCCCATCCCAGCAGTGTCTCTCCTCTCAGGGCCGTCACGCCCCTCTCACACTCACTATCAGGTGGTCGAGGATGAGTGGGGAGATTAAGTGCAAAACAACAGTTGATGGACAGAATGCAGACCAATGTCATACATTCACCCCAGTACAGATATCTAGGCCTAAATCCATCGTTCTTTTGCACTCCACACCACCCCAGTTCAGACATGGCCATATGCAAATCAGCCTTGACCCTGTGCCTCATGGGAACAGTCCAGCCCGAACTGCCAAGCCATGTTTTTCCTGGACCGGAATTAAGCATCCTAGGACCGGTTTCTGGATATCTGCCGTCTTCAGCCAGGATAGCTTGACTCCAGTGGTGTGGAGAGCATGGAACTCACGTCTGAGCATACCCATCCCATTCGGGTGACAAAGTGCAAAACAACAGTTGATGGACAGAATGCAAAACAATGTCATACATTCACCCCAGTACAGAGATCTGGGCCTAAATCCATTGTTTTTTTGCACTCCACACCACCCCAGTTCAGACATGGCCATATGCAAATCAGCCTTGACCCTGTGCCTCATGGGAACACTCCAGCCCGAATTGCCAAGCCATGTCTTTCCTGGACCGGAATCAAGCATCCTAGGACCGGTTTCTGGCTATCAGCCATCTTCAGCCAGGATAGCTTGACTCCAGTGGTGTGGAGAGCATGGGACTCACGTCTGAGCATACCCATCCCACTCGGAGTGACAAAGTGCAAAACAACAGTTGATGGACAGAATGCAGAACAATGTCATACATTCACCCCAGGACAGAGATCAGGCCCTAAATCCATCGTTTTTTTGCACTCCACACCACCCCAGTTCAGGCATGGCCATATGCAAATCAGCCTTGACCCTGTGCCTCATGGGAACAGTCTAGCCCGAACTGCCAAGCAATGTCTTTCCTGGACCGGAATCAAGCATCCTAGGAGCGGTTTCTGCCTATCAGCTGTCTTCAGCCAGGATAGCTTGACTCCAGTGGTGTGGAGAGCATGGGACTCATGTCTGAGCATACCCATCCCACTCGGGGTGACAAAAATGAAAAAAAACAGTTGATGGACAGAATGCAGAACAATGTCATACATTCACCCCAGTACAGAGATCTGGGCCTAAATCCATCGTTTTTTTGCACTCCACACCACCCCAGTTCAGACATGGCCATATGCAAATCAGCCTTGACCCTGTCTCTCATGGGAACAGTCCAGCCCGAACTGCCAAGCCATGTCTTTCCTGGACCGGAATCAAGCATCCTAGGACCGGTTTCTGACTATCAGCCGTCTTCAGCCATGATAGCTTGACTCCAGTGGTGTGGAGAGCATGAGACTCACATCTGAGCATACCCATCCCACTCGGAGTGACGAAGTGCAAAACAACAGTTGATGGACAGAATGCAGAACAATGTCATACATTCACCCCAGGACAGAGATCAGGCCCTAAATCCATCGTTATTTTGCACTCCACACCACCCCAGTTCAGGCATGGCCATATGCAAATCAGCCTTGACCCTGTGCCTCATGGGAACAGTCTAGCCCGAACTGCCAAGCCATGTCTTTCCTGGACCGGAATCAAGCATCCTAGGAGCGGTTTCTGCCTATCAGCTGTCTTCAGCCAGGATAGCTTGACTCCAGTGGTGTGGAGAGCATGGGACTCATGTCTGAGCATACCCATCCCACTCGGGGTGACAAAGTGAAAAACAACAGTTGATGGACAGAATGCAGAACAATGTCATACATTCACCCCAGTACAGAGATCTGGGCCTAAATCCATCGTTTTTTTGCACTCCACACCACCCCAGTTCAGACATGGCCATATGCAAATCAGCCTTGACCCTGTCCCTCATGGGAACAGTCCAGCCCGAACTGCCAAGCCATGTCTTTCCTGGACCGGAATCAAGCATCCTAGGACCGGTTTCTGACTATCAGCCGTCTTCAGCCATGATAGCTTGACTTCAGTGGTGTGGAGAGCATGGGACTCACGTCTGAGCATACCCATCCCACTCGGAGTGACGAAGTGCAAAACAACAGTTGATGGACAGAATGCAGAACAATGTCATACATTCATCCCAGTACAGAGATGAGGCCCTAAATCCATCGTTTTTTTGCACTCCACACCACCCCAGTTCAGCCATGGCCATATGCAAATCAGCCTTGACCCTGTGCCTCATGGGAACAGTCCAGCCCGAACTGCCAAGCCATGTCTTTCCTGGACCGGAATCAAGCATCCTAAGACCGGTTTCTGGCTATAAGCCATCTCCAACCAAGATAGCTTGACTCCAGTGGTGTGGAGAGCATGGGACTCACATCTGAGCATACCCAACCCACTCGGGGTGACAAAGTGCAAAACGACAGTTGATGGACAGAATGCAGAACAATGTCATACATTCACCCCAGTACAGAGATCTGGGCCTAAATCCATTGTTTTTTGCACTCTACACCAACCCAGTTCTGACATGGCCATATGCAAATCAGCCTTGACCCTGTGCCTCATGGGAACAGTCCAGCCCGAACTGCCAAACCATGTCTTTCTTGGACCGGAATCAAGCATCCTAGGACCGGTTTCTGACTATCAGCCGTCTTCAGCCAGGATAGCTTGACTCCAGTGGTGTGGAGAGCATGGGACTCACGTCTGAGCATACCCATCCCACTTGGGGTGACGAAGTGCAAAACAACAGTTGATGGACAGAATGCAGAACAATGTCATACATTCACCCCAGTACAAAGATCTGGGCCTAAATCCATCGTTTTTTTGCACTCCACACCACTGCAGTTCAGACATGGCCATATGCAAATCAGCCTTGACCCTTTGCCTCATGGGATCAGTCCAGCCCGAACTGCCAAGCCATGTCTTTCCTGGACCGGAATCAAGCATCCTAGGACCGGTTTCTGGCTATCAGCCGTCTTCAGCCAGAATAGCTTGACTCCAGTGGTGTGGAGAGCATGGGACTCACGTCTGAGCATACCCATCCCACTTGGGGTGACAAAGTGCAAAACGACAGTTGATGGACAGAATGCAGAACAATGTCATACATTCACCCCAGTACAGAGATCTGTGCCTAAATCCATCGTTTTTTGCACTCCACACCACCCCAGTTCAGACATGGCCATATGCAAATCAGCCTTGACCCTGTGCATCATGGGAACAGTCCAGCCCGAACTGCCAAGCCATGTCTTTCCTGGACCAGAATCAAGCATCCTAGGACCGGTTTCTGGCTATCAGCCGTCTTCAGCCAGGATAGCTTGACTCCAGTGGTGTGGAGAGCATGGGTCTCACGTCTGAGCATACCCATCTCACTCGGGGTGACAAAGTGCAAAACAACAGTTGATAGACAGAATGCAGAACAATGTCATACATTCACCCCAGTACAGAGATCTGGGCCTAAATCCATCGTTTTTTTGCACTCCACACCACCCCAGTTCAGACATGGCCATATGCAAATCGGCCTTGACCCTGTGCCTCATGGGAATAGTCCAGCCCAGGGGGGAGATTATCCAAGAGACTTCAGTGGGTCCCCGCTAATGACGTCCTCCGTGGGCCAAAGATCGACACCATTTCACTCCGGGACACCCGCTCCCAGCTGTTGCCATTCCTCCTACATTTCAGCACTGCGTAGCTCCTCTTCGGCGATGTTTTGTGCCGTGCAGGCCCCAGTCACATCGGTTGCTTATGTGCAGGTCTTTTCCACCACCAACGGCTCTCCGGCAGTTGCTTGCTCCTCTGATCCCCCGCTTCGCTGTGGGAGGCAGAGCTGGGTGGATTCATTCAGATTTTTAAAGGCGGCACGGAGGGCCACCGCGGAGCTCTCTAGTAACGCGGCCAGCTTAGTTGGTGCCAAGCCACGCCCCTCATTAAGCACATATTTAACAATTTGACTGAGGGTTCTGTGGGATCAATGTGTAGTGAAAATATGTCCGATGACCCTGTGCTTGTGTACACCATCAACATGAATGGTCTGAGAAGCAGGTTTAGTTTTGCAATATTTGAATAGCCCATATTAATGCTGCGAAAATAACTCTGAAAAGGACAGTGACTTTGATACTTTCTGGGCAAAGCTTCTACAGCATTTATGTGTTCAGTATATTTATACCATTATATGACCTTATTGTTGTCCCTCTACAACGCTCTGTTGCCCTTGTGGCAGCCATAAAATACCCGCAATGAATAAATAGTGCTAACTGCCAACAGTCACCATGTTTGCAAGTGCTAAATAACCATCTTGCTACTACTGTCCTCAACGAGTACATTTGAAAATAACGAGAGAATGGCAGGCTTGACACACTGGAATTCCGACCACTGACTTGCAGGTGACACTCAGACCTACACAGTAGGTGAGTCAGTGACTCTGTTATCTTACGAGTATCTTAGTTTCTCAGTTTAATCGCGTAAAGTTGCTGCTACCTGTTATGGTCTGATCAGGTTGATGAGGAAGATTCTGCCTCTCCTTCCTTTTGAAGCTAGACGTTTGCTGGTTCAAGCCCTTATTTTATCGCAGCTGGACTAGGCCAATGGGGTTTACCTGGGCGCACCGCAGGGAACTATTAAGATTCTACAGATTGTCCAGAATTGTGCCGCTCGACTTTTAATGAATCTGTCAAAGCGCAATTCTGCTAAGTCAGCACTTTGTCAGTTGCACTGGCTCCCAGTGCAGCAAAGAATCTGGTTGAAGGCCATGTGCATCGTTTATAAGTCCATTACCGGCAATGGACCCCCTTTGAGTCAGCCTATGCTGCAATTATATCAGGTTTCCCGGACACTCAGATCCAACAATAAAAAACTTCTGACAGTCCCTAGGATTAAACGGGCATGTAAATGTATTTGAGCTTATATAGCGCACAGCTACCCACAAAGGGTTTCCCGGCGCTTGCTGAGGGAACCCGTCCTGGTATTCCCCTGTGAGATAACCCCAGCAGGGTATCCACAAGGTGAAAGCCAGGCATCCCGCCGCGAGGGGCCGTTGTGGAGATTAAGCAAGCTATTGCCCAGAGTCGCAGAGTGTGAACCCGTGAGTCGAGAAGGCACCGGAGCGAGAATTATCGAGTCCATGGAAATTTTTGAGCCCGAGACCCGCCGAGGCGGGGAATTGAACCCTGGTCCAGGGCCGGATATCAGCTTCCGGGTCTGCCGCCTCTAACCCCTGAGCCACACTTCTCATGGATGGGTGGCCGACGTTTTTCACTTCATGCAGCAAAATTCTGGAACCAGCTTCCTGACCCTGTTTGTCTTGAACCTAACTATCTCCGTTTCAGGAAACAGCTGAAAACCTTTCTTTTTCCATGATTAGAGAAGAATGATTAGGTGTCACAAATGCGCTGGGATGCCCTAGGGTAGCCATGCGCTATATAAATGCGTATTTATTCATTCAGTATCTATACCGCTTGATGGCTTAGTGCCTTATTAGTTCGAGCCTGGGCAGTGCATGCTCTGCGAGGCATGCTGTATTAAGGTATGAAATAGAAGCTTTGCCCATCTTTTCAATTGGCTCCTGTTACTGTCCTTTCGAAATGGTTGCTTTTCATTCGCTAATAGGTTTAATAGTCCCTCATTGGTACCGCCTTGTCTGCATTTGTTACCTCCCATAAGGACTGGACTTTTTACTTGTGTTGTTACACGGTCTGTGGTATGTAGTCGGTGAGGACTATTTTCTTTATTGATCTTCCCCTATTCTCCCCACAATATTGTTATTAGTAATGTATTTATTTAATTTTCACTTTAGCGGCTGTGCTTATTTATTGATCTTATTTACTGCATTGTCCGCTTTCACTTTTGCAGCTGCGTTTATTTGCTTAGTTTACCGCACAGTGTGCTTTCAGTTTAGTGGCTGTGCTTCAACACCTTTTTTCTTTTTGGGTGAAGGCTCCCCATACAGCGCTTTCACTTTAACCGCTTAACCGCGACGCAAATCTCCCGCAGTGCGGGAGAAATAATGAGTGGGCTTGTAAATAAGGCACCTTTTTATGCATCACTTTGCGTGAAAGGGGCATGCCATGGGTGTTGCTGTGGGTGTTACCCCGCAACACCCATGGATTCTGCCGCATTCCCAGATTTACAATATTTTGTAAACCTGGGAATGCATCAGAATCCTACGCCTCTCCAAGGGAGGCATAAGAAGGCGCATATACTTGTATTTCTCCTCGTCTTTTCCTCTTTTATTATTTATGGATCACTTATATGCTGACCGTATTTGGGCTGGGCATCTTCCTAATTGTTGTGGCACACATACTGCATACTAGTGCATATTAGTTAAAATTATTATTGATTTTTTTCTCATGTCTCTGTCTGATCTTATTGTGAACAATTATGAGTGTGAGAGTGAAAGGGTGTGTTCTGTTACCGTGATTCCTGAGAAAATTCTGGAGTGTTGTGTTCTGGGATGTCTAATCACTTGTTCCTATGTGAGTGAGTAGAAGGGCAATTGAGACACTAAGATTGTCAGTCCCATGCTCCTGGATACTATGGTGGTAGGATAATTCAGTCCCTGCCTACTACAGTTCTATGGTCCCAAGCATAGTACTGTGGTTTTGCAGAATCCCTGCAACAACTTCTGGATCAAAGTGAGTACAGTTCTGAGACTTATTGGCCTCTTACTGTCCTGCATCCTTCTTGTCAGCTATGCCAGGTGGCATATGCAGGTTCTGCAATTAAATATGAATTTCCAATAAGCCTAGCATCCAGGAAACCTAGTGTCATCCAGATATTGGTGGAGACAGCTCACGATTTGCAGTGGTGGTTGCCAGAACGGAATTTGTCCAGTGGCGCCGTTCCACGAAATTCATTTATGCGGGGCGCTGGGACACATTTGTGGCCTGGTGTGGTGCTTATAATATTGATACCTTATAAGCAAAGCTGTTGGATGTCCTTGTATTTGATTTATCTTTGACCTACCAGGGCCTTGTAGTGGACAGTATTAAAAGTTATTGCTCAGCCTTTTTTGCTTTTCAATGTTTACCAGACTAACTGTCCCTGTTTAAATCACCTGTTGTGATGGGATTTATTAAAGGTTTGACCCGCATGTTCCCTCTCAAGCCATTTTGATGCCATAATGGGGCTGTAACATTTGCAAAATGTTGTGAATCCCTTTCATGTAAGGTAATCCATCACCCGCCTACATTCTTTGCTACCCCCAAGTCCTCTAAAGAGGAGGAGAGGCTCCATCGGCTAGACTCCAAAGGGGCTTTAAGCTTTTACATTGATATTTCCAAGGACCACCGTGTGGATGATAATGCTTTTGTGGGGTTCTCTGGGGTGAAGAAAGGGAAGGCTGTGCAGAAGAGGACCATGTTGAGGTGGATAGTCTTCTGCATTAAGATCTGCTACACACTGGCTTCCAATTCGGGAGAGGATTACATTCAAGTCCCATTGTGTCGTTCACAAGGCATTACAGGGGAAGGGTCCCCCCATCTTAGGGAGTCTCGTCTATTCCTACAAGGCCACCAGGACTCTTCGCTCTGCTCATGGAAACCTAGCCAAAGTTCAGAGAGTTAAGAAGGCCCGAACAGGGGGACGCTGCTTTTCTGTCAATGCGGCTACCCTGTGGAACGCTCTCCCTGTTAGACTCCGCACTGAAGCTAGCTATCCTAGGTTTCGAAAGCTCCTCAAGACTCTTCTGTTCCCCCAAGACTCCTAAGGTTTTTTCTTTCTCCTCAGTTGTTCTCTGTTCTATAGCGCTTGGACGCTCTTGGGCAGCCATGCGCTTTATAAATTTAATTTCATTTCATTTAATTTTATTCAAGAAGCAGCCCCTGGAAGGAATGAATGCCTTTCCACCAGGGCTAAGGTTGCTACCACTGTGTTGGCTCATTCAGTACCAGTCCTTGTGTGCCTCAGTGCACGTGTTCATGAAGCACTATAGCCTTGATAGCAAGATTTGGTAGGAAAGATACTTTGCTTGCTCGGTCCTGCAGGACTTTTTGGTCTATTCCACTGACCCTACACCTTGCAGGATACTGCTTTGATATCTACTCTAAGGTGGGTAATTCGCAGTGAGAAGTACGCAGCAGACGAACAAGTTATCCAGCGTTGAACCGTAATAGAGTCACATATTTTAATTATTCACTGTCGCTAGAGTTGGAGCCCTTGATAATAATGTTAATATAGCACTGTAGGCCCTACTCTCAATAACACTGAAATTTCATATAAACTTTAGCAATCCAATCTACAGCGTATCAGAGACCAGCACCCTCAGGTGCTCCCCTGCCGTAAGCTTCCAATTGTTGGATTTTTCCAGCAAAAGTTACCATGAGAAACTGCCAGAAAAAGCTCCTTACTTGGAGGACCTTTTTCTCAATCTTTTCATCAGAGATGGAACAGAAGAAAGTCCTCTTCAAGGCATGTAAAGTTTGTGGAAAAAAGATCTACATCGATGATCCACTTTCAAAATGCCTCTAAAGGTTCTTTCCCAGCCACAACCTGAAGAAATGTGACCCCCAGTGTCACCTTGTCTTCAGAAACACTAAAGGACAGAAAAAGAAGATTGTCCTTTTCCATTTTAGGGGAAAAAGTCGACAACCCCACATCCTCAAAACAAGGTAAGAGCCCTCTTGCTCACAAAGAGAAGTGTGTCTGTAAGACTTCGAAGCAGGCTCTAAGACACTCTGACCCAGTGTGAGGAAATTGGGTGTATTATATGGTGTGGTTGTGCGACCTCACCGTGTAATACACTTACCAACACCTCAGGTTTTGTTTGGTAAACCTTCAGTCCAACCCTGGGCAGTTGTGGCTGTGAGCAGCAAGGCTTACACAAAGGAACATGTGTGAAGCATTTCAGCAGTTGAAGAAGAAATTGACAAGACACCAAAGAAATCCGTCACCAATTTATAAAACTAGACTAATTTTAGACACCACAATTAAAAAGTTTCACTGAAGAGTTCCGAAGATAAAGAATTTACACATTATAGTAAATCAGGTTATTTCACTCAACCTTGAACAAGCATTGGCAATTCAACAATTTTAACACTTAGAAACTTTTCACCCAATAAAAGTTTGGGCTAGTTGGAATGCAGCCACTTAGAGTCACTTTAGGCAATCAACTCCAATAGGTACCTGTCAGGGGACCAGCAAGGTTCTTAGAAATAGTTACCTCAACAGCAGAGGCAGTTTTCAGTCAGTTCCAGGCAACTGTTATCCTTTGCAAGGCTTTTCTATGGAGGTAGAGTTGATGCAAGGGATGAAGGATGCTGAAGATGCTCAAAGGATGATGTGGATGCGATGAGGTTGACGGGGGTCTTGATGTGACTACCTCTCAGTCCACAAAGGGGGTGAAGTGGTCCTGGTCACAAGGTTGACATCCCTTGAAGTCCTCTTGGTGCTGGCTAAAGTCCAGTCGCCAGTGGACTACCTGGGCTTATCCAGTATCACAATCATATTCAGGGCAGGGCATAAGAGAGCTGGGCCCAGACCCGGGGCACTCGTCCATCCCACTTGGTCTCTATCGGGTCCTGTTACAGACTTTGTAATCAACTCTTAATGTACCTCAGTATCATTGTTAGCACTGCATTAACCTCCTGCCCTCCTTCCATCTCCCTAACAACTCCTGCCATCACACCACAATGATCCCCTAACCCACACAACACCAAAATTCCTTGTCCCTATCAACACGATTTCATTCTATCCATGGTCACAGAGCAATCCTTCCTGAATTAATTAATCGTTCTCTTGGGGTAACTCCTGCATTCCGACAACACTCCTGGGCTCAGCAAACTCGAATGCAACTTTGTGCCTCGGGTCCTTTTTCTTCCATTATACCTGAAGATATCAGTTACACCAGTGAATGGGCTGTTTGAAAGGCTGCAGCCATATACGGAAACCAAGCGGGGTGAGATCAACACTCTATTCTACATGTTATTCTCTTACTCAGTGAACCTGAAGTGCAAGCTCGATACCCTTTAAGACCAAAAGCAAAGTGTGGTATGAAGCAATATTAGATCAGTTGCAATATCAGGGCAAAATAGCGCCTTGTCTTTCACCAATGAACACACTGCTTTTTCCTGTCTCTAAACCAGACTGACCGTTTAGGATAGTTTTAGACTATAAGAATTTAAACACACATCTCCAAACATACGCAGGGCAAAATGCGCACAGTACGAGTTTAATGACATACCTGGTATGGCAAAAGTACAAAATAACCTCGGACATCTCCAATGGCTTTCTAGTAAAAACATAGCACTTGAAAGTGAGTAGCTAACTACCTTTATTTTGAACAGAGAGCAGATTAATTTCAACAGTTGCCTATGGGATATAGGAACTGTCCTGGCTTATTTTCAGCACGCATCATGGAGATCTTTCAACCAGATCCAGAGGTATTATATACATTGATGACATCTATCTCACTGATGATGATTTAGATGTACACCTCATTAGGGCGGTCAGAATTGTAACAATAGTTACATCACATGGTTACAAGATTAACTTCAAAAACTCGAAGATTGCCTACTGTAAGGTGACCTTTCCCGAATACGAGTTATCAAATAAGGGCAAAGGTTTGGTGTCTGATTTATTTCTGAGGTGTGGTACTTTGCAGCTTCCTGATATTCTGAGGAAGTTACAACCCCTGCTGGGATTCCTTAACTCTGGACAAACTCACTTGCCTCATTATAATGAGCGAATGAAGCCCTTGTATAACTTGATTGCTCCAATGTTTTCAGCAGAACATTAGACAAACAAATACACTGATATCTTGCAAGCAGACATGCAAGAGACAAAATGTTTACAAACTAGGGGAAGTAAGACCAACTTAGTGCTCAGAGTCATATCAAGCCTGTCAGTTTATACTTATGTGACCTACATTGAGGGAAAGACAGTTACTATAGCATAGATGTTCCACTTGTATTCTCCAGCCAAAGCACAATTTGCTTCCATTGAAAAAGTTGCAGCTGCGCAGACACCTATCTTGAAAGAACACCTAATTATGCTGGAAAAAATAATGATTGCGGTTTCTCCCATACGAGCACTAGAGGCAGCCACTAAAGCAAGCATTCCCAAAGCATGCACCCTACAACTGTGACAGGTGCAGTGGGATTCTTCCTTAAGTGCATTGGATGCAAAATTTCAGAATGATCCTACACTTGGTACATAAGCTTTTGCCAAATCTGAACTAAATATTCCTATAACTTCAACAGCTTTACCCATTGATTCTTATCAGAGCGTATTTTATATGGATGGCTCTGCTCATCCAGTTGTAGGGACCAGCTATAAAGTACTCTGCAGCCTGTGCGGTAGTGCAAGGTGGCAAATTCAAATTGCAGCGCACCTACACCAAAATGTTAGGCAACAGCACTGCTCAACATGCAGAAATTCATGTCCTGGTACTTGTATTACAGAAGACTAACCTGTCAGCTCCCACACTAATAGTGTTCAATTTATCCTTGTATGTGTAAGGGTACAATTTTGACTTGAAACATTGATGCCTGAATGGATTCAAGAAATCAAAGGGAAAACCTATTAAAAATAACCAGCTCTGGGGAAAGGTGGTTGCGAGATAAGCTTCGATTGGTCCATCTGAGGCACACTTTGGGCCATCAGCCTGATGAGTTTCAGCCGACTTAGCTGCCAAGGCTGCAATACGGACTGTTAAACTAGCAGTCCCAACCAGATTTCCGACAAAGATCAACACAGATATTTTAACAGCAATACATGCTACCAAACAAGGTAGAACACCTCTCACAGGCTTTCCTCCTAAATATTCATATACCTTTGATTCAGACAACACTCCTGTGAGTACTACTTCAGGAGTGGGAGACAGGATCATTCCTAATAAGCTGTCCAGATTAGACTTAATCAAGAACGTACATGAGGGATTAACATCACCCATGCTGGCATCAGTGCAACAGTATGACTGCTACAGCATCGCTACTGATTGTCCTTGTTTATATAAACAGACTACAGATTTTGTTAGACAATGTTATATTTGTCAACAGATCAAACCTTCTACTGTTAGAAGACCCCCGCCAGCTCCTCTCAAAGGCTCCAACATCCCATTCAGATTGATTTATTTGGACCATACCGACTCGTTAAAATTCTGTTAACCATTATGAGTACATATTGGTAGAAATTGATTCATAATATCAATTTTTATGAGTGTGGCCACAGAGAAATGCAAGTGCTTGAGCAGTTGTAAAGGATTTGAAGTATTTGGTAGCGATGGGAGCAGTTAATTCATTTCATTCAGATAATGGTCCTGCATTCGCCTCCAAGACTTATAGGGATGCTATGTCTGCTCTGAGAGTTTGTCTGCAATTCCGCATTCTGTTTCGAGCTGAGTCCAACGGATTAGCTGAGTGTGCTAACGGCATGATGAAACAAGCCTAGACTGCTAGGGTACTAATTACAGATGTTAGTTGGTACTATAATCTGTATGGAGTACAGGGAGCATTAAAAAACTTGTCTAGATGAGCATTAGGAGACAAGCACGTCATACTAGGTGCTTTTCGGAGTACCTATGTATTTGCTTGATGTAGATCATCCTGGGAAGGTGCTGGACGAAGAAAAGTTTCACCTGGAGAAATGTTTGAATGTCTTACAGAGCGACCAAATGCTCAGAGACAAGCTGACTAATTTGAAGCATTCTGAAGTCAGCACTTGCAAAGAAAAGGTTGTAATAGCTACTGAAGGGTGGATCCCTAATGAAGTGGATCTGATATATTAAAAGATCCACAAAAAGAAAGCTTTTGAACCATCCTACAGACCACCAGTTACAGTCCTTGGGATACAAAGCAAACAAACTGTCTGGTTCAAAGGAAGACAGCCAAGTGTCCATTAACCATGTGAAGAAGCACTAGGTGGCCAATTCTGTACAGCAGACGATCACGGACACCAAGAAGGTTTCAGCGTAGAACCTCTGAGCCTCTCCCTATTTTTAACGGACTACCCCCTTGAAGAGGGCAGTAACATCACTAGCTTGTGTTCCCAGCCGGGGATATTTGAGCGTGCTGCATCTCCACTTTACACAGCGCAATGAGTTCCACAGATAAATCTACTGGTACCATAATTACAGTTGCAAATATTCAATGCAACACCATGGTTTACTATGAACCACCACAAGAGTCAACATCAATCAAGATGATGCATCTTCAAGAAACTATGATCTAGGAGAACGAATCAGACTTTTACACAGAGGACTTTCTACCATGCTCCACAGTCACTTTTCACCATAGATTTCTTCTTTCGTATCATTGGTTTTGTGATAGGTACTTGATACCTCCTTGGTCCTATGTTAAGATCATTATTAAAGGGCTAATAGCAATGATCATTGTTCTACTGCTACTGAATGGACATTTTGTCCCTAAAAGACCAATTGCACAACTTGTGGTTCAGGAATTGCAACTTCTTCTTTCATCCCACAGAATTCGACGAGATCTCTAAGATGAAAATATCACAGCTTATCCAGTGCCCAAGGGCATTGCCTGGGAAAGGGTTCTTAAACAAATGATGGGACCGACTGAGACATTGCAGGTACCAAATGTGTTGAAAGTTTCAATTAATTGTGTGATTATTCCTGGCTCTATTTCAGATGACTGGGATACAGAGACTGTATTGAATAATATCTTATTTACAGGCATGCACCACATTGAGCAATGAAGATCCGTATTTTAATGCGTGGAATTATAAAGAGACCTAATGTCTTCCTTATTATGCACACTATACATACATAGACCTAGTTATCCTAGAGAAATGTACAATTACTTACAATGGGAGCATTATGAGGTTCTGCCTCTTAATAGTCTTCAAAATATCTTATAAAAAGTCACTTTTTTCAGGAGGCACAGGACAGGTCACATTCTACAGCCTTTTATGTTTCATAACATCCACAGCAACTCCAGAAAAATGAAATAAAAAATCTAACAACCTGATTCATTCAAATTAGGTTGCTTTTTATTATACGACGAAAGTGTCAGCCCTTTCCAGGGGCCAGAGGAAGAAGGCAGGTTTCCCACAGAGCAGGCTTTCAGTCTTACAGATATCAACTACATCAGTTTCACCAACAACCTTTTTATCAGCAGTATTAATATCAACAACAATAATGTCGTCCACCTTCAGCGGCCTATCCAAAGCAAGCGCCGGGAAGGAAGCAAGGACCTCCAGCTAAGGGCCTGGCCTGAAGACAATTACAGGACACAGGCACCTGCCACAAAACTGTTAAAACAGAAGGCAGTAGGAGGACATATAACCAATTACTCCTCAAAATGGAATCTTATTACAGCAGACCATTGGCTCTTAGATCTAGTACGGATCAGTAAAACTTTGGAGTTTATCCAAAACCCTACTCATACTCTGCCTCAATGAGGAACACCCACCCATCTTCATTTATTGCAATTGGAAATAATCGCAATGTTGAACAAGGGAGCTATAAAAATGTACCCTTTTCTCAGAAAAATGTAGGTTTCTGTTCCCGATTTTTCCTGATAAGAAAGAAATCAGAGAATGGAGACATATACTGAATCTAAGAAAATTGAACAAATACCTCAAAAAGCAGTCATTTCGTATGGTCATGTTGCAAGAGATTCTACAGCTCCTTACTCATGGAGTTTGCATGACAAAATTGGATCTCCAAGACGCTTAATTTCATATTACCATACATCCAAAACATCAGTGTTTCTGAGATCCAAAGTGGCCAGCAGACATCACCAATTCAAAGCTCTCTCCTTTGGACTGAAATCAGTTGCTCAAAGTATTATCTCCAGTGGCAGCCTATTTGAGACAAAAAGGTCATCATGTGTTTCCTTACCTTGACGACTGGCTGATAAAGGTTCCGACTTGTCGAACTGGAAAAAAATGAAACCAAAGCCTGCCTACAAAAATTCATCCAGCTGGGCTGTACATTAAAGAGAATGAAGTCTTCCCTCCATCTATCATAAATGATTACATTTCTGTGGGTGGTTCTAGATACCATAAAAGACAAAGCACACCCAACAGTAGTCAGGTGCTGCAAACCAATATAATTAGCAGCCAAATTTCTAAAAAGAAAGTGAGTTTCTGTATGATTTTACAAATCTCTGCTGGGGACGATGTCATCATGCATCTCCTTAATTTCTTTCTGCCTCCTACGAATGAGGGGTCTCCAGGACGACAAACAATCGCTACAAACTGAAGATTTATTCAACGAAACTATAAATATCACCTCGGAAACGAAAGCTGTTCTCCCTTGTTGGACTCAAGAATCAAACTTATCATCAGGACTTACGTTCTCAGTCCAAATACCACAATTCGTGATAACAACAGATGCTTCCCTTGAAGGTTGGGCACTCATTTACAGGACCTAGAGATTAGCAGAAAATGGACTGCTCAAGATACATTTGTTGACATAAATGTGCTAGAATTAATGGTGATAGTATTAAGAATTCAAGCTTTTGAGCCGGGAATAGCCAGTTCTTCAATCCTGTTACGCATGGATAGCACTACATTAATACATTACATAAACAAGCAAGGGAGGGTCAAGATGCCGCCCCTTATGTCGAGAAGTGCAAAGGATTTGGGAATGGTCATTGAAGCACCAAGTTTAAGTGAGAGCGGGACATGTCCCCCGCCAATCCCAATCAGTGGGTGCATACATTACGCAGAATGACAGTTCACCGAAAAGGTACTCAACCAAGTTTTTGCATGATGGGGAAAGCCGAATCTCGACCTCTTCTCTACAGCCAAAAACCGGAAGTGCCAATTCTTTGCCAGTTAGTTCCACAATCATGGGGCCTTTTCAATAGCATGGGCTAGAATATTTGCCTATGCTTTCCTCTGATACCTGTAATTCCCAAATTCCTGAACAAGATGAAACGGGAACCATGCAGAAGAATTCAGATAGCTCCAAGGTGGCCCAGACAATATTGGTTCATTAAACTACTTTTCCTACCATAAGTGAAACATCAGAGATTAACACCACTCTCCATTCTTCTCACAATGAACAGCAACCAAGTGTTTCATCCGTACCTGAAACCCTTGAGCTTGTCGGCCTGGCTCCTGAATTTTCACATCTAGATATTCCACAGGACTGTAGACATATTCCACCTAAAACCAGAGTAGATTCCCTGAATGCAACTTATCAGTTTAAGTGGAAACTTTTTTGTTTATGGTGCAAGGACAGCAATGTTATTTTCCAATCTAATTGCAACTACAGGAGAAACTACCATATCTAGTAGATCTACTATCAAAATCCGGTCTGTCTAAGTCCTCAGTTAAGTTGCATTTGGCAGCCATATCTCCTTATAGGGTATATTTGAATATTTCATCTTTATGGTCAAATAGAATTATAAAAGAGTTCATAAAAGGGCTTTTCAGAACTTTTAGCAGAGAGAACACTAGATACTTTAGATATTAAACAATGCATAACATTTTATATTGATAAAATCAGTGCCTTCAGGAGAATAGACCAATTATTGGTAACATATGGCAATTCTCGTAAAGGCCTTGCCTTCTCAAAACAAAGCATAGCACTTTGGATTTCAGCAGCCATAGTTTTTGCCATAATAAAGCAGGTAGACCTTTGGCTGGATCAGTGAGAGCACATTCGATTAGGAGTATGTCAATGTTGACTGCTCCTTTTGCTGGTGTGTCTATATAAGACATCAGTAAAGCAGCAACCTGGAAAAATGAACATACATTCACCCAGCTTTACTGCCTGGATTCAGCGATACAGAATACGCAGCAGTGGGCCAAGCAGTTTTAAAGCATCTATTCGATTGAGGTGAGCCATACAGAAATGTGTACCGTTTTATATCTGACCACCATCCACTTTTTCGATGTATGTCAACAATATTAATGAATGTATTATCAACTGCTTGTTATCGTGATTCAAGCATGTGAATCTATGAAAGATCCAATACTTGAGAAGGAAAAACGCTACTTGCCTGTAACTGTAGTTCTGCAGTATTGGCATCTTCCATAGATTCATTTGCGATCCACCCTTCTCCCCTTATAGGCTCACTATTCCTATCTGGCAAGTTATTATAAACACTTACTTTAAAAATCTGAAGTAAGGTACTCCCTGAGAGGAGTGGCTAAAAGAGTGCTGCAGCCTGATTGGCTGACGTTTAGTTCTTTATAAAGGATGTGAACTGGTTACTAAATATGCTGTCATAACAAAGATTTTGTCAGCTATTTCCTTGACGGGATCTCGTGGTGGCTTTATGTTATGTTCAGGTACTGAGAATGTTTTACATTTTCAGCTACATAGTTCGTAGTATCATGTATTATGACAACACCATCTTTCTCTGTGGATTTGATCACTACCGGTTTGTTGTTTCTAAAAGTATTAAGTTCTTGAGTGCTAGGTGTTCATCCCTAGTGGTGTTATACTCAATGTATTGTCTAGAGTTTAAACTCTTAATAACATCTATCATAACCATTTGTGCATTTGCAAGAATACTTTCCCTTGTTAGGAAGTAGTATTTTAGGTGAACTTTGTGGAAGAAATGTTGCAATTTCATTTGAATGTTATAGGAATTAGCCTCTAGATTCATCATCGGCATGTTTTGCGAGTCTGTAATAGCGATTAATAAGGAATGGCTACTACAGACTCGCAAAACGGGATTCATGTAGGAATCGCAATATTTATTGTGATTCCTACAGCTTCCTTATTTGCGATTAGCTAATTGCTAATCGCAAATAAGGAATAACTCCCCGTTCATTCCTATGGGCCTAAAGGCCCATAGGAATGAATGGGAAGACATATCAATGTGCGAATCGCTATTAGCGATTCGCATTTTGATTTTGCGATTTCAAGGGTGCAGGGGTTTTCCAAAGGTCACCCTGTTGCACCCCATGTGTAACATACAACTTAGAAAAATGCACTTAAGTGCATTCTTCTAAGTTTCCGCTATTTACCACGAGGTTTGACTTCGCGGTAAATAGCGGCCCAAAATTGCGAATTCAAAATTTTTAAATGTTTCATGAATTGCATTTAAGGAATCTCAAATAGAGATTCCTTAAATGCAATTCCTCGCAAATTTGCGAATTCTATAATAGCGATTTTTGCATTTGGGATGATGAATCCCAAATGCAAAAATTGCGCTCGCAAAGGGCCAGATTCTCAGAATCTGGCCCTTTGCGAGCAGATTTTACGTTGATGAATCTGGCCGTATGTACTGTAGTAGGTACGAAAGAACAGGCACTTATTCAAAATCTACATTTCAGGCTCAGAGAAAGTGTCCTTCGATACGTTATAAACAGGTGTTGTGGGATTGTGTGAGGACTTTTACCACCTATAAAACAGTCTCAGAATCTGTATTGTCCGGTGTGAATCCTTCAGATACATCCGCCTGGTCTCCGCCCTCTCCCTCTGTCTGACCCTCTGCTCTGTCTCCTTCCACTCTTTGTCCATCTACTATTGTTCCCTAAAAAAGGGCTTGGTAGCTACTGTAGCTTTTGGGGTGTGATTGAAAAGTGGACATTGTTACTAACTGTTTGTATCTCAGCTACTTCTCGCTGAATAAGTCAGTGTTTTTCTATCCGTAAGTGCCCAGCTGGAAAGTTGCACTACTGTGTCATCAGTGAGCAGAGGCGGTGTAAGCCAGCCAGAGTCACAGGTGAAGGCAGTGTCTCCATGCTAGTGACAAGGTCAGGATCTGTGTACAAACAATGTCAGCTGGTGGCTAGACCAGAGGAATACACGTCTGGTTTTATTAATAGGGATGGAGGCTGGGTTCTGAAACAACAAGCATACGTCACTATCCCTAGTCATCACAGCTGGACAAGAGCCAGCGCTTGAGTGATGCCAGCTCGTGCAGGCCTGGCACTCCACCTATTCCAAACTCTCCTGTGGCTTCAGTTACCATTCACTGACCGCCAGCTGGGCCCCTCCAGCAGACAGGGGGTGCATTCCTTATAAATACTATGGATGTATTTGCCAAAGGATAAATTTAGTCATTAGGAAAATTATATATATAAATTCACTATCACAACTGTTCATGTATCATAGAGTATAAAATCAAAAAGCTGGAACATTACTGGTAGAAAAACTACACTGTGGGCCATATGTATCAAAATCTGCATTTGCGAATCTCAAAGAGCAATTTTTTGCGAATCGCTATTTGAGAATCGCAAAATGCTATGTATGTAGGATTTGCAATACATTTTGCGAATCCTACATATTCCTTAATTGTGAATCTCAAATTGCAATTCACAATTAAGGAATACCTCCCTATTCATTCCTGAATGGGAAGACATTCTCAATTTGCGATTAGCAATTAGTGAATCGCAAATTGAGAATGCAATTTCAAGGGTGCAAGGGTGTCAAAAGAACACCCTGTTGCACCCCTGAAATAAGCATGGGTGCACATGTGGCGCACATATATGCCCTACGGGCATGTATGTGTTTCACAAAGCACTTTGAAAAATGCAAATAAGTGCATTTTTCAAAGAAATCGCAAATTACCACCAACTTGAAGTTGGTGGTAATTTGCGATTCCTTAAAGCCCAATTGCACTTTTTTGGTGCTTCTTACATTGCATTTAAGGAATCGCAAAATTTGCGATTCCTTAAATGCAATAGCAAAATAAGGAATCACAAATTTTGTGATTCCTTATTTTGCACGCAGATTTGCCTCATACATACCACAAAGCAAAATTGTGATCGCAAACGCCAAAATTCGAATTTTGGCATTTGCGATCGCAATTTTGCTTGATACATATTGCCCTTAGTGCCATAAGATCTCCATTAAAATGTCCTAGTATTTCAAGAAGTTCTGTCTCTTACTGTCATACCCCTCACCTCTTTTAGTTCTTTTAATCACCTTTTTGGACTCCAAATCTAAATTCTGTATGTGTGGAAGCGGAGGTTAGCTTTCTAGCCTTTTATTATAGACCTATCACTGTTGTTTTTTACAGAAATGCTTTTTCTCTGAACTATTCAAATGACGTATATGGTGTACAATTTGTATGAACTGTACAGCGGTTCGTGGCTGATGCTGGGAGCTAGTACATTGTGGACGGAGCTTCACTAACTGTCCAAAAAATTGCAGGTTCTTAGGCATCCGTGAGGCCTCTCTTTTATTTGTAAGATTGCTACATTTTGGCGACTTTCAGAGTTTCTTGTGTGCAAATGAAGAAGCTGCAACATCAGCAAAGTTCGGTGTTTCGTCCAGAACAGATTGATTTGAGTTTTATTGCAAGGACCTTTTGCCATTTCCGACTCATTCATGGGCTCAAAAGGCTAGCTTGCGAATTGTTTGAATTTGCCCGGCAACCTTGGAGATACCAACTGTTTCAGGCCCAGCATTTCACTTTTTATGGCATATACTTATTGCTTCAAATGTTTTATTGTTTTTGGTGCTGTTTCTCACACTTCTCCTTGATTAGGTCCTGCACCAGCCTAAATTGTCCCTGCCATTATGATCGCTGGAGGAGCAGCATGAAGTGAAAGAGAACTTGGGGGCTATTTACATTACAAGCCCTTTGCACAATAACTCACGTCCCACAACATTCTTTATTTATCAAAAAAGGCCACTTTATTAAGACAGGGCATAGCATAACTTTTAAATAACACAACATTACAATTAGATCGTATGTCAATCCCCCAAAACAGCTTAACATAGCTTCAAAACATAACCCCCATTGGTTATCAAGCATCCTCAAAAGAACTGTACTCATGTTAAAGAAAACCCTCATCATTTTCCTTCTCTTTCCCCATGTTCTGAACTCTCTCCCTCCCCCCTTGAGGGATGGATAAGCCCGCTTGAGACTGTCCACCCCCGAAACATTTCCGCCTACCTAGACTACATGGAGAAACCTAAACCTGTTGTATAGTGGCGATTTCTAACTGTAGATTCAGCACAACTTAAGGCCTGTGAATGAAATGATAGTCAGGAAAAAACTATGAAGAACCAGGTTTTTAGAACCCAGCGGCGCCAGGGACACGCCCAAAGTCTTCGGGTTATCCTGTCTTGGCAAACAGAGACACGGAATACTTCTAGGTGGCGTCAGAGATCAAATTTATTAGCTGCAGCTAGTAGCAGTAATCCCAGCAACACAACACGGTGTACAACTCAAGAAACTGCTCAATTTTGTAGAGCAAGACTTTAGTATTTATACACAATATTCACATTACAAATGGACACCCACTGCAGCAAATTCGGACCAATAGAAAAACATTTCTATACATTATCACATTCCAAAAGGCTCACTCTACATTGTACCAACCCCACAAGTTAATTATTAGGATGTCCCAAATTCAATTACCAAAAGCCGGACAAACTCATAATTGAAAGCACAATGCATGTAACGAAGGAGCATAAAAAGGAGACAATGATAGATAACGAGCAAGATTAGGCATGTGTAGAAAAGCTAAAAGTTAACGATGTCCTGAACTTTGACTCGCAATCTCAGATAGCAATCAACCAAGGAAATTGGCCTCGCAAAGGGTCAGTTTCAGATAAAGAGGTCAGTTCCTCACAATGCACCTTAGAGTCAAGAAAAGGCTTAGTTAATAAGTACATGAACAATGAAGCCCATGCAACTTTGTTAGTTTGGTTACTTCCATGGGCCTACGTGATGGCAACACCAAAATGGAGGCACGAACAAAATGGAACCCATATTCGAGACAAAGTCTCTGAATACGTAATGAACTCGCTAGTTAACATGACAAATTCACTCCATAGCCGTACTTGCTAAATACGGTACAACATCACCAAAATCGTGACGGAACCATAACATAACAGGACAAGGCAGATTTTACAGAACCTCAGACCCTCCTTTTGCCATTACGTAGGCAATAACCTAAACTCACGTCAGTCTGAATCCAGGTCTATGTCTATTCTCATCAGGTCATCAAGGTGTTGCTGTAACATCATCTTATTAGCCTTCACTTCTCTCGGGACGGGTCTTCTCACACAGATTGTAGCACAAAGACTACAAATGGCGGGACCACACTGGATGCATAGGCAACACGAGAAAAGGATAGCTAACGCCATACCAAGGAACATCAGAACCTTCCATCCCCATTTGGACAGCAATTCCCATAACCATCCCATCAACGACCAATTACCTTCGTCTACATGTATAGATTCAGCAGACTTACGCAACTTCTGGATGGCTTGGTACACTGTCGGGGCATTATCTGGTATGAAAAGGCAGCAACTAGATCCGATCAATTTGCATACCCCACCTCTATCTGCAAGTATAATATCTAGAACAAAGCGGTTCTGTAATGTCATAAGGCGATCCGCTTGAAGGTCAGCTGTAATATTGCTAAGGGCACCTGCAGTCTCATTTATAGTGGCCTCAACCACTCTCGTAAGCTGACAAACATTCCTACTATTAACCTTTTAGAGTTAAAAGCAGTGGCCCTAGGTCTTCACCCATTTCTCCCAAGAACTCTGAACTCAGTGGTCAATACCAACAATACAATTACAGTGTTCTACCTGATCAAGGAAAGAGGAACAAGATCAAACTGGCTATCCAGGGAATCTCAAAGGATTTGGAAATGGATACTACAACACCAAAATACTTTGAAAATAGAACACGTTCCCGTAATAGACAATCAGTGGGCAAACTCTCTCAGCAGTACGGCAGAAGAGTGTCACAAATGGGAAAGGGGCCAGTACAAACTATTGCAGATCTTTCAAAGATGTGAAAGTCTAAACTTATATTGTGGACTCCCACCTCAACGATGGGGAAGATTCATGTATTTTATTCTGTGAAAGATATCAGTACTGGAGAATAACATTGTATTGGTAAGTAATTTGTTTTTTTAATCTGCATAACAGTTAGATACAAAACCAAAAGAATGGATTCCATATACTTGGTATAGAAGAGCTGAAAACAAGCCCTGGATAATTCCAAATATGATTAACCCCTTTGCTGCTAGGCTACCCCTCCCCATGCTAAGCCTGTTTTTTGTGGCTATTTGGGGTAGTTTGTGCTTAGGCCCCATAACATTTTGTCCAAATAAGGTATCCATGCCAAATTTGCATCCTTTTTTACCAACATCCTGACAATTCCAAAGGTACCCAAGGTTTGTGGATTCCCCTGGAGTAGCCCGAGAAATTAGCCAAAATACAGCAAAGTTTTGAGTTTTTTTGGGAAAAAAGGGCTGCAGAAGAAAGGGTCTGATTTTATTCCCTGCAGATGGTATCAACAAACAGTTACGGTGGTAAAATCACCATCTTCTCAGCTGTCAGGAACGGGCAGACTTTTGGCAGAAAACAAATTGTTTTACACAGTTTGGCATTTTACTGGGACATAGCCAGTCGCAAGAGGCCTGCAAACAGAGGCTGCAATCGGCGTAGAGGAGTTCACAGTGGGCAAGCCAAAGGTGGACTATGTCTCTGGAGGGCCGAGGGACCACGCTGGCATAGTTTGCCCACTTCAGCTCGGCCAAGGAAGTGTGGGTGCAGTGGTGCTTTGCGGTGTCGTGTTTTTGCGGTTCCGGTGTCTCACAGCCATCTTTGGGGTGCCTGCAGGAAGCAGGGAAGCAGCTCACGGGAGTCCTAGGTTCTTTATTGTAGGCAGGCAGGCCTTCCAGGCTTTGGATGCCCGACAGCTGCAGGATAACATTACTTTTGGAGCACTCTCTCGGGAACAGCAGACAGGCCGGAAGGCTGGCGCTGGGTCAGTTACTTCTTGC
Organism: Lissotriton vulgaris; assembly: GCF_964263255.1. Classification (NCBI taxonomy): domain Eukaryota; kingdom Metazoa; phylum Chordata; class Amphibia; order Caudata; family Salamandridae; genus Lissotriton; species Lissotriton vulgaris. The sequence continues at coordinate 1,992,998,972 of NC_141691.1, forward strand.
ACAGCCTGCAATTTTGCAGTTCTTCAGTGTCCTTCGTCTTCGTAGGTCAGCAGAGATCTGATTCTCTGGTGCCAGGGTCTCCCCCAAATAATGAGTTTAGGGGCATTAGGAAGTGTAGTGTAGTAGCCAAGCGGCTCCCTACCTCTGGGGACATCCTTATATGACCACTTACTGTGGGAAGTGGGCATAACCCTGTCCCAGAATTCCTAAGTTTGCCATCACCAAGATGGCTAACTTCTAGCCTGAGGGTGGACATGCCTATCTGACTAGCTAATTTTTACACCTGTCCAGATGCCAAAGGGCTCTGGACATAGGTACTTCGGCTTCCTCTCCTGTGAGAGAAAACAGTGTTGCATACAAAAAGGCGGTGGGTTATTTGAAGCTCCCCTTGGAATGCTAATCTGTAGGTCATCTTCTGTTTTCAAGACCACCACCCTCAGTTTCAGTCTGAAACCCCTGGCGACACACCTATCAGTAAGAGGAGCACCTTTACTCCTCTTAATCCATCCTTAACCTAGGTCTGACACTGGGGAGGTTCTCGATCTCCCCAGTGGACCCGATGATGAAGCATGTCACCACTAGGGTGAGTGAGGGTTTCCTGAAAAAATCATGAATTTTTTCTTGAAAGTTGGTCCAGTCTTTTGACCAACCACAGCTGGCCTCATATTTTTACGTGCTATCTCCACTATATTAACGCCATACTGACGGACACTCTTCCTTTGTTGATGTGTTTCCAAATATAACCTATGGCAATAACATTTGTTGCTTTGTTATTTCTTGTAAATACTCTCTGTCCACTGGGACTCTGATTCTGTTAGCGCTTGTTGCACAAATAAAAACTGCTTTTGTACCTTCTTTAGTCTGAAAAGCCCCTCCCTCTCCCCTGTTAAAGCCTATGCTTCCCTTATGCCCTACTCTGCCCCTGCTTCACTTCTTTATGTGCTTTCCCTCTTTTAACAGCCTCTTTTTCCCACTGTTCGTCCCCACTGCCCTGTCTGCTCCCTGCGTATTCCACTCATGGGCACCTTCTGATTACTTGAGTTGTGCTTATTAGCTCAATAGCTGTCTACTCTTTAGACTATAATCAAAGTGCATTTTTAGATCTATACGGTAAGTTGCATTTTTGGTGACAAACTGTGCTTAAGTTAATTGGAAAGGTTTGTGAATTTGTGCAGTTCTGTCCTCCATTAAATAACGTTTACTGCTGCTCGAATATGTTTATCTTCTCTCCCTCCATTTCTCTCTTCCTACCTACTCTTCTAGACACAGCTTCTGGATTAGAAAGCTGAACACACCCCTCCTCCAGATGCATTCATTTGATGGTTGCTGGGCAGCCACTTAGATGGACCTGCAGCTGCGCCTACCAGGCAGAGAGTAAGTAATGTGACCTCACCACCAGCCTTTGCAAGTCCTTCCCCCTGGGTCTCTCAAGCATGGGCGTCAAGGCTAAGGGTGAGTGCCAGCTCGGGTCTGCTCAGGCGGGAAGGGCCAATGGCCGGAGGTGCTGCCAGTTTCACAATCTACAGCCACTCTCCAGGAAACAGGGACAAAACACAGCCATGTACAGAAGTTCACAACAAACACACACATCTCTCTACCAACAAACAAGTTCGGTCCACTTTTCACTCACTCACCAAACACTATGCAGTCATCTAACACACTCCTATTTACCCTTTTATCCCAACATCCTCTAACGTATAAATAAACCACAATTATGTACTACAACACAACCAAATACACATTTTGTTTACTTAGCAATAACCTAAAAAAATGCACAGCTTCAATCTTGCAAACTCTCACCCTTTCCAAACAAAAGCCTTCCACCCCCCTCTTCCTACTCCGATGCGTTGCCCTTACCACCGTTCTTAACCCTTCTCCAAGCCCTATCATACCGCATTCTCACACAGCATTCCTCTTCTCACACAAAACCAATTAAAACACTCCTTCAACACTCCCCTCCACCAATAAGGCAAAATCATCCGCCTACAAACATCTCTCAGAACCCCTATTTACCCACTCTCACACTAAACAGAGACTCTACTCTCATCCTAATCCCACCCCCTTCTCTCTCAACATACACAATTTCCCAGCCCTTCGCACTCAAATCTTTTTTTTAAATAAATCTTTTTATCGCATAAATAAACATTTCATTTTTTTTAAACACATTTTTATTGGTTTATTGCACATTCAAAGAGAACATGAAATGTGTAGAGAAACAAGGGGTTTCGGTTACATGTCCCAGATCATCGCCGGTCGCACAGTATCAAGATTAGTTAAGGCACATTTATAGCAACAGGAGATGGTTCATATCAACTTGCGAACAGACTTATTAGCAATCCAAGAAAATCCTGGGCATTTATTCGTGATCGATGAAACAATGCACATCCCTTATGCTACCCACCCCTATAGTCCGGATTCCGCTCCTCCGGCAGTGCAGCGGACTTGCACGTCGTTACGCCAGGCGGTTGAGAGCATTATCCTGCTGTCATTCGGGTTTCAAAGTTATCCTGTTTTAAGGAGGCTCCTACAAAGAACTGATATAAGGCATCGACGGAGCATCTTATACTAATAACATCTAGTCGGAATAAAAATACAGCTCTACGACTTAAAAATTCTAAATATAATATACTTCAGTACCTGTGGATACTTTTTATCAAATCAATCGTTTGAAGCATTGTGGCTATTGATACAACAGGAAAACAACTGTTGTGGCCATTTATTTATTTTCGAGTGCCCAGAAACTGATTGCTTGCTTCCTGTATACAGTTTTTGTCAAATCTCCTTATAATAATATCACTATCATTTTGTGGCTCCTAAAGAAGGCGTTGTTGCGCCGAAACGCGCGTCGTGTCTCACTCGCCATAGTGTGGTCTCTTGTAGAAACCAGTGATATTATTCTGTATAGGTGTACTTTGTATAATATTTCAATAAATGTATGAAATATATGTTTTTTAATTTTTATGTTAATACCATACGGTGATGGTTATGCCATTTACATGTATGATTTTTACCTGTTTCTATTAAAATCATGATCAATTTTAATTTACTTTTTTATGTATGAATTTTTTGCTGTCATTTTATATTACTTGTTTGCCATACTGTTGACTGCCTAGGGTTTTTGTTCACACAGCCCATACGGATATGCTCTCCTCCATTCTTTTTCCTACTTTTAGAGTTTTAGTTATTTGGGGCGACAGGCACGCTGCTAGTGGGGTTAGGATGTAGCCATCTGCAGGGGTGCAGGGTGGGGGGTTGGAGTTTTTATTTTTATTTTGCCTTTATTTATTTCTATGGCCTTTTTCTTCCTTCTTTTTCTTCCTTTAGGATCAGTATAGCTTGCGAATCATCCTGATTTTTATTGTGTACTTGTACTTAGTGCTCATGCTTCTTACATTATCCTATTTTCGGGTGGACAGGCCCTGAGAACTGGCGCTTAGGTAGAATGTATATTCGTATTGTTGTTTACACCCGTTCATAGGCTTTGGCGCCAGCGTACCTAATTATAGCTGTTCCTATGTGCATATCCTGTCTCTTGACCTGTCCCCCGTATTCTTCTGTTTGATTGTATGGCACCTGATCCGTTTACTTAGATAACATAAAATGAAACCTCTGTCTCATCCTGTGACCTAGTTGTGCGTTCTAATACAAGTTCTATCCTGAATCGCTGCCGGACCTCAAGGTTGTCGGCTGATGAGCTGTGTTGTACCGTGATATAGTGGGTCTTAAATTTGTTTAGCGGCCGGCCCCAGCGGTTGTAGGCCCAAGCTTGTATTATTATTGAATGTTACAATAAAGGTTTTCAGCAAAACAAAAAAAAAACCTTCACTACAGGAGTTTTCCCAGAAGACTTTAAAAAGGCATACCTATGCCCATTCTCAAAGAAAACTAACCTGTACACTCAAGACCCTGAAAACTACATATATATAACAAACAGACCATTCACAGGCAAACTTATAAAATGGCCAGCCTTTGCCCAGATGTCACAATTCATTGACGACAATTCCATACTTTTTTGGTTTCCCTCCGGAAAAAGGCACTGAATTGGCACTAATCTCAATATGGGATGACCTTAAAAACACTGTAGACCAGAACAAGGTTGCTGACCTTCTTCTCTTTTTAATTTTGGCACAATTGACACAGTTGACCGTGACACAGCCAAAGACTCAAGGAAGCCAGAATAGAGGGTGCAGCTCTCGCTTGGGTCATGTCCTCCCTAATAATAAGCAACAAACAACAGCGGACCGCAATAGCTGCACCTCACAGCTATGTTCCTCTTGTAATTATCCGAAAGTGATGAGAGTTGGTGTGCACATGCAACTTCTGCACTTGCCGTTGTTAGGTGCAAACTGCAAAGCAGAATAGAAACTGTACAAGCGTGGAGAGGTGCACTCCCAAAATGTCTTTTCCAATAAGTAAGACTGACCAATTCCTTTATGTAAGACAATCCTTTATTTTAAACGTCATCAGACAACATGAGCTCCAGCCAACGCGTTTCGTCAATTAAGGAATGAACTTCTTCAGGGCTGAAAAATTACAATACACAAATAACATAAATATACACATACATAAAGATTGACACAATGTTACACAGTTATACAACTCAAAAAAAGGTTGAAAAACAAAAAATAAAAGTTTATAAAAAAGGACATACAAGACTACAGACAGGAACCACATAGCTGTGTACAATGTACCATGTGCCATCCTAATTAGGTGGGGTTTGTGGGGATGGCACTACCACCACTAACATAAGGAAGGCATATCTTATAATAGAGTAGATCCCGATCCTTCTGCGCTCACTGGTTTGGGTGCCCATAAGGCGTACAACACTGTAGACAGTCAGTTTATGATTTATGTGTTGAGATGCTAAGAACTGGATGGTACTTACTTAAAGTGGAGAGAGCTGCTTTATACAGAGAGTAAAGCCAGGGTGAAAGTAGGTAATAGACTCTCGGACAGTTGAAAATCATACAGTTGCTAATGGTCCCCTGTCCATTTAGAAAAGATTTTGTCAATGAATCGGAGCCATGTGGGAATCTTGTTACCTAGGGGATTGTTGTTGTACACGACCCCCACCGCAAGCTGGACTGTTGTGCTGGACTTTACAAGGTAACTTTTTCAGAGGGACTAACCTGGTCCTTGTATCTGGCCCTTGCTCTATTGCGGTCGGCCTGAACTTGCGACTTTTACCGAGCCTCGCATGACAAGATAACCGCCAGGGGCTCTTTGTGCTGTACTTACCATAAATATGTTAAATTGCATATCTCAGATTCTACTGATTGAAATTTTGTTGCTTTGGTGTCAAATAATTTATTAAAATGTATTCTATTTTTCTAAATTGGTGTGGGATTTTTCTTGTGTTGTGTTTTCACTTTATTACTGTTTGAGTGCTGCAAACATTCTTTACACATTGTCTCTAACTTAAGCCTTACTGCATTTGTGCCAAGCTACCAGAGGGTTAAGCACAGGTTAATTTAGTGACTTTGCGGGTTCAACCGTAAAAGGATTGTGGCTATTGCTTGAAAGGACTCACACCCCCTCAACCAACAACCCATTTTCTCACAAGTGGCTTGTGGATTTTGATGAACTAAGCATCACAATCCAGATGTTATTCCAAAAAAACTCAGACTAGGCGATAATTACTACTTACAAGAAATACTGAGCACCACAGTGTTCATAGGGCCAACTTATAATCATGCCCTTAGATGTTAGCAAGCACCTTGTATTAGAGCAGTTGTTTCTTTAGGTGTAAAATATGGATCAGAAAGATGACAGCTTCTAGAAACAAGCATTTGCAATGCCAATATGCCCGGTTTAGTTATAATTATTGTGTGTTGGTATGGTGGATGGTCATGTGGAGTGTTGCAGCAGAGAATCAATGGGTGGGTCCCTGGACGTTGGAGTGCGTGTATGACTGACCCAGTACATAGTAGTGAGTGCGTGCATGAACAGATGAATGAATGAGTGCACAGGTGGAAGCATCAAATCATCTAATCTTTAACTCATTCACTCACTTATCCACAATAGCACATACGTATAAACTCGCCAATCAAGAAAGACAGACTCTTTGGCTTTGCCAATGCTTGTAGTTAATCACACTTGACAGCAAATCACAAGTTACTGGTCAAGCCCATTGCTGGTGTGTTTATGAAAACTGAGTTAATATATATCGGGGGAAAAACTTCAACTTGTTATTTACAGCTCCAGATAATGTCAAGGAGATTCGTAATTATTGTCAAACAAGCACGAGCCTTCAGAACAAGGACCTGTGCCTGTCCAGAGAGGATGTTCCATCATCGGCCAGCAGGTGCCGCTCGCGAGCAATATGTGTAATCTCACAACATTTTTCTACGAAATTGATCTCTTACGTTTATCACTGTGGGACCTATCCCCACGTGCAAATAACTCATAATGTTAAATACAGATATAATCCAGTACAAAGGAATCGTTTTGAGTTCCTCGAAAGAAACCCTTTTTTATTTTATCATTTTCCCGTGGGTAACGTGAGTTGAATATATTTTTGCTCTAACTGGCTCGTAGATTGTGGCTACTTGCTTTTTATAGTCTTACGTTGTCCCCTTTCGAAGCATCATCGAAATGTATGGTTTTACCATTAAACGCATAAGAGAGAATAGCGGCAAGAATACACTTCAAGTTCAAGACACCTGTGGGTTCAGGTTTGAAAACTCAGCTTTCATTCGTCAGATGCTAATGCGATGATTATGACTGAGGTAAGTAAAAACGGCACCTTGTGCTACAGTACCTAAAAGCAATATAGCTTTTGGAGCGTAATAGCCATGATTTTTCCAGCCAGTGTTTTAAACGGGAAAAATGAAGTGAAGTGAGCTAGAGGGGTGGCGGGTGGGCGGGGCTAGGGGCGGGGGCTAAGGCAACACGTGAAGATACTTAATGGCTTCTATACCAGTTGCAGCATATACCAAAACACATGAGAAATGCGTTTATATAAACAAAACAGGTTAATTCGTTACACAAAATTAAAACGAAACTGCTTGTTTATTTATTTTCAGTTTTGTTTGGTCGGAAGACATTGGAAACCTTTGCAATTGAGAGATACATTAACAAGTGAAAAATAAGTCAGCAGTATGTGCATATCTAAGATCGATTGCAGGTACAGAATTACATTTATGAAAACAGCGTGGATGACGAGCTGAAGGAAAAAGTACAAGAGCTACAGGAACAACTGCAAACACTTATGCGTCTCATTTTATTAGTACTTAAGTGATAAGGAATAGGATATAAAATTAAATAGGACCATAGTACCGAAGAATAACAGATTAGATAACGAGAAATATGAAGATGTTTAAAGAGAGAAAATCATGTATGGACAAGAGAAGAACTGACTCAAGATAGGGTAGTAAATACGAAGCAATAAGGGAGATGTGAAAGGGATTGGGAGAAAAGCCTCCAGGTTGTAGTAATGAATAGGGGACTAACCTTGATAAAGAGTTTAAGAGAGAGGGTTTCATTGTTCTCGGTTTGAAAGGGAAAAAGCGAGTTCCAAATTCTTCTTCTATTTTCGGTGGAAGTTTCAGCTGTAGTGTACTTTTATTTTGCTCGATACTGCTGCGTCCAACAAAAAAAATTTGGGGCAATTTTACAAAAAACTGACACATCCGTAGAGATGCGTCAGCTTCCCAGCGCCAGCCTGCGATACCCCTGCGCCACCATGGATGCGCCGTATTTACAAGACGGCGCACCATGGCGTAAGGATTGACAGATGCGTCAGAAATTCTGCTGCATCTGTTGGCCCAAAAGTCATGCACTGCTGGAGTTGTGTTGCAAGCACAACGGAACTCCAGCAATACATGGTGAGGCCTATACTGCGTCACTCCTTATGCCTGCTTCAAGCAGGTGTAAGATTTTGACGGAGTGGTATCCTAGGAGAGGTGCAGTGAAATCTTGTAGATTTCACTGTGTCACTTCTACGAGGCTTTGCTGTGTCGGAACACCCACCCTGCATACATTACTCCTGGTATAATGTGATGCAGGGCTTTACAATGTGATGCATCTCCCTAGATGCATCACGTTGTAAATTGACTACATGGTTTGCGCTGTCGCTGCGTCACAAAAGTGATGCTACAGCGGCGCAAAAGTGACTCAATGGGCTTGTAAATCGGCCCCTTGTATTTATTTATTTATTTATTTATTTTTTAAACTTATAAGGCGCAAACAGCTACCCAAAAAGGGTTTCCCGGCGCCTAGAACACAGCACCGAAGATGGAATGAGTTCACTGAGGTCGTTCAAGATTATTGATCGAACAACCAGGTTTTTATTTCTTTTCTGAACCTGGAATAACTCCCCTCCTTGCGTATATGGTGCGGAAGTGCATTCCAAATGGATGGACCCTGGTGGGCAAAAGATCTCCCTCCCATCCTGGAAAGCTTGAATCTAGGCACACAGAAGTTTGCTGCTTATTGTGACAGTAGATTTCTTTTGGGAATGTAGGGATGAACTAATGCCAGAAGGTATTTAGGTGCAATGCCTGCTTTAATTTTGAACATATAGTTCAGAGTCTTGAATCTGATGCGGTTTTCCACCCTAAGCCAGTGTAGTTCACGCAAGTAGGGGGACACACAGGTGGCTTTTGGTATGTTACATAGGAGTCGGGCAGCTGAGTTTTGTACAAGCTGTAACCTCTTTATAACTGCTTTGTTTGCACCTAAGTACAGGATGTTCCTGTAGTCAAGCCGAGATGTAACAAGGGCATTGACTACTGTTTTCTGAGTGGAGATGGGCAGCATCCATAGGATCTTTCTGAGCCACTTCAGGATGGTGAAACAGAGGCCTACCACCTTGCTGACCTGTTGTTTCATGGACAGAGAGCTGTCCAAAATTACCCCCAAATTCCTTGCATGAGTGACTGGTGTTGGGAGATTTCCCATCTGGGAAGGCCAGTGTGAGGCTTTCCAGAGATCTCGCTGCTTACCCAGAAGGAGAATCTCCGTTTTGTCTCCATTTAATTTTAACTGGTTGGTAGTCATCCAGCTGAAGATGTTCAGGAGACCTTGTTTAAGGAGGGACGGAGATAGTGGACGAGATTCCGACAGCGAGAAGATAATCTGTGAATCATCTGCGTATGTCATAAGGGTAAGTCCAGATTTCTCCACTAGATCCGCCAGGGGTCTAAGATAAAGGTTGAAAAACAGCGGGCTGAGGATAGAGTCCTGCGGCACTCTGTGGGGGGAGTTGAAAGGTCCAGAGCACGCAGCGGATGTTGCAATTTGGAACGTCCGTTGGTCCTAGAAGGATCTAATCCATTTCAAGGCATCGCCACGGATCCCGTTTTTTTCTAACGTGGTGAGCAGCCTTTTGTGCGATACAGTGTCAAAGGCTGCGCTTAGGTCGAGAAGAATACCGTTTGACCGTCGTCGAGGAGTTTCCGAATGGTTTCGGTAACTCCCAGCAGAGCGGTTTCTGTGGAGAAGCCAGTTCAGAATCCTGACTGAGTCGGATGGAGGAGGGAATTTTCTTCCGAAAAGAGAGTTAGGGCAGAGTGCACGTGTCTTTCCAGACATTTGGAAAAAGCTGGGAGAACTGAGATGGGTCTGTAGTTAGCCAGTTTTTCAGGGTCTGCTGTTGGTTTTTTTAAAAGTCGGGTCACCATAGCATGCTTCCACAGAGTGGGTACTGTAGCGAGTACCAGGGACGAATTTAATGTGTCCACAATAATTTCAAGGGAGGGGGTGTCCAATAGTTTCATTATATTGATGGGAATAGGGTTGCACGGAGAGCCAGATTTGATGGTCTTAAGATTTCGGTGTCACTTCTACGAGGCTTTCCTGCGCGCGAACGCAGGTATAATGTGACGCAGGGCTTTACAACGTGACACATCTCCATGGATGCGTCACGTTGTAAATTGGCCGCATTATTTGCGCTGTCACTGCGTCACAAAAAGGACAAATCAGCGGCGCAAAAGTGACGCAAGGGGCTTGTAAATCTGCTTCCTTGTATATTTCACTGCGTCACTTCCACGAGGCTTTCCTGTGTGGGAACGCCCACCCTGCATACATTATACCTGAGGCAGGTATAATGTGATGCAGGCTTTACAATATGACGCATCTCCATAGATGCGCCAAGTTGTAAATTGGCTGCATTGTTTGTGCAGTCGCTGCATTACAAAAATGACGCAATGGCGGCGCAAAAGAGACACAAGGGGCTTGTAAATCTGCCCTTAGTGTTGTCAGGTAGAGAGGAGTAATGACTGTGTTTAAAACGCTTGTGCACGTGGTCTTGTAGATTTAGCTGCAACAGGAATCCCTGGAAGTAAGTTGGGGGTGTGTATGACAAGAATTATATATTCATATTGTTGTGCTTGTTTCGACAATGTAAAAATGACCTTGGTGGGTGCAAGCTACACTTTTTTTTAGGGAAGTTAATTAAAAGCTGCTTTAATCCAGACTTAACATTTTAACAGAATGAAGGATTGAACTAAGTTCTTGGCGTCTTGTTCTGGAGGGAAAAGTTAGATCATACGTCAGTCCCAAAGTAAACTACAAAATATTTTTAAACCTTTTTCTGGTGGCAATTTTTACAAATTATTCTGAGAATTGGGACTACGCATCAGATGTTAAAAAACTCTTCTTGACTTATTTAACTATTCAATGCTCCTTTTCAGTCCCCTATCACTTCTGTCAGAAGTTACACAATCCACAGGAAGCCTCACTTTGAGATTCTTACATTTCCAACGATTTTTGAACTATAACCTTGCAAATATCGTTTCTGCATATTCCTTTGAATGAAACACCCTAAAGATGGTAATTCTCTGCCGTTTTTGTATTTTGCTTACTTTTGGGTTGAAAATAGCATTGTTGATCAACACTGATTATACAGGGCAGTGAACAAACAGGCCCTGGATTGGGACATTTGAAAATTATGGGGCAGATTTACAATTACTGGCGCATCCCTGCATATCGGCAGGGATGCGCCAGTAATTGTGCGCTGCAGCTCCGCCACCCTTGATGTGCCGCATTTACAATGCGGCGCACAAGGGGGCAAAAATGGCACAGATGCGTCACGCATCTGTGCCAAAAGTGGTGCATTGCTGGAGTTGCGTCGCAAGCGCGACGCAGCTCCAGCATTGATCAGGGGGGCCAAATGTGCACAATGCTGCGTCAATTCTTACGCCTGATTCAAGCAGGCGCAGGGTTTTGACGCAGCATGGGCCCAAAAGTGACTGAGTGAAATCTTGTAGATTTCACTCAGCCACTTTTGGGAGGCGTTCCTGCGCTGGAACGCCTCCCCCTGCGAAGGTACGCCTCTTCTGGCGCAGGGCTTTACAACGTGACGCATCTGGGAGATGCGCCACGTTATAAATACCCCGCACCATGGCGCATCTTTTGTGCTGCCGCTGCGTTACAAAAGTGACGCAACGGCGGCGTAAAAGTGGCGCAAGGGGCTTGTAAATCTGCCCCCACGTTTCGGAAACACATTAGTGCATCAGCACATTTTCTTGGGAACAAAATCCAGGTTACAAATCAATGGAAATGAAACTCTTAAGAGAATCTACCAATTTACAACAATTTCCTTATCTTTTTTTTGGCATGCTCTTTCTCCGTGTGTGCTTGCTGCAGCTGCTTTCTGCAGAATAATTTGTGCTTTTCAACTCGTGGGGTGCCTGAGCCACTGGCTAATTTTTATGATTTTCTACAATACCTAAACAATTCAAATTAAATTTGCTTATTTTATCCATGCTTGAAAGGCCCTCCCCTGGCCTGCCCTGACCCGTTATGCTAACGGTTCAGTATTTATTATCAGATGTTTCAGCCAGACTCAATTGCAGTAGGTTAACAACTGATTCTCTTCTCTGCCAGTCTGTAGCTCTCCCAGTGATTTAACCTTGGGCACAGTCTGCTCGCCTCAGGAAGAAGTTTGCCGTCTCTTATATACATGGATGGTCCACTTCCTTCATCAACATCCGGTGATTTTGTTTATGCATCGGTAAAGGAATAAGTACAGCAAACCCTTCGAACCTCAAAAAGGACTAACAAAAGCAGCACATGACTAGGGAGTTCCCATTATTGCTGGTGTCTGACTCTCTAATGCTTCCAAGTGACACCCAGTGGCGCCCAGTGGCGCAGCAGGGGACGGGGGGGGTGGGCGGCGGGGGGCACAGGCTGCGGTTGCTCCGGGCGCAAAATTCTTAGGGGCCTTAGAATTTCAAAAGAAAAACAAATTGTACTACAAATATTTTTCTTTTCAAATTTTGCTCCAGGGAGTGCTAACGGTCCACGGGTTAGGGGTGCAATACTTGCCTTACCCCGGGTGCTGGCAACCCAAGCTACGCCGCTGGTGACACAACCTGCACCCCTGTGAAAGAGTCACGAGAGTGACTTTCATCCACCCCCACCAGTTTTCCATCATTTGCCTGTAGCCGCGGTCCACCATGGGACCGGGGCTCAAGAGGACCCAGTGTCCTTCTCACCTGGAGGCCGCTGCACAGTGCATGATGTTCATGTAGTGGGTCACCACTGGTTGGTTTGTTCTCTCCCACCCCTCAGTGGCCCAAGATCTCTTTTCAATCTTCTCTCCTTACTTCTCCTGCTTCACCCCTCCAACCGACACTCTCCCCCTGAGGCCCTTGCTTTTCCTGTGTTCTTGAATCCAAGTGATGCGGAAATTGTCAGGGGTAGCAGCAAGCGCTATATAAGTGCAATTACAATACAATACAATATACATTTGACACTACAAATGGACATGGATCGCAAACCTTCCCGTCTCCTGGTGAGTTCTGTTGTTGCTCCCCTCATTTTGCCGGGGTCCACCTGTTGCTCGTGTACAGTCCGTAGTGTGAGGCCTTTTCATGTGTCCCTGAGCTTACATCAGCCATTTGTCAAAGGTGCAAACTGAGGGCTATATTAATAAAGGTCTGTAAGTGCACAAAGTGCTCTTAGCTATAATGAATGAAAGCAATCTACCTGGTTCGTACTTTTGAACTGACCCATGTTCCACAAGGGTCACCCCCATCCTTCTCCATAGTCCCCACACCGCCATTCGCTCCCGCCCGCTTGTACAATACACAATTACAATTCCCACCCAAAAGAAACTCAGGAGACATATTTGTGGGAAAGAACTGCTGCAGGTTTATTTCATACAACACAGGTATGACGTTTATGGTGGGTCATCTTACGGGCGATCCAAAGCAGGCAGCCCCTCGCCTGTCCCGCATGCCTAAGGAGCCATCTAGCACGGCGAGTCAATGCTCTGACGGTGCAGCACATTACCATCTTCGTTATACTCCCGCCCCCCCTGTCAGGGCGGAGCGGTGTGGTACACCCCCGATCGGTTCAGGCCCCCGACCGCCCGAAGGACTAACGGGGCGCCGTCGCGGTTTCCCGGAACCTCCTTCGGCTCCTGGTCCTTGGCTCAGGCACCCTTACTGTGCCCGGCAGAGGTACCCTTACTGTACCCTTCTGCCGCAGAGGTACCCTTACTGTACCCGTCTGCTTCCAGATCGCCCTGTACTCCGCCACAGCTCTGGAGGAGGCCCCCGTCGATGACAGAGCCTCCCCACCCATTATGCTACTTGCAACCTGCCGCTGTCAGAGCCTCGTGTACGTCTAGGAGGAAAACATCCATACCCAACCCGGACAAGTGCACCCCATCTTCCTCGTAATACCCTTCGGTTCTGTCTTGTATGAGTGCATGCCTAATGAACCACAGGCCCCTCTTTTCCATAAACTTTTGCATGGACCTGTTGACCCTCCTGCGGGACTGCTCTATCGCAACCGGTGATCTAGAACCCCTCCAAACTTTGCGAGGGACAATTTCTGACCAAAATAGCTCAGTGGCTCCCAGCTTGTTGGTTACTGCTGACAAATCCCTCTGCATGGCCTGAATCGGGGCCCTTCTCCCCAGCGTGACCAAATCGTTCCCTCCCAGGTGGATAATGAGGATATTGGGAGGACCACCCCTTCCAACCAGGCATTGTTCTAGCTTGTACTTCAGGTGACCCCATTTCATTCCAGGAACACCCAACCACACGATTTGGGTCCGCGTGAAAGCCAAGTTCCATTTCTTGGATGTTGCCCACTGTTCCAACCTGGGAACATAAGAATGGCCCATCACCCACATGCAACAGTCAGCTGGAAAGAAGACAAGAGAGTGTTCAAACAACAAAAAGGGGGGGACTAGACACCGTTATGTTAACACACTTTGTTTATTCGTGCACACTGCACACAGTTCACTGAAAGACGTGATTGACATATATATACAGAGACTCGTTCACCGATTGTCACGGCTGCTGAGGTATAAGTAGCAGGAGCCCTCCCAGGTAAGCCCTCCCCCTTGCCGGTGAGAGGTGGACGCGGGGAGGGGCGCCCCATGGGTTGCTGGAGCTAGCCGGGTGGGACTAAAGCGCTGCCCCGCCCATTGTTCCCCTGCGGGTCACGCGGTCAGAGGCATAGACGTAAGATGCCGCTGGAGTAAGGTACCTTGGCATATGTTTCCGCTTCGATGAGCAGCCGCTTCACTTACATATGGGGAATTCTCATTTTCCTGTCCCTGCCTAGCCCGCAAGCTTGCTTGTCTGTTTTGGGCATATGATGCCCTTCCAGGGCCTTATATTTTCAGCCAGTATATTGAGCCAGCAATTGGCCTGGTTACATTGTATGGTTTTCACTTTCTGCACATCGTCTTGAAAGCAGATGGTAACAGAATTAAGTGCCTGATATCCATGAACGGACAAATCACGGGTGCAAATTGCACACAGATGTTCTGTGAGTTGCTTGTCACACTGAGACGCTGACTATGCATTAATAGGTCATGTTGCAAAATATCCAGTCACAGAGGGTCACAGAAGAGCTTGACTAAGGAATATTATTTGGTGGGCCACTACTTGCGTTCGGCTCCAAACACAGGGATAGTGGCCAGCAAGGGACATCACATCTCCATCCCCGTGCTTGCATTCCCAAAGGGGACATTGTTCTGTAAGCAGCATGTGTGCCATAAGGGGCAGCTGCCGCATTTGAAAAAAGAAATGTTACCCATATGAGATGCATCATGTGTAGCAGATTGTGGTCCCTTTGGACCAGTTGCGTCATACCCCACCACATGACACTATTCCCAAATAGCAGGCTGTCCAACGTCACATTTCAATGATCACCCCAACTTGGAAGTCAGTTTTGAACACCATTGAGGTTGCATATATGTAATTGTAATCGCAAAGAGGGGGGGGGGGGTAGGGGAATTCCCCTTTCAAGCCCTCTCATCTTTGTGTTTTGGAGCGAGTCATAAAAGGTATTTTGCAAGCGATAAAAACGTTTCCAACTTATAAAGTACCTTAAGTGTGGCAATCAGGCGCCCCCCTTCCACCCACCAGCATCAGGGGCTGGATTTCTACCTCCATGGTGCAAAGACTCAGTGCACCAATATGAATTAGAAATCCAGTTGAACTGTGACCTGTACACCACCCATTGAGCAGTAATGTGCAGGAAGTGTTGTCTGAGCTTGATTATACCTCAACCGCGGATCATCTTAATCAACTTTGAAAAGACTACAACGGATTCAGGACTCTGCTGCCAGACTACTCCTACATGTAAAGCCACACGCCCAAGTCTCTACTTCCTTCAGGGCCCAACATTGCTTACTCGTTGTCAGACAAGTAATGCATGGAACTCGACCACTTTTCATCAGGAATAAAATCACTAAATACATTCATCACATGAACCTCTGCTCCAGAATGGCACTTTGCCTCAAAATCCCACCATACAAGAAATAAAAACTTAGGTAGTACATCTTTCTCTGTTCAAACTGCCAAACTATGGAATTTGTTACCCCCAAACATAAGATCCACAGATAACTATCTTATCTTCAGAAGACAACTCAAGAGTCGGCTCTTTCCTACATAACCACCATACCCAAACACAAATGTACAGCATATCCGTGTGTATAAAAACATTTAGGGGCTCATTATGATCGCGGACGGACTTGAGTCCATCCGCGACCATCGAGGAGGAGGGAACCTCCGCATGGCCTGCGGAGTTCCCTCCTGTCCAATTAGGATGTGACTGCCACCCTGGCGGTCACATTTTCTATTTTTAACATTGCGGCGGGTGCGACTTCAAGCTGCACCCGTCGCAATGTTAAAAATGCATACATTGCATTTGTATGCAGAAAGCGGCAGGCACCGCACGGTGCCTGACGATTACTGCATACAAAGGCAGGGGGGTACCATAGTTCTCCAGTACTAGGGGTGTCTTTCATAGATTCACATGCTTGAATATTCCCCGTCGTCGAAGTGGGAGTCCCACGGTACATAAATAGCAGTAATAAATATGCATGTATACATGAGAAATATCATAAATAAAAAATACATACATATTGCGTAATAGAAATGTAAGCTTGAAAAAGTACCATAGAACAGAATAGGCCCATAGAAAAGCCCAAGGGAGAATTCACTTTAGTAACTTATAGGAGTCATTATGTGTTGGTCCACATTCCAGCCAATCAGGCTGTAGCCTCCTCTAGAACCTTCTCCTCAGAAGCCCAAGTCCTCAGATTTTCTACCGCACGTCGTGTGAAGGGAGTCTCCCTGAGCTCTGCTCAGTTTTTTCCAGTTTCTTCCTATTTTTTCTTCAAAAATGTCTTCTTCAGGGAAAACTTTGTTCAAGGCTTGTCCATCCTGTGGAAAACTGCGCCTTTTTCATGAGGATCCACACAGTAAGTGTATTTACTGTCTTTATCCGGACCATGTTGCCTCTACCTGCAGACTCTGTCGCAAATTTCCTCCTAAGACTTTGAGGGACAGAGAGGCTTGTCTCCTTCTGTGGCTACAGAAGTTGAAATCATCTGATAATGTGATTTCCGATGTAGGGAGTATGTCTTCTGGTTTTTCTAAAACCTCTCAGAAGCGTGGGTCTGAGACTGAAGTTCCCTCTCCTTTTCTTAAGAAGAGCAAGAAGTTGGGATCTTTCAAGGATGTCTCCTCACAAGACTTGCTTCAGGGCCCGCCTACGGGACCTGGCTCTCTGGCGTCTCGACCCAAGACCATGCCCTCCGTATCTAAAACGGGCATTGGCTCGTCGACGGGCTCGTCGACGCATCCGTCGACGTCTTCAGCGTCTACGAAGTCCGTTTTGGCAATTTCGACGTCGACGACTACTTCCTCCATGTCGACCAGCTCTGCCACGACAACGATCATCTCGTCGACGAGCAGCCAAGAGGTGAGACCCATCTCGTCCATTATTATGATCTCGTCGATCAAACCGTCGACGAAGAAATCGTCGTCGACGCATCCACCGTCGACGGCTCCTCCGTCGACGAAGACCAAGGCATCGTCGTCGACGACCGGATCGTCCTCGTCGACGACAATAACATCGACGCCGACGATGAACCCCCCGTCGACGGCTGCTCCGCCGACGACCTCCTTGTCGACGGCAAAGACTGCAACTTCGTCGACGGCCTCGTCGACGGCCTCGTCGACGACCTCGTCGACGACCAAAAAATCATCGTCTACCAAGCCTAAAGTTCTTACGCCGGATTCAGCGGCGCCAACCAAACAACATCTAGAGGGAGCTAAAGCTGTACAACTGTCGTCGACGGGCTCGTTGACGACACAACAACCTCTACAATCTACTACCACCTTCAAAGTGGTTTCTACTTCGTCTCTCAAGACTGTACCACTTATACAGTTAAGTCCTATTAGGAGTGGATCTCAACCTCCAGAAAAATTGTTTCAATCTGGAGCAGAGGAATCTGGTAATGATTCTGAAGTGGATCACAATTATCAACCAGCAACCAGTCCATCGGAATTACACATTAAGTGTCAGGACTACAGTGACGAGGATGAGGATGCGGATAATACCGTCGAAGATGGGAATGTCCTTTTTCCAATAGATAACTCGCAACAACCAAATTACGAACACTTTACACAGATTCCTCTGTCTATGGTGAAAAACCTGCAACATATGCTGGATGACTACAATCGTAGGTTTCCACCATCGCTGCCTCCTTCCCCAGCACCTCAAGTGCAGCCACCTCAGCCTCCAGCTCCACACCCTCCGTCTCCAGTGCCTCGACCACAGTCTCCAGCACCTAGGCTTCAAGCTCAGGCGACTGTTGCACCAACGTCTCCTTTGGGTGCTGCTCATGATACAGATAATGAGACTCAAACTCCTCATAACACTGGAGATAATGACACTGATGATGAGGAAATGCAGGAATGGGACAATTATAGGGCACAGACGCCCTCTACTCCACCAACATCTCCAAGAACTTCGCCACCAGTGGATATCGCGAGTTTCCATAACCTTATGGTTCGTGCAGCGAAGAGGTTCCACTTAACGTTGGAAACACAACAAACGGAATGTTTTTGTATGATTTTAAGGACTTACCGCAACGCCAAACTCATACCATTCCTATCATTGACCACATATGGGATGAGGGTCTAAAGTTGATGGAACGTCCTAATTCCATCCCAGCCGTTCTACCTAGACTAGACAAAAAATATAAAGCTCTGCCTACTTCTCCGGCCTGCTTAGTTTCACAACCTAAGGCAGACTCAGTTCTCACTCAGGCGGCACAAAAAAGGTCTCGAAATCCAGCCATACCCCTGACATCCCCGCCGGATCAGGATGGCCGTAAATTGGACTCAATTGGAAAGAAATTTACCACAATGGCAGCGACAACGGTAAGAGCTTCCAACGCTTTAGCCATACTGGGTCGATACGACCGTCAAATGTGGTCCGAGATCGCTGGTCTACTCCCTCAAATGCCCGACTCCATCCGGGATGAAGCGCAGGCCATCATTCTCGAGGGAGAAAAGATTTCAACGGAAATAATCGACTGTGCCGTCGATATAGCCTCTACTGGTTTCCGACAACTGGCGGGTGCTGCAGTTTTGCGACGCCAAGGCTGGCTGAAGTCAACAACCTTCCGTCCGGAAGTTCAATCCAGAGTGCTAGATTTGCCCTACGATGGCGAATCTCTGTTCGGTAAGCACGTTGATGATGCTTTGGAACTTATAAAAAAGGACACGGATACAGCGAAGTCCTTAACAACTCTTCAATATAGAAAGAGGCCATTTCGTGGGGCACGAGGTAGAGGAGGAGGAGGAACCTCTACTTTTCGAGGCACAGGCCAATATCGAGGATACTCTTACGACAACAGACAAAGAGGATCCTATCAGTCCCAAAATCGTTCATCCACCTCCAGACCTTACCAGCGGAAGTCCAACTACAGAGGTGGTGCGAACACCAGCAAAAAACAGTGTGAGGACTGTGCATCTTGGAGGTCGAATCTCGAAATTCTTCTCCAATTGGTCGAACATTACCAACGACCAATGGGTCTTGGACGTTGTTTCAAAAGGACACATCCTGGAATTTATGAAATTTCCACCCGCTCGCCCGCCTTCGGGCCCACCTTCTCCCCATTTCAAGGAACTGTTGGCCCAGGTGCAGCTTCTGATCAGAAAAGGAGCCATAGAAATGGTACCGCAATGTCAACGCGGCATGGGGTTTTACTCCCGTTTCTTTCTAGTAAAGAAAAAATCAGGAGAGTGGCGCCCCATCTTAAATCTGAGGGCTCTGAACAAGTTCATCGCATCAAAGACTTTTCAGATGCTTACCCTGCTTCAAATCTTGAATTTCCTCATTCCAGGAGAGTTCTTTTCGACTATAGACCTTCAAGATGCATATTTCCATGTGCCTATTCACCCCAGGCACAGGAAATACCTTCGTTTTACAGTCGGCCAATTTCATTATCAATTCAAGGTCCTTCCATTCGGCCCTCGATCGGCACCGAGAGTGTTTACAAAGATTCTAGCCCCGGTGGCTGCCTACCTGCGCTTACAGAACATCCAGTTTTATCCGTATCTGGACGACTGCCTGATAAAAGCCAAAACTTTCCAACTGACACAAGAGCACACACAAGTCTGCATATCCCTGTTCGAAACGTTAGGTTTCTCCATCAATTGCCTAAAGTCACACTTTCACCCTTCTCAACAACGAGATTTTCTAGGAGCCTCGCTCGATTCTCGACTAGGGCAAGTGTTCGTTTCACAGGAACGTCAGAGCCGAATGTTACAGAAAGTTCAGTTCCTGCAATCAAGGCAGTACGTTTCTGTCCGGATGTACAAATCATTCCTCGGCATGGCTTCCTCGTGCATTCAACTGATTCCCAACTGCAGACTGCACATGAGAGTCCTTCAAGAAGAACTAGACAACCAGTGGAAGCAGGTATCAGGGTCGTTCGAAGACAAAATCCATCTAACGCCCGCTTACAAAGAGCTTTGGAGTGGTGGGCTCATCCTCCAAACCTAGCAACAGGTCGCTCATTCAAGGACGAACAACCAACACTGACATTGACGACAGACGCCTCCCTAGAGGGTTGGGGGGCTCATCTCGACGGGATGTCCGTGAGAGGCAAGTGGACGGTGTCTCAGCGCACGTGGCACATAAATCGCTTAGAACTTCTGGCGATTTTCTTGGCCTTGAAGTCCTTTCAAAGAGTAGTGCAGGGACAGACATTGCTGGTGAAGACAGACAATACCACCAGCATGCACTACATCAACAAACAGGGCGGCACAAGATCTCTCGTGTTATCACAACTGGCACAGGAGATATGGGACTGGGCTCTCCAACATCAAATACATCTTCAAGCTGTCCATGTCCCAGGTGTGGCCAATGTGCTGGCGGACTCGCTCAGCAGAGCCCTCTCGGACAACCACGAATGGGAACTCAATCAACCAACGTTGGATTACATCTTCCGACAGTGGGGCCGACCACAATTGGATCTCTTTGCAACTGCTCTCAACAGAAAATGTCAAGGGTTTGCGAGCCGGCATCCACACAAGGAGTCGAGTGGGAATGCCTTTTCAATAGACTGGTCGAACGCCTTCAGTTATGCATTCCCTCGACTGCCGCTCAGTCCTCGTCTGTTACACAGAATGAGATTCCAACCATGTCGGATAATCCTAATCGCACCCAAATGGCCGAGACGTCCTTGGTTCTCAGATCTCCTTCTGTTCTCTCTGACACAACCGATACAGTTGCATCCTCTGCCACATCTTCTCACAATGCATCAAGGTCAAATATGCCATCCGGATCCAGCATACCTTCAACTTCATGCCTGGAACCTGAGTACAATGAATTTGCACACATGAATATCGACAATGATTGTAGGAGAGTGCTAGCAAATGCTCGAGCACAATCTACTGTCAAAACTTACCAATTGAAGTGGAAGCGTTTCTGCGCTTGGTGCTCCACTAGATCACTAAATCCCATGTGTGCTCAGCCAGAACAAATCTTGCCATTCTTTTTGTCGCTAGCAAAATCAGGACTATCACACTCCACTCTTAATGTTTTTCTAGCTGCTATCTCTCGTTTCCGTCATGATGGCGTGACATCTTTGTACTCCTCCAGGATCATAAAACAGTTCTTCAAGGGCCTTTTTCGGATGTTCCCTCCAATCCGTCAGCCCCCACCTTCATGGCGACTCAACCTGGTTTTGTCTCAGCTGCTTTTGCCTCCATTCGAGCCCATCCATTCTTCCAATCTGAAATTCCTCACTTGGAAAGTGGCTCTGTTGCTTGCTCTGACCTCTTCCAGACACGTCAGCGACATTCAAGCCTTTACTATACAGCCACCGTTTTTACAATTCTCCAACGAAGCTGTTACCTTGAGAACAAATCCCAGTTTTATTCCTAAGGTTCCCAGTGACTTCCATCTCAATGAACCTATTGTTCTTAAGACTTTCTTCCCTGCACCTCAATCTGCAGCGGAGCGCTCCTTGCACACTCTGGATGTGAAACGCTGCCTTAAATTTTACATTCAACGCACAGCTGCCTTTAGAAAGACTGATCAATTGTTTGTGGCATATGGCCCAGTGTGCAAAGGTCAATCCGTAACTAAACAGACTATCACCAGATGGATATCGTCTGCCATATCCTATTGTCATCAACGGGCTGGCAAGCCCCTTCCTGCTCCGGTTCGAGCTCATTCCACGAGAGCTGTATCGACTTCTGCTGCCCTCTTTGCGGGGGTACCTCTAAGACAAATCTGCAGAGCTGCTACTTGGTCAAGCAGCCATACTTTTACGAAGCACTACTGCCTGCAATCAACAGATGCCGCGGATGCGGCAGCAGGTCAAGCGGTGCTGCGGAATCATTTCCGATAAAGGTGAGCCTCTGTTGCTACCCGCCTCCAGTCATAAAGGTATTGTCATGTTTTGGTTTTTTTTATTGCTTATTAAGTGATATGTTATGCCTGAACTTAATTTGTATCTTCCTTTATGACTAATGTACGGTTTACTGCTTTCTATTCTTATTCAAGCATGTGAATCTATGAAAGACACCCCTAATACTGGAGAAGAACATAAGTTACTTACCTGTAAACTGTGGTTCTCCAGTATTGGTGTCTTTCATAGATTCACATGCGACCCTCCCATCCTCCCCTCAGAGGCTCTCTTCTCCTCAAGCATTTATACTTACTTGTGCTACGAAAATCTGAGGACTTGGGCTTCTGAGGAGAAGGTTCTAGAGGAGGCTACAGCCTGATTGGCTGGAATGTGGACCAACACATAATGACTCCTATAAGTTACTAAAGTGAATTCTCCCTTGGCTTTTCTATGGGCCTATTCTGTTCTATGGTACTTTTTCAAGCTTACATTTCTATTACGCAATATGTATGTATTTTTTATTTATGATATTTCTCATGTATACATGCATATTTATTACTGCTATTTATGTACCGTGGGACTCCCACTTCGACGACGGGGAATATTCAAGCATGTGAATCTATGAAAGACACCAATACTGGAGAACCACAGTTTACAGGTAAGTAACTTATGTTCGTACCCCCCATGTGTACCCCCACCCCCTCTTCACCTAGGGGGCCCGCAACGGGCCCCCGCAGTGAAGCTCCTTATGCTTTTCCATGGCGGAAAACCCGCCGTGGAAAAGCATTTCTTTTTGGGCATCCTAATATGGCTGGCGGTGTCTGAGAGACACCGCCACCATAGTAGGGCTTTTCCGCCGCGGTTGTAAGCCAACCGCAGCAGAAAAGCTGCGGACAGAAACCATGACCCACCAGCCATCCTAATGTGGCGGTGGGTCTTTGGTGGGTCCGCTGCGGTTTTTCCGCATCCTCCGGGCCGGCGGTGGCTTCCGCCGGCCCGGAGGATGCGGAAAAACCGCAATCCTAATCTGCCCCATAATCTGATTATGTGTATGTATGTAGATAAGTGCATTTCTTTGTATAAATATGAATACTAATATGTACTTATGTATCTATATATTTATTACTTTACTCTTACTGTACAAAAGAAATAACATGTTGACTCTCTCCAATGCACTACTACCCTACATTTCACCCTATACCTCTCACAATATGTCCTCCACCTCCACTCTCTGACTCTTCCCAAACTTCATTCTACCACTATGATCTTCAAAATAATACTTTCTAGACTCTTCCCTCATCTATCCCTCCTTGGATCACCCCAAACCTAATTTTAATACTATGATCTCCCAAACAACCCTTCGCAATTCTTCTCTCACCTATCCCTCCTTTGACTCTTCCCAAAACTAATTTTACTACAATGATCCCCAATCAATTTCTAGAGATTTTTTTCTCCTCCTTCTCTCCTTATACTCATCCTGAACCTCATCTTACGACTATGATCTCTCAATAAACACCTTCCACACAATTTCCTTTTCTATTCCCCCATTATCCTTTTCAATTCAACTAACAGACTCACATGTCCACTGCTCAAATTAACTAATTTTTCAATATACTAATCCACCACTAATTCTGTTTGTATTCCAGAGTAGCGTGCTACTCTCCGATTAGCGCTTTAACACCTCGTATGGGGTAGTAAACGCTATATAATTGGAATTTGCTGTTGTTTGGCACAAAACTATATATTCTCGAGTGTGCACACAGCAAGAAAGAAACAAGGAGACATGCAAACAAAGCATTCCACAAATTAGCTTTAAAATACCTCCGGGAGTGTCCCGATTCTCTTCCTCTTTCTCTCGCTTTTTACTCTCACAAAAACACGCACACTCAAGCAGGCAAACACACAAACATATACAGACACCCACACAAAAGACTCAGGTGAGTTTAAAGCCATTTTAAACGCCTTACCTCTCGTGGCTTTCTTAATTGCTGCTGTCAGCGGGCTGCCTTGATTTCTGTGTGTGCACAACTGCACATTGACAGCACAGGGCCAGAATGAAACCTGCTCCGTCAAACACAGTTGAATGGTGAACACCAGACAATATACAAATGATCCCACACTAAATAGTTCAGCTGGGGCTCAGCTCAGGGCTACAGAATGTTTTGGCTGTCGTAGACAGGTTTCACTCTGACAGTCTAGTGCTCACCAGCACCAGCTGCCAATGAGCATACCTTCCATGAGTACTGCTACTCTCCTTGGCAGTAGAGAAGTGCTGGTACACAGAGTGATAAAAACAAGAAGTGCAGGTATGCCGTACCTGTGAGTTTTGGCCCATTTAAAGCAATGATTCTAGACAAATTAATGATTCCTGAGGATTTCTGCGTAAGGTTTTGAGTATACAGGAGACTTGGCGCTCAAAGCAAGTAGCGGTGGGAATGGGAAAAGAAGACAGTGTGGGAACGGTGCTACTAGGTCAGGGGACAACCAAAACCCCTTGAAAAAAGGTGGGCAACAGCCAGCCCCGTATTGATTAAGAACAAAGTCCTGTGCACACATATGGGTCAAACAATTCAGATAAGCCACTGTGTTTCTGCAGTTAACTAAGCAAACAAAAGACAAAGAGCAAGGCTGACACCAGGTAGTAGGACAGACAATACCACCAGCATGCACTACATCAACAAACAGGGCGGCACAAGATCTCTCATGTTATCACAACTGGCACAGGAGATATGGGACTGGGCTCTCCAACATCAAATACATCTTCAAGCTGTCCATGTCCCAGGTGTGGCCAATGTGCTGGCGGACTCGCTCAGCAGAGCCCCCTCGGACAACCACGAATGGGAACTCAACCAACCAACGTTGGATTACATCTTCCGACAGTGGGGCCGACCACAATTGGATCTCTTTGCAACTGCTCTCAACAGAAAATGTCAAGGGTTTGCGAGCCGGCATCCACACAAGGAGTCGAGCGGGAATGCCTTTTCAATAGACTGGTCGAACGCCTTCAGTTATGCATTCCCTCCACTGCCGCTCATTCCTCGTCTGTTACCCAGAATGAGATTCCAACCATGTCGGATAATCCTAATCGCACCCAAATGGCCGAGACGTCCTTGGTTCTCAGATCTCCTTCTGTTCTCTCTGACACAACCGATACAGTTGCATCCTCTGCCACATCTTCTCACAATGCATCAAGGTCAAATATGCCATCCGGATCCAGCATACCTTCAACTTCATGCCTGGAACCTGAGTACAATGAATTTGCACACATGAATATCGACAATGATTGTAGGAGAGTGCTAGCAAATGCTCGAGCACAATCTACTGTCAAAACTTACCAATTGAAGTGGAAGCGTTTCTGCGCTTGGTGCTCCACTAGATCACTAAATCCCATGTGTGCTCAGCCAGAACAAATCTTGCCATTCTTTTTGTCGCTAGCAAAATCAGGACTATCACACTCCACTCTTAATGTTTTTCTAGCTGCTATCTCTCGTTTCCGTCATGATGGCGTGACATCTTTGTACTCCTCCAGGATCATAAAACAGTTCTTCAAGGGCCTTTTTCGGATGTTCCCTCCAATCCGTCAGCCCCCACCTTCATGGCGACTCAACCTGGTTTTGTCTCAGCTGCTTTTGCCTCCATTCGAGCCCATCCATTCTTCCAATCTGAAATTCCTCACTTGGAAAGTGGCTCTGTTGCTTGCTCTGACCTCTTCCAGACGCGTCAGCGACATTCAAGCCTTTACTATACAGCCACCGTTTTTACAATTCTCCAACGAAGCTGTTACCTTGAGAACAAATCCCAGTTTTATTCCTAAGGTTCCCAGTGACTTCCATCTCAATGAACCTATTGTTCTTAAGACTTTCTTCCCTGCACCTCAATCTGCAGCGGAGCGCTCCTTGCACACTCTGGATGTGAAACGCTGCCTTAAATTTTACATTCAACGCACAGCTGCCTTTAGAAAGACTGATCAATTGTTTGTGGCATATGGCCCAGTGTGCAAAGGTCAATCCGTAACTAAACAGACTATCACCAGATGGATATCGTCTGCCATATCCTATTGTCATCAACGGGCTGGCAAGCCCCTTCCTGCTCCGGTTCGAGCTCATTCCACGAGAGCTGTATCGACTTCTGCTGCCCTCTTTGCGGGGGTACCTTTAAGACAAATCTGCAGAGCTGCTACTTGGTCAAGCAGCCATACTTTTACGAAGCACTACTGCCTGCAATCAACAGATGCCGCGGATGCGGCAGTAGGTCAAGCGGTGCTGCGGAATCATTTCCGATAAAGGTGAGCCTCTGTTGCTACCCGCCTCCAGTCATAAAGGTATTGTCATGTTTTGGTTTTTTTTATTGCTTATTAAGTGATGTGTTATGCCTGAACTTAATTTGTATCTTCCTTTATGACTAATGTACGGTTTACTGCTTTCTATTCTTATTCAAGCATGTGAATCTATGAAAGACACCCCTAATACTGGAGAAGAACATAAGTTACTTACCTGTAAACTGTGGTTCTCCAGTATTGGTGTCTTTCATAGATTCACATGCGACCCTCCCATCCTCCCCTCAGAGGCTCTCTTCTCCTCAAGCATTTATACTTACTTGTGCTACGAAAATCTGAGGACTTGGGCTTCTGAGGAGAAGGTTCTAGAGGAGGCTACAGCCTGATTGGCTGGAATGTGGACCAACACATAATGACTCCTATAAGTTACTAAAGTGAATTCTCCCTTGGGCTTTTCTATGGGCCTATTCTGTTCTATGGTACTTTTTCAAGCTTACATTTCTATTACGCAATATGTATGTATTTTTTATTTATGATATTTCTCATGTATACATGCATATTTATTACTGCTATTTATGTACCGTGGGACTCCCACTTCGACGACGGGGAATATTCAAGCATGTGAATCTATGAAAGACACCAATACTGGAGAACCACAGTTTACAGGTAAGTAACTTATGTTCGTACCCCCCATGTGTACCCCCACCCCCTCTTCACCTAGGGGGCCCGCAACGGGCCCCCGCAGTGAAGCTCCTTATGCTTTTCCATGGCGGAAAACCCGCCGTGGAAAAGCATTTCTTTTTGGGCATCCTAATATGGCTGGCGGTGTCTGAGAGACACCGCCACCATAGTAGGGCTTTTCCGCCGCGGTTGTAAGCCAACCGCAGCAGAAAAGCTGCGGACAGAAACCATGACCCACCAGCCATCCTAATGTGGCGGTGGGTCTTTGGTGGGTCCGCTGCGGTTTTTCCGCATCCTCCGGGCCGGCGGTGGCTTCCGCCGGCCCGGAGGATGCGGAAAAACCGCAATCCTAATCTGCCCCATAATCTGATTATGTGTATGTATGTAGATAAGTGCATTTCTTTGTATAAATATGAATACTAATATGTACTTATGTATCTATATATTTATTACTTTACTCTTACTGTACAAAAGAAATAACATGTTGACTCTCTCCAATGCACTACTACCCTACATTTCACCCTATACCTCTCACAATATGTCCTCCACCTCCACTCTCTGACTCTTCCCAAACTTCATTCTACCACTATGATCTTCAAAATAATACTTTCTAGACTCTTCCCTCATCTATCCCTCCTTGGATCACCCCAAACCTAATTTTAATACTATGATCTCCCAAACAACCCTTCGCAATTCTTCTCTCACCTATCCCTCCTTTGACTCTTCCCAAAACTAATTTTACTACAATGATCCCCAATCAATTTCTAGAGATTTTTTTCTCCTCCTTCTCTCCTTATACTCATCCTGAACCTCATCTTACGACTATGATCTCTCAATAAACACCTTCCACACAATTTCCTTTTCTATTCCCCCATTATCCTTTTCAATTCAACTAACAGACTCACATGTCCACTGCTCAAATTAACTAATTTTTCAATATACTAATCCACCACTAATTCTGTTTGTATTCCAGAGTAGCGTGCTACTCTCCGATTAGCGCTTTAACACCTCGTATGGGGTAGTAAACGCTATATAATTGGAATTTGCTGTTGTTTGGCACAAAACTATATATTCTCGAGTGTGCACACAGCAAGAAAGAAACAAGGAGACATGCAAACAAAGCATTCCACAAATTAGCTTTAAAATACCTCCGGGAGTGTCCCGATTCTCTTCCTCTTTCTCTCGCTTTTTACTCTCACAAAAACACGCACACTCAAGCAGGCAAACACACAAACATATACAGACACCCACACAAAAGACTCAGGTGAGTTTAAAGCCATTTTAAACGCCTTACCTCTCGAGGCTTTCTTAATTGCTGCTGTCAGCGGGCTGCCTTGATTTCTGTGTGTGCACAACTGCACATTGACAGCACAGGGCCAGAATGAAACCTGCTCCGTCAAACACAGTTGAATGGTGAACACCAGACAATATACAAATGATCCCACACTAAATAGTTCAGCTGGGGCTCAGCTCAGGGCTACAGAATGTTTTGGCTGTCGTAGACAGGTTTCACTCTGACAGTCTAGTGCTCACCAGCACCAGCTGCCAATGAGCATACCTTTCATGAGTACTGCTACTCTCCTTGGCAGTAGAGAAGTGCTGATACACAGAGTGATAAAAACAAGAAGTGCAGGTATGCCGTACCTGTGAGTTTTGGCCCATTTAAAGCAATGATTCTAGACAAATTAATGATTCCTGAGGATTTCTGCGTAAGGTTTTGAGTATACAGGAGACTTGGCGCTCAAAGCAAGTAGCGGTGGGAATGGGAAAAGAAGACAGTGTGGGAACGGTGCTACTAGGTCAGGGGACAACCAAAACCCCTTGAAAAAAGGTGGGCAACAGCCAACCCCGTATTGATTAAGAACAAAGTCCTGTGCACACATATGGGTCAAACAATTCAGATAAGCCACTGTGTTTCTGCAGTTAACTAAGCAAACAAAAGACAAAGAGCAAGGCTGACACCAGGTAGTAGTTTTTCTTTGTATTTTATGTAAGAGATGGTCCTCCGTCTTTCGGAGACACCAAGACAAAACCAGCCGACACATGTTTCGTCAAGCGCGTAGTTACCTGTGACTCTTCAGGGCTGAAATGAAAACAATCTGGGTGGGATCGGGGAACCAGTGATACTTCCAACCCGGTTCTGAGTCGGGTGTTGTGTAAGGAAAAAGCCACTGATGGCGGAAATGAAGGTAAGTACACATTCCCTGGTCAGGGAACTAGGAACGATGGGCGGTTACAGACGTCAACGTCGGTGGCGCTGAGAAGCAGCACAGTGATTGTGGGATGTCCGTATCCAGATCGAGCGACATCCCACAATCATTGTGCTGCTTGGTGCAGGTAAGCGCGGTAGGGTGGTGGAGCGGGGCGGATGGGGGAGGGCGACACAACAGAATAGGTTTTATTTACTTATTTAATTTTACCTATTCCGTCGGTCTGTCGACTTACCCGCACCCCGCACCACAGCGCTTACTTACGCCGGCCGCTGCTGGTGATGAAAGGAGGTGGGACAATTGAAGAGAGAGATACTGGTAGGGTAGAGCTGGACGTCACTTAAGGGTGCCAAGGAATGGAACATTATCGCTAGTCAATAGCCCTGAGTCACTCAGTTTATGGACTCAAGCCTTAAGACAAACAAATATTTGAAGGATTAGGGACAATAAGTAAATAATGACTGGATGAAAGTATTGTACATTCATAGATTTCCTGTCAGTTGAAGAGGGCCATTATGCAAAGTTATGGACTGCATTCAGGAGGATCTGATTTTCTGCCCGACTCTCAACATTCCCATGAATATGCTAATATCCTTCATTGATTTCCATATTACAGTACAACCTCCAATACATGTTTTCTTTCTTTACGATGTAATTACAATAGAAAAATACTACACCTGAACACTGCACAAACAGTTATTACTTTACAATTTAAGTCTATTAAATAGGCCTGCGGTGCCCTCCACTTTCCCTACTGGTACTGAAACTACACAGAGTTCTCATAATGTGCCTTGTGGTCTACCCTGGAAGAGACACAGCTTTCCCTCTGCTGAGGCATCCCTCACAATGCGAAATGTCAAGCGAACTCTCACTTGAGTAACTGTGTGTACTACTGAAATTGAGTTTCAAAATCAGGAAAACAGTTTCTAAACGTTTTTTCAACATTTTTATCGAGTTAATCCTTTTCTCAACAAAAAGACGTCAGTACACAGTTTGTGTTCGAAAAAAATCATAATTTGTTAATGAACAATTCAAAATGTAACTCCTTGGGCGCGGCCGCGTTTCTGCGCCTGTGCGGTGCTTTTAATAAGTGGGCGGGTTCATGACGGCCCCCAGCCGTCATCAGCTCACGCCCACCGCAGTGCATGACGGACGGGGGCCGTCATCAGCATAGAAGGGGTTAAGATACAAGATAAATGCATTCTTCTGGTGCTTCATTAGTTGATATGATAAACATGTTATTCAATAGCCAACATTGTCAGTAAAACAATTCAAAGCATTTCTGTACAACATGCAAAGCAGTGGAAAACAGTAAATGCCAGGGAGGCCCGATGCATTTCGGGACACCACGTCCCTTCTTCGGGGGCCACTGTGCGAAGTCGACTTCGCATACATTTGTTTGACCGCCATTTTCAATTATAAGCACACTTTCATCTCTATTCCATTCAGCTGGTATTGCAGCAATCATTTCTGTACACTTTCCTCTGGATTTCGGACAGCATAGTGGCCCCTGAAAAATTCATGACAAAGGGTCAAGATTCAGGACAAAAATTCAGTACAGTGCAAGTAAAAATTCATGACAAAGGGTCAAGATTCTGGACAAAAATTCAGTACCTTTGCAAGTAAAAATTCATGACAAAGGGTCAAGATTCAGGACAAAAATTCAGTACAGTGCAAGTAAAAATTCATGACAAAGGGTCAAGATTCTGGATAAAAATTCTCAGTACAGTGAAAGTAAAAATTCATGACAAAGGGTCAAGATTCAGGACAGAAATTCAGTACAGTGCAAGTAAAAATTCATGACAAAGGGTCAAGATTCAGGACATAAGGTCCAAATCCAGAACAATAATTTTGGCACAGCTTGCCCATCAGTTTACAATACAATTTCTTATGCAGGACCTAGAATATCAAGTCACAGCTACTTCCAGATTTTCACCAATTTCTATAGATAGCCTCCCATGCTTTCACTGGATGCCCCAGATATTTTGGACAGCAATTGAAATATATATATCAAATCAATTTAAATTTGTAGTCAGTAGAAACAAATGCACACCCAGAGTACATTGCAAAACCTGCACAAATTAGAGAAAACATACCAAGATCATGCAGCACATTTCAAGATGTGGTAAATACAAGTCAAGTGCTTCAAAATCAATCCACCTAACATCTACAGTTGAAAGTGGTGGAGAAATAATGCTGATAAAACCTGCACAGCTAAAATATGAATTAATCTATGGGCAACCCTGTGACAAAAAGCACCGGAAAGAAAGAAAAATGGACTTTGGGCCCCAAGGAATGCAATGTGGGCCACCTGGGCCTGCCGTGTGCCCCGTGTGCGGCGGGCCCCCACAACAATGTAAAAAAAATGAATTATGGCCCCAGGGGGCCCGTCGCGTGCCCCGTGTGCGGCGGGCCCCCACAACAACGTAAAAAAATGGAATTATGGCCCCAGGGGGCCCGCCGCGTGCCCCGTGTGCGGCGGGCCCCCACAACAACGTTAAAAAATTGAATGATGGCCCCAGGGGGCCCGCCGCGTGCCCCGTGTGCGGCGGGATCCCACAACAACTTAAAAAAAAGAATTATGGCCCCAGGGGGCCCGCCGCGTGCCCCGTGTGCGGCGGGCCCCCACAACAACGTAATTTTTTTTTATTATGGCCCCAGGGGGCCCGCCGCGTTACCCGTGTGCGGCGGGCCCCCACAACAACGTAAAAAACAAAGAATTATGGCCCCAGGGGGCCCGCCGCGTGCCCTGTCTGCTCTGTGGCAGGCCCCCACAGCACAGTAGCAGCATGAATGAAGGTACCTGGCCTGGCTGATCGGGGGTTCCGGTCTCGTCGTTCGGTCGGGTCGTTGGTTGCTCCCTCCTGCTGATCGGGTTCGGGTCTCGTCGTCATTCTTGCTCGTGCTGCCTTCTGTCTCTGTGGTCGGTGCGTTGCGCAAAATCCTGGAAGCTGGAAGGGTGATCGGAAGTGAGGAGGGGTGTGGAGGAGGACAGCAGGCAATAAGGAGAGAAGACGAGAGGACGTATTGGCTCCCGTGTGTCGTCCAATCGAAAACTGCGGATTTCGCGGTTGGTTTGCCAAAAATCGCGGGATTTGCACAAAGATGAGTCAAAACTTCCACTAAATAAACCACCGGTCTCTTTCCAGGAAGACGATCAATCACCTCCACCCCAAGTCAGGACTCGGTGCGGTGGCTCTGATCGCACCGCCCTAGAGCCGGCCCTGGATCAATACCTCTATTGCTCATGCCGCGTGTTCCGTGGTGACCCAATGCCATCCTCATTTGCTACTAAGTATCTCAACGCAGCACATCACTCCTAAATGCCCCTTTTCATCTTTCTCTTGTCTTTGACAAAGTGGGTCACCCGACTGTACCTGTATCTATGCCTACCTTCCCTACCTGTTATTTGTGATTATCAGAGCTGACATCCTATATGTCCAACCAAGAGTCTTCATTCTCCTGACTGACCTTTCCCTTCCTCATTACCCACTTAGCCACCAGAAGGTGCCATAACGAGTCCTCCTCTAAGCCCTTCTGTTTCCCTCACATTCTTTTCTGCTTGCTACTATTATCAGTTAGTTCAACCTCTAGTCATGTTTTCATCTTGATGATTCCCAAACTTTTTATCTTATCTTCGTCATCCTCACCAGTTTTCACAACTCCATCTTTCTGCTATTAGTTCCTGCTTATGAGGAAATTGTCTCCTTTTTAACCCAACAGAGCTGAGGCTATTTTCTTTTCTTATGTTAGATAAGTTTTGTACGGCTCACAGCTACCCAACAAGGGTTTCCCAGCACCAAGCGTGAAGGAGAAGAAAAGAAAAGAAAAAATACAGATGCTTAATGAATTATTGGTGGAACAACCAAGTTTTTAAAAGTTTGCGAAAATTCATGTATGAAGTTTCATTACGAAGTGCAACGGGAAGAGAATTCCACATGGATGGGCCAAGGTAAGCAAACGAACGACCTCCAATTCTTGTAAGTTTAATCCTGGGCAACCTTGATTTTATACATGTAACTCAGGGCTTTAAACTGAACACAGTTTTCGACCTTAAGCCAATTTAGATCTCTCAAGACACTGGAAGTGGGAGATGTTTTAGGAGTCTGGCAGAGCAGCCTGGCAGCAGAGTTTTGTACCACCTGAAGCCTCCAGGCATTTTCTGGAATGCCCCCTTCTATTCTGAGTCCATCCACCTTGCTGCGACTGATTCTGTGTGCAGTTTTCAATTCAGCTTTTATTCCCTTTTCTACACCAATCACATATACCATCTCTTTCCCTAAACATACAGTACTGATGCTCTGTATAGTTAGTTTTAGTTTTAGAATAAGTTAAAGTGCTATGATTAGGGTAAGTGTGAGAGTCAGCTTGGCTAGGTTTTTTTTAAATAGATGTTATTGGTTTTGAAGTTAAAATGCACAACATGGCCCAAACCCTCCAAATACAACATAGAATGTTCAACAATAAAGCAAATACAAAAATACAAAAAATAAATCCCTGCTCAACTTTACCCATCCCACCCTCTGCTCACAGACTATCATAGAAACATAAAACAAAATCAGTTATTAAATTGTTTGTCCCTCTCCCTTCCTTCCCACTCTTATCCCTTGAGTGACTGGGTTGCATAATAAATCAGGTGTTGTTGAGGGCAGACCAGTTTCAACGCTATGCCCTGATAATCTGGCCAGGCCTGCCAAATCTTAAAGTATTTCTGGGAGAAGAACTCCGTTTTGGAAATTTGCTACTGGTCTATGCATCATCTTCCACACGGCCACCGAAGAGGGAGTCACAGCCTTCTACTCTCATGCTATATCCTGTTTAGCTAGTGGCAGGTCTAATAACAAGCGGGTTAATATATATATTTGGCCCCCCAGATCATCGGTGATGAGTTGGGGGTCAAGTTTCGGGTCTATCCGGATCTGCCATGGCAAAACTCTACCCATACAGGCCGTCACCCTGCTCCAGTATCAGTACAATTCGGGGCAGCTCCACACTGTGTGTATAAACGTGCCATCTCCCGCACCACATCTAAGACAGGACGGGGAAGCAATCACTTCGATCCACACAGTCTATGGCGCGTATAATAAGCTCTATGCAGATATTTGAGCTGAATCAGTCGGAGTCTGGCCACTATTGCAGCCATGTGTGGTGACCCTTAAACCTCTGTCCAGTCCTCATTCTCCAAGGCCCCACCTTCAGCCTCCCAAGTCATCCAGTGAAGACCAAATACATCTGGCCAGTTTGAGATTAGTGACTGATAAATCTTGGCTACTTTGAGGTCACTTAGGTCACCCATGAGAAGTTTACTCTACAGTGGACTGAACTCAGGTAGGTCCAACAGGGTGGCTATTGTTGTGGTAAGTGCATTGGAAAGCTGAATGTTTCTTTGGAATTGGCTGCGATTAAGCTGATAGTCCTCCTGTACTGTCTGGAATGATCTGAAGAGTGTGCCGCACCCTAGGGTGGAAATCCCGATGAGGTCTGACTTCTGGAAACCTTCCAGGGCGGCCACCTGCGAGAGCAGTTGGCCCTACCAGAGCAGCGTCTTTTCCATTAGCCTGCCCCACCACCCCATCTGTCGGAGAGACGAGCGCCATATATTAAGGACAGTTCTTGTCGCAGGGGGAAGGTCATGTCCTCCGCCATAGACGTATGAGACCAAAGGGGTATCTCCCATTGCTCATTATTTGGAGGCATACGCGGGGTCTCCCTGTACAGTGTACCGCTAGTCATTTATTATCAGAAGATGTGATATTAGGTAATATGAGTCAGCATCTGCAGCTGCTATTCAGCTGCAATAATTGCATTTAAAACATTTACTGAGTATGATACAAGGGGTATGTCCTCCCTAGAGATAAGTCGTGAGTATAGAGTTGAGTTCGCGAAACTACTGCTGTGGTATATTTTATATGGGAAATTCAGTGGCTGATTGAGAACCCAGGGTAGGCATACCACCTTAAAAATGGCAGACCATCCAGTCAAGGACAGAGGGAGAACAGTCGAGACTTGAACATCCTCCCTCAGACGAGCCAGAACCACCTCCAGGTTAGCCATCCGTGCCCTCGCTGGGTCAGGGGACACAAACACGCCCAAGTATCTGAATCCATGCTGAGCAAACCGTAGTCCGGATGCCCAGCCTACTTCCTCGGGCCAGTGCTGCTCAGGAAGACCATGGACTTCGAATCGTTAATATGTAGGCCTGACGTTTCCCCAAAATATGCATGCTCTGTAGAATGCTGGGCCCCGATTCATCATGTGCAGTAAGGCAGAAGAGGACATCATCAGCAGACTGTGCTGTTTTGTCTGAAAGTCCCTCCACCCGCTCAAAGCCCCGCACCGGTGTGTCCATCTTCACCCACACCGCCAATGGCTACATAGCAAACGGTAGGTGGGATGAGGGGCAACCCTACCTCATCCCCTGCAGCACTGGGAACCCTTCTGACTTTGCAACTGCCACCTGCACC
Organism: Lissotriton vulgaris; assembly: GCF_964263255.1. Lineage (NCBI taxonomy): Eukaryota > Metazoa > Chordata > Amphibia > Caudata > Salamandridae > Lissotriton > Lissotriton vulgaris. Next base: position 1,993,034,732 of record NC_141691.1, read on the forward strand.
GAATCTAAGTCTGTGTACAGTAGTTTATTATGGGAGAGAAATCAAGGGCCAAAATGTAGGCATTGGAGGAGGATAAACAGGTACTACCAGCTAACAGAAACAAAGGCTTTGTCTATGTCAGTCAAGTGAATAGCTGCTGGTCCCCCCAATCTATTTGCGATCGCTAGTGCATTATATAAATGTCTGATGTTATGATGAGTGGTGCAGTGTAGCATAAACCCCGCCTGGTCTAGGTGAACCAAGTGCAGGATGAGGCGTATCAGCCTGCTGGCAAAAAGCTTTGCTAAGATCTTGGCCTCTAGATTTAACAGCAAGATCGAGCGGTTTGACGAGTGTTTGTCAGGAAGTCGGCCGGGCTTGGGAAGACTACAATCTCTGCATGGCGCCAGTCGGGCGGCAAGGTGGCCATGATTTTCTGCCGAGAGGATCACCTCCAGCATGTGCCCCCATGTCTTGGACATATATGCTTTCAACAACTCTGAGGGGAACCCATAGGACCCTGGGACCTTCCCCGTGTTCAAGCGAGCCTGGGCCACCGAGAGCTCATCTCCCGTTAGGGCGTCGTCCAGTGTCTCAAGGTCGGTATTATAGGCGAAGTACTCCTTGATGGAGCATTCCATGTGTAAATGATATTCCAGGTTCTGTAGGAGCCAAAGCGATAAGTGCTGTTTAAAATCTGGGTGTTGGTTGCCCACACAGAGCTGCAAGGCTACTGGACAATGGTCGGAGAGTCCCCTGGCTAGAATGGTAATATCGGAGACACTATGCATGTATGTCTGTGGGACAAAAAAGTAATTGAGACGAGAGAATGAACCATGGGCGGCCGAGAAGTGTATACAGCCCCCCGCAGAGGCATGTTGTGCTCTCCAAGCATTAGCGAGGACCAGTGCCGATAGGTGTGTTGTCCCCATCTCTGGTAATCCCCTGTGGATGCCAGTGATCGATTGTATGACGTTACAACGCATACATTTACAACGCATGCCTTTACAACGCATTTCATTACATCGCATGACACTACATCGCATTTTTAGAAACTACCTTTGCAACAGATTCCATTACATTGCATAATACCTTTACAAAGCATACCATCACAACGCATACCATTACATTGCATTTATGGTAAGTATTGGATAGTATAGAGGTAAAAATGAATATTCTAACTCAAGTGGGTGCAACAGTAGGGTAAGTGTTGGATAGTGTAGGGGTAAAACACTATTCTAACTTCAGGGGGTGCAACAGTATGGTAAGTGTTAGATAGTGTAGGGGTAAAAATTACTATTCTAACTCCAGGGGGTGCAACAGTAGGGTAAGTATTGGATGGCGTTGGGGTACAATGTGTTGTAATGGTATGCGTTGTAATGGTATGCCTTGTAATGCCTCTGCTGTAGTGACATGCGATGTAGTGTCATGCGTTGTAATGGTATGCGTTGTAATGCCTGCGTTGTAGTGACATATGTTGTAAAGAATGTTGCTATGTAATGACTGCGTTGTAAGTGTAGTGCGATGTAATGACTGCGTTGTAAAGGTTGTTTCCCCCAGTGATCTATTGATGGGCTCACAACGCCATTCCAGTCACCACCCACCACCGTTAGCCCTTCAGGGAGCTCACCCCATACTTTTGTCATCAGATCCAAGAAAGACTGGCCCGGAGGGAGGGACAGAGATGCAAAGCAGTGTAAGAAGTTCCCCATACAAAGCACATGTTACAGACATGTATCTGCCATATCCGTACGCCCATGTCTTGGTATGCTAAAAAGGAACCGTAGTTTTGATCAAGACACCAGTAGCCATATATCGATAATCGGAACCAGTGTCCAATCCTCCCACCCATACTCCAAGAATAGGAAATATCTGTTGCGGGGCAGACCATCACTAGGCCCCAACAGGGAGCCCGGCCTGCCGCAATGGATCCCCCTACCCAACATAAACACACAATCGGAAGATCAACAAACAACTAGCACAGTCTTATGGCCACAGGAGACGCATTGCTCATCGAGGTTGCCGGAGGCCAAAGTAGTCCCCATCAATATCACGTCGGAGGAGTCAAGGACAGAGTTGTGAGGCCGGGAGTCCCATGTCCCCAGCCGGGGTGTCCGCAATCTGTCTGGCGCTTCTCCACGAAGACCGAGGCAGCAGGATATCGGACGGATGCTGCTATGTGGCCATCTGAAGCAGCGTTAACCCGTGGCCACCATGATCGGTGCTTAAGCCGCGTCCCCTTAGTTAGGGTTTTGGTTGAGGCCATATTTCCATCATTATGGAAATCTTTATAATGAGTTCTTATGTAATATCTCATGAACAATCTAACTACAATCAACAACAGTGGTTACGATTATGACAGGTTCAATAATTTTGATCAACATCCCATCCAACAAATTTTTCACAGCAGCAAAGGGCAACCAATGGAATCCTTCTCACTTGGTGCTGAATAGGCACAACATAGGGCTTCAACACAATCTTACGGCTATGTCCCATGGGAAGACCCAGCTCTTCTCTAAATACATCCTGTGCTTCATCTAAAATATCTGCCAGCGATATTTCATCAACGACCATCACTTGATGAGCCCCTCTTGGGTTTATGATGGTGTTACGGTGATACTGGTGTACCCAACTCAACATGGGTGGCCCATCCTCCGCTACATACACCTTCCCTTTTGTTTCCTTGCCCCCAAATGGTATTCCTGCTTCCATATAACCCACCAGATTAATTGTCTTCCCTTGATAACCACCCTGATTTATATATCTTTAAGTCATAGATCAATCAATACTCTTCGGGATGGTAGTGTACATTGAACCACAGTCTATCATGAGCTCAAGACTTTTGTCATTGATTACAAATACTGCCCTGGGTCTTGTCCACTTATTTTTTGTCATGCTGCTGCCTTCCACAAAAAGAACACGTCCTTCACTGACGCTCGCACCACAATCCTCATCTACAGTAGCCACTTTAAATGTACCACCTTGTTTACAAGCATACACAAAGTGCAAGAGCACTTTCTGCACCTATTGAGTGCTACACATTCCCTATAATCTGCAGTATGAAAATTGCTCTTACACTGATAGCATGTTTTGTTAAACTGCTTAGGTTTCCCAAATATGCTACAGGAATTAATTACTGCCCCACCATCAGATTCACTTTTGGACACATTTGACACTTCACCCCTTCCAGTGTCCTTCTTTGCCAGCTCCCTCATGCACAATTGTGATTGTTCCACAACTTTGGCCCCGTCTAGCTGAGGGATAGCTGCGCTCATGTTGTAGGGATAAACTTTACTTAATAAAGCTTTCAACTTACTTCGGTCTGCTGTGCCGTCATTTCGGGGGTGCAAGAACCCCCCAGTTCCCAGCCATATTTATACCTTATTAGACATGTGTCAGTCTTTCACACATGCGTGTTTTAGACAATTACAGGGCTGCGTTCTCGAATGTGTTTTTGTGCATTGTGTACAATGATTATGTACGCTAAGCATACTATTACGCACAGTCACAAATATTTTTTTTAACTGGGGGCACGGGCTATTTACGCAATTACACATTTTGTTAATGTAGTTGAATGTGAATGCTGAAGGCATTCGGCGATTTGGGAGGAGAGATGATTTTTTTCAAGGAGTTGTAATCACATGTCTGCGACCTGCTGTCTCAGGTCCAGGGCCTTATGTGGGTATAAATTTACAACATGATCCACACGTTTCTTTAGAAACACGTGGTAGTCAGGTTTCCAGGCCTGCTCAGGGAAAACTTTTGTGAAATCCATTTTCGCAGGACCGAATGAACAAATCTATATTTGCTTGTGCAAAATTGGCTAAAGGAGAGGGAATGCATTAGCTATCTTTTTAGGTCTCGACTATTCTAACCCGTAAGGGATAAATAGACAAGAGTATAGAGGGCAAACCAAGCTCTGAAACCATCGCGGATTGCGTCCAGTTCATATGGTGCACTCGTGCGGAACGCGCGTCCACGTCAAAGCCATCAGCCTCCCTCCCACATGCATCTGTTGCTTCCCCAGCGTGCGCAGTGCGCGCTCGGCCTCACTTCTCCTTCCCCCTAATTACATCTCGCTTTCATTTTCACGGCCGCGAGGCCGTGAGCTTCACTTCAAAGGGGCCGCCAATGATTTCAGCACTCCTCTTCCCCACAACCAGCATTCAACCCCCACCTTTTAGTAAAAAAAAACAATTGCAGCTTTGCCCAGATCTCTACTATTTCCAATGTTTCCGGTTTTACAAGTTTTGCCTCTTTTCACTTGCAGCTTTTCTCTGGATCACACATTGGTTTACTGGTTTCCCTCAAAGGGGCTGCCAATGCTTTCAGCACTCCGCTTCCCCGCAACCAGCATTCCACCCCCATCTTTCAGTAAAAAAAAACAATTGCAGCTTTTCCCAGCTTTCTACTATTTCCAATGTTCCATGTTTTACAAGTTTTGCCTCTTTTCACTTGCCGCTTTTATCTGGATCACACATTAGTTTACTGGTTTCTCTGGCCTCCTTAGTGCCCATCCGCCAGCTCCCACGTCTGCCTCTACCTCATCCTGCGCCGCCCCGGAAGATTCTGCTTCACCTTCCACGTCCCGAGCCTGCTCCGCCACTGTGTTCCACTCCAACTCTCTGCTCTGCCTTTAGGAAAAAAAGCCTCTCCTTTGCTTTTGGAACTTCCTGCTGTCTGCGACTTAAATGTGCACCGTGCTCCTTTTTCGACAGTGTGCAATGCTTTGCACAATAGTGTTTCATTTTATGTAGAGGCTATTTGCGGTACAGGGCGGTACAAGTTTTGAAAAAGAGGAAGAAAAGGATTTACTATTTAAACATTTACGCTAAAATCTGTGCTTAGCATAGTGTGCTGCAGACTGGTATTTTGCTGCTTATGTCTTTACATCCAGATATACAATACAACAACTAACAATACACCTATTTATTTTATTTTATTTAGTGCGATTTTATATAGCACGAACATTACCTGAGAACGAACAAGGACTATTGGCTTTGTCAATGGTTGTTAGTTGAGCCGCGCACCACTCTCGGGCTCACCTCCTGCTCCCCCTTTCACAATGCGCGTGCACCCCCTTACCACTCCCATTTGTTCTCTATTCCCCTCCCGCACTCATGCGGTCTCTTGGGCTCTGCGGGCACAGCCATGTTTTTTTTCAGTAATTGAAAAGAACACTTTTCGTACTGGTATTTTGCTACTTATGTCTTTACATCCATATATACAATAAAACAACTAACATTACACCTACAATGAACAAGGACTATTGGCTTTGTCAACGGTTGCTAGTTGCGCCGCGCACCACTCTTGGGCTCACCTCCTGCTCCCCCTTTCACAATGCGCGTGCACTCCCCCCACCCCTCACTTTTGTTCTCTATTCGCCTCCCGCACCTATGCGGTCTCTTGAGCTCTGCGGGCACAGCCATGTTTTTCAGTATTTGAAAAGAACACTTTTTGTAGCCACAGTAGGTATAGCCGTGGCACAGAGCAGCATACTGTGTCCAGGGATTAAGAGACATTGCAGGCATAACTTAACGTTTGCTTTTGTAATTTCTTCACTTGTAATTTTCTCCTCATGTATCAGTTATGTTCCTATTGTGAAGCGCTCTGACACCTTCGGGTAAAGTCTGCGCTATATAAAACGCATAAAATAAATATATAAATAAAGTAAGTAAAGAGCGACTGTTTTATGTTTCTTTTAAAAACATCACACATCTCCACTAGAAGTGCTTCAACAGTCGGGCACTTACTGCACCATCACTCAGGACCACCACAGCATCACTCAGCACCACCACAGCAGCACCACCACAGCACCACTCAGAACCACCACAGCACCACTCAGCACCGCAACAGCACCACTCAGCACCACCACATTATCACTCAGCACCACCACATTATCACTCAGCACCACCAGATTATCACTCAGCACCACCACAGCACCACTCATCACCACCACAGCATCACTCAGCACCACCACAGCACCACTCATCACCACCACAGCATCACTCAGCACCACCACAGCACCACTCAGCATCACCACATCATCACTCAGCGCTACTCCAGCTTCAATCAGCACCACCACATTATCACTCAGCACCACCACATCATCACTCAGTACCACCACAGCACCACTCAGCACCACCACAGCACCACTCAGCACCACCACAGCATCACTCAGCACCACCACAGCACCACTCAGCACCCCCACAGCACCACTCAGCACCACCACAGCATCACTCAGCACCACCCCAGCACCACTCAGCATCACCACATCATCACTCAGCGCTACTCCAGCATCACTCAGCACCACCACATTATCAATCAGCACCACCACATTATCATTCAGCACCACCACAGCATCACTCAGCACCATCACAGCACCACTCAGCACCACCACATTATCACTCAGCACCACCACAGCACCACTCAGCACCACCACATCATCACTAAGCACCACCACAGCACCACTGAGCACCACCACAGCATCACTCAGCACCACCCCAGTGCCACTCAGCATCACCACGGCATCACTCAGCGCTACTCCAGCATCACTCAGCACCACCACAGCATCACTCAGCACCACCACAGCACCACTCAGCACCACCACAGCACCACTCAGCACCACCACAGCATCACTCAGCACCACCACAGCACCACCACAGCACCACTCAGCACCACCACAGCACCACCCCTCAGCACCACCACAGCACCACTCAGCACCACCACAGCATCACTCAGCACTACCACAGCACCACTCAGCACCACCACATTATCACTCAGCACCACCACAGCACCACTCAGCACCACCACAGCATCACTCAGCACCACCACAGCACCACTCAGCACCACCACAGCATCACTCAGCACCACCACAGCATCGCTCAGCACCACCACAGCACCACTCAGTACCACCACAGCACCACTCAACACCACCACAGCACCACTCAGCAACACCACATTATCACTCAGCACCACCACATTATCACTCAGCACCACCACATTATCACTCAGCACCACCACAGCACCACTCAGCACCACCACAGCATCACTCAGCATCACCACATCATCACTAAGCGCTACTCCAGCATCACTCCGCATCACCACATTATCAATCAGCACCACCACATTATCACTCAGCACCACCACAGCATCACTCAGCACCACCACAGCACCACTCAACACCACCACAGCACCACTAAGCACCACCACATTATCACTCAGCACCACTCAGCACCCCCACAGCATCACTCAGCACCACCACAGCATCACTCAGCACCACCACAGCACCACTCAGCACCACCACAGCACCACTCAGCACCACCACAGCACCACTCATCACCACCACAGCATCACTCAGCACCACCACAGCATCACTCAGCACCACCACTGCACTACTCAGCACTACAACAGCATCACTCAGCACCACCACAGCATCACTCAGCGCCACCACATCACTCAGCACCACCACAGCATCACTCAGCACCACTACAGCACCACTCAGCACCACCACAGCAGCACTCAGCACCACCACAGCACCATTCAGCACCACCACAGCACCACTCAGCACCACCACAGCATCACTCAGCACCACCACTGCACTACTCAGCACTACCACAGCATCACTCAGCACCACCACAGCATCACTAAGCGCCACCACAACATCACTCCGCGCCATCACAGCATCAATCTGTGCAACCATTCAACAACAACTGGTTCAAATATGTTCTCTCAATGTTTCAAGCTTTATTACAAATCTCACAAAAATATGTTAATATTTCACTTCTGTTCTTGGATTTTCATCACAATAAAATACACTGAACATAATCTTCACAAAAGTTATTTACAAAAGTTTAAGCTATTGCCATTATAAATTACAATCACTTTTTTTAAGTATTAATTATTTTAAAAAATTAAAAGCCATTGTTATTTGTAATATCAATACATCTAAGTCACGTAAATACAAAACATATTGCATTACAAATGCTATAGGTGTCACATTTGCGAAAGTTATACTATTGGCATTGTAAATGACAAAGGTATTAATTTAGCTATTTTCAAAGCCAACACATAAATTAAAAAAAATGTCACTTACAAGACCAATAGCTCAAACTTTCATAATGAGAAACCTATTGCATTGCAAATGCTTTTTTTTTTTGCTACACATATCGGGAACGTTTTTTTTTCTTTTTTGCTTCACATATCAGGGACGTTTTTTTGTTCTTTTTTGCTACACATATCAGGGACGTTTTCTTTTTCTTTTTTGCTACACATCGGGAACTTTTTTTTTCTTTTTTGCTACACATATCGGGGACATTTTCTTTTTTTTCTTTGCTACACATATAGGGGAAGTTTTATTTTTATTTTTTGCTACACATATCGGGAACGTTTTTTACCCTTCCTTACACTCCCACCAATATTTATGGACTGTTTTCTCCTTGCCTTGGAAAGGGATTTACTCATGCCCTTGTCAAGAGTACATTTCTAATGGTTTCCAATGTTAGAAGAGGTTAGATACCTAGTTATAAATACCCATACATGTGCAAGTTGTGTGTGTACTCAAGCTCAGAGGGCATGTCAACCGTGAATGCCCAATGCCTGCATACTGCCCACTCCTGTGAGTAGATATTTTATCCACACATCATGATCTGAGTAAGTTACTTTAAGATTGTACGACCAACTTTTAGGAACTTCAGAGCCAAACTTGCATAAAAAGGCAGCGTGGTGTATCGCATGAGTAAAGGAGGCCGTTATCAGGCCGAAGGAAAGGGAGGGGTGGGGCTGGCGCCAACAGGTAGGCACAGGTGGGTAGAGCGCAGCTGCTCGCCCCTCTAATTGATTTGAGACGGTAGTAATTGGCTGTCTCCTTACAGTAGGGCTCATCACAGAGTCTAAACCAGGGGGAGGACCGTCCTCGTTATCTCGCGCACCCTCCCTCCGCGTCAAAGCTGCCTCACGTGAGCCTGTCTTCCGTGTACAGAGGGAGCCCCCTCATCCCGACAGGACCAGGAAGGCAATTAATGCAGCATCACCCGGTGACGGGAGCCGGGCACTGGGCGTGTCGGATCTCAGGGCTCCCGACGTGTGAAGAATTTATTAGTCGGGATTTATTCAAGAGGGGAAAAGCGCGGGCCTAAAACACGAGATGATCAGGCTGCCACTGAGTGAAGGGCAGGGGGAAATCAGGACTTCGGAAGTGATGTGGAAATATTCCGGGACTGTCTGTTTTCAAATGTTGAGGCTTGTTTAATGCAAACAAGACTCCCGAGGCGCCATAGAGCTCTCCCCGTTTCACACTGTTTTATTTTATGTTCTCAATGTTCTCGCGTATTTTGTATTTTACATCTCTCACGTCACAGCAACCCTGATACGGCCAAACCCCTAACTCGCGATCCTTTCCTCGAACACTGAGCCCTAGTAATAGGCTTCACCGGGACACGCGCAACAGACACAAGGAAGGCGCGGAGACAGAGCACAGCCGACAGTGATCTGGACACACAACATACACAAACGGCACTGATCACACCCAGGCGTGTTTGGTGGTAGACCACCACGAGGCCTGTCCCTTCCCATTCTGCCCCACTTCCACTGGGACAACCCACAACCAGTCAGTCATGCGCCTAGCAACCATGGAAATGGCGGACTTTGCTCTTCACAAAACAAACAGCAGAACATAGCAAAGAGTCGCTAGATCACTATTCAGTCTTGCTTCTGTGCTCTGCTCACAAATGCACCCATCGAGCACCACTTTCCACCAGTGCTTAATTTGAGCTGGTGTCCAGTGGTCAGCACCAGCACTTAATTGTTAATACCTGCGCTTGGGACAGTTTGCCATACGGTGGCGTTGTCTTGCTAAATAGAAGACGACCACAAGAACAGTTAATTATTAATTCAATATACTTTAAAATGACTATTTCTTTCCACCCGAAGTCATTCTTCTAGCTTTGGGGCAATGGAATAGTCCGAATTGTCACACATCTACAAGTGTGACAATTCAGGAAGCTGCAGTGGCCTCCTGACGAGAGCCCTGGCACTTATTATATATATATATATATATATATATATATATATATATATATATATATATATATATACAGCAAATATCCAAGTATTGACTGCCTCCTCCAGATCGAGAGTTGCGTCGTCTCAGTAGGACTCCTCGGATTGAGTCCCTCACACTCCTTTGCATAAATGACCACGCCAAGTGAGATTTCACGATTTCTTTATTGCCGCTGCCAAACGCGTTTCGACTACACAGTAGTCTTGATCACTGGTTGTGGTTAGAAAAGTGCGCGGCCATTTTAAAGAAAAAAAGTCTTTTCATCATCATGTGCGTCAGTGACCACATGTCAACTGACAGAAAGGACAGACTTAATGTTACCAATTCATTATAGAAAAGATGTTTTACACATTTACTTTAACATGATTAACAAACATTTGGTCAGATTGCATATATATTACGTATAGCTTCTAAACGTGGACAACTCAGTGCTTGTAATAAATTGTATATATATATATATATATATTTTTTTTTTGCAAATCAAGCACTACTTTCCACAAACTCAAACCTGAAAGGCTCTACTCAAATCCAACCTACTCGCCATCGCGGATCAATGTTAGTGCCTGAGATACCACACATGAACTTAATGCAACCGTGAAAGCGAGTAGCGCAAGAGAATAGAATCTGGTTTCCGCTGATTTGTTCTTTATGGTGACTATACAAAGAAGTCCTACTGGACCAGTATGTATGTATGTATTCCCCAGTCCTGGTGGACTTATCGGGTGGTCTTTGTTTAAAGTAACATACATCTGTGCATTGGCATTTCGGCGAGTATAAATATACACAGTGCACAATTGCCCTGCCAATATGCCATTACTTTTGTGCAAAGGCACATCTTTTTACGAAATGGAAAATAATCTCTTTTCGTACCCTGTGAATATGGGGGTGTTCATTTCCCCCATCGCACTCTAAAAATGGATTAACTCCTACCTTTGACAGAAGTAAATGTCTGATTATTTTCGAGGGTGGTAGTGTCAGACATGAGTTTGTGAACATCAACAAATGTTAGCAAGCATCCCAGGCAACCCGCCCCTTGAAACGCCTTCCGTGCAGTGCTTAAGTTGAGCCAATGGTTGCAGGTGGGGCCCACCAGCATTCATTTTGGGGGATTTGCACTTATGTTTTTTTTACATCAGGCTTTGACCCAGAGCAAGATTGGGAAAACATGAAACGGGGAAAGAAGTAGGAAGAGAAAGAAGGAAAAAAACGTGACAAATGGAGAAAGCAGGGGCAAAACAGAACCTGCAAGAGGGTGATGAAGGGGCAGGGAGTGACTGGTGGTGAATTAAAGTTTTATACCCAGATACTTCCCCGAGTAAGTTAGATTTACACGCCTTTGGCCATGTACAGCACTCTGCTGACTTTCCGACTAGATTTGCAAAACACTAGAAACAAATGGCTTTGTAAAGCGGGTCCCTGGCCATTTACATTTCCACTCACAACCCACAGTGGAACTATATAGTCCCATGAGCTGAATAAGAAAACAAATAAAAATTAAATGTCAGCCCACTGACACATTAAGCTGCAAGCGGTTGGTATGTACATACAATTACTGCTTTTTAATAATTACAATATTTCAGAATGTCCATGTTTCAGATCCCCAAAAAAGTATAAGGCACAGAAAAAAGTGTTTAGAAGTCGGAAACGGACCAGTCCTTTGTGACCTGGTGCCTGAATTGCTGAGCCTTGGGCTTGGTACCTTGTGCTCTGCTGCCTTCAAAACTTGATAAAAAAAAAATCATGTGACTCTAGGAAAATCACTTTATCTCCCAACCTTTCAAAGTATGACTTTATATCAATCAAGAACATCATCCCAATAGTTTGTTCCAACTTTTCAGCATAGTCTGGTTTTTGTCATCTAGGGCCCGATGTAGGTGGCAAATACCGGTCAGAAACGGCCGAATTCGGCCGTTTCCGACCGGTATTTGGCATCTTGAGATGTAGGGGGCCAGATTTTACAGATTCTGTAAATTTACCGAATCAGTAAATTTACAGAATCTGTAAAATACCGAATCGGTATTTTTACCGATTCGGTAATTCCCAGATGTAGGTGGTACTCTTCTGAGTCCCAAAGGCCCTACAAATTCGGTATTTTACCACCCAATCCAATTGGGTGTTAAAATACCGAATTCAGGTGTGCATGCACATGTGTGCATGCACACCTAGCCATGTGACAGACAGACATGCCCTTAGGGCATGTCTGTGTGCCACATGGCGCACATGCCTATTTTTGGGGTGCCAGAGGGTGTCAAAGTGACACCCCCTGCACCCTTCCAAAATTCGGTATTTACCGATTCTGTAATTACAGAATCGGTATTGCCCATTGATTCCTATGGGCTTTAAGGCCCATAGGAATCAATGGGCAATACCGATTCGGTATTTACAGATTCGGTAAATACCGAATCTTAACGATTCGGTATTTACAGAATCTGTAATACCTACATCTCCCCCCTTCATATTTACCGACTCTTAAATACCGAATCAGTAAAATTCGGTATTTAAGAGTCGGTAAATATGAATTACCTACATCTGGCCCTTAGTCTTTCAATTCCCCCGCACCATATTCACCCAAGCCCAGCACTTCATGGTCAGTTGCTCCTCTTACATAAAAATAAACTCATTAAACTGCTCCTGTGACTTTTGAGATCTTTCCTCAGCCATTTTATATTATTTTTATGGGCAAAACATCTAGGGCCCGATGTAGGTCGCCCAATACCGGTCGGTAACGGCCGAACCGGTATTTGGCTTTTGACATGTAGGTGGCTCGGAATTTACAGAATCGGTATATTTACCGATTCGGTAAATTTACCGCTTCGGTATTTTTCCGAATCGGTAAATATACAGATTCTGTAAATCCATATGTAGGTGGCACAGTTTGCAGTGCCACAGGCCCTTAGGAATTCTTAAGTTACCACCCAATCCTATTGGGTGGTAAAATACTGAATTCAGGTGTACATGCACATCTGTGCATGTACACCTGTGCCATGTGACACACAGACATGCCCTTAGGGCATGTATGTGTGCCACATGGCACACAAGCCTGGAATTGGGGTGCTACAGGGTGTCAAAGTGACACCCCGTTCCCCCTTGCAGGAATCGGTATTTACCAATTCGGTAAATACCGAATCGGTATTTCCCATTGATTCCTATGGGCTTCAAGGCCCATAGGAATCAATGGGAAATACCGAATTGGTATTTACCGAATCGGTAAATACCGAATCTTACAGATTCGGTTATTGTTAAATAAAAATTACCTACATCTGCCTCCTTCCAATTTACCTACTCTTAAATACCGAATCGGTATGATTTGGTATTTAAGAGTAGGTAAATCGGAATTACCTACATCGGGCCTCTAGTCTCAGAGATGCACCGCTACTGCCAGAATGTTCTTGCAAATCTCTCCACTACTCGTTGGTGGTAGGCTCTCTAACGGCCAGATGTAGGTCGGCCAATACCGGTCGCTAACGGCCGAAAATACTGAATTTCGTCCGGTACCGACCGGTATTAAGCTACTGAGATGTAGGTGGCCTAAACTAAAAATTTGGTAATTTACTGATTCGGTATTTTAAGGAATCGGTAAATTACAGATTCCGTAAAATACCGAATCGGTAAATTACCATATTTGCAATGTAAGGAGAACTCAAATGAGTGCTTTTCCCATTTTAGGACTCGTTATTTACCACCAACTATAAGTTGGTGGTAAATAACGAACACCTTAGCAAATGTAAATCTGTGCATTTTCAACCGTGCCATGTGGCAGACATACTTCTGTATGTGTGCCACCTCTGCACACAAGCACGATTTAGGGGTGCAACAGGGTGTCAGAGTGACACCCTGGCACCCTTGAATGTTTCCCCCATTTTACCGAATCAGTATTTACCGATTCAGTAATTGCCATTCATTCCTATGGGCCTTCAGGCCGATTCGGTAATTGCCATTCATTCCTATGGGCCTTCAGGCCCATAGGAATGAATGGCAATTACCGAATCGGTAAATACCGATTCAGTAAATACCGGATCTTACCGATTCAGTAATGTTTACCCATTTTTTTGCTACGTAGCATTTACCGATTCTAAAATACCGAATCGGTAAAATTCGGTATTTTAGAATCGGGAAATGTACTTTACCTACATCTGGCCCTAAGTGCCTATGCCTCTAGGTTGTCGACTGACACTAGTCTAAAAATCTGACGTTTGTTGTTGCACATAAAACCATGGCGTTGAGGCAGCGCATTGGACCCTTGTGTTGAGGCCTAGTCATGGGCCTAGCTCCTCTTGCCATCAAGCCGGCTGCGTGCAAATGAAGCTCAGCCCAAACCTGAGGTCAGGAACCCGATCCCAGCCTGGCGAGGGGGCCCACCTGTCCCAGGGCCGTGTGTGTTTCCCAGGCTTCTTCTGATGAGCTGTGTTCATGCATAAAAGATGGGCCTCATCTACCTGGCGCTTTGTCCTTGTTAAATATTCATCTGCTGCTGATTAAGATTGAAGCACTGCTTCTGCCTGCTTGGTCGGATGCTGCTGTTGTGACTGGGGCTCTGTGTAGTTGTGCATGGGTTGCTGCACTGCTGTGCTGTGTTGTTTATTCTGCCTCGAAAAAGTTCACACAGTTTAGACTGATCCAACTGAAGGTACTCAACAGGGTGTACCACAAGCAGACCCTCCTGGGTAGAATGGGCGGTGCAGACTCCCCACTGTGCAGAAGGGAGTGCAAGAGAGAAGGATCCTTTTCCACACCCTCTGGGAATGTCGACTGATTCAACCCTACTGGGCACAAGTTACGACAGTGATGGCAAAGGTAACACACCTGATGGTCCCTGTGGAACCCAAATGGTTACTCCTGGGAATAAAAGGGGAATATGATTGGCCTAGGCTCAAAGAAATCTGGCTTAAAATGGCAGCAGGCGTTGCAAAACGAAATATAGCAAGAGTATGAGGGGCAGCGAATATATACAGTCGAAGACAGGGAGAGGGACCTTGCCTGGTGCCAGAGGGCAGAGCAAGTGGTTTATGCAGCTAGAGGTAGCCCCAAGAAATGGGAAAGAGTGTGGAGGGATTGGAGAACCTACAAAGGTTAGAAAGACGGAGACCAGAGCTTGGGTAGCAGTATGGTATACGGGGAAAACAAATATTGAACAATGTACATGGAAAAGCACTGAGCCTGTATCTCGTGCTGGGAGGGTGGAGGGAGTGAAAGCACGCTACTATTTCTATGCAATAACCTCATATGCGATGACAGTATGATTTGTGAAACAGATTGTTTTGATTACCAATAAAAATAATTTATAAAAAAAGAAAAAGTTCAAACAGGATTCCCAGAGCACCTAACAAGTAGTTTATTTGTTCTGATATTGCTCTTCCTTTCTTCCCCTGAAATGTTTGCAACCAGTCATTATATTCTCATCCTAGCCATCAGCGTCTGCTTCTCCATGGGACAGAAATGTCACAAAGCCAACATAGCAATTCCCCGCCCACCACCACAAACACCTCCCAATATGCCCTAGAAAATGCAGTGCTTAATTTGTAAAAAACATAAGTACCAGGGCTCTGGTCAAGAGGCCATTGCAGCTTGTACCACACATTGCCCCTGCCATGCTGCCAATGATAGTAACAATACAACTACTAATCCTTACACTCCTGCAAGTGTGACAAATCAGACTATTACTGGCCCCCAAAGCCATAAGAATGTCTTACGCGGCAGGCAATAGTAATTTTTAATGTATATGGAATTAATAATGAACTGCTGTTGTTGTCAACACGAAATTAGCCAGGCAGCGTCATCTTGTAGCTGACTGTCACAATCGCGGGTGTTAGCAATTAAGTGCCGGTGCTGAATGCCAGAACCACCGGTTCCAATTAAACTCTGAGAAAATGTAGCCACACCATCCCCACTTCCGGTCTTTTCTTTTCTGTAACTGAAGTTCGCAAAGCGGTGATATACAAATAAGAATGTTCCTACAAATGTTCTTAAGGTTTAATTTGTTTTCGCTCGGAAAACCTGCTCTAGCGGTTTCTTGTTCTTTTTTTTAGGAGCGCGTGGAATCCCGCTCTAGCATACTCACGGAAGTGCATTGATGAGGGGAAGTATCTGTCGGCATTGCATATTAAAACACACAGAAAAGGTAGATACGGGTCAGAGGACAGAGTTTATAGACCAACTAGAACATGCAGCCCCACACAGACATGTAAATACAAAATATGTTCTAGCGTCTAGGATCTGATGGAACAAAAGGAAACAACAAACTCAACAAGAATCAAAGTGTGGTTTAGAAAATTACATATAATCTTATATGTGCGGATTCCCATCATACACCAGAAACGGTGATCAGCTTCATCATTTGGGGATCCTTTGTCTATAAGAGTGACAAATATGCTCTATGAAAATCAGAGCTTGCAGGTGTTACAAAGGTATAGAAACCAAGATGAGCAAGGTAAAGTGTATGGGAACAGATGTAGGTGCAGTGCAAGTGGTGAAGTGCAAAGGCTAAAATTGTTGCGTGAACAGACTGTGAATTTTTATTAGTGTCTGTCACGATCAAAAGTTAAAAACCGTGAATACTAGGACCAGTTTTAACAAATAGCTGTCCTAAATAAAAGTGGTCAACATGTTTCAGCACGTCTGGCCAAAGTTTAAGCCAAGTGCTTTCGTCAGGACCTCTAAGAAAAAACAAACAAACTATTATTACTACCAAATAGTCAGAAAGGATATATTGTGAGATAGAGATCTCACAATCCAATATTCCTCCTTGTATCAGCAAGTTTCCGAAATAGATAAGAAGAAAACACACAACACAAATGATTCTGGAAAAAGGAAAATGAATCGATAGTACCATCAACACATGTGGGCAGCCTCTTTTATAACATCATGTAAACCCATTAATTAGGGCAGAGCTCCATCTTACCTCAATAGTATGGAGGACCAAGCCTCACCCCACCTGGCAACAGCTCAGGAGAAAGGAGGTACCGCTCTAAAAAAAGAATAATACACCAACCTAAAGTTCTTGTAGTGTACCACAATTTAACGTTTAAAAACAGAATGAAGTATCATCTACAGCACATGGTCCAACACAACCCAACGCGGCGTGAAATACATATACACTCTTATCATAACACTACTAGGTATTATATAATGTCTCCACAAGTTGTAAACTTCTAATACATCAAAGCTGTGTAGTTAAATCACATTTAGGAAAATACATTGTCATGCACCACTTATATCATAATTATAACAGTGGGCAAAGTTCGAAATTCACTTCTTGCTACTGGGTGGGCAATAATAATAATAATTCCCCCTCATGAGCGATCTTATTCTCTAAAGTACAATGTGCTGCCCTCAATCCCAGAATCCACATGTCTTAAACGATCTTAATCTAAACTGGTTCAAGTACATTGCCCCTTATTACAGAATACATAAACGGACTGCGCCGATGATGTAGCGCAATGCACTCACCTATCCGTCGGTACCTCGGACGGTCTTCAGAGCCGTCGGGGAGGTACCGATCGGATTGTAACGTGCCGTTATCCGTCCTCGGTCTTCTGTAAAACGCTTCCGGGTTCAGGATGGAAACCCAGAAGTGAATCAATGACGCGAGGTTGCGCTGAACTACAAAACAGATGGGACTTGTAGTTCCAGGGCCGGCTGTTACTCGGTGTTGCAACCAAGAAGGCTAACGGGTGCTTCTAAGAAGTAATGTTAGACTCTGTAAATAAATACGAAGTTCAATCACAAAATGTAATTACATAAATGTCCGCTGTTGTAATCCACATTAGATAAAATAAGGAGATAAACGCACATATATTATCATTGCCTGTGGCTTAGCAGCATTATGGTTAGAGAGTATAGATGGTGCTCGGAATACATCTCAGGGTAGTCACAATTACCTGTGACTTAGTACCATGGTGGTTTGAAATTATTTCAATAATGTAGATAGCGCTGGGAGTACATCCCAGGGTAGTTAAAGGTGCTCTGACTCTCCCACCAATATACAGATTTATAAATGGACTCCTCCAGTATAATACGGGAGGTAAACAGTATGCCATGGGAGGTAAACGGTATACCACTAATGTCTCACCGAATTACAGACTTGCCCAGGGGATAGAATCATTCAATTCCTGTGTATCACTTTTTAATCTAAAAACCCATTGTTGTTCTCGTAAAAAAAGGAATTTGGTGATATCTGTAATATGCTGTGGAATATAAGGTTGTTCTAAGATAGTCCATGTTAGATCCTCAGGTTTGTGATTTAACTCTAGAAAATGAGACGTAAGTTTAGTGGCTTGTTTTTTGCATCTCACGGTGCTCATATGCTCTATGATGCGCAACTTAACCTTCCGTATTGTCATGCCCACGTAGTTAAGCTTGCAAGGGCAGGAAATCAGGTATACCACTCGCTCACTATTGCAGTTGGTCATTTTTTCTGCATCCAAGGGCGATCTGTGCCAATGTCGACGGTTTTAGATTTCTTTGTCAACGGGCACACCTTACAGGTGCCACAAGGAAAATGTCCCTGCAAACTAGGGGTCCCCCCAAATGTTCTCTTGTGTGGTTGCTTCAATGGCACGTGGTCATGTGTGTACCAATTTATCACGTAAATTGCTATTTCTCTTAAAAGCAAACAACGGGGCAGGCAGGTTATCACCTTCAATGTTGAGAATTTTCCAATGCTTCAACACAGATTTTTTGGCATCGTTAGACACAGTGCTGTATGTGTTAACAAAAGTCAACCTAGGGTCACTAGATGGTTTTCTGTTAACTTCAAGCAAGCTTTCTTGATTGTTGTTACTAGCTCTTTTAGCTGCTAGCTTGACCACCCTTTTTGGATAGTGTCTGTCAATCAAATTGGACGACAGAATCTTGGCTTGTTTTTGGAAACCGTCTTTAGTGGAACAGTTCCTACGAATACGTAGGAACTGACCATATGGCAGGTTGTCCCTGAGAGCTACCGGATGATGACTGTTGTAGCTCAACAGGGAGTTCCTAGGCATAGGTTTAGTGTACAGCTCAGTTTCAAGGCCGTTTGGTGAGGCAGTAATAAGAAGGTCCAGAAATGGCAACCTGTGTTTGTCCATCTCCACCGTAAACTTTAGAAAATGGTTCCTGCTGTTAACCCATCTTAGGAACTCATACACACTGTTGGTATCACCTCTCCATACAACAAAAATGTCGTCGATGTAACGCCTCCAAAGGCGAATGGAACCTCGATGCGGGTTGTTGTTATTGAGGACGTGTTCCTGCTCGAACACGTGGACGTACAAATTAGCCATGCTTGGGGCAAAAATGCTGCCCATACTCGTACCAGATGTTTGGAGGTAGATCGTATCCTCAAATTTAAAGAAATTCTCTTTCATGTCTATTTGTGCACACGCCATGATGAAATGCGGCGGTGTTATCGAATCCAAGTTGCGCTGTGACAACAAAATGTTCACTGAGTCCAGTGTCTCGTCCTGTGGGATCGAGGTGTAAAGTGACTCTACATCAAATGATACTAGTACATCAGTATCGTAATCATATTCGATGTCGGGAATGAGTCTGAGGACGTCTTTGGTATCTTGAAGGAAGGTGGCTATTTCCTTCACGATGGGATTCAAAAAGAAATCAACAAAGGTGGAAAGGGGTTTAAGTAACGACCCGATCCCTGATATGATCGGGCGTCCCAATGGTGGTCGGTTAGGCTTATGAACTTTGGGGAGAACATAGAAGTATGGCATGACAGGTTTGTTGGTGATGAGGAAATTAGCTTCATGTGCTGTTATCCAGCCTTCACTCTCAGCCTCCTCCACCATGACAACTATTTCTCTCTTGATTCTATCTGTGGGGTCTTGTTTAAGTGGTCGGTAGGCATTTCTCATCCCTAACTGTCTTAGACATTCTCCACGATAGACCTCGGTGTCTAGGAGGACAATCGCCCCACCTTTGTCCGCCGGCTTTATAGTCACTGTGGAGTCAGACATAAGGCTGCGGAGTGCTACATGTTCTTCCTTTGTTAAATTAGAAAACTTCTTACGCTCTTTCTGGAAAATATGAGTGAGATCTCTGTTCACTGCTCGCTCAAATGTGAGAACTTGTGGAGGTACAAGATGGATGGGAGGACAGAAAGTAGACGGATGCCTCAACCCAGTATTGGAATCAATAGTTTCTACATTAACCTCTATATCCTTAAAGAAAAAGTGTAATCTCACTTTACAAAAAAGTTTGCCATCTCCCAATTAGCTTTAAAAGGATCACCATGGGTGGTACTTACAAACCCCAAGCCTCTATTGAGTATCTTTTCTTCGTTTTCGGAAAGTATTTTGGAGCTCAGATTGATGACTAATCCGACTCGTTGCTCGTCCCTGCTTGCCCGGTTTGTTCTTCTTGGAGCACCGCAGTGTCCGAGGCGAGGGAGGTGGGCACCAATGCACTTGTGCTCTCTGGTTTCTGCGTCTGCCCCTCTGTTGTCCTGGGCCAAACCCTAAAAAATGCTGGTTAGGGAAGTTTCCTTGAAAGTTTTGGAAAGGAGTAATCGGGCCCATTGGACCCATAGGGCCTGAGGGAAAAGGTGGTTGCCAAGGATTCGGATGCCACCAAGGAGGAAATTGGTGCGAAGCCCCTCCTCGCCACTGTTGTTGGTACGTTTTCCCTCTGCCTCTGCCTCTCTGTTGTGCACCTTTGGCAGATGAATCTGAGTCGCTAGAATCGGTTTTATCATCAGAAGATGTACCATAGCTGGACCCAAGCTTTCGGCCTTTATTATTAAAATCAGGAGCGACATATCCATCGCTGGTATATGGATATACCTTCTCAAACTTAAATTTGGCCAGGTCTTTTTTAAATTTTTTAATTTTTGAAAAAAGGATGTTATCTTTAAATTCTTTATTAGTCTTGTTTGACTCGTCCTGATCTTTCTTAATGGATGTGCTAATAGTAGTCTTGATTTGTGTTTCTAGCAGCTGTATTTCTATTAGAATGGTATCAGCCACGCGCTTGGCTGTCTTGATGATTAAAATCAGCCAATCGCGTGTGCATCGCCAAGCGATCATCGACCAGTCCTTGAGAAATTCCTTATCTTTAAGGAACAATCTAGGTGCATTAGTAACTATGAGCCCTGTAGGGGCACAGTTAACTCTAAGATATTCAGTCATGGCCAACCCATGTACTATGGTACGTGAATGGGATTTCTTCAGACCAAGGACTTTGTACCATTCGTCTTCATTAATTGCTGCTGAGGATGATGGAAGACTATCTAGAATACTAGGATTAGATGTTAATATGGATTCTAACTCATTCTCATCATAAGCCAACCCACGAATCTCAGCCATCATCAAAAGTGGGTAAAAAAATAATAATAAATAAAAGTGTACAGATATCCGCACACAGAGGGAATTGGGCCACTGCTAACGACACAATCCCTGTCAAAACGGAGCTACAGCTACACTGCGTGTGTAACAAAGAAATCCTAGAAAAATATAGGATAACAAATGACCCACAGCCAAAGCTGCACTAGAGCAAAACACACAGAAAAGGTAGAAACGGGTCAGAGGCCAGAGTTTATAGACCAACTAGAACATGCAGCCCCACACAGACATGTAAATACAAAATATGTTCTAGCGTCTAGGATCTGATGGAACAAAAGGAAACAACAAACTCAACAAGAATCAAAGTGTGGTTTAGAAAATTACATATAATCTTATATGTGCGGATTCCCATCATACACCAGAAACGGTGATCAGCTTCATCATTTGGGTATCCTTTGTCTATAAGAGTGTCAAATATGCTCTATGAAAATCAGAGCTTGCAGGTGTCACAAAGGTATAGAAACCAAGATGAGCAAAGTAAAGTGTATGAGAACAGATATAGGTGCAGAGCAAGTGGTGAAGTGCAAAGGCTAAAATTGGTGCGTGAACAGACTGTGAATTTTTATTAGTGTCTGTCACGATCAAAAGTTAAAAACCGTGAATACTAGGACCAGTTTTAACAAATAGCTGTCCTAAATAAAAGTGATCAACATGTTTCAGCACGTCTGGCCAAAGTTTAAGCCAAGTGCTTTCGTCAGGACCTGTAAGAAAAAACAAGCAAACTATTATTACTACCAAATAGTCATAAAGGATATAGTGTGAGATAGAGCTCTCACAATCCAGTATTCCTCCTTGTATCAGCAAGTTTCTGAAATAGATAAGAAGAAAACACACAACACAAATGATTCTTGAAAAAGGAAAATGAATCGATAGTACCATCAACACATGTGGGCAGCCTCTTTTATACCATCATGTAAACCCATTAATTAGGGCAGAGCTCCATCTTACCTCAATAGTATGGAGGACCAAGCCTCACCCCACCTGGCAACAGCTCAGAAGAAAGGAGGCACTGCTCTAAAAAAAGAATAATACACCAACCTAAAGTTCTTGTAGTGTACCACAATTTAAAGTTTAAAAACAGAATGAAGTGTCTACAGCACATGGTTCAACACGACCCAACGCGGCGTGAAATACATATACACTCTTATCATAACACTACTAGGTATTATATAGTGTCTCCACAAGTTGTAAACTTCTAATACATCAAAGCTGTGTAGTTAAATCACATTTAGGAAAATACATTGTCATGCACCACTTATATCATAATTATAACAGTGGGCAAAGTTCACTTCTTGCTACTGGGTGGGCAATAATAATAATAATTCCCCCTCATGAGCGATCTTATTCTCTAGAGTACAATGTGCTGCTCTCAACCCCAGAATCCACATGTCTTAAACGATCTTAATCTAAACTGGTTCAAGTACCAATGCCCCTTATTACAGAATACATAAACGGACTGCGCCGATGATGTAGCGCGATGCACTCACCTGTCCGTCTGTACCTCGGACGGTCCTCAGAGCGCGTGGAATCCCACTCTAGCATACTCACGGAAGTGCATTGATGAGGGGAAGTATCTGTCGGCATTGCATATTAGCCAAATAAAGTGTCCTGACCTCCTTTGCCAGAAGAAAAGGTTTAGAAACACAAATAATGAGTAGTTTGTCTACCACCTGACTTTAAGATGGCGGCAGCTTTGTAAGGAGCACAATATTTAGGCTGCTTATTTTAGACTGAGGTTAGTTCTAATGTGTCACTCACTCTAATGGGACATTGTTGCAACCAGGACACAACACTTGTGAGCCTTCTTCTCCGTTTAATGTCAGAAGAATAATCTGTGCCTGCAGCACCAGACACCTTTACATAGCCTTTCTCAACTGTCACAGAACCCGTGACCTCACCACCCAGAACTCCAGTACATTAATCATTACATATACATTATTTCACTCCAGATAAAAAACCTCGGGCATATTAGCCAGAACCTCGTTAAAATTATCGCCGTTTTAGCGGCAGGAACGGCGATAATGGGCTTGCTAATATGCGTTATAGAATACCAATAGAATCCCAGGTTAGATGTTCTGCACGATCTCAGCTTCTCCTTGTCTTTGAAATCTTGTGCGTTCACTATTGCACTGACTAAATGCATCTTGGGCCCATTACCTGTAATGAGGTATCCAAGGTACCCCACCTCCTTCACCAGGAATTTATATTTGTCCTTGTGTAAAGTTATCCCTGCTCCAGCAACTCGAGCCAAGACTTCATGCAGTGCTGTGTTGTGCTCGGCAAAATTTTCCCCAAACACTAATATTTTGTTTTGGAAGAAGATCATGTTCTTCATTCCACATAACAGGTTCGCTATCAACACAATGGCTGCTGATGAGAACCCAAACTTCAGCCTGTTAAAATGGAAGGTACCCTCCATTACAATAAATACCATTACATGTTTGGAGTCTTGATACAACTTAACCTGCTGGTAAGCACTCCTGGGATCCAACTTTGAAAAAAGTTGCAGTCTGACAATTGGAAAATCAACTCATTGATGTTTGGCAGTGGGAAGCAATCCATTGTGGCAGGCTGATTAAGGCCTCATAAGTCTCATAAGTCTACACAGAATCATAGAGAGTCATCTGATTTTATTTATCATAACAACTGTTGATGACCATTGTGTCGCCTCCCCTGTCTCTTTAACTTTGCCTTTAATCATCTGATCAAGAATAGTTTTGACTTCAGCTTGTGCCGCCAAAGGTACCTTTCTCGCGAATGTTTCGCCTGTACGGCATCTTTCCTCAATGCTATTCTGTGCTGGTAATCCTTAGCCTCACCTATTCTGTCCTGTGGACTTACTCCCTCCCTCCCTGTCTGGCCCACCACCCCACTGCTTTGACCTGTGCCAGCCGTGCCTGGTTAAAAGGCTAGCACTGGCAGTTAAGAGGGTTTATCAGTGACCAGGTGCTTTGCACATGCTAGTTATAACATACAGTCTTTATTGAGGACTTTCAAAAGTTGGAGGAATAAACTCACTGATGGTCAGATTATACTTCAAGTCTGGTTTTTGTGAAATGTCTCATTTGACTTGCTAGGGGTAGCAGCAGTAGGTTCTTCTATAGTGGCAAGATGGTAGTTTGGGTACTTTGGGTGACTATGATTTAAAAACCTGACGTTATATTGAATAATACATTTATAGTTTCAATTACTTAAAATTCTTACAGTTATAGACAATGCAGAAATACAACATGCCATTCAGTATTTCAACAAAGGACTATACAGCCTATTAAAAACTCGCTTTAAAAAGCGTTACACAATTTAAAAATTATAATTTCATTATTAATACCAGGTATTTTGCTCAAGTTAATGTTCCACAGATTATCTTTCTTTAAAAACAAAATCCACTTTTCCACAATGGATCATCCGCCTTCGAGCAGTAGAAATGGGTGTTAATGTTGACAAAATACTACATGTCTTCCTTAACGAATAGACAACCCTATAAACTGCTGGAGAAATCTAAATTTGCTCGGTATGGCAAGTGTGATACCAAATAACAGCATGATCACAATTTCTAGGTTACTTACTATAAGTAACCCTGGGACTAACAACATCCTATCACTAACATATACGCCAATGAACATAAAATACATTAGATCTTCCACTTCCCTTAAGTACAGAGAGACAAAAGAGATGGGACCTAAAGGATACTTATTGCAGTATGAATGGCTAGTGCTTTAATATCAATATTGCAGGGAAGCCTGTTTCCTTTCCAGTAAAAGAATTGGCTTGGTAGTTTGGTCTGCCCTGTTCCCATGATGCACTGGGCCAGGGACAGACTAATTTGCATGTAGCCAGGTTCTGAGCTGGGATGGTGCAGCGAGCTAAAAAACAGTGATGGATCAAGCCCTGATCTGTTGACTGGGTACGAGTGTTCTGCTTAATTCAGATACTCTGTCAATCACCACCCCCTTTTCTGAATAGAATTTTTATAACAACCTTGTGTCTAGCTGTGCCTTACATACTGCCAAGTTGCACTGTGATGTAAAATTGTATACTATATTGTATCTCAGTATACTGCATTTCCAATGTGTATACAAGTGCCTTGTTGTGTCTATACAGCTTAGTACTGAGTTATAGTTGAAGAATAATGTGATAGACTCCTCATTTGGACTACCTAAGAATATTTCCTTTTTTCTACTCTTCAGTGTTGGGCTGCCGTCCTCTTCTATTAATATTCTTATGGCTTTTAACTCTTGGTTTTTCACTTTCAAGCTTTTGACAAATAATTCGGTCTCTCCTATAAATTTAATTTGGTGTTATGCTCACACTATATCGGGAAAAACCAGGCTATTTAATTTTGAAATAAGAAATATTACTACAACTGCCACCATTTCACTATGGCGGTTGCTAATCTGGCATAAAACGCTAATTATAGGATCCTATGTCCTATTTCTATTCCATTATGGCGGTTGCTAATCGGGCATAGAAAGCCGACTACAGGATCCCACGTCCTATTTCTACTTCAATCGCCACTCAGGTGGACCGGAAACGCGTCATGTAGCAAAGACGCGAGGGACCTTTAAAACACGGATGTTTCTCCCGCCATTCGCGGATGCATTTTCCAGGACGGCTTTTCAGAATACGGAGAATTTTGGAATGTAAATGTTGGTGCAAAGAGATGGGTGTTTTTAAAATTTTTATTTTACTGCCTGCGATACGTGTACATAAATCATATATCTGGATAAGGTACTCAATCCCTTACATACATATCTCAATTGGTGATAGACAATTTGGCTGCATATATGGTCTCATTTTATGCAGGGTTGGATAAACTCACAAGTTCAGGGTAGAATTATAATCTGTCTCTACACATCCTTTTCAACAGTTAAAATATATGGAGATAAAGTACTGTACTCCTTTTTTGTTTTTGAGGCATAGCCTTTTGCGTTTTTGAAAATGTATGGTCTTATCTTGGTACGGTAAGGATAAAATGTAAGTCTTGTCAAGCTTCTGGTGCTATTTAATTGTGTGAAAGATTTTATATCTTTCTGAAACTCACAGAGTTAACAATGGTTAGTTCAACTCAATATAACAATAATAATGTTCTTTTCTGTTGGACCAACAATTGAGCTTAATAGATCAACAATGTTTCTCTTTGTTTATTTACAAGTAGGAACCGCTTAAATCACTAGCAAGTACATATGCGAGAATTTGAAGAATTTGTATAAAGACCTTACCATTTAGGTATTTTTTTATAGACACTATCTTATGCTTATTAAATCTCTTTTTTTGAATACTCAATACAGTTATGACTAATATACCTTTTGTTCTTTCCTGTTTGTTTCCTCATAGCCACCTCTTTTGGAGGAGATATTGGACTATTTTTTATGGAAACAAGCCGTCCGGGTAACAAGGGCTACTATACCCTTGTGAGTTGTCTCGTACAAAATATTAAGCTTGAGTTAAACAAATTTAGGCCGCAATTCGCGGCTTTTCCTAATATATGTACGAAATGTACTATTTTTTCTATCCAGTATTTGAGCTCTCTTTTAATGAAATATTCTTTTTTTAGACTTTGGATTAACAAATTGTCGAGCATCTGAATTTGTATGGTGCCGTTTTCGCTACGGATGACTTACACGCAGCGACTCAATAGGTACATAAACATATGTTGGTCCAAATCAGTTTGTTTTGATAAGGGACAATAGTATCCCTTTATCATAAATTTTAGTAGGACCTAACATAATTCTTGTGCCTTTTTCTTCATAATTCTATTAGGACAAGGTCAATCTTACAGGAATCCCCAGGGTGTCCACGACAATGAACAAACTTAGTGGATTGTTTTTAAAGGTGTATAGTCTTATGCTATCACTATCTCTATATATAGACATAAAACATCTTTGGTTCTTACTATCTTGTCACAAATACACACACATCTTTAGGGACCAGTTTCTTGTATCTGGTCCTGTAGATAACTTCAAGTCACGGGATGGATTTGGGTCTATGCTCTGTAATCTTTTGCACACATTTTCTCTCCATAGCACAGAAATGTGGTATGTAGAGCACACCAACTATTCTTTCTGCACGTATCTTTTCCTGTTTCCGTTTCATTATATTTTGGTTTGTATACACTACATATCTCTTTGTATGGCACTATTTGCAGCCTTGAAAAAGTTACTAGGTAACGAATCACGTGTCGACAACCGATGCATCGCTCTACTGGAAGTTTACTGTATCACATCTTCCATCGTGTAATATTGTGTCATTCCAATCTATGTGCTTTGAACCAAATTGAATGGGATCCATCACTCTACAGGAAGTTTACTGTATTACATCTTCCATCTTTGCAATATTGTGTCATTGCAATGTATGTGCTTCGAACTAAATTGAAGGAAATTTATCAAGAATATTGCTGAGTCTCTATATTGTACATACATTAAATAGTACTACAAACTACTCACTGCTTTTTGTTTAAATTGGGTATTATAGTTCAGAATAACTCTTTATGAATAAATCCTTGAACAGGTCAGAGTGCCGAGGTTATCTATATATGTTATATTGCGAACATTTTGCCTGGTTGTTAGGACCTAGCAGGATGCATACGTGCAGTGATTCAGATTCCAGATGTCTCACCTTTGACGACTAGAGCATAGTACAATAGACTTTTCTTGAGGTTTATAAATGTTGTTTGGCTTCCTTCTTCTTTATGTCCTTTTTGTAAATTCTTGTAGCAGATCTTAAGACTAACTTACTGATTTTACTTCAATCGTGTACCGTGGGCTCTTAAGTGCCTCAGGGGTCTGTTATTGAGACCCCGTTTGATTGTACTTGAATGCCCGTTAACAGTCAACTAGAAACAACATTTTGAGAAAATGTATTTTCCCACATATTGAAGCGAGCTAAACAGCCCTTGCTCTACTTTAGCTTCCTTATTAGTAAGATGTTTTCTTCCCCCTTCATAGAGCTCAGTACCTTTAACTGTACAGCCTAAAAGTGCTGTAATTGCAGCTGCGTTCTCAATGGAAGAAGATCACTTTTTAGGACGCCATATCACAGTAATGTCCTTATGTGTGTCTAGAAGGAAGTTACTCACAAAGGTGTAATCCAATGTTGAGATGCCCGTAAATGTGTGAAAGGATTTGTGGGCCGTTTTTTGATGAATGAAAGGCTTGTAGAAAATGTAATTTGTAGGCGAAAAGGCAGTCATTCACTTTCCTTGCCAGGTGCACCATACCGGCTAGCTGCATATTGGCTGATCGATTTCCTAAATTGATCATGTTGAAGTCACCTGTCAAATATGATCTTGTATGTTGCGAATCCACAGAATAGCCTGTTGAGGCTCCACAGAAGCCGTCTGCGGTCAAACAATCAAGGATTTGTAAAGCGCAGCCAATCAACCCTGAGAGTCTCAAGGCGCTGGTGCTGCTGCTTGCTTTGTGGTGATCTATTCATTTGAACAGCCAGGTCTTTGGGCCTTTCCTGAATTGCTGGTGTGATGGGGTGGTCCTGAGGTGCAGGGGAAGGTCGTTCCAAGCCTAGCCCGCCAGGTGTGAGAAGGAGCATGCTCCTCTGTTGCTTCGGCGGATCCGGGGGATGGCTGCAAGGAAGAGGTAGGCGGATTGTAGGTGTCTGGTTGGTTGGTCGAAAGTCTGGAGTTTGTTGATGTAAGCAGATCCTTCAGTGTGCAGGGCTTTGTATGCAAGAATCAAAATCTTGAATTGGCATCTCTTTTGGACAGTGTAGCTTCTTGAGGTGGGGTGTGATGTGGGTTCATTTAGGGAGATCGAGGATGAGTCTTCCCGCTGAGTTTTATGTTGTCTGGAGTCTCTTCAGGAGGCGTGCAGTGATTCCTACGTAATGGGTGTTCCCACGGTCCAGCCTGCTGGTGACCAGGGCCTGCCTGACGGCCCTTCTGGTGTTGGCTGGGAGCCACCTGAAGATCTTGCGCACCATGCGTAGGGTGTGGAAGCAAGTGGATGAGACTGTGTTTACCTGTTTCTTCCTGGAAATGTTGGAATGGAATGTTGATTTCCTGTCGGCATTATGGAGGTTCATGTAGACACTGATAAGTAGTATTCGTTTGGTGCAACTACCAGTTTAACAACCTTTGAAAATGACTGCTTGAAATTAAGGATTTCCTGTGTTTAGGACAGTTGTATCTACCACTAAGCTTATGGCCTCAGAGATGATTGAGTTTACCAGCTGGTTGGTGTATTTCCTGGTATCCTGCGATCAAATGTGGTTTCACTGCCCACGTTATCAGCAAACAAACTATGGTGCTGCTTTAAAAAAAAAAATTAAGGGGTTCTGTTTGGCTATGGATGTATTTTAAACCAGCTATATTCCAAGATATTACTATGAGATCGCATCTGCTCAGATGTGCTGCCCCTTTGTTCTTATAATCTGTGTTAGGTGTAATTTTCACACCTCGCGGTTAGCACAGATGCAAGCCTGACCCATTCTGAATCCGTCAGTACAGTAGGATTACTTTGCTGATTCCTATTGATACTGACTCTGATCTGGAGGTTCATGTGCATGGTCGGGTCTGGTGCATTGTTTGGACCCTTCAGGATGCTTTTTGATGTTGGTAGTGCTGTCTGAGATGCTGTTATTTAAGATATAAGGATATTTCTCAGACTCTTTGATTCAGATTTCAATACCCCACTGTGCAAATAATGATTTTTCACTAAGAAACTCCAATAAATGCACCAAAGGCCTCCAGGTTACAATTGTCAATTCTGTGTTTGAAAAAAAATTATATGTTTCAAATTGGATTGTAATGATGTC
Organism: Lissotriton vulgaris; assembly: GCF_964263255.1. NCBI lineage: Eukaryota > Metazoa > Chordata > Amphibia > Caudata > Salamandridae > Lissotriton > Lissotriton vulgaris. The sequence continues at coordinate 1,993,064,870 of NC_141691.1, forward strand.
CTCAGTCTGGTAGTGACTTAAAGAGGGGATATATTGCAGCAAACACAAGATGTTTGCCCAATTTAGTATATTGCGTGATGTATCTAGATGGCTGAAAATTAATCGAGTTAGCGTACATTGGCCGCCTGTGTACGTAATGGCGTTATCCAACAAAAACTCCCAGACATTCAGAGCTAATGCGGAGCGTCGCCCCACTGCTTTTTAGCAGTGAAATAAAAGGAAAATACAATGATAATAACTCGTATTATTATCATTTTATTTTGTCTAACGGAGGAGAGACGTAGGGAGGAAGTGGCGAGAAAGTACGTTTTTTCTTTTTCTTTTCTTTTTTAATACCTGCCTCTACCCACGTCCTCCCCTGCCCCCGCCCCCATCCCACCACCTCCGATTCAGAGTCTGACTAGTGTTGGCCATTGGTTGGCAAAGGTCATAGCTGGATCGATTGCCTCATGGTTTTGCTTCAGTTCTTGTTTTTCTTTGTTGTGTTGTTTGGTTTAGTCCCACTTTGTTTTAGGTTTGAGTCTGTGGGTCAAGTAAACACAGGTAGGAGCTGGTATTTTTGGTAGAACAGATGGTGTCAAAATAAATTACTCCTGTTGACTGTTTGCTCCTGCTGTTGTGTGGCTCAATATATTAGCTCTGTCGGCTCGAGGGGTCAATTGTCGAACCATATACCCATGGTAGGTCCCCCTGTGAGACATGCTGTCTTTTGAATCATATTTGATTGACTTTCTCCGATGTCATTCAGTAGTGGTTTCTTTAATAATAATGTCCTCAGGTAGTGATTCACTTGGTGGTTGCATGTTCTTTTTCTCATAAAATATTTGGAAAAGTTTATGCTTTGGGGAGTCGCTGGAAGTGCCCATGTTTTCTACCTTAGGGGTAGTCTGCCAGGTTGTAAGTCTGTTTGTCTTCGTCTTGCTTTTCTTCAGTCTTTTCTTTTCTCTTCTTGTTAGTGGTTTACCTGTTAGGTTGAATAGATTGTGACGTGGAAAGATTGTTCAGTAGATGATCTACATCATCGGTGGATATTTCTGCGACAATATTTTAACTTACTTGGCCTAGGTCAATCTCCATGTGGGCTGCGCGATCACACTTATTGACCCAAGAAGTAAGTTTACGGATGGGAAAACCTTCTGTGGGATGCCCAATCTATGATTAATCAAGCAATGACGGCTGTCCTATGTCCCCAGAAGCTTTATTTGTGCTGTTGATTTCTTTACATTGTCTCCAGTAGTTTTTTTTATGGTGTTTGATTTCTATAAATTGACAACAAGAAGCGTCAATAGTTGACAGAGAGAGTAAAGAGTTTGTCTGCCATTGGGGACCATGCACAGTTCATTAACCTGTTTGAAGATAAAAAAAATAAGCACAGTTTGAATTTTAAATTGTTGATTTTTGTATCTAAGTTAGTTATGGAGTTGGCCAATGGTTGCATCAGGTCAATCGGAAGTTCCAGTTTCTGGAGCACAACTGGTCGAACATGCAGTGGTCCACTGTTGCGCTGCATGCTCTCCTGAAAGCCACCCTACATGATTCCCAAAAGGGAGGCTGATCCATGTATGCAGCTTCCAGACTGAAAATCTGCTCCCACCTCACCCGCACCATAGCCCTTTCTATTTTGTTACTTTTAGTCATGCTGAACCAGCTTCCTTGCGTACAACATGGCCAAAAACCACATATAAAGCCAAAAAATCATGCATAGGCAAGACCTATTGGCTTTGCCAGTGCTTGTTAGTCTCATGTTATTCCCTGTAATTGTCATCTGAGCATGTCCTGGTTCATGACCTTCAGAAGCCTAGAGTGAAACAGACGCAGACACGTCACCAGCCACCACTAAATATTTTAGGAGCACAAATGTCTCCTTTCTGGAGGAAGAGGTATTTGATCAGGATGGTCTAGCACTGGCCACCAGGGGTTGGAGAAGCCAAATCTGCTTTTACAAAGCACTGACCATATGTCAGGAACTTGGGATCTGATACAATATTCATGCTCTCACCTCTGGAGGTCAGGTGTCTAGGACAATGTGCGATTATGCCACTCTCTGAGGCTCAGCACCAGACTCTTTCAGATATGAAAAATTCAGAACCTTTGAAAACTTTGTAAGTGTTTAAAGATGGATGATGAGGGGCCTGTCTTTGCAGCACATAAAACCATATGCCTCTGTTTCTCCACTACATTTTTCAACTGGAAATAAGCAGGATCTAAAGGTAAGGATGTGAGAGAGAAAGTTATCTCACAAGATGCCTTCCAAGGCATTGATAGAGATGGGAATGCAGAGGAATGAACCTGAGAGGGCTTGTTAAGGTTTCAACACATCTATATTCTGTCAGACCCCCGTACCGATATTAGATAGCGGTGTGACCGTTATAGCCCAACATTTGCGAATGGACCAAGTAGGGGCAACAACAGAAGTTATAAATATATATAGCATATAAAGCTATTCACAACCACGGCCCTCTATTCCTAAAAAAAGCCTTCCGCCCGCTTGAGCACACAAGAACCCTACGGTCATCCTCAGCGCACTTACTCGCAGTCCCCCGTACAAGAAGGGCCAATTGGGGCGACAAACGCTTCTCCGTTGCCACAGCTAAACTGTGGAACGCACTACCCTTACACATCAAGTGTGCTCCGACCCTGCTCAACTTTAGGAAAAAACTGAAAACATGGTTGTTCCCTGCCTAAACCTCCCATCTACCCGAGAGTTCTGCAACTACAGCGCCGAGACACCTTAGGGTATTTGCGCGCTCTAAAAATCGCCAAATAAAATAAATAAAATAAGTATTTGCTTGGTCGTGCTCTATTTCCTATTGCACATTGACGCCCTGAACATTGATATGCTGTATGACATGTAAAAGGCAATAAAATTTGTTTACAAAAAAAAATCTATATTTTGTCAGACCTGCAGGCAAGAATTATGGTACACTTTTGCCATTTGATTTAACAGCAGCCGTATAAACAAGACAAACAAAGACTTAATTTCCCATAAACCCAGGGAATAGGAAGTTTGAAACAAACAAAGTTCATCAGCCAATCAGCCACAGTGAGTGCCTTCATCTGCTCCTGTCTCTCTTCTGTTGCCCTCTTTCTTTGCTGCTCAGAGCCTGCTTCAGATGAGTATCGGGACTCCACTGGGCCCTCAGGGGGAGCGGCGCGAGCCGTCTCCCCCTGGGGAGTTTCACGCACATGGAACAGTCCATGCGCTAGTCAGGGAAAGAGCGTCAGGCAGGGTAGCGCGCGCTAGGCTGTTAGGTGCGTAGGAGGATAGGCAGAAGCGTGAGGAGGAGAAGACGGTGAGGTGTTCACCTCAAGCGAAATTAGCTTAGCAGGTGACGCTTTTTCAATAAATATCGTGGCAGAGGCTGCCATATACAAAGTAGAAGTTTTTTTTTTTCCACCATGAATATGAACGAAAAATTGGTGGAAGCTTTGAGGGTCATTCAACAAGAAGGGAGAGAGGACATGCTGACGCTGGCCGCCCTTCAAGAGATGCTCCCTCCCACACGTCCGCCACAGCGTAAGGCGGCGAAAGGAGTGAAGTCAGCGGTGGAAGCTTGCCGAACATCGCCATTCAAGAAAGGAGGCAGGAGACAGCGCTCGTTGAGCACAGGCGCCGAAGGGGCGTCAAGAATTGGTGCAGCTGCGAAAGACTCGTGTGTGCGCAGGGACATTTCCCTCCCACCTCAGAAAGCGGTGAGTCAAGGGGATGCCATGCATGATTTGCTTGACAACAGAGCGCAGGTTTCTGTGTTTAAAAAGGGGGTTCCTAGAGGCGTAAAGGCGGCAGCTCCCAAGAGAAAAGGAAATGAAAAGGCTGTGAAGAAACTTTTAGTCAGTCACAGCGGTCTGGGGGCTGCAGGGATACCTACACTACCCCCAATCATGCGCTGTCAGATGGGAATTGACAGTTCATGTCAGAATACCAATTTAAGCGCCATGGGACAGACTGTTCTAGCGGGGGGACGGGAAGGTTTCTTGGTTGCTTATTCCAGTGACAGTGAAGAAGGGGAAGAGTTTGCGGCGCAGCCTACTAAGGAGGTGGCCTTTTTAAGGACACGGAGCAACCTGCCGCAGGACAGAAGCGGGGTTGAGGAGATAGTCGAGTCAGGAGTAGCGTGCCCACCATTGGCAAGGCAAAGGGGACCCCGTGAACACTCACAGATGTACAGAGGTCAAGAGACACATTGCACTAGTGACTTAGAGATTGATTTAGAGGCAGACAGTGATGAAGAAGGAGAAGAAGAAGAGGGTTTTAAAGAAGAAAGAGACACAGTTATTTCAGACGCGGTAGTTAGAAGAGGGGATAGAGAATACTTATTCCCACTCGCTCGCCCGCCACCGGTTTCAAGGCAGGACATGGGTGACACCCAAGCAAAGAGCTTGGAAGGACAGTGTGTCTGGGTTGAGCACCCCAGCCCTGTTGGTGACAACATAGCAGAGCGGACAAATTACAAAGGAAGTTCCAGCTATTCACGGGGTTCTCGCGACCCTTATGACGTACAGATGGGTGGTCTACTTACTGTACCATCTGATAAAGCGGCTCCCTCTACTGCCTCTAATGACTCTCCTGCCTCGCGCAGCTCCGGTCGCTCCCCCAGGCTCCCTGAACTCTGGGTATCGTAGCGCTAGCTTCCTGATTGCACCCTTGGCATTTTTGCTCCGCATTTTGTCCTACATTCTCGCATGCTCATTACCATTGAAAAAGCGCGATATTGAAATCTAACTGCATATTGCCTACAGCGCTTGTGCCTATTGTTGTGTGAGCCCGCTTTCAAGGCTAACTGTGCCTCTGCCCACTTGCACGTTTCTTTTCCCTGGCTGCCGATCTTAAAATATTTGCGGTGATTTACTTCCGGCCATTTTGTTTGTTGTTCTGCCTGCCAGCCCGCCCCTCCACCACGATCACACCTCCCTGCAGCCCCTCCCTCCCACGGACTGTAGAGTGCTGACCAGCTTGTGCCTCCTCTGTGACTCTCCTGCCTCGCGCAGCTCCGGTCGCTCCCCCAGGCTCCCTGAACTCTGGGTATCGTAGCGCTAGCTTCCTGATTGCACCCTTGGCATTTTTGCTCCGCATTTTGTCCTACATTCTCGCATGCTCATTACCATTGAAAAAGCGCGATATTGAAATCTAACTGCATATTGCCTGCAGCGCTTGTGCCTATTGTTGTGTGAGCCCGCTTTCAAGGCTAACTGTGCCTCTGCCCACTTGCACGTTTCTTTTCCCTGGCTGCCGATCTTAAAATATTTGCGGTGATTTACTTCCGGCCATTTTGTTTGTTGTTCTGCCTGCCAGCCCGCCCCTCCACCACGATCACACCTCCCTGCAGCCCCTCCCTCCCACGGACTGTAGAGTGCTGACCAGCTTGTGCCTCCTCTGTGACGCTCCTGCCTCGCGCAGCTCCGGTCGCTCCCCCAGGCTCCCTGAACTCTGGGTATCGTAGCGCTAGCTTCCTGATTGCACCCTTGGCATTTTTGCTCCGCATTTTGTCCTACATTCTCGCATGCTCATTACCATTGAAAAAGCGCGATATTGAAATCTAACTGCATATTGCCTGCAGCGCTTGTGCCTATTGTTGTGTGAGCCCGCTTTCAAGGCTAACTGTGCCTCTGCCCACTTGCACGTTTCTTTTCCCTGGCTGCCGATCTTAAAATATTTGCGGTGATTTACTTCCGGCCATTTTGTTTGTTGTTCTGCCTGCCAGCCCGCCCCTCCACCACGATCACACCTCCCTGCAGCCCCTCCCTCGCTCCGCCCCCTCCTCTCTCCATTTATGTCTGATGTACCCACGCGCAGCGTCCACGCGCTACGGACACGCCGAAGGTGCGCCAAAGGTAAGCCCGTCTACGCCCGTCCGCGCCTGGACCGCGCCCAGCGCCATACCCCCTGCCCCTCGCGCTGCCCAGCCCCCCCGCGTTACCTACGATGCCGCCACCCTCCTAGCCCTAAACCCCGGTCGCGCCCCCAACTGCGTCCAAGCCGCTCCTGGACGCACCCATGGACCGTTCTCCTGCCTCTCCTGCAAATTTAGCGGCACCGACAACATCTCCGCTGCGTCCACAACACAGATTCCCGACCCCAACCACCTAGAATGCATCCTTCTCAACACCCGCTCGGTCCACAGGCACGCCATTGACCTTTGGAACCTACTAGACACCATCTCTCCTGACGTCGCCTTCCTAACGGAAACATGGATGAACGCTTCCTCCGCCCCCGACATCGCCATCGCTATCCCTGATGACTATAAGATCACACGCAAGGACCGCACCGACCATACAGGAGGAGGAATCGCTATCGTGCATAAGAAATCAATCCGCATCTCAACCAGCTCTGACGCCAACCTCGCTAACTCCGAACACCTTCACTTCCAGATCCACATCGACCCCAAAACCACACTCCGAGGCACTCTCCTCTACAGACCACCAGGACCCCGCGCAAAATTCAGTGAAGACATCACGGACTTCATCACCCCACACGCGCTCCCCTCCAAAGACTACATCCTTCTGGGAGACCTCAACTTCCACCTTGAAAAGATCAACGACCGCAACACCGCCACCCTCTTGGACAACCTCGCCAACCTCGGACTTAAACAACTGGTCACTTCCCCCACCCACATCGCAGGTCACACACTCGACCCCATCTTCACCTCCAGCAATCATGTCTCCTTCAGCCACACTACGAATCTCCTCTGGACTGACCACAGCTGCGTTCACTTCACCTACAACAAGCCGAAACCCACCATCCACCTCCAACCAACTCTACAAAGAAACTGGAACAAAATCACCACGGAGCAGATCTCCACATCACTCCTTCAAACCTCCCCAGCCCTCTCTTCTAACGCCAACGAAGCCGCCTCCAACCTCACCCTCTGGCTATCCAACACCGCCGACACCTTAGCACCACTGAAAAAACGTCAACACAAACCTAGCACCAAGAAGGCCTCATGGTTCAACGATGACCTCAAGAATTCCAAGAAACTGTGCCGCTCCCTTGAAAAGGCCTGGAAAAAAGACCCATCCACCAACACCAAGGACGCCTTCAAAAGCGCCATCCGTACTCACCACCAACTGATCCGAAAAGCCAAGAAAACAGCATTCAAGGATCGACTTGACAACAACGCCCACAACAGCAAGGAACTTTTCAACATCGTCAAGGAATTTTCCAACCCCTCGGCCAACTCCAACGACATCACCCCCACTCAAACCCTCTGCGATTCCCTAGCCTCTTTTTTCCACAACAAGATTGCTGACATCCACAACAGCTTTGACAACCAACCCGGAAGCCAACCCACCCTACCATCAGCCGGCCATCTTCCCCTCGTTAACACCCTTAACGCCTGGAACCCAATCTCCACTGAGGACACCATCCGCCTGATGAATTCCATCCACTCTGGATCCCCCACAGACCCATGCCCTCACCACATCTTCAACAAAGCAGACTCCATCATAGCTCCGCACCTCCGAGACGTCATCAACTGCTCCTTCAACTCCGCTACCTTCCCAGAAGACTGGAAACACGCTGAACTCACCGCCCTTCTGAAAAAACCAACAGCAGACCCCACCGAACTCAAAAACTACCGCCCCATCTCGCTTCTTCCATTCCCGGCCAAAGTCATCGAGAAAGCCGTCAACAACCAGCTCGCCGCCTTCCTCGAAGCCAACAAATCTCTCGACCCCTCACAATCTGGCTTCCGAGCCAAACACAGCACTGAGACCGCCCTCATCGCAGCAACAGACGACATTCGAACTCTACTGGACAATGGAGACACAGTCGCCCTCATCCTCCTCGACCTCTCTGCAGCCTTCGACACAGTCTGCCACAGCACCCTTTTACAACGCCTCAGAAACATCGGAATCCAAGGAAAGGCACTGGAATGGATCACCTCGTTCCTCACCGGAAGAACCCAGAGAGTCCGCCTCCCACCATTCAAGTCCGAGGCCTCTGAAATCATCTGCGGCGTACCACAAGGATCCTCACTCAGTCCCACCCTCTTCAACGTATACATGAGCCCCCTCGCGGCCATCGCCCGCCAACACAACCTCAACATCATCTCTTACGCGGATGACACTCAACTGATCCTATCTCTCACCAAGGACCCCAGCACCGCCAAAACTAACCTACACGAAGGAATGAAAGAAGTCGCCGAATGGATGAAACAAAGCCGTCTGAAACTGAACTCAGACAAAACAGAAGTCCTCATCTTAGGTAAACCCCCCTCTGCATGGGACGACTCCTGGTGGCCGGAAGCCCTCGGAAATGCACCCATCCCGACAGACCACGCACGGAATCTTGGCGTCATCCTGGATTCTTCACTCTCTATGAACAGACAAGTCAGCGCCGTATCCTCTTCCTGCTTTAACATTCTTCGCATGCTCAGAAAAACTTTTCGCTGGATCCCCACCGAAACAAGGAAAACAGTCACCCATGCCCTGGTCACGAGCCGACTGGACTACGGAAACACCCTCTACGCAGGTACCACCGCTAAACTCCAGAAGAAACTACAACGAATCCAAAACGCCTCAGCCAGGCTCATATTAGACATCCCACGCAACGAACACATCTCTGGTCACCTCAAAGACCTCCACTGGCTACCCGTCAATAAGAGGATTACTTTCCGTCTGCTTACCCACGCACACAAATCACTCTACGACATCGGACCAGATAGCCTCAACTCTCGACTGTCCTTCTACACCCCCTCCCGCCAACTTCGCTCTTCCAACCAAGCCCTCGCCACTGTACCTCGCATCAACAAGACCACCATGGGAGGCAGATCCTTTTCATACCTAGCTGCCACAACATGGAACTCACTCCCCGCTTACCTTCGCCTCACCCAGAATCACCTAGCGTTCAGAAAACAGCTTAAAACGTGGATTTTTGACAAATAATCCTCCTCCCCTTCCTAAGCGCCTTGAAACCCTCTGGGTATGTAGTGCGCTATATAAATTTTATGACTTGACTTGACTACTGTACCAGTGACAATTGGGGAGCTTAAATATACTGATATTGGCGAATCTGGAGCAGATTTTGTGCGGTTGGGCAGACATCTGAAGTGTAGTTCTGTCTCTTCTTGGAAAACCTTTGATGGCGGGGTTGGGGACGGAGTATGTCCCAGTACAAGTGCGATGCTGCGCAATCCTATTCAGGGTACAAGAGAACAGGATAGGATGCCCCTAAGGGGCAAAGATATTTTTAATAGCAAAATAGTTTCTAAACAAACAGCTTCAGGTACGGTATATAAATCAAAAGGGGGGAAAGAGGGGGGGGGGCAACACAAAAATATGTTTTATCGTTTCAGAGGTCAAGTGCGGACTCTTCTAATACAGAACAAACGCCGAGAGAATATTAAGAGCGGATGTCTCAGACGGAGTTTTATCAAAGAGCTGAACAGTTACCTTATGGTAAGCCTCATTGGGGGCCAGTTTGGGATGATGTACAAGAAAAAAAGGGAAATGGGAAAGTAATACCTAGAGCGAAAACGGTTGTTGAAATTGAAGGTGGGAAAAGTGGTTTGGTAGACGGGTCTGTATCATCAGGGGTTTTGGCACCGCTTAGTGTAATGGGTCTAGAAGGGTCACAGAATAGGCCATCTAGTTTAGACGAGGGGTGGTCAAAAGACGAAGTTTCTGAAAAAACAGTATCCATTAATATTAAAAGAAGGCTTCCATATATGGGTCTTGTAATGCCATTGGGGACTCATTTAACAGACAAAACCAAACAGAGGATATGGAACCATGAGTTTGTGGACGTATTCAAGGTACTACACCGTGATGTACAGGCTAAGAAGGGGTCGAAAGAAGAGGAATGGGAGTTAGCGCAACGTCCCAGGGTTCCTCGTACCATAGAAAACTGGACCTCGGCTTTCTTGATATATGCAAGTATTTATTGCGAAAAATATCCCGAGAGGTCAGTCGCCCTCTATAAATACATGGATATAGTCAGGAAAGCGCAGCTGCATTTTGGGGGATACTCATGGTTGAATTATGACGAAGAATTTAGAGCATGTATCAGTCTATGCGCTGAGAAGCCGTGGGGGGATGTGGACTCAGAACTTTGGCTACAATGGATGTCCACGTCTCACCAACCGGCAACGACACACACGGCAAATGGTTTGCCAGTTCCTTTTCGGCCCTTTCTGTGGCGTCCCGCTCAAGCAGGGGCGGGTGTATGGGGACGGGGTCTCAGCTCAGGGACGGGGGCCTGCTGGAACTTCAATAGGGGAATGTGTAGTAGACAATTATGTCGCTTTAAACACAAATGTTTGCAGTGTGGAGAGCGACATCCACTCACGCAGTGTGGTTCCCCAACGGGAGGTTTTGGCGGCCAAAGGTTCAGTGACCAGCAAAGATTTATTGAACAGAACAGTTGGGCATATAGGGGACAAGGAGCCCCTTTCCATGCTTTTCCAAAAGGCACATACACCAGTTAGACTGTCAAGTCTGACGCCTTGGTTAGACATGTACTCAGATACTGAGCCAGCAGCCAAATTATTCTGGGTGTTCAATACTACTGGTTTTAAGCTGGGATATCAGGGCCCTCGTCATCGTAGGTGGGCTGACAATCTGCGTTCTGCTAAAGAGTTGCCAGCGGTGGTCCGTCGTAAGTTGGATGCAGAAATCAAAGAAGGCAGGGTAGCAAATCTAATGGCGTCCCCACTAGGTGTTATTCCAAAAAAGACAAAGGGAGAGTATAGGATGATACAACATTTGTCCTGGCCAGAAGGTTGCTCCGTTAACAATTTCATCTCAGCAATTGATACTTCAGTGTCATACACCACGGTAGATGAAGCGATTAAATTGGTGACACAGATGGGAGAAAGGGCGGAGATGGCTAAATGTGACATCCAATCAGCCTTTCGTTTACTACCCAGTCCCATACACCCTTCTGATTTTGAACTGCTAGGTATGTTCTTTCAAGGCCCAATGGGCTGTGCGGCTTCATGTGCTCTTTTTGAGATGTTTAGTACCTTTATTCAGTGGATATTTTCTCAAGTATGTGACAAAGGTGTCAGCTGACATTATTTGGATGATTTTCTTTTTTTGGGGAAGGCTCAGTCGGGCCATTGCATGGAAGCACTTACTAAATTTCAAGAACTGACAGAGTCTTTAGGGGTCACATTGGCTCCTGACAAGTTTTTAAGCCTAGAGATCGATACACTGGACATGACAGCGCTTAAGCTGGTGAGCTATAAGAAATTAGATCATTCTTATTATTGGTGCTGGACAAACAAAAGATTGAGTTGAGGCAAGTGCAGAGCTTGTTAGGCTATTCAAACTTTGCGTGTAGAGTAGTGAGGGCAGGTAGGACATTTTGTAGGCGATTGGGCATGGCGTTATCAGGTGCTTCTCTCCCACACCATAGAGTTCGGATTAGTAAGGGAATTAAGGAGGATTTGAGAGTTTGGTTATGTTTCCTGGAAAGTTTCAACAGAATACCATTGCAATTTGTGGACGAGGATTTCGTTTGGCAAGTACAAATTTATTCTGATGCTGCTAGATCAAGTGGTTTTGGTGTATTCTGGGAAGGAAGGTGGTGTGCCGAAAGTTGGCCTGAGCATTGGAAGAAACAGGGCCGCAGTATTGCCTTTTTAGAGCTGTTTCCTTTGATTGTTGCCTTGTTGGTATGGGGACATGAATTCCGAAATAGATCTGTATTGTTTCATGTCGATAATACAGCAGTGGTAAATTTAGTGAATAACCAGAAAGCCAAAGATGTGAGAGTTTTGCAATTGCTTAGGATGTTCATGCTACTGAGTTTGCAGTTCAATATGATTTTCAAAGCTAAGAATGTCCCTGGAGTTAATAATTCCATTGCTGACGCCCTTTCTTGCTCTCATTGGCAGAAGTTCCGAGCATTGGCGCCGGGGGCGGATGTCAGCAAAACGATGGTGCCGCACAACCTTTGGGCCCTAGGGGAATGAAGATCGTACAGCTAGTCGAGCATTCCATAGCTCCTTTGACTAGACAAAGTTATGTACAAGCATTGGAGGAATTTTGCACTATAAGAGTGGTATACATGAGACAGGATCCGCAGACACGGAAAGTGCAAGTATTTGTGACTTTGTTTTAACGTTAATAGATAAAGGTTTATCCCACACGACTATTGCAGGAAAGGTATCAGGTGTGTCATTTTATGGACAATTGTTGTGGGGTTTTGATCCAGTAAAATGTTATCTACTGATCCAGTAGATAACATTTTAGGGGGCTCAATAGGTAGACAGTTAACTTTAAACAGTTAAAGGCCCCCATTACGTTTCAGATATTACTACAGTTGTTAGAGCAGCTTGAGTTATGTTGTTATAATGTTTGGGAAAAGGAGCGTTTTAGATTGGCAATGATTTGGATGTTTTTTTGGCGCATTCAAGGTGTCAGAAGTTTTGGGTTTGGTGAGAGAGCAGGGTTTATGCAGCAAGGAGATTTCAGTTTTGGTGCACAAGTTAGGTATATGGGTTAGGAAGTCAAAAACTGATCAGTTGGGTAGGGGTATATGGGCTTTTCTGAATGACAGCGAGATAGCATATTGCTGCCCAGTACAGGAATGGGTGCAGTTTTCTTCTTCGAGTTCATTTCAGCAAGGCCACATTTTCATTCACGAGAATGGGAACAAAATAACGAGTGCACAATTCTTAGCGGTATTACGAAGAGCTTTAATGTTCATAGGTCAGAACCCGCAGAATTTTGCCACGCATTCGTTTAGAATCAGGGCGGCTACAGAAGCATCTAGGTTGGGCCTGGGATTGGATGTCTTGCAACGTATTGGCAGATGGAAATCCAGTTGTTGCAAAAGATATGTACGCAAATAACTATGCATTGATGATTTAAATTTTGCTGTATGTTAATTTCTGTTTTCTTATTTAGGTACTGTTCGGGGTGTTACATCAAAGTTTAAAAAGCAAACGTGGAAGGTAGGTCATTCCTTTGTAAAATGGGCGGCTCTTTTTGCGGAGAAACAGATTTATGGAAGATCGCTTGGTGTTCCCAGCGCAAGACATGAGTTGGTATGGAAGGGCAAAGGAGGTATGAAATGGGTTGACTTGTTCCCGACGCTAACAAATATGTTTCATGTACGAGGTTGTCCAGATTATCTCATTATCCATTAAGGAGAAAATGATTTGGTGGAATTATCTGGTCAAACACTCATCAAAAAGATGCAATTGGACTTATCGATTTTGAAAACCAATTGGCCGACCACTCGCCTCATCTGGACTGAATTCATTTATAGACAATCTTGGAGAAAAACAAGGTGTCATGCTGCTGTTGAGAAAGCAAGGAGAAAGTTGAATAAAGCAATGAGGGTATTTTGTTCAGTGATGCAAATCAAACGTGTTGCGCATGATAATATAACAAGCACCTTTTTCGGGAGGGCGGAGTACATTTGTCACACTTAGGTATAGCTTATTATTTAATGGAAATCAGGGATATACTGGCTCATGAGTTACAAGTCAATTTGTGGTGTAATTCCAAATTGTGAATCACTTCATATTAGATAGGGGGTGGGGGCCAGGAAAACTCTTTGGTTTTCCTGGATGGCAAAAATTCGGGGGAGGAAAAGTCTAGAGCGGGCTTGTCCAGTCATTAGTGGGGAGTGGGGGGGCGGTAGAGGGAGTTATAGAGAACAATTGAGGGGAAGGATGTAAAGAAAATGTTGGGGACGTTTATTTCAGTTTGGAACACAAGAACAGTATATTTGATGGTGTGGTCTGATTTATATATATATATTTCAAAAGTTAAGATGACAAATGGTTTCGATTTCAATTGCCAAATAGCATCATTACAATAATAATAATAAACGGTTATCTGATGGGAATTCATATGTCTTGAATAAAGAGGCCTTTTATGCTATAAAGAAAAGCGTGTGGTCCTAATTATGTGGGCGATGGGCCCTCAGGGAGAGCGGTGCGAGCCGTCTCCTCCTGGGGAGTTTCGCGCACATGGAACTGTCCATGCGCTAGTCTGGGAAAGAGCGTCAGGCAGGGTAGAGCGCTAGGCTGTTAGGTGCGTAGGAGGATAGGCAGAAGCGCGAGGAGAAGAAGACGGCGAGGTGTTCACCTCAAGCGAAATCCCACCCACCCACCCTAAAAATTTAATAAAAGCCAACGAGAAATAAAACGTTTTTTTTAGATATTCGCCACTTCAGGACATGATATTCCCTAGCAGATAATTTTGAGGCAAAAATTCGGGGGAGAAAAAGTCTAGAGCTGGCTTGTCCAGTCATTAGTGGGGGAAGTAGGAGGAGTTATAGAGAACAATTGAGGGAAAGGATGTAAAGAAAATGTTGGGGAAGTTTATTTCAGTTTGGGACACAAGAAAAGTATATTTGATGGTTTCGGTCTGATTTATATATATATATTCCAAAAGTTAAGATGACAAATGGTTTCGATTTCAATTGCTAAATTGCATCATTACAATAATAATAATAAACGGTTATCTGATGGGAATTCATGTCTTGAATTAAGTGGCCTTTTATGCTATAAAGAAAAGCATGTGGTCTTGATTATGTGGGCGATCACCCACTGATGTTTATTACTTGTATACTTTAAAGGTTTTTGTTCCAGACTGAGGCAGCATTTCTACCGGTCCCGATATGGTCCCTGTTCAAGAGAATGGACTCCTACCAATTTTCAACCTTACCCAACATACCCTGTCGGCTGACGAGGTATCACTTCTCAACAAAGGCTTATCCTTTGTCCCTACGATACGGCCCAACTTTTTGGATGCCCAAACAGAACTCCTAAGATTTTTCAGAAAAATACGTCTACACAGTTTTTTTATTCTCAATCCCTCTCCACCCAAGCATTTTAACACACCCTTCAAACCAGCTCCTAAATTCTCCCCCACTGCAGGAATGATACCCCCAGAAATCCCTACCTTCGAAAAATTGGTCCTCAATGACTTGACTGACCATTAAAATAAGAGGACCTTTGTACCTTACAACATCACTATACATGAGAAAAAAGCCATATCCACCCTCAAAAACAATCAGTCACCCGGCTGACAAAGGTGGAGGCATAGTGATCCAAGACCGGGAGAAGTACATAAAAGAAATACAAAGTCAACTTAGTAACACTGAACATTATTGTAAATTGCCAGGCAACCCCACTAGTGAGATTCAGAAACTTATCTCACAAGTTACCACTGATGCGAATTCCTCAACGTTAAATCTCCATGGACACCGGTCATTTACTGTCTACCTAAAAGTCACAAAAACCATGAATCCCCCCCCCCCCCCCCCCCCCGGTCGCCCCATTGTATCAGGTTGCGGTTCTGTACTGGAACCCCTGGGACACTACATAGACTTTTTCATAAAGCCATTTTCATAAAGCCATCATAAAGCCAAAGTCATGTTACATCAGGGACAGCATGGCCATGATCAATCTCATCGAGGACCACCTGTTTGATCCCACATCCAGCACTATGTGCACGTTGGATGTGGAATCACTCTACACCAACATTCCCCAGTTCGAGTCCCTTCGGGTCATTGAGAAAATCCTAGAGACACGCCCCCGCCCTCAAAATGTGCCATCCATTTTTATTCTCCAACTTCTTGAAATTTGCCTCACAAAAAACCTTTTACTTTTTGAGGGTCAATTCTACGGCCAGGTACGGGGTACCTCCATGGGAGCTATTTTTGCTCTGAATCTGGCTATCCTCTACATGGACAATCTAGAGACATCCTGCATCCTCGATTCATCTAACCATTTCCACAATTGCATCGCCTTGTGGAAGCGTTATATAGACGACATTTCTCTTCTCTGGACCGAATCCCCTGACAGCCTAGTGTAGTGTTATCATTGGCTCAACAATAATAGTGGAGGCCTCAAGTACACACTGTCCACCAGCAAAGAATCCATTCCCTTTTTAGATCTTGAAATCAAACACAGAGAAGGCCGACTTACCACCAGCCTTCATCGCAAACCCACAGAGAGAAATACTCTACTGAACTACAGCAGTCACCATCCACGGGCATTGAGAGACTCCCTTCCCTTTTCATAGTTTTTACGCATTAGGAGAAACTGCTACTTTAAAGAGGACTACTTCACTGAGGCCAAAGTCCTAAGCCATAAACTCAGAAATAGGGGGTAACCACGCAAACTTGTGCGCCTCTCCCTTAATCGAGCTTGGTATTGCCCAAGGGAGACCCTCCTTGAACCAAAACCTAAAAAAGACCAAGATAGGCTTATCTGTGTCACCACTTTTTCTCCAGCTTCCAATGCCATCAGGAAAAGTGTGTTGAAACACTGGCTCGTACTTAATGCTGAACAACTTAACCTGGAATGCCCAATGCTTGCCTTTTAAAGAGCAAAAAATATAAAGGACCATTTAGTGCGTGCTCTCTACCCCAAAAACCACTTAAAACAACACTCATTGACGCATGGGGTCTCCCTACATTGACAGGTCATGCCAAATGCGTTAGCTGTGTGTGTTGTGAATCAACCATAGAAGGAAAAAGTTTTGAATTCGGTACAAATTGGACAGGAAATACTTTTCAAATTGTAATTCAATAAACGTGGTATACGCTATCTTCTGTCCTTGCATGTTGATCTACTTAGGTCAAACCACCCAGAAGATAAAACTCAGGATTGGACAACACCGCAGCAGGATCCACTGTAAAACGGCGAACGCCCCCCCTTGTGGATCATTTCACAGAGAAAGGACACACTGAAAAAGATCTGATCTGGACTGTAATAACATTGATCAAACCTCCACCTAGGGGAGCAGATGTCTCTATGCTACTTAACAAAGAGGAACTGCATTGGATCCTCAAGACCAACAGTTTCCGTACTGGATTGAATCGCCTTGAAGACTGGACCTCCCTGCTCTAATGTGTAATTCTGTATAATAATTTATTGTACTGCAATTTTAAGTCACTTGCGTCGCTTTCACTTTCACTATCGACGATAAAATCACCATTCACCACATTTACCTGCCCTATGCACTCTGTTTCAAAATGGCCACTCCAATTCCTCATCTTTTTTCACTGAACCTCAGTCCTTCCTCTATCTCCACGCCCACCCCCCAGTCCTTCCTCTCTCTCCACGCCCATGCTTGGCTACTACAGGGCTTCCCCAGATGGCTGCCACTCTCCATCCTGAAGCCAGACCAGCCATCGAGCTTCTGATTTTGAAGTAAGTTAGTTCCTAATCAAGAAACTAGAGACCATTTCCAGCTCACTGCAATGGAAATCGAGTTATAACGTAATTGTAAACCCCCTCTTTTTCAGACTGTGCGATTGTGCACTTGTAAGGAATCCTTATCCCGACAATCAAAGTGGACTCCCGAACTAACACGGTAATTGCAACTTTTCCGCAATTCATCCCACCGGTGTGCCACTAGCCTCCTCACAATGGCTCGAGTGATAGTAATTCTGTCCTCCTTTCGCTCATAGATCCCTATCAGCTGGCTAACCGCCCTTTGTGACCGCGAGCCCTCGCGCCCGCTTCTGATCCAATTTGCAGGTATCCTTTCACAAGCCCGTTTTTAAACCCACTTCATTACCACTGCGCCGTAACTACTAGTGATTTGATCACGATAGAAGACAGCATCAGTTTTCTGTTCTTGACACATGCTTTATCCGAATGTGTCCTACCGATCACTGCGCCATTTTTATCCACTTTTTCAATTCATTACCACCTTCATGCTCACATGACATAATGCATGAACCCTGTGATTGTGGTCCTGTCATTGGTTAAACACACTGACCGCTGTGCCTTATATATAAGTGTTCATGTCACGACAGTAGATTGCATCCGCATTTAAACTAATGCATGAACATTCCAGATGTGGTCTCTCCTTAGCCGTACAACACCAATCACTGCGCCATCTTCCTCTTCACTTTATCACAGTGTCCTTTTCTATTATGGTTATGATCTGAAAAGACTCATCGGCAAAGAGTGGTCTCACCTCTCTGACCACGCACAAAAGGCACTCAATCACGCCTAACCTTCCTCCCCCACTCGTTGCTCCACACATCTCGCCGATTTTAAACTCACAACAGTTGCAATTTACATGCCTAACAGTCACAATTTACATGCCTAGCAGCATTCATGTTTACCAATCCATGTTTCTTTTTTGTTTCTTTCCCAATTTCTCCTGTGTCTTGTATTTGTACAGTAATGCGATTTAGGCACAGTGCAATTGGAAATTCATAAAGACAACAATGAAATATTAAGTTGTCCTGAGGCTGATGCCCAGTATCTAGTGGTGGCATCGAAACGTCGGCGACACCAAAAAACACCATATGCAATATGACTATGCAATATTGTAATGTGCAATGGTGTATAAGAAAATGATCTTAGTCTGTGAAAATTTTCAAATAGGAGCGTACAGACGTATTTCACTTTGCCTTTTGGCTATTCTGTGCTTCGTTGTGTTGTCTCACTGTTTCGTGGGTCACGGCTGTGCCCACTTGTCACTGAATGTTTTTAACAATTTACTTTTATATATTTTTGCAAAATAAATTCTTGTCCGGCTGGACAAAAGACATACTACCTATTTAGAGTATGATTACTATATATAAGTGATGCTTCCTTTGAAAATAGGGACCATTGTTCTCTAAAACATGATACTGCCCAAGGTCCCTATACTATACCTTTTGGGTTCCCTTGTTTTTTGTAACAGTGCATTATTGAGCGGCCACTGGAACGTTTCGCAGCTTCTTTTACATCCACTTTCATATTACTTGAGTAGTTCACTGTGGGCCAGGGTACGTGGTGGTCCTCCGGCCACCAGAGGGCACACACCGCTTGCGCATCTTGCAAGAGACTCTCTCTTTCTAACACCACAGACAGGATTGCGTGTCTGACTTCCCCTGTACATCCAAGCGCCTCCCTCCGCCGTTCAGGTTGGTTGGCCTGATAAGCCTGGAGCCTTACACCCTGAGGGGTAAGACGGGAAGGAGCACGGTGACTCCTGTTTGTTTGGCAGACACTACCCAGGTTACAGAATTTCTGTTACAACAGTGCTGTGAATAAAAGGGTGATCAAGTCTGCTGGGGCCCATAACCCCACTATTACTGAATGTCTTTGAGGGCCTGTACCTCTGCTACCCCTATACTCTCGCCTCCTCCCCCCTCACAGTTATCTAACACCCTCTTACTTGGTGGGTGACCACTACTGAACCACATTTTCGGATGGCTGAGGACGTACTTACCTCACTGGCCACATGGAGGAATATGGTGATTACTACACTAAAGAGGATGAGGCATCCTACTTTCCCATTCCAGATGAATTAAGCTGGTCTCGGATACAGTGCTCACCCTGGAGAAGAAATTAGTGGATCTGTCACAGAGATGCCTATAACCCCTCCCACAAGGGAAGAACTCCCTGGTCATCGGCCCCAATACCTCTAAGTTCACCCACCATCCTCCCCTGCGAGAACCCAAGCAAGCACCCACAACCCTCGGGGGGTCAACCTAGGTGGATTTTATAGGCTAAAGAATGTGTTCCTGGGTGCCAACCCCCTACTATACCCAATCTGGATGCCCTGAGGCGCACCATAGCCCCGGGCACTACTAAGGCTCTTTCTTTCCCCCCCGCTGACAGATCCCACGTAGGATCGGACGGCAACTCAGACCACGATCGCTCCTGGAGTCCTGCATCCACCCACCATGCAGGGTCAGGCCCTACCACAGAAGGACCTTGCAAACCACAATCTGACATGTTGGACCCTTAGGAGCTCATTCACCCTCAATCCTTCAAGTGGTCTCTGGGGGACAAGGTATACGTGTTTGTGGTGAGTAGGCTCTGCAAGCCTTTCGCCCAAGAGGTGTGGAATCGCCTTTGGGCAGAGTGCCCCCACCAGTCCTTGGACATGAAGGTTGCCATCATGCCAGAAATTGACCTGCGTATGGCCACTTTTCTATGAAAGACCCAAAGAAGGGTATTGACAGCTCTTGGCGGTCATGCCAGGACAAGCTCCTGGACATAACCGGCCCGTTAAAAAAAAATCCTTTAGTTGGCAGTGGACGCCAAGGTGTTGGGGCATTAATCTCCACAGAAGTTCTTTCCAGTTGGGCCCAAAGGGCAGTCATTTTACTTGGCAACACCAACTGCACCAACTCTACTGATTATTGATCAAGATTGACCCCAAATTAGGGGAACTGGTGACATCTGAGGCATGGCAAGTGGCATAGCGAGGGCTCTTTGGCGATCCGTTTGTCAAAGAGTTTGGCAAGTTTGTGTTCATTAGATAAGGTCCAGTCATCGATTAAGCACATCTTCCAATATCCCACCTCCAGTAGGGGCCAACCATCTCAACAAGGGCAATGACAAGATTGCCTACGCTTTGGGGAATTCTACCCGCCTAGAGGACCAATACATTACTTAGGTTCCTGCAATGGACCCCGTGGCAGAGATGCTTCCTCCAGCATGTAAGGTCAGTCTAACCCTCGTCTCAAGTAAGCGATTGGCGGGGCTGATTGGTGCCTTTCATAGACAATTGGCAAGCTCTTATGTCCGATGCCTGGGTGCTCCAAATGGTTCAGGGGTTCCGCATACAATTCTTTGTCCTTCCAACCCATGCCCCAAGCCCTCTCCATTTTTTTTAGCAGGAATCTTATTCAAGTGGAGGTTTCGGAACTCCTTGCCAAAGGGGCCATTCGTCCATCCATCCCGCATCCCTCTGTGTTTTTAAGCAATCTGTTTCTGGCATAAAAACGAGATGGGGTCGAAACCCAGTGATCAATCTCCGGGAATTCCATGAGTGGTTGGTTTCCGTCACTTCAATATGGAGGGCATCCATCTTCTTCAGGACTTTCTATGTCCTAACAACTGGATGGTCAAACTGTATCTCAAGGATGCTTATCTTACTGTCATGATCTTCCTACCACACCATTGGTTTCTCCAGTTTCAATGTCAGGGAGAGGCTTTTGAATTCACCTCTCTACCTTTCGGCCTTTCCTTGGCTCCCTGGTGTTTCACCAAGGTTCTCAAGCCAGTGGCCAAACACCTGAGTGTATCCGGCGTATGCATGATAATGTATCTGGATGACATGCTGCTCATGGATTAATGATTTACAAAAGGGGGTGGTGATGAACAGAGTGTCTGAGTTAAACAGACCACTCTTACCCAGTCCAAAGATCAGGGCTTGATCCATCACCGTTATTTATCTCACTGCCCCATCCCAGCTCAGAACCTGGCTATATGCAAATCAGTCTGTCCCTGGCCCAGTGCATCATGGGAACAGGGCAGACTAAACTACCAAGCCAATTCTTCACCAGAAAGGAGACAAGCTACCGGGGACCGGTTTCTGGCATTTCAGCCTTCTTCGGCCCGGCTTGCTTGAATCCTGATGGAGCAGTGAGAAAGTGAGCTAAAAAACGGTGTTGGATCTAGCCCTGATCTCTTGACTGGGTGAGAGCTTTCTGCTTAATTCAGAGACTCTGTCCCTCACCACCCCTTGTTGTAAATATTTTTGTCCACCCTAAGCGTGGAAGGGTATTCTCAGATGTGAGACCCTTGCTCATTGCACCATCAGGATTCAAGCAAACCGGGCCGAAGACGGCTGTAATGCCAGAAACCGGTCCCCGGGAGCTTGTTTCCTTCCCAGTGTAAGAATTGGCTTTTGTAGTTTGGTTTGCCCTGTTCCCATCATGCACTGGGACAGGAACAGACTAATTTGCATACAGCCAGGTTCTGAAACTGGGATGGTGCAGTGAGCTAAAAAACGGTGTTGGATCTAGCCCTGATCTCTTGACTGGGTGAGAGCTTTCTGCTTAATTCAGAGACTCTGTCCCTCACCACCCCTTGTTGTAAATATTTTTGTCCACCCTAAGCGTGGAAGGGTATTCTCAGATGTGAGACCCTTGCTCATTGCACCATCAGGATTCAAGCAAACCGGGCCGAAGACGGCTGTAATGCCAGAAACCGGTCCCCGGGAGCTTGTTTCCTTCCCAGTGTAAGAATTGGCTTTTGTAGTTTGGTTTGCCCTGTTCCCATCATGCACTGGGACAGGAACAGACTAATTTGCATACAGCCAGGTTCTGAAACTGGGATGGTGCAGTGAGCTAAAAAACGGTGTTGGATCTAGCCCTGATCTCTTGACTGGGTGAGAGCTTTCTGCTTAATTCAGAGACTCTGTCCCTCACCACCCCTTGTTGTAAATATGCTCATGGATTAATGTCAACACATCTGGCAATGGTGGGGAATCTCCTCAAGTCTCTAGGGTTTGCTAACAACCATGAGAAGTCGGCCCTAACCCCGTCTCGCTCCCTCACATTCCTGGGTTTCGTGATCGACTCAGTAGAGACAACTCTGAAAGATGGCCGCAAGGAGAACCCTGTCGAAATCACCAGGGTGGTAGGGCTCTTGTCAACTTCTACACTCCCAATACCTTCCACAGTCAGAGGAGGCCAGAGAAGAACTCTGTTGATGGCTCTCACAGGAGGCATGGAATGGGGGCACCATTTTCAGCTCACAATCGGAGGACCTGGTGATAGAGTCTGTTGCTAGCGGCACAGGTTGGGGTGTATGCTGTGTGGCGTTTACCACTGACGGAGGATGGTCCGCCACGGAACAATCCCTACACATCAACGGTTTGATCACTGCTGGCATGTTCTTTCGCGTTGAAATGCTAGACCAGAAACAGGGTGCAATGCTGTGTCATTATAAACAAGCATTGGCACTCCCATCTCTGTGTATACAGGGCTGCCGCCTTTGGGTAACGCCCTGTCACCTGCCTCACCTATTATCTCTCAGCCTCCCTGTGACCTAAAAATCTTGCATCTTAATGTCAGATCTTTGGTCAAGCACCACCAGAGCATTTTTGACTTGCTATCTGATGAGACTCCCGATATTTTCTTTATGACTGAGACTTGGTTGCAGGATGAGGCTATGGTCATACCTAATTTAGCCCTCCCCCCGGAATACTCTATCTTTACGCACAATCGAAATTCAAGAGGAGGAGGGATTGCTATGGCTATTAAAACATGCTACCCCTGTACTTGGAAAACTCTGGACATAGCTGGATGTGAAAGTGCATACTTTTGCATCACGATCAGCCATCATTTCACTATGTCTGGATTACTGATCTATAGACCTCCAGGTAGTGATATATCTTTCAGGAAAGCTCTCCCTGACTTTGTAAGTTCTCTTGCGCTGGGGTCGGCTAATTTTAGCATCATTGGGGACCTAAATCTACACTTTGATACTCCCCACACTCCAGCGATCTGTAGTATTCTCGCGGACCTGGAGGCACTCCAGCTTCGTCAGCTGGTCACTTACCCCATATCTTGGACCCGATATTCACAAACCTGACTATGGTTAAAGTCCTCTTGCCAAGACCTATAGCCTGGACTGACCATTATTTGATAGAACTTCACCTTACGATCAAGGATCGTCCTTTTAAAGTATCAGACAGAGTCATTTTCAGGCGTCCCTGGAAAAAACTTAAATTAGCTGACTTCCATCAACTTCTCAGCGGTTTCCCGCTCGCCCCCTTTGAGGGTGTCGAATCTGGCTATGACCTGTTTTGTGAATGGGTCACTAAAGCCCTTGACTCCTTGATTCCTGCAGCCTGGAGTAAGAGTCGCCTACTAGAACCTAGTCCCTGGTACAATGATTCTCTTTGACTTCTAAAGAGAAAGTGTAAGCAAGCAGAAAGAGCCTGGCGGAAGTCCTATGATGCTGGGAAAAAATCCTACTATCTAGCGCGAGTTAAGAGCTACCATAGAGCTGTTTGTAGGTCGCGGGCAGCCTATTATTCTCATGAATTTAATACCAGCTCTAATCCCACGAAGTTGATCTTTAAAGTGTTAAAAGATCTTACAGCCAACAGAGTACCTGTGGCTGAAATCTGTTCACTTTCACACTGTGAAGATCTTGCGGTCTTCTTTGTGGAAAAATATATCGCTCTTTCCCTAGTACTAGCCTGACAATGGAGGATCAGAGTCCCATGCCCAGTACTAACTTGGCCCTATCCATACTCCCTGACTTATCGGAGGAGGAGTTTGATAAGCTGGCAGACAAAGTTAAATCTGGGTCACCTGCGGACCCTCTTAGACCTGCACAATTTAAAGAACTATCCTCCCTATGCCTTTCTCCTTTACGCCAACTTATAAACTTATCTTTTTCCTCAGGTCTAATACCACCTAAATGGAAACAAGCTTATGTCAACCCCATTCTGAAAAAACCTGCACTGGACCCCCTCAAACTGGAGAACTATCGACCTATTTCCCTGCTTTCTTGGGTCGCGAAGGTGGCAGAAGCCCATGTCAATGGCATTCTGTCCAACCACCTTCAGTCTGCTAACATCTTGGACCCTTTGCAAAATGGTTTTCGTGCCGGTCATAGTACTGAGACCGCTCTTCTCTCCATGACAGAACATCTGCGCTCTGTGTTGGACTCAGGTCAAACTGCGGCACTGATATTACTCGACCTCAGTGCCGCGTTCAACACTGTATCACACACAATACTCTTGCAGTGTCTGGGAGAAGCAGGTGTCAATGGTGTGGCACTTGACTGGTTTCGGTCGTTTCTCACTAACCGCACCTTTAGGGTCAGCACTCCACCATTTTAGTCAAAACCTTATACCATTGAGCAGGGAGTTCCGCAAGGTTCAGCACTCAGCCCCACGCTGTTTAACCTTTATGTGCAGCCACTGGCTGCTGTCTCCAAGCGCTGGGACTTGACTATGGTCTCTTATGCTGACGACACGCAGCTGGCGGTCGCACTTAGTGGGGATTCAGACCCTGAGGCTACTAGATTCCGCGAGGGTCTTAGTGCAGTGGCTGGCTGGATGACGGCCAACTGCCTACAGCTTAACGCTAAAAAGACATAGGTCTTGATTGTGGGCAAGCAGAGCAATCTCTGGGGCGACAAATGGTGGCCATCAGAACTAGGCCCTATCCCCACTCCGGCTGCTGAGGTGAAAAATCTTGGGGTGTGGCTGTATCCCTCACTCAGCTTCTCCATCCATACTAAAAAAGTAGCAGCTACCTGCTTCGGGATCTTACGTGGGCTTAGGCCGTTCTTGAAATATTTTGATGACCCTACCCGACAGCTGATAATTCAGGCTGCTATACTATCTAGACTCGATTATGCGAGCTCACTTTTGCTCTGAGCCAATTTGGAGGAAACGACCAGGCTGCAGGCGTTCAGAACGCGGCTGCCAGGGCGCTGGTAGGCCTTCCTAGATTTTGCTCGGCCAAAGAAACCATCCGTAAGCTTCATTGGCTACCTCTGATTCAGAGGATCCATTTCAAGACCTTGTGTCTATCTTTTAAAATTTTGAAACAATTCTCGCCTCAGATTTTGCAACATCTTATCTCTCCGTATGCTCCTCCTCGGCAGTTGAGGTCTCTGGGGCAAAATTTAGCCGTTGTTCCACGTTTCAAGAGAAGCAGAGCAGGTGGTCGCTCTTTTAGAGTCCTCGCACCTAAACTGTGGAACTCTCTTCCTGCCCATATTCGTGCCATGGATGAGCTACTAGCATTTAGGAGAGCCGTGAAGACTTTCATTTTCCCCACTGGATCTTAGGGTTTCACTGCCTGAATTCTTTCTTGTTCTGACTGAGTTGTGTTCCTTCCCCAGATATAGCGCCGGGACGCCCCTTTGCTGGGGCAGCTGTGCGCTCTAGAAATGGAAGTAACATAACATAGCATAGCCATTAGGTATCGCTTTTGGGACCTTATAAGTATTTAGTTATGCAGCACAATATCCTTGGTTCACCAACATCAACTGTTGCATGGCTAAACACTTATAAGGTCCCAAAGGCGAGACCTATTGGCTATGCCAATGCTAGTTTAGGACTTGCGGCCTGGATACTAAAAATGAAAACTGTGCTGCGGACGCAACTAAGTCGCTACCTCATGGGTGTCTGCAGGACAAAAATAAAGCAGCAGGACGTGGGGAGGGGTTCTTTTCAACTTTTTGGAAAGGGAACAACAGGGTGTGTCTGTGAGGCGAGACTGCCTCATTATGTAATTAGGGATAAAATGTAACGAGGAGGTAATTGACATATACCCGACTTATCCCTCCCTCACAAGTTGTGTGTTGGCCCTGGTTGCACTGCTTGCATCCACTAGACTGGTCGTTAGGTGTTGCTAGAGTCATGCGTTATACCAGCTGCGGTTCGACTAGACTAATACAACGAGTGATAATACCTCATCCCCTGTTTACTGTACCTGACTCCAGCACAGGGCCAGGGTTCAATTTGAATCACAGGGCGCTTCCTATCTAAGGTTAAACAAAATGACGTACGTTGGCATTCGATACAGGCGTTACGAACTTCCTTAATCTGCACTCCCTGGCTGTGCACGCTAGTATCAGTACCCAATAACAGAACATAAAGAAGAGAGGGTGCGGGTTACTGCCAGAGCTTCCGCGTTTGGAACTTAGAAACCCAGGTTCAAGTCACAGAGTCTATACAATATCCTGTGATTCTGCACAAATCACTTAATTGCCTCCTGTCTGAAAAAAGAAAAACGAATCTGAGCTTGTGTAATGTAAATGGTGATCGGGTAAAGCAATCCATTAGTTTGCGCCATAAAAACTAAACAAAATAAAAACGTTGTTGTACACACTCAAAAGAGACCTCAGGCCCTCGCACGCCAAGTGCAGCTTCAGTCACTCTTGCCCGCACAGCACATTGTGACTCAGTCATTGTTATAGCTGCTCCTGATCTCTGGTTCTTAGGGTTTCTGCAGTCAAACCTGTCCCCTTCTTTTAATACACATGAAGGTCCGTTAATCAAGTAAACCCAGCAATCTGCATTAAAAAGGCACCGAGTATATAGTTTAAAACATTTGACTTGAGAGCTATTAGGACACCTATTTATGAGCTATCATTCTGTTTATGAGGTAAACACGGGCCGTTCACTGATCTTCTATTGATGTTCCCTCTATAGGAACTGTGTGTAACGATGAAACGATCTTTGGCGGATGCTACTTAAATAAAATAAAAAGTTCCCTATTTCCATTAAAAGTATGATCCCATTGTAAAATCTCAGAAATGCAAAAGCTGTCTGTATGATAAAGGGCTTTGTGGCTGCCAGGACGTGTCGTATTCCAAATAAAGTTTAAGACAAGTGCGCGCCTCGCGCTGATGAGGAGAGGGAGGGGGCCTGCACCTCTTTCCCTTGCGGTAGCCAGCAGGAACCATCTGTATGCTTGCTCCCGCAAAGGAATCGCCAAACGCGTACGCATTGCCATTCAAAGCAATTCAACACGTGCACGTTTTTTACTGCAAAACGGAATCAATTACAAGAGGTCTTTTTCCTCTGAAGCCCATGCGCGCTGCATAGGCGAGACCTAAAAAGGACTATGTAGTGCTCCACTATATCAACCATCTAGGGGATACGCGGTCCCGGGTCTTTTTGGTTTCTAGCCAAGAACTTTTGGGAGTACTGCCTCGAACATCAATTTTCTATGACGGTGGAACACCCCCCAGGGTCGTCCAACCAAGTTGCGAATTAGCAATCTCGACACCTCCAGGACACATGCCTGTGTCAACTACTTGAACCTGCTTATCTCGTGGACGAATGATAGGTACCACTCCGGTAAGCAACTGTCGGCCAAGTTGGCCATTCTTCCATGTCTGATTTCATGCAGGAGAGTATTGGATGTTAGAACCAGACAGTGTCACATTTCATTTCGCAGATTGACTAAGTGTCATTCCTGCTTGACTGCATATCCAGCATTTTTGGATTCTCCAAAGCTAAGTAATGTCCGATGTCTCAAGGCCTATGAGACCATGACAGAGGAGCTTCGTTCCCACGGAGAGAGACAATTACTAATTGCTCTAAGGAAACCACTCAATGTGGTCTCATCCCCGACCATCACGAGATGGGTTCATTGGATCATGGGGGAACCAGGCATGATACCAAGTTTTTTGGGATAGATTCCAGTCGAGGAGCTATGGCTTCAAAAGCCTTTTTCTCTCGGAACTTACTTGGAAGTTATCATGAACGCAGCGGACTGGTCCTCAGATTCAACCTTCAAGAGGTTTTATTTTAAACCAGTCTCCTCCACAGTGGCTCCAGTGGTAGATAGGCTTAAAAACTAGGATAATCCTCACCTTTGGGTCCTGACATAGAATGAAAAATCTCCTAGATAAAAGAACAGATAGTTTCAATTTTATTAAGCACACCAGGCGAGGATTAGCCAGCTCGGGGATGAATTATAGCCCACCAGGGTATTAGATCTTCTTATGGATGTAAGTAATGTTGCTTTAAGTTTATACCGGTAACAACATTTCAATATGGTTATGATGGTATCTTTTTAAATTTATTTGTGATATTATTCTCTAGTAATCTAGTTGTAGATCAACCTAGATTAATAAGTGCTCTATGGATTTTACAGAAATGGAGTCCTGTAAGCAGGAATAGAATCTTCCATGGTCAGCTTGGGCGCAGGAAGAAAGAGGGCAACAGAAGAGGGACAAGAGCAGATGGAGGCACTCACTGAGGCTGATTGGCTGATGGACTTTGTATCGAACTTCATATTCCCTGGGTTTTATGGAAATAAAGTCCTTGATTGTCTTGTTTATACGGCTGCTGTTAAAATGAACAGAGAAAGTATAGCATAATCCTCCCCCCAGTGTCCTTAATAGAATTGAATCTTTCCAAAACATTAGCTAGGACATTTTTCATTCTGCTTAGTTATAGTTCAATGTTATGTATGATTTGGCCGACTTGTGGCCTGGCCTATGTCATTCAGTGTACTCATTGCTATCTATCCCTCTCTCTTCACATATGCCTAGATATTTCTACCTCTGTATCCCTCCGTAATGTGTCTCTTTGTCTGTATCGTCTTTTAAACTCTGTCTTCTATCTTTCATTCCAGCCACTCTCTTTCCATCTGCCCATTTGTCACTATATTTGTCTACCTATCTATGTATCTGTCTGTTGATTTATCTTCATGGCCTACATGTGTCTGTTTGCATGCCCACCTACTGCCAGCCTGCTGCCTGTCATCCATCCATCCATCTATCCATCCATCCAGCCAGCCAACCAGCCAACCAGCAATCCATCTATCCATCCATCCATCTATACATCCATCCATCTCATAGCATCTCTGCTGAGTGAAGCGTTGATGGTCTCTCTGATTCCTTGTGCTCTCTCCATGTCTCTGTGAATTCTACATGGTTGCCTAGAAGGCTAACAGCAGTGGGCACCAGATTTCCTTTAAATGCGTCAAATGTGGTATAGTTACTGACGTAGGGAACTTCAAAATGGCACTTCACAGGGGACAGTGAAAACCCTTGCACTTGCCTTCCATTTTGTCATACCTACATTGCTTCTATTTTCCTGCCTTTGGTACACATGCAAGACCAGTTCTCCAACACTTTCTTCTGTTGGTTAATGTATTTAATGCCTAGAAATTCAGGAATAAGTCAAGAATAAGTCACACCTACTCACAGAAAAATCTTTATGGATGGGAATGATGGAGTGCCACACCTAAACTGAGAGCACAAATTGTCCTGCACAAATATGTTCCAGGTGTCTTATGTTGTGCTCAACTAATAAGTAGTGTATATGAAGCAATAACGAATACATTCAATACTTGTGTCCATAAATTGTGTTATTGCTGTCTTTTCATGGGTGGGGTGGATGTGGGCTAAATCATGCTCCTGTGCTCCAAGACCAGAGAAAACATTATTTCTGAACACCAATTGGAATGTTTCTCTTTTTTAATTCCTCTTTCAGCACTACGCCTGTTTCTATTAGTGGTGTACGTGGCCTGCGGCATTTGCTGTTGTGTAGGCTAATTGTTATTTTTTTTTAAATGTAAATAGAAAATCAATAATATGTAGGTCAAACAATGAAAGGTAATTTCAGCCAATGGTTTCTTTCCACAGCTAATGAGAGCACAGGCTCGAGCGGTGGAACATTTTATAGCTTATTGTTCACAACCAATTAATTTCCTATTGGTTATTTTTTCCGAGAAGGTTGCGCAGATATTGCCTGTTATTTAATTAAAAAGAAAAGAATTGAAGTGTAGAAAAGAGCGCAGATCAGGGGTGTCTGATGAGCTGAGCCCTTCGCGGAAAAAAGAGCAGCTAATTTTGCGCTAATCATATATATATTCACTGAAAAAAGCAAAGGTTACAGAGACGTTATAGTTAGGCTCAGATTTCACTTTTAAAAACCTGTCAATTCAGCAGTTATAGTTACCCGAGCTAACTATAACTCACGCCCCTGCAATGCACTGCGTATGAGCTCACATATTACATCACTTCACTCATGACATGGTCAGTGGCATCACTGATGACATCACTCATAACATCTCAAATGGCATCACTGATGGCATCATCCACAGAACAAATCCCACCCCATGCAACCTCTCATATGCCCACTTCCACACAACCACTCACATACCCATTCACAGACCCATACCAGTACTGACACACCCACTCACTCTATAGAGGCACTCACACACCCACTCACTCCTCAATAGAGGCACTCACACACCCACTCACTCACTTGTACAGTCACCCCCACAACCATATATTCAAATAAAGAATCAAAGATGTTTCATCTCTATCTGTGAGCTGGAATTTCTGACCTCGTGGGGCAGCACCGATTTTATTATTTCCCATTATCGGCCTCCCCTCTTGGATCATCTGGGGGTTGCAAACGCCCAGTTGTACACTCCTTGTAACATTGTTATGCGGTGTTAACATTTTAATTAGTTTATATTTGTATTTAGTGGAAAAAAATGACAAGAGACATTAAGCTTGGCAAACCATTGAAAGAAAGCTATGTACACTGCTTCAATGGCACTGTGAACACTACCATAGGCGCCCTAGATAATAACATGAATGGTGCCATAAATACAGGGCCGGACTGGGAACGCAAACCAGCCCTGGCAATTAAGTTGGACAAACCCAGGGGGGGGGCAGCGGGGGCAGTGAGGAGGGGGAGGGGGAGGGGGATGGGGTTGGCGGTGAGAACACTGCTTCTGCTTTTGTCATAGGGGGTCTATATTGCTGCAATGCTGCAAAACCGCCCGCAGTAACTAAAAGGGTCCCCACCAGTCCAAAACCGGTGCCCGCTACAGCCAGCTCGGCCCTGCATAAATATGTATCTTCTGCTGGCAGTTTCAAGAATAACGCAGCAAGTATACGGCCCACTCAAAAGGGGTTCCTGGCAGGTGCAAAGGGATTTCCTACTGTGGATTTTTCTGCCACAAGTGCAAACATATCCACAGTAATAAACCACACTCGAGGTGGAAAGTGTATGCTGCAAGGTGTGATGTGCATTGGAAGCTTGGGAACACTCACATACATGTGTTCACTACCAGATTTTCAAGGAATATATGGAAAGAGTTTTCCCTGTGGATAAAAAAAGGTGCATTTCTTCAGGAGGTTGCATTCTCCGTGTGTGCACCTAGGAAAGACCCCATGGGACATGTAATATGGCATTCCCAGCAGTGCGAGTGGTGCAACTTTCCAGACATATTCAAAGGAATCTTTGTGAATAGACAAAATATATAAAAGTACATTCAGGCAGAGATGTAAATCTCTGCCCAAACTTTTACGTTTTCTTCTTGAAGTGGATCCCACATTTTCATTTAGGAGTTTCAAATAGAGTTGCACGGCCAACAAGGTGGGCAAGCATTCAATACTGTCTAACACCATGAGGTTCAACTTAAGCATATCTTAATGATGGGGTGAAATTTGCTAAAATCCAACAGCTATCATCAGTGCAGACGCTAGCAGAAATGTTGTGCCTTAACATAGCTTCTGAGGGTCAAGCGTCCATGGAAGGGCCGTACACCTGCAGTATATATGTGCTGCAATCTCTTGAGAAGGACCCTTATTTCTGAGCCATAGTGGTTATGCCTAGATCTCTACCTCTTCATAGATCCTCTGAAATTGCTGCGGGCATCAGCATGTTGGACGCCCACTCACTGCCAGCCCATGCCATTCAATGTTAGTAGTTCTGCGTGTCATGCCATGGGCAGCTTGCTGGGATCCACCACAAACCTCTAGGCACACGTGGTCTTCTACTGAGGCACTGTGCTGTTTGAAAGGTAGGTATGCTGGGGAAATGATGTCAGCCCCATTCTAGCATCAATTGTGGAGCTCGTATACACCTGTAGTGTCGCCTCCAACGATGACACATTTTTCTGGTTCTCTCCACTGTGCCCATCCATGTAGCCAGATGTTGGGGGGGGGGGCTAATCTTGCCTCTCTACAGGTGCCCGATATTTTAACACTGCTTCCAGAAGACATATGTTGGAGGATATTGGTGCTTTTCTGCTCATCATCCAGACTGGCCGAGCAAGATGTAAGAAAGAATAGGGAGGGATGAAGAGAAGCACAGGCCTGGGAGGCTGTAGAGGGTCCCTCATCCTGGCAATGGGCGTGATCGGGGTGAGTGAGTTTCACTTCTTGGCTCAGAACCTCAGCTGTGGACAAAAGGAGTGCTAGGGACCTGGCAGGACACCTACAAGAGGAGCTTCTATGTAGTTCTAGCAATTCACAAGATCATAAATGATAATCATGCAAAGGACTAAAAAAATCTTTGTATTCACTTATCTCAGAAAGAAAGCAAAGGTTAGTAGAAGCAAGCAAGTAATAACTAGGTACACCTTCATAATATGGTACAATAACACTGTACTGCACAGGTTGACACTCAACCCCATTCGTGCAGGACAGCTGATGTGTGCTGTGATTCCTTGAAGAGTGGTGTTTTGTCTTATTTAGTACGTTAGGCAAGGTAAGGACCTTGAGACACCAGAAGTGGCAAAGAGATCAGAAATTGCTCCAAAGAGGTTGCGGGCACTGGTGCAGGCGCCTGTGCCCATCTGGATTTGAGATGGGACACTAGGTAGGCTGGGAACCAGTAGCCGGAGAAGAAACATTGCGGACTGGCCTCCTATATTTAATATGGAGCCCAGAAAGGAAAATGCTGAATGAGTAAAGGTACCCTCCAATAATCCTCTGGTTAAACACAAAAGTTCAGCAGAGGTCAGTTGTGGCCTGAGGATGGCTCAGAGGAGGGAAATGGCACCCCCTCCTTGAGTGAGAAGTTAAGTAACCTCATCTGGACACAACCTAGCTAAGAAGAAAATAATCAGAATATTCCTAAAGAGCCCGACCACTGCACATAAAAAAGGTCTCTTTACCCAGTCCTGCATGCTGACAGTCACCAATTATAGGCATTCCAGTGGGTCCCTTTGTCAGATGATGCCTGCTTGGATCTTGAGACATATTCAGCAGAGAGCCCCTTTAAAGTCTCCAGGTGACCTGTAGCTGGATGCGGGGCAGCATGATCAGAGGCACATGATGAACATGGAAACAAGAGGACCCCGAGCTTCTGTAATAAAAGGGGTGCAATGACAGGCGGCCCACGTCAGTCTCTGGGAGGCCCTCCCCATACACACTTCTCCTTCACTCTTCTAGACACGGTAGGCGAAGAGGGATGACCGCCTTCAGACCGCCCAGGAAAAGCACATCTGTAATCAGGAAAAGATTCTTCCTGATTCCAGGCCTGCTTTTCCGTCTGATTACTGGGGGCAATGACCCCCAGCTATTACAGCAACCTCCTATAGAGTGTCACTGTGGTGCCCTTTCCCCTGAAAAAAATGTGAAACATTCTACATTTTACAGCAAAATCGGATAATAACCTATTACGGCTGCTATGATGCGAGTTAAATAAGACTTTGCAGGTAGTATTTTGAGTATTTCTGGGGAGGGCGCAAGGAAGTATATCTAAGAAGAAGGCAGAAGAACTTGTAGAACAAAAACCACTACTTATATGTGCCGAATCCTAACGTCCATAGGAGCCCGCAGCCGGCTAAACAACTCTTGTGATTCTGAGTTGAAAATTCATCTTTCAAGTGGCACCTTGTCCTAGAGCCTCAAGGAACCCCCAGTTCCACCAGCCTTGCTTCCAGAAACAAACAGGATAACCCCACCCATCTTACTCACATCACTTGTAATGTTGCTCTTGGGCCAAGGAGGTGTACTTAAGGCTAGTAGGGAACATTGGGCGTGCGCCGGCCCTTTGCAGAAGATTCAAGTGTAGGGGGTTCTGTGATGCCTTAGCGCGACAGTAGGTCTGACTGTAGTGTGAAATAAAACTCTTCAGCTTACCTTTCTGTGACTGGTCCAGGAGCTTATTCAACCTTACACGGGCTACGAGGATGGGACGAAAGAAATGTTGATGTTGGTCAAAGGAAGAGTTTTGTGTCACACAAAAGTACTGGCTATTTCAGTGACTTTCTGATCGAATAGTGCTGTAGTGATATCTGTTTTTTTCTCACTTATTTCACTAATGGCTGTGAATTTACATATTGTTTCTTTCTGTTTTTATTTTTTTTTGCTGACTTACAGCTATTTTAAATTCATTTTTATTTATATTATTATATATGTAAAGTGGGTAGAAGTGTGATGTTCCTCTTGTGCGTAAGAGGTGCGCTTATGTTTATTATAGAATATTGGGGACGTGCTGGCCATTTGTAGGATGTTTAAGGGGGCTGGTGGTTCTGTGAAGCCATAAGGCTACAGTTGGTCCGCAAACAGCTGTCCAGCTGTGGTGTGAAGCTTACCTTTATCCGCTAACTCCTGGAGCGTAGTTAGCGTTACACCACCCACGGCTTCACAGCTGTCTGTTTCAGGTCTTCAGTATCACACTTCACCTGAACGCAGTTCATTGTATCACAACCACCTGCACACACTCGACAGCATCGTCGCACCCAAACACATACGGTTTATTGCATCGCACCTCCTGTGCACACATCCCAAGGTATTGCCTCCACCTGCAGCAAACAGTCGGTGGCATCACACCACATCCATACCTAGTCCATTATATTGCACCCACCTGCACAGCCTACATTTTCACACCAACCTGCACACAGTCCATGTCATCACACCTTTTCTTCCCACAGCCCGTTGCATCACACGTCACCTGCACACAGTTGATTGAATTGCACCAACTGGCACACAATCCACAGTACCACACCTACTTGCACCTAGTCCATGGTACGACACCTTATCGCTGCACATCCCACTGCATCAAACCCACCTTGATAAGGTCCATTGTGTTGCACCTGCAGATAGTCCATGGTACCACACATCACCTGTACAGAGTCCACTCTGTATCACACCCACCACCACACAGTCCATAGTCCCACACCCACATGCACACAGTCCATGTCATCACACCTCATCCACCTTCATACGGCCCATGGTATCACACATTAGCTGCACACAGCCGATTGTATTGCTCCAGCTTACACACAGCCCATAGTCTCAAACCCATCTGCGCACAGTCCATGTTATCACACCTCATATACACAAAGTCCATGGTATCACACCTCATATACACAAAGTCCATGGTATCACACCAATGCTGCAAAAGGATTCAGACTGCTTAGTGTCACCCTTCGCCCGTACCTTCAGAAGGAAGGGGATGGACCATTAGCTGCTTGGGGGTAGGTTTTGTTGCCCTGTCCTCTTGAATGATGTGTGTGTGTGTGTGGCTCCTGATGATATTTTGGGTATATTGCTGTCAGCAGTTTTAATTGATATTTCCTTGGTGGTGGGATTGAGGGGTGCTGGTAGACAGAGAGTCCGATAGAGTCTCCCTCACTAGCAACACTTCTATCTTCAGAACTTCAACAACCCAGATGGGGTGGCCAGGGGAGGCGTGGGAGACGGCAAAGACGTGGTGGTGCTACCTGTCAGTGTACTTCCTTCGAAGTGCAGACACTCCTTTCCTCTGTGTGCTCTTAGTAGAGTGCAGGCAACCCTTTGTTTGCTTCCTTTGAGGTGCAAGCACTCGCTGTCATGTCAATGTCTGCTTTATTTACAATGCGGGAACTCTACGTGTTAATAGTAGTGTCCGCTTCATGTGATGCGTTGGTGTTCTGTTCCAGTGTGTGGTGTGAAGTGTAAATACTCTAGTTTACTCTGTGATGTATTTAAAATACTACTAACAATTGATGGACAGAATGCAGAACAATGTCATACATTCAACCCAGTACAGAGATCTGGGCCTAAATCCATCGTTTTTTTGCTCACCACGCCATTCCGCTTTGGACCAGCCATATGCAAATCAGTCCTGGCCCTGGGCCCAATGGGAACAGTCCAGCTCGAACTGCCAGGCCAGCTCCTTCCTGGACTGGAAACAAACATCCTAGGACCGGTTTCGGGCTTTCAGCCCTCATCAGCCAGGATAGCTTGACTCCAGAGGCATGGAGAGCACCCGATCAACGTCAGAGCATACCCATCCCACTTGGGGTGACAAATGCAAAAAGAACAATTGAAGGACAGAATGCAGAACAATGTCATACACTCACCCCAGTACAGAGATCTGCGCCTAAATCCATTGTTTTTTTTGCTCACCATGCCATTCCAGTTTGGACCAAGCTATATGCAAATCAGTCTTGAGCCTGCGCCCAATGGGAACAGTCTAGTCCGAACTGCCAGGCCAGGTCCTCCTGGACTGGAAACAAAAATCCTAGGACCGGTTTTGGACTTTCAGGCAAACATCAGCCAGGATAGCTTGACTCCAGTGGCATGGAGAGCATGGGACTCACGTCTGGGCATACCCCTCCTACTCAGGGTGACAAATACAAAAAGAGCAATTGATGGATAGAATGCAGAACAATATCATACATTGAACCCAATACAGAGATCTGGGCCTATATCTATCGTTTTTTCTCTCACCATGCCATTCCAGTTTGGACCCAGCCATATGCAAATCAGTCTTGACCATGCGCCCACTGTGAACAGTCCAGCCCGAACTGCCAGGCCAGGTTCTCCCTGGACTGGAAACAAACATCCTAGGACCGGTGCATATTTAAATAACGAAGCAAACCACATTCACTGGATGATGGCATCCGTGATGTCATCATTGATGTCATTTGAGATGTCATCAGTGATGTCACTGACCATGTCATGAATGATGTAATATGTGACATCATCAGCAGTGGATTGCGGGTGCGCAAAATATAGTTAGTACAACTAACTATATAGGAGCAATTTCAATGGTTTTTTAAATGCTAATTCCTAACTATATAAGGCCTGAAACCTATGGTTTTTTCAGTGAGTTTCAAAGGTTTTATAAATGCTAACTCCTAACTCTATATGACCTGAAAGCTATGGTTTTTTAAGTGAATTTGCAAGGTTTTTTAAATGCTAATTCCTAACTATATATGACCTGAAACCTATGTTTTTTTAAGTGAATTTGCAAGATTTTTTAAATGCTAATTCTATTAGCGGATAACGTTTAAATATGTTAATATCCTTCTGGGACCACTTTTTAAATGCTAATTCCTAACTATGTCAGGTGTGAAACCTATAGTTTTTTTCAATAAATTTCAAAGGTTTTCTAAATGCTAATTCTATTAGCGGATAACGTTTAAATATGTAAATATCCTTCTGGGACCACCTGAGCAGCCCTAGGGGGTCAGGGTGTTTCTACCCTGCCCCCTTTTTGCGTTTTACACGTTTGTTTTTCTGCTTATTTTGTGCCTCGGTCTACCTAGCACAAGATGAATGCCAACACTTCCTGGTTAGAAGTGTTGACAGCCAATGAGCATGCTGCTTTCCTGTGAAAGGCATGCTGATTGGCTGCCACTGTCTGTCAACACTCCAAACCAGGAACTGTTGGCAGCCATCTTGTGACTCAGTAGAACCAAGGCACAAGAAAGCAGTGAAACAAAGGTGCAAAACATGCAAAGGGGGCAGGGTAGAAGCACCCTGACCCCCTAGGCCTGCTCAGGGGGTCCCACAAGGACCCCCCAGGCCTCCCCCCAAATTATCACAGTGAGCGGACCCCACGATTTTTCAAAAAGATTAATATTTTTTTTGGGCCTGGGGGGTCCTTGTGGGACCCCCTGAGCAGGCCTAGGGGGTCAGGGTACTTCTACCCTGCCCTCTTTTTGAGTTTTACATGTTTGTTTTTCTGCTTTCCTGTGCCTCAGTCTACCGAGGCACAAGATGGCTGCCAGCAATTTCTGTTTTGGAGTGTTGACAGACATTGGCAGCCAATCAGCATGCAGCTCGCGCACGCTAAGGTCCGCACCGTGCCCCGCCTATAGATATATAATTTGAAAAAAGTCGATTTTCTCAACAATTACTGAAGGGATTTTCACCAAATATACAAAAGGCACTTCTGCATACCAGGCTCTACCATTTTGCCAAGTTTGCAGTAATTCCATTCAGCCGTTCGGGCTGTAGCTGTGTCTAAAGGTCCTATGGAAATTTGCAATGGACTCAATTTCACATTCAATTTTCTCATAAACTACTGGGGGGATTTACACCAAACATACAAAAGGCACTGCTCCATACCAGTCCCTACCATTTTGCCAAATCTGGTGTAATTCCGTTCAGCCGTTCGAGCTGTAGCCTTGTCAGAATGTCCCTATGGAAATTAAAATGGGGAAAACACGGTTTGGGACCCCCTTTTTTCTCGGCCCCCGCTTGATGAACCCCCCTGAAACTTTCAGGGAAGGAGCGGAGCGCAGCGAGGCAAATTTAAGGAAAATTACAGGCAGATCCCTCAATCGGCGCCAAAGTTATTCCCAATAGAATGTTCGGCATTTCCTATGGTAACTCGGTTCTAACTATATATACCTACTGGCTATCGCCAGAAGGTTTTCCCATGTGAAGAGGCCACACACAGGGGAGCATTCTCCCTCTTTATTGAGGATCGCAGGAAAGTCTCTGATGCACCTCACACGCAATTGTACAAGCCTGACGCGTTTCGAACGTGGATCGTTCTTGTTCACAGCCATTCTCAATCAGCAGCTGGCAACCGCGTTGTTTTAATTGTCCGCATCACTGAGTAAGTCCCCCCCAGTGGGCATCGGCAACCATGTGCCGCTGGTACTTGCAGGTACTATTTGCATTTTTTAGAATGTGCACAGTGTGCACAGTGTACAAGGGGTCAGAATGACTCCAGCCAGGGCTTTAAGTGAGCCGGTCTCAAGGGGTCTGAGCACCGTCAGTTTTTTAAAGGGGGCCTCGAAACGGGTCTCTATTGGGCTCTGTTTTGAGCCCTGGCACAGGTGGTTCATTTTTTTCCCGGACTGCAGTGATAGCAGTCTGCTGTCACTCCAGTCCGGAAAAAAGTGACAGGGCGCAAAACAGCCCGATAGACACCCGTTTCGAGATCACACAAGTTATGGCATGACGTCATGCCAGGTGAGCGTTGTGGGGGAAGGGAAATCCTTTAAAGAGTATTTTTCTTTCTGGATTTCCCTTCTCTTTCTGAAATGCAAGAGCAGCAACATTGTGGTAGGGTCACCAGTGCTTTAATTGGAAGCAGTTTCAATATTATATGAAACAAGCCATAGTTGCAGCTTATTTATCGTATGAAACTAATAACCATTGACAAAGCCAATTGTCCTTACTTGTTGTAGGTATGATGTTACTTGTTGTATCGCATATCTGGATGCAATGACAGAAACAGCTAAATACAAGTCGGCGGCACACTATGCTAATCACAGATTTTTTGCGTGTTTTAAAGAACACACCCCTAATTACACTGGCCACGCCCTATTTAGAGACCCCCCAGTTTTTTCATCCCACTGAAAGCCCTGACTCCAGCATTTCCACTCTATCCTTTTTGTTTTCTAAGGAAGGGAGGCTTAAGAAATTTCCTCAAAACTGTAACATATTGCCATGTCAGACAGGCCATTCATAAAAGCTCAAGAGAAATGATTACAATTGAAGGTCTCCATTGGAAGTTTCATTTGCCCCAGTATAAACAGTAAGGTCTAAAAGACCAAAGGGATAACCGTACACACCTAAATTGAGGGTGCATGGTTTACTGTAAGTACTTTAAAAGGGATTGAACGATTTAGGAAGGTGGTCAAATGTTTTGGGCTCGAGGCTCAACATTCAGCGCAGGTGGTGCCAGGCTGTGCCAGCTACTATGAGAAAACAGCCGCCCTGCTCCGTAAAAAACGAGACCCAATATAAAACAACATTGCTGATTTTCCAACCACAAAAAAAACGTTCTGAGTTCGGGCTAACAGGGGATCTTGGAAAAAAAAATACAAATTTGAGAACAGAAAAAGGTCGATAATCGATATTGCTAAATTAAATAATAAGAAAAAGCAGTGACACCTTATGTGAAAGTTCACGTCAATTAAACATTGCGAAGCAACTAAGATAAAAGTGTCATGGATAAATCAACATTGTATTTGTTTTCAAAGCACAAGCCACCACCTCAAAGGACAACAGTATAATGAAGAACATTCTTATTTCCAAGAGGAAAGCATCACGTTAGGAGCGCCATCTGAGGCCCAAGAAAAGGACTGCTGCCATAGCGATCTAGTTGAAAGATGCAGGTGCATCACACAGAAGATGAGATACACTGCGGCGCTGTGTCAGTCTCTTGAAATAATCTCATGATGTCATTGTGCAGCGTGTGCAATGAATTAAGGGACCACTTATTGCAGCCTTGAATTCACGCAATCTCGGGAGTCTTATCTAGCTCTTCCTCTGGATTGTACTCCAAGAACATCTCTTAGAGGGGTCTGATGTCATCCGACAGTCATGGCTCCACGCTACTTTTAGAAGACCAACTAAAAGCGAACACCCCATGACTGAGCACATCTGCACGTAGGAAACCTTCTGCGAGGACATTATCCGTATCTAGACATGACCTGACCCAGCACCACCCTGTCAACGCATCAAGCCAAGGTTTGAGGCAGATCGGGTGTGCTGCGCGCCAGCACTTCGAAATGTAAATGATGTGGGCGAGCACTGCCACCCTCAGCCGGTGGTAAACAAGACAGCTCCACCCTGGCTATGTCTCTGCGTTGAGTGGGCATTACAATCAATCAATCAATCAATCAATCTATTTGTAGAGCGCGCTATTTACCCGTGAGGGTCTCAAGGCGCTGGGGGGGGGGGTGAGGGGGGGTTGAAGCTTCGCTACTGCTCGAAGAACCAGGTCTTGAGGAGTCTTCTAAAGGCAAGTAGGTCTTCGGTCTGCCGTAGGTGGGTAGGAAGGGTGTTCCAGGCGTTGCCGGCGAGGTAGGAGAAGGATCTGCCGCCTGAGTTTGTTCGTTGGATGCGGGGGACGGCGGCGAGGGTGAGGCTGGCGGACCGGAGCTGGCGGCGAGGGGTGTGGAAGCTGAGTCTGCTGTTCAGGTAGGCTGGTCCGGCGTTGTGGAGTGCTTTGTGTGCGTGGGTGAGGAGTTTGAAGTGATGCTCTTGTCGACGGGGAGCCAGTGTAGGTTTCTCAGGTAGGGGGGTGATGTGGCTGCGGCGGGGGAGGTTGATGATCAGTCGGGCGGAGGCATTTTGGATGCACTGTAGTCGTTGTAGGTGTTTGGCTGGGATTCCGGCATAGAGTGCGTTGCCATAGTCCAGCCTGCTGCTGACGAGGGCCTGTGTCACCGTTCTTCTTGTTTCGGTCGGGATACACTTGTAGATCCTGCCGAACATGCGGAGGGTGTTGTAGTAGGAGGAGGAGACGGCGTTGACCTGTTTGGACATGGAGAGGGAGGAGTCAAGGATGAATCCAAGATTGCGTGCGTGGTCGGTGGGTGTCGGTGCTGTCCCCAGAGTGGTTGGCCAGCAGGAATCGTCCCAGGCTGAGGGGTTGGGTCCGAGGATGAGGACCTCCATCTTGTCCGAGTTCAGTTTCAATGGCTGCTCCTCATCCAGTCGGCGATGGCCTTCATTCCATCGTGGATGTTGGTTTTGGCGGTGCGTGGGTCCTTTGTGAGGGAGAGGATGAGCTGAGTGTCGTCAGCGTAGGAGATGATGTTGAGGTTGTGGTGGCGGTCCACTTGTGCGAGGGGGGCCATGTAGATGTTGAACAGCGTCAGGCTGAGGGAGGAGCCCTGGGTGACGCCGCAGATGATGTCGGTGGCTTCGGATCGGAAAGGTGGGAGGCGGACGCTCTGGGATCTGTCGGAGAGGAAGGATGTGGTCCAGTCGAGGGCCTTCTCTTTGATACCGGCTTCTTGGAGGCGTGTTTTTAGAGTGCGATCGCAGACCGTGTCGAAGGCGGCCGAGAGGTCCAGGAGGATGAGGGCAGATGTTTCGCTGTTGTCTAATTGGCGCCTGATGTCGTCTGTGGCGGCGATGAGGGCTGTCTCAGTGCTGTGGTTTCGTCTGAAACCGGATTGGGACGGGTCCAGGATGTTGTTGTCTTCGAGGTGGCGGGTCAGTTGGATGTTGACGATTTTCTCGATGACCTTCGCCGGGAACGGGAGCAGGGAGATGGGCTGGAAGTTCTTTAGGTCCTTGGGGTCCGCCTTGGGCTTTTTGAGGATGGCATTGATTTCGGCGTGCTTCAAGCTTTCCGGGAATGTCGGTGTTTCGAAGGAGATGTTGATGATCTTCCGTAGTTAGGGTGCGATGGCTGCGTCTGCCTTGTTAAATATGTGATGTGGGCACGGGTCTGTCGGTGATCCTGAGTGGATGGAGTTCATGACCTTGCGTGTCTCGACGTCGCTGACGTTGGACCAAGAGGTCAGGCGGTTGGTGCTGTTGGTGTTCGGGAGATGGGTGGAGTCTGGCGTGGTCGGGTCGGTCGTGGTGTTGAAGCTTTCGTGGATGTCGGCGGTCTTGCGGTGGAAGAAGATGGCCAGTGAGTCGCACAGTTCCTGTGCGGGCGGGATGTCGTTGGTGTTGGCGCTCGGGTTGGAGAGTTCTTTTACAATGCGGAAGAGCTCTTCGCTGTCATGTGCGTTGTTATCCAGGCGGTCTTTGAAGGAGGATCTCTTGGCTGATCTGATGAGGTGGTGGTGTCTGCGGGTGGTGTCCTTGAGGGCTGCGTGGTTGTCCGGTGTGCGTTCGTAGAGCCATTTCTTCTCCAGTTACCAGCGTGCACGCTTGGAGGCCAGGAGCTCGTCGGTGAACCAAGTGGCTCTCTTGCTGGCGTGGTTGTTGAAGGGTTTCTTCAATGGGGCGAGGGTGTTGGCACAGTCGTTGATCCACTGTCTGA
The DNA here is from genome assembly GCF_964263255.1 of Lissotriton vulgaris. Taxonomy (NCBI): domain Eukaryota; kingdom Metazoa; phylum Chordata; class Amphibia; order Caudata; family Salamandridae; genus Lissotriton; species Lissotriton vulgaris. The sequence continues at coordinate 1,993,107,725 of NC_141691.1, forward strand.
GGTTGCCGGCTGTGGCGTCTGGGTTGGTGGGGTTGGTGGGTGGGTTCTTGGAGAGGGTGGTGATCAGCTGATCTTCGGTGACCTTGCTCCAGCAGCGGCGAGACAGCTGTTGGGTGCGATAGTGCGCGGTTGGTTTTTTGAAGGTGAAGTGAATGCAGTGGTGGTCGGTCCAGTGGGGTTCGGTCGTGTGGTCGAAGGTGACGTGGGTGCTTGTGGAGAAGATGGCGTCCAGCGTGTGGCCGGCAGCGAGGGTGGGCGCGGTGACGAGTTGTCTGAGGCCGAGGTTGGCGAGGTTGTCGATCAGCGTGGAGGAGTTGGTGTCGTTGTTGTTCTCGAGGTAGAAGTTCAGGTCCCCGTGGAGGATGTAGTCTGTGGAGGCGAGTGCGTGGGTGCTGGCGAGGTCGGCGAAGGAGTCGCTGAAGCGGGCCCGGGGTCCGGGGAGTCTGTAGATGAGAGTTCCTCTGAGGGTGGTGTTGGAGTCGGTGTGGATCCGGAAGTGTAGGTGTTCGGCGGTGTGGAGGGAGTCGTCTGCGTGGGTGGTGACCTTGAGGGTGGACTTGTGGACGATGGCTATTCCTCCTCCAATGCCGTTTGTGCGGTCCCTGCGGGTGATCTTGTATCCGTCTGGGATGGCTACGGCGCTGTCTGGTGCAGAGGAGTCGTTCCACCACGTCTCGGTCAGGAAGGCTACGTCCGGGCCTGTGGTGTGGAGCAGGTCCCAGAGCTCGATGGCGTGTTTGCGTGCGGAGCGGGTGTTGAGGAGTATGCAGCGGAGGTGGTTGGGTCTGGTTCTTGGTGGTTTGATGGTTCTGTTGCAGGTGAATCGGCAGCTGCGGCAGGAGAAGGGTCCGTGGGTGTGTTTCGGGGTGGCCTGGTTGCAGCGTTGGTCTTGGCTGGTGTTGAGAGCGTGGAGGGACGTCTGGGTCGGGTGCGGTGGGGGGCGCGGGGGCCAGGGGTTCTGGTGCTGGGTGTGGTCCAAGCGCGGACGGGTGCAGACGGGTTTGGCTTAGGTGCGGCGCCCCCGCTGAGCGCCGCCGCTCTGTGGCCGCGTAGCGGCTTCCATATGAGGGGATGTGGGAGGGAGGAGCAGTTGGGAGACGGGAGCGGGCGGCGAATGGGATTGCAGGTGGGTGGGGCCGCAGGGACACAGCAGCAGAAAAAACGGGCGGGGGCCCCGGGAGAACTGGGCACAGGAAGGAAAAACAAGTTTAGGCAAGAAAACAAGTACAGGCACAGAGGAATAAAAACAAGTCTGGGCAAGAGAGCAAGTTAGGCACAGGGGAATAAAAACAAGTCTGGGCAAGAAAGCAAGTACAGGCACATGGGAATAAAAACAAGTCTGGGCAAGAAACCAAGTGCAGGCACAGGGGAATAAAAACAAGTCTGGGCAAGAAAGCAAGTTAGGCACAGGGGAAAAATACAAGATTAGGCAAAAACAATGCAGGCAGAGCCGTGCAGCAGCGTGGGGAGTGACCTGCCTGCGAGCAGGGTCATAGGTCGTTCCTTTCACCGCTGCGTGGCTTCCATATGAGGGGATGTGGGAGGGAGGAGCAGCAGGGAGGCGAGAGCGGAACGGCAAATGAGATTGCAGGTGGGCGGGCCGCAGGGACGCAGCGGTGGGAAAAACGGGCGGGGGCCGCGGGGAGAACTGGGCACAGGAAGGAAAAACAAGTTTAGACAAGAAAACAAGTACAGGCACAGAGGAATAAAAACAAGTCTGGGCAAGAGAGCAAGTTAGGCACAGGGGAATAAAAACAAGTCTGGGCAAGAAAGCAAGTACAGGCACAGAGGAATAAAAACAAGTCTGGGCAAGAAAGCAAGTACAGGCAAGGGGAATGAAAACAAGTCTTGGCAAGAAAGCAAGTACAGGCACAGGGGAATAAAAACAAGTCTGGGCAAGAAACCAAGTACAGACACAGGGGAATAAAAACAAGTCTGGGACAAAAACAAAGTGCATCCGCGACATAAACATATAGTTAAATGGGGCGGAGGGGAAGGGTGTAAAATAAAATACAGAAGTATTGCTGTTTCTCCAACCACAAAAAAACACTCTTAGTTGGGGCTAACAGGGGCTCTTGAAAAAGAAATACATAAAAGGAGAAGATACTTCAACTTTCCGGTAACAAGACAAGCAATGGCCGCGCGGCCGTGAAAGTGAAAGTAATGGCCAGCGATGCGGAGGAAGTGCAAGTAGTGGCCAGCGATGCGAAGGAAGAGATAAGAAAGGTAGATGGCGGCTGCATGCATGCATACGAGCGTGCACGCAAGCTTGAGGCCAGGAAAAGTTTGTGGGTAGCACTTTGAAAAACCCCTTACTACAAGTCGAGCAAGCAGCGCATGCACTGTTCTAGGCTCGACCTAAAAACGAGGAAAAATGAAAACATTTCTCCTCGTTGCGCCTTGCTAAGCCTCCCCTAGGGTGGCGTAGCAATCAGACGCATTTCCAGATTTATGATTCCTTGTAAATCTGGAAATGTGTCTTGTTCCATGGGTGTTGCGAGGGAACACCCACAGCAACACAGATGGAACGACCCTTTCATGCAAAGTGCTGCATGTAAAGGGGCCATATTTACAAGGACAGGAAAAGCCACACAGGGTGGCTTTTCCTGTCTCTGTAAATATGGACCAGTAACATGTGCCACCAGTACATCACAAAAAGTGACATACTGGTGGCGCAGGAGTCTTGTAAATCTGCCCCCCTGTATGCAAAGGAGGCACCCTTGCTGCAGAAAGGGTGCCAACACAAGAAAAAAGCAAAACTGATGGACAGAATGTAGAACAATGTCATACATTCACCCCTGTACAGAGATCTGGGCCTAAATCCATCGGTTCTTTGCTCACTGTGCCATTCCAGTTTGGACCCATCCTTATGCAAGTCAGTCTTGACCCTGCGCCCAATGGGAACAGTCCAGCCCTAACTGCCAGGTCAGGTTATCCCTGGACTGGAAGCAAGCATCCTAGGACCTTTTTTTTAGCTCTCAGTCCTCATCAGGGAGAAAAGCTTGATTCCAGTGGCATGGAGAGCACGGGACCCACGCCTGGGTGACAAATGCAAAAAGAACAACTGATCGACAGAATGCAGAACAATGTCATACATTCAGTTTCTTTTGCATATGTCGCACTAAGTGGGAATTGTATGCTTAGACGTGGGGCCCGTGCTCACTACACCACTGAATTCAAGCTAGCCTGGCTGATGATGGGTAATGCCCTTAAACCGGTCCCAGGATGTTTGCTTCTGGTCCAGGGAGGACCTGGCTTGGCAGTTCAGGCTGGACTGTTCCCACAAGGAACAGGGTCAAGACTGATTTGCATATGGCTGGGTCCAAACTGGGGTGGTGTGGCGAGCAAAAGAATGATGGATTAAACCCAGATCCTTGTGACTGGGGGTGAATGTTTGCATTGTCCAGCATTCTGTCCATCCATTGTTTCTTTAACACAAGAAAAAAAGCAGATTTGCACCATATTGACAAATATAGGTGCATTCCTGCCCTTTCCCTGTCATGCAGAGCAGCTCAACAAGGTGACTTGCTGCGCTGCACTGCGTGACAATTTATAAATATGGCCCTTAGTATCTGGATGAATGTGTCTGTTGACTGTCATGACTTCGCCAAAGTGTACATAAAAGAGCTGAAATTGGAATATAAATTCAAAGCTGTTCTGAACAGGGGCCCCTGAATTACATGTGGCCCAGGGCCCCCAAAATCCTTACGATGTCCCTGGGGATCTCTCTCTCTCTCTTTCTCCATCGTGGATGTGCTCTGAGATTCACACTTCTCTGTGCTTCGCAGTGTAGGGTTAGCTCACATACTAGTTTCCACGATAAAGAGCTGGAGCTCTAATCCTTGGTCCCTAACATTGTCCAGTCGTGGGTTGAATACCTTTGGCAGGGCTACATAGTATTATTGTTTCTACGGAGTGTTATCTCCAACATTTTCTTATCCCTTTGCTGTGGGTAATGTTGTCCACAGGCTTCTCACGGTATTGCAGACTTCAGCTCCTTATGACATCCCACAGTCTTTCTGGTGGAAAATCTTTTTTGCCTCACCTATATTCTTAGAACAGTCTGGTCACGTTGTCTCATAATGGACCTGCTAGTCCTTTTCAGGGCTCTTTCCTGAGTTCAGTTCTCAGATCCTCCTTCAGGGGTGGTTATGCTTGGGTAGCTAATTCTAAAATGAGGAATCTGCGGCTTAATGTCTCTATCAGATGAATAAGTTACTAGCCTTTGGTAATGTCTTATCTGATAGAGACGGGACCTAGCTGCAGATTCCTTATTTACCCACCCATCCTCCCCGCTCTGCGAACTGCTTGTCCTGTTACCTACAAGATACCTTTCTTGGCATTCTCATGCTTTTCTTTAGGACTTCGTAATTGTTTGACACAAAGATGTCTCTCTTTTGTCACACTGTTTCCATAGGCAGTTTACATAAGTGGCTCTGCGCTGTTGGTGCGAAAATAGTCACAGAAGAAACTGGCATCAGTGTGTCAGGGTAGGGCTTATATGGACTATGTTGATGTCACATCTGGAGGACAAAGTCACTACGGAGTCACTCAACGTGCAACATACAGAGGTACTGCTGTAAAAAAACTCCAGATCCAGTCTGGGGGAATTCAAAGAAAGCAATCCGCAGTTCGATCCTGTCTTTACCAGATAAGGTGTCACCGAAGGTAAGTAACTTATTCTTCTAGACTATATCAAGATTTTTCTTTTTTCGTGTGATTTTGTTGGAAAATTAACAATATTCTAATTAGACAATCCAGGCCATCGTATGTTGAGCTCTTAAATAGTAAGGCCCACCAGATGTAAATATTATTGAATCAAAATTAAATTGGAATTCCAAACTATGAAAACCATAAGGCAGTTAGACTTAAGGAAGCAATAACTGTCAGGAAATACGTGGCAGCACAGGGTTCCCTTTTTTATATTAAGTATGGACTTAAACATGTTCATGATGGGCAGATTCATTAAAAAAATTAAATAAAGATTACAAAAAGTTTAAAGACTAAAGGATCAAATCTCTGGGTATAGACACCATGATAATAAAATATTTATATACAAAAAAAAACATGTTCATGATGAAAATACCAAAATAAAAATGTATTAAGAAACTTAAGAGCAACTTTAGTATAATAAATTGTGAAACTCTACATGACTCATCAAGGGGTAAACTTAATCTCCTTACAAAATCACGCGAAAAAAGAAAATTTGGGTATTTAACCTCTGGGATTGAATTTGAGATTATCCCAAAATTGTTGCTTCTTCATTCACTCTTAATAGCAGCATAATCTCTATTCTGCCAGGCTCTGTCCTACGACCGACCATCTGCAGCAGATCCAGTATGACCCCTTTCTAGGCACAGCACTCGTCCAGTGTCAAATTGTCCAGCAGATGGGATTTATCTAGAACCCACTTCTCGTCCGGAGGTGCTCTTGCCTCGCCAGGAACAAAACTGTTCCTAAACGGGCAAGACGAAGGCTGATGATTTTAATAGGGCCAGCCTCCATCTTGAGTAGCATATTGAGTGAAACATGATGGGGAGGAATGATGGCCTGGCTGAGGTTAATTCAATATTCATTTCTTTACTATATTTAAAGAAAAAAGTTCACCAAATGTCTTCAGCTTGACAAAGATTTCAACGTTTTTTTTCAAATTTTGAAGTTCGCTAAAGCTAACTTTGCAATTTTCACAAGCTTCCTGAATTAAGACATCAAAGTCTAATTTTCTATGTCATATAAAAATTGATAAAGATAAATAACTGAGACTACCTGAATGACCCTACATGTTTCTTGGAACAGTAATCTTATGTGAGCAAACGATGTCCTATAGGGATAAATTGTTAGCAATTCAATATACGATAGTGGAATTAGTTACTATCGATGGTCAATATATGAACCTCAAAGGAATCCATATAGTTGCCTCAAATCATTGCCCTTGGACCCACTTTTTACACATATATCATAACAATGGTTCTATTATTCTCTATTTATTCATAATATTCAATCAATATTTGTACTTAAAAACATATTCCATTAGCCTTTCCTACACAGATGTGCAGTGCACATCTATTACATTGGAAGTGTCCAAACAAATGTTATATGTCCATGATACACCTAAGAGGTGCTCTAAACAGCCGGTTTTGCTGCCTCGCATCACTTTAACTGATTCTCCTTTATATAGTCCCAATCCATGTATTACAACTTTAGTGCTTCATTTATTTATTTATTTATTTAATGGCATTTGTAGAGCGCGTGCAATTACCCGTAGGCGTCTCGGCGCTGGTATGCAATGCTGTCTATCCCTGATCAGAAGATTGGTGGCTGGGTTTACTGGTTGAATAACCACGTCTTCAGTTTCTTTCTGAACTGGAGGAGTGTGGAACTTGTTTTAATGTGGTTCGGTAAGGAGTTCCAGATTTTAGGGGCTGCGATAGAAAAGCGGCGATCACCCCATGAGACTGTTCTGCTTCGTTGAACCTTCATGGAACCTCTCAACCAAATATCTACTGATGATGTTGATGTATCAAAATTGATTGACATACAATTGTATAATTTTCCAAACTGCGCTTTATAATATTTTTTCTTTAGAAATGATTTGTCAGATACCAGGGGGCAGATTTATCAATCTTTCACATAGCGCACCGCACTACGCCACCTTGCTGCATGAAAGCAAGAGGGCAGGGATGCGCTGTATTTAACATTATAAGGCACATTCCTATCCTTTCCTAGTGCTGGCACACTTTCCGCTGCCAAGCGTCAACGCAGGCACCCTTGCGTCATGTTTCAACGGTGCCTGTGTTGTACCCAGGATTGATTTCGTGCAGGAAGGGATACCTTCCTGCACAAAAGAAATCCTGAACAGCATTTTCCTCTTCCCACGTGTGCTGCAGAATGTAGCACACATAGAAAGAGGTAAAAACGAGGAGAAATAAAGATATTTATCCTCATTATGCCTCGCCCGGGGAGGTGTAGCCTTTTGACGTATTCCCACGTCTCCCGCTAATGGTAAATCAGGGAATGCGGCAAAATCCATGGGTGGATGTGTGGGAACACCCATGCTCCGCAAGTGGAATGCCTCACCGGGCAGAGTAACGCAACCAGAGCAAATTGCTTTGTTTCATTACTCTAGATTTATCAAGCAGGGCTATGCAAGGTGGCCTTGCGTGGCTTGATAAAATCTCATTTAGGTTTTTTGTCGGGTTTTGTGCCTCTTGTGTGGGTCAAAGGCAACTCAACATTTTGATAAAGGGGCCCAGAACTTAAAAAAATTGCACTGAACGCCAAGGTATAGTTGCTTGCACCCGGGGCAACTGCACCGCGGAATTTAAAAAGTTGCACACCGCTTGAGTTGCCTTCGCTCATCTTATACCTGGAATGTGCTGTGTACTGTCACAGGTTAATTCAGGTGATTAATATTTATAAGCCAGCTGGACTCATTGAATTTTAAAATACATATTTTGATGTTTATTTCAGGAATCTAGGTTGCTCATTATACACATTTAAGAGCCTCATGGCATGAATCAGAGATTGAAAGAACCTGTTATGGCTCACAATTGTATCTTTATTTACTGATAAGCATTGAATACAGAACAATAGGTTTAGATATATTCTGGGCTAATTAGATTTACTGATTTCTTTCCTAACATTTTTAATGAGGCATTTTTAGAATTATGTTAATGCAACCATTCATTCTGACAGAACGTTTAATCAGAATGAATGTCATTTCCTTCCTGGATGCTCAGGAAAGGAACCAAGGATGTCAGTTCAGTTAATGTGGTTTCCAGTTCAGCAGTAACCAGCAATTTTTGTCATCAAGAACAGGGATTTGGCCATTGCCTGCTTTGGGTGGTTAAACCCTTTAACTATTACTTGTTTGAAGCATGTATAACATGTTTGATTAGCCCCCAGAAGCACTGACCAGGTTTACAATTTGCTGTGGGGTTTGATGGCACAGGAGTTCTTCTCCAGGGTCGCAGCTGCTCTTTAAGACCACTGAAGTGTGGTACATGCTCGGTTTAAAAAAACAAAACAAAAACTTACCTTACTGGGTCCCACGCTGCCTCCGCTCCTGGCTGGGTCCCACGCCCGCGTTTTCATGCTGCTTTCCTGCTCTCCTGCCTCCAGCAGGAACAGGAAGCGGGCATTCTCCCTCCCCTAAGCCAATCACGGTGCGGACGGCGCCCAGCCGGACACCTGTAGGGACGCCATTTTCTCTATTTAGGCTGCATGCAGCCTACATAGAGAAAATTTAGAGTGCGCATGACTGGTTTGGTCGGCCCCAGAGGAAAAACCAAACAGTCAGGGCCCACAGCATTGGACAAGCCACAGCTCCCTGACCCGCCCGCCCCAACCAGGCACACCATTCTGCTTTCTCGTAGCGTGAGAAGCAGAAACATAAAATAGCATTTGAAATACCATTTTATGTTTCTTCTTCCACACTGCAAGAAAGCAGTGGGGCGACGCTCCTCCGTCCTAATGGAGGAGCCGCCCCTGTCAGGTCAGCTTCAGAGCAATTCCCACACAACGTCCACATCCATTGGCTCAGTGGATGGTGTACGTGTGGCCCTTGCCCCACTGTGCATAGGACATTACCGGGACTGGACGACCACCAGCAAATTAGGCTCAGACTGTGAGTCTTGGTCATGGGCAACTGACCCTGAGTGTCCAGGCACCCTTTATTTATTCACAAGCAAAATACAAAATATTCTTCCACTACCTATAGCCTTCTTGGTGATACATCCATAATATACATATTGTTGTCCCGCAGACTTAAAGCATCAAAGCATATTATTTGTTCATATTTTATTATTTATCAAAGCAGTAGAAAAAATCTCAAATAACATTTGAAATAGTTGTTTGTGTTTCTCATACATTTTTTCTTTCAAACAACAAGCACAGGGCGCAAAATTACATACATAGGGTGCCCTGTCCATTAAAACTAGGGCCACTGGAATTATGCAATTGTGCTGAAGCTGCGATTTTTGCATAGTTATAGATTTGCCACATAATCCATCATCTGCTGCATAGTCAGCAAATTTTAACCAAACTTTTTTTGCTCCTAGCTCGGATGGTTCAAAAGTTACTAAAAATGACGCAACACATGTTGCTGCGCAGTGTAAGGCACTTTGCAAACATTGACTGATCACCTTTCTGTAGCTTATTTATGTATTTGGATGTTAAACTGTTTACTAAAGAGGTGGAACTAATGCTCAGACAGTATTAAGTTAAAAATGACAAAATAATGAAGTAATACTATCACAAAGTATGCTGCATAATTCTGCACGATTTATCTTTCCTTGCCGCATAATTTACTAAACCCTGTTGCATAATTTGGCCCTCTCCTTAAGCATAATTCCAGTGGCCCTGATTAAACGCTGTCTCCATCCACAGGACTCTTGAGTCTGACCACAACGGTCCAGGCATCCTATGTTCTACAGGCATTATTATCATGCAGCATACAGTGTTTCTGGAAATGCTAGCATTCAATATAAGTTACTGGTTATTACAACATAAGAATTTGTACAACACAGAAGTGTTGTAGAAGAAAATTATGTTTTTTTATGTTAGCTTTTTAAGGTGTGTAGTTCATCCTATTGACAGCTAATACGTTTTTCGCATCCTAGTGGTGCACCGACCTGGGGCTTTTTCGACGCTGTAATAGGTACATTAGGTTGTATATGTTAGGTTAGAACATGCTGTCTACAGAGGTGGAAAATATGAAAGCTGCCCAAATCGGTATAGAGCCAGGGGCATAGCTTCAGGGAGAGTTGGGGTGTTACACCTCCCCAATAAATGTATTTTCTGATAAATAGTTGGGTACGGATGCTTTCAGTCAGGTATGGTGAGATGTTTGTCGGATTTCACCAGGAAATTTTACATTCACACAGGCACAAACACAACCACACACTCTCCCTGAGAGTGTGAGGTTGTGTTTTGAAAGTCCGCAAAAATGTTGGTTATTTTACAAAATGTTGTGCTCTCTCTCTTAGTCCTACTACCAATCCACATTCCTCTCCCTTTCCACTGCCCCTTAGGCGCTACTCACGCATACCATTGTCATAAAGTATTTCAGATTATATGCAAGCCTGATTGTTGGAAAATCTGAAGCTCACCCCTCCCTTCCAGCCAATCTTGCTGACCAAGTTATGCCCCTGTTTGGAGCTCTAAGCCAACAAGACACCACGTGAGGTTCACTCAGTGGAGCTCCACGTGAGGTTCACTCAGTGGAGCTCCACATGAGGTTCACTCAGTGGAGCTCAACAAACGTCCATAAATAATAAATAAATGGTGGGAACTCTGGTGATGTGAGAGATTTGTGGCAGGGAGAAGTCATATTAAAACCTTGAATGGTAACAGAGAAAAAGCTTAAGAGGACATAAGCAATATGAGGTTAAAGAGAAAACGTACTGTGAGTTAAGATCTCCTATTCTGTCAAAGTTATATTTAAAGTGGCCATAGTCTGATCAACATTAAGGAAATGGTAGTTGTGCACCTTAATGAATTACTAAAGTCTCCATACAACCACGTATCTGTTAAAACAATACATTAATGATATTGTTTGTTATCAGGATAGGGGTTTAAAGGAGCTGTGCTACTAGTGATTGTATCATCAAATAAGTGGAAAGAAAACTATTCCAGAGACAGGTCTTAAAAAGTGGTCATTTAAGAACAAGCTGTCTCGTGGACGTGCGTGTAATATGATTGTTGGCAGGCATATTGTTTCTAATCACAGAGGTAACTGAATGTAAGAAGGCAGGTGTGGAGAGTGTTGGCAATAAGTCGTTTAAGAACTGGCTATATGGAAGGGAAAGGATTGTGGTGCTTTGGAATATATTTCATTTTGATCAGTACAACAGAAAACAAACCAGCCGACACGTGTTTCGTCACACCATGTCAAGATGTGACTCTTCAGGTCTGGGTAATGGACACGGAACACAAGACGCTTGCTTTACACACCACTACGGGAGCCCAGATTTCCCCAGCATTCGGACGTATCAGTCCATTTGGCTTAATTTTCGTATACTACCCGTTGAATCTTCACCAGAGCGCGACCGGGTTGGAATTCTCACAGGTTCCGCGAATTACCCGATTTCTCCTTCAAACTAACAGCCCTGAAGAGTCACATCTTGACATGGTGTGACGAAACACGTGTCGGCTGGTTTTCTGTGGTACTGATCAAATTGAAATATATTCCATCCCACATGAAACCCTGGATGTCGACCTCTGTCATTTTTTCCTATGAACAGTGGTTAATACATTTGGTTTGACATTTAACCCTTATAACACTCTATACGTGTGCAAAGGACATTGAGCAGTAATTGTTGTGTGGGTTTTGACCCACACATTTGTAGGGGTTGTTTTCTCCTCTGGGTTTGTTCCCCCTGACCTGCCGGCACTTTGTATTTACGAGCTGCGATCTTTAACTTCTAAACTTACACGCCAGAGCGCCAATTCTTCCTGTACCTAATCCAAACCCGTTACAGTGACGCATCTATTTTTCAGTTATAGCTGAGTTGTTGGTTAAAGGTGTGCAGTTTTTTTTTAGGACTTTTCTTATTTAATGTTGTTCATTGTGAGAGTTCGTTAGGATTCTTATTGGTGGGACCCCCTGAGTGTACTTTTTATCCACTAACAATTAGGGGGTCCATGTGGGGTTTTGTAGCTATTTCATTGGATGTTTTTCAAGATCCGATCGTTTGTAGCTCCTCTGTTTTAGTCTATCCGTGATTTCTTTAGGTTTTTTTTTGTCACAGACTGTTGGCTGACTGCAATTTCTTTTTGTCCGTAGAAGTTCTCCATTTGGGATATTTGTTATGGTGCTTAAAGGGTGGCAGGTTGGTGCCATGAATATTGCATTGCCGGCTGTTTCTCTTCTATAAAGTTGAATATGCATTTGATTTATCTTAATGTGGACGATGATGTCTAGGAAATGGTGGTATCCATCAATTACAAGTATTTCTTTAAGCAAGGTATATGGTGTATCTGCTCCAAAAAATGTCCTGTGATGTGTATTCTGCAAATTGGGTATTTCAAAGCCAATGCTATTTTTTTTTGTTTTAATATTTTTATTGGCATTTTCTTAATTGCAATATGAAAACATTCATCAGTAGCAAAACATATTGACATATTCAGTTCGACATCTGTATCATTTTCAAATAACAGTGGAGGACATTCAGTTGGTGGCATTATACACAAGTACGTCCCCAGGAGGCCCCTCCACCTCCTCCATTTGCCTACCAACTCTAAGAGATTATTGTGAGACAGAGAGTGTGAGTCCATAGTATCCCAGCCATGGCTTCCATATTTTCCAAAACATTTTGGGGCAGCCCCGTGCTTTATATGTCGTCTTTTCCCCAGCATATACATGTCCATACTCTTTTTCCTTTTAACCAGGGATGGAATCGTCTCCGCCCCCATGCCTTAGTCAAGTCACGTTTCGCCACCACCAATCCCAATTGGAGTAAGATTAACTGTGGCTTGGGTCAGTCAATTTCAGTGGATATTCCTAGCAGTACAAACTGGGGATTAAGCGGAACTGTCCCTCCCAGAATATTCCCTAGTTCCTCCAACAGTGTAGCCCAGTACAGCTGGACCTTTGAGCAGTCCCATACTGTTTGGAAGATTGTACCTTCTGACGAACTACAGCGCAAACAATCAGGTGTCTCCGCCCTCCCTATACAATGCTGTTGTGCCCTGTCATAGTACACTCTGTGCAGGTATTTGAATTGAATCAATCTGAGACGCGATTTAATGGCCACCTCTCCCAATTCCGACTCCCATGTCGCCCGCAGCTTCTTTAACGTATCTGGCTTATTATTAATTATCATTCTGTATGTCCATGCAACCACTTTTATCTCTAACTCCCCCATCAAGAGTCGTCTCTCTAAGGACGCGTATTCAGGAATGTCAGTGGTGCCTATGTGTTGCGCCCGCCATGCATGGGCCAGTTGCAGGTATTTGTAGTGTTGGGTTGCGTTCATATCATATTCACCCTGAATGTGTGAGAAAGTGACCAGCTCTTTACGGTGCAGTACGTCCTTAAGTTGTGAAATGCCTAGCAGGTCCCATTGTCGGAAACCTCACAACTTCGTGATTTCCTGGAGCCGATTCCATACCCATAGTGGCGTTTCTCTGGTGACCCTACCGACCCATTTCATTTGTCGTTCAGCCTATTTCCATGCTGTTACAACAATCCTTGTCGCAGTCAGGAGCTGTGCTGTGCTCTTCCATCTACAAATGTAATGTGTGTGCGGACGCTGAATGAATTGTGAGTTTTCAAGTGCACATGTGGGATAATCTTTATCCATGTACTGCCATTCATTTATCACCACTTAATGGCTGCCCAGTAATATGCCCGAAGATCCAGCAGAGAGATTCCTCCATTATATTGATTTTACTGTAGCGTCGCCAGTGCAACCCTCGGTGGTTTCCCATCCCAGAGAAATGTCCGTAATTTGTCACCAAACACCTCCGCTGATATTAATTGATAGGTGTTTTGTAGTGCTGCCCTGCCTAACAGTGTCAGTGGTAAGGTCCTCCATCTCTCTACGTCTGGGCGAAATTCCCGAAGCACCCTGTAAAGGTTATGATCCAAGGCCCTTGCCTTATCCGTTGTAACATAGATCCCTAGGTATTTTATTCCCTCTCGCGCCAGTTGGAGTCGGCTTGGGCCGACTGTGTACGCGCCGCTCTTATCTACTGGGTATAAATACGACTTCCCCCAATAGATTTAATATCCGGCATGTGCACCATAGGTTTCACAACTGTCCATGATTGCAGGGAGTTCAATTCCGGGGTTTGTGGCCTACATTAATATGTCATCCGCATAAAGGGATGTGCGTTCGTCAGTCCCATCATTCTCTCCTCTTTGAAACCCCGTTATATGCGGGCGCATTCTGATTGCACAGGCTAGTGGTTGCAGCCAATGCAAAAAGTTGGGGGGACAGTGGACATCCTGTTGAGTGGCCCTACCTATATGGAAGTCCCTTGACACCACCCCATTGACTCTGACCCCAGCCATGGGTTTTTCGTAAAGTACGGCAGTCCAGTGCCGAAACTCCGGACCAAATCCGAACTCATCTAGTGCAGACATAAGAAAGGGCCAGTGCACAGTGTCATATGGCTGAGATACCCGCCACCCCCTCTCAACACAATCCCCAAGAATTGGGAAACCGGAAAACAGTTCTTGAACTTTTGGAAGGCGGGAGGGAGTTACCCTCCCGGCCGTATTTATTAAAATATGAAACAAAATCAAAACATTAAAATAACAGTTTCATATCATGTACAATTTCATATCCACATTACGATGTTTGGCTAACCTTACCACATATCTAATACAAAGGTTCTCCTAGCCGATACTAACATCCTTACAAAAATGCATTTCAAATTGAAATTGTACATCCTAACGTTAAGGGCCAACGGCAAGGTCGTAACCGGTGTCAGATCCCTAAACCAGAACTCCCCCCTCACTTGTGAGGGGCGGCCGCACAGAGGACTGCACCTCGTGTGCCATACCAATTTCCCTTGTCTTGACGGGGGCCCCTGTTAACTCGACGCCATGTACGTGGTCGTCCGAGGACTCGTGTGAGGTGTCTAGAAGGTAGCGTAGACCCCCCTCCCCACCCTACACAACTTACCACATCTGCCGTTGCAGATGTCCTGGCCCTGGGAAATTCCCAGGAGGGGCCCGTAGCCCCTCCTATCCAGGGAGGGGCCTTGACCGCCTTCCCTTTCCTTTAGGCGTCCCGTCCTTTAGAAGGGACCGCCTCCCCGTTGAGGGGCCAATGGCCACCTCCCCCCGGGCGCTCCCATCCGTAATGGGTGACGCCCCCCCCTAGGGATCTTCCAATGACTGCTCACCGATCATGACCTTACCGCCCGACCAAACAATAAATACGACAAGATTAATGACTAAAAGAAAGAGACATTCCTACTTAAAACGGATCAAGTCTCAACCCTCTAAAACATCTAAAACATTACTAATAACTCTGATGAAAGTCTTTAATAAAGTATACTGCACAGAGTTATCCACTTTATTGCAACCGAATCACAAACTTTATTCAGAAACAACCTGCAAGAGAACAACTACTACGTAAAAGGACTTTATACTACAACAACTTGCTGTCTTCAGGGGATGGTGGGTGGGTTCAAAATTGGCTCTTCGTTCCGTCTCGAGCTCACGTGCAGCGAGGAGGTGCAGCTTCAGAGCACAGGAACAAGAGGATGCTTCCTTGGCTTGTGGCTCCTTTTATTCTTCTCTGGGCGGGCGTAAACCCGCCTCCTCCCGCCTCCAGGGGCGTGGCGGACGGCTTCGGTGTCTAGGACAACCCACTCTTGGGCGGGAAAAAGCGCGCCCCGGCTACGCCGCTTCGGGCATACCAGCCGAGACGCGCCTCCCGCCCAAAATGGCTTCCCGGGGGGATCGGGGTACTCCACCATACGTTCGGGGGGACCGATTGGTCGCCCCTTTCCATATGGCTGAGATACCCGCCACCCCCTCTCAACACAATCCCCAAGAATTGGGAAACCGGAAAACAGTTCTTGAACTTTTGGAAGGCGGGAGGGAGTTACCCTCCCGGCCGTATTTATTAAAATATGAAACAAAATCAAAACATTAAAATAACAGTTTCATATCATGTACAATTTCATATTCACATTACGATGTTTAGCTAACCTTACCACATATCTAATACAAAGGTTCTCCTAGCCGATACTAACATCCTTACAAAAATGCATTTCAAATTCAAATTGTACATCCTAACGTTAAGGGCCAATGGCAAGGTCGTAACCGGTGTCAGATCCCTAAACCAGAACTCCCCCCTCACTTGTGAGGGGCGGCCGCACAGAGGACTGCACCTCGTGTGCCATACCAATTTCCCTTGTCTTGACGGGGGCCCCTGTTAACTCGACGCCATGTACGTGGTCGTCCGAGGACTCGTGTGAGGTGTCTAGAAGGTAGCGTAGACCCCCCTCCCCACCCTACACAACTTACCACATCTGCCGTCGCAGATGTCCTGGCCCCGGGAAATTCCCAGGAGGGGCCCGTAGCCCCTCCTATCCAGGGAGGGGCCTTGACCGCCTTCCCTTTCCTTTAGGCGTCCCGTCCTTTAGAAGGGACCGCCTCCCCGTTGAGGGGGCCAATGGCCACCTCCCCCTGGGCGCTCCCATCCGTAATGGGTGACGCCCCCCCCTAGGGATCTTCCAATAACTGCTCACCGATCATGACCTTACCGCCACAGGCCGGATAGTTGACCGGCTATCCGGACCCCCCACAAAACTCCTACCTAAAGGTCATGCTGTAAACTCCTTAACCAGGCTACGAAGTCTCCTACGAGTAAACAATTCCCCACCCGGGACAAATGGACCCCATCCTCTAGATACATATTGTCCCCCCTGATACAACCATGAGGAATCGAATGCAATGTACTGGTACGGAACAGTCTACTCAACTTGTTATTCACCTTTTTCACAGAATGATTTATAGCAGACACTGAATTAGCCCCTCGCCATACCTTTCGTGGAATCATATGGGACCATGCAATCGTGCACCCTGGAACTCTTCTCGCCAACCAACTTACTGTGGATAGTATCGCCTCGAGAAGTAGTCGTCTACCAGTGGTCACCAAATCATTGCCCCCAAGATGTACTATGAGTATAGATGGCGGTGACCTTGTCCGCCCTAACAAACCCTCGAGAAACTGTTGAAACTGGTCAATACAGAGCCCGCCCCTTCCGTAGAAGGTCACCCTGTACCCGTATTCCCCAGCTGTGTGAATCATGTCACCTGCTTTGAATACGTCCGCGGCACGCCTCACGTATGAGTGGCCCACGACCCACACCACTCTTTCCGCAGCCGGTGATCTCTGACCGCTGGTTCCCAGGTGTCTGGTCGACTGCACAGTCCGCCCCGCCTCGTAGGTTTGCGAAACTGTAACCAAACAAAGACAAGAAGCGTGAGTACATGATATCAGCTTCACAACATGTGCAACCGCACGTACCTTTTGTAACAATTCGAGGACCAACGCCCCAGCTGTTTTACTTTTTCCACACTCAGACCCCTGGCTGTAGCCTCTGTAGCAGCCCCTATCCGGAAGGAATGAGTCCCAAACTCGCCCGGGTTCAAGCCCGCGGCCGAAATTGCCATTGCAAACACCCGCTGGAACTGAAACCTTGTCAGTGGGGTGGCATCTGCGTGCCTCAGCAATGTCCCCCCCCATGATGCCACCCTCTGCGCCAAATACTCCTCAACGCATGCCACCGGGCACATGGGAGATCCGGGAATCCGCTGGACTACTACACTGTCCCCGATCGCTCCCTGATCGGTCTTGGACCTGACAAACGAGACAATCATCGTCTCCCCTTTTACTTGAATGTGCTCTCGGCACAAACCCCCCCCGTATCCCGCTTGTTTCTTGCCACCAGTTCGCTTACCCGCATAGCCCCATAGAATGCTAATGCAAAAGCGGCCCGGAATAACACTGTTTCCTACTGGGATGCACATGTTGTAGGGAGTACGGACAGTAACAGGGCCAACCTATCCAGACCTATCGGGTGCCTTTCATCTACTCTGCGACCCTCAAGGCGTTGCCACCCCCGCAGCGCTTTCTGTACTACGAAAGACGCTGTAGGATCCTGGATACCATGGGCCCGCGCCATGAAGGAGATGGCGGCCCGATGCCTCTGGGCCGTAGCCACCGATTTGCCTGCCCTGCGTAATGACAGTAAAAATTCTATGACAAATTCCTCCTGGCCCCAAAACTCCCTCCTAGCAGAACCCAAAAAGGACCAATAGGAACGGAACGCCCCTTCATATGCCTTCCTTGTCCTGGGTGCTAAACTCTCTCCCATGAGGTTTTGTAGTTCGGGGCACCGAGAGACCAGAGAGCTTCGGGAAATGGTGCCGCCACCGGGTCCGCTGTGGGCAGAAAACCCCAGAAGGCCTGCATACGGAAACGAGAAAGCGCATCAGCAGCCTGATTCAGTACCCCTGGCACATGCCTCGCTCTAAAGAGCACGTTCAATTGCATACATAGTAAAACAATTTCCTTGAGCAACCTCAGGATCCACTTGCATCGTGCTGCCTGACTATTGATACACTCAACCACGGTCATGTTATCAGACCAGAACACCACAGAGTGATCCCTAATCCCCTCAGGCCATGTTTTCAAAGCCACCAGAATAGGGAACAGTTCAAGAAAAGCAATGTTACTTTTAAGTCCACACTCGTGCCACCATGACGGCCATGTTTGCGCCGACCAATGATTGCCAAATATGGCGCCAAAGCCCATACTCCCCGCCGAATCTGTCCACAGCCCCAACTCTTCGGAGGACACCGCCGGCTTCGTCCAGACGACCCGACCATTGAAGTCCGCCAGGAATGCCAACCAAATGCGCATGTCCTGGCGAATCTCAGCCGAGAGCCTCGTGCGGTGGTGCCCCTCTTTAAGACCGACCATGGCTTGTGCAATCGAGCGGGAAAAGGGGCGGGCCATTGGCATTATCCTAAGGGCAAAATTCAACTGCCCCACAGTCTGCTGCAATTGATGCAAGTTCACCTTAGTTTCTCTAATACATGCTTCAAGCGAAGCCCTGAATTTCCACACTTTTCCTTCTGGCAACCGGAAGCAACCTTCTTCGGAATCGAGCTCTATTCCAAGAATCTCGAGCAAAGTTGAGGGCCCCACAGTCTTACCTGGCGCCAATGGCACACCAAACTTTCTCATCAGATCACAAAATTCTTTTAAAGCCTGTGCACATTCTGTGTCCCCGGCTGCCCCCAGAAACAGAAAATCGTCTAGATAATGCATGACATGCTGAAAACCCGTCATCCTTGTGAATGCCCATTGCAGGAAACAACTGAATTTTTCAAAATAAGCACACGATATGGAACAGCCCATTGGCATACATTTATCCATGTAATAGCGCCCCTGAAACATGAAGCCCAGGAGACGCTGATCGTCCGGGTGTACCAGGAGCAACCGGAACGCGGACTCGATGTCAGATTTGGCCATCAGCGCTCCGGGCCCCAGGCGATTCAACATGGCGACTGCATCATCGAAGGATGCGTACCGCACCGAACAAAGCTCTGGGTCTATTGCATCATTAACTGACAAATCCCTCGGGGCTGACAAATTATGTATCAGTCTAAACTCACCCGGGTCCTTCTTGGGGACCACTCCCAAGGGCGAACAAACAAAATTAGGAACTGGTGGCATGTTGAATGGTCCCGCCACCCGACCCCGGGCTACTTCTTTCCCAATCTTCGCTTGCACCACTGCCGTATTATGCAGGACCGAAAGTTGGTTCCTACACTGTGCTTTACCCTGAAAATTCCCCACCGGGATGCGGAAACCGTAAGAAAAACCGTCTCGCAACACCCCAGCGGAGACATGATCAGGGTATTCGCTGAGCCAAGGACTCATTGCCATGGTATCAACCGGTGTAGGTAAAGCCGCCCCTCGGACTATGTCAGACCTGTTTGGCGCTTGCCCTACTTCCGTTATCACCCGTTTTGGCTCTGCACATGGTCTCGGGATGCGAAGACTGTCCACACCCCCCACAGTCATGCCTAAACTTGCATGACCCCTGGGGCCTCGTACACTTTCCCCTGTTAAAGTTCCAGCATACCCCTTTTTTACCTGTATTGCCGTTCGGCCTTGGGTGATGCTCATTACTTGCCCCTGTCCGAAAGGGCGCCCCGGATGGTTGGCGGGAAAGCTCACCCCTGCCCCCCCCCAACAATGGCGCCTTTAACATGCCTGAGTTTTCCATTTTTTGCCAAGAAATGGAGTCGTAACAATCCCACGTCAGGCACGTATCGAACTCTTTAGCCTTACGAAAAATATTATCATAACAAAACCACTCATTGCCCACATATGTCTGCGAATATTCCATAAGACGTGACTGGTACACAGGTAACTCGGTCAACAAATCAGGTCTCCGTTCCCCCATAATCGAAGTGAATATGCCAAATGCTCTACCCCAGTTACCTATCGTCTCATCGACTCTAAAGGCGGCCATTTTTGCGCGCCAAACACTCGGATGCATAAGTTCTTTCTGAACTTTCACATGCTCAATCTCATAATGATCAGTTAGCAAGGAGAACATGTTTACGTATTTCTCAGCCCATATCCGTTCTTTGACTTCCATCGGGATATGCTGAGCCAATTTCTCCCTTCTCGAGGGTACAGACCCCTTCCCCGCAATCGGCATTAGCTGCTTACCTGAGCTAGAAGCTGTAACCGCCATTGCCGCCGAACTCGTGCCAGCTGCGGGTTGCTCTACTGGAGCCTGCGGGGAAACAAACGGACAAGGAGGTTTCGCGGCCTCTCGAGACTGCCGCAACTGCCTCATTAATTGCTTGGCCTCCTCGGCCGTGTCCCCCGGAGCCACGGAACGCCCGCTGCTATTACCCAGCCATGCCGCCAACTGGGCGGCCAACTCCGGGGGCATGTCCCCCTCGTCCACTGGGGTAACCACAACGGGGATCCGCTGGCCCTCGGCAGGAGCCGGCGCGGGAATCTCCGGAACCGGGGGAGCCTCCGGAACTGGGACCTCGTCCTCATTTGACCCATTCCTGGTCCTCTTCCTTCTTCCGGCCGGGGCCTCCGTCGGGTTGGGTCTTTTTGGCCTTCCCGCACCGTCCCTGGCCGCCATTTTTCTCTTCATCTCTGCCATGTCTTTCACCAACATCCGGAGCATCTGGTCGGTGCTGACCTTTTTTGCGACTCTCTTGCCCGGCATTTTCCCACGTAGGTGAAAGGTCCTGACGCGATTTGTAATGCTGAAAGAAAAAGAGAGAAATTACTAAATTCAAAATTGGCTCTTCGTTCCGTCTCGAGCTCACGTGCAGCGAGGAGGTGCAGCTTCAGAGCACAGGAACAAGAGGATGCTTCCTTGGCTTGTGGCTCCTTTTATTCTTCTCTGGGCGGGCGTAAACCCGCCTCCTCCCGCCTCCAGGGGCGTGGCGGACGGCTTCGGTGTCTAGGACAACCCACTCTTGGGCGGGAAAAAGCGCGCCCCGGCTACGCCGCTTCGGGCATACCAGCCGAGACGCGCCTCCCGCCCAAAATGGCTTCCCGGGGGGATCGGGGTACTCCACCATACGTTCGGGGGGACCGATTGGTCGCCCCTTTCCAAATGCCTTTCCGGCATCCAGTGACAGAATGAGATGTGGCTCTTCTCGTTTATTTGCCACCTCCAACCAGTTATTCAACCTCCTCATGTTAAGTCTCGTCGACCATTTAGGCATGAAGCCAGATTGGTCACTATGAATGAGCCCAGGGATTACTACTGCAAGCCTGTTTGCTAGAATTCTGGCTAATATCTTGGTCTCTATGTTTATGAGAGAGATAGGGCAATAGGATCTGCACACCTGTGGTGGTCTGTCCTTTTTAGGGATTACTGCGATCGTGGCTGTCCGCATGTCTCTTGGGAGACTTCCTATCTTATGGGCCTCCAAGTATAAGTGGAGGAGGTGCAACCCAAAGAGCGTTGCGTGCTGCTTGAAAAATTACAGAGGTAGTCCATTAGTCCCTGGGGCCTTCTCAGTCTTCAACTGACCAATGGCTGCAGTTATTTCTTCTGCTGTAATCTACTCGTCTAGTGTCATTGATTCGCTATCTGTTCATTTGGGGAGCTGTAGTGTTTGGAAATATACCTGTATCTGTGACGGATTCGCTAGCTCTTGTTGCGTGTAAAAGGCCACCAAAAGCGTTAGCTATTGCAACATGAGTTAAATGAGTTAGTCCGTCCTCCGTCTGAATCTGAAAAACCCACCGCTATCCAGCTCTTTTTTGCTAAGCGACGCTAGCAGTATACCTGTTTTGTCTCCTACATCATACAGACGCTGGTGCATGGCTTGTATTGGTTGTTGTGCATTTTTTTACCCAGCACAAAATATTCCTGCATAAGGAGTTGCAGGCTGTGGAGCAATACGTGATTGTCACCATTACTTGCCTGTGATTCAAGCTGCAGTATTCGAGATTCCAACCCGGAGATTTCCTCCTTCTCTTTCCGCTTTTTATGGGCTATTATATTTTGTGCCCTATCACACAATACAGGTTTGTATGCCTCCCACAATGTGATGGCAGAGTCCACCGACCCCAGGTTCTCTCTATAATAGAACTCAGTGTCAACCATGAGTTCCCTAGCCACTTGAGTATCTTTGAGTTCCCAAGGGTTCAATTTCCATTCCCCGTTAAGTCATTTTACATGGGCTCCCACCATGAGCCATAAAGGGGAGTGGTCTGGGAGACCCCTTGCTAAATATTCTACCTTACATATCTCTCCTAGTTCTCCCACTGGGGCAAATATGTAATCTATCCTTGAAAAAGCTTTGTGGGCCCCTGAATAAAAGGAGTAGGTTCTACTCTGGGGATGTTGCCTTCACCATACATCCATGAGTGCTAGTGTATCTACAAACCATTTAAGTGGCGTCACGTTGGGGTCTCCCATAGGGACAGTCGAGAGGTCACTTGTTGGGTTGATCATATCATTAAAGTCGCCCCCAATAATATGTGTGTCGGAGCCCGCCTCTAGTAAAATTGCTGCGGGTTTCTCCATCGTTTGCCTCTGGAGCTTGGGTGGTGCGTATACACTAATAAGGGTGATGTGCCTTCTGTTCCACACTCCCTTGACCGCAACATATGTGCCACAAGGGTCAGTCCAACTGCGTTCTAGTCTAAAGGGTGGGTTTTTCCTAATGAGTATTCCCACCCCCCTCGCCCCAGTAGCGAATCCATTATGGGCCAATGTTTTGTACACCCCTTTTATGGATCTTCAGTTTACCAACTTTGGGAGGATGGAAAACTGAGTGTGCTGGACCAGGATTCAAACTCCTGACTTCTAGAGCACTGCATTTGTCAGCTGCAAACATTCAACTCATTGAGCCACCCTACCATTACCACGAGAACTATAACAAATCTCTCCTAACCATTGAAATTCCAAAACACATATATAACCAATAGACAAACATCCTAGAACCTCACGACAAAACACCACAATTAAGGAAGTGCTCCAATGCAGCACTGATGGTTGAAGGCACTAGTATACAAATTCTGATGATGTAAATGACACCATTATTCCAGTGGCGGCTGACTTACACAGTACAGGGGGAGGAAAGACCTTAAATTATTGGTGCAGGTGCAATAGGTCTTGCATTAAACCGAGTTTAAGCTATTGCATTGTAAATGACAATTTTTGTATGTATGTTGTAAAAACAAAATTAAAAGGCATTGTGATTTACAACCCCAATAGCTCAAATTCACGTAATATGAGACCTATTGCATTGCAAATGATTGTTTATTCAGTAATCAATTGCTTAGGTGTATGTCTCACTGTCAGTGTCCTCACAGGGCCATTTCATCTGTCTTAGTCTGTATTGCTAACTGTATGGTGTCCCGCTGTGTATTGTTTGGTCTATCCCCACTCTTTGCTGGAGATTAGTGAATACTGTTATTTTGGCTCCTGTCTTGTTCTGGATATCCGCTAACCACTTCTTTAGATTCTGCAATTTTTCAGATTAGCCTTCCATGCATAGTGATATTACGATTGGCAATCACCAACCCAAGGTCCACAAAACAGCATGATTATTTATCAGGTTTTGGCCCATGCACTGGGCCTAATATGCAGGAGAATATGTTCTGGCACAACTGTCTGCCTGACATCTCAGTCAGGAGGGTCACTATATGAGTCTAATACTCTGTTATCCTCTCTCAGGGGATCTCCATTGATAATCATAACCACTAAATCATCCCGCCCATGTGCAGGGTTCCCAGAGCACTTCTTTAAAATATATGTCTTGAAGTGTAGACATTCGCATTACTTCAGGATGGCAAAGCCTAGGACATATTCTTGATAAAAAACATTTTGCAGCCTATATAGAAAGCTATATTGGCCAATTAATTTAATTCGTATTTAATAAAGGTCAACATAACATTTATAAAATAGGAACAATTTCCAGGAGCTGCGTAATTACTTCTTGTAAACATCCTTCATAAACCTTTTTTAAAGTAATGGAGTAGAAGGAATGGGGCAATGTAGTACTATAGGCTTGAGTACTGTGTTCATAAAAATTTGACACTGCACCTTTAAAGTCTCCAGTCTTATCAGGCCCAGCAGGTGACAGTTACCTCAGTTCTTTTTTAGAAAGCAGGAATTCCTGGAAGGATCAAGGCACACTCTACTAGAGGTATGGCAGGCAGTCTCTTTGTGTAATGGTCTGGTGTCTCCCTTAAAGGCATCTGCAGAGCTTCCACTAGATCATCTCCATCCACTTTCATTTCCCATTATAGGGTACATATAGCACACTGGGTCTGAATTGTGTTTTGGCTCTTGAAGGCTGCAAGATCTTCTTGGTCGGTTCCTCAGATTTCATTTGTTTGAATACCCTTTATACCCTAGCATGCCTTTCTGGGTGTTAGGGTTTTCTTTCGTTTCCTGACCTGAAGTATTGGTGAATAGAGAGTGTTCTTGCAATTTGAGTGTCCCTCGTGGTGTTTTCTGGACTGCTGAAAGAGGTTTTGGCTTGGGCAGCTTGGCAATAGTGGAT
Source organism: Lissotriton vulgaris (assembly GCF_964263255.1). Lineage (NCBI taxonomy): Eukaryota > Metazoa > Chordata > Amphibia > Caudata > Salamandridae > Lissotriton > Lissotriton vulgaris. The sequence goes on from NC_141691.1 coordinate 1,993,132,272, forward strand.
AGAGGGAGTGATGCGGCACACTCACTCCACAAAGTCAGGAATGGGACGAGTAAGAAAGAATCGGAGTAATGAAGATTACCGGTAAGTAATTCAAGCTTTGGAACAGCGGGTAAGGAGGACAACTGATCACAAGTTGTGAGAACGGCCTGCATCACTGGGACCGAGCTCAGGAGTCTTTGATACAGCCATTCTTCCTAGGTGAATGGACAGCCCACCCTCACATTGCCTACAGGTTGAATGTGGAATATCTTCAAATCTTGAAGAAACTTCCGGTTAGAGTATTAAACCGCTTGTGGTGCAGGCTGGTGAACATAACGAAGTCAAAGCAGCACTAAACGTCATTGACTTACTTACACGTCCACTGTGTAGAGTTATATACCTAAAATGGGAATGTGTGAAGTTGCAATGTTTTTCATTGTGAAGTTTTCATATTTCTCGTGTAGAAAAGTGCTACCTGTCGTTTACAAAGTTTTATGCATGTGACTTTTCATGTTAAAATCATAAAGGTCGTGCCTATTTTAGCTTCCTGCAAAAGAAGGCTACCCAACTTCTATTCACTTTCAAAATCGTTAGGAAACCAGTATTAAAGTTTTCTTCGACACAACAGCACCTCCATTTTGAGCATAAACTTTCACTCTTGAGAAAATATTGGTTCTCGTTGACAAATTTTCTCAGTTTCCAATGAAAACCCACAAAGGTCTGTAAATGTAGGAAGAATGAGAAAGTCCTCGAACTCAAAGTCAGCAAATAATTGGGAACTACCCATTTTTGTTTGTGTTATAAAAACTTCACACACACCTAGCTTAAACACATTGGGCCCGATTCACAAAATTAACTTAAGCCTCAGTCCTAAAGTTACTACTATTTTGGTATTCACAGAATGCACTTAGTACTTTTGGTATTCACAGAAGCTAGGATTTTGTCTTAAGTCTGTCTTAAGTCTGTCTTAAGACAAACTTAAGACAAAATCCTAACTTCTGTGAATACCAAAAGTAGTAAGTTCATTCTGTGAATGCCAAAAGTAGTAAGTGCATTCTGTGAATACCAAAATAGTAGTAAGTTTAGGATTGAGTCTTAAGTTCATTATGTGAATCGGGCCCAATGTATACTGGTCCCACACTACTAAACGCAGGTGTTTCACAGGCCTTCTCTTCAAGGTGCCAGCTACCTGAAAAGAATGTAAACCTGACCCTAAGGTTGTGTGAGACTTGGGACCGGGGTTGTGTCTCTACTGCGGGGTTCTCGAAAAGATTCGCACACACGGGCTCTCTGGGTAATGCAGGTTTTATTGCTTTGTACAAACGACGTTTGCGAACAGGCACTCTATAGAATGGTAGGGGTGGGTCCGCCTCCTCCGTCCTGGATCGTCCTCCTGTTGATCTCCTGTCCCAAGGTCTCCTGGGCGTCGTAGGCCTTTTCCCCGCCGTCTCGCTGGTCTCTTGTCGCAGGTACCCCAGAGAAAAAGGAAAGAAACAAATGTCCGTCTCAGAAAAGATGCTGGGATAAACGTCTCTCAGGGAAGGGAGTGAGGGGAATCACACGTGCAACCTCCAACCTAGTCTGGGGACCGTGAACCCTTGGGAAACCATCAAGGGTGTGCAGGGGTGCTTTCTTTTTAGGCGGGCTTCCCTCGTCTACCACCTCCCCACGCTGTGTTATCGGACCGTACCTGGGTGAGCCACACTTCCGTGTTAGTGTGGCTGGGCGATGCGCGTCCCGCAGAGCCCCCTGGCTTCCCGCGGTAATCCACCTCAGGGTCGCTGTCTGGTCCCTCCGCCTCCTTCCCTGTTCGAGTCGTCCTGTAGCACGGCCTCGTCTCCGATTCCGTCCGGCTCCACCTTCTCGATCTCTCTTCGCTGTCCCCGCTGTGCCGGTGTTCTTCTTGTTGTTTCGCCTCCACCTCCGTCCGACTCTCTCCGTCCTCCTCGTCCTCCGACCTCCGATCTTCCTCCGTCCTCCGCTCGTCTTCTTCCTCCTCCGTCCACTCTGCTCCGCTGCCTCTCCACTCGCTCCACCAACCTCCAACTCCACCTCCGGGTGACTCGCACACCTGGCTGGACTCCGGAACGGGCTTTACGTCGTCAGGAAGGGTGTGGCGCCAGTCCGACTCCGCCCCCTTAAAGGAGAAGTCCCGCAGGTGTACAGCTCCAGGTCGTCTCCGTACGACGTCGGGGGTATTCCACGCTTCTGTATTCTGGGAAGAAAAGGCAGACACATTACTAGGCATACCAGGGGGGCCCTCGTCGGGGTCCCCCGCGTCACACATCCCCCCCCTAGGAATCTCCCGATCGGGGAGAGGATACCGAGAAAGAAAGTCCGCGTGGACATTCTCGGCACCCTTCTGGTGTCGGACCTGAAACCGAAAAGGCTGCAAGGCTAGGAACCATCGCATGACGCGAGGGTTGTTCGAAATGTTCCTTGCCATCCATATCAGAGGGGCATGGTCCGTGTACAGCAGGAAAGACCGCCCCTCAAGGTAGTAGCGGAGCTTGTCCACCGCCCACCTGATGGCCAGGCACTCCTTCTCAATAGTCGGGTACCGAACCTCTCTAGGAAAGAGCTTCCTGCTGATGTACAGAACGGGTCGGAGGCCCCCCTCCCCGGTGTCCTGGGACAACACCGCCCCGATACCAAAGTCAGAAGCATCAGTATGCAACACAAAAGGCTTGTTGAAATCGGGTGACGTAAGAACCGGCCTGGTGGTGATGGCCTTTTTAAGAGTCTGAAAGGCCGTCCACATGGCCGGCGTCGGGTTGTGGAAGTCCGGCCGGGTCTTCGATTTCTTGAGAGTATCGGTCAGGGGTGTCGCGACCTCAGAAAAGGAGGGAATAAAACGTCGGTAGTACCCGACTAAACCCAAAAAGGCACGCATGTCCTTTAGAGTTTTCGGAAACGGGGTCTCTGCGATAGCCCGCACTTTTTCCACCTGAGGTTCAATGAGGCCATGACCCAGAAGGTACCCCAAATATTTGACTTTATGGTACCCGATCCGGGATTTCTTGGAGTTGACATGGAGACCCGCAGATGCTAGCAAACCGAACACAGTATCCAGATGTTGCAAGTGAGCCTCCCAGGAGGGACTGAAAATGATGATATCATCAAGATACGCGGAGCAATATTGATGATGCCCCCGCAATACCGTATTCATGAGTCTCTGGAACGTGGCGGGAGCCCCGTGTAGACCGAAGGGCAGTACCGTGAATTCGAACAGCCCCTCCGAGGTGGCAAAGGCTGTTTTTCTCCTGTCTTCCTCGCGTAGGGGCACCTGCCAGTAACCCTTTGTCAGGTCCAGGGTACTGATATATTTGGCCTCCCCAAGTTTCTCGATGAGTTCATCGATCCGGGGTATGGGGTAGGAATCAAAAGCCGATACTTCGTTTAATGCCCGGAAGTCCATACAAAAACGGCTGCTGCCATCGGGTTTAGGTACCATAACTATAGGGGACGACCACTCGCTCCGGGAAGGCCGTATCACCCCTAACCTGAGCATTTCTGCCACCTCTTTCGCTATGGCATCCCGTTTAGCCTCTGGAATCCTATACGGACGTTGCTTGACCACGGTACCCGGAGGCGTCTCAATTCTGTGCTCAGCCAAGGTGGTTTTACCCGGAAGGTCGGAGAAGATGGGTGCGTATCTCCTCAGAACCTGCCGGAGCCCTTCCTGCTCTTCTTTAAATAACTCCTCACTGATAACCAAGTCATCTATCGTGGGGGAGGGGTTTTTTATGGGATTCAGTACCAGATTTGCTGCCACCGGAGGCGTTCCAAGCCATTTTTTTAACAGATTTATATGGAAAATCTGGGTCTTTCTAGTGGTGAGACGGAGTCGATAGGTCGTTTTGCCTATCGTCTCGATGACCTTGTAGGGGCCCTGCCACTCATTACTGAACTTTTTGGCCAGTGAAGGCAGTAAGACCAGGGCCCAGTCCCCGATTTTTAGTGACCTCCATTTTTTTCCTCTATTATAATGGGTCTGTTGATGTTTCTGGCTGTCCTCCAAGTGCGTAAAAGCGAGTTCCCTGATCTTTCCTAGTTTGTTCCTCAAATTCGAGCTGTATTCGAGAAGAGTTCTGGTTTCTCCGCCTTGTTCCGTTTCCCACATATCCTTCGTCATATCGAGCAAGCTCCTGGGTTGTCTCCCATAGAGCATCTCGAAAGAAGAACACCCAAGGCTACTTTGACGCTGGCCTCTTATCACATACAGAGCTAAGGGCAACAAGGAGTCCCAGTCGGAGTGGTTTACCTCCACCATTTTTTTCAGGACCGTTTTTAATGTCCTGTTGTAACGTTCAACTAACCCATCCGTTTGAGGGTGGTACACGGATGTCTTAATCTGGTGTAAACCCAACATTTGGCACACCTCCTCCATAACCTTGGACATGAATGGGGTCCCCTGGTCCGTGAGGATCTCCTTAGGGAACCCCACTCGAGAAAACAACTCAAGAAATTTATCGGCAATGTTCCTGGAGGTGGGTGCTTTTAAAGGAAACGCCTCAGGAAATCTAGTGGCGTAGTCCACAATAACGAGAGCGTATCTATATCCTTTTTTTGTGGTGGTTAAGGGGCCTATCAGGTCCATCCCCACTCTCTCGAAAGGGGTCCCGATGACTGGCAGAGGTTGTAAGGGTACCGCCGCAGGACGTTGGGCATTCTTCCGTTGACAAAGGTCACAGGATTGACAATGTTTTTTTATATCGCTGTAGATACCAGGCCAGTAGAAGTTCCGGAGGACGTTCTGGGTCGTTTTCTCGCTCCCAATGTGTCCCGCCAGTAGGTGGGTATGGGCATAGTACATTATTTGGTCGCGAAAACAGGCTGGTACCAGCAGTTGCATCGGCGCATCCTTAGAGGCTAGTCTATACAAAAGATCATCCTTTATCACAAAACTGGGGTAGGAGGGATTAGGATTGGTTAAACCCACATGTGCCTGTTCCCAAGCATTGATGAGCGTCTCGTCATTGGACTGGGCAAATCGGAAGGACCTATCTCCTTCCCAGGGGCCTGTGGATAACAGGTTGTTTACTGTGTCTCCCTGTTTACTGTCTCGGCACAAATGGCGTTTGAAGAGGTTCAGGAAGTTCGGATTATCGGTGCCCAGGATCAAAGGTTCGGGTAGGGTATCCATTACTCCAACTTTCACTACCATATTTTCTGTACCCTCTAGGCCTAGGGGAATGGTAGCTACTGGGTACTCTTTCACGTCCCCGTGTACACATTTAATATACACACTGTTCTCCGGTACTAACTGTTTCGGTGTCACATAAACCCCTTGGATGACAGATTGCTTACAGCCCGAATCAAGGAGGGCCCTGACCCTCATCCCATTAACAGTAACACTCACATGGAAGGAGCCTCCTAGTTCCGCCGAATACAACACTGCCTTTGGAAGGTAACTAACGTCCATTGGCTCTTCGTGCGTTCGTTTCAGGGGGCACATCCGTGCTATGTGTCCCCATTGGCCACAATCGAAGCACTGTGGGCCCCGATATTGGGGTTGATCGCCAGCCGATGGTCGGGGTAGAGGAGGGAGGGGTCCCGGTTGTGCCCTCACTCGTCGCTCGGGCCTTGTTGGTCCCTTGCTTGGCTTTTCCGGTTCCGCACTGTGAAGTCGAGGCTGGGCCCGGGCGTAGGTGGTGGCCATCTCCATGGCCTGAGCCGTGTTTAGATTAGAATGTTGGCGTAGCCACCGCTGTGTCCCATAGGGAAGGGCTTCCAAATACTGTTCAAGGTATATTTTGTCCATGATTTGGTCTTTGGTGCTCGTGGTTGGTGTGAGCCACTTGTCCGCTGCTGTTTTTAGTCTAAAGAACAAGGTTTTGGGGTTGTCACCGGCTTGTCCCCTCTCCTTGCGGAACCGAACCCTATAGGCCTCAGCATCTAAGCCGAGGTGGTCTAGAATCACAGTCTTGATTTGGGCATAAGGGGTGGTACCATTGTTGTTCGCTACCTGATAGGTGGCCTGTGCCTCTCCAGTCAACAATGGTGCCAAGAAAAATGGCCACTTGTCCACAGTCCACCCACATGCAAGGGCCACCCGTTCAAAATTAGTTAGGAAAGCGTCTGGGTCCTCTCCCGGGACATATTTTTGCAAGGAAATGACCGCGGGTGTAGGAGGAGCCCTGGTCTCACGGACGGTGACGGTGCCGGGGTCTCCCGTAACCCGCATTCCTTCCAGTTGTTGTACCACGGAACTTCGGAAGGTATCCCGGTCCAACTGGGCTGCGGCTAGTTGTTGCTCCACTGCCCATGCCAGTTGTTCTTGGCCCTTCACGAGGGCTTGCAGGATCGCATCCATCGTTGTGTCCTCGATGTTGCTCACAGTTGTTATGCCCGCATTCTCCACCACTTGTGAGACTTGGGACCGGGGTTGTGTCTCTACTGCGGGGTTCTCGAAAAGATTCGCACACACGGGCTCTCTGGGTAATGCAGGTTTTATTGCTTTGTACAAACGACGTTTGCGAACAGGCACTCTATAGAATGGTAGGGGTGGGTCCGCCTCCTCCGTCCTGGATCGTCCTCCTGTTGATCTCCTGTCCCAAGGTCTCCTGGGCGTCGTAGGCCTTTTCCCCGCCGTCTCGCTGGTCTCTTGTCGCAGGTACCCCAGAGAAAAAGGAAAGAAACAAATGTCCGTCTCAGAAAAGATGCTGGGATAAACGTCTCTCAGGGAAGGGAGTGAGGGGAATCACACGTGCAACCTCCAACCTAGTCTGGGGACCGTGAACCCTTGGGAAACCATCAAGGGTGTGCAGGGGTGCTTTCTTTTTAGGCGGGCTTCCCTCGTCTACCACCTCCCCACGCTGTGTTATCGGACCGTACCTGGGTGAGCCACACTTCCGTGTTAGTGTGGCTGGGCGATGCGCGTCCCGCAGAGCCCCCTGGCTTCCCGCGGTAATCCACCTCAGGGTCGCTGTCTGGTCCCGCCGCCTCCTTCCCTGTTCGAGTCGTCCTGTAGCACGGCCTCGTCTCCGATTCCGTCCGGCTCCACCTTCTCGATCTCTCTTCGCTGTCCCCGCTGTGCCGGTGTTCTTCTTGTTGTTTCGCCTCCACCTCCGTCCGACTCTCTCCGTCCTCCTCGTCCTCCGACCTCCGATCTTCCTCCGTCCTCCGCTCGTCTTCTTCCTCCTCCGTCCACTCTGCTCCGCTGCCTCTCCACTCGCTCCACCAACCTCCAACTCCACCTCCGGGTGACTCGCACACCTGGCTGGACTCCGGAACGGGCTTTACGTCGTCAGGAAGGGTGTGGCGCCAGTCCGACTCCGCCCCCTTAAAGGAGAAGTCCCGCAGGTGTACAGCTCCAGGTCGTCTCCGTACGACGTCGGGGGTATTCCACGCTTCTGTATTCTGGGAAGAAAAGGCAGACACATTACTAGGCATACCAGGGGGGCCCTCGTCGGGGTCCCCCGCGTCACAGGTTGGTAATCGGCAAATCTAAAAATGGCTGTGGAGCCAGTGTAGGCTTTAATTGATAGAATCTGGAATGTGTCCTTTTAATCAATGCAAAAGTATTTGCAGCAGGTAAGAATCAGCGGCGGCTCCTTCATTATGGTGGAGAAGCCTCGCCCCGCCTGCTGCGAGTGCAACAGGCACAAACATTAATAATAAAATGGGAATAAGTACTATTTTATTATAACGTGTCCCAGGCTCGCGCTGTTACAGCGAGATAGCAGGGGCAGGGCTGATTAGTGCAATTGCACTATTACTTCAGCCACATGCCAGTGCGAACACCAGGTTGGTGGGTTGTCTGCAGCCGGCCAATTTGACATTCGGATTTAAGAGCCTGCAATCCCAGGCCTGCGAATCAGCCGAGGGATTGCAGCCGCAGGCACCCAGCCTCAAAATGAGCACAGGGTTAGCCTGCTCCATCTTAAACTGGAGCTGCCCTGCAGTTTCAGGATTGGTTGGTTTCATTTTTAGGTCTCGCCTCTCAATGCGCATGCGCATTGAGCAGAGCGAGACTATAGCAACTTAAACAGACTTTACCCAACTAGTATCCCAACTGGCGATTTGGTGCTGTGCCCGTGCGCTTTTAGGTCAATGCGCTTGCACATCATCAAATCGCCATCTGTTCCCCAGCAGCACTCCTCCCACACCTTTGAAGAAAACAAGTTACTTACCTGTAACTTTAGTTCCCCAGTATTGGTAACTTTCATAGATTCCCATGCTTTGTATCATTCCCCGTCGTCGGAATGGGAGTCTCGGTAACAAAAATACCATAGCTGTAGGTACAAAAGACAATGGAAAAAGGCCTAGGCCTCATTACCTTTTGTAGCATATCACTCTCTTTGTGTAAAAGAGACCAAACTTTTGGCCTCAGCCAATCAGAAGTGCCTCACCACTTAGAACCTTCCTGAAGGAACCTCAGAGCCTCAGATTTTCGTAGCCGTTGTGTACTGAGACACCATCTGTGCTGTAGGCTGAGCTTTCCCCGGGGAGGCGGGTGGGCGCATGGGAATCTATGAAAGTTACCAATACTGGGGAACTAAAGTTACAGGTAAGTAACTTGTTTTCTTACCCCAGTATTGGAACTTTCATAGATTCCCATGCTTTGTATCAGAGTAGCAAGCAGTAGCAAGATAATCACATTTTGCATCATAAATAATAGCAGTAGACAACATAACATTAGATACAAAATGTGAAAAAATGGAAGGTGGGAAGACAGGAAAGCTCACCATTAGTGGAAGAGGTTCCTCAGGACAGCCTGTCCAACTGCTGCATCCTCCTGCTGCAGAGATTCCAAGCAGTAGTGCTTGGTAAAAGTGTGAACGCTGCTCCAGGTCGCAGCTCTGCAGATGTCCTTAATTTGCACCCCTGCGAAGAGTGCTGTGGAGGAAGCCACAGATCTTGTGGAATGCGCTCGTATCTTTCCAGTCAGAGGCTTACCAGCAGCTCTGTGACAATGTAATATAGCACTTGTGATCCACCTTGAAACACCCTGTTTGGAGAGTGGAAGGCCTTTACTTGGTCCCCCGAAGGCCACAAACAGTTGGGTAGATTTCCGAAAATCCTTAGTACGCTGTAAGTAAAACTTCAAGCATCGCTGTACATCCAGTGAATGCAAGGCTTTTTCCGCCGGTGTGGAAGGCTGAGGAAAAAACGTCTTCAGAATGACCGGTTCATTCAAATGGAAGTCCGAGGGGACCTTTGGCATGAACCTAGGGTTAGTTCTCATGATGACAGTGTTCCTTTTGAATTGAAGGAAAGGTTCCTGAATGGTCAAGGCCTGTAATTCCCCTACACGCCGAGCCGACGTGAGAGCGAGGAGAAGAGCCAATTTCCACGAAAGGTATTTGATGTCAGAACGATGGACTGGTTCAAATGGGCCCTTCATGAGTTGAGAAAGGACCAGATTTAAATGCCACGTTGGTGGAGGTGGTCTCACCGGTGGATAGACCCTGAACAGACCCTTAAGAAACTGTTTGATTATCCTTGAAGACCATAATGAAGGTCCAGATTCCGTCCTCCTGAATCGTGACAAAGCAGCCAAATGAACTTTAATCGATGAGTGGGCCAGACCAGACTTGGCCAAGGACAGTAGGTATGGGAGGACCTGATGAGGTTTGGAATTGAATGGATCAATGTGTTGCTGTCGACACCAACAACAGAATCTTTTCCACTTAAGGCGGTAAGTTTTGTTAGTAGAAGGGGCCCTTGCTTGGGACAAAACCTCCCTAACTTCCTTAGACAATGGCAGGTTCATAAATTCTCGCTGCTCAGGAGCCATGCAGTCAGGTGTAACGACTGAGGGTCTGGATGTAGAATCTGTCCTTCGGACATCGTGAGAAGATCCGGCAGAATTTGGAGAGGTACAGGAGGAGCGATCGACAGCAGATGGAGCTCCGTGAACCAGAACTGCCTCGGCCAAGCCGGGGCTACCAGGATCATCCTGCACGGTTCCATCTTGAATTTCTTGATTAGTCGTGGTATTAGAGGAATGGGAGGAAAAGCGTAGACAAATGTCTTCGACCAGGGTATCAAAAGGGCATTTCCCAGAGAATTTGGATGGGGAAGCCTGCTTGCGTAAGACCGGCATTTGCTGTTGGTCGGGGTGGCAAACAGGTCGATGTCCGGTTTTCCCCACCGGCTGAAGATTTGTTCCAAAATGTCTTGATTCAACTCCCATTCGTGGGTGACCGAGGATGACCTGCTCAGTTTGTCGGCGTTTTCGTTGAGGACGCCCGGCAAGTGTTCCGCCATCAGAGACATGTTGTGTTGAATAGCCCAATCCCAAATCTGCTGGGCTTCTTGTGACAATGGGCGTGATCTGGTCCCTCCTTCCTTGTTCACATAGTGCATGGCCGTGGTGTTGTCCGTCCTGATAAGCACTTGTGAACCCTCCAGGAGAGGAAGAAACGATTGCAGAGCCAGACGTATCGCCCTGAGTTCTAACAGGTTGATGTGAAGGCCTTTCTCCTGGGGCGACCAATGCCCACTGACATGAAGTGCCTGCAGCACTGCTCCCCAGCCTTCCAACGACGCATCCGTCGTTATCACTTGTGGAGACGGGTCGCTTGCGAAGGATAGGCCTTGGGACAAGTTGTCTAGGTCTGTCCACCATAGGGCCGCATTCTTCATTTCCGGAGTGATCGCCACTGTGTCGTCGAAGGAACCGTGGACTTGCCGCCATTGATTGCCCAGTTGTTCCTGCAAGGGACGCATCCTTAGTCTGCAATGGGGAACCAGTGGAATGCACGACGATATTACTCCCAGCAGAGACTTGTAGCGGCGAACTGAAAGAGACTTTTTTGATTGCAAGTCTTGGGCCATCGTTTGTAACTTGTGCCTCCTTTCCAGAGTGGGAAAAGCTCGTGAAAGCTTTGAGTCCAAGATGGCTCCCAGAAACCGGGCTCTTCTGGACGGGATCTGGCAAGATTTCTCGTCGTTTAGAGTGAGACCCAGGTTTCGGAATAAATTGGTACACGCTTGAACCGCCTGTAGCGCTGCCTCTCTGGACGGAGCCTTCAGCAGCCAGTCGTCCAGATAGGGGAAGACTTGAAACTTGTGCCTCCGTAGGAAAGCCGCTACTGGAGCCAGCACTTTCGTGAATATCCTCGGGGCTGAACGGAGTCCAAAGGGTAAAACCCTGAATTGGTAATGGCTCTTGGCTACTGTGAATCGCAGAAACCTTCTGTGTGCTGGGTGAATCGGAACATGAAAATAGGCATCTTCGAGATCGAGTGTGGCCATGTAATCTCCTGGGTTGATTAGTTTCAAGATGTCCTGGAGGGACACCATCCTGAAGGATAGAGAGATGAGATAGGTGTTTAGCCCCCTGAGGTCTAAAATGGGACGCCACTTGTCGAGCGTTTTCCTCACCAGGAAGAACCTGGAATAAAATCCCTGGTTTCTCTGATTCGATGGAACTGGCTCTATCGCCCCTTTTCGGAGCATTTGTTGAACCTCGAGCCGAAGGAGACGCTGGTGTTTTGAAGGAGTGGCTGTCGGGGGCTTGGGTGGCGGAACTTGAGTGAACTCTAAGGTATGCCCTTTCCGAATGATGTTGAGCACCCAACGGTCCGATGTTATGAGGGACCAGTTGTGAAGGAATTTGTTGACCCTGCCTCCAACTGCTGATTTCCTGGAGGAGGGTCCAGTAGGAAGAGCCAGGAGGCCGCTATTGGCGCTTGGACGAGTCCCGTCCTCGCGCACCTTGCTTTCCTTTACTGTAAGGCCTGGAGTAGTTGGTAGACTGGCCTTGCCGCTGTTGGTAAGATTGGCGGTGCTGTTGGGAACCGGATCCTGTGTTGGAATACCGTTGGTGTTGGAAGGATCCTCTATACGTACCACCCCTGCCTCTGGCTCCCTTGAAGGGGGACTTCCTGTACTGAAGTGTTCCTAAAGACCTAGCGGTCTCTGTGTCTTTTTTAATATCTTGAAGGGTGTCGTCAATAAGTTTGCCGAATAGAGCCTCACCATCAAAGGGAAGATCCAACACTTTGTTCTGGACCTCTGGTCGGAACCAAGTAGCTTTAAGCCACCCTTGGCGACGGAGCACTGCCGCTCCAGCTAGTGAACGAAATGCCGTAGTAGCAATATCCATTGCACAATCGATTATTTCCATCGATGTCGCTTCCCCCTCTTTCAGAACTTTCTTTGCCTCCGACATTGATTCAGGAGGTAACTGGTCAAGGTACGGGGAGACATCGCACCAAAGTTGACGGTCGTACCTTCCCAGGATGGCTAAGGCATTAGCCGCTCTCACCAGCAAACTCGCCATCGCTGAGAATCTTTTCCCAACATTATCTAGCCTCCGTCCTTCCTTGTCCGGAGGAGTTGTCAGCGGTGCCGAAGGGTTGCGCGATTTCCTCTGCGCTGCCTGCGAGATTACAGAGTCCGGTTTAGGATGACCTTTCAAGGCCGCTGGGGCATCATCGGTTGCTCTATATTTCTTTTCCAGACGCGGTAGTACCGGCACCACCGTCGCCGGGTGTGTCATGGTCTTTAGGCCCTCTTTCCATACATGATCCACAATCGGAATAGATCTGGCATTTTTCTGGAAAGGTTCCTTAAAGTCATATAAGAAGCAATCCGTGGTGACTTTAGGCATTGCCAACTTAAATCTTGCCGCCGCCCTCTCCATTAGCTGATGGAAACCTCCAATATCCGCCGGCGGGGAGTCCGCTGGCTCTGGATTTGGCGATGCGGGATTGTCAATAATGTACTCATCATATTCCGTGTCAGGAATAGAGACGTGATCCGAATGTTGATCCTCATCCGAAGAGTCATCAACATCATGCGATCTTGGTACCCCAAAGGAATCCTGAGGGACGTTTGTTTGAGGCTGCGGAGAGGCTGGAGCCGAGAGCGTAGGTGGCACCACTGACGCCTGAGTCGTGGAAGGCGTAGCAGGTGTTGACGTAGCTGGCAAAGGCCTACTGGCCTTAGACTTATAGTCCTGTAGCATTCTATGAAGATCCTGTAGGAAAGATGTTGGCACTGAAACCATTCCCTGGTCCGAGTGCCGTTGTTGATAGTGACCATGACTATGATCATGCTCCTCGTGGGTGTATTCGCCCTCTGAGTCGGTGTCCTGACATTTGACAAATAGTTGCGAAGGACTATTGGCATAACTGTATGCATCTTGGTCATCTTCCTCTGACTGACCCTCTTGCAAGAGCATTGTTGGAAGCAGAGGGGACACTGCCCTTGGAGAAGTCATCTCCGGTGTAATCCGCGTCACAGAAATGGTGATACGCTTTTCCGTGGCCAAGATCGTGGGTTCCGTCGTCGACGGTTGTACATACGCCGTCGAGATAGGCGTCGTGGACGTTGTCGTCGACGAGACTGTGGACACACCAGCCGTCGTCATGGTCATCGTAGTGGTCGTCGACGCTCTCGTCGACGAGACCATCGTCGACGACATCGTCGTCATTGTCGTCGACGGGACTCTCGTCGTCGACACTGTCGTCGTCGCCTTCGTTGGTACCATCGTCGACGGGTTCTTCGTCGACGGGTTCTTCGTCGACGGGGCCTTCGTCGACGGGGCCTTCGTCGACGGGGCCTTCGTCGTCGACTGGATCTTGGGCGTCGACGGGCCTCTCGTCGACGGCTCCTTCGTCGACGGCTCCTTCGTCGACGGCTCCTTCGTCGACACTTGTGTAGCCGGTGCCTTCGTCGACGGCGCCTTCTCCGCCGACGACGGTCTCGTCGCCGACGGGCCTCCAGTCGATGGCGCCTTAGATGACTTAGTCGACGGGTCTCCCGCTGTCGACGTCTTCGTCGTCGAGGACCTAGAAGTCCTCTCAGAAGACTGGCTTTGAGGCGTTTTGAAGGCTGTGGAAGTCTTCGCGCCAGCAGACTGCGTAGAAGGTCCATCCCTCTCCTTTACACTTCCGTGAGGAGATTTGCTGGGACCTTGGCTCTCAGACTCACTATGGGTCTTTTTTGAGGCCTTAGAAGATCGACTGACAGAAGAAGAAGGGGAACCCCTACCCCTTTTCACTGACCTTCTAGTAGATGTCATCGATCCAGCATCTTCACTGTCGCTGGAGACAGAATCCTTCCTTGATTTAAGCTTTTGCAGCCATGTCAGGAGCCTACCCTCACGGTCCCGGAGGGTTTTGGCAGAAAAAGAGCGACAGATTGCACATTTATCCACTAGATGGTCAGGATAGAGGCAATAGATGCAGTCCTCATGCTTGTCCTCCACAAACAGCCTTTTCTTGCCACAGGAGGAACAAGGCTTGAAAAGCGCTTTTTTCTTCACAATCTCCGACATACTGGCAAACAGCAACAATCCTGAGAAGAATCCAAAGATCCTGAAGAAAAAACTGAGAAAAAACCTGATGAAATCCTGTAGAAGTTGTAGAAGTTGAGCAGAGCTCAATGGAGACTCCCTAGCACAACGTGCGGTAGAAAATCTGAGGCTCTGAGGTTCCTTCAGGAAGGTTCTAAGTGGTGAGGCACTTCTGATTGGCTGAGGCCAAAAGTTTGGTCTCTTTTACACAAAGAGAGTGATATGCTACAAAAGGTAATGAGGCCTAGGCCTTTTTCCATTGTCTTTTGTACCTACAGCTATGGTATTTTTGTTACCGAGACTCCCATTCCGACGACGGGGAATGATACAAAGCATGGGAATCTATGAAAGTTCCAATACTGGGGTAAGTGAAGCTTAGCTTCACTTCAAAGGCCCCTGCTGCTTCACACCTCATCGCCGCTCTCCCCGCTCGGCCCCCTCCCCTGATCGCCGTGTCGCATTTCTCCTCCCCCCCTCCCCTTCTCTGTCTTCCCTCCATCTTGTTTCATGTGGATTTGCCTCTACGTCTGGACGTTATGTGTTTGAGATGTGTAGGTAGTAACACCCTCTGTTATTACAATTGGTGCAGAGCTCAGATATGGCTGGCCCTGCCTCATAACGTGCTGCGTTTGTTCAGTGTGATTGTTTCTTCTTGACACCGTCTGTGTTGCCAGGCATTGCTAGAGGCGCTCTGTAAAGACGGAGGTTTCTTAGGAGACGAGTCCCTGTCAGGGCAGGCAGGAGCCTGGATGTTATATTCAGTACTTGCTTTTGAATCCAGAGGGGGCGAGAATGGGCGCGCAAGAGAGCAAATACTCAGTGCATTTATAGCAAAGACTTAGTGCGATTAAGTGATTTATATCTAGACTAATCTGTTCTCTTTGGTTTCTTTCTGCGCCTGCACGTGATGACCAGCAGAGTTACAATAATTCATCTTTCTGCTCTTTTCTAAAAAACATTTTGGTTGGCGCTTCGCAGTATTATGTTGTAATTGTTAAAAATTCACAGCTTAACTAATGTGCTTACTTTATCTCGTGCTGAAACACTTAAAGTTTGTCTCAGCCTTGCTAATGAGCTCCCTGCAAGAAACCTGGCCGGCAGCCAAGCTTTAACTTCTCGTCGATGGTTTCTGTACCCGTTTCACTTTCACGAACTGTACATGCCTTTGTGCACGTTGCTTGTCTCTTGTACATGCTATAGTATATTCCCTTACAGATCGGGTATTAAGTTTTTTTTTTTTTTTTAATTGAACATTGTTTTCAGAAATTGAAAGATGCGCCCAGTATTCCTTCACATACAAAGTTGTTATCTTGAGCAGATTGCTGTCATTTAAGTACTGCGCATTTCTCCCATTACTGGCCGCTGGCGCTCTGAAGTAACAATTTAATAAAACTATCAAATAACATTCTTCACAAAACTGCCACATTTACAAGCATTGTCAAAGCCATTAGTTCTGGCGATAAGATCCCAACTTCGATGTATTCTAGGCTTAGTTGCGCCCCATGTTATTTAATACTCTGGAACTGTACCATCCTTGCACGAGACGACCTTACCTCCATCGCCCGGCCGCCGCCACCACCGCTCCCCTTGCTCTTCTTTCTCCCCTTCCTGCCTCATCCAACATGGCGGCAAAGGGCACTACTGGAAGTTAAAGATACATGCACTTCCTGCCCACCCTAGAAGGCACCTAGTTAGAGGTTAAGCCATATTAGATTGAACTTTGTTTTTAGTAAATAAAACAATATTTACATACTTTTCTCAACAGTTAGTAGTTCTTTAATGACTAAAGTAAGTAGTTCTGTGAATCTAATTAAATTCCTATTTATGTTCGAAATGTACATTTAAAAAATATTTATAAAAAGAAACACCAATTTAATTGTCACTATAGAATAATGAATACGTGGAACTTAGTAAAATTTGAACAAGGCCTTCATAGGTGAATTAAACAATATATCACTATTTTTAAATGAGTTACCTGTAGTTCAGGTGTATGTTTTTGGGTAAACCTTTGTAATCGACAAAGCGACAAGAAATACGTCCGCCAACTAGAACCAACCGCACATCCTACTTGATTTGGCAGTTGTCCCTTTTCCTTTTCCATGGTTCTCTTTGTAAAGTGAATTGGGCAGTGGTTGTTGCTTTAATGCAGTAAAGGATCTGTGTCGCGAGCTGTGGTAGGAGCGGCTTTGGATCAGTAGATCTTTTCTACTAGAAGGGGGAGCGTTTCAGTGAAAGAAACAGACAGTGTACCAGTACATATTTGAGGATTAACCCGAGCGGTAGACACTCCCAGAGGTGACACCAGGTTCTCTGGTTGTGTTGAAGGCTCTGGGGAAGTAATCAACAACCACAACCATGTTTATTTTGAATGTATTGCATTACACGGACTTCAGACTCACCTGCACTTGTGATGGCTTAGTTCATCCCATAGTTGTAACGTGTGTGCTTGTTTTTTATTATGCATCAAGCTCCTAAACCAAACGTGCCTTCCTGGTATTTCATGGTGCTGGAGTCGATAACATGGTTCTCACTCTCTACTCCTCTATCCCTCTCCCTGCTCTCCTCTCTCTCTCTCCCTCTCTCTCTCCACTCCCTCTCCTCTACCTCCTTCCCTCTCTTCCTCCCTCTCTCTCCCTCCCCCCACTCTCTCACTCTCCCTCTCTCTGTCTACCTCTGTCCCTTTCCATCACTTTCCTCTCTCCTCTCACACCCTCTCCTTCTCACTCTCTCCTTCTCACTCTCCTCTCCCCCTCTCTCTCCTCTCTCCCTCTATTTACCTTCCCCTGCTCTCCTTTTTCTCCCCATCCCCATCTCCCCCTCTGCTTGCTCTCCTCTCTCTCCCTCCCTCCCCTCTCTCTCCCCTCCGTCCTTCGCTCTCGTCCTCCCCCTCTCTTCTTACCCTCCCTCTCTCCCTCTACCCTCTCTCCCTTTCCCTCTCTCCCTTTCCCTCACTTCCCTCTCCCTCTCTCCCTTTCCCTCTCTTCCCCCGCCTCTCTCCCCGTCTCCGTCTCTCTCTCCTCTCCCCCCCTCTCTCCCCCACTCTCCCCTCTCTCTCCTCTCTCCCTCTCTTTCCCTCTCCCTCTCCTTGCTCTCCTTTTTCTCCCTCTCCCCATCTCCCACTCAGCACCACCACAGCATAACTCTGCACTACCACAGCATCACTCAGCGCAACCACATCATCACTTAGCGCAACCACAGCATCACTGGTTCAAATATGTTCTTTCAATGTTTCAAGCTGTTTTCAAGCTTTCAAGCTTTATTACGATGTTAATATTTCACTTCTGTTCTTGGATTTTCGTCACAATAAAAATCACTGAACATAATCTTCACACAGGTTATTTAGAAAAGTTTAAGCTATTGACATTACTAATTAAATACATTATTTAAGTATTAATTATTTAAAAAAACTTAAAAGCCATTGTTATTTGTAATATCAATACATCTAAGTCACGTAAATACAAAACATGTTGCATTACAAATGCTATAGGTGTCACATTTGCAAAAGTTGTAACTATTGGCATTGTAAATGACAAAGCTATTAACTTAGCTATTTTAAAAAACAACACATAAATAAAAAAATAGTCATTTATAAGACCAATAGCTTAAACTTTCCTAATGCGAGACCTATTGCATTTCCAATGCTTGTTCTACAAGGGAGGAAGTCCTTCCCTTTCCTCTGTAATGCCCCTACTCAACACCGAGGAAAGCAGAGGAGCAACGGGACCTTGCGTGCTAGCGCAATAAATATGGTGAGTTTATTGGGCATGGCGCCCCGCCATATTTTTATGTTGCGGGCTGCTACTGGGTACAATCAGCATATTAATAAAAAGAGAACTTTTGAAGGCACCATACCATTTGAAAAAAATCTCTTTGCTTATTTTGCGACAGCCTATTTATATAGTGTGCAACCTAACTTTTACAGTCTGTTATGCATTTTTGTCACATAGTTGGACCTCTTAGCACTATAAATACACATCACAATTTCCGCAGTGCATCGACCAGAATTAAATTCAGTGAATTTCCAGTTACAACCACAGACACCTGAAGTGATTCCATTAAGTTGCCGAGCTGCCCTACCAGAAAAATACATTTCTCACAACTAAATGTAAGTTGCATTTGTTTTTCATTTAGGGTGTCTGCACATTATATCTTGTATGCATTTACCTGAAGGTGCAAGGCCAAAAATAAAGTAACTGAATATTATTTTGTTCTTTTTAGCCATGTTGCTGACCATGCCCCCATTGTAACCAGGATCACAGGTCCTATACTTTTATTTATCCGACAGCTACATGGAGTGCTGGTTTGGTCAATCATTGTGAGACAGAAGGTATGGGGGTGTCAATGAATGAGAATATTTGTATAGTGATGGGCAGCAGAGTTTTTTAGTCGCTCGCGATCACAAACTGTAAGTTTGCGATCTACCCAAGCGGCAGGAAACTACAAACTACAGTCTGCACTGCACTCTGCCACTTGCAGAACTTCGCTGAGTTTTTTTGTAACTTCGCGGAGTTCCGCGTAGCAAAACTCTGCAAACTACTCCCAGGCCTACGCAAACATAAAAGGGGAGGCAGCAGCGGTGGCTATTGGCCAACTGTTAGAAATGGGGACCTCTAGTTGGCAATGGCTGGCACCAATGTCCAAATAGGGACCCTTCTTCCTAAGTCAGGGCATGTGGGCTACTCACTTTGATAACCCCTGCTCAACCCTGTGGTAACGTAGCACGAGCTGTTAGGCCTATCTCAAAGGCAGAGTGTGAAGCATTTATGACCATGCACAATAAGGCAGTAACAACACCACAAAAGGAAACAACTCAAGTAGGTATAGAAAAATAGTATCTTTATCTAAGGTTTCACACTAGACTCTCAAAGCGTTTTAGCCAGCCACAATGCACGTAAATCAGTTTGGACTTAAAAATGCAATAACGTATTCACCAGAATGTGGCACTGACTGGGTTAAAGGCCTGGGTCTACGCGACCCGTTGCGCACCAGATACCTATTGTTGGACGGGGACACAGCACGCAGCTTCTCAAAAAAGTGGAGACGGTGACAGGTGGACTTACAGCGACCACAACTCTTGGCTGCAGTGGTCCGCAGCGTGAATTCACAATGACTCGGCCACTCGTGGACAGGCGGGCTCTCAGCGGCCGCAGCACGAGGTTGCGACGGCCCGGGCTAGTGGTGGTGATGACTCTCGTGTCGTCGTGCAGCTCCATTGTGGGCTCACAGCGGCTGCAGCTCTCTCTTAGCTGCAGCTGCAGCAGCTCACAGGACAACTTGCGATGATGCAGAGGTGACAAAGGTTCGGGCACTCAGTGGCAGCAGCTCTCTCTTAGCTGTGGCATCCCACAGGACAAATCTCGATGATGCAAAGTTGGCAAAGGTGCAGCACTCAGTGGCAGCTGCTCTCTCTTAGGTGCGGCGGCCCACAGGACGAATCATGATGAGGCAAAGTTGGCAAAGGTGCGGGTACTCAGCGGCAGCAGCTCTCTCTTAGCTGCGGCAGCCAACAGGACAAAAGATGATCTCAACCAGGCTGGCACAATGGTGGGCCTCAGCAGCTACAGCTCTCTCTTAACTGCAGTGGTCCACACAGATTCAGCGAAGGTTCCAAAGGTTTAAATTAAGGCGGGCTCTCAGTGGCAGCAGCTCTCTCTTAGCTGCGTTGGCCCACACAGAGTTAACAAGGGTTACCAGTTTGCGTTCCTCACGGTAGAACTAGAGGTTCCAGATTACTCGACGGGGGCCTCACCTGCAAGTAGAATCCCTTGCACAGGAATTCTGACGAGGTGAAGTCTAATGTCCCTGAGACTTCAGCAGGAGGCACTATTAATTCAGGCCCTCGGGTAGTTTCTTCAGCAACCTTGGTGAAAGTTTCAAAGTCCTTTCCTCTGTTCACTCGGACAGAGTTTCGTCTTGACATCCAGAAGGAACACACTTGAAAAAGGTTTCAGCGCAGCGTTTTATACCTAAAAAGTCTTTCTTCTCTAAAGTCACAAATCACTGAATCCAGCCAGATCCAGTTCAGTGGGGTCGGGGAGCACTTGGTTTACGAGGTGACATCCTGCCCTTTGAGAATCAGGGGCTCTGCTATCAGACGCCCAGTGGGAGGTAGAGCCATTGTTCACCTTGCCAGGCGCGGCCCTACTCAGATCAAAGAGTCACCCCTCCCCATACTCTGAATGGCAGTCTTCAGGGCGTCGAAAGCTTTCTGACAGGTGTCAGTCCAGTTTACCTTCTTTGGCTGCTTCTTTAGAAGTCAGGGGTGCGACAATGTTGCCATAACCCTAGACCAACCTCCTGTAGTACCCTGTGAGTCCTAAGAAGGCTCTCACCTGTGTCTGAGTCTTGGGGGGTTCCCACACCAGGATAGTTTAAATTTTTGGCTGAAGGGGCGTAACCTGGCCGCTCCCCACCTGGTGCCAAATACACTACAGAACCCTGCCCAATTTGGCACTTACTGGCTTTGATTGTGAGGGCTGCTTTCCGCAGTGCCATCAATACCTCCCAGAGGTGGCACAGGTGTTCCTCCCAAGAGGAGCTAAACACCGCAATGTCATCCCGGTAGGCGGCACTGAAGTCTTCCAGCCCAACCAACAACCTGTTGACCAACTTCTGAAAGGTGGCAGAGGCATTCTTCATTCCAAAGTGAACAACCCAGAACTGGTAGTGCCCATCAGGGGTGGACAATGCTAACCACTCCTTTGCTCCCTCGGGCAAGGCGATCTGCCAATACCCAGAGGTCAAATAAAATGTGGTGAGGTATTTTGCAGCCCCCAACCTATCTACGAGCTCATCAGCTCTGGGGATGGGGTACGCATCAGTCTTCGTGACTGAATTGAGCCCCCGATAGTCCATGCAGAAGCGAAGTTCTGGAGTGGTACCAGGTGCTACAGCTTTTGGTACCAGGACCACTGGGCTGGACCAAGGGCTGCTAGAGGACTGAATCACCCCAAGGGCAAACATTTTGGTAACCTCATCCTTAAGGTAGGCCCTTACCCGGTCAGGTACTTGGTAAGCCTTGAGCGTAATAGGAGGACTGTCCCCAGGGTATGTCACTGTTACAACGCAACTTTTACGTCGTAATGCTGTTACAACGCAGCTTTTACAACGCTGGTTCCATTACATCGGATGCCATTACAACGCAGGATATTACATAGCAGATGCTATTACAACGCATACCATTACATCGTAAGTATT
Source organism: Lissotriton vulgaris (assembly GCF_964263255.1). Classification (NCBI taxonomy): domain Eukaryota; kingdom Metazoa; phylum Chordata; class Amphibia; order Caudata; family Salamandridae; genus Lissotriton; species Lissotriton vulgaris. Next base: position 1,993,153,702 of record NC_141691.1, read on the forward strand.
GGTAAGTATACAAAATGTTTTTTATTTGTTTTAATATTATATAATTAATTTAATCATTATTAATTTTAAATAAATTAATTTATTTATGTTTTTTAATATTATAAATTAAATATATTAATTTAAGTAATTTTTTTAATAAGTATGAGTATAGGAGTATATGTTTTGGGGTACTGAGGTATATGTTTTGGGGTGTTTGGGTATTTTTAGGTTTTAGGGCAGGGTTTGGGTTTTGGGGTACAGGGGTATTTTTAGGTTTTAGGGCTGGGTTTGGGTTTTGGGGTACAGGGGTGTTTTTAGGTTTTAGGGCAGGGTTTGGGTTTTGGGGTACAGGGGTGTTTTTAGGTTTTAGGGCTGGGGTTGGGTTTTGGGGTACAGGGGTGTTTTTAGGGTTCAGGGCAGGGTTTGGGTTTTGGGGTACAGGGGTGTTTTTAGGTTTTAGGGCTGGGTTTGGGTTTTGGGGTACAGGGGTGTTTTTAGGTTTTAGGGCAGGGTTTGGGTTTTGGGGTACAGGGGTGTTTTAGGTTTTAGGGCAGGGTTTGGGTTTTGGGGTACAGGGGTGTTTTTAGGTTTTAGGGCTGGGGTTGGGTTTTGGGGTACAGGGGTGTTTTTAGGGTTCAGGGCAGGGTTTGGGTTTTGGGGTACAGGGGTGTTTTTAGGTTTTAGGGCAGCGTTTGGGTTTTGGGGTACAGGGGTGTTTTTAGGTTTTAGGGCTGGGTTTGGGGGTACAGGGGTGTTTTTAGGTTTTAGGGCAGGGTTTGGGTTTTGGGGTATAGGGGTGTTTTTAGGTTTTAGAGCAGGGTTTGGGTTTTGGGGTACAGGGGTGTTTTTAGGTTTTAGGGCAGGGGTTGGGTTTTGGGGTACAGGGGTGTTTTTAGGTTTTAGGGCAGGGTTTGGGTTTTGGGGTACAGGGGTGTTTTTAGGTTTTAGGGCAGGGTTTGGGTTTTGGGGTACAGGGGTATTTTAGGGTTCAGGGGTAGGGGTAGGTTTGTGTTTAGGGTTAATTAAATTATATTTATCATTTTTAAATTAATTAAAATGTATTTATTAAATTAAATTAATTATATTACATTAATTACATTTTTTAATTAAATTAATTAAATTAAATAAATTAATTTAATTATATTACATTAAAAAAATATTTAAATAAAATTAATTTCATTATATTAATTTAATAAAATTAATTACAATTTTTATTAAAATTAAATTAAATAAATAGATTTTATTTTATTAAATTAAATTAATTACTATTTTAAAATGTATTTTAATTAAATTAATTAAATTAAATTAATAAAATTAACTTAATTACATTTTTTTAAAAAAGGTATACTTACCTATACTTACGATGTAATGCCATGCGTTGTAATAGCATCTGCTATGTAATGCCATGCGTTGTAATGGCATCCGATGTAATGGATCCTGAGTTGTAAAAATTCCGATGTAACGGAATGCGTTGTAAGAAACCGCGTTGTACTGACACCAATCCGTCCCCAGTGTCCACGTCATGGGCACACCCATCAGTGACACTAGGCACCAGGGAAAACAGATCACTGAATTGCCCTAACAGTTGGCGACAATCACCCTGCTGCTCAGGAGTAAGTGTGGTGGAGAGGACCACACCCCCCACTGACCCATATCGGCCCCCTGCACACAGGCGGTCAGGAAGGGGCTCGCTCTCCTCCTCAATCCCAGCATCTGTGGCCAGAAGCCTGCCCACTTCAGACCTCTCAAAGTAGGGCTTCAGGTGGTTAACATGCAGGACCTGCAAGGGGTTCCTGGGAGACTATAAGTCCACCACGTAGGTAACAGGACTCTTGCGCTCTACCACCTCAAAGGGGCCGGTCCACCTATCCTGGAGCACACAGGGCTCCACTGAGGCCATGACCCAAACCTTCTGTCCAGGCTGAAACTCGATCAGAGTGGCATTCTGATCGTGCCAGCTTTTCATCTCTTCCTGGCTGGCTCCCAGGTTTGCCTCAGCAAGTTTCCTGAAACGCTGAGTCTGGTTCCTGAAGGCCAGCATGTAACTAAATACATCCTGGGGAGGTTTCCTGGGAGATTGCTCCCAGTCTTCCTTGACCAGACTCAGAGGCCCTCTTACCAGGTGACCATAGAGCAGCTCAAAGGAACTGAACCCCAAGGACTTCTGTGGCACCTCATGGTACGCAAACAACAGGCATGGCAAGAGGACATCCCACTTCCACCTCATGGGCTTACCTAGGCCCATAATCATGCTCTTTAGGGTCCGATTGAATATCTCAACCAGCCCATTACCCTGAGGAAGGTAAAGAGTGGTGAACTTATACGTTACCCCATACTCTTCCCACAGAGACTTCATGTACTTGGAGGTGAAGTTAGTTCCCTATCGGATACCAACTCTCTGGGGAATCCCACATGGTAGAAAATCCCCATCAGTGCCCGTTCCACCACGGGAACCATCACTGTCCTGAGAGGGATAACCTCAGGGTACCTGGTGGCATGGTCCACCAAGACCAGGATGAATCTGTTGCCCATGGCTGTGTTGGGATCCAGAAGCCCCACAATATCAATGCCCACTGTCTTGAATGGGGTACTCACAATGGGAAAGGGTTGTAGTGGGCCTTAATCTTCCCCCACTCTTCCCGCTTGCCTGGCAAGTCTCACACATCCTGCAGTGAGCACTGAGCTCCTGCGCATCTGGGGACAATAGAAGTGGGTGACCAGCCTCTCAAAGGTCTTGGTCTGCCCCAGATGTCTGGCCAGTTGCACATCATGAGCCAACCCCAGTAGGAAGGTCCTGAAGCGCTGGGGTACCACCAGCACACGGGCTGACCCAGGCTCAGCAACCTTAGGCTTGCTGTAAAGGAGGTCATTCTCCCAATAGATCCAATGTGACCCTGTCTGATCACCTGCTTCCTGGGCAGCGGCCTGTCACCGCCCCCCCCCCCCCCCCCCCCAATAAAAGGGCAGGTTCTCTGTTGCTCGCAAAATTCTTCCCTGGAGGGCCCCCTTTCTGCTGCTAATGGGTCAGATTCTGTAGGTCCCCCAGTTCAGCCACTTGTTCCGCTGTAGGTTCCAGGGCCTCCCCTCAAGGTCTGCTCCCTCCAGGACTGTGGGAACCACGGTGGACGGTTTCCCATGCCCCCTACCCCTTTTCTTTGAGCCAGAGGCCTGGGCCATACTTTCAGGCTCCAGATCCTCTTGAACACCTTTTTGAGCTGTCATGGACCGAGTGGTCGCTCATGCCCACTCAGGCAGACCCAACATTTCCAAATGATACTCTCTCTCAACCGTAGCCCACAGGAAGTTCTCTAGTTCATTTCCCAACAGACAGTCTACAGGCATGGCAGCCTCACAGCCACTTGAAGAGTTCCTGAGCCCCCCCCCACTCGAAGGGAACCTGAGCCACCTCACACTGGCTCTCTGAGTTGTCTGCTGACACTATGGGGCAGAATGCATGGGGGACAACCTGCTCTTTGGACACCAACCGGGAGCTGACAGCAGCCACACTAGCTCCAGTGTCCCTGAGAGCCGCCACATTATTGCCATTGATGGTCACCCACTGCCAGTACTTCTTTGTGTTATTAGGCAGTGTGGAGTTAGGGACCTTCTCAAAGTCTTCTAGAGAGACAAGGGTTAACTCTACGGGATCCCACCCACCTTAGACCTCTACCTCCCCCCCCCAAGGCTACACTAGCAATCTAGCGGGATGGTGCACGGGTGCTGCAAGAGGGGATGCATTGGGGTACCTCTGGGGACACTGGGGATCATAATACAAGTGGCCCACTTGACCACACTTGAAACAAGTGAGTGGCCCCCTCTGAACAGGCCTACCTGTCGGAGACACTGGCTTCTTCTCAGGGGGAGGCTGGGACACCACTGCTTGGTTCCCTTGGGAATCACTTTAGGGCCCTCTCTGGAACTCCCTCAGCTTATCCTAATCCCCTCCACTTCTCTGCTGGGGACCCTGCCCACCTCTGACGAAGTCTCCCAAAAAATCTTTGCGGACCCGGGTGCTCACTCAGCGGTCCGCCTCCTCAGAAAGCTTCCTAGGGTTAGTCAGCTTGCTATCAATCAGGTGCTGGCATAGCTCTGCAAATCAGTTACTAGAAAAATGCTCCCATGCAAACAAATCATACAATTGCTCAAACATTTCCACTTTGCTACCTTTTACCCAGCGAGCCATTGCTCTGCCGAAAAAAGACACATATTCAATCCACGTGGTACCTTCTAACTTCTTACAGGTTCTAAACCTCTGCCTGTACATTTCTGGGGTCAAATCATAACGGGTCATCAAAGCTTCCTTCATATGGGCATACACCATCCTGCTCTCCTCAGGCAGGTCCAACAGGATATCCCTACCATCACTCACAAAGCGTCCCCACAACCCCGATCCCCAATCCTTCTCAGGAACCCGGTGTGACACCATTGCTATCTCATATGTGGCAAACCATTCCCCAATATCCTCACTCTTGTGAAAATCCTTAATAACATCTTTAGGAATATAAACTCTACTCTCGGGAGTTACTAAAGGTATGCTGCCACCAGAGGGGGAGACCGGGACACTCCTCGCCCAGATCTCTATCTCCCTCAACATTATCTCATGCTCCATTCTCATTTTCTCAAGTTCAATTGACAATCGATTCTTCTCAATGTCTAACTTCTTCCTTTCAAGGTCCTTCTGACCTTCCAATTTAGCCATCTCCAAACTTTGCCGCCAATCTCTCTCCCTGTCCTCCAGCTCTTCTGGGGACAGGCTCCTTTGGGATACACTAGTACCTGGATTGGAGGGTGTTCTATCTCCCCCTCGACTGCATCACCCTACTGCCCTCCAGCATTCTCTTCTTCATCCCCAGTGGACTCTCTCGCTTTCCACCAGGCCTTCAGCACCTTCTGGTATTCCTCCTTCCTAGAGAGACCTATCACAGGGACTGCAAATTGCTTACAAAATGACTTCAGCTGTCTGGCAGTGTATGCATCTAATCTTTCCTCCTCAGAGGTGAGATCCTCCAATGCATTGGATGTTGGCCTTCCCATATTAGCAGTACTCATGGCTGCAATCAGCAATTCAATACTAGACAAACCAACCCCAAAAAAATTTGAAGAGGGAAAAAAAATATGCGTGGCTGCGCTTTGGTCTGCCCTCACTAGTGGCGTCTACCAGTTATTGTACGTGGATCATTAATGCAAGTCATGATCCCACCGCTGCCACCAATGTTAGAAATGGGGGTCTCTAGTTGGCAATGGCTGGCGCCAATGTCCAAATAGGGACCCTTCTTCCTACGTCAGGGCAAGTGGGCTACCCCCTTTGATAACCCCTGCTCAACCCTGTGGTAACGTACACAACTCAAGTAGGTATAGAAAAATTGTATCTTTATCTAAGGTTTCACACAAGACTCTCAAAGCATTTTAGCAAGCCACAATGCATGTAAATCAGTATGGACTTAAAAATGCAAGTTCAAGGCCTGAGTCTACGCGACCCGTTCAATCAATCAATCAATCAATCAATTTGTAAAGTGCGCTACTCACCCATGAGGGTTTCAAGGCACTGAAGGGAGGGGGGGGGCCGTTACTGCTCGAATAGCCAGGTCTTGAGGTGTTTCCTGAAGGTGAGATGGTCCTGGGTCAGTGTTAGGTGTACGTGGGGGGGAAATCCATGTCTTGGCTGCCAGGTAGGAGAACGATCTTCCTCCGGTGGTGGTTCTGCAAACCCGAGGGACGGTGGCGAGGGTGAGGCTGGTGGAGCGCAGCTGGCGGGTGGGAGTGTAGAATGACAGGCGGTTGTTGAGGTATTCGGGGCCCAAGTCGTGGAGCGCTTTGTGTGCGTGGGTGAGCAGCCTGAACGTGATCCTCTTGCTGATGGGGAGCCAGTGCAGGTTTCTCAGGTGGGCAGATATGTGGCTGTGGCGAGGGATGTCGAGGATGAGTCGTGCAGAGGTGTTCTGTATGCACACCAGATGACTGTCGTTGGACGGGGACACATCATGCAGCTTCTCGAAGAAGTGGAGACGGTGACAGGCGGACTCCCAGTGACCGCAACTCTTGGCTGCAGTGGTCCGCAGCGTGCACTCACATTGACTGGGGCAATCGGGGACAGGCAGGCTCTGAGCGGCAGCAGCACGCGGTTGCGGCGGGCCGGGCTGGTGTTGGCGACGACACTTGTCGTGCAGCTCTCTGGTGGGCTCACAGCGGCTGCAGCTCTCTCTTAGCTGCAGCGGCCCACAGGACGACTCGGGATGATGCAGAGTTGACAAAGGTGCGGGCACTCAGCGGCAGCAGCTCTCTCTTAGCTGTGGCAACCCACAGGACGAATCATGATGAGGCAAAGTTGGCAAAGGTGCGGGCACTCAGCGGCAACAGCTCTCTCTTAGCTGCGGCGGTGCACACGACAAAAGATGATCTCGACCAGGCTGGCACAATGGTGGGCACTCAGCGGCTACAGCTCTCTCTTAACTGCAGCGGCCCTCACAGATAAGGCGAAGGTTCCGAAGATTCAAAGTAAGGCGTGCTCTCAGCGGCAGCAGCTCTCTCTTAGCTGCGGCGGCCCACACAGTATCAACAATGGTTACCAGTCCACGTTCCTCACAATAGAACTAGTGGCTATGGATTACTCGACGGGGGCCTCAACCTGCAAGTAGAATCCCTCGCACAGGAATTCAGACGGCTGACGGGGTGAAGTCTAATGTCCCTGAGACTTCATCAGGAGGCTTTTCTCTGTTCACTCGGACAGAGTTTCATCTTGACATCCAGAAGGAACACACTTGAAAAAGGTTTCAGCGCAGCGTTTTATACCTAAAAAGTCTTTGTTCTCTAAAGTCACAAATCACTGAATCCAGCCAGAACAAGTTCGGTGGGGTCGGGGAGCACTTGGTTTACGAGGTGACATCCTGCCCTTTGAGAATCAGGGGCTCTGCTATCAGACGCTGTGGTACAGAAGATTTTGGACCCGTGTTATAAACATCGTCGTATTGTGACGATTTTGGTATCGGCAGACCGGTAATGATTGGGATACCATGCACAAGCATTTCCGTCACATTCGAGTGACGAAATCACCCTGAAATCAGTGTTTCCGTCCTCAACCCTCGGGTTCCATTTTGTGAACGGCAGTCATTTTGTGATTGCCCTCACCTAGGCTCAATGATTAAAGCAAAATCGAGTCAGAAGGACACGTATACCTTCGTTGACTCCTCTGTGACCTGGGCGAGCTGAGTCCACTGCCTGAAGCCAAACCTGTTCGGCCAGTTCCTTTCCCAGTGGCCGAATGAGATTAGCATCGAAGCACATCATGTCATAAACCTTTCATCGCACACAAACCTTGCCTAATCTTACACACACCTGGCCCTGTTTCTTTCTTTATGACTTGCTTTACGAGGAGGAGGTTCCCGTTTTTATTGAGGGTCCGTCGATATCTGATGGAAATACTGGGCCTTGCCGGATAATTGATTATGGGCTTGTCATCATGACTCTGCTTTTTCTTTGTAGTGAAAATATGTGAATGGTCAACTGTAAAATAAGGAATGTTTGCCTAAAGCATAATATTTTGTATAAAACAGAAGGCTGGCTTTGTAAGATTGAGCAGTCTCCTGAGAACATACACCGTGTTGTACTTCTAGGATACCTGTTACTGGCTGCAGCCAATAAATACGATCTTTGACTTCACCAAGAAGACTCTGTGTTTCTGTAGTCTGAAACAGGAAGAACTCAAAGTCCTTGGGTGTGTTCCCTGGCACCGCTGGGTTCCGAAAAACCCAGTACTTCAGTTGGCGTTTCCAACGTGGGGCGATTTCAGCGGTACCGGTCCAAGCCAGAGGTTCGTGAGGAGCTTCGTGTGAAAATTCTGGAGGAAGGCCAGCCACTTCATCGACCCCTGTATGTCGACGTGGTCCGAAAGTCTTTGCTGTGAGGTTCCCCGCTTCCCGACGGCTACGAAGGACTGCTGCCCTGACTATCGCCCTGTTTTGGACCCTTGATGAGTGGTAGAGCGAAACGATAGACGAGTCTTCTGGTGACGCCATCGATCTTCGATAACTCAGTTAAGTATAAGTGGAGCGTCTCCTAGTCCTTAGTTTGGTTCTTAGTTTTTGGTATCCCTTTAGGATCGCCTTTATTTGGAACTTGCAAGTCCCAAAGCAGAGGGACTCGTGTATTCATGAGACTATCGTATTCGATAATCCTTTGAAGTTTGAAGCTAGACTAGAGAGCGAAGATGCCTGGTCTTAGCAGACTTGGAAATTTGTTTTGTCTTAGTTGTAATAGGGATTCCCGATTGGAGGACTCGTGTCCGGTTCCTCCGATTGGAACTCCAACCTATGAACTTTATGTGAAGCATGGCGTAGGCCCTATCGCATATATTGAAGTATGGATCAGATACACCAGGAAAGATGGTGTTTTAAAATGGCCCCAATATGGTAGTTTCGACACTGAGATTCTGGATAATCTGGAGGTTAAACTTTTTAAGAAGAAAGCCCGGCCGGCAATGTTTGACTCTTTTCGCATATGGCGCAAAGAAGCCAAAAAGAGAGAAATGAAATTAGCAAAGAAAAATAAGCGAGAACGAGGAATGTCAATGGTACAAGCTGCTGTTGCATTTAGGGATAATGAGGGAGAGCAAGAAAGCGAATAGATGCTTAGGGTGAAGAAGTTAGCGGTAGATAGATGCTACCCAGTTTTGCCGCATAAAGAATTGGAAGAAAGGAAAGATTTTGAGAAAGATCCTTTAATGTCACATCTCTTGAGTTCGCCACCCCCTTATGCACAGAGTGCTACAGCACCACCGCCACCAGTTGTTATTGCACAACCCCCAGTTGTTGTGCCTCCTGTGATTCCACCACAGCCAGCTCCTTTTCCGTTGGCTGCTACTCCTTTGGCGCAGCCTCCTCAGGGGCCGCCACCTTTGCCTTTTTTTCCGTCCGCTACTTCTACGCCTGTTCTTGGTGCTCCCTTCATTCCGACTTTGAATTCTTCTGCTACTGTTTCGTCTTCTCTTATTCTTTCACCTTCTCCTTCTGCTAGACAACGAATGACTACTGCAGTGACTGGTTTCTTTTCTCCTTTGTTGGGACAATTTGGTATGTCCCCTGTCACTAAGCGTAGACAGTCACGTAGTCAGTTGCCGAATATGGATGAGCGTACGATTTTGGATCACATGGCGCGTAAATGGATTATGTACGTTACACGATATGATCTTGAGGGTGTTATGCATGTTTTCCTTCAATTGGAAGCACCGAAGCAATGGTACGTTTTCGATACGATGTGTGCTTTTCTTGTTGAGAGATGGGATGAGGAAGTAGGGCAAGCTCCTGACGAATTGTATAGCATACTTTCCGAATTTGCGAAGGGAATGATTGTGAGTCCATCTGATGTTGAGAAAGCGGTTGCGACGTTATTATCATTTAGGAGTAAGTCCCCTTCTCAAAAATTGTTTGGGTCTGATTCTTCGATTGGAAGAAAGGCACGACAATATCCGATGAGAGAAGTTCCTCCGGTGTGGAAGGAAGAAGTGCCTGCTGGTGCAGGTAATAATCCGCAAGCTGTACCGGCTCATTTTCAGCGTGTCTGGGTACATGTTCCATGGAAACGTGCTGAAGTTTTAGCTATTAAGCAGTCTTTGCCTGATCCACGCAAAAATCCAGCAGGGTACTATAAAGAGTTGACTCAGACTGTGAGTTTGTGTATTATGAATTTGGCGGACATCGATATGTTGTTTGGCAATGTAGTTCCACAACCTATCTGGAGTAAGATCCGTCATACAGATCATGCGGATGAATTAGGTGAGACATGGGTTAATCTTAGAGACGCTGACAATAGACAAGTAGGCGGTGCAAAGCCTGAGGATTTGATCACTGAACTCCCTGATAAAATTATTACGTATATGAAGACTTTAATGCCCGAATTGCGTGTCAATTGGGACAAGTTGTCTGCATGTAAGCAGAAGAAAGACGAAACGGTGTCTGACTTTTTCACGAGGTTCGAAGAGACCTTTGTCGATCATAGTGGTCAGGATATGGCTACAGAGGGTGGCCAGAGATTGTTCGTTGACAAATTTGTGCATAATTTGCTTCCTGAATTGTGCAATAAGTTGAAGGATTCTGAAAGTGCTTGGGCTGTTTCCACGTCAGCGCAGATTTTAGCTACGGGTCAGTACTATGAAAATAGGCGCAAAGATGAGTTAGAGAAAGTGGATAAGAAGATTAAGGAATTGAAGACGAAAGTTCTTCTACAGCAAGCTTATCCACCCCGTACTAATAGTCAGCGCGATTATCAGCAACCTCAGCAGTATTTGAGGAACTCACAAGGAAATGAGTCTTCTCAACAGCGTTTTCCGTATGGGCATAATCAGTGTGCGTATTGCAAAGAAGGGGGTCATTACAAGAATAGTTGTCTGGTTCTGTTACAACGCACAAATGGTGCTTCTGGTGTGAGAGGTAGAGGTGCTCAACAAGTGCCTAGAGGTAGAGGTCGCGGACAGAATGTACGTCCTTTGCCTCCGCAGTAACGGCACCCCCCTCCCCCCAGCGCCTTGAGACCCTACGGGTAAGTAGTGCGCTCTATAAGTGTCTTTGATTGATTGATTGAACTCGATGAATAGTTTTGATCAGCAGCAGAGTTCGTCTGGTAGGACAGCACAGTACTACGTGGATGATTACTATGTTGAAGGTGACAAAACTAATGGTAATGATTGTTAGGACAGCCATGGACAAAGAGAGGGAGTTGTTTCAGTTCCAGTAGATCAGAGTGGACCTTATGTTGAAGTGATTGGATCAGGTGTGTCAGAGCCTTTTCTGTTGGATACTGGTGCTACAAAGAGTTCTATTATGCATTCTAAACTCCCTGGCGCACCTTTGTCTGGCTTAGATAATGTCTCTGTAGGTTTTTCTGGCGCCCCCGTTACGAATCCGATTTCTGCTCCGTTGTCTCTTTCTGTTGGTCCTCGTAAGTTCGAAACACCCCTCATTTTGACTACAGGTTGTAATGAGAATTTGTTGGGATTGGATTTGTTGAAAAGATTGTATGCGACGTTGTATTGTTCCCCATCAGGAGTACATCTTACTTTGGGTAAGAGTATGATCTCTCCGATGGACGTGTCAAAAGATAGTCTTCCATCTGAATTGTCTCTCTTACCAGATTCATTGTGGGCTACTCGTCCGAATGATGTGGGTCTATTGAACATTCCCCCATACGTCGTGACTCTGAAGGCGAATGCTAAGTTACCGCGCATTCCACAATATCGCATCTCGAGTGATGGTGAGCGTGCACTTTTAGCGATTATTTATGATCTGATCGAAAAGGGTGTCATTGAGGAAACGAGAGGTAATGTGTGCAATAGCCCTGTTTTGCCTGTCTTGAAGAGAACTGATCCTTCACAGCCTCCTGTATATAGGTTTGTCATCGATCTTCGCGAGGTGAACAAGATCGTTGTTCCACAATTTCCAGTTGTGCCTGACATTACAGCCTTGTTGACTCTGATACCGGCTACTGCCACCTGGTTTTCGGTGGTTGACTTGAAGAATGCTTTCTTCAGTATCCCGATTGCAATGGAGAATAGGGACATTTTTGGATTCTCTTTAGGAGGTCGCAGTTTTCGCTTTAAGCGCGCTCCTCAAGGCTATTGTGAAAGTCCATCGATCTATAGTCAAGCTTTGAAGACACAACTTGATCTGTTGATATTACCCGATGGTGCAGCCCTTATTCAATACGTTGATGATTTGTTAGTTGCCGCTGATACTGAGGAGATTTGTAGGGAAGCCACTTTGTCGTTACTACGTCACTTATCTGATTGTCATCATAAAGTTTCTCTCTCCAAGTTGCAATTTTGTCGACAAGAAGTAACCTACTTAGGTCACCTCTTATCGAAGGAGGGAAGGAAACTGACCCCAGAAAGAATTCAAGCTAGTGCGAAAATGAGTGTGCCCACGACACAGAGAGAAGTACGCGCGTTTTTGGGTATTACGTCGTACTGTAGACAGTGGATCCCCAATTTTTCTTTGTTAGCGAAGCCTTTGATAGCTCTCACTGTTAAGGATACTCCAAATCCTATTCCTTGGACTGACGAATGCCAAAAGAGCTTTTCTGAATTACGCAATGCGTTGTGTTCGGCTCCTGTGTTGGGTACTCCCGACTACAGTAAGCCTTTCACATTGTATGTTCACGAGAAAGAAGGATGTGCATTGTCAGTTTTGACTCAGCAGTTTCGCAATAAGCGACGTCCATGTGCGTATTTTTCGTCGACTTTAGATCCTGTAGCTAGAGCGTTGCCGAGTTGCTTGAGAGCTACGGCGGCAGCGGCTGTTTCAATTCGACAGTCTGCTGGTTTTGTTATGGATAACACGTTAATTGTCATGGTTCCACATGCAGTGGATACCTTGTTGAACCGTACGAAGACACAGCATTTAACTAGTGCTCGGTTGTCGGGTTACGAGTTGACGTTGTTAGCGAGTCATGTGCACATTAAACGATGCATTTGATAGTATCTCCGTGCGCTCCTTAGGTTTCTAATACGAATGATTTAAGGTTCTCGTGTTGGCGCAGTCCTTGTCACACTGTGTCTGTCAGTGCCTTAATACTATGAATAGAGAATGTGGTCACACGATCACAAAGGGCGCGCTCTTTTGACTTGAAACCGGAATGGTTTCTCCTTACATTAAACAAATGTAAGGAGAAACCATTCCGGTTTCAAGTCAAAAGAGCGCGCCCTTTGTGATCATGTGACCACATTCTCTATTCACATTAAACGATGCAACACGTTGAATCCAGCCATGTTGTTGCCAATTACGGTTGAGACAGATAGCGAAGAACAGCATGACTGTTTTCTGAGAACTGAAGAAGAGACGAAAGGGAGAATAGATCTTAGGGACACTCCTCTTCCTGAATGTGATGGTACTTTGTGGGTTGATGGTTCGTGCTTTAAGTTGCCGAATGGTGATACGACTGCGGCATATGCTGTTACGACTTTGTATACGATTGTTGAAGCTGCACGTATCCCACATAATTCAGCACAAGCAGCAGAATTGATCGCACTTACGAGAGCGTGCGTTTTGGCGAAAGGAAAACGAGTGAATGTGTATACTGACAGCCAATACCCATTTGGTGTGGCTCATAGCTTTGGACGTTTGTGGCGTGAACGTGGGTTCCTGACTTCCCATGGGACAAAGATCCAGCATGGACAATTAGTGAATGAACTTCTTGAATCTCTTACTTTGCCGTTGCAAGTAGCGATTGTGAAATGCAGTGCCCATAAAAAAGTTACGGATGATGTTGGTCGCGGAAATGCGTTTGCGGATAAAGTTGCGAAAGAAACTGCGAAAGATATGATGAGTCGAATGTATGTTGAAGGCCCTGCAAGATGGATTGGTGATGTTGGAATGTGTGAAGATACGATTGAGAGTGTGAAATCCATTCAAGCTGAAGCTACAGAGAAAGAGTTGAATGAATGGAGAGAAAGTAAGGGTAGATTGGATTCGAATGGTTGTTGGACTGATTTGTCGGAGCATCAGAGATGGTTGTTACCCGACGCATATGTGCTTGCAGTGGTGACAATGGCTCATGGAATGGCACAGATCAGTGTGAAAGGGATTTGTAAGTTGTTGGCTCAGGTTTGGCAGAATGCGGGAATTCCAAAGTGCGCAGAGAACTTGGTGAAGAATTGTATGGTGTGTTTGAAATACAATCCTGGTAGGGGAACTCCAACTCCAGCTGGTCATTTTGCACCTCTAACGTATCCGTTCGAGGTTTTGCAGCTAGATTTCATCCACATGGAAAGGTGCAAAATTTAAAATACGTACTCGTTGTTGTTTGTGCCTTTTCAAGATGGGTAGAAGCATATCCCTTAAAAGACAATACTGCCTTATCTACAGCTAAAGCCCTTGTCAAGGAATTCTTCCCTAGATTTGGAATGCCGAGGATGGTCTGGAGTGATAATGGGAGTGAATTTGTGGGTCAAGTGATGAAGAAAGTATGTGAGGGGCTAGGCATTCAACAGAAATTCCACGCTGCAAATCACCCCCAATCAGCTGGACTAGTAGAGTGCTATAATGGCACACTAAAATTGAAATCGGCCAAGATTCAAGCGAGTTCTGGTCTTAAATGGCCTGACACTCTGCCTTTAGCACTCCTATCGACGAGAATGACTGTTCACTCGAGAGTGGGACTTAGTCCCTATGAAATTGTGTTCGGCCGTCCGGCCAACATATGGGGAGTGCCAAGGCCGAGAAATTTAGTGAACTCGAACACCCAGTACTGCTTGATTACTTGTATGAATTGACGGCTAAATTGCGTGTTTTACACCAACAGGTTCACGATACCCTGCCTCCGGTCTCTGACACTCCAGGACATCCCATCGATCCTGGATCGTGGGTGCTGATCCGGAACTTCCAGCGGACAAAGAATGACCAGCCCCGTTGGACCGGACCTCACCTTGTCCTTCTCTCAACGAGATCAGCTGTTTGAGTAGAAGGGAAAAAGCACTGGATCCACGGCGTACACTGTAAGAGGGTCCCACTGCCTCATCCGTACGACCGTAGGGTCCAGGAGGGTATCGCTGACTCTGAAACTGAGACTGTGCCTCATCTTCTGCCTTTTAGCAATGCACGTGTAAAAGGAACAATTTCTGAACAAGAAAGCGACAATATCCTGCAAGAAGCTGTGCCACCGTCAATTCGATTGAACACTACAGAGCCTGAACTTTTGTTTCAGAACCAGACAGTATCTGGAAGAAGCCGCTATAATTTGAGACCGAGAACTATGGACAAATAAAAAAATGTTCCCCTATTTTTGAATGTGCAGATCTCTCGTCTGAGGAACTTGCCTATTTTTGTTTTTCGAACCGCCATCCGGGTTCTGCTGCTAGGGTCGCGGTTGATTAAGTCTTTGGAGTGCAGCTGAAGACGTTAGGTCGACAGTTCTGGTTGTTCTAAGGGAGTTGCCCTGGACTAACAGAAGCATTCCTTAGCATAGAACACCCTACCGCCGCGGGCAGCAATTTAGAGAGGATGGAGTTTTTCAAGATGGAGAGACCTGCCAAACAATTGAACTTTAAAGCCAGAATGTGTACATTAATGACAAAGAAGAGATTTTTGATATTATGCATTTTTATGTTGTTTAGTGTAATGATGTTTTTAATAGGATATGTTTTGTTCTCTTTTCAAGTGACCTTTGCACCCACTATACAGCCCATACCTCCTCCTACTGTTCCTTCACATTCTTTCTACCCTCTGCCTGAGCATGAGCCCAGTAGAAGACTAGAGTTTATCAATAACTCCTTCATCCAGCTTTTACACCAACACCAATTAGTAGTGAATACGACTAATTGTTGGGTGTGTGGTCTTATGCCACATACAACAGATAAGGGTATCCCATACTTGGTCTTAACATTTAGCTACAATGGTTCTTTGTGGGCGTTTCAGACGATGTTCATATATGCCATCGAACCATATCCTCCACGTTCCACAAAAAGTAACTTGAGTAACAAGGCATTGGTAGTAGGAATCACGAATAAGAGCAGGACAATTGACTCGTATAGAATGATTCCTAGAGATGAGTTGCGAGCGTACGATAGATGGAATGTAACAAAATATGGAGTTACTCTGAGTGAGAAGCAGAGAGCAAAGAGATCCTCCTCGATTTGGATCGTACCCCATCAGGGTCATCTATGTCTGCAAGGTAATGGCAAGAATCCCAGAGCTCAGCTAGGGAAAAGTATCTGCACTGAAACATACGTTTTTGCGTCTCAGACTTCCCCTCCGTTTCTAGCAGCTAAGGGTACCTATTTTATCTGCCATGATAGAGCCTATACATGGTTGCCCCCTGACTTCTCGGGCACATGTTTTGTTTTGTTCCTGTTGCCTCCCACCTACACGGCCGCGGCAGATTACCACAAGACAAGGATAGTTAGAGGTGTCATCAGTAAGGAAGACATTGCAAGACAAGAATTTGGAGATTTCGTAAAGGGTTTTCTGCCATTTTGGGGGCCTATGGTGAACAGCAGGAACATAAGGCAATTGACAAGGGTGGTTGAATCTACTGTGATTGAAACTGCCGGCGCCCTTAGTAATTTGACGGCTGAGCTCCAGTCGGATGGCCTTATGACTCTTCAGAATAGGGTTGCGTTAGACGTCATACTTGCAGACCGAGGTGGGGCATGTAAAGTGATCCAATCAAGTTGTTGTATTTCATCCCCGATAACGCTCCGACAGTTTACCAGGCCATTTCCAAATTGCATTAGATCTCTGAATCTATCCACATGGAGAAAGGAGATTGGTCGTTGATGGGGTGGTTCTGGGAACTGATATCTGCCTGGGGATGGAAGATTCTGATAGTCATTGGGATGATCTTAGCCATTCTTTTCCTGTTCTGTCTGTGTGTACAGTGTGCTCCTGCAATATGTGGCCTTTGTGCTGCATCAAGCGTAAGGAAACCTGTATCAAGAAACGAGCTAAGTAATAGGTTGATGCTACAACAACATCTCAATGACTTTTTGAATATAGATCTGGACTCAGATTAGCGTGAGTATAGGTTATTGCCTACGTAAGGGCAAAAGGAGAGTCTGTGGTACTGAAGATTTTGGACCCGTGTTATAAACATCGTCGTATTGTGACGATTTTGGTATCGGCAGACCGGTAATGATTGGGATACCATGCACAAGCATTTCCGTCACATTCGAGTGACGAAATCACCCTGAAATCAGAGTTTCCGTCCTGAACCCTCGGGTTCCATTTTGTGAACGGCAGCCATTTTGTGATTGCCCTCACCTAGGCTCAATGATTAAAGCGAAATCGAGTCAGAAGGACACGTATACCTTCGTTGACTCCTCTGTGACCTGGGCGAGCTGAGTCCACTGTCTGAAGCCAAACCTGTTCGGCCAGTTCCTTTCCCAGTGGCCGAATGAGATTAGCATCGAAGCACATCATGTCATAAACCTTTCATCGCACACAAACCTTGCCTAATCTTACACACACCTGTCCCTGTTTCTTTCTTTATGACTTGCTTTACGAGGAGGAGGTTCCCGTTTTTATTGAGGGTCCGTCGATATCTGATGGAAATACTGGGCCTTGCCGGATAATTGATTATGGGCTTGTCATCATGACTCTGCTTTTTCTTTGTAGTGAAAATATGTGAATGGTCAACTGTAAAATAAGGAATGTTTGCCTAAAGCATAATATTTTGTATAAAAGAGAAGGCTGGCTTTGTAAAATTGACCAGTCTCCTGAGAACATACACCGTGTTGTACTTCTAGGATACCTGTTACTGGCTGCAGCCAATAAATACGATCTTTGACTTCACCAAGAAAACTCTGTGTTTCTATAGTCTGAAACAGGAAGAACTCGAAGTCTTTGGGTGTGTTCCCTGGCACCGCTGGGTTCCGAAAAACCCAGTACTTCAACGCCCAGTGGGAGTTGGATCCATCACTCACCTTGCCAGGCACGGCCCTGCTCAGATCAAAGACTCACCCCTCCCCATGCTCTGAATCCCGATCTCTCTCTCCAGCCAGGTCTGACCCAGCTGGCCCTGCTGCTCCAAAACCAGACGGCCAATACACATAGTAGCAAAGCCTACAGGAAAGCTTAGGCAAGAAAATACCTAATTTCTAGAAGAGCCACGGACACGGGATATACAAATGATCTTTACTAAAAGATGTATCTCAATGTCCTGAGATTAAACATATCAAATTTGAATTTTCTATCAGATTCCTGGGGGAAGGTAGGATTAAGGAATGTAATACTTAGCCTGCCCATTCTGGCCTATTAGAGCGGATAGCCTCACAATAGTAAACAATTGAAATGGAGGGTAACTTGCTTTTAGAACATGCAACACAGACATAGGCATGTTCTTCCTGTCACAGACAACACACCCTGCCATGGGGTGTCTTACATGGTGCGAAGGGAAGGTGCAGGGAATGGGAAGTGGGGGCACCTCACAGTTACAAAGGCAGTTCTAGACTGCCGGTAGACTCTGTAATGGCAGGTCTGAAATATACTTTAAAAGCTGCTTCTGTGGGTAGCACAAATCAGGGCTGCAGGCCCACCAGCAGTATTTGGTCTACCAGCTCTGGGCACACACAGTGCTCTTATACAAGGGACTGACAGGTAAACTAAATGAGCCAAATATTATTATCCCAATTCATACAGTCATCTTTACACAGGGAGCATTCACGCTGTGGCACTGATTAGCAGTGGCACACCACCCAGAGCATCTAAATCCAGCCAACATAAAAGATAGGAAGCGAAAAGATGAAGGGAGACCCATGCCAATGATGCCAGGTCTAACACCAACGCTTGAGGGAATGCATTCCAGAACAAAAGGAGCAAGAATTACCCAAAAATATCAAAGATACATACACCGAGTTAGGTAGAGATAATTCGGGAGCCAGAGCTATGAAGCCACAAGTAATGCATAGTCCTGAAAAGGATAACACCAAGCAAGCAACTGATTCTTCAAAGAAGAAATGGGACAATAAAAAACAAAAAAATAGAATAGATCACAATCAAGGGGTGGGTCTCCTCAGTAGGAGTCCTCCAAAAGGATGTATAACCTTAGAAATCGTGATACATTAAAAAACCTGACAGGTATCAGGATACCTATACATGTTCCTCTCGTTCCTTTCAGTGTTCATTAAAAAACTCAGAGAAAGAAGGACCGTCGGAACACAGATCAGAATAGTGAACAAAGTCAAGAGACACACATTGCAGTTCAGACTTTAATATCAAAAACGAAGATAAAGCAAAATCAAAACGTCAATTTAAGAAGCAGAAGGTAGCAGGCCTTAAATTAAGAAATGCCCGGGCTGCTGAGGACTCAGCTTCTGAACGGGGAATGGGCTCTGATGATGCTAGACAGTGCAGCAGAGGTAACAATAGCTAACCAGAACCTGATGGAATTTCTGTTGACAACGGTGTTGAATGAACATGTCACGGTGGAAACACCGCATACTAGGGTAAGTGTCCCACACCATTTATACAAAATAACACTCCATATGGAGGGGGACATACCTAGGAAGGTTAAAGGTCTCTTTTGGGAGAACTGGTCCTTTGGATACAATATTCTTTCAGCAGAAAAAGATTGACCGCCTGAGTTTGTTATGGATTGCCTAAAAGGAGAAACAGGGGGGCGTGGCCAAGATGGCGACCTGATAGGACGCAGGTCTCTGTGGCTCCCTGCCCCGATCCCTGTTAGAGGCATTTAGACACAGCTAAACCTCCCCAAAACGTCACATGTATGGGTCGCCAGCTGACCGCTGCGGTAGACTGCACCGCAGGCGCTGCTGCCAGACTTGCACGGCCCTCGGGGAGACCCGGCAGACGAAGAGCCCCGCGGACACGGTCCCTAAGATGGCGGCTGCTCAGGCGTAGTCGCCGGCCTCGCACCAAGCTGTGGCTGCTGCCTGAGAGGCAAGGAGATTGCCCCAATACCTACGGTGTCAGCAGGGGGGCCCGGCTGCCCGAGACCCTGGGCCAGGAGAGAGAACAGAAGCACCAACTGCCGCCACCGCGACCCAGCCGGCGGAGTGAGGGAGAGCCGGCCGGAGGTCGCGAAACTTGAGGCCCCGGCTCTTGGGCCTGCAGAGACTTTGTGCCGGCGCCTGCGCTGGGGCCCTGCCGGTTTCCCCAGAGACCCCGCGACGACAGTGGATGCCCGCCCTATAGGACGCAACACTCCCATGGACGTGGAGCGGGCGTCCTGCAAGCCAGAGGGGCAGAGGCAGGCCCGGACTGCTGCAGCGACGGGCCGGGCTGCGGCGTTGTGCCGGTGGGGCCACGACTGGAGCTGGGCGCAGTGCGAGTGGACAGCACGGCCGGGCGAGAGGTGGCGGAGCCTTCTGGGGAGCAGTGATGGCGAGGTAGCAGAGGCCTGCAGCGTGGTGTGCCCAGACACTTTAAGATCCGGAGCTGCAGTGGCCGGAGGGTCGGAGGTGAGGAGTGGCGCAGAAGGGTGTGTGTGGGAGACTCTGGGGGCATAATCAAGCCCCCGACGCAGGGCCTGACTGAACCGAGAGCCGATTGGTACTGAGAGGGGGGCAGTAGGGCCTCGCACCACATAAGGGAGCCGTAGACAATGGAAGCTCCAGCTGCGATTCTAGCCCTCACGTGCTTGATCTCCTGCAGGGAGCTCACCCCCCGAGCTGCCGCCTGCCAGCGGGCCGCCCCTGGCACGCGGACCCGCCACGCTGCCACCATCTTCTTTCTGACGGCCTACACGGACATGCGCGAAGCACGCGCCAGTGCTTCAGTAGGGCACCGGTCCACCCGCCTGGCGAGGCGATCGCTGGCCCTGCCACCTGCAGCCATCTGGGTGCCCCGAAGGGTGAGCTGGAGCGGCGACCCTGCCCCTGGTGATCTGCCGCCGCTACCGGCAGGTGAGGAACCCGCGCCCCCGGCTCCCCTGCCCATCCCCGGGAAACATTCACCTGAGGCCCCGGCTTTGGGCCTCCAGCCCCAGGCCAACTACAGAGAAGCGCCGGGGACGGCCGGCAGCCACACCATCAGGAGGCGACCCACCGCATCATATGCTGCTGTGCCCCACACATAGGGGTGGCGGCGGCGGCCCATCTGCTGGTGCTCCGCCCGGGGGGACAACACGCCGCGGCCTGCGGTGGGGGAGTACTAGCAGGCATAAGTGAAAAGGAAGACGCTGCGCTGGTGACCTCCTGCGACCTTGTCCCCACGTGGGCACACAGACACTGGACAATAGTGCCTGGGCAACGCACCACACAGACACCCCCCATCGCCACCTGTGATCGCCAGTGAAGCCGCGGCTGA
The DNA here is from genome assembly GCF_964263255.1 of Lissotriton vulgaris. NCBI lineage: Eukaryota > Metazoa > Chordata > Amphibia > Caudata > Salamandridae > Lissotriton > Lissotriton vulgaris. The sequence goes on from NC_141691.1 coordinate 1,993,174,428, forward strand.
CTAGGATCAGCGCTACTGGACCTCGGCCCTCTTCGGTAGGTGCGGGCCCGCAGCGCCCGGTGCGGGACGCGACTCTCCCGTGCCGCGAGGCGGTGCCCGGGCTCGCCTCTGGCCCTAATACACTGGCGGTTCTCGGCGCGGCCCCTGGGGACCCGGCGTGCTCGGACTCGGATGCCTTCGAGAGACTCGAGGTTCCTGGCGGAGGCCTAGCAAGGCCGGATCGGCCCTGACCGGCGAAACCCACTAACACACTCTGAACGAGACCTGAGGGCGGACACAACAGCGGGGGGCCCAGAAGATAGAGCACAACCAGGACACGCTGGGAAGCAAGGCACGGACATCGGTGGTACCGGGGCTGCTCCGGGGCCGCCGGGGACACCGGGCAGAGCCCCAGACCTACGGGAAGCACTTAGCCGGTAGACAGCACACCCGTGCCACTTAAACCTCCAAGTGAAACAGGACCACCACGAGAACACCACCTCTGGCGAGGTCGACGTAAGACCCTGCTGTCCTAGAGGTTCCTATCACCGGAGCGACATGGCTAACGCGGGACGCAGGGCCAACCGCACTATAATGGACATGCTCAGCAAACCACTCCCAGAGGTGGGAAACCTCAGGTGGCCCCCTCACCCCCGACCGACACCAATATGTCGCAGCAAGAGGAACGCGATGCACCCATCACAAGGACCTTCCTAGAATCCCTCTTCAATACCCTTCGGGACGATTTTCAAGCACTTAAACAAGACACAGCTGGTGAGCAGTGGGAAATCCGCAGGGACATAGACGGATTAGGAGAACGGCTGGCTGCGGTGGAGGACGCCGGCCATGCCCGCAGTGATGAACTGGTTCACCTTCAACAGGAAGTCCTTCGACTACAGGAGCAACAGGTGGACCTGCAGGCACATGCGGAAGACCTCGAGAACCTCTCCCGGAGAAACAACATTCGGGTCAGAAATGTGCCACATGGGGCGGAGGGGAACAGCATCACCTGTTACTTGCAGGACCTTTTCAGGGACATACTAGGTGAGCCGGCTGACTTTATCGGCCAGGGGTGTTTTTGGGGGGTTCTGTAGTAGGGGTTAGGGAGGGTTTGAGAGGGAGGGAGGGAGGGGGCCCTCCTTGTCCAACATCCTTTTCTTTTGTAGTTTTGTTCATCGCCATTCAGATAGCGCCGCGCAGCACAGTCCCGACTACATGCCTCAGATGTCCCGTCCACTGAAAATTCTCTCCCTCAATGTAAGAGGGCTCAACAACCCAAGTAAGCGCCGGGCGGTACTCTCCCTCCTGGAAAGCACTGCAGCTGCTATATGCCTTTTGCAGGAAACTCATTTGCTACCCAAAGACCATCACCACCTTAAATCTAGGTCCTTCCCCCTACAGTTCTTCTCCTCAGCAACTAAGAAAATGGCGCGGGTCGCATTCTTAGTGTCCAAATCCTTCCAGGGACGGGTCCTACAAAAGGAGGCACAGCTTAAAGGCAGACTGCTGGTACATAGCTTCATGGTCGGGGGCACACACTATTGGTGGGGTCCATTTACGCACCCGACGAGGGGCAGGACAAAGTCCTCCACACCGCACTAGAGACAGCCACAGCCAACACACACCCACACCTGCTCTTGGGAGGGGATCTCGACATAGTGTTCCACAACACAGCAGATCGCACTAACCAACGATATGGACAAGTAGGGGCACTCTCTAAGGCAGGTCATGCCCACCTCGCAGATCTAGGCCTAGCTGACCTATGGAAGTACCGCCATCCACAAACCGCAGCGTACACCCATTACTCGGCTGCACATAAGTCTTACGCGAGACTTGATTATTTTCTCTGCTCGTCGCAACTAGCCCTCCGTGCTCAGGAGGTAGACCTCGCTGTCAGATCACTCTCCAATGCTGGCCGCTTTCCTCTTCCCGAGCACGCCTGGCCCGCAACGACACTGGCGCCTGCAGGACACTCTGATCGAGAACCCCACCATAGTGGAACGTATTGGGACCGCCATCACCCAATTTCTCACCTATAACGCCAATACAGACACTACTAGGGCCACCCAATGGGCCGCGCTCAAGGCAGTCTTACGGGGAGAATTTATCGCTATAGCTTCGGCCAACAACAGAGAATGCGCTCTGAAGAGAGCAGAAATAGTCCAACCAGTCACATAACTGGAGCAGATGCACAAGCGCACATGAGCGGCTCGGGCTTGGCACCAACTCTGCATGGAGAGGAAAATGCTGGCAGCCCCTAGACCAAGATGTTGCAGAATACACCGCCATACGTCTACGGCATGCCTATTACACAGGGGGAGATCAGTGCGGGAAGCTCTTAGAAAGCAAGCTTCGTGAGCAGCGCCAAAGACAGGGCATTCGCACTATTAGGTCCAGTAGTGATGAACAAATCACGGATGATGCAGCCATTGCCGCTGCATTCGGAGACTTCTATGCCAACCTCTACGCAGCGGACACGCTGGCACATACTAGCAGGGCAAACATATCTAGAGGGTGCTACCCTCCCGTCTCTAACGGAGGCGCAGGCTGAATTCCTCGATAGGCCTATGGGGCTGGATGAAGTGATATCGGCGATATCCCGCCTCAATCTGGGGAAATCGCCCGGCCCTGATGGCTACTCAGCGGCCTTCTACAAAACCTTCTGCCACCAGGTGGCTCCGATACTATGAGACCTCTTCAACACTTTCGACCTACCGGGAGCAATTCCTGCCGACCTGTTGGAAGCGGCGATATCGGTTATACCTAAACCAGGCCGAGACCACACCCGGTGTAGCTCCTACAGACCGATCTCCCTTTTAAATATTGATCTTAAGCTCTATACTGGGATTCTGGCGAAAAGATTAGCATCTTATATGCAGCAGTAAGTGGAACCTGGCCAGGCGGGCTTTATCCCCCAACGTCAGACCAGCGACAACACCAAATGAGTCCTGCATCTTATAGAGGCAGGTTCCCGAACGAGGCCAGATTGCATGCTGCTCACCGGAGGTGCTCGACGAAGCCAAGGATGATTTCGATCTGACATGGTCCAATTCTACAATCCCATATTTAGGTGTCCTACTAGGCCCGACCGTGCAGGCAACTGCAGACGCCAATTATAACAAGCTCCTCTCCCACCTCAATGAAGAACTCAGGAGATGGAAACGGCACTCGCTCTCCTGGCTGGGAAGGATCGCTGCGGTCAAGATGACCCTGCTGCCACTACTCCTGTATGTGTTCCAGACCCTTCCACTACGCCCCCCACTGGGTTGGCTCCAACGGGCGCAGTTTGACCTGGCACGCTTCGTCTGGAACGGTCGTCGTCTGCGCTTCAAGCACGCAATCGCTATTCTCCCCCCGAACACGGCGGAGTCAGAGTGCCTGACCTTACCCTATACTATCAAGTGACACAACTTCGCACTCTGGTGGAATGGCACCAATTGGAATCTGGCAGGAATCAAGCAGTAGCAGCCAGACCTCTCCAGGGCATCTCGTTCTTACCTCGTTGCCATAGACCCCCCAACCTATACGCGTCACAAATCACAAGCACAGTCCTGGAGGTGTGGGACAAAGTGGCGGTCAAACATGACCTTACTTCGTTCCCCTCCCCGATGACCCCACTCTTCGATAATCCCGATTTTTCCCCGGGAATGGATCCCAAGGCGTTTGCAGCCTGGAGGCGCACACCATGCAGATATCTGGGGCACCTGTTCGACCTAAACGGTATCCTTCCCTTTCAGAAAGTGAAGGAGGACTATGACCTACCGGAAACGGATCGCTTGCCCTACTTGCAAGCTCGACACTGGGCCCTACAGCCGACGGTCAGACCCGGTCCACAGCGTTTTCTTACCCCGTACGAAAAGTGGTTGTTGACGCGCACCTCAGATAAGAAACTGATTTCAGACTTATACCAATAACTCCTCCTCACCAACAAATACACATACAACGCAGGGAGGATCAGGTGGGAGAGAGACCTGGGGAGACAACTCACACATAAAGAATGGGGAGGCATATACCATAGGGCCAGGCAATCGGCCTATCACACCGGTCTCACTGAGACCCTGACCACGGTGGCCACTTACTGGTACCATACACCAGAACGCTTACACCATTGGGACTCCCGCATTAGTGACCGCAGCTGGAGGGACTGCGGGGAGCTTGGCACGCTGGAACACTTGTTGTGGAGTTGCGAACGCCTGCAACCCTACTGGAACTCCATCCTGGATGAAATAGACTCCCACTTAGACACTCAACTCCCCAGATTCCAGCCTATGTCCTGCTCGGGCTTCACAACGCACTGATGTATCCCCTAAAGTCCAGGAGGGGGCGGCTTATTGTGATAGCGTTAGGGGCAGCTGTCCAGAACATTTTGGCACATTGGAGGACTACTCAGCCCCCACCACACTCCGGCTGGTTACATAGATTGTGAACGATACTAGGGATGGAGAAATTATCACTGGCAAAGTCGGGAGGAGGAGAAGAGTTTGCTGCGCTATGGCGGCCATTTTCGACTCTACTTATGGGAGAATTCAGGGAACTAAGCTGTCCCCGGTATCTGCGCTTACTGCGTCTAGCAGACACCCCGATTGAAGAGCCCAAACCTAAGCCGCGCAAGCGAAAGACCAAAACTGGCTTTTAACATGCATCCTCACTCCTGGGACTGTAGGCTGTCGCACCACACTTTGGTTTTCCTTTTACTTGCTTTGAATGGATGGACAAGGAGGGAGGTGCGGGGGGGAGACAGGGAAGGGAAGGGAAGGGAAGGGGGGGGGACCCGAGACCTAGATTTCTTGCTGCTGGACTTCTACCCAATAGACTTTGATCGTATTGCCAATGCCTTACGCCTACGTAGGGTTTCTTCCAGGTGGCTTAGCACGAATATACCAAATGACGATTGTGGTCTCTTTGTTTTTTCTATGTTGATGTGTCATATGGTTATTACGTTTCCATAGATTGTGTTAAGTTAGCATGTGCTTATTAAATGTTTAAACGCCATATTTTCTTTCTGCTTCGGTTTGCACACGACACCTAATTGTTATTTCAGCTTTTAACCTAGACGAAAGATGTGATTTATTTCAGAATAATATATTATTGTACTGGTATCAGTCGTGCCTGGAACACTTGGTACAACTGTCTGCACACTGAGAACTGCACACTCTAACACAAGGTTACTGTAGGCCTGATCCTCGCACTACGTTAGTCATAACACAAATAATGTTTGTGCCAACTTTGGGCTTCACGTGAGTTCAAGATACAGTTACAGGGAATGAGAAAACACACTTGATGCTGGACATGCTGAGAGCTGGTAGCTGTTGATGTGATCTCCTCCTACTGAGAATTTGAGGTATGGGTTCGCCCAGCTAAAGCCCAGATGAGACCTTCTTAGATATAATATAATATGCTAATTAGGGTGCGCGAAATATAGGTGATACAGAATTCTATAGATTTTTGCATCATAATATGTTATCACAATTTGCTTACTATGGATTAGTGACTATGCTGCTGACTCTGATTTTTATAATATGTATGTTGATATTATACAAGATACTGCGTTTGAGAATGTTGCATTGAAAAAATAAACATTTCAAACTTGCACGTGTTCTCATTGCCTCCCAGTTTCGGTTTGGAATGATAATATAACGAAAGAGTGTTCATGTGTTCCACGATACCTGAGGTATTCTAAGTTCATGTGTTCCACGATACCTGAGGTATTCTAAGTTCATGTTCTGGATTGTCTAAGACATCGGGAAGTATTCACTGCCGATGAGATACTGTAGCTAGCCTGGTAAGGGGATTTCTGAAACATAGGTGAGTTGTGGGTCACCCTGACTCACCCAGGTTCTAGGTCTCTGAGCACAGTTCTGTGAGAGAACGGAAACCCTGCGACATGGCGCCCATACGTTGGTTGGCCTTATAACATGACACTCGAGTAGTATATCATTCAAACCTTAATGCCTACATTCCCGTTTCCGGAAAACGGCAGTGTCGGAAAAACCTACCTATTTTTGAAATAGGTCCTTTTCAAGCTTGAATCTGTCTAAAACGGTTTCTTTGAATTACTACCCAGTTGTGCTACAAAGTAAAATTTGTTTTTTCTCATTCCTGTGCTAACATGGCTCAGCCCGTGGACATCCCGCAGCATAGTCGCATTGCGGTGCGTGACCATTTGCGGATGTATGATGTTCCTTTGGAAGGCTTGGCTGTGGTTCTGGTGGTGAGCGCGGAACATGCTTACCCGTACGAACTGTTTTATTCGTGGGTGACATTTCCAGGGGTGGACGCAAATACTGGTGTGTTCCACACATACACTGCTTCGGTTGTACCGGCGGCGTACGCTCCGTACAGAGCACTGGAGGTACCTATAGACGCTTGGCAGCATGGAGTTTGGTTTGGTGGCGCCCTACCGCACGCTTTGACCGCTCCGAGGTTAGGTCCTTTGTCCATTGCGGGCACTAATTGGCCTGCTTTGGGTGGATTTACTCCTCACCCTCGACGTAACGCTTGTAACGCAGGTGAACTGCGGCAACTTCATGAAGTCGCGGTGGGAGTGATTAGAGCGCTTGTTCATTACATTGGCCGTAATGTTCAAGACGCAGCCCCTAGAGGCGCACAGCTTCGAGCAGAACATGCTGGTCTGAAAATCAACCCGGTCATGGTTAATTCCGTGATGGGAAAGAAGCCCCAGGAAAAGGACGATTTTCCGTTCTGGCTTGCTGAGAAATTCGGCCAGCTGGAAGCTGTGTTTCCTAATACGAGTCCGGGTGATAAACACCGGATTCTTACACTGAGTTTGCCGAAAGATCTGGCTCCTGACCTTGCTGACTGTGAGACCTGGGGAAAAACTTTTGCAGCGGTCTATTCGAGGTGCTATGGCTCCCCGTCTGTGACCAATCTGGGTGGGGTCCTTAAACGTGTTCAGGACGAACACGGACCGGAGGCGGCTGTTGAATTGGGCATGCGCCTGTGTGGCTCCTTTGAAGTAGTTTGCGGTGTGATCCTTGCGAATGTCAAGGGGGATGCTGTGAACTTTCAAGTTGCTAACGCGTTAGCGTTGGTTCCCGAGCCCGACCGACCCCGACAGTTAGCAAAGATTATTGTGAATGCTTACAAAATGGTGGGCCGCAATGCAAAGGGGGTTAAAACTTTTCCTGATAAGGAGAAGAAACAGCCCCAGAGTCAGACATCGGAAACTAGTGGTCAACAAAAGACCAAGAAACAAAATTGGCCTAAAAAGCAGAATCAGGGTAAGCAACAACAACAACAAATACAGGTTTCTGCTCCTGCGTCTCCATTGCCTGCGCAGTCGGATCGTGTTTATGATTTGCGCGACCGCGTGATGATTAAATCGCCTGAGAGGTTTCAGGCTTCTGAACAACGCTCTCCTCGTTCCTTTCAGGACTCATCGGCTCCGTCAACCGGTGGTGGAGGGGGCGGCAGGGGCCGGGGTGGCCAGCAAGGACGTGGTCAGCCCCGCCCGTGTTCCAGTGGAGATCAGCAGGAGGGCTCTACGCCCAAGAGACCTCAGTTTGCCACGACGAAAGTCGCTGCCCTGACCGCGCATCGTTATGCCCCAGATAGTGAGAACGCGGCTTCGGAATCTGACGTGGGCTCTGACCTTGCTGGACAGCGCAGCCGAGATTACCATAGTGAGAGAGACCCTCCGTCCACTGTTGAAGGTGACAGCGACTGAAACTTTTGTTGTGATTGAAACTGCAGATACGCATGTTGCTCCCCCTGAAAGACTTTTTGAAATTGTCCTGTTAATTGAAGGTGACATGCAGCTAACTGTAAAAGGGGTATTTTGGGAAAATCTCTCGTCTACGTATGACATTTTGGTTTCGGAGGCTGACTGGCCCCCACCTTTTGTTCTCGCAGCTCCGCGAGGGGAGGAGGTAATCCTACCCAGCTTCGCGCACACAGTGCCGAGGGTGGAGGCGCTGCATTTTGCAGAAGAGTGGGCTCTGGCGCTTGCGTCGGCTGTGTACCGCAATCAATGTGGCTGGGATAAATTGTCACCAAGCCATGAGATTCCTTTACGGTCACAGCCACAGCCTCAACCCCAATATCCCATACGGCGTTAAGCGAAAGCTTCAGTCGCAGCTATCCTTGAACAATTGGAATATCAAGGTGTAATTGAAACGTGTGTGTCACCGATGAATAAACCCCTTTTTACTGTGAACAAACCGGACGGATCATATCGTTTGGTTTTGGATTATAGGCATTTGAACTCGCATTGCCGTAACTGTGCAGTACAGAATACGCACGGCTCTGCATTAGTGAATAGTCTTGAGCGTAAACGGTTCAAAACCACGCTTGACATTTCCAATGGTTTTTATGCACATAGGTTAGATGGTCTAAGTTCCCAATGGACCAGTTTTACATGCGCCGGAGTGCAAAAAATGTTTAAACGACTCCCAATGGGCTACAAGAACAGTCCGGGAGTTTTTTCCGTGCGCATAGTCTCTCTTTTGGAGAGCTTCGACCCAGTTGCTTGTTCGTATGTGGATGACATTTATCTCACAGACGACGATCTTTGGGAGCATCTGTGTCGAGTAAATAGCATAATTTGTAACTTTGCTGACATAGGTTACAAGTTTAACTTTGCAAAGTCGCACATTGCAGAGTACACAGTGTTGTTTCTAGGTTACGAGCTTAACCATGAAGGGAAGGGTTTAGCACCCCATTTCCTGGAGAAATGCGCACAGTTGTGCTCTCCGACAACACTGAAAAAATTACAATCTCTTCTGGGTTTTCTGAATTTCGGGAGGACTTACATTCCGGAATATGCCCAGCGTATCAAGCCTTTGTATGCTTTGATACAACCATCTTTTTCCAAATCATGCTGGCTGCCTGAGCATTCGGCCATTCTGCAGTCTTTGCAGGCTGATTTGCTCGCTTCTGAATACTTACAGACTCGTGATAACCAGACCAACCTGGTGATAAGAATTATCCCTGGGGCGGTGGGTTTCACGTACCTGACTTTTAATGAAGGAGATACAGTACCTATTGCTTACAAGTCACACTTGTACACTTCGGCTGAATTGCGTTTTTCCACTGTGGAGTAAGTTTTAACGGCTGTGCAGATGGCAATTCTTAAGGAACGTGCCCTGTCACAAGGAAAGCGCATGTTGGTTGTTACCCCGTGCCCTGCCTTAGAGGCGGTTACGAAAGCCAGTGTACCTAATTCCAAAGCTTTGCACCCTCGGTGGATTCAATGGGCTGCGTCCTTGACGTCCCAGGATGTCACGTTTATTTTTGACGCCACCTTACGGTCCCAGGAGTATTTACAGTATGAGTTTGTTCATCCTGCTCCATTTGCAATGCGGCCGTTGGAGGATTTCCATTGCATCATTTACACTGATGGTTCGGCGCAGGTTGCGCATGGCTCTAAACATGCCTACGTTTCCGCTTGCGCCATTGTGGTCGGTGCCATGGTGAACGATGAGTTCAAGTCCAGTGTCGTGCACACGCAGACGCTTGGAGACTGCACCGCACAATTGGCAGAGCTTCGTGCTCTGATGCTTGCATTGGAGTACGCAGATCCTAGTGTGACGACTTTAATCGTAAGTGATTCTTACTACTGTGTCCAGTCTTACAATGAAAACTTGTTCTTTTGGATTCAGAATGATTTTCGTGACTCCAAAGGTAGCACAATAAAACATAAAACTATCTGGGTCCGAGTGGCGGAACTTAAACAGAAGCTGCCACTCGTGTTTGTGATTCATACTCTCGGTCATCAGCGCGTGGGGGTCCACGCTGTTGGCAACTCGCTTGCTGATGAAGCAGCGAAGTCAGCGGTATCAAAATACTTAGTTGCAGCAGTCACGAGGTCCAAAAGCAAAATCGATGATGACATCTTGGCAGCTGTAGCTGCAACGGAGAAGGGAGGTAAATATCCTGCGGGATTCCCTTCTAAATACACATACCACTTAAGTCCCGATAAGGTTCCTTATGTGAAAATCCCTGAAGTTGGCGAGCGTTTAGTTCCCAACTCGGATCGCAGAGCTGCTTTGATTACAGCGGCACATGAAGGTGTGGCGTCTGCGCATGCGGGCGTCTCTGCCACTGTAACTCAGCTACAACAGAGATTCTGGTGGCGGGGTCTGTACAAACAGACACGTGAATATGTTCTTCAATGTAGCATTTGCCAGCAGATTAAGCCTTCTACTGCTGCGCGTCCGCCTCAGACACAGTTGTACATCTCTAATAAACCGCTTGGTTGCGTTTATTTGGATCACTGCGGTCCTTTTTCTTCTGATACTGCGTTTAAATACATCTTAGTAACAGTTGATTCATGCACACGCTTTGTATGGGTATGGCCGCATCGAAGCGCTGATTCGCGGACTGTCATTAAGGATTTGCGTGTCTTTGTGGGAATTTTTGCCTGTGGTACTTTCCATTCGGACCAGGGTCTGGCTTTCGCCTCTAAGGCATACAAGGCTGCTATGGTTTCGTTGGGAGTCCAAGTCAAGTTTTCAAGTCCCTACAGGCCTGAGGGCAATAGTGTAGTAGAACGAATGAACCGCGACTTAAAGCAATCTTTGACAGCCCGAGTTATAGGTACTGGTAGAAACTGGCTAGCCCACCTCATAGGCGTGCAGCGTGCGCTTAATAATCTCCCTAGAAGGTCTCTGGGTGGGCGGACCCCATACGAAATGCTCTTTGGTATCAAGATGTATGTACCTGACCTTGATGGGCCGGACTACAAGGCCCAGGCCGGGGCCTTTGACGTAGATGAACATTGCAATGTTTTACAGAATCTACAAAAGACCAGAGACAGTCTTGCAAAGGAACATTTGCCCTCCACATCGGATGATGCGTTGCAGATCCCGGTAGTTGGCTGGCTACCCCAAGTTGGAGAACTGGTTCGAGAGAAGATCGATAACAAGAAAGAGTTTGGTCCCTCATATCGAGCACCAGTTCGAGTCCTTGGAGTGAAGGGCACAAGAACAGTCATTTTACCACCACTTCCAGGTCGTAAGGAAAATAGATTTATTTCTATTGACAATGTCAAGACACACAGGGTGGCCGATTCTTCATAGCATGACACCGGCTGTATCCTGTCCTTCCATGGTGAGGCACTCTGTGCTGGCTATTACATCTGGTGCAGAACAGGAGGTGTCCCTTGAGATGCCTGCCATATCCAGTCCTTTATTAAATACTATTCCTGATACTAACATTGATGAGCTAAACTACACTTATCCTGCTGATTTATCGATGCCTGATTTACAGACCCGTTTGGCAGGCCAGTCCAGATTCTCTTTTGACTCTGTTTCGGAAACATCAAAGAAACCCACAAACATTGCAAGATATGCCACGTTGTTCAAAAAACATTTTTTAATTCCGCCTTGGACATACATATGGTTGATCCTATTTTCATTCTATCTTTTTATGTCAATTGGTTTTGTGTTTTATTTTTTCCGCCTGATTGATGGTCACTACGTTAAAGAAAGAACAGGAATTCGGTACCTTAATGGAACATTGGCCCCTGTTTCCTCTTCACATTCTGCGCACAGGCTGAAACGAAACTTGAATACAGTTAACATTACTGCTTGGCCTGTCCTTGATGGGATTGTGTGGGATGCGGTTAGGTTTCAGATACACGGGCCTACTGAAGTGATTAATGTTCCAAATGTGCTTAGAGTAAACATGGGAGATGTGATTAAACAAAATATACGTTCTGATGATTGGGATATTCAGGCCGTTGAAGCATTATTCTCAGATTTGAAGTATTATGCTGCCTTCGATACTGAGGATCTGTATACAGATTCTGTTAATTATGGTGATTTGTTTTGTTTTCAACATTATGGTAATCATTTTTTACATAAGACAAATTCCAGGAGGGTTGCTGTAAATTATACACAATGGGAACATTGCCCTGCTCCATTCAGTGGCAGTTCCAATACATTTCTGAAAAAATATACCTATTTTACAGACTTTGATCAGTCTAATCCCGAGTCATTTTATTTTAAAATGACACAAAAGCCCATTTCCAAAGTTAGACTTACCGATACAAAATTACTGTATTCGAAGTCCTTTTTAGACAGGTTGGCTGTAGATGGCTACGAGTTCTGGAAAGGAACAATTGACCTTAAATCGGTTTGGGGTACCAAAGATTGGCAGGTACAAGGCACTGAGGCTTTGCACCGTGCATGTCTCATCCCAAATCACATGTTGTTTTTAAATTCTACCATTTTCCAGACAACATGCTTTGGATTGGCTACTTCTAAAAAATTAAATACACCATCCATCCCAGATTTAAATGAATATACAGGTTGGGGTAATTTCACTGATTCCTCCATTCAAGGGTTGCAAACTCTTTTACACAATTCGTCCTTTAACATTTCCAGTTTGGATTCCAAGGGTTGGCTGGTATGGCAAAAGAGTGCTGATTCTTGCCAGCGCCGATTTATGGGTTTGGCTGAGGGGTTCACAAAACTCAGGCCCGATCCACGTTTTGAAGAAGACTATACTGTCACGACTTATTCTGTAGGGAAGCTGTGTCAAAATTGGTTACAGCATTCTACTTTAGCTGCAGTTAAACTACATTTGTCTCAATTACATGATAATGTGGATTTAAACGATTTTATAAAAGGCCCTGCTAAAGGTAGATCTAAACGATTCCTGTATGCAATTTACAATGAAATTTGGAAAGTTAACCAGGTTGAGGCTGCTAAACGCCTAAGGGCTATTGATCAAGCTAATTTGGAAAAAGTGCTTGCAGTGGTTGATAACAGCATTAACACGCTTTCTTCCCGAATTTACACTTTAAATAATATTGTGTCTTCTGTTGTCGACATTGTGCATGATGAAGTGTCCGTGTTATATCATGGTCAAAATCAATTGCGTTCTGTGATGCAGTTTGCGTGGACACTACAGACTCTTAAGTCTGGTCGAGTGCCATGGACTTTTTTGAACGTATCATCATTATTTGCCCCGTTTAATTTGACTGAAAAACAGCGCATGTTGTCAATGAGAGATGCTACATTTTCTATGTTACATATTGAAAAATTAGAATCCCTGCCATTTTCGGTGGCTGAAGTGACTGCAGCAACATGGCTTATTCATGGTGTTATTACATTACCTTTTGCGTTGTATAGATTTACAAATTGTATGAAATATATAGCCATTGGACGATATGAACCATTAGGCAGCGCGTTCCTCCATGAAACATGGTCTTTACCATACACTTACAGATGCCTTAAGGAGGGGAATGAAGTGAATCTGAATGGTGAAGAATGTACACAGTCGCCTGACCGCTCACTTATTTGCAGACACATCCAGTTGCATGGTTCTTGTAATCAGGACAAACCTAATTTGGCCTGTGTTTTGAAAGGGACACCAGTTCCTGCAATAGTTCCCACGTTCACTTTGTTGTCCAACGGTAGTTATTTACTTTTAAATAACGAGTTTTGTTGTGGGTTAGAGCCTGGTATCGTATATGTGGTTACCGTGTCTGAAAGGGTCGTTTGCTGCAAGAATGTGTTGTATCCACCCACGCATGGGAATTCAGAAGTTTTAATTTGGCCAAGAATACTAACCTTGAGAGCTGAATTCAATGGTTTAGGCCGTATAAGAGCCCTTTTGTCTCAAAAACAGGTGGCCCTGAGCTCTGCCCGCGAAACTTATGTCCTTCACATAGCAAACACGCGCACAGAAGTACAAGCGCTTTTAAGTACTGATTTGCCGTTTCATTTTTGCGAGCTGGTTCATCAAATCTTTAATGCCTCCTCCACATCCAGCCTCGCTCATTTTTTTAAAATGGTTAGCAGTGGTCTCGTGACTACATTTGAAAAAGTATTTGGTATTATCCCTGCGTTCTTTCATTCTATATTCGCTAGTTTGTTTGGCGGATTTCCTGTTTTGCTTGCTTTGGCTGCAGGCGTTCTGGTGATATTTTATTTCATAAAACATGGATGCCCATCCTGTGCAAGTAAACGCACAGCACCTACTGATGCAGTTTCGCAACCGGATGCTTGATTATTATGGATCCCTGCCGCTTGCGACTTTAAGCACGGCTTTTGGATTATCTTTCAGATTTTCCTATTTCACATGTGTCCAGCCTGTGTTTCATTGCCTGAGCTGTGATTTCGACTGGGCCATTGATTTGTGTCTCTGTTTACCGACTTCTCCTGACGTCGACTTTGATCAGCTGATGTCCCCCATAGTGGCTCATGAGTTGGTCTGTTCTGGCGAAAGGGTTATGGCTGTGGCAGCGATGCATGGACTAATGGGTCAGTGGGACATATTCGCAGCGGCGCATGACTTTCTGGCACAGAGCGTTCTCGAGAACCCACTGAGTTGTCCTCTGATGTTGCTAGAGGATTCGGTGCTGGAAGAGCACGTATGTTCTTTCCCATTGCTTAATTGGATGGCTGAACTGTTTTCGGATGATGACAGTGATTTCATGTTGGAAGCTGTTGCTACATATTTTGCATATTCATTCAACGAGGAATGACTCTGAATACTTCCATCATTATGGCACGTGACTTTTTAGTAATTCTGAATGGTGCCAGTTTCAATACGAACGTTCGATTTTTTCATATGTTCTAGGCCTATTAATAATAGTTAGGCCTCAAGTTCGACTTTTTATATTTTGTGTGGCCACTATAGGCATTCATACATTTTTTTTGTATTTTTTAAATTTTACATACATTACATACATTTAGCTTGGCTCAATATCATTGAACTCTGCTTTCAAGTCTTGCCTCTCATAGAGTATTGGCTTATATATTTGTCTTTTGACCGTCCTCGGATCATTGGGGGGGTGTCATATGGTTATTACGTTTCCATAGATTGTGTTAAGTTAGCATGTGCTTATTAAATGTTTAAACGCCATATTTTCTTTCTGCTTCGGTTTGCACACGACACCTAATTGTTATTTCAGCTTTTAACCTAGACGAAAGATGTGATTTATTTCAGAATAATATATTATTGTACTGGTATCAGTCGTGCCTGGAACACTTGGTACAACTGTCTGCACACTGAGAACTGCACACTCTAACACAAGGTTACTGTAGGCCTGATCCTCGCACTACGTTAGTCATAACACAAATAATGTTTGTGCCAACTTTGGGCTTCACGTGAGTTCAAGATACAGTTACAGGGAATGAGAAAACACACTTGATGCTGGACATGCTGAGAGCTGGTAGCTGTTGATGTGATCTCCTCCTACTGAGAATTTGAGGTATGGGTTCGCCCAGCTAAAGCCCAGATGAGACCTTCTTAGATATAATATAATATGCTAATTAGGGTGCGCGAAATATAGGTGATACAGAATTCTATAGATTTTTGCATCATAATATGTTATCACAATTTGCTTACTATGGATTAGTGACTATGCTGCTGACTCTGATTTTTATAATATGTATGTTGATATTATACAAGATACTGCGTTTGAGAATGTTGCATTGAAAAAATAAACATTTCAAACTTGCACGTGTTCTCATTGCCTCCCAGTTTCGGTTTGGAATGATAATATAACGAAAGAGTGTTCATGTGTTCCACGATACCTGAGGTATTCTAAGTTCATGTGTTCCACGATACCTGAGGTATTCTAAGTTCATGTTCTGGATTGTCTAAGACATCGGGAAGTATTCACTGCCGATGAGATACTGTAGCTAGCCTGGTAAGGGGATTTCTGAAACATAGGTGAGTTGTGGGTCACCCTGACTCACCCAGGTTCTAGGTCTCTGAGCACAGTTCTGTGAGAGAACGGAAACCCTGCGACAGATGAAAATAATAAAAGATTTAAACCATAAAAGGAGAAACAGTAATTTTACCAGCCTTCTCTGACCTCATTCCAGTTTCACTGAAACATTCATATGCGCAGGAGTGTGCAGTAGCATTAGCTGCTGCATTACACCTCAATCATGCAGGGTGGAATGCTGAGTCACCTCACCATGTAAACTCAGTAAAAACTACTCCAACTCCACAGAAACAGTACCCAATACAAATGACGCAAAAAAACAAGTCAGGGAGATCTTAGATCAACTTGAATATCAAGGTGTAATAGAGAATTGCACCACTTACATGACTAATCATTTGTTTCCCGTAATGAAACCCGATAATTCATACCGTCTAGTTTTAGACTACAGGCATTGAAACACATGAACAAAGACATTTGCAGTACAAATTGAACACAGCGCCTCATTAATGATTAACATTGTGTGGAAAAAATACAAAAAAAACACTAGATATCCCGAATGGAATCTTCTGCCAGAATATAGCGCCTGAAAGCAGATATTTGACAGCATTTTCAGCCCTAGGCTCTCAGTGTTCCACACAGAGATAACAATGGTTAATGGCTCAAGGGTATAAAAATAGTCTGGGCTGTTCGCAGCAAGAGTAACAGAGTTACTTAAAGATTTTGATGAGTAGGCATTGTCCTATGTAGATGATATCTATCTGACAGACAATGAATTATTGGATCATTTGACTAGAGTGAACAACATAATTCTGGGTTTCACCTCTGAGGGCTACAAATTTAACTTTAAAAAATCTAAAATTGCTCACCTCAATGTCCTATTTTTAGGATATGAGCTCTCAAGTGAAGGAAAAAGCCTTGCAGCTAACTTTTTATAAAAGTGTGCACTGCTCCAAACTCCAAAGACTCTAAAAAACTTACAATCCATTTTCGGATTCCTAAATGTTGGCAGAACATACATTTTGGACTACGCAGAAAGAGTAAAACCTTTCTACGATTTAATCAGACCTGATTTCTCAGTTCAACACTGAACACAGGAATTTACAGAAATATTACGTTCCCCGCAAGCTGACATGATAGCTTTCAAACACTTACACACACGTGTAACCTCGACAAAATTGGTGATCCGTGTAATCGCTGGTCAATTCGGGTACACTTACCTTAACTTCAATGAAGGCGAAATTGTACCGATTGCATACAAATCTCATTTATGCACGAAAGTCAAAATGTGTTTTGCATCAACTGAATGTTTTTTAACCGCCGTACAGACTGCTGTAGTGAGAGAAAGAGTGGGAAAAACATATAATTGTCGTAACTTCGGTACCAACCTTAGAGGCCGTTACAAAAGCAAGCATTCCAACTGCAAAAGCACTGCATCCAAGATGGATACAGTGGGCTAATTCTCTCACTGCAACAGATGTAGACTACAAATTTGACCCTACATTAAAAACACAAGTACGTCTGCAGTAAGAACAGGAATATCCTCTCCCAAATTAGACAATGCCTCTGGATCAGTATGAATATATTATTTACACTGATGGTTCTGCTCAGCTTGCCGTAGGAAGTAAACAGCAATACAGCACAGGTTGTGTGATTGTAAAGAGACGTATGAAGGATGGTAAGTTCTGTCCTAGCAATACGCAGACGCAGTCTCTAGGGGATTGCAAAAGCCCTAGTACTGTCACTAAAAAATACAGATTGAGTGTTCCCTACACTGATAGTGTGCAATTCATTTTCTTGTGTCCAGTCTAATAACAAATATCTTCACTATTGGGGCCAGAATGGGTTTAAAGATTCAAAAGGTTACATAATAAAGCAGAAACTGCTTTGGGAACAAGTGGCAGAGCTGAAAAAAGGCTTGCTGCGAGCTCACGTGATTCATATGCTGAGTCATCAATGTGTTGGTGTGCACGTTGAAGGGAACTCATTGGTTGATGAAGCCGCCAAAGCGACAGTGCAAAATGCTGCCATTGCTGCAATCACTCATTCTCGCACGAGAGTAGACGGAGACATAATGGTAGCTGTCATCGCTTCACGCAAAAACAGCCCAGCCATGCCAAAAGGTTTTCCACTCAAGTACTCCTACAAGTTAGATGCACAAAATATACTGTATGCTCAAATTCCAGGAGTAGGGCATAGAGTAATATCAAACATGGATCGCAGGTTAGGTTTAATACTAGCTGCACACGAGTTTCTGGGCTTAGTGCACACAGGTATCACTGCAACAGTTTGATTACTGAAACAACGTTATTGGTGGCAAGGTCTTATTAAAAAGACCAAGGCATTTGTCCTTAAATGTGACATCTGCCAGCAGATAAAAAGTTCCATCGTAGCACGCACACCACAGACACCTCTCGCATTTGTCCATTTGGTCCACTGCGGCCCCTTACAATCTGCATTTGGAGATGCAACGCACGCAACAAAATTAGTTTTATTTTTTTATATGTTTACTTACCTGTAATCGGCCATAATCCGTAGTTTACTACCCCCGACCTGCCCCTCCCCACGTCAGCACCCAGCAGCACTCCCATCACAGGCCACTACGGGGCGGTACTTAGCTGTTGGAAAAAGGCTAAAATCATTCCACTGTTCAAGAAATCTACGGCTGATCCTGCAGTCGCTTCGAACTATAGGCCCATATCCCTGCTGCTCATTTTCTCAGAAGTTCTAGAAAAGTATGTTAATTTAGTGCTAACGGAACATGTGGAAGTGAACTATGTTCTCTATAATAGTCAGTCGGGCTTCAGAGCCTCCCACAGTACTGAAACAGCGCTACTGGAAGTCTCAGAAATGATCAAAACACAGTTGGATAAAGGGGGTAGCGCTGTGGTGATATTATTGGACTTGTCTGCGGCCTTTGATACAGTGTCCCATGACCGGCTCCTGCGAAAGTTGATGGAGTGTGGTATTGGGGGCACGGTATTCAAATGGTTCGCCTCCTTTCTAAGCGAGTGGCAGCAGGAAATCTGGTCCGCTCCCCTATCAGCCGCAAATCCACCTATGAAGGTGGGTGTCCCAGAGGGTGCAATTCTGAGCCCAACACTCTTTAACATTTATATGGACCCCCTTGATCTCCTAGCAGAGTTGCACGGTGCAAAGATTATCTCTTACACAGATGATACGCAACTGCTGTTCACGTGCGACAAAGGGACGAACAGATGTTTAACGGAGATCTTTTCTTGGATGCAACTCAACCAACTAAAGTGCAACCCTGAAAAATCTGAAATTATCTTTTTTGGTTGCCCTCCATGTGAGGATTGGAGCCAATGGTGGCTTTGTGACATGTCTCCTCCCTCTGCTCCAGTTAATATGGTAAAGAACTTGGGAGTTAAATTGGATGCTAATTTAGCGATGAAGACTTAAATTCAAACCGTTGCTGGCACATGTTTTGGTCTGCTAAAAATGGTAAAAAACTTTCTTCCTCTACTACTAGTTCAATACCATTAAACCGTAGCGCAAGCCCTAATTTCATCCAGGTTAGACTATGTTAATGTTCTGTATCTGGGCTTACCGGAATATCTACTCAATCGGCTGCAGAAAGTTCAGAATGCCGCAGCCAGAGATATTCTTATGGTGAATCCCAAAACAGATATGTTGCCCCACCAAAAGACATTGCACTGGCTCCCGGTCAGAAAGAGGATCCAGTTTAAGGCTCTAGTGCTGGCCTATCGAGCATTCCATGGTACGGGGGCTGTCTATCTGAGAAGGAGGATCCCACACTATGAGCCCCAATGGGTCCTGAGGTCCCCCGGGCAGTCCTTCATCTTCTTCCTCAAGTTTGCCCGTTCTCGGGCAGGGGGATGCTCTTTTCAGGCTTTAGCGGCACGTCTGTGGAATGATCTGCCTTTGCATCTCAGACAGGCCCAGAACCAACTAAGACCTTGGTTGTTTCAGCAATAGCATTCTGGTAGGCAAGGTGCAGCTTAACTTGTTGTGGTTTCTGGTGGTTTAAGCGCCGGGACACTCTATGTGAGTAGCCGTGCGCTTTATAAATACCTATTTTAATTTTATTGTGAACATTACAGCAGTTTTGATTCCTGAAGGGATAGTTTGGGATAGGGTTTTATATGATGTATTTGGTACCACTGAACATTTGAAAATACTGCATGTATTTAAAATTTCTTTGAATGATATCATCACCTCCATTACATTCTCTGATGAGTGGAACTTTGAAACTGTGAATAGCAGGCTGTCTGATTTAGAACAAAGTGCTGCTCTTTCCAAAAATGAATTGTGTGATGATACATCTGATTTTGACATCATGTATTACTATCAACGTTATGGTCATCAATTTTTGCACAAAGCAAGTATCCCACATATTGTGTTTATTGACCATCAATGGGAACATGGCCCAACACTACCGAAAGGTAGTTCCCAAGTGTTTGCACACAAGTTTGCTTATTTTTCTGGGTTTAACACTTCAGACCTGACCTCATATTATTACAAGGTTGCACCTACACCTGTAAGGAAAAATTTGCTTACTAACACGAAACAGATATACTCTGCTTCCTTTGTTTCCCAGCTGTCTTCACAAGGGTTCAACTATTTGGAAGGACACTATAGACACAAAATCTGTCTGTTGGACCAAAGATTGGTAGGTTCAGGGAACTGAGGCATTATTTAGAGCGTGTCTCATACCACAACAGATTATCTTCCTGAACTATAGAGTGCAACAAACTTCCTGTCTTGGACTAGCCAAGATCAAGGACTTGAACACAACTCAGATTCCTTAGCTTTCACACTTTGAGGGATGGCAAAATTATACACAGCATAGTGAGGATAAGCTGAATGACATTATACATGATGGTTCATACAATTTATCAACCCCCAATTGGAAGGGATGGTTGATTTGGCCTACAGACACAAATAGGTGTCAGTCATGATTCGGGGGTACCACCGAAAGGTTTAGTATCCAGAGGCCTGATCAACGCTATGTACAACAGGAACATTCAGGGGTGGTGACATCATGCAGTGTTGGGAAGTTATGCCTATATTGGGTAAAAAACCCAACACTGACCCAGGTGAAACAACACTTATCCTTACTTTCAGATGACATGGATCTAAGGGATTTTTTGTTAGGTCCCCGAAAACCACGTTGAAAACGCTTCCTATACGCTATTTACAACTAAGTATGGAAGATCTCTCAACAGGAGGCTACGGACAGATTATGTGAAATTGATAGGGCTACCCAAGAAAAGGCTTTGGCAGTGGTCGACAATGGCGTGACCACACTAACATCAAGTATTTACTCACTGGGCAACATTGTGTCATCTGCTATAGATATTATGGAACAGGATTTGTCCATTCTTCAACATGAGCAATCACAGTTGTGATCAATTCTGTTACTAAGATGTGCGCATCCATGCGCACCCGCACATGCACATTTTTCGCTAGGAATGCGCAGGTGTGCGCACATGCGCAGATCACCCTGAGATGGCAAGAAAGAGGAGGACGGCAGTTTGGGGACCCCGCAGTGAAAGTAAGTCTATTTTCTTTATCTTTAATGTAGTTTTCAATAATTCTTAATGAGGGGGTGGATCCGGGTGCTGGTCAACTCCGCTCTGCTGCGGAGTGTGGGGAGATTTGCCTACTCCACGTTCTAAACGGATCGCGGAGTCGGCAAATCTTTGCACATTCAGCGGGCGAAGCAGAGTTCTCCGCCCACGGTTAGTTTTCAGCTGAGATACAAGCCCTAGTCCGAACTAACCTCCCGCTCCATTTCGGGGATATGGTACATCATATCTTTAACATGTCTGATACGAATGGGATAGTACACCTATTTCAGACCATAGGTTCTGGGCTATTAAGCACCTTTCAGACGATTTATGGAGTCATTCCATCATTAATACACTCCGTATTTGGAAGCATTTTTGGAGGTCTTCCACTAATCCTGCTAATTGTAGTGGGTATTTTCATTTTAATTATTCTGCTATGCAATGGACGTCCCAAATACCAAGGAGATGTAAAAAGCGCTCCTGGAACGACATAGCTGTCTGCGCATGGTACTCCATCTGGGCACAACTCGGCTTCGGGAACTAAGTGAGCATTGGTTTCTGTCATTCAGATCAGTCTGGGTTGACTGCGTCTTGCCTGTACTCTGCTGCTTATTCTGCGGACAGGAATGCGTGTTGGACATCTGTCTAACACTTCCATCGGTTGCGCCTCCAGATGTGGATGTACTGCTGGAGCCGTTAAAGACCCATGTAGTGCAGTGTCCTCAGCGTATTCCAATCATGATGTCAGCATTCTTAGAGCAACCAAGGGATGTGTTAGCTCCTGTTTGAATGGACACCAGCTCTGCACCAGGCTTACAGGCAACAAAAGCTTTCTCAGCAACGGCTGTGGGAACTGGAGAAGATCACCTCTGTTGCATTGACCTGATCCAAGAGGTGTTACAGGGACCGTCATCTGCAAAGGCAGGCAACAGCGATGTTGCATCTCCAGCACAGGACACATAAACATGTGGCTCTCGGTGTACTGGTACCAATTTGGCTTTTTCAAAAACAACTAAAACTCGAATTTGAAAACATAATTTTTTTTTCCTCTTCTGCTCTCACTGAGCCTTATGGCTTTCAGCGTGCTCAGTTGGTCTGACAAGTATATTGACTTTTTAGAGGAATTATAGGGGCAGATGTATCAAGAAACCATTTTGCACTTCTCTAATAGCGATTGTTAAGGAATCGCTATTTGAGAAGTGCAAAATGGTATGCTATTTTTTAGCGATTCCTTAAAATTCCTTAATTGCGATTAGCAAATTGCTAATCGCAATTAAGGAATAATTTTCCCATTCATTTCCATGGGCCAGGAGGCCCATAGGAATGATTGTGCAGTAATTCTCAAATTGCGAATTCGCAATTTGCTAATCGCAATTTGAGAATTATTTCAAGGGTGCAGGGGTGTCTCAAAGACACCCTGCTGCACCCCTCAAATCTACATGTGTGTGCATGTGGCACACATACATGCCCTATGGGCATGTATGAGTGTCACATGCCACCCTTACAAATGCCAATTAGGGCATTTTTGAAAAAAATCGCAATTTACCACCAACTACAAGTTGATGGTAAAATGTGATTTTTTTACACAAATTCGCACACCAAAAATGTGTCATACATATCATTTAAGGAATCGCAAAATTTGCGATTCCTTAAATGCTATGCAAAAGAAGGAATCGCAAATAATTGCGATTAAATAAATTGCGATTATTTCATACATGTGAAATATCGCAAAACGGCCGTTTGCGAGTCGCAAAGGCCGAAATTCTGCGATTTTCAGCTTTTGCGAGTCGCAAAAGCCTTGATACATCTGGCCCATAGTGCTTTTTTACTTGTACATCATTTTTTACACATACTATGTTTTTAGATGTTTTTTAAAATCTTATTTTAGCAATGTTTTTATGCTTTTAAAACAGGCATATTTTAGCATTTAGTATTATGTTGTCCAGTCGGATGAGGAGTGGGTGTTATGAACCCCAACATATGCCTAGGCAGTTACACAACCTTTTACCTACATCTGTCCTACCATTGTTCTACGTAAGGGGTTTGGGGTGACCTTTTACCTAGTTAGATGCTACATGACTGTTGTGTGGTTTTCTTTGAAAACTAGCCTCATGTATTATGCATGAGGGGAGGCGTGGTGAACTGCCGTGATGGCGGACGCAAGAGCAATGAGCTCCACGCTGGCCCAGCAATTATCCTGTACAAACAGTAGATGCGGTCTGGTATACTACCTCAGATGTGGGGGTACCGAAGTATGATACCCGGGAGCACCAGTGAAAATAGAGCTGGGTGCTCCGACCTCCCTTCGCCCGAGCAGCAGTTGGGCAGAGCAGCGAGGCCGGGAGCCCTGACCTTGAGTGCTGGCATGAGGCAGAGGTTGCTCCAGTCCCCTCTTGGGGGAATGGAGTGCATGCAGAGACCGGGTGAGAAGTAGCCAGGCCTGCAGCGAATGGACGTGTGTGGGACCCGCCTGGAGAAAAGAAAAAGGGCATCTTGCCTGGGGCGGAGACTGGGCAATCAGAGCAGAGAGGTGTCATCTGGAGTGCTGACCATGGACTTTAGGACCTGTGGAGCTACGGAGCCGCCCGGCGCTGCGGGGGAGAGATCGCAAAGAGGTTGTGTTCATTAAATGGGAAGGACGTGCTGGGACAGAGGAACCCCTGGGGGAGAGGCAGAGACGAGTGCTGGCAGGCCCTTGTGGGATAGCAGCCTTGTGGGATAGCAGATCAGCAGCCACTAAAGAGGTTGTGACGCAGCACTGATGCATCAGAAGCTGGTGAGACCCCTGAGCAGTGACACATTTTAGAGGGCCTGTGATCACCCCGTGGGGAACAGTGGTGATTAAGGGGCGCCCCTCCTGGGGGTTGAATAAGATCCTCACTCACGATCCTGGGGGCCAATGGGCGAGGTGCCTTTTCCATCTGTGGAGCAAAGCTGGGGAGATCTACGGACACTGCCTGCCCACTGGCACGACGGCTGAAGTGATGGAGTGGTCTGCTGGCCTCGCCGGGAGACACTGAGGCGCAGCGATGGGAATAGAGCCAGGCTAAGGTGGGGCCAGTTGGCCTATTATAACACTGTTCACTTGGAGTAGTGTGATTGAAAGGAGCTAAGTGCCCTGGGGACGTCCTGGAATGGCCACCTGAATAGGCACGGGGAGGAGCTCTTGAAGACCAGGTGGCATTCTTCCCCCTCCTTCTTTTTGTATTTCCTGGATTGGGCTGAGAGCGGCCACCACGGTCAGGTGGGCCGCTGCCCCGTTGGGACTGGGCCCCCCGGGAGCGACCTCCTACTGCTCAGGACATTCTCTAGAGGGCATCGTACCATCCATAGCTGGTGACCGCTGGGCCTCCTTGCTATTTTCACTTGGAAAAATGGGGAAGCCAAAGGGGAAACATGCTGGAACCACACCTGAGTATGAGGAGACCCTACCGGACCAGGTGCAAGGTAGCCCAGAGCTCCAGACGGCGCCGGTCCCTATCCAGCTACAACTTTCCAAGATACTGGAAGCTATTGCGGACACGAAAACCACTCTCCACCAGGACATAAGCACGGTGTTGGTGGGCCTTGGCCTATTGCTCGCTGAACATCAAAAGCTCAATAAGAGGGTGAAGGTAGTGGAACACGGATTCAAGGAGTTAGGGCCCTTTCACTGCAGGTGGCGGAATTGACAGATAGAGTCCAGGTCCTGGAATGGCGGGCGGAGGATGGCGAGAGCCGTAATCGCAACAATAACTTGCACATTCTTGGCCTTCCGGAGGGGATTGAGAAAGAGGACATGGTGGCATATCTGGAGCCATGGCTTCAGGAGGTGGTGGCACCGGGAGCACTGACACAGTTCTTCATGCTGGAGAGAGAGCACCATGTGCTTGCCTACCGTGTAGCACCTGGCTGTCCCCCAAGGCCAGTGGTGGCTAGGCTGTTGCACTACCGGGACAGGGATATCATCCTACATAGAGCACGTGCAGATGGCGAAGTTTCCATGTTCCCGGATTACACACTGGAGGTCCAGCGGAAACGGGCCTCCTAATTTGAAGTTCAGAAGTCACTCCGTGCGGAGGGTATCCAGTACTCGCTCATGTTCCTGGCTAAGCTTCGCGTTGTGGTGGATGGCAGGACTCATGTCTGTGACAGCACCCAGGCGGCTTTGGATTGGTTTGAGACCTACTGCACGGAGCAGCCGGGCCGGGTGCCGAAACTACAACGGCCACTGAGAGATCGCGTACCAGGGAAAAAGTCCCACAGAAGGTCTGAACGTATTGGGGCAAAGAAGCCCACCTCGTAACAGACAGAACTGGAGCGTGCAGCAGCGCAGCAGGCTGTGGTTGGGATTGCCCAGAGAGGGGATTCTCCGTCGGATCAAGGCCACACTAACATCAAGGATTTACTCACTGGGCAACATTGTGTCTTCTGCTATAGATATTATGGAACAGGATTTGTCCATTCTTCATCATGGGCAATCGCAGCTGGTATACACTCAAAATATCGAGTTTTAAATATCGAGTTATATTAATATCGAATTAAAAACATAGAATGGACACAATATCGAATGGACAGAATATAGACTACAAAAATATCGAATAGAATAGCATTAATATCGAATCCAAAATATAGAATGGACAAAATATCGACTGGACAGAATATAGACAACAAAAATATAGAATGGACAGAATATAGACAACAAAAATATAGAATGGACAGAATATAGACAACAAAAATATCGATTTTGAGGTAAGTTAATATCAATTTTTTAAAGTGTTTTTTATGTTACTATATGTGTGAAAAGTGTATGTTTATTTTATAATTTATTTTAATTCATTAATTTTATGGTATTTAATTTTTGCATCATATAATTCTGTAGCGGGTTGTGGGTTTATAGGGGAATAGGGTGGGAAGTACTTTAATTATAATGAATGAAATATGTTAATTTATTTATTGGTATTTATTTTGAATTGTTAATTATTAATTGGTAATTATTTAAAATATAATTGGTAATTAATTTTAATTAATTGATTAATTGATAATTATGTTCATTATATTAATGTATTTTCTGTAGCGGGTTGTGGGTTTATAGCGGTATAGGGTAGGAAGTTATGTAATTATAATTAATTAAATATGTTCATTTATTTATTGGTATTTATTTTGAATTAATTGGTAATTAATTATTAATTGGAAATTAATTAAACTATAATTGGTAATTAATTTTAATTAATTGATTAATGGATAATTATGTTAATTATATTAATGTATTTTATGTAGCGGGTTGTGGGTTTATAGGGGAATAGGGTGTGAAGTAATTTAATTATAATTAATTAAATGTGTTAATGTATTGGTATTTATTTTGAATTAATTGTTAATTAATTATTAATTGGTAAATAATTAAAATATAACTGGTGATTAATTTTAATTAATTGATTAATTGATAGTTATGTTAATTTTATTAATTTATTTTCAGTAGTGGGTTGTGGGGTCATAGGGGAATAGGGTGGGAAGTAATTGAATTTTAAATAATTAAACTTTTAAATTTAATTCTTGGTTATTTTAGTTGTAATTTTTTATTATTTTTTTAATTGTTAATTAATTTATTGTTAATTAGTAAATAATTTGTATTAGTAGGTACATTTTTATAAAAATAAATTTTCATTTGTGTTTGTAATTGATTAATATATTATATAAAATTGTTAATTATTTTAAAATATTTGTAATTGGTATTAATATTTTATTAATTTATTTGTATTCATATATGAAGTATTTACTTTCCCTACTGTTGCACTCTCTGGAGTGGGAATAGTAATTTTTTCCCCTACGCTATCCAACGCTTTCCCTACTGTTGCACTCACTGGAGTGGGAATAGTAATTTTTACCCCTACGCTATCCAGCGCTTTCCCTACTGTTGCACTCTTTGGAGTGGGAATAGTAATTTTTACCCCTATGCTATCCAACGCTTTCCCTACTGTTGCACTTAGTGGAGCGGGAATAGTAATTTCTACCCCTACGCTAGCCAATGCTTTCCCTACTGTTGCACTCTCTGGAGTGGGAATAGTAATTTTTACTCTCCCGCTATCCAACGCTTTCCCTACTGTTGAACTCATTGGAGTGGGAATAGTAATTTTTACCCCTAAGCTATCCAACGCTTTCCCTACTGTTGCACTCACTGGAGTGGGAATAGTAATTTTTACCCCTACGCTATCCAACGCTTTCCCTACTGTTGCACTCACAGGAATGGGAATAGCAATTTTTACCCCTACGCTATCCAACGCTTTCCCTACTGTTGCACTCACTGGAGAGGAAATAGTAATTTGTACTTCTATGCTATCCAACGCTTTCCCTACTGTTGCATTCTCTGGAGTGGGAATAGTAATTTTTACCCTCCCGCTATCCAACGCTTTCCCTACTGGTGCACTCACTGGAGTGGGAATAGTAAATGTTATGCCTACGCTATCCAGCGCTTTCCCTATTGTTGCACTCTCTGGAGTGGGAATAGTAATTTTTACCCCTACGCTATCCAACGCTTTCCCTACTGTTGCACTCACTGGAGTGGAAATAGTAATTTTTACCCCTACGCTATCCAATGCTTTCCCTACTGTTGCACTCTCTGGAGTGGGAATAGTAATTTTTACCTCTACGCTATCCAATGCTTTCCCTACTGTTGCACTCTCTGGAGTGGGAATAGTAATTATTACCCTCCTGCTATCCAATGCTTTTCTTACTGTTGTACTCACTGGAAGGGGAAATAGTAAATTTTATGTGTACGCTATCCAACGCTTTCCCTAGTCTTGTACTCTCTGGAGTGGGAACAGTAATTTTTACCCCTACGCTATCCAACGCTTTCCCTACTGTTGCACTCTCTGGAGTGGGAATAGTAATTTTTACCCCTACGCTATCCAATGTTTTCTCTACTGTTGCACTCACTGGAGTGGGAATAGTAATTTTTACTCTCCCGCTATCCAACGCTTTCCCTACTGTTGAACTCATTGGAGTGGGAATAGTAATTTTTACCCCTAAGCTATCCAACGCTTTCCCTACTGTTGCACTCACTGGAGTGGGAATAGTAATTTTTACCCCTACGCTATCCAACGCTTTCCCTACTGTTGCACTCACTGGAGTGGGAATAGCAATTTTTTACCCCTACGCTATCCAACGCTTTCCCTACTGTTGCACTCACTGGAGAGGAAATAGTAATTTGTACTTCTACGCTATCCAACGCTTTCCCTACTGTTGCATTCTCTGGAGTGGGAATAGTCATTTTTACCCTCCCGCTATCCAACGCTTTCCCTACTGTTGCACTCACTGGAGTGGGAACAGTAAATGTTATGCCTACGCTATCCAGCGCTTTCCCTACTGTTGCACTCTCTGGAGTGGGAATAGTAATTTTTACCCTCCCGCTATCCAATTCTTTTCCTACTGTTGTACTCACTGGAAGGGGAAATAGTAAACTTTATGCGTACGCTATCCAACGCTTTCCCTAGTGTTGTACTCTCTGGAGTGGGAATAGTAATTTTTACCCCTACGCTATTCAACGCTTTCCCTACTGTTGCACTCTCTGGAGTGGGAATAGTAATTTTTACCCCTACGCTATCCAATGTTTTGTCTACTGTTGCACTCACTGGAGTGGTAATAGTAAATGTAACCCTCTCGCTATCCTACGGTAAAAATGTATATTTTTTGTTAATAATATGTTTATATATATACATATATATATATATATATATATATATATATATATATATATACATATATATATATATATATATATATATATATATATATATATATATATATATATCACAACAGCATGGTTCCATTTCCCACGTAATGCCGCTGCTTAGCGGTGCGTCGCTCACCACAGCTGAACCAAGCCGCCAATTATTCCAAAAGCGTCGATCCCTTGAATCAACAAAGTGAGCCGCCATTGTCAGCCAGTAATCTTGCCAAAAGGTTTTAATGTGCACAGAAATCCAACGCGTTTCGGTAGTTGCATCTACCTTGCTCACGGTCCTCCAGTGGAGGGCAGCACTAAATAGAACTCATGATTTTCATCATTGACACTGACCATTATAAACATTTTTGGTTAAAGCCCACTGGAGGGCATCACTTTATAGATCACTTGAATTTCGTTTTTTGATACTGCATGAAATGTTGGTATGAATATGTTAGATGGGGGTTCCCATAATACCGATGTAAAAATATGATGTTTGAAAATGCAAACTACATGGACCAGAATTCCCTGCGGGCGGAAGTGGAAAAATAACTTCCTGGGTACACAGGGGAAATTTAAACAATGCTTTTTGTGAGTTGAAACTGACCGTGAGCAAGGTAGATGTAACTACCGAAACGCGTTGGATTTCTGTGCATATTAAAACCTTTTGGCAAGATTACTGGCTGACAGTGAAGGCTCACTTTGTTGATTCAAGGGATCGACGCTGTTGGAATATATATATGTATATATATATATATATATATATATATATATTTTAAGTTACATTAATTATTTATTAATTTTAAGGTTATTTAAGTATTTTAAGTATGTTTAAGTATGTTTAAGTTAATTATATTTATTATTATATTAATTTTAAATTACTTTTAAGATATTTAAAAAATTCAATATTTTGACTATCTATATTTTTTACAACGATATTTTTGATTCGATATTTTTGTACTTACCTGTTTGGAGATAGGGATTTGATATTTTTGTATTCTATATTTTTTACTCAATATTTTTGTAGTTCTATATTTTTGACATCGATATTATGTCAGTGATCCATCACAGCTATGATCAATTCTGTTACTAAGATCTGCACATACGTACGTGCCTGCGTATGCGCATTTTTTGCAAGAATGCGCAGGCAAGCGCGCATCCGCAGATCACCCCGAGACGGCGAGAAAGAGGAGGACAGCAGCCTGGGTACACCGCAGTGAAAGGAAGACTATTTTCTTTAATCTTTATTGTAGTTTTCATTAATTCTTAACGAGGGGGTAGGGTGGATCCAAGTCAGACTCTTCGGATAAAGGTAGTCTGGACCTCCCAGTAGTGACCCCACACATGGCGGATGACATTATATAACAAGGGGAGCCAGCCGGCGCTGCTTGGACGCTTTGAACCTGGGCATGTGCCAAAGGAGATTGTGCATTATTGCTTATATTGACTTGTTTGCTGCAGCTTATTATAGCTTTGCCGAGGTAGCAGTGCGGTGACCCCCCTGAAGGTCTTCACCAAGTTAGGGTTGGCCTTCACTGTTTGATTTTTGTGCCTGTGGAGTTTGGGCGGATGGCCGTTGCCATATTGCCCTGAGGCCGGGAAGTTGTTTTGTGTTTGGGGATGTTACAGTCCTTAAGATATGCCTCTCACACGGGTGGGGCTGCTTTGCTACTGGATCCTATTACTTTGCTGGGGGCTTGCGGAGGGTGGGGCTGATGAGAGGTGTGGAATGGTAATGGCGCAACAGGAGATGAAAATACTCACCTGGAATATTAGAGGTATGGACTCCGTGGCTAAACGTTATATCATTTACAACTATTTGAAGCGCCCAGGAGTGCAGATTGCCCTGTTGCAGGAAACTCATTTGACACATGAAGAGGTGGGCCGCTTGAGGAGACGATGGAGGGGGCAGGTGTATGCCACAGGATATTCTGCATTTGCCCTGGTGTGGGTGCGCCCTGGAGTTCCCTTTGAGCTGAGCCGCACCCTGCACATGATGCCAGCCGGTATGTACTGGTGGCCGGACGACTAATGGGTCGAGAAGTGACTACATGCTGCTGCTACACTCCCAAACACAACCAATTGACACACCTGACATCTCTGTCTGCACCTATAGCCGACATAGCATGGGACAGTTGTTGATGGGGTGATTTTAACTGTGTAGTGGATGTGTGTCTGGACTGCTCTCATCCCCCCCTGGTGGCGCATAGTCACACAGGCCAGCAGTGAGGCTGCGGGAGTGGATGGCACACTGGGACCTACACGTCATATGGCGTCTGCAGCATAATGGGGACAGGGAGTACTCTTATTACTTGCACCTTCATCGGCTCCACACTCAGATTGATGCATTCTGGTGTTCACAATTGATTGGCTCCCACACACACTCTACTGAATACCTAGGCCATACTTTCTCAGACCACAGCCCACTGCTGTTGACTCTATGCCCCCTGAAGGGTAGGCCACCGAAACCTGCCTGGCGCCTTTGCCCAGCAGCCTTCGATGATCCGCTGTTTGCGAAATCACTGCATGCGGTGGTAGACACGTACTTTACTGAGAATGTGGACACTCCATCTACGGCTCTAGTTGAATGGGAGGCTTTTAAAGTGGTGGTGAGGGGACAATGTATGGGGCAGCCCATAGGGATACAGAGGGAACTACACCAAGAGCTTGTCGGGATTGAGTGGGATCTGCGAACCCTGGATAATGTGCAGGAGCCGGACCCCAGGACTCGTGAGCAATTACTGGCCAAATGTGTGTTTCATTTTATCTCTACTTATGAAGATTAAAATCCAGAAACACATGTGTCTAGAGATTGACAGCACTAACCTGCACCAACTTTGGTGAAACACTCTGCAAAATTTCAAGTAAGCATTTAAATTGAACTGCATTTACTAGGATGCAAAGGGGCGAACTGTGCTGGGAGGTGAAGCAGTGTGCTCCCATCCCCCTTAAGATTATTAGGTCCTTTCAGACATATTGTGAAACTCTCTATTCGGCACCGCCTGGCCCGTCGCTGGAGTAAGTTGCTGCCTTCTTGGCTCCCTTGCCCCTGGCGGAGGTAGAGAAGGACGCTGTGGAGGATCTGGGATACCCTGTCACACTTCAGGAGGTCAGGGGTGCCACAGCCCTGCTGGCTAGTGGTAAGACTTCTTGCCAAGATTGTCTACCTGCTGAATTCTATATGAAATATAGATTGGCGCTGGCCCATGCCTGGTAACTATGTATAATGAAGTCTGAAGGTTGAGGGAACTGACGCCCTCCATGCAGTGATAATAATTGGTTTCTCACCACTGCACATGTTTGGATGTGAGCATTGAAATGTGTGTTTAGAGTGTCTGGAAAACTGTCTGCTAAAGACTAATGCAAACTCCACTGTGGATTGTATAAACATGTACCCATCTCACAGCAGACTAGGCACACAAACTGAGAACCTGTGCTTCCCTTTCAGAGCCACAGAACCATTAAATAATGCACATGAAAAGAAAAAGAGAAAGTGTAGCAAGTTTTGATTCATAACCATTGTGCCCGGGGCAAATAGGGATCTATAGGAAGGGCTGATTGCAAACTAATACAGCTGGGAGAGGTGTGGCGCAGCGGCCAAAGCGGCTGACTCCGGAGTGCGTGTTTTTTTGTTCGATCGCCGTGGCAGCTCAGCTCAGTATCATGTGACTCTGGGATCATGCGACTCTAGGCAATCGCTCACTTAATCTCCCCGGCGTCCCCTAGCGCCTTGAAACCCGTAAGGCTGTGATATGTTTGCGCTTTACAATTAGGAATTATAATAGGAAAGTCTGGGCTCTGGGAACATGAGTGTACAACATGCAGTTGCGGAGCACGGCGGAAGCATTTAGCCATTCATCCTTCTAGGTCAATCTAATGAATATGCAGTGCACTGTTTCAGATTTACTTTAACAGTATTTTTTTAGCAGTTTAGATTTTTTCAGGTTGTCAGGGAAGAAAGAGGCGTAGACTGACATTTGTGTCATGACAAGTGCTGCTACAGGGTAAGACTGAGCTTCCTCCAGGAGCCCCTGGTGTCTACGCTCGCCATGCCTTGATGTCATTGGTTAAAGACCATGCCCTGCTCCATACCACACGGAGAAAACGAGGTGTAGGATGGCAGGCTGCTCTGAGAGGGCAAAGTCACGCGAGAGAGGACAAGCGGCCGAGGAGAGAGGAGAGAAGAGAAAGGTGACAGAAAAAGTGCACAGAAAGTTAATGAGAAAAAAGGTACTGCAAAACAGATGGTCTTTTGACCCAGTGCTTTCACCTTCCCAGAGGTTACTCACACCAGCTGAGTTTGGTAAGTCATTGTGACTTCCTTGAGGGAGTTGGTATGGTGGTATTGGGGGTGGCAAGCAGCAAGAGAGGGTGTGGAACAAAGAATGTGTAGCAGGAGAGGGGAGGTGGAGTGGGGTAAAGAGAATGATGGCAGGGGAATGTTTTAAAAAGAATGGAGGGAAGGTTAAAATGATCAGACGGCAGAAGGAGGGCAGGTGGGAGGAGTGCGGTGGTGAACGAAGAGGGTCTTCCGATGCATGCACTGTTTTAAAGTGCAGGCCAAAAAATCTGATTAAAAAAGTACATGCAGGAGCCTGCAGCCAGAGAAAGGATACTGGCCACAGGCAGCTGTATTTGGTCCATGCTCCATGGCAGGGACGAAGACTCGAACAATATGAGGAACTTGGAGGCGAGGAGGAGGTGCTGACCAATAGGAAGCAAGGAAAGAAGAGTGATGTTGGAGCCACTCACTGGTAAGTAAAGATAAGTAATGGGCAGGCTCTAAGCCCCTTAAAAAAATATTTACAAGAGATTTCACAAGCACAGTGGAAGCGCTGTGCAGTCAAAACATAAAAACACTCAACCAATGCACCTTTGGAGCAGCCCCAAGAGTCTGGAACAGCAACACTCAGAATGGGCCACCTCTTTACACTGCATACAAGAAAAGGGGTAAAACATTTCTTATTAAATAGACCATGATATTCAGAGAGGTCGAGGATAAGAGTCTTGCTCCCTCTATCCAACCTTCACAAACAAATTCATTGTAATTGTTAAAATTCTGTTTCTTCCTTTTATTTGCTAAAAGATGCTCTTGGTTTTTCTTTCTTTTGTCTTTTTTGTTCTGTACCTGTAATGAGCGCTGTTTAAAATGTGATACCTTGTATATGTGTCCGAATATGTGTCATACATGCCAATAGACCCCATTCAGGCGGGAGAATCACCATTTTTCAAACAAAAAATGGCTTTGTCAACAATGAAATGTCAAAATACATAAAACATATGTGGCATTGACTCACTACTGATTACAATTTGCATTGGTGCTTTTGGCTTACAAACTTAGAGAGGCCCAAGTCTACATTCAAGCATACTCCCTAATATAAACTGACTTTAAAAGCAGCCACAATTAAGCAACTGCCACCTTTCAGAGTTAACAACTGATATCATGATCCATGCTTTGCAACAGAGAGCTCATTGAAACCCCGAGTTGCCTAATGAACGCTAGGCATGCCAGAAAGCCTGAAAAATCGTGTCTCACTGTTATTGTTCTCGCTACTGAAGTCAGCTGTTCTCCCCTCACTCGCTTTCCACATAATTAAGACTCCCTTTGTGTTTTCAAGTGCCCTTATCTCTCACTTCACAGCCGCACTTCCCCGTGCCTTAAATGAAGGGCTGTCAAGGCGCCCAACAGGCCCGAGAGTGAGGCGCTCAGAGAAGGAGCGCGCGGCAGCCAGCGCGCGCCATTAAAAGCCGTCGGGAGGCGTCTCTTCACGCGCCAGGCCCGGCTTCAGAAGGCAGCGAGGGGAGGGGAGGGGAGGGCACATCCCGCACGAGCGGAGGGGGCGGCTTGGAAAACACAAAACAAAACACATGCGTGATTATATGGGGAAGCCTTCGGGGCTTTTGTTTATTACAGCATGCTGGGACACGTGCCGCTGGATTGCGGAGAACAGGAGCACAGTAGCGCCCTGGAGGAACTCTTCTCAGCCAGAGTTGCTGGAAGTTTCTTCAGCAGCGAAAAGTTTCTTGGCTTTGTGCAACAGCAGAACTTGACCGAGGACAGGTCAGTATTTGATTCTTTTTTTTTTTTAGCAATCTAGGGGTACAGGGCCACATCATGTATCAAAATAGCATTTTGTCGTTACCAAATGTGATTTTAGACAAATCGCGATTTGGTAATCACAAAATGCGATGTATGTAAGAAATCGCCCTGTAGTGTCCTGCTGGACACGTTCTTGTGTCTCAGCAGGCACTTGTAGTCCCAGCAACTCCCTCGAGGGCTGGACACATATGCACCCCACGCCCATCCATCACAGGCGTCACAAGTGACGTGACCCTGTTAATAAAAGGGCCCGGGGGCACGTGCCTGTGTTATGTTAAAAAATTGATACAGTAACAGCGCACGAATACCAGTGGTGTCTTGGCGCTAGCAAATCGAGAAGCAGACCGAAGCATTAGTCAATGAATAGCCAAGTATTGACGGCTTTTCTGAAAAGCATTGGGGATGGCAGATTTCTGATGTTGAATGTGAGGGAGTTCCAAAGCCTTGTGGCTCACATCACAAATCTTCTACCACCCCAGCGTGCTTTGAGGAATCTCTGGGAGAGTATCACTTTTGCCTCTTTTGATCTCAAGCATCTGTTTGGAGAGTACCAGTGCAATGAGTGTTTGAGGAACTGAGGGCCAGTCCCATGTAGTGCTTTATAAGTAATACACAGGGTTTTAAAAGGGATCAGACTTTTAATTGGCAGCCAGTGTAGGCTCTGGAGGTGAATTCCCACCGACTGGAATTTGAGAATTCCCAGTAGAAGCCTTCCTGTCGAGTTTTGGATTCTCTGGTGCACACATAATGGTATAACCCATTGCAGTAGTCCAGTTTGGAAAGGACTAGGGAAGTGACTACCGTTTTCCTACTTTCTTTTGGGATCAGAGGTCAGATTTCCTTAATTGTTTTAAGCAGAAAGAAACATGATGACGAAACGGCCTTAGCTTGAGATTCAAAATCCAGTCTCTGGTCTATCATCACACCCAAGTTTTTTACTTTGGGGACTGGAATAGGTGCTGTTCCCTGGTCATCTGGCCACCAAATCTGGGACTATGAGGGGGAAAAATTACCCAACAGAATCACCTCTGTTTTCCAAGAATTTAGCTTTAGGCAATGCAAGCTCATCCATGTGCTGACTGCTAACATACAATCCCTAAATCTCCTTGCTGGTGGTACTGTATTTTTGCTGATGGTTACCACAATTTGGGTGTCATCCGCGTAGGCTGTTAAAGCCATTCCAAAAGATCTGATGAGAGCTGCCAGTTCCGAGACATAAATATTAACAAGCATTGGCATGGCCAATAGGTCTCGCATTTGGGACATTATAAGTGTTTAGCCATGCAACAGTTGGTGTTATTGCACCGAGGATATTCTGCTGCATAACTACATTCTTATAGGGTCCAAAAAGCGGGACCTATTGGCTATGCCAATGCTTGTTTGTTTTTTGTTGCTGTTTTGTTTAAAGTACCAGATCTACAATAGCGGGACATGGCTTTTGTTAACAGTGCTTTGCATCAAATTAACTTGTTTTCATTGCACTGAATGTTGATTCCATTGTGCTTGTAGGAAGCAGTCATTGGGTGTGGGGCTGCCTAGCTGTGCGCCAAACTTTGCAAATGAGAAAAAGCCTGGTGCAGGCGCAATTTAGAAGTGTGGAGTGAGTGAGCTCCAGGCAGCATGACTCACTCACACAGGAGTTCATGCACTGCACCTGCATACTCAGCATGGTTTAAGGAAACTCGACCCACTCCCTCCCAGGCATCGAACACATATTTACCAAGAAACTCTGAGAAGAGCCTGCCTGCTGCACTGACAGCTGGTGGTGTGTGTGCCCGCTGAAAGCGTGCACTGACGGCTGGTGGTGTGTGCCTGGTATAAGCGTGCACTGACTGCTGGTGGTGTGTGTTCCTGGTGGAAGCGTGCACTGACGGCTGGTGGTGTGTGTGCCTGGTCGATCGTGCACTGACAGCTGGTGGTGTGTGCGCCTGGTGGAAGCGTGCATTGGTGGCTGGTGGTGTGTGTGCCTGGTGAAAGCGTGTACTGATGGCTGGTGGTGTGTGCCTGGTGGAAGCGTGCACTGATGGCTGGTGGTGTGTATGCCTGGTGGAAGCGTGCACTGATGGCTGGTGGTGTGTATGCCTGGTGGAAGCGTGCACTGATGGCTGGTGGTGTTTATGCCTGGTGGATGCTTGCCCTGATGGCTGGTGGTGTGTGTGCCTGGTGGAAGCGTGCATTGACGGCTGGTGGTGTGTGTGCCTGGTGGAAGCATGCACTGACGGCATGTGGTGTGTGCCTGGTGGAAGCTTGCACTGACGGCTGGTGGTGTGTGTGCCTAGTGGAAGCGTACACTGATGGCTGGTGGTGTGTGTGCCTGGTGGAAGCGTGCATTGACGGCTGGTGGTGTGTGTGCCTGGTAGAAGCATGCACAGACAGCTGGTGATGTATGTGTGCCTGGTGAAAGCGTGCACTGATGGCTGGTGGTGTGTGCCTGGTGGAAGCGTGCTCCAACAGCTGGTAGTGTGTTTGCCTGGTGAAAGTGTACACTGACGGCTAGTGGTGTGTGTGCCTGGTGGAAGCGTGCACTGACGGCTGGTGGTGTATGTGCCTGGTGGAAGCGTGCACTGACAGCTGGTGGTGTGTATGCCTGGTGGAAGTGTGCACTGACGGCTGGTGGTGTGTGTGCCTGGTGCAAGCGTGCACTGAAGGCTGATGGTGTGTGCCTGATGGAAGCGTGCACTGATGGCTGGTGGTGTGTATGCCTGGTGGAAGCGTGCACTGATAGCTGATGGTGTGTGTGCCTGGTGAAAGCGTGCACTGATGACTGATGGTGTGTGTGCCTGGTGGAAGCAGGAGCATTTACAGTGATAGAAGACACAAATGAAACTGATGAAGAGGAGGGGTAGAAGGGAGGCATAGTGTGAGCAGAGGAGCATGATTCACAGCTAGAAGACACAAATGAAGCTGATCAGGAGGGAGGGGGAAAAGGGATGGGGGTAGTGCAAGCAGAGGAGCCTGATTACAGCAATAAAAACACAGATGGCAGCTGTGCACATGCACGAGCTCGTGAACACAATCTGTAGGCCAGCAAAAGCCTCTGGTGGCACTTTTAAAAGCCACTTACTAAATGTCTCGAAGAGACAGCGAATGCACTGTCCCAGGCGAGACCTAAAAAGTGTAGGACTTGAAGAAGGACTCTGTGGAACCCCACATGGGAGTGTAAAAGACAGGGAGGTAAAATTACCCAATGCAACCAATTATGTCCTAACCGCTAAAAAGGAGACCAATGCCAGTGCCTTTCTGGAAATATCAAAGGAATTCAAAAAATGTAACAGTGTTTTATGGTCTACCATGCCGAAGGCAGCTGGCAAGTCAAGCAGAACAAGTGCCACAGCGCCCGTTGTGTCTAATACTGTTCTTATTTCATCCATTGCATTTATTAGGGCTGTTTCAGTGCTATGTACTGCCCTAAATCAAAATTGCGCCTCATCCAGTAAGTTGTGTTCACGTAACTATGAAGCAAGCTTGTTATTCATTACCTTTTCAGCCAATTTGGCTGGAACTGTAAGGCGTGATATGGGCCTAAAGTAACCTAAGTCTAGTGCATCTAAGTTGGCTTTTTTCCGAAGAGGTAGAATTGAGGCTCTCTTCCATATAGAGGGGAACATATGGAGAAAATGGAATTGAAAATGGCTGTAAGGCTAATTCCAAGGATTGTGGCCAGTTTTACTAAGTATAGACTGTGTCATTATTATAGCTGCATGTGGGCCTAGGGCCCACAACGCTACAACCAACATTTCGCGATTTCTTAAAATTCACTTTCACAATTTGCGATTTCAAAAAAGCGATTCAGTAAATATGTAATCACAATTAGGTAATCCCAAAATTGCAAATGTCGAATTTGCAGAACAGCATGGGACCTTACAACCAGGAAGTGAGGCATTGCATGTTGTTTGCAGGGTCCTGAGTCAGAGGAGGAGGCAGTCTGCTGGAGCTCACCAGCAAGGAGGCAGGTAGGAGCGCAGTCATGGCATCAGAGGAGACTCAGAAGGAGGCAGGAGGGTGCAAACAGAAACCCAAATTCAGTGAGACAGAATTGGAGGTGATCACTAAGGAAGTGTTGAACAGCCATGACAAGCTCTTTAGTAAATACTCATTCCATTTCTCGGAGTCCAAAAAGTGCAAGATTTGGCTGAAGAGACAGTCCAAAATCAGTGCAGTGAGGGTGATGCATTGCTCCATTGAGGAGATACGTAATTGCTGGTACGAACAAGGGCCAGAGAAAAGGTAGGAAAGCAGGCTTGCAGAGGCGAGAAAGACCGGCGGAGATGCTGGAATCTAAATTCTTTGAGGAAATGGTGGAATCCATCCTGTAGATTGAAGCCATTGTTGGAGTGACCAATATTGACACCTCAGCAATGCCCAGTACCAGCCAAGCAAGCTACACGTGACATAATGACCATTTAGAAAGGCACAGTTAACATTTTTAAAACCACTCCAATCCACATTTTCCTTGCTACCCACCAATGCATTAGGGAGGTAGTAGTCTGGAATACAAGAATCAAGACATGTCAAAATATTTTGGCTGCATAGGCGCACTGAAGTATACAAAGCACGTGACATATAGACCTACTGTGTGATGCAAATGAACTTTATTAGTAGAATCAATGTGAATTGTGACATACATGTAAAAGCATTGTACTAAACTAGTTCTGTTAATGTCACAGATACACCAGAGGAGGCAAGGAGATCGGGTGTAGACGCAGAGGCGGGAGCACGCCCTAATCACATGCTTCATCAAAGGGGTCTCTCCGCTTTACTCTCCTATGGGGGTAGTAGGTCCCATCAGTTAGTGTGTTAACTTTCACACACAGTGGTGTGTGAAAGTGTTCACCCCACCCAGTGGAACCCTCACCAGCTTAGCACGGTAAGGGCGGAGCCCGTTTTTCAGCATAGGTCCTGATGAATGCCACAGATTGCTAGGGGCCAGCAGGCAGAAACATGTTGACCTTCTATAACACGGTGGGGGGACAATAGAATCCCCAACACACCCACTATTGATTTTAATCACCATATAGCTGCCAGTTACATTAAAATATGTATGGCATCTATAATGGCTTTTTAATCCCCATTTTCTGTAAGGCCCCCCACTTAGCTTTAGAAGTGCATCCCTGTCTCCGGGTGTATGCCCGCCCTCTATCAAACCAAGTTTTTAGAGGGCGAGGACTGGTCAATGATGAAGCATGACATCAGGTGGTGTGTGAGACCAGTCCTTCACTTTTTGTGAGATGCCCACACTCACAAACTGATCATTTCACACCTTAGCACTTAGCACATAGCACTTAGGTCATCACACCAGGAGCAGCTCTTTTTGTGTTAAACAGTATACGTTGGAGGCTGCCTACTCCTAGCACCCTGTGCCTCTAGTTCCCCCCTCAGGTATTCCCTGAGGCTTTGTGGTTAAACACAGTGAATATATGCAGGCATATAGATACATGACAGTAATCAAGCGTACTCAGATGCAAACACTACCTAAGTGAACCTAAGTGTACCTAGTATGTATGTGGGTGTAAAAGCAAGAATCCCATAGGAAAGAGCCAACCCCATTACCTGATGCGAGAGAATGAAGGACCCCATCTTGGACTCGAGTTGGACACCCGCAAGGAATGTCAGACCACTGAGTGCTGGAGCTTCTGCGGGCCGGGACACAGCATCTAGTGTCAACGTGAAACTTTCACTCTGTCTATCTAGTGTTGGTATGGGTCATTTTATACCATAAAGATAGCCTCAGGGTTCCTTACGTAATTGATGTGTTGTAAGTATAATTAGGCAAATGAGCCTGGAACAATACCTGCAATTATGCAAAATAGCTCTTGTGCCCTAGGATGAAGATGACCATGACATTTTACACAGAATATGTTCATGCTGTTTCGTACGTCATGTGCAGGGACTTTTCTAAGAATCTTCATGCATAATAAATGAGGCTAGTTTCCAGGAAACTGGTCGACATTTATTCAGTACATAACTAGGTAAAAGGTCAGTGCTAGAACTATTATGCATAACAAGGTAGAACAAATGTAGGTAAAAGGTTGTGTAGCTACCTAGGTCAAGATTGGGGTACATTGGGGAACTTAACACTCAATCCTCATCCGAAGGACGATAAGATTAACCAATGTTAAAATATACCTGATAAAAGCTTAAACTCATTTGATAAAAACTAGTATAAAAACATCTAAGAACATGGTATATGTTAAAAAAATGATGCTATAACATTTTTTAAAGCTTTATTAGTCTAAAAAAAAGAGTAAGTATATGATCAGACTGACTGAGCACTCCGCTAGCCATGATGCTCAGTGAGAGCAGTAAAGATAAAACAAAATAATGTTTTTGAATTCCAATTTGGCTTGTTTAGGAAAAAGGCCAAATTGTTCCCATCACACGGAGAGCCAAATATTTATGAATCCTGTGTGGGAGATGCACAATTTCCCTCGTATCAGACATGTTAAAGATACGATGAACCATTTCCCCAAAATGGAGCGGGAAGTTCATATGGACCTGCGCCTTTATCTCAGATGAAAATCTTGCAACCTGGAGATCAAAAGTCTCTTGGGCTAAGGTTAAGGCCACATCCTTCTACAAAAGCATGGCTTTCAGTCTGCTCAGCGAATCAAACCGTATAAAGGAAACATTCAATGAAGGCCATAGTGTTGCCTCCCTAAATGTGTGGGTCGATGGAAACAATACTTGCATACAACAAGTGACCCTGGAACTTACTGTGACAAGATATGCGATGCCTGGTACCATCCCACAGCCCCCGTAATCATTCAGCATCAGATAGCTTCCATTCGAAAGCAGCTTGTACACTGGAAGAATGACGGCAGCTGGGGAATGCTTCAAGTGAAATGATAAGTTGTCAACCGAAGCATTGCATGCTCCATGAAGCAAAATATCATTGCAAACTAGAGATCACTTAAAGCAGTTTCATATTCCGAACTGCCGAGAAAGACTTCAGTGTCCCCATTACTGCATCTAAATCTGTACAGTATTTCCCAGTACTTATGTATAAATCCCCCTCCCAACGCTTCATACCTTCCTACCTGCTGGTACTGTAGACAGTACTGGAATGAGAATGTTGTGACTGACAGTGTAATATAGCCATGGATTAACCATTCTGTGGAAGGTGACTCAGCCTTGGTGAAAGGTAATTGGTCCAATTTTTCAATGTGTAGCATTGTATATTTTGCATCTGTCTTTCCGTTAAATTGTATGCCGAAAACAGAGTTGTGCTGTTGATGTAGCGCAAGGGCACGTGGCTTGAAAGCAATGATTGAAGCATCCAGCTTAATAATAGAATGAATCCTAATTGTAATTGTCCATGTTGAAGAATAGACAAATTCTGTTCCATTAAATCTATAGCAGAAGACACAATGTTACCTAGTGAATAAATTCTAGATTCTAGATGATAGTGTGGTCATGCCATTGTCGACCACTGCCAAAGCCTTTTCTAGGT
The DNA here is from genome assembly GCF_964263255.1 of Lissotriton vulgaris. NCBI lineage: Eukaryota > Metazoa > Chordata > Amphibia > Caudata > Salamandridae > Lissotriton > Lissotriton vulgaris. The sequence goes on from NC_141691.1 coordinate 1,993,216,854, forward strand.
TAACCCTGTCAATCTAACTCAATTTCTCAGCAGCCCCCTTCTGGGAGATTTTCCATACCACATTGTAAATATCAAGAAGCGCTTTTGACATGGCTTCTGGGAACCTAACAAAACAATTCTTAAGATCCATGTAATCTGAGAGTAAGGACAAGTGTTGTTTCACCTGGGACAGTGTTGAGGTTTTTAGGCACTCTAGGCATAACTTCCCAACATTGTAAGATGTCACCACTCCCGAATGTTCTTTTTTGTACAGGCCTATTGATATTAAACTCTTCGGTGGTACCCCTGAATCGTGACTTACACCTATTTATGTTGATAGGCCAAACCAACCATCCCTTCAAATTGGGGTCCGATGAATTCAAAGAACCGTAGTTTAGTATGGCATTTAATGTATCCTCACTGTGTTTTGTATAATTTTACCATCCCTCAAAGTGTGTAAGTGAGGGAATCGAAGGTATGTTCAAGTCCTTTATCTTGGCTAGTCCAAGACAGGAAGACTGTTCCACTGTCTCGTTCAGGCAAATCATTTGATATGGTATGAGGCATGTGCTAAATATGCCTCAGTTCCCTGAACTTGCCAATCTTTAGTCCCCCAGACAGATTTTGTGTTTATAGTGTCCTTTCAAAAGTCAAAACCCGTAAAGACAGTTGGGAAATAGAGGAAGCAGAGTATATCTGTTTCATGTTAGTGAGCATATTTTTCTTTGCAGGTGTTGGTACAAGCTTATAATAATAAGGGGTCGGGCCTGAAATGTCGAACCCAGAAAAATAAGCAAACTTTAGTGCAAATGTGTTCGAACTACTTTTCAGTGGTGTTGGGCAATGTTCCCATTGATAGTAATAGAAAGCATTTTGAGGGATACTTGCTTTGTGTAAGAAATGATGACCATAGTTTTGGTAACAAAACATGGTGTCAAAATTAGATGTTTCATTATCCAATTCATTGTTTGAAAATGCAACAGTTTGTTCTAAATCGACCAGCATAGTCTTTACAATTTCAAAATCCCAATTATCAGAGAAAGTACTGGAGGTGATGATACTACTTAAAGACATTTTAAACAAGAGTGGCATTTTTAAAAGTTTAGTAGGACCATATACATCTTAGGAAACTCTGTCCCATACTATTCCTTCGTTGGCTGGAACTGCTGTAATGTTCACTTAGGACAGGTCTCTTTGCTCACAGTGTGATGATGTATGCAGTTTAAGGCCCATGTTCACATTTTGTGCTGCAGAGCGTTTTGGGAGATAATGTTCATTCAGGAGCAGGAATAAAGACAGCCACTATACCAATCCAAAGGACTAGAAACGGTAGACCAATTGCAATCCAGAGCTGTATCTAGGGAGAAGCAAAGTAAGTCTTGTTCAGCCTAAGGTCAAACTCACAAATTCTTTGTTTGCGGGAAACAGCCGGTGGTGGTAGTTCAGGTTCACTTGGATCCAATGAGAAATTATCAAAATCAATCAATGAAGTAGCTAGAAGCAGTTTGATCTAACTTTGGTAGCTCAGCAGGTTTAGTAGAACTGGCCGATGTTTCAGTTTGAGACATATTCGCTAGATGTCGGTGTTGAATTGAGATCTGTGTTTCATATGTAGATTGAAGTTGTTCAATTTCAACAGGTACAAGCTCCATTCAATGGTTGATAACTCCTTCACTTCGTGGAGTAGAAACTTCAAACATTATTAATCTTTCTGTTTGAACTTCCTGTTTGGTAGCGAGAGGAGATCTGGTGCTACCTAGGAGCCCAAGCAGCCTACTATTGAGTATCAACGACATAGTGTGGTTTGATCAGATCAATTGAGTCGAATCTCTTTTCTTTCTTGCTGTCAAGAGGCGAATAAGTACTGTTCTTGTTCCTTCGACAGACAGAAAAGGTACAGGTGCTCTGTAAGATGGCCCACATTCTTTTTTGCCTACAATCTTTTCTCTGACTTTGTCCCCAATCTTCGGGACCCAGGCAGATCTTGCCAGGACAGCTTCACTTCCCCAGTAGCAGTGCGTTTTATTTGGATGTTGCTTTGTAATGCCTAGAATTCATGGAGTGCCTGTGAAACAGCAAAACGATCACTGATGTCAAATGGTTTTTCATCCGCCACTGTGCTACCACAGTCGAGGTCAGGTACTCACATTCCAATCCCGAACAGGACTTTGGATTGAGTACGGCTGCTCAGGGAATTTCTTGGCATGTCATTAAGTGCCCTCTGGACCCCATGTAGATGAGTGACCTCTGACCCTGCTTGCCAACAACGACGCCAACTCCACCTCCCTGATCGCCAACCTCGGCCTCCGACAACTCGTCACCGAACCCACCCACACCGCCGGCCACACGCTCAACCCCGTCTTCTCCACAAGCACCCATGTCGCCTTCAACCACACCACCGAACTCCACTGGATCGACCACCGCTGGATCCACTTCGCCTTCAAGAAACCAACCACGCACCACCGCACCCAACAGCTGCCTCGCCGCTGCTGGAGCAAAGTCACCGAAGACAAGCTGACCTCCACCCTCACCCAGAACCCACCAACACAGACGCCGCTGCCCGAAACTTCAGACAGTAGATCGACGACTGCGCCAACACCCTCGCCCTGATCAAGAAACCCTCCATCAACCACCCCAACAAGAAAGCCGCCTGGTTCACCAAAGAACTCCAGACCTCCAAACGAACATGCCGGAAGCTGGGGAAGAAATGGCTTCACGACCGCACACCAGACAGCCACGCAGCCCACAAGGACGCCATCCGCAGACATCACCAACTCATCAGAACAACCAAGAGATCATACTTCAAAGCCCGACTGGACAATAATGCACACAACAGCAAAGAACTTTTCAACATAGTGAAGGAACTCTCCAACCCCAGCGCCAACACCAGCGACATCCCACCCTCACAAGATCTGTGCGACTCACTGGCCACCTTCTTCCGTCGCAAGATCACCGACATCCATGACAGCTTCAACTCCTCATCTGCCCTGTCCGCAACAGACCCCACACTGAACTCCACCTGCACCAACCAGCTGATCTCCTGGTCCCACGTCAACAACGAAGAGACTCGCAAGGTCATGTACTCCATCCATTGAAGATCTCTGTCAGACCCCTGCCCACACCACGTCCTCAACAAAGCTGAAGCAACCATCGCACCCCAACTGTGGAAGATCATGAACATCTCCTTCGACACAGCAACATTCCCAGAAAGCTGGAGGCTTGCCGAAATCAACGCCCTCCTCAAGAAGCCCAAAGAGGACTCCAAAGACCTCAAGAACTTCCGGCCCATCTTCCTGCTCCCCTTCCAGGCGAAGGTCATCGAGAATATCACCAACGTACACCTGACCCGCTACCTCGACGACCACAACATCCTAGATCCATCCCAGCCCAGATTCAGACGCAACCACAGTACAGAGACAGCCCTCATCGCCGCCACAGACGACATCAGGTGCCAGCTACATAACGGCAAAACTTCAGCCCTCATCCTCCTGGACCTGCCAGCCGCTTTTGACATGGTCTGCCACCACACACTAAGAACACACCTCCAAAAAGCCGGAATCCAGAAGAAATCCCTGGACTGGACCACGTCCTTCCTCTCCGGCAGAACCCAGAGAGTCCACCTCCCGCCCTTCCGATCCGAAGCTACCGACATCATCTGCGGCGTACCCCAGGGCTCATCCCTCAGCCCGACCCTGTTCAAAGTCTACATGGCCCCCCTCGCTCAAGTGGCCCGCCAACACGACCTGAACATCATCTCCTACGCCGACGACACCCAGCTCATCCTCTCCCTCACCAAGGACCAGCACACCGCCAAAACCAACCTCCACGAGGGAATGAAGGCCGTCGCCGAGTGGATTAGGAGCAGCCGTCTGAAACTGAACTCAGACAAGACGGAGGTCCTCATCCTAGGTCCCACCCCATCTGCATGGGACGACTCCTGGTGGCTGAACACAGCTTCAACACCCACGGACCACGCACGCAACCTAGGATTCATCCTCGACTCCTCCCTCTCCATGACAAAACAGGTCAATGCCATCTCCTCCTCCTGCTACAACACCCTTTGCATGCAAGAACAGAACAAGAAGAACAGTGACCCAAGCCCTCGTCAGCAGCAGGCTGGACTACGGCAATTTACTCTACACAGGAATCCCGGCCAAACACCTGCGACGACTTCAACGCATCCAAAACGCCTCCGCCCGACTGATCCTCAATGTCCCCCGCCGCAGCCACATCACCTCCCACCTAAGAGACCTGCTCTGGCTCCCCGTCAACAAGAGACTCACCTTCAAGCTTCTCACCCATGCACACAAAGCACTCCACAACACCGGACCAGCCTACCTGAACAACAGACTCAACGTCTACACCCCCGCCCGCCAGCTCCGCTCCGTCAGCTTTGCCCTTGCCGCCGTCCCTCGCATCTAACAAACAACCTCCAGCGGCAGATCCTTCTCCTTCCTCACCGCCAAGCCCTGGAACACCCTCCCCACCCATCTGCGGCAGACCCAAGACCTGCTCACCTTCAGGAGGCTCCTCAAGACCTGGCTCTTCGACCAGTAGCAGCACCCCCCACCCTCAGCGCATTGAGACCCTCACGGGTAAGTAGCGCGCTTTACAATTTCACTGATAATGATGAATGACACCCGACTTAATACCCTTGCTGTTAAGGATTGCTTTAAGTCCTGGTTTTTCCTCTCCACAATCGAATCTCCCTCGGGATGATACGGAGAGTAGTACCGCATTGCAACACCCAAAACTCGCATGGTTTCCTTGTAAGCCCGTGAGCTAAACGCAGGGCCACAGTCAGAAAGAAATGTGCCAATTGCGTATGTCCCTATGAAGACTCACAAATCCTATATAACAGTTCAGACGTCAGCCAAACGCTGAGGGCAGACTCACAAGAATCTACAGCATGAATCCACTGCCACCAGAATGTACCTGTAAGCCCCATCAGAATGTAAGGGACCGCAGTGGTACAAATAGACCCATGTGAGATGTCTGTCTAATATCAGTATACAGATCAACAAGAGAGAGAGGACTAGATAAGCTAGCCTGTATCCCCAGTTTATATATGTAAATCAATAAAGGCTAGCTAGTTTAAGGGGAGTATTAAGGAGACTCTGGTACGTCAGCAGTGACAATATGTGGGAAAAACACTGTTTTCCTTTGAAAGCCCTCACCCACCGACCTAGTCGGTGGCATGCTTCATCATCGGGCCCACCACAGTGGCACCGAATGTGCCCCGGGTGTGCTTCAACGCCAGGTGACTGCGGAGCTGGTATGTTGCTGAGTGTGCAGTGAAGGGGTGTGAAGGTGAGTAATTAAAATGCTATACAGGAGGTCCCAGCACCCGAGGGTATTAGCAATATTTAATGAACTGGGCCTCTGTTAGCAGGTTAAAAGGCAATAGGACGTTTTAAGGGAGAGTTACAATGACCTCCAGCGTCCAGTGTGGTCTACATGTTTCAGCCAGTGCCTCGTTGCGGTGCTGACAGGTCACGGTGCAGGCGACAGTTCCAGTTAGTGGGAGCTGGCGTAGGTCGGCACAGACGGTGGTGTGAGATGGGGCGGTTCGTCATGTAAATTACGAGCGGTGCCCTCAATCCACGGTGCGGTCACGGGTGTCATGGTCACAGGTGTCGCGGTCAGCGAAGTCGTTGGTGAGACCAGTGCGGCAGAGTGGTGCCCACAGGTCACGGTGCAAGCAACGGTTCGGTGGCGGTTGTCGTCGGTGAGACCAGGGTTGCGGTGTAAAGTGCGGTGATGCTCCCTGCGGTGCCTTCAGGACACAGAGTCCACAGAGTTGTCAGTGATGGTGTCGGCTGCTTTCCCCCCTGCATGGCCACTGAAACCCTGGTTGCATAGGCAATCCCCAGAGGTAGGCGAAGTCTTTGCTGCCCCCAAGACTTTGTGAATAGAAGGCAAGCTCTGTTTCAAGCCCTTGAGATACTCAGCACAAGTAAAGAAAGTTGAGCCCAGTCCTTTCACGGCAAAGGCAGAAGCAGCAACTGCAGGCCAACCCAACAAACCAACAATTCAGCAAAGGGTCAGTACTCCTCTTAGCAGTTCTTCAAGCTCTTCTTCTTGGCAGATTCCATGATTCTAGCGAGTTCTAAAGTAGCGGGTTTTCGGGCCCCAATATTTATACTACATTTCTCTTTGTTTTCCTGGGCAAATAGTGTCTGTGCCCAGCCCAAACTAGTTCTGTCCGCTCTGGCCCAGCTTCCTGGCATAAGGTGGAGACAGCATTGTCCAAGGTAGACCAGGCCCATTCAGGTGCAAGTAAATCTCCTCCCACTTCTCTAACTGCAGCCCAGGTCTATTCAGCCCAGCCTTGACCCATCCAGGAAAGGCAGAACACACCTCGCACCCCCCTAGTGGCTGTCTGAAGAGAATGCACATCCCCAGCCCCTGTCACTCCAAAACCAGACAGTCAATCCACAAACCCAGCGGCGGCACACAGGATGGCTAAGCAAGAAAATAAACATTCTAAAAGTGGTGTTTTCAAACACAGAACATAAAAATCATCCTTACTAAAAGATGCATTTTTATGTTCTGAGTTCAGGCATGCTAAACCTCATTTCTCTATCTTGTCCCAATGGGAAGATATGCTTATAAGTAAACTCCTATTCTATCCTATGAGACAGATGGCCTTTCCATAGTGAAAAACGAAATACACTGTAATTCCCTACCAGAACATGATATACACACCAGTCCAAGTCCTACCTTTACTATACATGGCACCCTGCCCACAGGGGTACATTAGGCCTACATTAGGGGTGACTTACATGTAAGACAAGGGACGATTTAGGGCCTGGCAAGCTGGTGCACTTGCCAGGTCGACATGGCAGTTAAAAGTGGCAGGTATGAGAACCTTTTACAGGGCTGCTTGTGTGGGTGGCACAACCAGTGCCGCAGGCCCACTAGCAGCATTTGATTTACAGGCCCTGGCACTTTACTAGGGAGATACTAGTAAATCAAATTTGCCAGTCATGGAAACACCAATCCATAATACAATTTACAATAGGAGCACTTGTACTTTAACACTGGACAGCAGTGAGAAAGTGCGCAGAGATACTAAACCAGCAAAAACAGGGGAAATGCACCAAAGATGCCAAAGATGCCAGGTCTGACATGCAGCGATCCCTGCATGTGGTGAACCCAGCGTGTGCAGCTAGAATCCAACCTAATATATGATCTGTGTTTGATATTACTCTATCCCCCACTCCTGAAATATTTTGCGCATCTAACTTGTAGGAGACTTGTAGGAGAACTTGAGTGGAAAACCTTTTGGCAAGGCTGAGCTGTTGTTACCCATAGCGTTCACAGCTATAATTATCTGTCCCTCTATTCTCGTACTAGAACGAGTGATTGCAGCAACTGCAGCAGTTCGCACTGTCGCCTTGGCGGCTTCATCATACAATGAATTCCCTTGAGTGTGCACTCCAACACGCTGATGACTCAATGTGTAAATTATACGAGCACGTGGCAAGCCTTTTTTCAGCTCTGGCACTTGTTCCCAAAGCAACTTTCGCTTTATTGTGCAACCATTGAAATCTCAAAGCCCATTTTGGCCCCAATAGTGAAGATATTCATTGTACAACTGGACACAATAAAATGAATTGCACACAATGAGTGTAGGGAATTCTCGATCCATATTTTTTAGCGCCAGTATTACGGTTTTTAATTCTGCCACCTGTGCTGTGTAATCACCTAGAGACTGCGTCTGTGTATTGCTAGGACGGAACTTTCCCTCCTGCAAACGTCCTTTCACAATCGCACATGCTGCACTGTATTGCTGTGTACTTCCTAGGGCAGGATGGGCAGATCCGTCAGTGTAAATGATGTATTCGTACTGATTTAGAGGCCTTACTTCATTTGGGAAAGGATATTCTTGTTTGTATTGCAGGAATGCTTGTGTTTTTAATGTAGAATCAAATTTGTAGTCTACATCTGTTGCAGCGAGAGAATTAGCCCATTGCATCCACCATGGAGGCAGTGCTTTTGAGTTTGGAATGCTTGCTTTGGTAGCAGCCTCTAAGGTTGGTATTTAGAGTCACGACAAATATACGTTTCCCTTGAGCTAGTGCTCTTTCTCTCACTACAGCAGAGTATCTTTTCTGTGGATGCAAAACGCATTTCAGCGTTTGTGTACAAATGTGATTTGTATGTAATGGGTACTATTTTGCCTTCATTGATTGTAAGGTAAGTATACCCAGATTGACCCGCGACTACATGGATTACCAAATTTGTAGTATTTACACATGTGTTTAAGTGTTTGGAAGCTATCATGTCAGCTTGTACGGGTCAAAGAATTTCTGTGTGTTCCTGTGTCCAATGTTGAACTGAAAAATCAGGTTTGATTAGGTGGTAGAAAGGTTTTACTTTTTCTGCGTAATCCAAAATATATGCTCTGCCAACATTTTGGAATCCTAAAATGGATTGTAAACCTTTCAGAGTTTTTGGAGGTTAGAGCAGTGCACATTTTTCAAAAAAAATTAGCTGCAAGGCTTTTTCATTCACTTGATAGCTCATACAAAAAAATAGGACATTGAGGAGGGCAATTTTTGATTTTTTAAAGTTAAATTTGTAGCCCACAGTGGCGAACTCCAAGATTATGATGTTCACCCTGTGCAAATGATCCAATAATTCCTCATATGTCAGATAAATATCATCACCGTAGGACAATGCTTCCTCATAATAATTTTGAAATAACTCTGTTACTCTTGCTGAGAACAACCCGGGGCTATTCTTATACCCTTGGGGCAGTCTACAAAGTGGACGTTGGGAGCTGAGCGCTGAAAATGAATATCTGCTTTCAAGCGCAGAAGAATCCATTTGAGATATCTAGCGTTGTTTTGTATTTCTTCTGCACAAAGTTATTCATTAGTGTGGCACAGTGTGCATGTTGTACTGCAAATGTTTTCGTGCATGTGTTCAAATGCCTGTGGTCTAAAACTAGACGGTATAAATTGTCGAATTTAATTACCGGAATCAAAGGATTATTCATGGAAGAGGTGCAATTTTCAATCACACTGTGGTATTCAAGTTGATCTAAAATTTTCCTGACTTGTTTCTTTGCCTCATGTTTTATTGGGTACTGCCTCTGTGGTGTAGGAGTAGTTTTATGGTGAGGTGACTCAGCATCCCACCCTACATTATTTTGGTAAATTGTGGGAGCTAGCGCTAATGCCCTGTCCTGCGAGTATGTACGTTTCAGGGACTCTGGAACAAGGTCAGAGAAAGCTAGTAATATTACCTCTTCCCCCTTAGGGCAATCCATAACTAACTCAGGCGGCCAATCTCTTTCAGCCAATAGAACATCATATCCATAAGTCAGGTTCTCCCAAAAGAGACCTTTCACTTTTCTGGGTATGTCCCCTCCATTTGGAGCGTTATTTCAAAATAACGGTTCTGGGACACTTATCCTGAAATCAGGTGTTTCCACCGTGATATGTTCATTCAACACTGCGGTCACCAGAAATTCCATCAGGTTCTGGTGAGTTATTGTTACTTCTTGTGTGCTGTCTAGCATCTTCAGAGCCCATTCCCCATTCAGTAGTTGAGTCCTCAGTAGCCTGGGCATTTCTTATTTTAAAACCAGCTACCTTCTTCTTTTTAGGTCGAGCCTAAGGCATTGCTTTAGCAATGTTTGTTGGCGAGATTATAGTAAGGCTTTCAAAATTGCACCCAAACTGCGGATTAGGTACAGTGCATGTGAGCACAACCACTCGCATTGTGCACAGCTGCCATTTGCCACCAGACACTTTGTGCGTGCGTGCCGAGCTCCGCCTCTGCTGTCACTTCAGCTCACCAGGCTGCACACCCACTCACCCCTCGCTCGCTAATGTCCCTCCCACCCTTCCTTTGATCTCCACCACGAGTTCTCACAGGCTAATGGCCCTCCCCCTCCCTCAGCACAGAGCGCGCATCGCTTTTCCTTTTATCACAGAGGGCTACGATCTCCTTTTTCAAGGTAATGTTCTCAGCAAAGAGCCTGTTTTTTTGCGCTATAATTGTCTAGAGTTCGAACATATACTTCGGAATTTCTCTAAACCGGTGCATGATTTTTTAACAGAAGAAGTCAGAAACAGTGGACCGAGATTGCCACTCTCAGTTTCTGACTTGTTGTGGTCGACGTTCATGCATTGGCTTGGAGAGGTTCAGAATTATATGCTTGAAGTGTGGACGCCTCAGGCGTACAAAGAGGGGTGCTTGGGTCTTCGCAGAGCCATCATGGAAAGGGCCTAGGTGTCATTGTTTCGCCATGTACATGTCACCCATTATATGCATGTCTCCTTCTCTTTTCTTTTGTACCTCAAAGTTAATGCTTTGTCTTTCATTCTTGGCGCTTAAGATTAAAACTTTTTTGGCAGGCAGAAGCCACTCGAAAGCTAAGCTCGTTTTGGGCTTCAGGGTTCAAGAAGACATCGAGCTGAGCCAGAGCCAGGCATCTCGCCCACCTCTATGCGGTCCTGAACTTGTCATGACAAACCGCACTCTAGCATTGCATTTTGTATTTACAACAACCCCAGAGCTCCATGACCAACAGTCTGGCAGCGCTGTGCTTTGTCCATGACAAGCAGCCCGTGGCGTTGTTTCCTTCGTGATACACACATTTGAAGCACGCCTCTTTTCTCGTTAAAAGCAACCCTGAGTGTCGTCCTTGTGTCCCATTGAAGCAGCACCGCTAAATTGTATTTTTTCATGACAAACGCTTAACAGTACATAGAAAGGGTTAAAGGACTGCTGCATAAAGACAAGCTGTTAGTATGCCTGGTAGGCAATGTTTTCGCATCTCATTTTCTCTTCAGGCACATACCTTTCATTCCATACTATAAGAGAACGAGATCTTTACTCATTGCACACAGCCATATAATTAATAACGGACGTCTTTGCAATGTTCAATGAGCTGTTGCCCTTAGGAAATATTGATTGATACATGTCTTAGTTTTGTTATCCTGATAAGAAACACACATTTATAAAAACTATCTCGTTAGGGTGGTCCCTTGTTACAATCTTTTAGCTTCCCCTGTTAAAAACCATTTCTGAAGTCCATAATGATAATGGATCCAATAGGATTAGAAAATCGGTCTTGGACCTTTATAATATCTCAACTCAGCTCAAGAGATTTTTAGTGACCATCTCTTCTGTTATATATTTTGCTTGGAGAAGCTCAGAATCGAGTGGTATGGTATTGGAAATTTGGACTCATATAGCCTCGTAATCTATCTTTATAGATCTCAATAGAGATTACCTTGCTTGTCGCATATTTGGCGTACATAAGGGTGTACAGACAAAATATCGACTCCAAAATATCGACTGGACATAATATCGAGTTTTAAATATAGACTGGACAAAATATCGACTGGACATAATATCGACTACAAAAATATCGTTTTTCAGGTAAGTGAAGTAATATCGACTGTATAAAATATAGATAGCAAAAATATCGAATTTTTAATAATATATAATATTTTATAGTGTATTTTTATGTAATAATATGTGTGAAAAGTGTGTCTTAATGTTATAAAATATTTTATTAAATGAATTTTGTTTTTATAATAATTGCGTAATGTAATTCTATGTCAGGACCGGAGGCTTCAGATTATGCTTTTCTCTCTCCGCTGTTTATTAACAGAAAACACATAGCAGCCAGAAAAGCAAAACTTTGTAAAGGATATGATATACCACTCAACACTGGGATAAACATATTGCAAAAACATCAAACACATGGGATAAACTACAACTCCCATCAGTCCATAAACATAGTCCTTCCATAGTGTCCACTGCGCTAAGGTAGGGCGTCCCTCTTGTGATCCCTTCCTCTTTCTTCGCTGCTGCGCAGCCAGTTAAGTGCCTTCCCTGTTCTCTCCCTCGTTTTTGGTGTGGTGAGAGCGTTTGGGGTTTTGGTACTGCGTGTGTTAATACGATTGTGTGGGCTCTTGTTGTGGGGGTCTTTAAAACGTTCGTTTTCCCTTACAGAGCCCGTATTTATTGCTTTTGTCGCGGGGACGTTTCGCCCCTGACGCGACTGTCCCCGGGATTGCGGCTCGTTTCGATTGCCGCTAGAGGGCGCTGCCGCGTCTCGTTCTCCTCAGCGCGTCTTTCCCTTCATCGGGAGCCGCGCTGAGGAGAGCGATCGCGCCAGAGCCTTCGACTGCTGCCCCACCGTGACGCCCGGCCAGGGTTGTATTGCCCCAATTTCTTGACGCCCGTTTGTGGGTCTGTACTTGCGGTTTTACCGCGCTGACGCCTATGGGCGGTATTTTCGTTCAGCACTTGCCGATTTTGCTCGGCGTGATTTGCATATTTGTTCTGTGAGCGCGCTGGGGGGCGGCTTGAGACCCGGTCTTGCTTAAGAGGGTCAGCGCGTTACGAGGAGTGCTGCCTCTTGCTGTCTGGTGTGCCAGATTTTCAAAGCCTTTGCTAATCTTTGGTTAGCCCACATTACTGGTGCCTGGGCCAGTCTATCCCTCCTTTCCCCGCCCTAAAGGACTTGGTCATGGCAGAGGGATATTATGTGGAGGAGGAAACCCACCAATACTTGGGGGATGACGAATTTTATGAAGCTGTAGATCAGTCCATCTATAGGTGTGTGCAGGAGATCGTGGGGCCTATGGAGGATAGACTCTCGGCCCGCATTGTGGAGGAGTGCACTAAATTGGCCTCTACGGCTCTGGGTGCCCAGGGTTCTGTCCCTGCCACTTCTGTGATTAAACCGCCTGCCCCCAAGAAGGTATGCAGGGATAGTGGCTCCGGGGGGTCGCAAGGGGTGGATAAGGATGCCTTTGAACGCCTCCGGGATGCGTTCCTGGCTAAGGCAACAGAGCCTGACACCCCTGCGTCGCTCCCAGCCCCGGGCCCTTCGGGGTCGACCGCGACAGCCCCTTCCTCCCCGGGAGGGCTCTCCCCGGCGGACACGGATGACGACGAGGATTCAGTGCGCTCGTGGCGCCCGTCCGGATCAGCGGCGGAGTTGCCTCATGATGCCTCAGGTATGCTTGACCCGGACGATATTATCCATCCGAGGTCGGCAGCCTGGGCACCGGGCGACAAAGTCGCGAAGTTCGTGGCGGGACGTCTGCGCAGGCCACTGGAGAAGGAGGCACGTAGTTGCCTCAGGGGAGAGTGTCCGCGGCCTACACTGGAGGGAAAAGTGGCCCTGACCCCTGAGTTAGACGGGAAAATGGCTACTTTTATGGCAAAGTTTGTTAAAGACCCGCGAAAAGGCATTGACCGTTCCTGGCGGTCATGCCAAGACAAGCTTTTAGATACAATAGGCCCCTTAACGAAGATCCTAGACATGGCGGAAGAGGCCAAAGTTTCTGGTTCCACCATTTCACCGGAAGTTCTCTCTAATTGGGCTCAGAGGGCAGTGATCTTTTTGGGCAACGCTAATTGCGCCCTTTCAACAGAGCGTAGACGCTCGCTGCTCATTAAGTTAGATCCTAAATTGGGAGACCTAGCCTCGTCGGAGGCGGGAGCAGTAGCGCAGGGCGGCCTATTTGGAGATCCATTCATAAAAGAATTGGGGAAATTTGTCTCCACCTTTTCGTCCCTAGACAGAGCACAGTCCACCATAAAAAGGGTGTTTAACCAACGTTTTTCCCGGGGGGCCGGTCGTGGAAGGGGCCTCACGTCCGGCCGTGGTGGACAGAACCAACCGAATAAGGGTCAAGGCTCCGGCAGAGGTCAATACAACTCCTCAGCCAATTACACAAACTTCTACCCCTCCAGGGGTCAACGCTTCAGAGGAGGCCGCGGCGGCTTCAGGAATGACGCAAACAGCAACAACTCTCACGGTGAGTGTAATCCCGGCGGACCAGGTCCAGATTGGGGGGAGACTGGCCTGCTTCCAGGAAGCCTGGTCAGCACTTACGAAGGACGCGTGGGTTCTTCAGACAGTGCGTGGGTTTCACATAGAATTTTACGATCACCCGATTCAATTAAGGGATCCACGGCCCATTCTTTTTTCCCAAGGGGATGCCCGGTTGATCGACGAGGAGGTCTTGGCGCTGTGCCAGAAAGGCGCCATCTGTCGTTCAACACGGCATCCTTCAGGTTTCCGCAGCAACATCTTCCTGGTGGAAAAGCCGGATGGCGGCAAGAGACCGGTGATAAATCTCCGAGAGTTCAACGGTTGGTTGGTTTACAACCATTTCAAGATGGAGGGGATCCATCTTCTCAGGGACGTCCTACGGGCGAACGACTGGATTGTCCGCTTGGACCTGAAGGACGCTTACTTGGTAGTGCCCATCCACCCGCCTCACCGTCGGTTCCTGCAGTTCCTCTGGCGGGACCAGGTTTACGAGTTCACAGCCCTTCCTTTCGGGCTCTCCTCGGCCCCGTGGTGTTTCACCAAATTGTTGCATCCAGCAGTGGAGGTCCTTCGGAGTCAGGGCATCCGAATGATCGTCTATCTAGACGACATCCTTTTGATGGCGCAATGTCCCAGCAAGCTGATTTTTCAGCTCAACCAAACGGTAACGCTATTGCAGGGTCTGGGTTTCATCATCAACAAGGACAAGTCTGTCTTGACGCCTTCCCAGAGAATGGTGTTCCTGGGGTTCCTAGTGGACTCAGTGCAGGCCTCCCTCAGTCTGCCATCACGGAAGATGGCCAAGATCAGGCACGAACTCCAGCAGACGATCGCCAAGGAGCGCACATCCCTACGTCAGATCGCCAGGGTGGTGGGCCTCCTCTCGTCCTCCATCCAGGCGATCTTTCCGGGTCCGCTTCATTATCGGGCCCTTCAGCGCCTCAAGGCGTACCACCTTCGGAAAGGTCTATCTTACGAACAGTTGGTCCCACTGTCCGAAGAGGTAAAAGAGGAGATGTCCTGGTGGCTCTCCCACATGGAGGCCTGGAACGGCCGGGCGATATTCGGGTCGGTTCCGGATCTAGTGATAGAGTCGGACGCCAGCAGATCTGGTTGGGGCGCCCGTTGCGGCGATTTCTCCACAGGCGGAGGCTGGTCGTCAGAGGAGCAGCAACTCCATATCAATTGTCTGGAGCTCCTCGCAGGTTCTTTCGCGGTCCGTTGCTGGACCAAGGATTCAGCGTCATCGTGCGTCCTTCTACGGATGGACAACATCTCAGCGGTGCGCTATGTCAATCACCTGGGCGGCCCTCGGTCCAAAGCCTTGGCGAACTTAGCAAAGGATTTTTGGGACTACTGCCTAGCCCACCAGGTCTCGGTGACAGCAGAGTACCTACCGGGTCGAGCCAACCAGGTGGCGGACTGGCACTCGAGGTACCTGCGGGACTCGAGTCTCTGGAAGTTGGACACGCGGGTGTTCCATTGGCTACAGACCATTTGGGGCCCGTTCTCGGTGGACCTGTTTGCGTCCCGTCTCGACTTCCAGTTACCGAGGTTTTTCAGCTGGAGGCCGGATCCTCTAGCGGAGGCCACGGATGCGTTCCTTCAAGACTGGAGTCAGGAGCGCCCGTATGCTTTTCCACCTTTTTCAATGATAATGAGGTCGGCGGCCCTTCTTCACCGCCAGCAGGCGGAGGTGGTGATGGTGATGCCGTGGTGGAGGTCGCAAGTTTGGTTTCCGGTTCTTCTGGAACTTTCTTGGGATTTTCCAATCCTACTCCCCCGGCTCCCTCATCTTCTCCTCAATCCAGACGGGGACCCGCATCACCTGATAATGCAGGGTTCTCTCCGCCTCATGGCATGGAGGCTTTCCGGAGACGCTGGTCGCTCCCTGGCCTTTCGGGAGCAGCTGACTCCTTTTTGTCTAAAGCATGGGCCAGCAGTACCACGAAGAGATATAGATCAGCGTGGTCCAGGTGGATGCGTTGGTGTCTTCGACGGGACCTGGATCCCCTGGTCGCAGGAATCGTTCACGTACTGAATTTCCTGGCGGAACTAGCGACTAGTGGTTTGGCCTATCGAACAATTAATGCCGTTCGCTCTGCGATTTCGGCGGCACATGAACAGATAGACGGTGCCCCGGTTGGGGAACATCCCCTGGTGTGCAGGCTCCTTCGGGGGGTACGTCTTGATTTGCCCCCGGAGCCAAGGTATTCTGTCCTTTGGGACGTTAATTTGGTCCTGAACCTTTTCCTTTCCTGGCAACAGAATAGGTATCTTTCTCTGAAAGAACTATCGGCAAAATTGGCCATGCTATTGTGCCTGGTGTCGTGTCGGAGGGTGTCTGATGTACGTGCTTTGGATATCTCAGCGAGAGTGTTCTCTCCGGATGGAGTTACCTTCACGGTGGGTCGTCGAACGAAGTCCGCAACGAGATCTATATCTTACCCGGCCTTCGTGGACGTTCCCAAACTATGTGTGGTCCAGTGCCTAAAAGCATACGAAGATATGACTTTAGAACTTCGTCCTCCGGGCGAACAGCAGCTCCTGATCGCACTGCGAAAACCGCATAAGGCGGTATCCTCTCCCACCATAGCCCGTTGGGTACGGTGGATATTGCAAGAGGCTGGCATTGATACCAAGCAGTTTGAAGCTCATTCGGCCAGAGGTGCTATGGCCTCGAAAGCTTTCTCCTTGGGAGCACGTTTGGAGGACTTAATGCGTGCTGCAGATTGGTCCTCGGATTCCACTTTCAAACGGTTCTATTTCAAGCCAGTGGTGGATATTGCGAGTTTGGTGGTCGGTCAGCTTTAAACAAGCATAATCTGAAGCCTCCGGTCCTGACATAGAATCGAAATTTGCCTAGCATAGTAACGGTAAGTTTCAATTCTATTAAGGACACGGAGGCGAGGATTATCCCACCCACTCTCCGGCGGAGATCCCTCCCCGTATTGGTGTAAGTAAAAACTCTTGAAAGTACTTGCTTCTAACGTATTGGTGTAAGTAAAAACACTTGAAAGTGCTTGCTTCTGACGTGTCGGCATAATTATTGTTTCTTGCCTTGTTCAAATCACTTATGAATGTTTGCGGCGCTGACGCAGTTGTTCTTTTCCTTCCAGGTAGCGAATCTAAACAGGATCGTGGTTGATTTGGCGTGACTCGCGCGAAGAAAGAGGAAGGGATCACAAGAGGGACGCCCTACCTTAGCGCAGTGGACACTATGGAAGGACTATGTTTATGGACTGATGGGAGTTGTAGTTTATCCCATGTGTTTGATGTTTTTGCGATATGTTTATCCCAGTGTTGAGTGGTATATCATATCCTTTACAAAGTTTTGCTTTTCTGGCTGCTATGTGTTTTCTGTTAATAAACAGCGGAGAGAGAAAAGCATAATCCTCGCCTCCGTGTCCTTAATAGAATTGAAACTTACCGTTACTATGCTAGGCAAATTTCGATTCTGTAGCGGGTTGTGGGTTTATAGGGGAATAGGGTGGGAAGTAATTTAATAATAATTAATTAATTAATATATGTTTGTTAATATTTTTAATTAATAATTATTTGATCACTCATTAATATTAATTAGTTAATTAATTAATATAATTTTGAACATATTTTGTATTAGTAATTAATTGGTAATTAATTAATTGTAATTAGTTAATTACATTAATTAGAGTAAATTTTTAATATATATAATTTTGTGTTATTTTTAAGTAATTAATTGGGAAAAAATAATATTAATTATTAAAATATTTACAGCTAATGTGCGAATATATTTACTTTATTGTTATTGTTAATTAATAATTAATTGGTAATTAAATAATATTGATACATTTTGGGTAAAGGAGCATTTTTAGGGTTCAGGGTCAGTTTTCAGTTTTAGGGTAAAGGGGTATTTTTGGGGTTCAGGGTCAGTTTTCAGTTTTTGGGTAAAGGGGCATTTTTAGGGTTCAGGGTCAGTTTTCAGTTTTAGGGTAAAGGGGTATTTTTAGGGTTCAGGGTCAGTTTTCAGTTCATGGGTAAAGGGCTATTTTTAGGGTTCAGGGTCAGTTTTCAGTTCTTGGGTAAAGGGGTATTTTTAGGGTTCAGGGTCAGTTTTCAGTTTTTGGGTAAAGGGGCATTTTTAGGGTTCAGGGTCAGTTTTCAGTTTTTGGGTAAAGGGGTATTTTTAGGGTTCAGGGTCAGTTTTGGGTTTTTGGGTAAAGGGGTATTTTTAGGGTTCAGGGTCAACAAATAAGATTGTAAAAAATTATTTTTATTATTTTCATTTATTATTTAATTATTATAATTTAATTTAAGTATTTTTAAGTATATTTTAGTAATTAAAATGTAATATTAATTTAATTTAACACTGTTTTTAATAAAGTCGATATTTTTTACATCTATATTATTGTTGACGATATTTTGTACTCGATATTTTTGTACTTACCTGTTTGTAGATACAAACTCGATATCTTGACTGTCGATATTTTGTCCACGATATTTTGGCAAGTTGATATTTTGTCCCTCGATATTATTTCAGTGATCCGTACATAAGCTCAGTAACGAGTCATGTTATTAGAAATTTGGACATAAACTATATATTGCATTACCAAGATGGCCGCGATGTTTACTTACATTTTGGCCAACATGCAACTCATTTTGATGACGTCATCGTGTAACGTCATCGCATAACAATAGGTATATCTTTTTAGAAACAAACGAGGATCGTTTCGGATCATTTTTTTTATTTGGTGAGGCGTAGTTCGGCGTTCTGTCAGACACAGGTGAGTTACCACTCTTTCAATTCGGTGGTCTAATATAGATTGCCATCTTTGAGTAAAATAAAAGTGAGTTAGGAATTTGTTCCTGGATACCATTTTGGCCTTAATGTTGCCCTTTGAAATGTTATTAGGATGCTTTTCTTTTAAAACTCTACAGATACTTCTTTTAGACAGTGGTTGGCTTGAGCACGTTGTCTTCTCTAGAAAAGAAGAGTTGGGCTTTTATCTATTGACACACCGGAACGCTAATATGCCTTTTAATTGGTGCACATGTCCTTTTGTAAGCATCTCACACCATATATATGCACATTTTAGTCGAATATGTTTACACTTTCATTACTTTTGATGCGGAATATTGCCAATTTTTAGGCAAAGTTTCCATATTTATCAATTCGAGTGAGGAATTTTTCTGTATATTGAGAGTTATACTGCCATCTTAGTGGCACTCCGCATCGCTTATGTGTGGTTTAAATGCATATTATTACATTTACATATTGGGAGTGTGTTATTTCCTTCATATATGAGTGGGTGACTACAAGCTTATTATAATTCTGCATCATAAAGATGTGCTTCAAGGTTAATATACACATATGGCTCGAAATTCATTTGGCTCCGGTGTAATTCATAGTCCGTTATTAGGACACACCCATATGAGATCAATTTTTTTTGGCTTTGGCAGTTTGTATTTGTAGCTAGCTTAGACATTTATCAATCAAAGTGGTGTTTATAACTCTCATTTTCACCTTCTCCTTAACAGGCTTCACCATGCTGTGTACTTGATCAAATTTGCATCATACACATCAAGTTGATTCTTGGTATTTCCCTCTTGAGAGTATCCTAAGTACCAAAGATATATTGGGAGATACATTGACATATTATAAGAAATTTAGGATGTAAGTAGGAGGTAAGCACTTCATGTTACTCCAGGCACATGTTGGATTTTTTATCCCTTTGTTTAGAGCACGTTCTGCAATTAGAATTAATAGTAAATTAACTCCCATAATATTGTTACAGCCACTAAATTAGAGAACTCCATCAAGTCAAATCAAGGAGAAAACGGCACAGGTGCCAGAATACATGAACATCTGAAATTCCATCGTATATATGATCTAGGTAAGCATTGATGCAGAACATGTGTTATCTACAACACTAGTGTTAAGAGCAATTATAGTTTTTAGGGTGATTACGATGAATTTATTCTTTTGACAGTATCATTTCCAGAAATTCCTAGATGTCTGGAAGGTGAGTCACCCCATGTACAGAATGGTCCGAATATAACAAATGAAAGAATGATATAAGAATAGAAATCAAAGCTTAAAACTTTTTGGGTGAGTTAATCAAGACTGTCCCGTTTAATTATTCTTTAGGTACTCACACAGTATAATCTGTTCATCAATAGATTACAAGTCGTCCTACAGACATTAATTCAGGAATTTAATTTACACGTTGAAGCCCATAGGAAAGTGCCCAGTAGCAAAAACACTTTATAAAAGCATGATTGGAAAAATGTGATGTTTGAGTATGTATTGGATATGTTAGTACACTTGAGTGAGAGTGCGATGGAATGGCCTTACTGTTGAATTTGTAACTTTAAAAACCTGAGTTATGTGGGGGGGGGAATGTAATCTAATGTCAGATATGTTTATTTAGTTAGTGCTATTTGCTTTTGTATCATGGATATATGTCTAAATTGATTCTTTTTCTGTTTTAGTATGCCACTCGTAGGAACACCCTGAGGAAGGTTAAACACTGAAACGCGTTGGTGACAACCATGTCCTATAACCAGTGTTCCCTTTGAATATCTGGAAGTTACAATTAGTTTTATTGTTGTAAAGACTATTTCCTATCACTTTACAAACAGATGGGATTCTTGTTAATTTCTTTGTGTGGTTATATTCATATGGAAAAAGATTTGTGAAGGTTTTTCCAAACATAGAACTCCAATATTGTATGTATGTGCGTATTTTTTATAATATTTGATATCAACTATAAACCTTGAGATAAAAAAGAAATAAAAAATATATATTTTTGTAATATATATGTGTGAAATATACTTATGTTTGGACATCTATGATACAATTGCTGCACAGATGAATATGTAGCACTTTTGCCTAGTGCTGTCCTTTTTCCAATTAAGTTGTTTTCCTTGTTAGGGTATTATCCATTACAGGGGACCTCTAGTACTTTTTCAAATAAAGTATGACCACCAGCTGCACAGAGTAACGCTGGATGGTAATAATCAGTCCAGCAACAAGAAATGTTCAGATTCCTCTCATTATGTTGGGCTTTTTACTCAACAAACGGTGTCCTGTGTTTTTTCTCTGATCACAAACATCCATGCAGGGCTGAAATTTCGCGTGACACGCATACCCGCACTCCTGAACCATAGCTGCCAAGTTGTTCAGGTCCATGCATGATGTTGCTCCTGTCCACAGTTTCTTTCGTAGAATTCTGGGACTTGTAGTCCTTTTTTAATGGCCTACACTAGACTACAAGTCCCAGAGGTCAGAGGAAGACCTTGGACTGGAGCGGAACATCACCTGGGAAACTTGGCAGGGTTGCTGAACTAAGAGCTCCAGAGTTCCCACTTTGTACTTCGCTTTCTGGGTTTATCCCATTGTAAAATCAGGTCTACAGGTCCCACAATAAACAACAAAGGCGTGCACTTGATGAGCTGTTCATGCAGGGGCCTGGGAAACGTTAACGCTATGCAAATTGTCGTATGACAACCTTTAACTACACAGCGATGTTCTTTCCTTTGGAAATTCCAGAGCTCTCACGTTTCCAAAGTGCATTTGTGGATAGCTGGTCCAGGCCACGTTTTAACTTTCCGTTCTGGGACTTGTAGTCCTAGTTATCCAATTATAAAATCAGGACTGCAAGTCACAGAAAGTGAGGCGGGGTCCTGGATTGGATGTATGAGGTACTCGTGCATGTGCCTGGGAATCTCAGGAGCTTTGGAAATGCAGCCTTTAAACATTTCATCACCCCTATGTATTAGAAACATCATAAATATATAGTACCCAGATCATATTGTGTGATTCTACCAAGAGGCACCTTAACCCTATAGAGAATACCACATTCCTGAGCATCTAGCTATCTGTCTATCGCCCTCAATCTATCTATCTGTCTATCGGCCTCACTCTATTTATCGCCCTCACTCTTTCGCCATCTATCTATCTATCTATCTATCTATCTATCTATCTATCTATCTATCTATCTATCTATCTCACTCTATCTATCTATCTATCTGTCTATCACCCTCACTCTATCTATCGCCCTCGATCTATCTATCTATCTATCTATCTATCTATCTATCTATCTATCTATCTATCTATCTATCTATCTATTGCCTCACTCTATCTATCTCCCTCACTCTATCTATCTATCGCCCTGATTCTATATATCTATCTATATATCTATCTATCTATCTATCTATCTATCTATCTATCTATCTATCTATCAATCTATCTATCTATCTATCACTATCTATCTATCTATCTATCTATCTATCTATCTATCTATCTACCTACCTATCTAACTATCTATCTATAACCCTCACTCCATCTAATCACCACAGTATCACTGAGCACCACCAAAGCATCACTCAGGGGCACCACAACATCACTCAGCACCACCACAGCATCACTCAGGGGCACCACAACATCACTCAGGGGCTCCACAACATCAATCTGTGCAACCATTCAACAAAAACTGGTTCAAATATCTTCTCACAATGTTTCAAGCTTTATTACAAATGTCACAAAAAGATGTTAATATTTCACTTCTGTTCTTGGATTTTCGTCACAATAAAATACACTGAACATAATTTTCACAAACGTTATTAACAAAAGTTTAAGCTATTGTCATTATAAATTACAATAGCTTTTATGTAAGTATTAATTATTTTAAAACATTTAAAGTAGGGGTGGGCGGCCAGCTACGCTCCGTCTGCGGAGTGTGCGTAGTGCCGCCTACTCCGCATTTTGCGGAGCCGGCGGAGCCAGGCGGCACTACGCACGCTCCGCAGACGGAGCCTAGCTGGCCGCCACCCGCCTCCCTCCCGCCCTCCCTAAATACATTAAATTAAAGGAATAAATTAATTTAAAACACACTTACCTTGCCGGCCGCTGCCCGCCGCGTCCCCGGGGCTCGCTATCTTCAGTCTTCCGTCTTCTTTCGTAATGCGCATGCGCGGCCGCCCGCGCATGCGCATTACGAAAGAAGACGGAAGATAGCGAGCCCCGGGGACGCGGCGGGCAGCGGCCGGCAAGGTAAGTGCGTTTTAAATTAATGTATTCCTTTAATTTAATGTATTTAGGGAGGGCGGGAGGGAGGCGGGAGGCGGGTGGCGGGGCTGGCGGCCGGGTGGTGTTTGCGGAGTGGGGCTACGCGGAGTGCGGAGGTGGGCGTAGTTTCTCGCCCACTTCGCGTAGCTCCGCGAAGCCCCACTCCGCCAACTCCGCCCAGGGTTAATTTAAAGACATTTTTATTTGTAGTATCAATACATCAAAGCCACTTGAATACAACACAAATTGCATTACAAATGCTTTAGGTGTCACATTTGCGAAAGTTAAAACTATTGGCATTGTAAATGACAAAGCTATTAATTTCGCTATTTTCAAAACCAACACATAAATACAATATTTGTCATTTACAATACCAATAGCTCAAACTTTCCTAATGCGAGACCTATTGCATTGCAAATGCTTGTTAGATTGAGGTTTACTTTTAGGTTTATCTTCCTGGTTGATAATGTCGTCTGAAGTGCGATGTGTGTCTCTTGGCTTTTCTAACTCTTCTGATCTGCGTGGGAGGACGCCTTTAAACCAATTGACATGCTCTTGGTAAGCTAATGGGACTTCTATTTCCTCTTATAGAAAGTATTCTTCAGGTGTCTCAACTGGAATGTAAGTATGAAACAAATGTGTGCGTGCAGGTGGTAATTTGTCCCAAGAATAGAATACCTCTGTTCTGAATGCCTCATGTGCCTCAATCATGAAGGTAACAGTCCCATCCAATGATGTGACTCAATAGTCTAACAATTTCATAGTAAGTGGATGTCTGCAATTTTCTGAAATGTTAAGAGCACCTTCCTGCTCAGCTTCCACCGTACTAGCACTACTTGTGCCAGCGTCTCCATTCTGAGACATTTTGGGTGGAGTTTTTAAGGAAAAGCGATAACGTTTTACGCAAAATGCACTGAACTATAATACTAAATGCTTGAACAAACCTACAGTCAATACGTAGGATATACCTACTCAGCTGTGGCGGATTCTCCCTTCCAACTCCAGACGGCTCTGGTTAAATGTGTGCAGCAGTCTCTGAGAAAGCACGACTGAACTACTCAGATTTGCCTGTGGGAGGGCGCCTTTAAACCAATTAACATACTCTTGGTAAGTTAATGGGACCTTTATTTCCTCGTATGAAAAGTATTCTTCAGGTGTCTCAACTGGAACGTAAGTATGAAACAAATGTGTGCGTGCAACTGCAGGTTGTAATTTGTCCCAAGAATATAATACCTCTGTTCTGAATGCCTCGTGTGCCTCAATCATGAAGGTAACAGCCCCACCCAATGATGTGACTCCATAGTCTAACAATTTCATAGTAAGTGGAAGTCTGCAATTTTCTGAAATGTTAAGACGTCTCTGGTTAAATGTGAGTAGTGGTCTTGGAGAAAGCACAACGGAACTACTCGGATTTGACACTTAAATAAGAACCAAAGCAACGTTGGCAGCGCCATGTCATGTAGTTCCTAATAATACATAGGATCTGCGCATTTAGACAACATAAACTATGGCATTGGTGTCCAGACTGATTCCAGACACCCCCAAAGGCTATGTTAGCCTTTAGATCATCTAGCTCATAGTGCCACCATAAGCCCTCTAACCTTACCAAGGAGCAAATAGTTTCTGGCAATTATCGAACATGACAACCCTTGATCCTTCAGGGGATTGTGGAAACAGTACAGTACTTTTCGCTCAGTCACTTGTGCTTACTTGGTCTCAGAGAGATACACAGAATAAACGATTGGGACATTTTCAATAAGCATTTATTGAACCATCGTCATTCTAGTATGAAACGTGTGTGCTGTGACAACCATTAGACAGAAACAGATGTATACGATTACAAGCATCAACAGAGTAATTAAAAGGCAGAATTTTACCATGGTGCTGAGGCAGAAAATATATGCAGGCATATAGATATATGACAGTAATCAAGCGTACTTCTAAGATGCAAACCCTACCTAAGTGTACCTAAGTGTACCTAGCACGCATGTGGGTGTAAAGCCAAGAATCCCCTAGGAAAGAGTCAGCCCCATTACCTGATGGGAGAGAAGGAAGGGCTATGTTTTGGTCTCGAGTTGAACACCCCGCAGGAGATGTCAGACAATTGCGTGCTGGAGCCTCAGCATCTAGTGTCTGCGTGAAGCTTCTCATCCGTCTATCTAGTGTTGGTATGGGTCTTTAATACCATAAAGATAGCCACAGGGTTCCTTACATAATTGCTGTGTTGTAAGTATAACTATGCAAATGAGCATAGAACAATACCTTCATAATGCAAAGTAGTTCTTTTGCCCTAGGATGAAGATGACCATGCCATTTTACACAGAATATGTTCAAACTGCTATGTACATCATGTGCAGCATTTATTGAACCATTATCATTCTAGTATAAAACATGTGTGATGTGACAACCACTAGAGAGAAACAGATGTATAAGATTGCAAGCACCAACAGAGTAAATATATGCAGGCCTATAGATACATGACAGTAATCAAGCGTACTCCTAAGATGCAAACCCTCCCTAAGTGAACCTAAGTGTACCTAGCCTGTATGTGGTTGTAAAACCAAGAATCCCATAGGAAAGAGCCAGCCCCATTACCTGATGCGAGAGAATGAAGGACTTCGTCTTGGACTCGAGTTGGACACAGCAAGGGATGTCAGACCACTGAGTGCTGGAGCTTCTGCAGGCCGGGACCTCAGCGTCTAGTGTCAGGGTGAAACTTCTACTCTGTCTATCTAGAGTTGGCATGGGCCATTTATACCATAAAGATAGCCTCAGGGTTCCTTACGTGATTGATGTGTTGTAAGAATAATTATGCAAATAAGCGTGGAAAAATACCTGCAATTATGCAAAGTAGTTTGTTCGCCCTAGGATGAAGATGACTATGACATTTTACACAGAATATGTTCATGCTGTTTCGTACGTCATGTGCAGGGAGTTTTCTAAGAATCCTCATGCATAATATATTAGGCTAATCCAAGAAACTGAACAACATTTATTCAGCCCATAATTAGGTAAGTGGTCAGTGCTAGAACCATTATGCAGAGCAAATAAGGACACATGTAGGTAAAGGGTTGTGTAGCTACCTTGGCGTAGATTGGGGAACATAACAGGAGACTACTGAGCCCACTGAATGGCCCAGTGGAGTGCGTGGCCATAAAAAATACTACGGGCTTGAGCCATGGTATGGCAGTTTCAGTTGTTGGTTTGCCCCAATGAATGGGTGTGGTCATAGGTGACAGATTTGTTTTCAAATAAGTTATACTTTTTGTCACACTAAATATTTTTGGGGGCCTGAGTCCATCTCTTTGCCTGAAGTGAAGGTAAGAAAGTTTACACTAGCAGCAAATTCCATTCAATTCAGTTAAAAAACGTTATTTTTAAAAAGTATTACAAGTATCAAAGCACTTAAAAGCACAAATAGTACAACATAAAACTTTTGAATACTCTTTTGTCGGTCCATTACAATAGCAGCAGAGAAGCAACATTTTTCTTTAAGAAGACGACAGAGATTCACCATAAAAATGCTTTTGTTTTAAAAACAGGATATAAAATACAATAGATATCTTCTATAAATGATAAAAGATATAAATCAGCGACAGTTTGTCCAAATGGCACAATACAATATAAAGGGACCCTAAAAAGGTGGTAATTTAAAGACTACCAAGAGAACATTTGGCACGTCTGATCCACATTGTGATTAGAAATGTGGCAATAGATAATACAACAAAATGATTTGAGTCTAACTGCATATATTGCTTCGCCTTCCCAAAAAATAAAAAATACCACCCTCCCACACAGACGGAGGCACAAACATGGCGAAGCAATAAAAACACCTCAAAAGGGATTTCACTCTCATAAAATGAGGCCAAGACAATAATACTTTATTTGTTAAAAAAAGGGTGGACTTACCACCATGCAAGCGGTATTTACATCATGAAAACAAC
The DNA here is from genome assembly GCF_964263255.1 of Lissotriton vulgaris. Taxonomy (NCBI): domain Eukaryota; kingdom Metazoa; phylum Chordata; class Amphibia; order Caudata; family Salamandridae; genus Lissotriton; species Lissotriton vulgaris. The sequence goes on from NC_141691.1 coordinate 1,993,243,645, forward strand.
ACAAAATAAACTTTGAGTCGAATTAAAAATTAATAACATGCTCTACAAAAGTGGCAGAGAAAAGGTCTAAAAGGAAAAGAAAAAAGTATAAAAGAATAATGGTTATTCAAACAAGAGTCTTGTTATTTTTAACTCATGATACAAAAAGACAACCGTTGGAAGAAAAGGGAAGAGAATGGAAAAGTCTGTGGTCTGCCAAAGCCTGGCCTATTGTCCAGAGACCTCTTTGGATGGTGCCCTTTTTTCCAGCTCTATGGCGGCAAGGTTCAAAAATGTTATGGTTTTACATGAGAGTTCTATCCAAGAACCGCTTAGGCATCTTATCACCGCCGCCCTGCAAGTTCTCACCTGGGCTTCTCATAAAATGAGGCATCAAAAGACTGTTCTCAGAATAAGGCGTGGGGTTTTATTTGCACAACACTCTAACTAAAAGACTTTCCCAGATGTCAAATGAACAACATTCAAATGTAAATGTATATATATATATATATAGGATATTCCTGATGCACTTCATGCTTGAAATAATCACCTGCAAAGGCGAACTACAAAGCTGTAAAAGTACTCTGTGGTAGCGGGGCTTTCCTGTGGAATACTGTGACCGAGTTATGGATTGTCCTTTTGAAGCAAGTTTTTGCACTCGGAAAACAGCGAAGCAAGTTAAGTCTTGCGAAAATCGACATTGAAAACCAATAAAAGAAAGGTAAAGGGCGGTTATGGGGGATCTTGGGAGTTGCAGTCCATATAATTTTGAGAAGAAAAACAAATGAATTCTTCAACGAGGGAACACATGTATTATAGAACCATTTGGGGGTTAAATGAATAACCTGGAGTATGAAATTGTACTCACCCTCGCTGCATCGGGAGCATATGGCATAAACCGCAAACTTAAAACTAACAACTGACTGCCCTTTTAAATTAAGATTGGAGGAATAAATGATTGTCCTTTTTTAATGTCTAATCAGTTACGTTTTAAAAGCTAATGAACCCACTGATGTAACAGCGTGGCATATGATTAAGAGTCGTGAGACTCGAAACGCGTAATGCATGTTGGTTTGAAATTAAAGAACTTTCTTTTAAAGCATTGTTGGTGTGGCCCGTATTACGCTGCTGAAGGAGCGCGTGTTGCTTTGGATATATATATATATATAAGTATATTACCTACTGGTGGTCAACAGTAGGTAGTAATAGTTGGGACCTAGTTACCATAGGAAAATCGCAACATTCTATTCCCAATAACTTTGGCACCGATTGACAAATCTTTGTGAAAGTTTCAAAGCTTGTCTGGCGCTCCGGTCTGCTCCTATCTTGAAAGTTTCAGGGTGATTCGGCAAGCGGGGGCAAGAAAAAAGGAGGGTCCCAAAACGTGTTTTCGACATGCAATTTCCCATAGAAAACTTTAGACACAGCTACAGCCCGAACTGCTGAACGGAATTACACCAAATTTGGCAAAAAGGTAGCCCTCTGTTCAGAAAGAGGCCTTTATGTTAAATGGTGAAAATCTGTTCAGTAGTTGCTGAAAAAATCAAAATAAACAAATATTGATATCTAGAGGCACGCATGATCCGCGCACCCTCCCGATCTCGAGCTGCATGCTAATTGGCTGTCAACACTCCAAGCCAGGAAGTGTTGGCAGCCATATTGTGCCTCAGTAGAAACGAGGCACAAGAAAAGAGAAACAAACGTGCAAAACACGAAAAGGGGGCAGGGTAGAAACTCCCTGACCCCCTAGGCCTGCTTAAGGGGTCCCAAGAGGACCCTAAAGGCCCCAACATTTTTTAAATGTTTTTAAAAATCGCGGAATGCATGGAGGATCCATGGATCCGGCTGCGAAAAAATAATCGAAGTGCGGGCTCGCCCTGTGGTGCATTTTAAGTTGGGAATTAATTCCTCTTCAATCCTGAGGTTGCCTGGGGGCCAACTAGCCCACCAGGTACCTCCAATAAGCGCCACAGAGCTGTGTTGCAGAGTGTTGTAAAAAGGGGCGTGGCCTCTGGACATCTCTCTGCAACACAGCTCACTGGCGCATACTGGAGGTATCTGGTGGGCTAGTTGGCCCCAGGGGACCCTCAGGATTGAAGAGGAATTAATTCCCCAACTTAAAACACGCCACAGGGCGTGCTTGCACACGTCACTTCAGGCCCACCTCCTTCCTTCACCACTGTGCAAACGACCCCCTGGCGAGTTGTAAGTTGGAGAATGAATTCCCCTTCAATACTAAGGGTCCCTGGAGGCCAACTAGCCCACCAGGTACCTCCAGTATGCGCCAGGGAGCTGCAATGCAGAGATGTATTCAGAGGCCATGCCCCTTTTTACACATCTCTGCACCGCAGCTCTGTGGCGCTTACTGGAGGTACCTAGTGAGCTAGTTGGACCCTAGGGACCCTCAGGATTCAAGAGGACTTAATAACCCAACTTAAAACGGCTACAGGGCGTGTTTACACAGTGGTGAAGGGAGGGGACTGGGACTGAGGTGACGTGTGCAAACACGTCCTATGGTGTATTTTAAGTTGGGGAAATAATTCCCCTTCAATCCTGAGGGCCCTTGGGAGCCAACAAGCCCACCAGGTGCTTCCAGTAATCGCCACTGCGCAGCATTGCAGAGAGGTGGTCCAGGCCATGCCCTTTTTTACACCTCTCTGCAACGCAGCTTTGTGGTACTTACTGGAGGTACCTAGTGGGCTACTTGGACCCTAGGGACACTCAGGATTCAAGGGGACTTAATCTCCCAACTTAAAACGGCCACAGGGCGTGCTTACACGGTGTTGAAGGGAGGGGACCGGGCATGAGGTGACGTGTGGAAACACACCTTGTGGTGTCTTTTAAGTTGGGAAAATAATTCCCCTTCAATCCTGAGGGCCCTTGGGAGCCAACAAGCCCACCAGGTGCTTCCAGTAATCACCACTGCGCTGCATTGCAGAGAGGTTGTCCAGGCCATGCCCCTTTTTACACCTCTCTGCAACGCAGCTCCTTGGCGCTTCCTGGAGGTACCTAGTGGACTAGTTGGACCCTAGGGATCCTCAGGATTCAAAGGGACTTAATCTCCCAAATTAAAACGGCCACAGAGCGTGTTTACACAGTGGTGAAGGGAGGGGACAAGGCCGGAGGTGATGTGTGCAAACACGCCCTGTGGAACGTTTTAAGTTGGGGAAGTAATACCCCTTCAATCCTGAGGGCCCTTGGGAGCCAACTAGCGCACCAGGTGCTTCCAGTAAGCACCACTGCGCAGCATTGCAGAGAGGTGGTCTAGGCTGTGCCCCTTTTTACACCTCTCGGCAATGCAGCTCTGTGGCGCTTACTGGAGATACCTAGTGGGCTAGTTGGACCCTAGGGACCCTCAGGATTCAAGGGGACTTAATCTCCCTACTTAAAATGGCCACAGAGCGTGTTTACACTGTGGTGAAGGGAGGGGACGGGCCTGTGGTGACGTGTGCAAACACGCCCTTTTGGGGAATTAAGTCCCCTTTAATTCTGAGAGTCCCTGGGTCCAACTAGCCCACCATGTACCTACAGTAAGCACCACAGAGCTGCATTGCAGAGAGGTGGTCTGAGGCCATGCCCCATTATACACCTCTCTGCAATGAAACTATGTGGCACTTACTGGACATACCTGGTGGGTTAGTTGGCCCCCAGGGACCCTCAGGATTCAAGGGGACTTTATCCCCCAACTTAAAACAACCACAGGGCGTGTTTGCACATATGTCATCTCAGGCCCCCCCCCTCCCTTCACCAGTGTGCAAACGCACCCCGTGGCGCGTTTTGAGAGGTAGTTGTAATCCCGCTGCCCTATTATACTAGGGGCTTACAGAGGAGGTCATGCTAATCACAGGGGTACCCCAACGCATAGTGTTCCCTAGTGTATGTAGGTGTTTTCACTGTATTCTAAGTGTCTTTTAGCATACCACTGGTTCTAGGCCTGGTTAGTCAGATAAGTTAACACCAGTACCTGTCTGAAAAAGTTGTGGGCACAGGATGATTTTGCAACAAGGCCTCTTTCTACTCCCCTGTTGGTTCTTTCTGCACACGTCTTGCTTCTTCCTGCACTTTTCTCTATGTCTTTGAGGACTTCTGTTGCTTTTGTCTGCATTTCTTTTGCTTCTTTCTGTGCGTTTTTTCTTCTTTCTTCACATGTCCTACCTCTCTAGGCATAGTTAGAAACTAGCATTTAAAAAACCTTTGAAATTCACTGAAAAAACTATAGCTTTCAATCTTGTTATAGTTAGAAATTAGCATTTAAAAACCTTAGAAATTCACTGAAAAAACCATAAGTTTCAGGGGCGTTATAGTTAGTTGTACATTTCACTCGTACAAAACCATAGAAATTCCCCTGTTATAGTTAGTTCAGCTAACTATATCTCGCGCGCCCGCAATGTACTGCTGATGACGTCACATATTACATCACTCATGAAATTGTCAGTGACATCACTCATGACATCACTGATGACATCGCAAATGACATCACTGATGGCATCACTGATGACATCATCCTTGTGATAGAGTGGCAGACTACCCTTCACCCTAATATAACCTTTGATACACACACTCAAAAATAGAAACTACAATTTCAAAACAATGGAGATACCAATACCAGTTACAACACATCTATTCAGTAATTCCAAAATCTACACACACATCCACTCATTCACCAACAGTTCTATAGAGTCACTCATACATGTACTCACTCATCATATGTACTCATACATCCTGTTACACACTGACACTCATCCATAGTGTTACTCACACCCATAGTTACACATGCAAAGTATCAAACATCCATTTACTTGTATATACAGTTATACACACACACCACCACACTTACTTCTACAGAAACTTACAGATACTTACTCCTTTAAACAATCACTTATATAAACAGATACTTATTTATACAGGAACTCTTCCAATCTCTCACTCTCACATACACCAATACTCATATATACTAGTTTAAAACATATTTAGTGTGTGTTTCGGATAGCAGGCCGACTTGGCAGGGCACACCTACGGAACAGTTGTGTTCCTGGGATCCCCTCCTGCCGGACACCGATTCGGGTTTATCTACAATATAAACTTGTGAATGTTCTCCCTGATTATTGGGAACATTCTCTACACGTGACAAGAAGAGCTAGGATCTAGGCAGACCGTCTCGTACTTCATGGCATAATAACCGAAATACGGTGGGGCCATAGGTGGTACAGAAAGCGACATCAGTCCTGAAGAAGACCGGGGTGACCGTTCGAGGCACAGTAAGTCGGTCGAAACATGTTGGCCACAGCAGTAATAGGAGGGAAGTCTTTAGAACCCTCATTTTCTCACAAAGACATTACCCATCCTTTTTCATTTTAATCCTGGTGGGGGAACCTGAGAATAAATAAAAATGGTTTGTTTGGTACCCTCAAACCAGTTTTAACCACTTCCAACTACCTGCACCTTTCTGTCGCACTATCCTTCGGAGCCACTTGGTGATTGGCACTGTCTAGGCACATTATATGTTACATGTTTTAATTGTTGAGTTCTACTGTTGTACGTTGTGTTGCGTGGAATTTATTTTTTTTCCCCTCCCTTATGCTCCGCCCTGTGTGTGGCTACACCAGGGCGTATTGTAAGCAGGCCCTATGATGAAGCATGTCACATACTTCGGTATGTGAGTGAGGGCAGTTTTCTCAAACAGATGAGTTTGTCTGTTTTGTCATTGGATCTGTCTTTTACTCTCCACCCCCTTGTGTATGTACCTGTCAACACTCCAAACCAGGAAGTGTTGGCAGCCATCTTGTGCCTCAGTAGACTGAAGCACAAGAAAGCAGAAACACAAACGTGTAGATCGCAAAAAGGGGGCAGGGTAGAAACACCCTGACCCTCCAGGCCTGCTCAGGGGGTCCCACAAGGCCTAAAGAATTTTTTTTTTACAAAAATCGCGGGTACGCATACGTACGAGGACTGTACGAGTAACGTATGAGTACCGTACGAGTACCGTACGCGTACCTACACGTACCTTTTCGAGCACGAGCTGCATGCACATTGGCTGTGAACACTTCAAACCAGGAAGTGTTAGCAGCCATCTTGTGCTCGGTAGACCGAGGCACAAGAAAGCAGAAAAACAAAAATGTAGAACGCAAAAAAGGGGCAAGGTAGAAACACCCTGACCCCCTAGGCCTGCTCAGGTGGTCCCACAAGAACCCCCATGGCCCCCTCAAAAAAATTTTAAAACCTGGTCTGCTTTTTTTCAAATTACCCCCCGGGGGAACCAAATCCCTGGGGCATAGTGCCCCGGGGACCACCACCCCCCGGGCAAAGCAACGCAGCCCCCTGGCGCATACTGTAAGTTCCAGGTGGGCTTGTTGGCTCCCATGGACCCCCAGGGCTAGTTGGCCCCCATGGACCCCCAGTATGCCAGTGGGCTGCGTTGCAGAGAGGTGTAAAACGGAGCGTGACCTCATTACACCTCTCTGCAATGCAGCCCCCTGGCGCATACTGGAGTTTCCTGGTGGGCTAGTTGGCCCCCATGGACCCCCAATATGCAAGGGGAATTCATTCCCCCTCTGCAAACGCGCCTGGGGGCTGCGTTGCAGAGAGGTGTAAAAAGGGGCGTGGCCTCATTACACCTCTCTGCAATGCACCCCCCTGGCGCATACTGGAGCTTCCTGGTGGGCTAGTTGGCCCACAGGGACCCCCAGTATGCAAGGGGAATTAGTTCCCCCTCTGCAAACGCACCCGGGGGCTGCGTTGCAGAGAGGTTGAAAAAGGGGCGTGGCCCCATTACACATCTCTACAACGCAGCCTCCTGGCACATACTGGAGGTTCCCGGTGGGCTAGTTGGCTCCCAGGGACCCCCAGTATGCAAGGGGACTTAATCCCCCAACTTAGAACACTCTACAGGGCGTGTTAGCACAGTAGTGAAGGTAGGGGGCGGGGCTTGAGGTGATGTGAGTGCAAACATGCCCTGAGGTGCGTTTTAAGTTGGGAAATTAATTCCTGTTCAATCCAGAGGTCCCCTAGGGGGCAACTAGTCCAACAGGTATCTCCAGTAAGCGCCACAGAGCTGTGTTGCAGAGTGTTATTAAAAGTGGGCGTGCCCTTTGAACACCTCTCTGCAACACAGCTGCCAGGTGCATACTGGAGGTACCTGGTGGGCTAGTTGGCTCACAGGAGACCTCAGCATTGAAGAGTAATTAATTCCCCAATCTAGCTCACTACTATTCCTGAAAAGTAAATGTAACTGTACTTACCAGTAACTTGAATTTCCTTCCATAGGATATCATTGCCTGCTATATAAAATATATATAAATTAAAAAAATATTAAATAAAAAAATATTACAAATTCAATATTTTTAAAAACATTTTTTCAATTTATATTAAAAATATGCAAATGTAATTTAAAAAATAAAATATCTAAAAATAAATAGTTCTAAATAATGTAGTAAATCAGTATAAAAAATATAACAATTAATACATTTAAAAATTATCATTTACAAAACCTTTGAAATTCACTGAAAAAACCATAGGTTTCAGCCACGTTATAGTTAAAAATTAGCATTTAAAAAACCTTAGGAATTCACTGAAAAAACCATAGGTTTCACACGTTATAGCTGGACATTTCACTCATACAAAACCATTGAAATTCCCCCGTTATAGTTAATTGAGCTAACTATAACTTGCGCGCCCGCAATGCACTGCTGATGACGTCACATATTACATCATTCATGACATGGTCAGTGACATCACTCATGACATCACTGATGACATCTCAAATGACATCACTCCGGTGTCCGTGTCGGCGTCCCCTCTCACTCACCCGCCACTCTTGCTGGCTGTGTTGGCCTTTGCCCCCACCTTCCATCGCTCCCACTGTCCGTGTTGGCATTCCCCCAAACTCTTTACTCCCACTGTCCCTGTTGCGTTGACCCCACCCATCTGCGTTGCTTCCCCAACCTGCAATAAAAAATAAGCCCTATGACGCGGACACTACTAGCTGAGCCATAGTGCTTCCCCCACTACTCGTCCTTCTGTATTATTTCAGCATTATAAAACAAATATATATAGTTATGACGAAGCTAGCGCTGGCCGAATCACATCACTTTTTTTTTTTACTTTCAGCCATGCTGCACATCAGCTGCACTACTTGTTCAACCATGGCTAAAAAGACATTGACAAAGCCAGTCTCTTCAAGAGGCCAGACGTATTGGCATTGCCAAGACTTGTTTGTGATGTTAGTGCACTGAAATGCCATTGGAAAGGAACCGTGAGGCAACGATGTTGTTCCTCACAGTGCAGGTGTGTGTTGCCCTGTCACATTAATGTCTGCCACTGCACGTGCACAGTTAACACCTTTACTTTTCAAAATGTTTTACTGCATATTTTAGCACAACCTGGGCGGTAAAGTTAGTAATAAAGGGGCATATTATCAAGGGGGTTTATCTTCACTTTTTTGGCTTTAAAAGCCAAGAAAGCGGAGATAAAATGATCTCCCTATTACCTAGCTGTCGCTAACACCAGTTAGCGACAGCTAGTAGGAGATAGCGACCATCTTGGGCCCCACTTTGCATGTCAGTGATATTTATCACTAATGACATGCAAAATGGGCGTGCCAAGATGTTAGCGACTGAAAACAGTCGCTAACATTGCTATCTCCTATTACCAACTTTTGGAGATATTCGCGCTTAGCGCGAATATCTCCAAAAGCTAACACCTGCCCTGAGCAGTTCTTAGCCATGTTATCCAATGGGAGGTGGATAACATGGCTAAGAGCATTAGCTCAGTAATGCATGAATATCGCTGACTTTTCAGCGATATTCATGCATTGCGGCGATTTTTATCGCATTTGCGATAAACCTTGGTAATACCAAGGTTTATTTGCGGTAAAAATCGTTGCAGCTCTGCGGTAAATTTTTGTCTCTATAGCGATAATTATCGCTATTGCTTGGTAATATGCCCCAAAGTTATTAGCAAAACTCGCTAGCATTTAAAGTGTATGACTAAAGAAGGAAGGGGCTAAGCGCAGTGTGTTGGAAAAAAAGGCACAGTGCAGGATGACTGAATGGAACAGGAGTGCGGTTTCATGGCCACTTTAGACATCACATGAAACTATTTAGAACGAAATGTCGAATTAAGAATGTGTTGTTTTTTTCTGAACAGAGCAGCAAAAGAAAGGATTCGTCAAAAAAAGAAAACGAAATGTAAAAAACAGAAGCAAGGGAGTGGGTAGGAAGGGGGCAAGAAAGCCATACGTTCCCGAGTCAGCTGAGAACTGACAAATTAATTTGCTGCCGGCAGTCTATCACTGCTGTCTAATTCCCCGCGACACCAGGCCGCTGCTGACTGCACTGAGTGTCTGAGTCAATTAGGCCAGGAGCCAGCAGCGCAAACTGTTTACGGGTGCGAGAATTCACCCCGCACGCTGCGAGGAGGTGAGAACAGAGATCACTTTGAGGCAGAGGGGGTGAGCAGGAGGTGGGGGTAGGATACAAAGGCATCGTTAAAAGCGCCAGCCTCCCGGAGACTCAAATGCGAGACAAAATCAGTAAATAAAGGCTCGATTAATGAGGGGAGGAGGTCCTAGAAAAAGATACTTACTCAGTGCACCTCGCCCCTCTGCCTAACTGACAGCACCTCTGCTACCCAATAACAACACTACTATTGTTTTTAAGTCTTCACTGCTATACACAATAGGCACCACACTACACAAGGAAAAATCCATTATTTTTGCAGGCACGGGGAAATTAAGTGATTTGCCTAGTATCACAGGATGTTGAGCTGGCGCCGGGATTCGAACCCGGTTCCTCAGTTCCAAAGTCGAAACTTCAGGAGGCACCCTCTGGAGTTACAATTTTGAATAAGGGTACTGGGCCATATTATCAAGAAAGGGCGATGCATTATCGCCGCTTTTATCGACAGGAAACTGCCGCTAAAGTGGTGATAATGGGCTTGATAATATGCCCTTTTGAATTCCCATAGTAGCCTAGGTTAACACCAGAACCTGGGCTTCTATGGGAATTTACAAAGGCATATTATCAAGCCCATTATCTCCGCCGCTTAGCGATAAAAGCGGCGATAATATATTGCCCTTTCTTGATAATATGGCCCACTCTTCCTTATAAAGCCGACTCAAACCGATAGGGAGGAAGATAGGTAAAAACACAAGTAATGTGGATAATTCCTAAACAATCTGAGCATTACATGCATGTCATTCGTCATCAGCCAAGTATTTACTAAATGAAGACATATCAAAGCTGTAACTCTTGGCTTCAAACCCTCAGAGATCCACAGGGAGCAGCACTGGATTAAACACCAGGGCTCGCATTACATAGAAGTGGGCGAGCCAGCAATTTAGCAGGGAGAGCCGAGTCAAGGGTCTGTTTCGGATCTTAGAGCCCATGCAGGAGCCCTGTAAATACATGCTGTGTAAATCATGCAACATACATTACCTACTATATGGTACATCTAAAGTCAACTTTGACAATATTAGCACTACACTGAGAAGTTCTTATTAAAAGTGATAGTTTTGTACAACTGGTAGTCTGAACTCGCATATTTGAAAGTGCTTTCATTGGAGATATTGAAGAAAAAAAGAGTTTTGATCAAATATTTGCCTAACATCCCAGAATTTAAGCGGGAAAAGCACAATTTATCTATGTTTTCTAATTTCTTCTTGTACAAATCAGCCAGCAAATAGGAATCCCTATTGGCTTCCCTTTTGTTAAGGCTTTGTTTTTACCTCATATAGAATTTTCTGCAGTTTTTGAAATGTAGCACAAACTTGACCCGAAGGTACCAGTGTGCTTTACATGAGCACCAGTTACATTACACCAGGGCATATGCAGGCATGGGGAGATACAGGGCCTTATTGATAATGTTTTGACGTATGGCAGTGCCGCAAAAAATCTTGCAGCGCTGCCCTACGTCAAACCAAAAGGGCAGGAATGTCCTCAAATGCTTGATTCCATTCTGGGAAGGACATGGCTTTTGTAGTTCGGACTGGACTGTTCCCATGGGGCACAGGGTCAGAGCTGATTTGCATATCGCCATTGTCTAACCCAGGGTGGTGTGGAGTGCAAAAAAACGATGGATTTGGGCCCAGATCTTTGGACTGGGGTGAATGTGTGACATTGATCCACATTCTGTCCATCACCTGTTTTGTTTGCAATTTCCGCCATAAGTGCGCTGGGGATGCTCAGACGTGGGTCCCAGGCACTCCACACCACTGGAGTCAAGCTAGCCGGGCTGATGAGAGGTGTTACCTCGAAACCGGTCCGGTCCTCGGATGCTTGATTCCGTTCTGGGAAGGACATGGCTTTTGTAGTTCGGACTGGACTGTTCCCATGGGGCACAGGGTCAGAGCTGATTTGCATATCGCCATTGTCTAACCCAGGGTGGTGTGGAGTGCAAAAAAACGATGGATTTGGGCCCAGATCTTTGGACTGGGGTGAATGTGTGACATTGATCCACATTCGGTCCATCACCTGTTTTGTTTGCAATTGCCGCCATAAGTGCGCTGGGGATGCTCAGACGTGGGTCCCAGGCACTCCACACCACTGGAGTCAAGCTAGCCGGGCTGATGAGAGGTGTTACATCGAAACCGGTCCGGTCCTCGGATGCTTGATTCCGTTCTGGGAAGGACATGGCTTTTGTAGTTCGGACTGGACTGTTCCCATGGGGCAAAGGGTCAGAGCTGATTTGCATATCGCCATTGTCTAACCCAGGGTGGTGTGGAGTGCAAAAAAACGATGGATTTGGGCCCAGATCTTTGGACTGGGGTGAATGTGTGACATTGATCCACATTCTGTCCATCACCTGTTTTGTTTGCAATTGCCGCCATAAGTGCGCTGGGGATGCTCAGACGTGGGTCCCAGGCACTCCACACCACTGGAGTCAAGCTAGCCGGGCTGATGAGAGGTGTTACCTCAAAACCGGTCCGGTCCTCGGATGCTTGATTCCGTTCTGGGAAGGACATGGCTTTTGTAGTTCGGACTGGACTGTTCCCATGGGGCACAGGGTCAGAGCTGATTTGCATATCGCCATTGTCTAACCCAGGGTGGTGTGGAGTGCGAAAAAACGATGGATTTGGGCCCAGATCTTTGGACTGGGGTGAATGTGTGACATTGATACACATTCTGTCCATCACCTGTTTTGTTTGCAATTGCCGCCATAAGTGCGCTGGGGATGCTCAGACGAGGGTCCCAGGCACTCCACACCACTGGAGTCAAGCTAGCCGGGCTGATGAGAGGTGTTACCTCGAAACCGGTCCGGTCCTCGGATGCTTGATTCCGTTCTGGGAAGGACATGGCTTTTGTAGTTCGGACTGGACTGTTCCCATGGGGCACAGGGTCAGAGCTGATTTGCATATCGCCATTGTCTAACCCAGGGTGGTGTGGAGTGCAAAAAAACGATGGATTTGGGCCCAGATCTTTGGACTGGGGTGAATGTGTGACATTGATCCACATTCTGTCCATCACCTGTTTTGTTTGCACTTATCTATGTGACACAGCACATTCCTGTCCTTTTCCCCAGCGCCTGTGCACAATGGGCACCAACGCAGGCACCCTTGCACCATTGTGCTAGGGTGCCTACCTTACATGGCTTATTGAATTTGTGCAGGAAGGGACACCTTCCTGCACAAAAGGCGATGTCCTTTTTCTCTGTGTGCTGCTCAATGCAGCACACATAGAAAAAGGAAAGCATAAAAACATTTCTACTCATTGTGCCTCCCTAATGCTACCCCTGGGGTGGCGTAGGTTCAGATGGATTCCCAGGTGTACAATTTCTCATAAATCTGGGAATGTGTCAGGTTCCATGGGTGCAGGGTGGGAACACCCACAGCAATACCCATGGAACTCCTTCACACAGTTTTCAGCGTGAAAGGGGCACATATTTTTAAGGCCACGAAGAGCCACGTATAGTGGCTTTCCGTGTCCTTGTAAATATGCTGTGGCACATTGTGCCACCCGAATTTTAAAAAAGTGACGTTCCGGCGGCGCAAAACCGGTAGGGCCTCGGCCCTTAGTGATTTGCCCAAAATCACAGGATTTTGATTCACTGCTCAGACTCTAACCTGGCTTCCCAGCTCCATAGTCTGCAGCTCTAACCATAACACCGCATCCTTTTATAGGGAGGGTAGGAGCAGAAGCTGCTGAATAGAACAGAAAACACCCTGCCAAAGTAGATAGCTAGGTCTCTGGGGGGGATTCTAAAAATAATGGGGGTGGTGACAAACAAGCTACATATCAGAGACAATAGTACATCACACAAATTCAGTACATCTTTGTTATGAAAATAGAATTTGTTTATTAATAAATCAGTGGCTCAGACATGAGTCCATGTGCAAAATTCAGGGCAAATGTGAAGAGGTAGATAAAACATTAACTATAAAACAGGTCAAAGTTGATCTCCACAGAGAACAATCCAAGTTTCAAGTCCCACACACTTCCACAGACATTCATTCAACAGACACTCACTTTCACGCTATCTCACTATGGTCAAGCACTCATACACATTAGATCATCAGGGTACACATGGGCCTGCAGAGAACGAATGTATAGACTGCTAGGACTGGGGTAACATGGAGGCAAAACACTGAGGGTAGAACGTTTTTACAACAACTACATTAGAGGCCATCCATGTAGATCACGCCAACGCGCGTTTCGATGCGAGGCCTATTTAGGCTGCATCTTCATCAGGGCGACGTGGACCAGGGGGTGGTAACATGTACACTCTATACACAATGGTGGGAGTTTAAGGTGCGATGGGCTTCAGCTTCAAAGGCATCACACAAAGCACTCTGTGTAGAAGAGTGGATGATTCTCAAAAGGTATCCCGATCAAAGGTTGGTGGATTCGTAGCAGAGGGGGTCCCAGGGTTTTCTAGTAGGACATAGGATACCCTGGCGATGTTATTCTTCTTTTAAGTACGATATAGACTGGATCACGTAGATCTTAAGGCGGAGGGAGGGGGGAGAGACCCATAGGCGGTGATGAGGGTTTTAAACACCTAGGGAGGTCACCCCCGTGACTGAAGAGTCCCACTTAGGTAAGAACGGATCCTCCGAGATATCAGGCGGGAGGGGCATCAAATATCAATTCGATATCAGGTTCCGAATTACCGGGAAGGTAAACTCAGTCTTAAGATTGCCGGTGGTTGAGGGGGATCATCGAGGACCAGTCAAGTCACAGGGGGGCAGTATCTCTATACGATAGGCTCTTACCCCGGGGGGACGATGTAAACGGCCGCTGGAGTCGGTCGATGTCTCTAGCTCGTCCCCGGTCAGGCGTGGGTTTTGGAATATATGCAGCGTCTACGGCATCACCGGCGGGGAAGGGCAGGGGGTGAGGGGATTACAGGGAGGATCTGGATCCTCGTAATCAGCGGGAGCCGCGCAGCGACGTCCTCTCTCGGGAAGAGGAGGGCGAGAGCAGAAGCCACATGAAAACTTGGCTTGTTATAGGCTTGAAGTTCTAACAGAGCCTTAAGCAGAGCCAGGCTTCAGGCTCGAGCTTTCTGTAGCTAACTCACCTCTAGTATTACATTCAGTGACCAGGTAGTGCAGCAGTCATGTGCACCCATTTTCTGCGCCACTGACGAATTGCAGTATTGTAACAGATGGATGTTAGAAATGGGGGTCTTTAGTTGGCAGAGGTAGGTACCTTTGGCCAAGTAGGGTTCCTTGCGTCTAGTCAGGGTAAGGGGTCTACACTCCTAAAATAACCCTTGCTTATCCCCTTGGTAGCTTGGCACGAGCAGGCAGGCTTATCTCAGAGGCAGTGTGTAAAGCATTTGTGAATACATACAGTAATACAGTGAAAACACTAGAAATGGACACTACACCAGTTTAGAAAAATAAGTATTCTTTATCTAGATTTAACACAACACCAAATGACAAAAATCCACAATACAGTATTCAAAAATATGACTTTCAAATGGTAGAAATAGCTTAGTTCGATGTAGATGGTAAATGAGACACCGTACTCTTAAAGTACCTTGGATGCGTATCACAATATAAACAAAAGGGGCGCAGGGAAGGCGATGTGTCAGTTCCTTGCTCCGGGGGAGGTGATGCGTCTGTTCCTTACCGGAGAGGAGGGGATGCGTCTGTTTCTTACTGTGTCCTGTTTACGATGCGACAAGATGGCGCCTCGATGCAATGCGACAATCCGGTGCGTTGCAACAAGATGGCGTCTTTGATGTGCTGCGACAAACTTGGGTACGATGCGTGCATGCCAGACGGCCGTGCAGCGAATTCTGTGGTTTATTTGGACACGACGGGCCCTGGGACGTGCTTCTCCGGTTATGCGACAGAAACGTCTGTTGAGGTGATACGCTTCTCTGGCGATGCAACATGCTTCCTCTGCAATGCGATAGCCAACAGCTGCGGCGGCGGCACGCTTTTTCCTCATTGAGTCGTGCTTCCAGCTCCCAGTGAGACACAGTCGCTAGAGGTCCTAAAACAACATCAGGCACCTCTCTGCAGGTAGAATTCCCAGCAAGGAAATTCAGGGGAGCTGGTGGTGAAGTCTTTGTGTTCCCCAGACTTCAGGACAGGAGGCAAGCTCAACTTCAAGCCCTTGGAGATCTTCCTCAAGATTATAAAGTACACGCAAAGTTCATTTCCTCCTTTCCTTGGCAATAAGTAACCACTGCAGGCCAACCCCAAAACAGTAACCAGCGCAGGGGCAGTCTCCTCCTTCAGCTTCATTGGTTTCTCTCCTTGGCAATGGTTCATCTTGATTCCCAGAGTGATCTAAAGTTCTGGGTTCTGGGCCCCTCTTTTTATACACACAATTTATTTGTTCTCGGAAGGCAGGGAGTGTCTGTGCCCAGCCCAAACCAGTTCTGCCCTCCCGGGTGCAGCTTCCTGGCAGGAGGTGAAGACAGCATTGTTGAAAGTAGACCTGGCCCAGGTAGCTGAAAAGAAATCTCCCCCCCCTACTCTCTATTCAATGTAGGCTCAGGCAAGTGAAAGGAAATCTCCTCCCCTACTCTCGATTCAACCCAGGTCCTATTCAGCCCAACCCTGGCTCATCAGACTGCTGGAGCCAAAGCCCTCTCCAGCCCCCTGTCACTCACAAACCAGACGTGTAATACACACACCTAGCAGAGGCATACTGGATGGTTAGACAAGAAAATACCTACTCTCGAAAAGTGGTATTTTCAAACACAGAATCAGTGGCATAGCTAGGGGGGGCGGGCCGCCCCAGGCGGCACGAGTTTTGGGGGCAGTGGCCCGCCCCCCTCCCCCGCTGTCACATGCAGCTGGCATGGCCGCACCCTCCGTCTTAATTGCGGCCGCCGCATTAATAGCCAGCACCCAACACCCCTGCTCTTCCATCGCACCCCCGTGGGCGGCAAAAGCAGGGTCCGCCACGGGTGGTCTAAGGCTTAGCTATGCCACTGCACAGAATGTATAAATCACCCACACTAAAAGATGAATTTTAACATTCTGAGTTCAGGCGTACTAAACTCGTTTTTCTACCTTGTTCCCTGGGCGAGTTAGGATTAGAAGATGTTATAATCAAATGCCCGGTCTGGCCTATGGGAACAGGTAGCTTTGCAATAGTGAAAAATGAAATTGGCTGTAATTCACTATCAGGACATGCCACACACACCAGGACATGTCCTACCTTTCACATACAATGCACCCTGCCCATAGTGTACCCTGGGTTTACCTTAGGGATGACTAACATGTAGAAAAAGGAAGATTTAGGGACTGGCAGATGCGTGCACTTGCCAAGTCGACATGGCAGTCCCAGACTGCACACAGGCTCTGCAATGGCAGGCCTGAGCCATATTTTACTAGCTGCTTGTGTGGGTGGCACAATCAGTGCTGCAAGCCCACCATCAGCATTTGATTTACAGGCCCTGGGCACTCATGGTGCACTGTTCTAGGGTCTGACAAGTAAATCAAATAAGCCAATCTTTGAGTCACTAATCCATTACAGCAATTTACAACAGGGAGCACTTGCACTTTGTCACTGCACAGCAGTGGCAAAGTGCCCAAAGCATCCAGACCAGCAAAACATAGCAAAAACATAGGAGGCAACAGCGAAAAAATGGAAAGGAGACCCACGCCAATGGTGCCAGGTATAACAATGGTTTTTATAGTTAAGGAGGTAGGTCCCGGGATGTGGGGTAGGCTGGACCATACACAATTTTTTGGGAAAACAAGTGCCACCCCCACCAATTCTCAATGCTCTCTACTACGAGCAGACAAATCAAAAGTGAATTTCAGATTTGTTCGGTATATTTATTTTTACCTTTTACTTTAGAAGTTTCAACATATACGCTCAGACGGGTTGTCTGAGAAAGACACTCAACATGTAACAACGATTATACAATAATGTAACCGAAAGGAATATACATCACAACAAAAGTTACAAAAACACGCAATCAATATAATACACCTTTCAAATTAGTGAATGGTCGTGTTGGAACATTCGATCAACCAATTGGAACATTCAATAAACCAAAATCAATATATCAACTCAATGAAAGAGACACGTTCAGGAAAGACAATGGAAGAATATAAACATATTAATCAGTAATCAGTAAGACTCAGAAATAAATTCTGTATCCTTCGCAAATTCCTCCAATGATGCCGACGCGTTTCGAGTCCGTAAGACAGGTTGGCGGACTCTCATCAGGGCTCAATCAATGTAGTTCTAAAGGTGTTTATGTCAAAAAGAAAGACAAAAGGAGAGCAACATGTCACCAATTGTTTTCATTACCAGGGTGACTGCCCCCACTGCCCCTCATGGCCCTTTTAGTACCTGACAGTGACTCCGAAGGCCTTATCTCGGGGATCTGTTAGCACCAGTGTTTGTAGCGGGACCTTGTTATCTGTAAGATAACATCAAGCTTAGAATGCGAACAAACAATGTACTTTAAGTTTGTGCACACGCGGGCGAACCCGCGAAACATAAAGGAAAAATTCCAGATTCATACCTCGGACAGTAGCAAGTGTTTTCTCCCTGTCCCTTTCTAGTTCAGGTGTCATATGGTTCCTTATTTAACCTGTAAAGTGCGAACCAAAATCGCCACATTAGATTATGCACCGGCTCACACATTTAAAGTGGCAAAAAGACTCAACAATCAAGGTTTTAGACCGCCTACCTGGAGACACAACGTTTTCTCAAAGGTCTCAGGTTTCAGGCATGCTGATCGATCTGGTAAAGGGTCGAAAGAGCGTAGCATAATTTTAGAGCCTGCTCAAATCCGGACTGTTTACGCTACAGACTGCATGCGGAATAGATTCATGTGCAGGTTACCTTTACTTGCGCGTCTTGAGATCGCGATCAAGTTGCTGATAATTCATACACCGAGGTAAAGCGGTTTCCGGGTTAAACCGCACTGTTTCCTATTCCTCAGCTTAAAGCCTGTCAAACAAAAACAGGAGACTTGTAAGTTGTCATCAACCGTTTGCGGATACAAGAAAAACCGCCGACTGTTGTGCGGAGCACTCACCGATTCAGTAGGCGCTCCGTCCTCAAACTGCCAGGTTCAATTCAGAAACAGCAACGCCATCTTTAGGGCGGGGATATGAACCTTTACTAGGCGCATGGAACTCTGGGACATGTAGTTCAGAACAGGTAAAGCAGAATTAGCAAGTAACAGGATTAAAGCCTTGATACCTCAGACATACTATTAAGTCCAGTTTGGGCACTGTTAAATCTCATGATCAAGTAGGCCTCCTTGCGCAGTAGGGTTTCCTCAATATCGACAAGACCCTTTTTGGTGGGCATTGTGTACAATACTGTCCAAGAGAAGTCAGTTTCTGCGTGTGATTTATCAACAAAGTGTTGGACCATTGGCGCGCTGAGCACTTTATTTTTGATACGGGATCGGTGTTGTGTTATCCTAGTGTTTACTTGCTGGTTAGTCTTCCCTATATAGAGTTTGGGGCAACCACAGATGATGGTGTACACAACATTTTTGGTCCTACAGTTGGAGAACCCCTTGTTAGTCCATTTTACTTGCTTATGTTGGAATTCGCAGCCTTCCAGACAGGACCCACAGGACACACAGTTCCCACACTTGTGGTGCCCCTCAACAGGTTTGAGACCCCATTTGGATAAAAGGTCTTGTTTGGGTCTGGGTGTGGCAATATCGGCACGTACTAGGTGTTGGCCGATACTCCTATTTTTTCTATAGGCAAAAATGGGCCTAGGAAAGGGACACTCCAATTCTTCCAACAGATGCCAATTCTTTAGGACCATTTGTCTGACCCGATGTGTATCTGGCCCAAAAGTCGTGACGCACACCATTTGTTCAAGTTCACGTTTTGTTTTGTTCTGCAGTAAACACTCTCTTGGCGTGTAGCGAGCCCTTTTATACGAGTGTTTTAGCATCTTCTTGGGGTACCCGCGGGTGCTCATCTCATCACAGAACTTTTCCGCATGGTGGTCAAAGTCCTCAAGACTTGAGCAATTTCTGCGGATCCGGAGTAATTGTCCGTACGGTAGATTACTTTTCAAGTTCCGTGGGTGAGCACTCCGGTGGTGGAGGATGGTGTTTTTGTCTGTCTTTTTACGATAGAGAGAAGATTTGAGGTGCCCCTCTGAACAAGTTATTTGGACGTCTAAAAACGTCATGACAGTTTTACTCTGTTCGAGGGAGAATTTGATGTCCTGATGTTTATTATTAAGCCACTGGTGGAAGGACATCAACTTGGTGTGGCTCCCCTGCCACAGGAGCCACACGTCGTCGATGTACCGTAGCCATTGCTTAATGTGTTTCTGAAAGGGATTGTTATTTTCAATGAACATTTGTTCATATTGCGCCATGTACAAAATGGCTACCTCCGGTCGGTACTCTATGTGGTCTCTCTCTGGTGATAGAGATGTATTTGGACACCAGAGAGAGACCACATAGAGTACCGACCAAATTTATTGTACAACTGGCAGAATTGACATTAAAAAAGAATTACTTCCGATTTAATGATCAATTTTATATGCAAGTTAAAGGGACGGCTATGGGCTGTCCCTATGCTCCGGAGGTAGGTCCCGCTACAAACACTGGTGCTAACAGATCCCCGAGATAAGGCCTTCGGAGTCACTGTCAGGTACTAAAAGGGCCATGAGGGGCAGTGGGGGCAGTCACCCTGGTAATGAAAACAATTGGTGACATGTTGCTCTCCTTTTGTCTTTCTTTTTAACATAAACACCTTTAGAACTACATTGATTGAGCCCTGATGAGAGTCCGCCAACCTGTCTTACGGACTCGAAACGCGTCGGCATCATTGGAGGAATTTGCGAAGGATACAGAATTTATTTCTGAGTCTTACTGATTACTGATTAATATGTTTATATTCTTCCATTGTCTTTCCTGAACGTGTCTCTTTCATTGAGTTGATATATTGATTTTGGTTTATTGAATGTTCCAATTGGTTGATCGAATGTTCCAACACGACCATTCACTAATTTGAAAGGTGTATTATATTGATTGCGTGTTTTTGTAACTTTTGTTGTGATGTATATTCCTTTCGGTTACATTATTGTATAATCGTTGTTACATGTTGAGTGTCTTTCTCAGACAACCCGTCTGAGCGTATATGTTGAAACTTCTAAAGTAAAAGGTAAAAATAAATATACCGAACAAATCTGAAATTCACTTTTGATTTGTCTGCTCGTAGTAGAGAGCATTGAGAATTGGTGGGGGTGGCACTTGTTTTCCCAAAAAAGGTATAACAATGGAGCACACAATTCTTCTCCCTGTTATGTAATACAGATAGCATCGATGCACATATATCTCCAGCATTATCTGCAGGGGAAATTACCTCATTAGTATGGGGGCATTGCCCCATGCAAATGAGGAAAACACTTTGCCTCTGCGCCAGCCAGCTCAATTTTATGGAATAGGGCGCAGACGCAGAGGCAAAAAGTCTGTTAGATGGCTGACTTGTACACCCCCAGAGAACAACCAAGTCAACGATGGAATGGGGTTCCCACGGATCCCCTAGACATCCCCCTGCAGAAGGTTGCAGTCACTCACTGCACCCATTTTCAGGTGGATCTCGGTCCCTCCTTAGAAGTGCACATGGGTGCCGCCTGGACAGCGAGAGTTTGCGGCTACCCTGGGGGGAGGGGTGGGGGATCAGAGTATCATTTGTAGTAGGTCGCACTATCTCTGTTTGCTTCTGGTGAACTTTTTTAAATGTGCAACCTGGTGCACACATGCCCAGTGTGCCTTTTCCATAAGACTGGCCCAGGGGCTAAATTATGCTTAGTGTCCTAAGGACACAACGGGCGAGTGTGTCTGTTTTATGCATTCATGAGGAACCATCTTATTACAGAAGGGGCAGCAGATGGTTGTGCATCCCCCTTTTATAATACTGATGTACTAGCAACACCAGCGCTTTCTTGAGAGGGTTTTCCCCCCAATTTCCTGGGGGCATGGCCCATGCAAATGATGGAATGAATTTACTTCTGTGCCATACTAGAGATTCTGGAGCAGAGGCAATAAGTCCCTTAGGGGGCACACTAATGGGCCATCACACAAACAGGTGGCACCTGAGGGCCATCCTCTGGAGGGAGCAAGGAAGGTCTCCTGGACCACCAAGATAACCTAGCTGCGTTGGAGACAGCAAAGCACAGGCTCCAGTCTCCCTGGGTACGCAAATGCTTGGCACTCCGGCCAATCCTGAAGCTGCTCTCATGCATGAGATCAGCTTAGGATTGGCCTCAGGGGAGGCTGTGAGCCTGTGAGTGCAGTGGATCCACAAGATGAGCAGAAGACCCATTTTTGTTGTTGTTGACGTCTCGTAAACCACACACCCCCACCCCTCTCCTCCGATACCGGCCGCTACTTTTACAGATCTGAGAATATAACTTGTGAGTACAAGGGAACATTTTGTGTTCTCAAAATTCCTAACAAGCTAAATCATCTATTGTTTTGTTTAAGTCCAGATGTTTGCTTTTGCTAAAAGCCTGTAAATAACACTTTTGATTTACAAGTAAGTCGCAAATGCTTTATTTTTACTAGGTATGCAAGAAATGGACATTATAACAGCCATTTGTAGTTTTTCTTTTTTTTTAAGTGTTCTATATTGATTTATCTTTTCTGTTATTTGCTCTTACTGTTGATTTAAACAATCTTTTTTAATTGTGTTTTATCCAAATTATCTTGGGCCAGATGTAGGTAATTCCTATTTACAGACTCTTAAATACCGAATTTTACTGATTCGGTATTTAAGAGTCGGTAAATAGGAAGGGGGCAGGTGTAGGTAATTCTAATTTTAGAATTACCGAATCGGTAGGATTCGGTATTTCCCGATTCGGTAAATACCGAATCGGTATTGCCCATTGATTCCTATGGGCCATGAAGCCCTACTCACAATTGTTCAATACTCGCGTTTTTTAAAAGTCACATTTATTTGCCTTATGTCACAAATGTATTTTAATTTGATAACTTACTTTGTGCTGTGTCAGGCGTGTTCCCCGGTCCACCACTGAGCATTCAGATAGTGTGGAGGGATAGATCGCCTACCAGGAAGTGGGTAATTACATTTCCGGTTTGCGCCGAGGTTAGCAGTCTAGCTGCTCACCACCACCGGCATAAAAACTGGATGCCTCCTCGGACGCGCAGCGGACGTGCGCAGCGGACGTGCGCAGCGGGCGCGCCGCGGGCGTGCCAAAGGGGCCCCTTCAGGCAAGCCCGTCTGCGCCTGTACCGGGCACAGGGCCATACCCCCTGGCCCTAAGACTGTCCACCCAATTGGCGCCCCTCTGCGCTATTCCTCAAGACATCTAAGGGATCTAAACACTGGTAAGGCCAATCTGTGGTGTAAGACACTGCCACTCCCTACTTGCTGTACTTCAGCCCCTGAAATCTGCCCGGGCTGTAATTTTAAAATCCCTTCTCCCCTTATATTCACCAGTCCCTCTGCCAAGACCCAGGATTCTAGGCCCCCGTATCGCATGGCACTGATCAATGCCCGTTCCCTTCCTAAACACTACTTGGAAATTAGGGAGTGCATTATTAACCAGGAACTTGATATTCTCTTTATCACAGAATCATGGGGGGACGCGGCCTCTGGTCCCGACTTTTGTGCTGCCACCCCTGATGGTTTCTGTGTGGCAAGACTTGACAGAGCTTTGGGTAAGGGTGGCGGCCTAGCTATCATTTATAAAGCCACATATCCTGTTAAAATAGAACCCATTCATCGCTCTGACTGTGAGGCTCTTGCTTATTCTATCTCCCTTAACCACAACCAAGCCTTTAAAGGCATCCTGTTATATCGTCCCCCCAGTCCACGGACACGTTTTCTCTCCTCTCTAGACCAATTTACAGAGTTGTCATTAGAACCCCTTGATTATACCATTCTGGGAGATTTCAATTTTCATTTAGAAGCCACAGGTGACAAAGATACTATCCATTTAATCACCGATCTCCAGTCAGTCGGACTACAACATCTAGTCACTGGCCCCACTCATCAAGCAGGACACACGCTCGATGGCTTGTTTACCAACAACCAGGACATCTCGCTGCTCACTGTTCTCCCTTTAGCATGGTCAGACCACTTCGCAGTTATTATTACCTTGCCAGTTCATAATCCTAACCCTCCGCAGGCCAAAACCCACGTTCCCAAGAACATCAGAGTCCGGAAGAACCTTGATATCCCACTCCTTTCCACCACCCTTACCAATTCCCCCTACGAGGCCTCCTCCGACCCAAGTTTAGGGTCCAATAGGTACCAGGACTGGATCCAGGAGGCGGTTAATCAGTTAGTCCCGACCAAATGCATTTTTCCTAATCGTGCAGTGCCATCTGCACCATGGTTCACCGAGGACCGAGGACTTCACAGACAGCACTGTAGGAACCTCGAGAGACATTGGCGCAAACACTATAGCCCCATAGACAAACTAACTTACAAAAATGCCTTAGCGATATACAAAAGATCTATCATTACACACAAGAGTGCCTACTTCTCATCACAAATTGAGTCTGCTCAGAACTCGGCCAAGAAGCTGTTTCAAGTTGTTAACTCTCTCGCCAATCCCCCACAGGCCCTCCCATTGAGGCATCTCAAGATCTTTGCAATTCTGTAGCCACTTTTTTCGCAACCAAGGTTACCAATATATACTCCACCTTCTCCCCTGCTAAATGTCTTGAAATTTCCTATTCCCACCCCCCTTCTCCTTCTCTGAGACCAACCTCTCTGTTTTCCACGCGGTCTCAGCACAACAAATCAGTAAACTCACCACATCCATTAGATCAGACTCCCCCTTAGACCCATGTCCACCTTCCATATCTAACTCCATTACGGAGGTTATCACACCTCCCCTGACAGACATCTGCAATTCCATTTTCCAAACTGGGATCTACCGGGAAATATGGAAAAAAGCAGTTATTAAACCACTGCTAAAAAAAACCCTCTCTTGACCCGGCGAGTCAGCCAACTATAGACCCACTGCTTGTCTTCCCTTCCCTGCCAAAATCTTCGAATCTCTCATGAACCAGCAGCTTTCAGTTCATCGACATGCATCAACTCCTGGATGATACTCAATTTGGTTTCAGGAAGGGCCACGGCACACAAACCGCCCTGATAAAGGCCTCTGATGAAATTAGGGCCATCTTAGACCAAGGTGGGGCGGCGGTCCTTATACTTTTAGATCTGTCCGCTGCCTTCGACACGGCCGATCACTCCATCTTGATCGACCATGTCGCATCCTTGGGGGTCAACCATTTGGCCAAAACCTCCTTACATCCTTCTTGGCCAATCGTACGCAGGCGGTTATGTTGGGGGAATTTTACTCACCCTTCTTTAGCTTACCCTGCGGGGTGCCCCAGTCCTCCTCGTTAAGCCCTACACTATTTAACATATATGTAGTGGACTTGGCGAGGTTCATAAAAGCAAACGGGTTGTCTCTAACCACCTACGCAGATGACACCCAGTTGGTGCTGGCTGTGCACAGGGATGGACCAGTAGTTGCCTTGAGATTCCAGGAGGGGATGTTAGCCATCTGCTCCTGGATGACGAGGAACTGCTTGAAATTAAATTCGGATAAAACCGAGGTTATGACCTTTGGTAACCTTTCTCCAGACTGGTCTCCCATTTGGTGGCCAAAGCAAATGGGGCCTCCGCCAGTTCCTGGGCCAAGGTCAGAAACCTGGGAGTCATGTTCGACGACAAGTTGTCATTTAAACACCACGTGAACACAGTGGTCTCATCCTCTTTTTACATGCTGAGGAAAATTTCAAAGCTGATTCCGTACCTGCCAGCCTCAGCAGGTAAAACACTGATTACCACCCTGGTTTTTTCCAAAATGGATTACAGTAACGCGATCTTCCTCAATTCGCAAGAACAAATCCTAAACAAACTGCAGTCTATTCAAAACGCAGCAGCTAGAGTCCTGCTTGGCATTCCTAAACACCACTCAACCTCCTTGGCCATGCGACACCTCCTTTGGCTACGAGTCAGGAGCAGGATCAAGTTTAAGGCACTTTGTATCGCCTATAAGGCCATACATGAGACAGGGCCTCGTTTCCTTAGGAACGCCTTTCGGATCTATGCTCCTAAAAGATCCCTAGACCCCTAGGTCCCTTGCACCAGAACATCCACTTGGGGAGACAGACGTTTTCTGGTGGCAACTCCCAGACTTTGTAACTCTCTGCCCATAGCCATCAAACCTGTCCCACTCTCATTGCTTTCCGCAGATCCTTGAAAACCTGGCTATTTGATCAATGATTCCATCAGCTGGCTCTTGCCCTATGAAGGTCTTAATGCGCCGAGACACCTTAGGGCAGGGGTCTTCAAACTGTGGGGCGCGACCCCCAGGGGGGCTGTGGAGTGGTGTGAAGGGGGTCGCGCCTTCACATTCACACGTCTGCCCTGGCCTCCAGGGCTTCAGCCCCCCTCTTCCCCCGTCCTGTGTCTCAGCCCGGCTGCTGCAGTGAAACTCGAGCTGCTGGGGGCTCGGCTGGGCATTGTCTGGAGTCTTATCTCCGGCACACCCGAGTTTTTCACAGGTCTTTAAAGACCATTAGCATATTTACATGCCTTTGTAAACTGGTTACAGAGGCGTAATGTTTTTTATGGTTCCAGTACCCCCTGGGCCCCCACTCTGCCTATTCCTTACATTTGTATTTTCACATTTATTGCTGTAGTGTGAGTATTCATTTAATGAAAAGGAATATAAAGTTGGGTTGCCAAAAGAAAAATGCCTGCTCTTGACACTAAATAGAGTTATAAATAAAAAAGTATGTATTAATTAGTTATGTGACTTTTCTGTCTTTGTTCTCTAAAATTTTAAGTCATGGATCATTGAGGCAGCCCTTGAACACAATTAAAAGTGACACAATTAAAAGTGCTTTCTATTTATATTTGCTGTTCTAAGTATTCACAGATAAGTGTTAAAAATACAGCTTTAGGTGACTGCTTATTTCTGGGCCATCAAAATAATGAGCTGGTAACCCTAATCATAAGACTGGAAGTTTGTTGCATGATCAGCACATTATTTATTTCCTCCACCCTCAATCCCTGATTAATGCCATTATAGCAATAGTTTAACTAATATCTGAAACCCTACACTTCAAGTTTCTGGGAATGTACCCTGCTTTCAGACAACTCACTTCTCATTCTCGCCTTCACTTTCACGCTCACCTTGCACTCTCAGCGATCACAATGCACTCGCACTGATCACCATGCACTCATAGCAATCACAATGCACTCACACTGATCGCCATGCACTCACACTGATCGCCATGCACTCACACTGATCGCCATGCACTCACATTGATCGCCATGCACTCACAATGAATGCCATGCACTCACAGCAATCGCCATGCATTCACAGCGATCACAATGCACTCACACTGATCACAATGCACTCACAATGATCACAATGCACTCACACTGATCACAATGCACTCACACTGATAACAATGCACTCACACTGATCACCTTGCACTCACACAATTCACCCGCTCACCCTGCACTCACACTGATCACCATGCACTCACACTGATCACTGTGCACTCACACTGATCAACATGCACTCACACTGATCACCATGCACTCACACCAATCACCATGCACTCACACCATTCACCCGCTCACCCTGCACTCACAGTGATCACAATGCACTCACACTGATCACAATGCACTCACACTGATCACAATGCACTCACACTGATCACAATGCACTCACACCATTCACCCGCTCACCCTGCTCTCACAGTGATCACTCTGCACAAAAAATGTGATTGCATTTTTCACTCTGTACCTCACCCTGCAGTCACACAAGCACACTTCTTATCCTGCACTCATGTGACACTTCACTCTCCTGCCCCCCCCCCCTCACTGCTCAATCTGTAGCTCACACAAACAAGGCCATCACTAACCATGCACTAATTTGTCCCACTCTGCACTTACAGCCGAACCCAAATTCATATGGTCACCTCACTCAACCCGTAGTCACTCCTTTTACCCTACTCTCACACTGTTGCATTGCTCTCCGTGCAGTCACATGGACACTCTTGTCACCCGCACAGCGCAGAAGGTTAAAGTACCTGGTACACAGAAGATGTACCATTCACATCACAGAAGTGAGTGTGAGTAAACTATGATTATTTTGTCAGACAGGTGCTCTAGAGAGATGAGGTGTATTGTTGGTGAGTGGTAGTGAGGGAATTCATGGAGAAGGTGGAAAGACTGTTGCACCGTGTGCGACCAGTTCTAGGGCCAGCCCTGGCTGGGAGTGTTAAACCCCCTGAAGTTCGGGTTTTAGTGGATCCCCTGCTTCTGCCTATTATTATTTACATTTGTAGTTCGCTACTGTTACCAAAAGTTGTCATGGGGCTAATAACCATCTGCCTGCAATGTGAGAGAGGGATCCGGGGTTGGGAGAGGAGAGAAGAGAGGGATGGAAGGAAGGGGTGAGAGGAAACGGGCATGGGTAAACTGCTTAACTCTGCACAAGACCGCCAGGGTTTGAAGGGACCCTTGCTGCTCCCGGCAATGGCAAGGTGAGCTTCTAATGTGGCAGCGCGTATTCCTGCGGAGTGGGAGGCCCTTCACAAAGGTTGACTAGATATCTTTCTGATGTTAATTGCTGTATTTTGGTTATAAACTGGCACTGATGGGGTGAAATCTTTCCTCAGTGTTACTGTGTTTAAAAAATTTCAAAATAATAAAGCAATGCTATCTCAAAATACGCAGCATCACAGAACATTATTTAAATTTTCTACTCACACAATTTAGTCAAGCCTGTCGCATAATTTGGTACTCACCTGCCTCATAATTCCAGTAGCCCTGCCAAGAGGTTTAGACATTTTTGTCAGGAGGGGATCCTAATGCCTGTAAATGTTGACAGGGGGATCTCGGCATCCAAAAGTTTGAAGACCTCTGCCTTAGGGTATTTGTCGCGCAATACAAATTACGGAAACATAAAATAAACATAAACAGTGTGCAGGGGGTGTCACTTTGACACCCTCTAGCACCTCAAGTACAGGCTTGTGTGACATGTGGCACACATACATGCCCTAAGGGCGCGTCTGAGTGTCACATGGCACAGGTGTACATGCACAGATGTGCATGTACACCTGAATTCGGAATTTTACCACCCAATTGGATTGGGTGGTAAAATACCGAATCCTGAAGGCCTGTAGCACTGTGAACAGTGCTACCTACATCTGGGTTTTACCGAATCAGTAAAATTACCGATTCGGTATTTTACAGAATCGGTAAATTTACCGAATCGGTAAATTTACCGAATCTGTAAAATTAAGGGCCCTACATCTCAAAATCCAATTACCGGTCGGTAACGGCCTAATTCGGCCGTTACCGACCGGTAATTGGCGACCTACATCTGGCCCCTTGTCTTTTAAAAACTTTAATAAATAAATAAAGTTGTTTGAGATGTCCTATTTTATTTGGTCAATAGGAGTCTCTTTACAATGACTCTGGAAGTGTGGTATGCCAACTTTTAGATGTGGTAAAACTACACCTTTTGTCATTGGGCACTTTGAAAAAACAAATACACAGAGAGGGACTTTGGGTCAGGCTCCCTATCTTCATTGGCTGGTAATGATCAGCTATTTTTTTCCGCCAATGCTTGAATAAAGTGTCATTTACATTTTACATCAGCCCGGAAAATATTTTTTATCATTGACATTCACTCGCTATCTGAATTGGTGTTAGATGTATATATTACTCTGCCCTTAGGAAGACATTCCGCTGCGAAGCCTAAAGTGCATTGTTGTCAGAGTACCATGGTTCACCTACTACTCAACACCTCACCCTCACATAAGACTAAGGGCCCGATGTAGGTGCCCTAATACCGGTCGGAAATGGCCGAATTCTGCCGTTTCCGAACGGTATTACGGTTTTCAGATGTAGGGCATGCATTTACAGAATCGGTATTTTACCGATTCTGTATTTACTGATTCGGTAAAATTACCGAATCGGTAAATACAGACTCAGTAAAATACTGATTCTGTAAATGCAGATGTAGCTGGCACATGTCAGAGTGCCACAGGGCTTTAAGAATCGGTATTTTACCACCCAATCCAATTGGGTGGTAAAATACCGAATACAGGTGTGCATGCACATCTGTGCATGCACACCTGTGCAATGTGACACACAGACATGCCCTTGGGGCATGTCTGTGTGACACATGGCACACAAGTCCGGAATTGGGGTGCAAGAGGGTGTCAAAGTGACACCCCCTGCACCCTTGCAAAAATAGGTATTTACCGAATCGGTAAATACTGATTCGGTAATAACCATTGATTCCTATGGGCTGCAATACCCATAGGAATCAATGGGCTTTACCGATTCGGTATTTACAGAATCGGTAAATACCGAATCTTAACGATTCGGTATTTACCGAATCTGAAATACCTACATTTCCCCCCATCTAATTTACCACTTCTTAAATACCGAATCGGTATGATTCGGTATTTTAGAAGTGGTAAATTAGAATTACCTACATCGGGCCCTAGGTGCTGAGCTCCAAAAGAAATGAGTTTGTCTAAAAACACCTTGTTGCTCTGCTGTGATAAGTGGTCGCCTTCACTACAATAATACTGCTTCACCTGACACTATCAGGACAGGCGACGTAAGCCTGCCGTCCAGAGTCCATTCAAGAATCTGTATCAGCTCCTGCACTCGGAGACCACAGATGACTAAATACCTCAACTTAAATCCAACCTTCCACGTACGTGGCTTAAAATTTCCAGCATAGAGAGTGTTCACTGCTCGCCAGGCATAAGTGTGACCCAAGACCCAGATGCTGATTGGGTTTGTAAAACCGAATGCAGAGAACATGGGGAAGAAATGATCTCATTGGTACCATATCTGTTAGCCAAAGCAGGCGCCCTGGTAAGGCAGTTTTTATTTATTTGTTTGTATAGCGCCTGAATCGACCCCCGAAGGGGTATCTCTGTGCTTTGGACTGGTGGCAAAACATGAGCTTTGGGAGTACTTATCACCTATAGCAATCAGACCCTCATCTCCCAATCCTTTACACTCCAAGTCCCACACCACAGCAGAAGTGGTGCCCATTCCTAAAGAAATGAGAACTGAAGTTAGCTCACCCATTCAATGCAGCCCACAAGGCCATAGAAAACACCTTGCTGAACTGGAAAATGGACAGTGGTATGGAATATTATTGTAGGCTCACTAAGCCAGCATATATTGGCAAGGAGCAACCCACCACACAGATCAGCCCTGGAATAGCTACCAGCTCACCAACTCTAAGTCTAAGCCCAGAATACTGTCTTGAGGAGTACTGATCTTTGCATGGCGCTGCAGACAGCTTGGAAGCATTTCACTACCTTAAGCAATTTATCCATATTGATCAGCTTCCTTGTGTCCTTCCTAGTGCCCATCAGTCTGTCTCCACCTTTCTGAGCTTTTTTTTAGATGCATTAGCATTGTCAGCAGCCTTTGCTTCCCTGCCAAAAAATAGCCAATACTGTCATGTGCTTCTTGGTATAAGTTGTTGACCTCTCTTTCCCCCAAAGATGCCCCAGGAAGCTGATTCACTTCTCCAGAGGCAATTGCCTGATGAACTTGGCCCCATCCAGAAAGTCCAACTAGCTGTGAATGACTCCTTGTTCTTTGGTGCCAGAGTGGCTAAAATGACGTCTGGCAATACTGTGCACTATGTTCCCAAAGATGTGTGTTATGTTAGGTTGATTTGTAGAGCTCGTTAATCACCCATGAGTGTATTCAGGCAAAATCAAGAGTAAAGGCAAGAGGTTCCCACAAGGATATTCAAATAGCCAGTTCATCAGTTTTTTGCGGAACTCAAGAAGTGAGGATGAGGGTATTCGTTCCAGGTTTTTTGTGTGTGGAGTACGAGAACGGGTGCCCTCCTGCTGTGCTTTTGCAAACGCGGTGTGTGTCTGTAAGTGAGGGTGAGGCTGAGCGCAGGTGTATGGCTGGCTGGTGGAAGTTTATTATTCTGTTAAGGTATGCTGGTCCGGTGTTGTGCACAGCTTTGTATGTGTGCACGAGGATTTTCATCTGGCAGTGTTTGTGAATGGGGAGCCAGTGGAGCTTTTTGAGGTTAATACCTTTCAAAGCATACATAGGATGTAAAAGCAGGTAGTGCTCACTACATTGAATTGAGCCATCATGTTGAGCTTGTTATCCAGTGTGATCCCCAGGTTTCTCTAATAGTCGGTTGGTGTTGGTGGTGATCCTGGCTCGGTTGGTCACCAGGTGGCTCCTCATGGGGAGCTCTTGTTTTCAAAGACTATTACGTCCATTTTGTCAGAGTTAAACTTCAGGCAGTTGGTTCTTATCCTTTCTGTTACCATGTTAATGCAGTGATGAAGTTGGTCTGGTGGTGTGTTGCAAGGATCCTGCTCATACACAGAACTGTGCACAGAGACCCAGGACACCAGTGAATTGTGGTGTACCAAAAACTCACCTCAGTACCTAGAAAAACCCCAACCAGCTAACATCAGTGTCACATTAGCTCTTCGTCCTATAGCAAAGTAACCAATGATTAGACAACCTAGAACATGCGACTTAGGACAAACTCAGGAATGGTGGGAAGTGAGAACACTCTTTTGTTATACTCTCATATAAGTATGGGCGGAAAATCCGTTACGCTCGCGGATTTTGCGGATTTTCGGTAAATTCGCAATCCGCGAGATTTGCGAATTTCCCGCAAAATCCGCAAATTCGCACGCAGCGGATTTTTTTTCTTTGCGGTGTAAGTTCGCAATTGCGAACATGTAGGTGCTGCGGGCAGCAACAATCTCGCACTCGCGAAATTACAAAAATTGCAATTCCGCACAAGAAATCTACTAGCAAGCAGCATAGACCTTCTGAAAATGATTATTTTTATCAGAATAACTCCTCAGGTTGACATTTGCCTGCACTTTTTTAGATTTGAGGCCTTTTGATTTTCTTTGGATAACTTTTGGATTAGAAATCAACTTTCTCATATAAGCTTGGTGGGGCATTAAAGTTGCTGTAATGCTGCTCTGCAGAAAAACGAGTTTTGCAAAAGTGAAAGCAGGCTCAAAAGTTCAAACTCATCATTAGTAACCGTTTCCTGTAGTGCTTCCTGACAAGGGCCCCTCCAAAGTTCAGTTGCTAGTTGCAACAATTGTTCAGTTGCTAGTTGCAACAATTGTATGACCCTGCTCTGACCCTCACAGCAGGCTCATAGAATAGCTACAAGTAGGCCACAAAGGTCCTGGAAAAAAAAATTGCACTGCAACAGAAAGCAAATTACAGATAAGGATGCAGGTGCCAGACTGGAATTTTAAAACAGTGACACATTAATAAATCAACCCCAAATTAATTCATGTCAGTTGAAGCAGGCAGGTGTGCTTGCTTTTTCCCCCCATAATCTACAGTGATGATGAACCAGAGGGTGGCATAAGGCATTGATGTACCAGAGGGTGGCATGGGTAAAACAGAGGGTGGCAGGGGTGAAACAGAGGGTGCTGGGAACCTATGATGATGAACCAGACGTAGAAACAACATAATCGTGACCGTTGCGAGCCTACATGTAAGTTCGCGATTGCGAATTGTTACAAAACCCTCGCGAACTGTCAGAAATCCTTGCGAACTGGCAGAAATCCTTGCGAACACAAAAAAAAAAGAAATCCGCAAATTCGTGATAATTCGCGGATTTTGCGGATTGCGAGTTCGCAAATTCGCAAAATTCACGAACGCCAGATTCGCAAAATTCGCCCATGCTTACTCTGATACCAGTCCACAACAAGAGTAAATTAGAGACACGGGTACGGTTAAAATATTTATTTTAACGACATGATCTCAGGTGCAGTATCTTAGCCAACATAAGCAGACATATGATTAGAAATAATCTGGTCAGCATTGTTACAATTCTATAAAATACAAAAGGAAAAATCATATTACAATGATGGTGAAAACAGGTCTTATAGCGCCTAGTCATAACACCCTCCCTATATAGGAACTATGTTTATAAACTTTATAAACTATCTTTATAAACTAAAGAAGGTCTCTTAGGCTTTTGTGGGAGACCCCATTACCTTTCCTCTCAGTAAGAGTAAATCACATCAGAATCAGCAAAAGCTCTCTGCATCCCTGGAAACGGAAAATCTTCCAAGTGTGTGAAATCTTGGCAACTGTGCAATAATAAGGGCGCCAGAATCTCAGTTGGCTCACAGCTGCCAAATTGTTGTGTCTAAAAAGCGTTACTCGAGCACGTCGAACAACAGCTACCATGTTATGATAACCTTGATGGCTTCAGCACTCACTGTGCAGACTAGGGGCACGATGTAAGCCTAGAGATGTCAAAAACAAACCTTTTCTCAAGTGTAGACCTTCACAAAGCCTAACTTACAAAAACAGCTATATGCAGTGTCGTGTGCAAAAGCGGCAAAAGGTAAAATGACGTTTAAACTTCTAATAAGCCATGCTTACATAACATGCATGCAAAGCAGGCCTTAGGCCACACTACACCCTCCCTTGATCGGAAAACGCACAATAAAGGGGGGCAAGATTCATAGAATGCGGAGTCTAAGTTCGAATAAGACAGAACCAAGTTCAGAAAATTTGCCAAACTTGATATTTGGGAGTAATAATCCGAATTAAAAAGTAACCAAGTTAGTGAAAACATCCACGGGTGGCAGGGTGTAAATAAGACCTCAAAAAATGTAAAAAAACCCATTAATACATCAGTGAAAAAAGTTCACGATTTCAGTACGTGCCTATGAAGCAGAAAAAAAATCTCACTTCAATCCAACAACGTATAGGCACTGTATGTCGCAACTGCCTCCAACAGGAAGTCATTATCATCCATGAACATTTCAGCCATCAAATTGAGAAATGGAAATGAACATACATGTTCTTCAATAGCAGGAGCCTCTAGCACCATCAGAGGACCACTCAGGCTTACTTCAATATAACTGCGTGCCAGAAAGTCATTGGCCGCAGTCCATATGTTCCAATTGCCCAGAACTCAATGAGCCGCTGCGCAGGCCATAATCCCAAAACCAGAACAACTATTTCATGAGCAACTAAGGGACTCATTAGTAGATTAAAATCCGGGTCAGGAGACACCGTGTTGCAGAGACACAAATCCAGGGCCCATTCAAATCCACAATCCAAGCAATGGAAAACAGGCTGCATGCAAGTAAAGCATGAGAACCGGAAAGATAAACCATACGCCACACTCAGAGTTGCCAGAGGCAGCGATCCATAGTATTCTAGCATCCGGTTACGAAGCTAGAGCAGCCGCGGCAGATCGCCGTGGGGCACAGAATGTGCATCCATTTTGGAGTAAACAAATTAACAGCCGTACTCCCGCTCCCAATGCGAGAATTAACGGGAAACCGCTGAAGACACTCGAAAAATTCAAATGAAAAAATGCAGGGATCACACCAAATATAGCTTGTAATGAGTTCACAAGGACAGAGCTTACTACTTTAAAAAAGTGTGCCAGGCCTGTGGTTGACAAGGCATTAAAGATTGTGTGAATCAAAGCACCGAAATGCAGGGGCAGATCTGTATTTAATAAGGCATGTACCTCAGTACGGGTGTTTGCAACGTGAAGGACGAATGTTTCACGCGCAGATGTAAGGGCGACTTCCTTCTGGGACAAAAGAGCCCTTATTCTACTCATCTTGTTGATCTCTGCTTTCAAGGTCGGAATAAAAGGCCAGATGGAAACATCGAGCCTCCCATGTGGAGGAGGAAACAGGACATTCTTACAGCAAACCACACATTGGGAAACTGTAACAATATACGGAATACCAGCAAGCATACCACAGCAATCTTCATTATTCAATAACTACTGTTTGCAAGCAACGTGAAAGTTACAAGTTACATTACATGAACCGTGCAATTGCAGATTTCTGCAGACTAAAGAGTGATCTGTTGTGGACGTGCAGTCTACACCTTTTAAATAAACTTCTTTTCCTTCCCTACCTATTGCATAATGTTGCATGCATGACTCAAATTTAAACAAAGGAAAAGGTAGTGTTATCAACCCATGGATGAGCCAAACTGCTGAATTTGACTCAGCTACAGAAAATAGTAACAGCTCCAATTTTTCAATATGCAGCAAAGAAAATGTGGCATCTTTTACTGACATAAAGTGTTGTTTAACAGTCAAATTAAAAGGTAAAAATAATGAAGTCGTGTTCATGTAATCCCAAGGCACCTTCCCAGATTTTAACGTTTGAAGAGTCCAAGCAAACTGCCTAATAGAACGCAATTGATTTTGTCCATGGTACATAACTGCAACATCTTCTTGTACAATATCAACAACAGATGAAACAATATTATCTAACGTGTAACGGGAAGAAAGGGTGTTAATGCTATTATCTACAACAACAAGCACTTTTTCTGAATTGGCCTGATCAATAGCTCT
This sequence comes from Lissotriton vulgaris, assembly GCF_964263255.1. Taxonomy (NCBI): domain Eukaryota; kingdom Metazoa; phylum Chordata; class Amphibia; order Caudata; family Salamandridae; genus Lissotriton; species Lissotriton vulgaris. The sequence continues at coordinate 1,993,279,443 of NC_141691.1, forward strand.
GAGCCTAGAAGCAGCTTCAATTTGGGACAGTTTCCAAACCTCGTTGTAAGCAGCATATACATCTATCTTTTTGATCTACCTGCTGCAGGACCTTTTACAAAACCATTCAAATCAATGGCGTCAGTCAGTTTAGATAAATGTAATTTCACTGACGCCAAGGTAGAGTGTTTGAGTCAACTCTGACACAATTTGCCTACAGAATAGGTGGTAACCGAATATTGACTTTGAGATCGGGGATCTACTCTAACCTCTGTATAGCCAGGGGTCAAACCCAGAAAACGGTGTTGGCAGGAATCTGCACTTTTTTGCCATAGCAACCAGCCTTCGGAATTAATGCTGGACACATTAAAAGAGGAATTTCTCAACATAGCTTGTAAATCGCTAAGGGAAGTACTGGTGTAATTATTCCAATCGGGGTATTCACCCAAATCAGGAAATAAAGGAGCATTTAATTTTTTAGAAGTAGCCAATCCAAAGCAGGTGGTTTGTGAAATAGAAGCATTCAGAAACAACATATGGTTTGGGATGAGGCATGCACGATGCAAAGCCTGTGTGCCTTGCAATTGCCAACTTTTAGTACCCCAAACAGATTTAAGATCAACGGTATCTTTCCACAGCTCATAGCCCCCAACAGCCAACTGGTCAATAAAGGACTTTGAATACAGTAATTTTGTGTGGGTAAGTCTAACCTTGGAAGAGGACTTCTCAGTCATCCTAAAATAAAATGCATCAGGGTTTGATTGATCAAAATCAGTTAAATAGAAAAACTTTTTTAAAAAGAGTTTTAGAGCTGCCTTCGACATGTGCGGGATAATGTTCCCACTGTGTGTAGTTTACCACATTTCTAAACGTGTAAGCTTTATGTAGAAAGTAATTTACGAAGTGTTGGAACAGAATAAATCCCCATAGTTAGCAGAATCTAGATACAAATCTTCAGCATCAAAGGCAGCATAATATTTCAAATCAGAAAATAAAGCCTCGACGACCTGGGCGTCCCAATCATCAGAGCGAATATTTTGTTTAACCGCATCCCCCATAGAAACTCGAAGTACATTGGGGACTGTGGAAATATGAGAAATTGATGTACATAAACAGTGTTCATTATTCCATTTTTCCCGCTCCTCTCCCTGTAAGCACCATGAATATCGTGAAATATTGACCGCATCACTCTGCCAGTAAAAGCCCGCACCCATATGTACATGACAGCCATTTTAGGCACCCTGGCCTTTTTTCCTGCTCATTAGAATCACCGGCTTCCCTTCTGCGCGTATCTGGACCCCCCTCCCTCTCTCTCACATGCAGGGATTATGAAACCCTCTCCCTCTGCGCGACCCTGCCCTGAAAGGCAACCCTCCTGCTTGACCCACGCAGACCCCCCATTCCCTCTTGAAGAGGCATCCTTCGCCTTAACTGACATAGCCCTCCCCAGCTGCACCCGACTGCCCCCGCTCTCTCATGTACGGGTCATAAGATCTCTCTCTCTCTATGCGACTCTGTCCCTGTGTCCACCCTGGCTCCCCCTCCCTTCTCCTCACACGGGCAAGTCATAAACCTTCTTCTTCTGCAAGACCCTGTCCTTGGGAGTCACGGCCGCGCCTGACCAGCACCTCCTCTCCTTTCATGAATAACCCCTCTGTTAGTAAACCCTCCCTCCGCGATTGACTGTCCACACATGTCTGAGGTCATCTCCTAAGCCAGGAGATACTGTTTACTGCTCATTGTATGGAATCACCCCTCTTCAAAGGACCCACTATTGATCCTGGCCACCCCACCCCCTGGGCTATGATCAGGCGCACACATCCTAAAAGTTGGCGGAACACTCAGCTGCATGATTACCCTCCCCTCTTAACAGCAGGTCAAGGGTCCCTATTGTGAACATATGTGGGGTAGGATTGACACGAGGATTATGGGGATGTCTTTTCCGTGTTGCACAATGTCATGATTGTAATGCTAAAGTGTTCTGTAAAGTATAAAAGACGATCTCTCAGCTCACTTGTTAGAGCACCTCCCGATTACACCTTGTTTCGTGTCTGAAATGACAGGCTCTCCTCATGAGACATAAACCCTGTTCTTGTGATTCCTGCTCCCAGCGCCCGTCTCTTTATTTGGTAACTATTCAGAATGGGAACTAAGAGGCGACTTGTGCCAGCAGCCTGGGCATCGATAGTAATGCGGGCTCCTGTTCCACAATTGGCGTCCCAACGCGGGGTCCATCAGTGACATAAGGTCCAGTGAGAGAGATCCAGACGATGAGGTGAACATCTAAATGATCGGAGTATACCTGCCTTGAGAGGGCCCTCGCCCGGCTGTCGATTGAATGAACTTCACCAATTCTGAACGGACCTCTCTCGAGTGACCCACTGTCCTGACTGGAATCCCACAGGACTGCTGCGGTAAAATCATGGAGTAAGAGAACGATCGGGCGCTGGAAGGAGGAAGGCGAAGAACTGCCCACACGGTCCGGTCCGGGTAAGGTCGCGTAAATGCGACAAATTGTGAAATAATTGTTTGGTTTGGATAATACTAGTATTACTCTTTTGTTGGTACCTCTGGAGATTCACCGTCTGCAAACGGAGAAACAACAGGCTCTCCCTTTGCAAGCAGTGAAGGATAGGTAACGCAGACTTTTGTCCCCGTTGTAATCCGTCGTGCCTATCTTCCTCCCCCACTGTTGTCCCGAACTGTCGTTCGTGGATTATTGTCTGGAGATTCTTTGTCTGCAAACAGGGAAGAACAAGGTCTCTCTTTGCAGGTAGAGAAAGAGTGGGTAACGCAAACCTTTTCGCACCCACTTATTCTCCCCACTGATTGTTTGATTGATCGAACATTGATTGTTCGGTATTGGTTCTTTTGAGGTATTCACCGCCGGCAAACAACGGAGAATAGAAATATTCTGTCTAGTCTTTGCCCGCCGTGATAAGATAGGTAGTGCAGACTTTTGTCCCCGTTGTAATCCGTCATGCCTATCTTCTCCCCACTGATTGGTAGCCTGTTTAGCCCGGACCGCTTATTAGAGATGAACCATCCAGCTCCACTGGAGGGCACACCTAATAAGGACATGTTCATTAAGTGTGGACTAGTCGCTATAGCTTATAATAGGTTATGGCATAAAAATATAAGAAAAAGAGTTGAGCGAAATCAGTAGGCCACTGAGGAGTTATCAACTTCGCTAAAAATAAAATAAGAAACGTTAGAAATAACCCGTAATAAGAAACATAAAAATGGCGAGGGAAGACAAGCTTGACACCAAGGCAGCCACGAGGTAGCTAGGTTCCGTTGCCTATTCCTGCCCTAAACATGTCTGCCTCATTGCCCACCACGCCCAAATAACGGTCACATGAAATAGATACAAATCAATAGGTACCTACCCCCATTCCGGAAACTCCCGAAGTGCCACAGGTCCGCGGTTACGCCCATCCGGAAGGCGAGGCCTCGAGGCATGCGGGGCTCGCCTGGCCGCACTCGGAAGGGGAGGCTGTGGGGCGGACGGCCCAGAAAACCGTGATGGCCTCTCCTTCTCTCCTCTTCTGCTGCCCTGCAGGCCACGGGGGAGGGCTGTCTTACCTCAGCCACCGACCCCCCCCCCCTCTGTCTCTCGCCTGGTCCGGCCCGCAAAGAAGGCCGAAGCCAAAGCGAGGACGGCGGCGCTTACAGGTAGTCCCGCCACATGTCAAACTCCTGGATAGTTTCAGGTAGTCCCGCCACATGTCGACGCCTGGACAAGCGCAAGTAGTCCCGCCACATGTCAACCCCTGGAGAGTTGCAGGTAGTCCCGCCACATGTCAAAGGGGTGGGGGGGCTGTCTTGCCTCAGCCACCGACCCCCCCCCCCCATCTTCAATAGCCGGCACGGCCAATATCGAAACGGCGGAGCCGAGGATCGGCGCGGGGTCGCTGGAAGGAGGAGGTGGCGCGAACGAGCCTCCCCCACCTCCCTCCAGGTGGAGGCTTCCAGCGACACCCCAACACTCTTACTTAAAGAGGGTCCACATCGAAAAGCGGTCTTTTGCCCGGGACGGGCACACGCCCCATGCCTTCTCTCCTCAACTTTGAAGATTCTATGAGAGCCGGGGGGCCCCCGACCCCTCTGCATGGGTGCCCCCGTCCCCCTCACTGGGACCCGCGACATCGACACACTCCTGCCGGCGCCAGCCTCAGTTTGGAAATGGCTAAAACACAGCCAAGGTACAGACTTGTTCAGTTCCGGTGGAACACCAGAATGACCCGGTAGGAAAATTGTTGTTGCCCTCCCCACTCTTTGACTGATGGTCCATTTGTTAGACTGTTACCACATTGCGAAAAACTTTTTGAACTGCCAACGGAAGGTTCTGCTCCAACCATGAGTCATTGGAGACATTCTGACTATACCGGAACCTGCCTGACCTCGCCCAAAATGGCGCCGATACACGAAACGAAAACTTTCGAACTCCCTGTTCACCTGGATTGCTCGAATATTGATGCTCTGAGATATGTATGCATTTTTGGACAATGAAAGTCGATAAGATGGATAGTGATTATGTGCTTAGAGAAGAAAGCAATACAGATATTGATCATGTGTTTGGACAATGAACTGATTTAGGGTGGGTACTAATTATGAATGGGAACAATGAATTGGTGTAATTTAGACAGTGAACGAGCATCTGGATAATGAATTAATGAATTAATTGAAAACTGAATCCTTGACATGCATCATGCTTGCTCTGTAGTAAAGTTCGATACGATTTTATTGCACTGCCGCACTTTATGCAATGAACTGCCACCAACTTCGTTCTTCTTATGTACCGTTCCAATCTGCTCCGTGGCCGGTCCACTGGGTTATAGGCCTGTATTTATACACCAGCACTTTTTATTAAAAGTATTTTTTGAAAAAGAAAGCATAGTTGTAGCGGTTGCATTAATGAGTTTTGAATGTATTACTACTGTGAGCAACGAGAAAATATGATGAAGGCTGAAGGTTAAAAAGGACACGATATTTAGCAGCTACATTACGTGTCACAGGCAGCCGAAAAGTGTTTTAGACGCCCTTAAAACGACACCACAGAAATACCGCCTGACTGCCACCCTTGCACATAACCAAAAGGGGTCGCGACCAAGTAACTCTTGTAGATACGCAGATCGTCAATGATTATCTATCTGACATTACTGGTCCCTCTGGGCTTAAAACGCCGAGATGGTAAAGAAATGCACTACGTGGAGATAGGTCGAGTATGTGGTAGGTAAAAACATTTTTCGGATTACTGCATGCTGATGTGATTTGAATGCTGCCCCCCACCCCCCTTCTTTCTCCGCCCTTCTGCAGGTCGCGTTGGAACATCGGCTGAAGTATGGGAGGACGATGATCGAACCACCGACGAAAAAGGGAAGAAGGGAATATGAGCATGGTCCTTATGACGATAAGTTTTTAAAAGACGTAGACTTAACATGACTGTTCCTCCTTAGAACATAGCGACTGGGAGGATGGACTGACATAGAGACTTGACGGGTACTGTATGACGAAAATTGGCTCGAAATAACACGTTAGAGAATGTAACTAGACGTTTGACTAGGTAGGGAAAGGACAAAAGAAAAGTGCACGGGTAAGGGTTACCAAGACTGCACCCATCTGGGAAGTTAGAAATGTTGCTGATGTTCAAAATGTACTGCCCCCCTTCTCACACTCTTATAGATCTAGCCAAGCTGTCCGACTGTTCTCCCGATCAATACTTGCCGTTGCCTCAGCCTGAAGAACTTCCCACCAAAGGAAGAAACTGGAAAATGGTTTAAAATCCAACCATGGGTAAATAGCGCGACCAGGTTCATTTCTGATCGACTAACCGAGGTGTAAGTATTGGCCATTGAGAACGCTCGAAGAGATAACAAGCGAGAGGGAAAAGGAGGGAAAGGTAGAAAGAGCTAAGCACGTAGGTAAATAGGATAGTAAAAGATAAATAGGATATAAAAAATATAGATCTTGTTGGCCAACTATTGCTTTCTGTTTTGTCGTGAATGTCTTATATATATGTAATACATGTACTGTCTTCCTCTGTCTGAGTTCGTGTGTGTGTGCTGTAGGGGTTTATGTTCTCCCTTTGTTTTCGTCTCTCCGTTATCTGAAACCCCCTGCTGTTCTGTGTTGTGAACGCACTAAATGACCTATTTTTGTACACATCTCTCTGTCTTTCTCTATCTCTATCCCACCTTTTTCCTCTCTCTCTCTCTCCCTCTTTCTCTCTCTCTCTGTCTCTCTGTCTCTCTCTCTCTCTCTCTCTCTCTCTCTCTCTCTCTCTCTCTCTCTACATGTCATACGTGTACCAAATGGCTCGTTTAGATTACGGACGACTCTCACTCTCTGAGAATCTCCCTATTTCCTCTTCCTTTTTGTGGTAAAACCGTGCCTCGCTGGCACCAGTCTGATTGGATACTTATTGAACGCGGAGGTGTTCAGCGAAATTGACCGAAACTAAAATGATTGTATCTCGCCATATTACTACCTCTCCTTTCTGCAAAATGAAGGAACTCAAATTGGCTGAGAAGGAAAGGACAGGTAAGACGACTAAGGTCCCCCAATCTGGCCTTTATAGGGGAACTGTATGTCAACGGCACCTTAATTTTCTGTTCATCAGAGACGAACGCCAACGTCCAGCTTGACCCCCAATGCCCAGATTACCCCCCCCCCTTCTTTTTGCACCCAAGCGCGAGCTCCCGAAGCATCCCCGCCCCATTTGATAGACCCCAGCTGCTGTCCCGGATATAAACATGATGACCATGAGTAACTGTCGTCCCTCGAGAAAAACCTGTTTTACGTGACTCTCGATGATAGCGCCCCCGCCCTGTTTGAAAAGGTTAGCCAGCCTTGAAGGGAAACGTTAGACTGTTAAAGGCTTGGGTTTGAAAGGCAAGTCTACACTGGAAGCTCCAAAATGTTGAAATTGATGAAATGCGCAGTTGATGGGAATATTATTTCTATACATTTATGTCATGAATAGACGATGAATACACTTGGCATGAACACAGTAGGAATGTTGACATATGCACTGCTTGGTAATAGACCTCTGACTGTGACCGATGAGCGTATCTCCCAAGTGCGCAGGATTGAGGGAGGAATTCACCTGCATAAATGACTTCTTCTGTCAGTTCTCTAAAAGCTTGTTTTGTACCTATTCAAAGATTTGCGATCACCAGAGGAGAAGGGTCGGACGAGCCTGGCTGCAGATCTTGAGATACATGCGACCTCGACCAAAGGTGGAGCTGCAGAGCAACAAGATACGGGACGAGACAGCAATTTCAAACGTGGAAAATGAAAAATGACGGGCTGCCCTGAAGCCCTCCGTCTGCTAACCCACGTGTGCCTGGAGTCTCCGTCCCCTTTCTTTGGGCCCGATTGATGGGCCTGCCTGCTTATTATCCTTTGCTCCCCTGGTCTCTTTTGTGTGTCCCAGGAACTCTGACCCAACTCCGCTCTCTCTCCTATCGACTATTTGAACCACACCCACCCTCTTTTCCATGTGACTTCACGCCAAAAGGAACGGCATTTAAGTGGAAATAGGGTGTTGCTACGGAAATATAGGTGCCGAGCATAAGGCGCCACTAAAAGGACTGGTTAGGGAACAGGACTGTGGTCTAACAGCAGAGGACAGACCGCACCTTGCAACGCGAAAGGTTGAATACGAGTTGGACCTATAGCTCCACCGCCGGTGCTCAACAGCGCCAACGAGAGGACACGGACTAGAGCCTACCAGTGATGGCTCACTGTTAAAAAGACACTGTGACGAAGAGATCTTGTGTATTGAACTGAATTCCGCCCTCGGCTACTTGGTCAAAATGTTCATTGGTCGCATTTTTTAAGTCAGATACATTTATGCTATACAGTGTGTCTGAATGTTGGGAACTCGACAAATGCAATTTTCTATGTGCTGCATTCTGCCCATCACGTCAACTGTTCATGATTACATACCAAATGTTAATATTGACAAATGCTAATTCTTCAACTACGCCTGTGTATTTTTGTACCCCCATCAATTACCATAATGAACTCTGTCATGTAAAAAGGGGCGACTGTGGAAATTTGAGAAATTGATGTACATAAACAGTGTTCATTATTCCATTTTTCCCGCTCCTCTCCCTGTAAGCACCATGAATATCGTGAAATATTGACCGCATCACTCTGCCAGTAAAAGCCCGCACCCATATGTACATGACAGCCATTTTAGGCACCCTGGCCTTTTTTCCTGCTCATTAGAATCACCGGCTTCCCTTCTGCGCGTATCTGGACCCCCCTCCCTCGCTCTCACATGCAGGGATTATGAAACCCTCTCCCTCTGCGCGACCCTGCCCTGAAAGGCAACCCTCCTGCTTGACCCACGCAGACCCCCCATTCCCTCTTGAAGAGGCATCCTTCGCCTTAACTGACATAGCCCTCCCCAGCTGCACCCGACTGCCCCCGCTCTCTCATGTACGGGTCATAAGATCTCTCTCTCTCTATGCGACTCTGTCCCTGTGTCCACCCTGGCTCCCCCTCCCTTCTCCTCACACGGGCAAGTCATAAACCTTCTTCTTCTGCAAGACCCTGTCCTTGGGAGTCACGGCCGCGCCTGACCAGCACCTCCTCTCCTTTCATGAATAACCCCTCTGTTAGTAAACCCTCCCTCCGCGATTGACTGTCCACACATGTCTGAGGTCATCTCCTAAGCCAGGAGATACTGTTTACTGCTCATTGTATGGAATCACCCCTCTTCAAAGGACCCACTATTGATCCTGGCCACCCCACCCCCTGGGCTATGATCAGGCGCACACATCCTAAAAGTTGGCGGAACACTCAGCTGCATGATTACCCTCCCCTCTTATCAGCAGGTCAAGGGTCCCTATTGTGAACATATGTGGGGTAGGATTGACACGAGGATTATGGGGATGTCTTTTCCGTGTTGCACAATGTCATGATTGTAATGCTAAAGTGTTCTGTAAAGTATAAAAGACGATCTCTCAGCTCACTTGTTAGAGCACCTCCCGATGACACCTTGTTTCATGTCTGAAATGACAGGCTCTCCTCATGAGAAATAAACCCTGTTCTTGTGATTCCTGCTCCCAGCGCCCGTCTCTTTATTTGGTAACTATTCAGAATGGGAACTAAGAGGCGACTTGCGCCAGCAGCCTGGGCATCGATAGTAATGCGGGCTCCTGTTCCACAGGACATTAATAACTTCTGTGGGCCCATGCATCTGGATCTTTACAGCATCCCATACAATCCCATCTAAAACGGGCCAAGCAGTTATATTCACAAATGTCTGGTCCGTCTTCATTATGTGAGAAGAGGAGTGGGGAGCCAGAGTTCCATCAATTACTTGAATCGTAGTTCATTCTTGAACGTAGTGTCCATTTACTAAACGAAAACAATACACCACAAATCCAATCGACATGAATAAAAAAATTGAAAAAAGCACCAGCAAAATGGAAGTTGAAGGGGGAATCAAAACATTTTTTTTAAACCAGGTAGCAAAAATCGAAACTTTTGAAGAGGACTTTGATGTGGTGGAGCTAGTGTCAAATGAAAAACATGATTGGTTAGCCACACGGGTCTCCAAATCAGGCATAGACAAGTCAGCGGGGTAAGTATATTCAGTATCATTAAGAGTATCACCAGCAGGGGGATTCAATAAAGGTTTCGCAACATTATCCATCTCAATGGCAACATCAGGCCCGATGGCAGGATCCGAGGTCAATACAGAGTGTCGCACCATTGCTGGACACGAGACCGCAGGTGTCATACTAAGAAGAATCGGCCACCCTGTGTAGTTTGACAGTGTCAATAGAGATGTACCTGTTCCCTTTTCGCCCAGGAAGAGGAGGTAAAATGACTGTTCTTGTACCATGCACTCCAAGCAGAGGAACTTGTTACAAAACACCAGGCTTGAGCGCAACATGCTGCAGTAATTGCCGTCAGGCAGGAAGAGATCGGCATCTTCCTTGCTTAACTACATTACAAATGGGGCCTTGCACGTCACGTTTGACGCAGCAAGGACGGCCCATAAAGTACATCGACCAACAGGGATCATTGTCAGAAATTCTCCACCAAGTACCTGGTTGATGCAGCGTTAAACTTTCAGCTAGGAAGATACCTGGACACGGAACTTCAGATCAACAAACCTTGTCCTTAGTGCTTCCTCCTTCGTTGGATAAGCGGCTGCTCTTGCGAGGGGGGATTTCTATCCTGTTTGGTTTTCGAGTGGCATTTTCGGCCGCTTCCTCGCCGTGTCTTCCGTTGGTGAGCTTCCAGGCTTGGAGCTCGTGAGGAGGACGGCTTTCTATTTACACCCAAGATTCTCGATTCTCGCATTGTCGGCCGATATTTGTATCTGCCCTCCATTGGTGAGCTGCCTGGATTAAAGCTCGTGCGGAGGACGGCTCAGCATTCAAACCGAGCTGCATTGTCGGCCGTTTTCAGTAGTTGCCCTCCGTTGGTGAGCTGCCAGGCGTGGAGCTCGTGCGGAGGACGGCTTGTGTTTTTTACCGATCGGTATTGTCGGCCGTTGCTTCACTTTTGTGTCCTTCATTGGTGGGATTACAGGCTGGAGGCCCGGGCGGAAGATGTTTCCTATCCTGACGTATTGCCCGGCATTATCGGGCGAGGAGAGGCTTTCCCTACTCAAAGCCCAATCTGTAAATTCTTCTCCTATATTATTTTTGCATTGTTGGATTTAGACTAGGGTGAATTCAACCCTTTTGTGGATATCCTATCCTTATTCCAGCACCTTCATTTTGTTTGCTTTTCTCATTTCTGGACATTTGGAATTCTGGTGATATTAACTCTTTAATCTGAGCAGACTAAAGTATTTACAGGGGTTATGATGACTAATAGTTTCCTGTAAAAGACGTCAGTATCCAGACAGAGGGTAGGTCACAGTAAACTCTATTCTCCATATGATTGGGTTGTGGTAACTACAGTATATAGAGGAATATTCATGGTGTGTCTTTTCTGTTATATTTGTTTCCCCCCTCTGCAGTTAGAGTATACACCGGACGATACCATTGAGAAGGCACTACTTGCATGGCAGCAGGTCTCATGCACAGTGTCATTCATTATTTTTCTTACAGGTAGAGAACTAGTAGCATAATAAGCACTATTGTTTATTATAGATTGGTTAGTACATGTTATGTGATGCTTGTTCTTTGTTGTTTCAGATCTCCTTCCTTGATGTTCCCTTCCCTTCCTTCCCTCACTTGATCCTTCCACTGACCTGTGCCATTACGACTAATAAGGCTTGGTTAGATCAAGAGGTGGACCAATTCTGGCATCAAACCAATCTTGAGGACGGGCAAAGTAACAGAACTGGAGCTCGATAGGAGGGACCGAATTCCTTCTTGTTCTCGATCTTCTCTCGGACCAGTTCTCCAACTTGGGGTAGCCAGCCGACTTCCGGACTCTGCAACGCAGCATCAGATGTGGAGGGCAAATGTTCCTTTGCAAGACTGTCTCTAGTCTTTTGTAGGTTCTGTAATACATTAAAATGTTCATCTACGTCAAAGGATGCGGCAGCCGCCACCATGTCTAGACCCTCAAGGTCCGGAACAAACATATTGATGCCAAAGAGCATTTCGTATGGGTCCGCCCACCCAGAGACCTTCTAGGGAGATTATTTAGTGCACGCTGTACGCTATTGAGGTGGGTTAGCCAGTATTGGCCAGTACCTAATACCTTAGCTGTCAAGGGTTGCATTAAGTCACGGTTCATTCGCTCCACAACACTATTGGCCTCAAGCCTGTATGGAGACGAAAATTTGACCTGGACCCCCAAAGAACTCCTGGCATCCTTGTAAGACTTAGAGGCAATCGCTGGGCCCTGGTCCGAATGGAAGGTACCACACGCAAAAATTCCCACAAAGACACGCAAATCCCTTACGACAGTTCTGGAATCAGCACTGCGTTGCGGCCACAACCTCACAAAGTGTGTGCATGAATCAACTACAACTAAGATGTACATATATGCAGAATCAGATGAGAAAGGACCACAGTGATCTAAATAAACACACGCAAGTGGTTTATTTGATATGTACAATTGAGTTTGGGGCGGGTGAGCAGCAATAGAAGGTTTAATCTGCTGACAAATGTCTCATTGAAGGACATAATTACGCGTCTGTTTGTACAAACCCCTCCACCAATATCGTTGTTGGAGAAGAGATACAGTAGCTGACACGCCGGCATGCAATGAGGCCATCCCAGCGTGGGCGGCTGTAATCAAAGCCTGCCTGTGGTCCGCATTGGGAATCAACCTGTCACAAACGTTGTTAATTCTCACATAAGGAACTTTATCAGGACTTAAATGATAATAGTATTTAGAAGGGAAACCTCTAGGATAATTACCTCCCTTCTCTGTTGCGGCAATAGCTGCCATGATGTCATCATCAATCTTACTTTTGGAACATGTAATTGCTGCTACTGCATATGTTGCAACTGCTGACTTAGCGGCTTTATCCACGAGATAAGTGCCAACAGCGTGAACTCCGTATCCAGAACAACAAGGGCACCCATACGAGTCACCACAGGACCTCGGGGAACAAATTTTTACAACAAAAGTGGTCCCATGCAAAAAAGATAAGCGAAAACAATGAATATAGACACAATGGAAACTATATTGAGTAGTATGACTTGTCCAGCCGGACAGAGGTCAAGAATTTTTACTGTACACTTGATAAGTCACATAAAATACCTTCAATTCTTTAGAGTAGGACACAAGCCTGTGCCCTTACACTTACAAATTGGCAAGGTGAGAAGGTAGTGAAGGGACAGAGAAGAGTATTTAGGCAGAAGTGAGCGATTTCTGTAAATACAACAGTGACAGAAATTCAGTTTGCACCATTACAAGCATAGCACATTCGGTATACATTTTAGGTATATGGTGTTTCAACAAGTCAACGGCGTTTCGATCCCATTTACAAAATCAAAGGGATCATCATCAGGACAAAAAGTATGCCTAAATAAAACAAGCCACAATAGCCTGGTTGACTCCGAGTGAAACGGTCAAGCAGAGTAAGGGATAAGGCGGGACATCACGGCATCAGTCACTATAATTTTGATGTCATACACCGGACAGGGCTCGGTTATAGATGAGTTGTTACGCGCGATAGGGCGAACAATCAGGTCATCATCCCGTTTGTGGGTGAATGAAGCGGTGAAGCTACTGCCAGGGAAGACATCCGAAGCCTGATCAATCGGCTCGGTGAAACGCGACCAAGCCATCCGCTGGCGCATAACCTGCACCCTATTTCAGGTTAGCTTCACCGCTTCCACATCTACCCCCTAGGTGTCAACACCGCTAGTCGGTGTGGTAAACTATTCTAACATGGAGTTAGATATCTCTAGCTATTTGAGTCACTTTATTCCATGCTGGGTATCTACTCCTATTAAAACCAAGATTCTACAGTTGAACTTCGTTTTAAATATAAGAAGCCAACATGTTTCGTTGCCTGTCTGAATTGGTCGGCAACTTCTTCAGGGCTGGGGGTATTCTCTTTGCCGCACTGTGCTGGACACTGCCAGTATTCAAATCTTAGCGAAGGTGCCTATCGGCATACCTAGGATTCTCCAAATATCCGTATGCTTTACTGGTCTCACTTCTATAATGGTCGCTTTGTGTCAACCGTCCGTGATTTCGGTCTGTGTCTCTGATCGAGCTCCCGTTCCCGCACACCTGCACATTGTTTTGAGTTATGTAGAATTTACTTTCACATTTTTCATACTTTGAAAGTTTTGTTTATTTTCAGTGGGAAGGAACCAATGGTGAGAAGTGGAACACACTGAGGAGAACCAGGCAGTAGTTCCCAGGTGGTTGCTCCCGTGAGGTTCCTTCCTGTCATCCGCACATTTTTTCCTTACTTATCTTTCTTTCCCTTTGCATGAATTTGTACAAGCTTAAGTGAGAGAATGGAATGCAGACACATCTGAATGAGACACACACACAGTTTTTGAGGATAGAGTTTTTAATGTAAAAATAGGCACACCCTGTTGTGACTTGCAGAGTGGGTGTTAGGTTAAGTATAACCACACACATTAGTCAGCAGAGGATGATGATGAAAATATTGCCTATCTAGATCAGGAGCAGGTTGGTTTGATTAATATGAATGTTCAGGTAGCCAGCACGATTTGGAGAAATTAGGTTGTATCAAATCGGAAAGAGGCTTGATAAGCTGGGCATATTTGGGAATATAGGTATGCCCGAAATTCAAAAAGCCCCGTAAAGATTGTAGTTTTTCAGAGTTGTGGGAGTGCGCAAAAGTGCGCATTTATCCAGGAAGTGGGGAGCTAAACCCTGACCTTCATTGTTGAGCTCGTAGCCCAGGAACAACACTGTGTACTCTGCAATGTGACTTTTCGCAAAGTTGATCTTATAACCAAAATCCGCAAAACGGCAAATTATGCGGTCTACCCGGCACAGATGCGGCCATAATTTGTCGTCTGTGAGAAAGATGTCATCCACATACACACATGTATCTGCGTCGATTCCCTCCAAGAGAGAGACTATGCGTGCGGCAAAGACGCCTGGACTGCTCTTATAGCCCATAGCCAAACGGCGAAATTTGCGTTTTTTGCCACCACTGGTAAAAGCTGTCCATTGACTACTAAGAGGGGACAGATTGTGGGTAAAAAACCCATTGGATATGTCAAGTGTGATTTTGAACCTTTTATTCACGAGACTATCCACAAGAGCTGAACTGTGAGTATTCTGTGCCGCACACGTACGACAATGGGAGGTTAAGTGGCGGTAACCCAATACCAAACGGTATGAGCCATCCGGCTTGGTCACAGTAAAAAGAGGGTTATTCATCAGAGACACAGACGTTTCAATGACACCTTGATATTCTTATTGTTCATGGGGTATTGGGGTTGAGGCTGTGGTATTGACCGCAAAGGAATCTCATGTCGGGGGGAAAATTTGTCCCACCCACAGTGAGTACGGTACAAAGCCGGCGCAAGCGCCTTAGCCCAATCTTCTGCAAAATGCAGGGCCTGCTCTTTTGGCACTGTGTGCGGGAAACTAGGGAGGATTACCTCCTCCACTTGCGGAGCAGCTAAGACAAAGGGTAGGGCCCACTCGACCTCCGCCAACAAAATATCATAGGTAGTAATTAGATTTTCCTAAAATACCCCTTTTATGGTACGTGCTCTGTCACCTTCAATTATAAGGACAGTTTCATACAGTCTTTCAGGGGGAGCCACTCTAGTGTCAGCCGTCTCAACTACAACAAAGGTGTCAGTCGCTTCATAGTGGACGCAACGCCTCTTGAATTATGGTAATCTTCGCTGCGCTGTCCAACAGTGTCAGTGCCCATGTCAGATTCCGAAGCTGCGTTCTCACTATCTGTGGCATATCTCGCTGTTACTGCAGCAACTTTCTTCTTCTGAAACTGGGGCCTTTGACGTAGCGACTCGTCCTGCTTGCCTTTTCCGTCAGCCTTGCGGGGCTACTCACGGCTCTGTTGGCACCTTGTCCTCTACTGCCACCTCCTCCACCGGTTGGTGAGTCCGATGTTTCCTGCAAAGAGCAAGGAGAACATTGTTCAGGAACCTGAAATCTATCAGGTGACTTAATTGTAGTGCGGTCGCGAAACTCATAAGCACGCTCAGCAGAGGCAGGTGTAGGTGAAGCAGGACAGGAGACAGGACCCCTGTTTCTGTTGCTGTTTCCCCTGTTTTTTGTTCTTACTCCAATTTTGTCTTGGAACTTTCTGGCGTTCAACTTTATCAGAAGACGCCTGTTGAGTTTGCTGCTGGGTTTGTTTTTTAGCAAAAGGCTTAACACCTATACTATTAAAGCCAATGGTCTTACAAGCCTCCGTAATAATTCTCGGTAACTGACGGGGTTTCTCGGCTTCGGGAATATCTCGCAAAGCATTAAACACTTGGAACTTACAGCGTCTCTCTTGACATTAGCACAGACGAGATCACGAACCATGTCAAATGCTCCCACAAGCCGCATTCCTAACTCTACAGCCGCCTCCGGTTCGAGTTCATCTTGAACGCGCTTAATAACGGAGGGCAGGACAGCCATTAACGGGGTGCCGAAGCACCTAGTATAGACTGCTGCACAAATCACACCCCAAGTGGTACAGTCATTTACATTTTTCTGCAAACTAATAGTAAGGATCCCGTGTTTTTCCACAGGAGTGGTATTAGGAAATACTGCCTCCAGTTGGTCAAATTCCTCGGCAAGCCAGAAAGGCATCTCATCCTTATCCTGGGGACGCTTGCCCATGACCGCATTAATCATAACAGTACTAAGCTTTAGCCCATTCGTTCCAACTGGATGCGCTGCACCCCCAGGGGCCCCACCCGGGAGGTTGCGGGAAATGTAATGAACCATACCCCTTATCACTGACACTGCAGAGGCATAAAGGGGCCTTAATTCTACAGCTGTACATTAGGATGCAGGGTATAACCAGCTAAAACAGGCCAAGAAGTGCCTGCAATTGACAACAGCCCCATTCTGACCACCATCAAACTGTGGGGAAGGGTACCATTAAACCAAACGGCATGCTTCCGAGCAGAAATCGGTACTTCCTGTGTCCTATATGAAGCGTATTATAGAGGCACAGCAGTCAGAGTGTAAGTATGAAATACTTGAGTAACCACATCAACCGCAGGAAACGTGACCCATGAATAACACAATTCAAATGGGTGTGCTGCGTCAGCAGATACAACAGAAACTACTGCCATGCCTTCCAAAGAGATGTTTAAATCCTGCAAGTGAGTGCATACAGCCATACAACTGTGCACCGGGATATCAACCGCAGCCATATCGGCACAGTGAAAGATAAGTACAATGCAATTGCAAAAAGCACAACTGGGTGGTAATTCAATAGAAACCGTTTTTTGAAATATCAAGCTTGAAAAGACCTATGTAAATAGGTAGGTTTATCTGTCACCACTGTCAACCGGAAACAATAGTGAGGGGGTCGTGGACTGATTTAAGCACTACTCGAGAGTCTCACAATAAGACCATAAGGCCTAGATATAGGTAATTTTATTTTACCACTTCTTAAATACCGAATTTTACCGATTCGGTATTTAGGAAGTGGTAAAATAGAGGGGGGGTGGATGTAGGTATTACAGAATCGGTAAATACCGAATTGTTAAGATTTGGTATTTACCGATTCTGTAAATACCGATTCGGTAATGCCCATTGATTCATATGGGCATTGAAGCCCATAGGAATCGATGGGCATTACCGAATCGGTATTTACCGATTCGGTAAATACCGATTCCAGCAAGGGTGCAGGGGGTGTCACTTTGACACCCTCTAGCACCCCAAATACAGGCATGTGTGGCATGTGGCACACAGACATGCCCTAAGGGCATGTCTGTGTGTCACATTGCACAGGTGTGCATGTACAGATGTGCATGCACACCTGAATTCGGTATTTCACCACACAATAGGATTGTGTGGTAAAATACCGACTCTTAAGGGCCTGTGGCACTCTTAGGAGTGTCACCTACATATGGATTTACCGATTCGGTAAAAATACCGGTTCGGTATTTTACAGAATCGGTATATTTACCGAATCGGTAAAATTACCGATTCTTAGAATAACATGCCCCTACATCTGAAAACCCTAATACCGGTCAGAAACGGCCGAAATCGGCCGTTTCTGACCGGTATTAGGGCTTCTACATCTGGCCCTAAGTTAGGTGCGCCATGATGCAAGTATCCTGCTCATACACAGAACTGTGCACAGAGACCCAGGACATCAGTGAATTGTGGTGTGCCAGAAACTCACCTCTGTACCTAGAAAAACCCCAACCAGCTAGCATCAGTGTCACATTAGCTCTTAGTCCTATAGCAAAGTAACCAATGATTAGGCAACCTAGAACATATGACAGGAAAAACTCGGGAATGGTGGGAAGTGAGAACACTCTTTCGTTATACTCTCATACCAGTCCACAGCAGGAGTAAATTAGAGATACGGGTAAGGTTAAAATATTTATTTTAACGACGTGATCTCAGGTGTAGTATCTTAGCCAACATAAGCAGACATATGATTAGAAATAATCCGGTCAGCATTGTTACAATTCCATAAAATACAAAAGGAGAAATCATATTACAATGATGGTGAAAACAGGTCTTATAGCGCCTAGTTATAACAACATCCCTATATAGGAACTATGTTTATAAACTAAAGAAGGTCTATTAGGATTGTGTGGGGGACCCCATTACCTTTCAAATCAGTAAGAGTAAATCACATCAGGATCAGCAAAAGCTCTCTGCATCCATGGAAACGGAAAATCTTCCAATTGTGTGAAATCTTGGCAACTGTGCAATAATAAGAGCTCCAGAATCTCAGTTGGCTCACAGCTGCCAAATTGTTGTGTCTAAAAAACGTTACTCGATCACGTCGAATAACAGCTACCATGTTATGATAACCTTGACGGCTTCAGCACTCACTGTGCAGACTTGGGGCACGATGTAAGTCTAAACATGTAGAAAACAAACCTTTTCTCAAGTGTAGACCTTCACGAAGCCTAACTTACAAAAACAGCTATATTCAGTGTTGTGTGCAAAAGTGGCAAAAGGTAAAATGGCATTTAAACTTCTAATAAGCCATGCTAACATAACATGCGTGCAAAGCAGGCCTTAGGCCACACTACAGGTGTTTGTGTTGTTTGTCAGGGAGTGGATGCGCAGTGTGTTGTTGGTCTAGAAGATGATGTTGATGCCTTGGGACTGGATGATGATGGCAAGTGGTGTCATGTAGATGTTGAAAAGGGTAGGGCTGGGGACTCCACAGATCTGGTTCTTGGATTTAGATGTGAAGGGTGGCATTCTGTCTCTTTCTGTGAGGAATGAGCAGATTCATTTGAGTGCGGGTCCTTGGATGCCAATCTCGGGAAGTCTGCTGATGAGTCCGTTGTGGAAGACTACGTCGAATGCCGCAGAGAAGTCGGGGAATGGAATGGCTTCTTCTGCTGCACCAGGATGAACACATCTGAAATCCTGCAACTTAAAATGAGACAAGGCTTCAGCATCATTCTTCTTTACACCAGGAATATACTTATCCTTAAACAAGATGTTATTTCTCTAGCAGATTACCATAATCTCCTGAAGTAGTTTTAGCACTCTTTCTTACTTAGCATGCTACAGATTAATTGACTCAACCACAGACATACTTTCAGACCATAAGACCACGGAGTGATAGCGGAAGTAGTTAACACATACCTAAAAAGCCACATGGATAGAGAACAGCTCTAAGAATATCACATTCGTAACCAGCCCAAACTCAAACCACTCAATATGCCATATTTGTGCCACCCTGTAGCGGACAGACCCTAAAATTTCACTAACACCACAGTGAATAAGCCCATCTCCTGACTTAACATATTTGGAGCAGTCTACACTACTTGGTCTTTAAAGGGCCCAAAAGAGGAACCACAAAAGGGAGCAGTTATGTTTAAATGTGCATATACATGCTTGGTGTGTACAAGCTTGTTTGTAATAAGTCCAGCAATCCCTTTCTTCTCCCTCTGACTGAGAATCCCGAAAGAATTGGTGGCTCCCATTTCCCTCTTTTTTTTTGCATCATACGCTTCAGCCAAGCATTCACATCCATCTGAATTTAAGCAGCGGTGAAGTAGGTAGGTAGTAATTTTATGAGTGCTTTGCAAGTTAGGCAGATGAGTTTGAACTTCCTTCTTGCGCTTGTACATGAAAGTCTAATAACACGAGGCTATGTGGTCAAATTTCTTGGAGCCAAAAGGTGGTGTACAAGAGCAGATGTTACCCCCGGTAATGAAGAAAATATGGACCCGCTGGGTGGAATATAGAGGAATCTAAAAGGCCGAGGGTTGACGTAGTACAAGCGCTATATATTTGTTGGTCATTAGAAGAGAATAGCTGGTTAAAATGTAGATAAATTAACATTTGAGATACTACCTGGATACTAAACTGTAACGACATAATGTACCATGTGCATGTAACTACTCTGAGTATTAATAATGTACCTGTACACGTGAGGTTTGTACTGCAACTGACAATGTTTTAATAAAAGGAATTTAAAAAAAATTTTGGAGCCAGAAATATGTAGCAAGGTTCAGTCAAGCACAGCTTTCATATGGGCCAAAGAATATTAAGATGAATTGGTCAGTAACCTTGCCTGGATATGACCACAGCTTGGAATAATGACTGGAAGTCCGATGATCTCAGTGGAGTTGTTAGTCTTTCAAGACAATAAATCACCTTTGGCAGGTCTTATTGGATTTTCAAATCAAAATGTACACAAGAATGAAATGCATGGCAAGGGATGTTTACTCACCATTCTAAACTGACCTTATGACTTTGGCAAGGAAAATGCTACAATTAGGCCTGGGCGGAATCGCAGACTTCTGCTCTACGAAACTCCACGAAGTGCTGAATAAACTCTGCCATGCTCCACGGAGTTCTGCGAGCGGCATAGTGTGGTAAATTGCGCTGCTCACTCTGATTTTTAACACCAGGAGTTTGTCCAGCGTAGACAGCACTACACGTCGTGCCAGAGGGCACTGCTTCTTTCTGCCACTCAAGTAGATATTCTACTCGAGCTGAAGCTTCCTCAATGTGAGTGCAGTAGATTTCTCAATGTGAGCCAAGCGACCTGCCCTAGTTGAGAAATATCACCGGGAGGAGGTCTAGTGCGCAATTTTTCATGCTCGCCAACTTAACCTGCGCAAGAGAAAAAGCTCCGCTCCGCTCACTTCGCGGAGTTTTGCGAAGCTCCGCGTGGTTTGGGCTAAACTCCGCGAACTCCGACGGGGGAGTGTAAGTCTTCACTCGCCCCTAGCTACAAGGCATTGCAGATGATGATGAGGGAGGGGAGAAGAGTTTGCCTACAGTAACACTCTGAAAGACATTGGAGGCTGGACACAGACAATGTTCAAGGGAAACTTTACAACTATCAATTCAGACAAAAGCTGTGGCTTACCTATGTCACTAAGCATGTGACTGTAAGCATGGCATGCCTCCCTCTAGTTGGCCTACTAATGTAGGTGCCGAGTACAGGCCTACATACTCCATGAAATGTGTAGCAAGCCACAGCATGTGCCCATTGGTTGGTGTTTGTCAAAAAGGAGGGAGAGTGATCTTTCGATCAACGGACACTAATTACCACTCGAAGGGGTGGAAGGTCCAGTAACAGCATGTGTCCGTATCAAAGTACAAGTAATTCAACAAAAGGGTTGCTGAACTGTTCCTAAAGGAAGGGGGAAATTAGGTAAAGTTGGCGTGACCGTAGGTGTGGATATTACACCTTTGGGCATCCATTTTGTTGGATGTATTTGCCTCACACACCCAGAAGGGTGTCATGCTTCATCATTGGCGGTTGCTCCTCGTCGGGGAGGCGGTGCAATCCCCGACGGGCTCACCTCAAAGAGGGGCTCTTTGGCGGAGATCTTTTGTATCCAACTGCCTTATGGTGAAGTGCGGGTGTGTGGGCGGGATAGCTAGTTGCCTGGTGAAGTGATTAAAATGTAGCAGGGGGTGCCAGAAACTACTTTATTCTGGACGTCCCCCTACTGCAATTAAAAACGTGAAGATAGCTCGCTAGGTGTCAATCCGTTAGGTAGAGTGACCCTAGAGGAGACTAGCAGAACAACTGGTCGACATGTTTCTCGCACTGGGGTATATTCACCTGCGATTCATCAGGACCTTAAAAAAGTGAATAAACTAAACTAAACAACATGCTAGTGTCATGTGTGTAGTGTGGGTCAAATTTTACCTCTGTGGAAAATCCTATGCCTAATGGTCAGGGGAGATGGGTAGGTGCTTCAACGCGGACACGGGAAGATTGAGCTACACCTGAAGGCTCAACCCCGATGTTCTGACCCGCCGACCACTCATGTGGCTCTTAGTCCCTGACCATTAGGCATAGGATTTTCCACAGAGGTGAAATTTGACCCACACTACACACATGACACTAGCATGTTGTTTAGTTTAGTTTATTCACTTTTTCAAGGTCCAGATGAATCGCAGGTGAATATACCCCAGTGCGAGAAACATGTCGACCAGTTGTTCTGCTAGTCTCCTCTAGGGTCACTCTACCTAACGGATTGACACCTAGCGAGCTATCTTCACGTTTTTAATTGCAGTAGGGGGACCTCCAGAATAAAGTAGTTTCCGGCACCCCCTGCTACATTTTAATCACTTCACCAGGCAACTAACTATCCCGCCCACACACCCGCACTTCACCATAAGGCAGTTGGATACAAAAGATCTCCGCCAAAGAGCCCCTCTTTGAGGTGAGCCCGTCGGGGATTGCACTGCCTCCCCGACGAGGAGCAACCGCCATTGATGAAGCATGACACCCTTCTGGGTGTGTGAGGCAAATACATCCAACAAAATGAATGCCCAAAGGTGTAATATCCACACCTACGGTCACGCCAACTTTACCTAATTTCCCCCTTCCTTTAGGAACAGTTCAGCAACCCCTTTGTTGAATTACTGGTAGCATACTCTGTACTATACTCTGTACCTTCCTGAGCACTTACTGGAGGTTCCTGGTGGGCTAGTTGGCCACCAGGGACCTCCAGTATGCAAGGGGAATTAGTGCCCCCTCTGCAAACGTGCCAGGGGGCTGCGTTGCAGAGAGGTGTAAAAGGGGCATTGCCTCATTACACCTCTCTGCAATGCAACCCCCTGGTGCATACTGGAGGTTCCTGGTGAGCTAGTTGGCCCCCAGGGAGCCCCAGTATGCAAGGAGAATTAGTTGCCCCTCTGTAAACACGCCAGGGGGCTGCGTTGCAGAGAGGTGTAAAACGGGGCGTGGCCTCATTACACCTCTCTGCAATGCAGCCCCCCTGACGCATACTGGAGTTTCCTGGTGGGCTAGTTGGCCCCCATGCACCCCCAGTATTCAAAGGGAATTAGTTCCCCCCTCTGCAAAACGCGCCAGGGGGCTGCGTTGCAGAGAGGTATCAAAAGGGGCGTGGCCTCAATACATCTCTCTGCAAGGCAGCCCCCTGGCGCATACTGGAGGTTTCTGGTGGGCTAGTTGGCCCTCAGGGATCTCCAGTGTGCAAGGGGAATTTGTTCCCCCTCTGCAAATGTGCCAGGGGGCCACGTTGCAGAGAGGTGTAATGAGGCCACGCCCCTTTTTACACCTCTCTGCAACGCAGCCCCCTGGCGCATAGTGGAGGATCCTGGTGTGCTAGTTGGCCCCAGGGACCCCCCAGCATGCAAGGGGACTTAATTCCCCAACTTAGAACACGCTACTGGGTGTGTTTGCACAGTGGTGAAGGTAGGGGGCGGGGCTTGAGGTGATGTGAGTGCAAACATGCCCTGTGGCGTGTTTTAAGTTGGGGAATTAATTCCTCTTCAATACAGAGGTCCCCTAGGGGGCAACTAGTCCAACAGGTATCTCCAGTAAGCCCCACGGAGCTGTGTTGCAGAGTGTTGTAAAAAGGGGGCGTGTCCTCTGAAAACCTCTCTGCAACATAGCTGCCTGGCGCATACTGGAGGTACCTGGTGGGCTAGTTGGCTCACAGGGGACCTCAGGATTGAAGAGGAATTAATTCCCCAATCTAAAACACGCCACAGGGCATGTTTGCACACAAGTTACCTCAGGCCCCGCCCCCTTCCTTCACTATTGAGCAAAATATTCCTGTAAAATCAGCCGAACTACGAATTCCGATTTACTCACCTGTTATCAGGAGAGACCTCGGTGCTGCATCTTTCAGCCCACTACTGATCCTGAAAAGTAATTCTAATCGTAGTTACAGTAACTTGAATTTCCTTCCATAGGCTAACATTGACTGGTTTCACTTGGAAATTTGTCTAAGTGTGGAGTTTTGGAACTTAAAAAATTCCTCAAAAATCAGTCGAACTACGAAGTCCAATTTACTCACCTGTTATCAGGAGATACCTCAGTGCTACATCTTTCAGCTCACTACTATTCCTGAAAAGTAAATTTAACTGTACTTACCAGTAACTTGAATTTCCTTCCATAGGATATCATTGCCTGCTACATAAAATATATACAAATTAAAAAAATATTAAATAAAAAAATATATTACATTTTCAATATTTTTTGATTTTTTCTCCAATTATATTAAAAATATGTAATGTAAAATAAAAAATAAAATATCTAAAAATAAATTCTTTAAAACAATGTAGTAAATTAGTATAATAAAATATAACAATTAATACATTTAAAAATTATCATTTACAAAACATTTGAATTCACTGAAAAAAACATAGGTTTCAGCCATGTTATAGTTAGGAATTAGCATTTAAAAAACCTTTGAAATTCACTGAAAAAAATCATAGGTTTCAGCCACGTTATAGTTAGGAATTAGCATTTAAAAATTTTTGCAAATTCACTGAAAAAACCATAGGTTTCACACATGTTATAGTTAGCTGGACATTTCAATCATACAAACCATGGAAATTTCCCCGTTATAGTTAGTTCAGCTAACTATAACTCGCGCGCCCGCAATGCACTGCTGATGACGTCACATATTAGATCACTCATGACATGGTCAGTGACATCACTCATGACATCACTGATGACATCTCAAGTAGTGGGAGTAACAACCACGACCTACTTCTGGCCCAGGAACGCGATCAATGGCCCCCTTGGCCAAGACGGATGTCCCCGACATGTGGTGGTACTGAGGTAGCATGGCTGGAAGGGTAGGTTCGAAGGGGAGGAAGTAGCCCCTTTGGACTATTTGCAGCACCCACTTGTCCGAAGTGATGTTGCCCCAGTGGGGGAGATGATGGCCTATTCGTCCGCCCACTGGCGTATGTTGGGCCTGAAAGGTCGGACTAGGAAGGCTTTGAAGTGGGTGCTGTGGGGGTGGAGGTGGACTGAACCCCCGCTGGCCCCCAGAACCGCCTCTGCGGTTTGCACGTCTGCAGCCTGGCCACGCCCACTGCTGAGGCCACGCCCA
Organism: Lissotriton vulgaris; assembly: GCF_964263255.1. Classification (NCBI taxonomy): domain Eukaryota; kingdom Metazoa; phylum Chordata; class Amphibia; order Caudata; family Salamandridae; genus Lissotriton; species Lissotriton vulgaris. The sequence goes on from NC_141691.1 coordinate 1,993,304,324, forward strand.
GTACAAACACAGGCTTCTTAAGCGCGCTGAGTGCTAGTCGCGCCTTAGAGACCTAAGCGCCTGAGGCGGAAGCCGGGTGCATTTTGTTCGTTTTTTAACTTGTGTTAAAACTGTTAGCATCTGCTTTTTAACCATTTGTCACTTACCCCTGAGCACTTTCCCCTGTGACACGCTGCAAGAGACAACACCGTACAGCGGATTTTAGCGCTGACGGGTTGAAAGAAACAGCGCTGCCTTTCGCGCGCCAAACCCCATGGCCACGTCCACTGCTGGAGGCCACGCTCACATCCATCTACAAGTATGTGCATACCCTGGACGAGCGCAACGGGCGCGCCAAAGGCAAGCCCGTCTGCACCCGTCCGTGCCAGGCCGGGCCCTAGGGCACGCCAGGCTGGCCAAACCATCATGTACTCGGCCAATTCTCTCAGAGATCTACAAAACACCGTCACCATCCCTCCGCCTACGACCCTTCGTCGTATATCCGCTGTTGGCCTCATGCGCCCGACAAAATCTTTTCCAGTGACTGCGCTTCTTCAGCCTCCCCTACCAGGAACTCTACGCCTATCAGGATCCTATATCTGAACACTCGCTCACTAGTGAAGCACGCTGAGGACATCTTCGTATTGTTGTCCAATTCTAACGCTGACCTGCTCCTGCTCACAGAAACCTGGCTAACCTAATTTAATTTAATTTAATTTAATTTGCGTGTTTATATAGCGCTAGAATCACTCCCGGGGGAGTATCTCCGCGCTTCGACCGCTGCGAAACCCTTCCTGGCTTCCCTGAGAGATGGTCCCTTAATGGGTATCTCCAGGGTGAGACCAGGCATCCCCGGCAGTCTGGTGGGGCCGTTAGTGAAGATGAGGCAAGCTAATGCCCAGAGTTGCTGAGTGTGATCGCTGATCAGAGTGGGCACCGAGGCGAGAGAATTATCGAGTCCGCTGACCCTGGTCCAGAAACCTGCCGCGCCGGGAATCGAACCCTGGTCCCGGGCCGTCCTCTGCTCTCGGGTCTGCTGCCTCTAACCAGTGAGCCACACTACCTCAGAGTCCCTTCCTGATATACTGGCTGCCCTCCCCCTGATTATTATATCCTTCACACCGATCGTCCCGACGACCGACCCGGTGGTGGGGTGGCAGCCATTATATCCAAACGTCTGATATCTACCTCTTTTCACTCTCTACCCCTCCTGGAGGTGGAGAATCTACTCTTTAGTGTACTAACCGACTCTGGTTCTCTCACTATCCTCCTTCTATACCGCCCCCCCCCACTCAATGCCCTCTTTCTCGTCTACTATTAACGAACAACTGTCCTCTTTGTTAACAATGCACTCCTGTTTTGCCATATTCGGCGATTTGAACTATTGGTTCAATGACTCTAACGCTGGCACTCATGCCACTGAACTTTTTGACACCCTCACTAACCTGAATCTAGCTCAACATGTCACCCAACCCACTCACATCAAGGGACATATCTTGGACCAGATCTGGTCTTGTAACCTGGCCCTGTCCCCACCAGACATACTCCCCTGTGTCTGGTCAGACCACCACCTGCTGGACACTACCATAACAACGGTCGGCCAGATCCCTGCCCCATTGATGGCCGGTGGCATGTCACGGAAATGGAGCGCCTATGATGCTCAGGGCTTTCTCACTGCTCTTGCGGACTCTCGCATAGACCCCTCCGACGATATCAACAAATGAGAACAAAATCTAGGCTCCTGGCTAGAATCGGCCAGCGATTTAGTTGCTCCCTTAGTCAAATTCCCCCGCACTAGGCATCCCAATCCTCATAGGTGGTTTTCTGAAGACCTCAAAGCCCACAAACTGAAAACCCGCCAGTCGGAACGCATCTGGAGACGCAACTATTCAGACCTAGCCAGACAATCTTATCTGACTGCACGCAAAGAATATAAGGCAGCCATTAGATCGGCAAAGAGAGATCACTTTTCAAAAAGGATCTCATCGGCAGAAGACAAATCTAAGGAGGTGTTAAGAGTTGTGAATGAGCTTACCTCTGATGATAGAACCCTCCCAACTCAGACCCCCACTCAGGAGGCCTGCGATACTTTAAACTTGTTCTTCCTGGAAAAAATCATAAAAATTAAAATGACCATTCCACCCCCTCCCCTGTTATCCCCACCGGATACCTCCTCTACAAATCCTATGACTTTTTCCACTTTCTCCGCTTTGGACTCCACCTCCCTAGCGGAACTTGCCAACCGTGTCAAATCTGGGTCCCCAAATGACTGCTGTCCACCATCCGTTCTGCGGAATGTATGTCTCAACCTACATAACTGCTAAGTAACAACAAGGGTTTTGGCTTAAAGCACAGTAAGGCTGCACCTAATATACAATGAACAAGACAGGTTGCCAGTACTGTGTAACAATTTGCTACAAAGTAGATGAATGAACAAACAATTGCTCATTCCCAAATGACCACTCTTTCAGTCAAAAATCTAGTAGAAAAATAAGTTTTACTTTTATTTTTTAGTTCAAAGATCGAAGTTATTTTTAGTTTTTGTTTTCAACAATAAACATCAAGCATTTTAAATAATAAGGAGGAGTGGGACAAATTCATAGAAGGGGAAAGTAATTGTGGGGGTGAGTTGGACAAACATCAGACATTATGCTAGACAACATGAATAGACACAAAACAATGGGTACACATAAATTAATGGCGGGGAAGTGGTGACGGTTGGTGGTGTGGCTATTTTATGAGTGAGGGAACTGGATGATCGGTTCTCAACAGTAGGTTCTACCCTCGTACCTATTTGTAATCACAGATGTAGCCTACTACATTTAATGAAAAAATGCATCAATACAATCACAAAGACCATCTAGAGCATCAATAATTCATGGGTTGCAATTATTATTTGCAAAATGCAGATTGGTCTAAACACTCAAAAATGACACCACGGTCAACTGACACCTCGGTCGACGCGTTTCAAATCCTTGCAAAATCAAAGGATTCTCTTCAGGACCATACACATTTAATCTGTAGGAGTTTTATGAAGACTTGGAGATGTATTAATGAAAAGTTCGTTCTGGCACGCCCAAGTGCAGTTTAGAAATCCAAGAGTGGCGCATACAAGTTCATCAAGTCTTTGTCTTGCCTCGTGGTTGAGTCTTTAACGAGTGCATCCGTCTCCTCCAGTCTGCGTCGCCTCCAAGAGTGAGAGCGGTCATTTGGGAATGAGCAATTGTTCGTTCATTCATCTACTTTGTAGCAAATTGTTCAACCTACATGACGACATTCTAAATCTACTCAACAGATCCCTTTGCCGCGGCATCTTTCCCACCTCCTTCAAGGAGGCCATCTTACTACCCCTCTTAAAAAAACCTGGCGCCGACCCTGCAGAGCCGTCGAACTATCGTCCTATTTCCCTCCTTCCCTACTTTCCAAAATCCTGGAGGCCCATGTTACCCGGTGCCTGTCAAATTTCATCGAATCCTCCAGCCATCTGGAGCCTAATCAGGCTGGCTTCCGACCTGCCCATTCTACAGAGGCCGTCATTCTGGCAGTCCTCGATACACTCAGAAGCAACGCGGACGGCGGACGACACCAGGCCTTGGTCCTGTTGGACCTGTCGGCCGCGTTCGACACGGTGGATCACAACATCCTTCTCCACCGTGTCGGGCAGGCGGGCATTCAAGGCACAGCTTATGAGTGGATCAAGTCCTTCCTTACTGGAAGAACACAGGCAGTCCGCATGGGCCCTTACACCACCAAGACCCCCACTTCCTGTGGTGTCCCCCAGGGCTCTTCCCTCTTCCCCACTCCTCTTCAACCTGTACCTTCGGCCTTTGATTCAGTCCCTTCTGAAGTGGGATATCGTAGTTTTTAACTACGCAGACGATTTACAACTCATCTTTCCCCTTAACTCCCCCCATGCCATCAAAACTTTTCACGAGGTCATGATTCATATCCAGCTCTGGATGAATCAGAATCAGTTAAAGCTAAACCCCGGCAAGACTGAGCTCCTCCTTCCGGGGCTCAGCCATACCCTTTGGGGCCCACATTACTGGCCTCCAGAGCTTGGCTCTCCCCCTACCCCAGCTAAAGCTGTAAAAAGCCTGGGCATAATCATTGACGCCGAACTTTCCCTCAAAGCCCAAGTTGGAGCTGTAGCATCCTCCTGCATGTACCAACTCCGGAGGATACACAAAGTCCGTCATCTTCTCCCCCCGAAGCACTCACTCAAACTGTTACTTCACTTGTGCTTTCTAGATTGGATTTCTCCAACGCAATCTATCACGGTCTCCCTTTATTCCTGACACACCGCCTCCAAGTCGTCCAGAATCAGGCGGCTCGCCTGATTCAGGGATCCTCCAGATGGCTCTGCTCCGCAACCTCCACTGGCTCCCGGTAGCCCAGAGGTCCACTTTCAAGGTGGCCTGCCTCACCTTCAAAGCTCTTCACTGCCCCAGTCCCGGATTTCTCAAATCCCTTGTTCATCCTCACTGCCCGACACGCAACCTCCGATCAGCCCTTCGCGACTTGTTAGTCACCCCCAAAAGTAAAACTAAAAAATTCGGCTGTCGCCGTTTTTCCTATCTGGCTCCTGCACTCTGGAACCTCCTCCCCCTCTCAATTAAATCCTCTACATCCCTTCTCAACTTCAGGAAACTGCTAAAAACGCATCTTTTCCCCCTCCCCAGTTAGGCTTCCTGCATCCTGTACTTCCACCTCACTCACTCTGTCTCTAGCGCCAGGAAGCTTCGGCGACAGTGGCTCTACAAATGTCACCTAAGATAAGATAAGATAAGAGCCGTGCTGAGGTTGGTACTCTGCCGGCCTGTGGTCTGGATAGAATGTGTTATGGCACCCCTTCTGTGGCCACAAAAGGACCGAAAAGAACAAGGCGGAGGAGGCCGAGTGGCCGAGAGGCCCAAGTACTTGGCCGTAGCCCGTGAGTCCTGAAAGCGCTCTAACGCACTATTTGCTTAGTTTCCAAAAAGGCGAATGCCATCAAAGGGCATGTTCATCAAAGGGTTCTGGACATCCCCCTAGAAGCCAGTTGTTCTCAGCCAGGCATGTCGCTGATGCGCCACTGTAATGGAAATCACCCTGCTTAGCGAGTCGGCGGTATCAAGCCCACAGCTTAAGGTGAACTTGGCTGCGTCCCTCCCAGCTGCAATAGCCTGGGTGAGTACTGTCTGGGCTTTCTCCGGACAGATGGGCAGCACCTGCACAAATGTTTCCCACACAGAGTGGGAGTAACGACTCAAGAGGCATGCAGTGTTCACCGACTGGAGCCCTAAGCTGCATGTGAAACATCTTCTTGCCAAGCTGCTCGAGCTTCTTGGATTCCTTATCCGGGGGTGCAGAAGGGAAGCTCTCAGGTGTGGGGTGTTGGGAGAGAAAGAGGGGGTCGCCTGTAGCCGGGCCATGACATCGGGCCACGTTCCTGTCTACAGGAGCTCCTGTGTTGGGCCTGGACCAAGTGCCCAAAAGAACGTCAGACAGTGCATCATTAAAAGGCAGCAAGGGCTCCAAAGAGGTTGCCGCCGGTTGAAGAACTTCTGTCAGGAGGTTAGTCCTGATGGCCACTGTAGGGAGTTCGAGGTGGAGAGCCTTGGCTGCCCTATGCAACACCACTGCGTAACTTGCTCCCTCCTCCGTAGCCATAAGGAGGAGACAGCATGCTAAGGTCAGGCGAGGTGTCTAGACCCCTGGCATCCCCCAAATACTCTGCCCAGTCCAGATCATCACCACACTGTTGTGTGAGAGGGTCCTCAGACCCCTCCCAATCCTCCTCTTCCTCTGAAGTCTGTGAAACAGGCTGAAAATAAGGAGGACGGAGGTAGGGGTAGAAAGGCCCCATTGCTGTCGGAATCGGCGCCGAGCGACGCCATTCCGGCGCCGTGTCCGGTTCAGGGATGAAACCGGGGATGACTTCAGCGGTGGTACCGGACGACATCGGAGGTGGTGCCGGAGGCGGGGTCAACACTGGTGGAGGTGTTATCAGGTCAACCGGTGTCACCCGGGATCCGAGCTGGATCCAGGGGGGTCCTGCGGCACCGGGCCAAAGCCACCAGTGTTGGAAGGGCAGGACCACAGTCGGGCCCACAGGGCCCGAATGTGCGCCGGCGGGGCCAAACAGCCCAAAAAGTCGGGCCATGGCAGCAGGAAACTCTTGCACCTATGCAGGCGTCACCGATGAACCCGGAAAGGGTGGGTAGACTGGTGGCGACGTCACAGGCTCCACCGGAGCCGCAGGGGTGGCACCACCTGCACCCTCAGCCTCACGACGGTCGAGGGGAAGTCGAAGAGCGTCAGCGCTTCTTCGACTCCTTCTTGGAATGTTTCGCCTTGCCTGATCCCGAGTGCGAAGACTTAGTTTCAGAGGAACGATGGTGATGGCTCTGCGACCGGTCCCTCGACCTCGCATGGGACCTGGACCTTGAGCAGCGCGGAGCTGACTGCCGGACTTCCAGCAACTTTCCGGACCGCTCCTGCAAAGTCTTCGGCACCATGGCTTGGTAGTCGGGGCACGACTTGGAGTCGTGGTCGCACCCCATGCAGTAGAGAAACACGCAGTGCTGGTCCGTCACCAACATTATGCGGTGACAGTCCCCGCAGTACTTGAAGCCAGCACCTAAGACACCAGGAGTCGATCGACGAAGAAAAGAGGTAAAAGGCCTCGAAAAAAGTCAGTCAAAAAATGACTGGGGGTACTTGCTCTTCCAGGATCTGCGCTTGTTGACGCGGAAAAAGAAAGAACTGACGTCAGCGAGCGTGAGAGCGTCTAAGTAGCTTCAATGACGTCATACCGGCGCCAACAACACCAACGACGCACGTGGAGCCGCACAACGATGCCTACCGATGCATTAAGGTACTGCTGACGAAAAACTTTCGGATCCAGTCTGACGCCTGGGGTAATTTCAAGGTAGGGAATCTATCACTACGTGTTTCTTTCAGATTCAAGAAAACAACCGTGATAAGTAAGCTTTTAGGCCGTCTTACAAACCATTTATTTCAGTTCTTGCAGAAAAAGGCAAAGACACTGGATTTCTGCCCAGTGGCGGCTGGTGATTTTTGAAAGTGGTAGGGCGTAAACGTTGCAATTGTGTGTTGTGTTGCAAGCCATCCTGATTGACTAAAGAGGAACTGGAGGGACTATTGCGGCAAGGAAGAAGAAAAAAGGGCTAAATGGTGCAAATTACAGCAAATTTCAGAAAGCGAGTATGTTTATAAAAGTAACACATTTAACCCTGCGCTGTCCCATATCTCACTTCATTCCTCTTAGCCTGACTGCAATATTTTAAAACAGGAGGGTTTAAAAGAATACTTTAATGCACCTCACCCTTTATTTAGCAACACAGAGGCTTCTCTTGAAAATGCAAGTTAAGTTAAGATAAGTGTTCCACAAATGTCATCAGCGCTCACTGCAAACATACACACGGGCCAACATTTTAAAGTGGCCTCGATGAGTCCGGATTTACCTAAAAAGAGTTTTACCATCAGAATGTAATATTAAGCTATTGGGAGATATGGAATGAAGGACGCTGAAATCAAACGACCTGATTTTGCTGATGTTAGGGTACTACTGGTATTGTCTTGCAACTAACTAGTAAACTCTGTTGTGTTATTTATAGTGCGAGCCTTGGAAGGAGAAACAACAGGATCTTTCAATTTAAATGTAGAGATATTACAGAAGGCACTTTGCTACAGTGGGAGACGTAGATGCGCGTTGTGTGCACTGCAGAAGTATTTATGGATAGTAAACTGTCAGCAATTAACCATAAATCAATTCAGGAGCAGGCCCACACAATTAAATATTTGCTAATGCAAAACAATTAATGAGACCAGAACACATAGGGCTTTTAGAATGTGCTAATGGATGGATTTATATTGTATTCTAGGGTCACCCAGGGCCAAGGGCTTTCCACGGCCAGCAAGTTGAGTCTTGTTTCCTATCATTTTATGCAGCAAATGCCTGTGTCTTTGAAGTGAGGTGCCTACCGCGTTTGGGCTTCAAAGTCGTGGGCAATGACCTGCTTAATTGCACTTTCCCTTTCCAGACTTCGCAGCTGTCAGTTCTGCAGCAGGATGGTCTGCCTGGATTCCGTAATGCTGTTTGCATATTACAGATCTCTGTGAGAGTTATTGACTGCGCCTTCCTCGCTGGACATGATAAAAAAACAGAACGTGGGGCCGGCCCAGAGGTAACTGAGCCGAACATTTCACACAGGCCACCTACTCTGAGCATCCCATAATTAACGTTATGACTGAGAGCCGGCATTACGAGCGGGGGAGGGGGGAGGGGGGTTGGAATGGGGTCGCACTCGAGTCGTGAGGGGATGAGGGGGGAGGCGGGAGGGGTTAGTGATTAACACAAATACAAATATAATTAAGTAGTAAAGTAAAAGTAAACCTACCGTCCAGCAGACTCCAGAGACTCCGTCCCGATTCCCGCCGTCCCCGCTTTCAAATCCTGCAGGCAGCACCAGCACGTCATCAAGAAGGCGGCGCGGCAGGCAGCCTCCTTCTCCACTGCCACTTTTTTCATTGGTGCGGCCGGCTGCCCCACCTACGTCATTTTCTCTACGTATGCTGCTGCTGCAGCATACAGAGAGAACAAGGCGATTTACACGAGGGCAGGGGGGGAGTGGCTTGGGGGAGTGGCTTTCCCACTCTTGTTAATACTGTCTGTTTGGGCGACCTAAGGCCGCCCAAACAGTCAGTATTAACAACAGTGGGCAAGCCACTCCCCCAAGCCACTCCCACCACCACTTTAAACCAGGAAGTTCTGCTTCACCGTGCGAGTAGGCAGAAACACAATGGTAGTTATATAATATGATAACTACCATTTGTTCTGCCTTCTCGCACGGCGAGAAAGCAGGGGGGGCGGCGCCCAAACGCCCCCATGGTGAAACCGCCACTGTTTCTGCCTCCTTTGTCTGGTTCAAAGAAAAAAGAAAAAACAACAGGTGTCCATTGACCATATTAAGAAGAACCATTTAGCTTAATCTGTACAGGAGAACCTTGGGAGCATCAAGAAAGATTAAAGTATAATCTCTCAGCCTCCTTCTCTGAATAAAATACCCCTTGTAAGATCACTTGCTTGGGTACTGAGCAAGGGATATTTGAACCTACTGTGTCACCAAAGTACACTTTGTTTGTTAGGTAGTATGGCATGTACGAATGGCATATTTGTGTTTTGTTATTCACCATGGATGGTGTATATCTGAGTGAATGGTTTGGGGCACATTTTGAATATGCCATCCATCATCCATGTAGGACATTGTGTTTAAATAAATTATATGTGGTAGAAAGTATTATGATCTGTTTATCATTGTTTAGGTTATCATATAAGAGGATGGGTTCCTCATGGGGTGTGATGGTTAAGTGTTCAGGAATTTGGATATCTTGGTCTCTTCTAGGGGCTGGAGGGGTGCCAGAATTAGCTTTGTTAGTTTGTGCTACTAAGTGTTTTAAGGTGGTTAAAGGTGATAGCTGGCCTCTGGTGTGGTTGGGGACTTTGGAAAGTACATCTTAATATTTTAAGATGCTTGCCTCTTTTAAATCTTGTAGAACCTGCCTTATTTTGATTGCTGGTGACATTTGGGGGATGGTTGGGTTTCTTCACATTTATAACGTTACCTTTTGTAGTGACCCTCCCATAGCAGGCATTAGAGTAATATTTAGTAAATTTCCAGTTGACTGTTTCTGTGCAGTACTTTCTTCGCTTTAATTGTAGCCCATGTGAGCGAGTAATTGTTTCCCTTTCTGTGAGGTGATGGATCTTGCTATTTCTGTCATTTTGTTTAATTGTATTGCTTAATTTTGTTTGCATTGTGATTTTATCGGTTACTGTACTTTGGGTTTGAATTGTTTTTCATTTATAACTGTTTATGGTGAATGCTAATTAGTGTGAGTTTCATCATGATATAGTGGTATATTTGTTTTAATTTGGAAGTATGATTTATTTATATATAAAATAACATGTTTATTAGTTGAATGTTAATTATTATAAATATTTTTTGTAATAATGTTTTGATTTGTTTTCCTTTTTGCTGGTTATTCATGTTTATTTTAATAATGCACAGTTATCATAATTTTGGTACAATAATGATACATTTTCTAAATGGCTAATTTAATTTTATATAAATGTAATTTGTATGATTTTGTTTGAAAACTATAGATTTTTTTACATATGTTTATGTAGTCGATATTTTATCTTCTGTATTTCTGTGTACGTATATGTTAATTTAAAGGTCACAATATTTTTACTAACCTCTGGCGTAGTTCGCTTAGCAGCGCTATGCAAAGTAGCAAACAAACTCTGCAACGCTACACGGAGTTACACGAGCATGCTGAGTTGCTTGTTCCGCATGCTCGCAAGATGTGTTTGACGTTCCGCAAAGCGGATTGTGTGTTCGGGGGGTAAATATCGCGCAAACTTCACCACGCGGTCACCAATGGGCGCGCCATCTTGTTTTCCTACTCTGCATGGTCCTGGGGCCTGTTTTTCATCCCTCTCCAATCTTTTCAATCTTTGTTTTTTACACTGCTTTTCTGATCTTTTTTATTTTTTATCTATCCCTCTCTCTCCCTAAGTGTCTATTTTGCGTTTTATTTCTACTTTTACTGCGTTTTTAAAAACTTTTGTCTACTGGTTTATATTACTTGCTTTTTCTATTCTCCTCCTAACTCTCCTGACTTTATTTTTTACTCCTACATTTTCTTTTCCACCCCTGCCCATCCAGATCCATGGCTAAGGGTACCTCCAATAGTAAGGGGAATGGGAAGGTGCCTGCACCCAAGACCCGCCTTCCTGTGGCGGAATGCGCCCGGAAGGGGTGCACCCCCGGGTCCTTTTCACTGAGGCGGAGGTGGCCGCCCTTGTTTATTGAGTTCAGCACCATCTCCCCTTAACCTTGGCAGCAGGCGGCAGGCCCAGCTCCGGTTACGCTATCCAGGAGCATCACCGCCGGTGTGCGTGGGTGCGCCGGGCAGTGTTTCGCTGCTCTGGGGTCTGACGCACCCATAACCAGCTGACCCACCAGACATCTTGGACAGGGAGCAGGACCTGCTAGACCTGCTAGGTGTTGAGGTCGAGGGGCTTGGTGAGTAGCTATTTATAGTAGTATTGTGTGTTCTGTTTTGTGTTACTGGTATTGCAAATATTATTTTTTCCCAAATAGCAAGAATGCTGCTGCTTACATGCAGGTAAGTTACGTTTAAAAATCTTCTGTGATTGTTATTCTTCTAGACACTAGACAGGTGCTCGGCGCTAATCTTACTTGTTTGCAACTTTGCACTCGCTTGGGCTGATTATGTAAGAGAGTTTAGAGAACTTAAGTTAGGTAGTGCTAGAGAGACTATAATCCTTTCCTTTGTCCTCCTGTCACTAAGATAGTAGTGGATTGATAGGTAGTTTAGTTACTTAGTATTAGTTTTTAGGTGTCGCTGGAGTAGAATCCGAAGGATGCGTCCAGCTAGAGACGTATAGCCGTCCGTCTCGGGGGAATTAGGGACAGGAGGGTGGCACGCGCTTCTGCTGCTGGATTTGCCTGCGTGAATGAGCACGTCGGCTCCGTCCACATTCTCAGCAATTCCCGTGCCGTGCACATCCCCGGGCTCCGATTTCTTGAAGTTCGCACACATACACACATGCATGCGCATACACACACAGACAGACACTCGCTCGCTCACACACACCCCCTACCCCCCCACAGTCATCGGCCTCTTTTAAACACACACACACGCATACACACACGCATACACACAGACTCCAAGACACATACACACACGCACGCTCACACACATACAGAGCCCCCCGCTGCCGCATGCGCACACAGACATGCCCCCTGCCCTCGCAGCTCAGCAAAGGCCCCCACTCACCGGCACAGGTCTCCAGCTCTCCATGCGAGGGCTCGTTGCAGGCGGCGGCGGTCTCTTCCTTCGGTGCGGGGCTCTCTCACCTCACGGGAGCCCCGCTAGCGCCAGCCGCCCTTCTCCTCCTGCCAGCACGTCCCAGTGCTGGGTAGGCTCCCGCCTGGGCTTCCGGTGTGTCTTGACGTCCCGCCCCCGGCCTGCCTGACTTCCGCCCGGGATTGTGCACGCCACGCTAGTTTCTTTTTTCTGCTTTCCCTGCCGATGTCCACAATGCAGATGGCGTTCCGTTGAATTATGAATGTTAATAAATGGCGTAGCTACCAATTAATTTCCTGTTATGCGTGGCTTTCGGACAATCCTGGTTTTGCCAATACATCACGTTGCATGTTGAGCTTTGAATGTTAATAAATGGCGTAGCTACCAATTAATTTCCTGTTATGCGTGGCTTTCGGACAATCCTGGTTTTGCCAATACATCACGTTGCATGTTGAGCTTTGAATGTTAATAAATGGCGTAGCTACCAATTAATTTCCTGTTATGCGTGGCTTTCGGACAATCCTGGTTTTGCCAATACATCACGTTGCATGTTGAGCTTTAATTTTGAGCTCGTTCTTAGTTAAAAAGAATTTCTTTTGGTTTGTTGGGCTTGTCGTACTCTGAGCATGTCTGAGTGATTAGTATCTCTTCGGGGAGCAAGCTTGGTTGCGCGCTGTCTCTGAGTCTGTTCTAGTGATAAGTGTCTTGTGTTCTGAGCATACGAGGTAAAATTACCTTCGTTTTAATTGTTAAAACGGCAAACTCGTTTTTTATAGGGATCGTCTAGTAGGCAGGCGAGTAAAATAAATTGAGAGCAATGTCTTTGAAGGATTTAAATGAGGTAAGACTATTAAGATTGTTTGGTGCATGCTTCGCAGTGCTAGTTTAACTTGTTTGGGGTTAGACACAAGGAGATAAGGGTTTTGATCACAATCACAGGATGTTGAGCCCACACCGATATGACAGTTTTTTTCAACGTAGATTATCATAAATGAAGTCTGCAGTTTTCTATCACCTAACAACGTTTCCCTATCTTTGCAACAATCGCCGTACAGTCAGTGAAGTATTTGTTCTCACACTGCAGCGCCATGTTTGTCCATAACGTGACTAAGATGAAGATTAATTGGGTAAATGAAGGCTGGCTCTCAGCCGCTCTTAGAACACACCCCAGGGCGCCCGCCATTGCTCCACTTGTCATGGGTTCTGCCTTTAGTGGGAGGCGCTGAACGTATCTTCAAGTGCTCTTATTCAGGTGTCTTGTTGACAGACCACTGTTTGTCGGGCTTGGGTAGAGTACTTCCTAAGCAAGCGTCACAGGTGCGAGGAGCGAGACGTAGTGCATATGAAATATCTGAATTGTGCATACACACCTGCATAGTCTGTTTATGTGCATTAGCTTACTTTTGTTTGGAATGATTGAAAACAGCCACATAATTGCAGTCACAGTCAACAGCAGGATAGAAAAATACCGTGGCTTTGAACATCCCGTAGGAATGAACGGGCCCAACTTGCATTGGCAAAGCCAACAGGCTTGTTCTTGTTGTCTTTCGTGGCTAACACAATCCAAGGGCGAGGTGACAGATTGTGGAGGGTATCTGCCACCCTGATTAATCACTGTGTTTTCCCCAGCCCAACCTACACACCGTTCACATGGGGGGAAACACTGTGTGATGGAGGGTGGGAAACAAGACTAGCAGATTACGTCAAAGGGTTCAGTGTAGCTTGCTAAAATATAGCTTTTTGAAGACTGTCCGCCGCTCGAACTGGTCACCAGAGAAACTATGCAGGACTAAACTTTGGAATGATTTCAGACATTGGAGAGGCGCAGAACACAACAGTAATATGGTGCACATCTGTGGGACGGCACGAAACTTGACGAATACTGGCTTTATATGCCCCCTGCCTGCATGGCGCTGCTGCATGATGTTTCATTTTTACCTGCACTAACAAGACATGTAAGATGATTGGCAATTGCATTGGGCATTGCTAGATTGGTTATCCTATGTCACTAAAGGACAAGTACAAGCCTGACACTTTTATTTAAGTATTAATTATTTAAAAAAATGAAAAGCCATTCTTATTTGTAATATCCATATATCTACGTCAAGTAAATACAGAACATGTTGCATTACAAATGCTATAGGTGTCACATTTGCGAACGTTATAACTATTGGCATTGTAAATGACAAAGCTATTAATTTTGCTATTTTCAAAACCAACAAATAAATAAAAAATGTGTCATTTGCAATACGAATAGCTCAAACTTTTCTAATGCGAGACCTATTGCATTGCAAATGCTTGTTTAGTTTTTTAGCGGTCTGCGTGACGCATCCTCCGTCACGTCATGTGCTGTTGAGTGCTGACTTCAGTCCTTAGTAGAACATTTTGTAGTTTGTTAGTGAGTAATATAGCAACTACGTCATCAGCAGCACATCAGCAGCACATCAGCAGCAAGAAACCAACAATTTGGTGTTTGCAAATGTATGCATGCACCCATCTATGCATTTTTGAGGACTATGCAGACTTAGTGAACATTTGGCCCGTCAAAGGGGCTTGATTCATTGATGATTTCCAATGAGATTGAAACTTAGAAGAAGCAAATATATTTTTGGCAATTCATTTCCAATGTCTTTGGAATAGGCGGGCTAGGTCAGGTGGTACTTAGGTTTAGGATTCTGGAATCAGAACGAAACACTAGATTAGTTAATAAATAATAACTAGACGGTCTGCAAATCCCGCGATACTACTAGTCGATCTGATTAGATAGGTACATTTTATTGCAATTGTTGTTTCCAAAAATGTTTATTTGAGCATTTTTTAAAATATTTTATTTGTTTCACACCAATCATCAATCTTTGTCTCTTCCTTTATTGTATCTTATATGATCAGATTCAGCACCCAGGTGAGGTGAGAGCTGGAGAAGATGCCTCCCAGGGCCAGGACCGCTCCTCTACCAAGGGCCCTGCTGCTGGCCCCATTAAGTCCTCCTGTACCATATTTTTTCAGAACTATTATTTCCGTTTCCTAATTCTATTCATCACCTAATCTTATTCTATCTATCTGTTTAGAAATTCTTGTTATCCCTGCCTCTAACTGCCTCTGCACTGACTCTGTACTACTACTGTCTGTCTGTAGCTAAGCTTGCCCAGTTGGCCACTCTTTATTTTTAAAACGTTTTAAAACTCGGATTCACCAATAGCTCTAGCCACTGAGTCCAGTCCTTTGGGTTGTCCTCTTCTAGTCTTCTTAATCTTCTTGAGAGGCTTTTCGAAAATTGCCACCAACAAAATGCCCAACCAGATATTTTAGTATTTTTGATAGGATAGGACGCACTACTCTACTCTAGTACCCGATTTGTACTAGTGATGTATGTGGTGTATGTATGTATTTTAACTATTTTTTCAATCTTGCTAGCGAAAAAGAATAAATAGGGGAGGCATATATGGCATCTAAAAAATTTGTTATGTTTTTCTAGGCGTACCGACTACCATTGCCAGGGTCAGTGGTGGGGCAGGCAACGCTACCCAGAAGGGAGCAACAGATGCAGCAGCTGCCACATGGGTGGGTGAACCAGCAGCAGTGGCGGGCGGTGGTAAGTTATACTTATATTCCCTACTTATTGACAATAGTTACACAATTGCTGCAAGGGTGTACTCTGTATGTTGAGAGAGACTAAGTTGTTGTGAACAACGGTTGAAGAAGAAGACCGTGGACACCCTTTACTTAGCATTAGAGCAGGGAGTTTAGTAACTAATGAGAAGTGTGAAGTGTGGCTCAATGGTTAGAGCGGCAGACCCTGATGCAGAGGTCTAGCCCGGAACCAGGGTTCAATTCCCTGCCTCGGCGGGTCTTGGGCTCAAAAATTCCACGGACCTGATAATTCTTGCCTCGGTGCCTATTCCAATCATGGAGTCCCACTCTGCAACTCTGGGCAATAGCTTGCTTAATCTCCACAACGGCCCCCACAATGCTAAGGAGGCCTGGCCTCCACCTTGGGGGTGCCCAGGAGTGGACACCTCACAGGGAAAGCCAGGATGGGTTTCGCAGCGGTATTCGTACAAGCGCCTTGAGACCCTTATGGGTGAGTAGTGCGCTATACAACTATCAATTTACATTTACAATTTACATTTAATGACCTCTACTATCTGATTTTAACTCAGCTGGGAAAGTTTTATGGAGAAGACTAAGAGTCAGACAACCTTGATGGATGGGTTGAACGAAAAGGGAAAGAAGGATGGAAGGAGGGAAGACGGGCGAGATGTAATGTATGACTGGCAGAGAAGGATGCGTGGGATGCATAGGTGGCTGATAGGAATCAAATGCATGGGTGGTAGAAGGATGGGTGGAAGGTGAAAGAAAAGATGCCTGCCCGAGTGGGTGGGTGAAACTTTATGGGTGATAGGAAGAATCCTCTGGGGTGTTTCATAGGTCAAACTCAGCGGCAAGCAAGGAAGGAAGGACGCATAGTGGTTCAAATAACAAAACAAATGTATGTTGTTAGTGAAACAAAGGATTCTTGAGAGATTAAGAAGAATGATAGACATCTTTACTTTGAATGGATGGATGCCTGGATGGTATTCAATCATCATAGCATAGGCAGAGACTGTCACTGGATGAAGAGTCTTTGAAGAGAATGTAAAAGAAAAATAAACCGTTCCAGAGTAGCAAAGCCAAGGAGAATAGAAGATTAGAATTGAAAAACTATGAGGCTAGAAGAGAAATGCAATGATTGATAAATGGAAAAATAACTGGGAAGAGAAACAACAGGACTATTCTTAAGCAAGGTTTTTGATTCAAGGTTGTATTTTCAGAATACTCCCTTGACTCACAGTACTGTGCAAGCACAGCATATATATTTTATATGTATGTTATAAAGCGCCTTCCTATGATTCCGAGGTCCACTCCCCAACTATGTCATTTATTTTTGACTGTGTCAGCCTGCCATGGGTGGCCTATCGGCTGCATGGTTACACAGTCAATCAAAAGTACATCATGTTGTCCCATATATAATCAATGATCATTTGGATCAGATATCTGCCTTGTTGTAGTAGTCAGGGTAAAAGTGAAATTGAGCAGTTGCCCTTGATGTAACAGAGTATGACCACCGACCATAGAAAAATAAGATGATTGTGTAGTTGTAGACTACAACTTCCCCACCTGCAGACAGAAGTAAATAAAAATAACGTGAGTTTGCGACACAAGTATGTTTATCTAGGGCGCAAGCGGACTGAGCTGGCATGCCGGCTAAAACAAGGTTAATTTAGCTAAACAAGAGAGAGAAGAAGAAGACTAGTGTACTCCATAGTACCTAATAGTAGTAATGCCTGAAACTCCCACAAATTTTAGAGGCTGAGGAAATGGGATGATACCACCCATATTACATACAAGTGCTACTGTACCACTATGTGCAGAATGAATTTTGTGTTACTGTTTTGCTAAGTGAATGGGTTACAATAGTATTTTTTCTTTCTTGATATAGCTACTTCTTCCCAACCAAAAAAAGCAAAACCAGACAGGAAGTAGGTGGCAGCCATGGCCCGGCGCTGGAAGCTGGAGGCCATCTGCAGCTGGTGGTTCTAGTAGAGGAGGAGGAGGCGGCAGCAGTAGCAGCCTCCTCCAATGCCCAGGGCCCCAGCCAGGCCCGCCCAGTGGTATGGCACCGCAGTCTGGCAGCTGCCCGCTGTGCTTCATTCAACACTGCTGCTCCCTGTGGATGCAGTTGTAAATCTTTCAAGCGCCGCATACATCTCCGGTTGGCGCGCCTAGAGGAGCAGATAAAGGTCCTGGAGGGTAACAAACGAAAAGCCCGCCGCTAAAGAACTTTGTTGTATTGCTCCTTTTTTAATCTTTTTTTTTGGTGGGTGGGAATTGGGCATTGAGGAAAAGTTGGGGTTTACATTTATTATTTATTATCAACAATTTACTGGACATTGGTTGGACTCTTTCTTTCTTTATCTTTGGAAATTGGCTGGAGTTAGAGAGAGGGTGGGTCAGGTGTTGTGGGATTTTTACAATAGTTTATTTTGTTAAGGTAATAAATTATATTTATACTTAAACCTTACATACAATGTAAATGTTTTGTGGGAGGGGTTACTCTTTTACTTCACACGGTTTCCTTTGCTGCTGCAGGGCTAGAGACAGTTTTTGATTTAAATAATCTGCCGATAGTGTAACAAACATACAGTTTGATGCGGTATCCTCACTTGTGAGTGACTTGTCCAACTAGTACTGTCAGTCTCTCCTCTTAGTCTATGCAGTCTGCAAGTGGACTCAGAAGAGTGTGGGTGTGGGAAGTAATGAATTAATTGACATATTATTAATTATGCCTCCTCAAACTTCTTCTCTTACCTGTGATTGATGCTTATTTAAACGTAGGCAAAGCGATGTCTGCATGGTGGTGGTGGTGGTAGTAGTAGAAGACACTGGCTGTAGAAGAAAATGAGACAGTCAGTCACCTGAGGGAGATTCGGGAAGGAGTAGTAGAACGCAGTACAGGACACAAGAAGACTGCCAAACAAGAAACCATAATGATTAGCAATGCTAAAGTAGAATAAAACATAATGGTGGCGGGTATAGCCAAGTACAAGTTACAAACTGCAATTGACTCGACCTATGAAGTGTACTAGCGTGACCTTTAGTGCTGTAAGGATGATGAATTGACGCCGGCAATTAACTAGGATTATTTTCCACTGGAATAAAAATGGACTTGCAAATGCTGAGCATGGGTGGGCAAGCAGAAGAAGATCCTCGCCCTGCCTTGAGTTAGTGTTGCTTTCACCACATCTGCCCCAGCAAGTGTGTGAACAATTATTGGTGTAAATTAATTTAATTTAGTCACACCTCAACATAAATCACGCAGCCCAGGGGAAGAGAGTTATGGTTTGATGAATGGTTGGGAAGGGGTATTTGAGGGAAAGGTTTGACAAAGACAAAAACTATGCATGGAAACACACAATATTGGCAGACGACCATCATATTCATAAATCTGTTAAGGGAGAAAAAAGAAATACATGCATGATGAGGACTTGATGGTTAATGATAAGTAGTACTAACTAGACTAGTAGACAGTACAGCAGCAGTATATTATTAATTATTATTATTATGCAATTCCCTTGCCTGTCTACCCTCACAGAGACCCAAATTACATACATTTTATATTCTGTTGTACCGGGCTTCCTTTTAAAGCTAGCAAAGAAAATTAACAAATAGCTGTAGGGATCAAGTAAAGAGCAAATAAAATAAATACCAACACACACTCGTAATGATTGAAGAGAAAAAATGAATCATATTAATTAAAAGATGATGAATGATACTAAGTTACTGTATGTTCTCATGGTCAAATTGGGGAGTTGCATCTCGGCATTCCTCTTGGTCCTCCTTTCCATGGACGCTCTGTTCGTCAATCTTGGGTGCCACTGCCTGCCTGGCGGATGCGGATTGGTAAGGTATGTGTGAGTTGTTTTTCCCAGCACAGGACAGGGTAAAGGCTGGCCTGTAAGTGTAAAAAACAAAAGGGATATTGAAAAATCAACAAGAACAGTTTCAGAGGTGGCATGGCTAAATTATGTCTACACTGTTTCCTGCATTAACCTACAACAACAACAGGACAGAGCATGCCCACGGTGCCCACCCAACCGCCACTTAGCTTAGATTTTGAGCCAGACAGAGCACACATATACAGCAACATAGCATTTTCCAAATTAGGTAACTAAATCAATGCACTGCTGTCAGTCATACCACTACACTCGACTCCACCACTGCACAGACATGTAGATCTGCTGTGGTTGTTGTTGACTTGTTTACCTTTTAGGCCACTTCATGAAACGCCTGAGTTATTCCATCAATCATCTCCGATCCTGCTGACTGACTGCGATGAATATAGTATGGTCATCATCATCATGGTGTCCAACTCAGTCTGTAGTGTACTAAGGGAGTCCAGATTCCATATTCAAAAATGCAATGGATCGGCCTGCAGTAGAAGAACAATTTTGTTATTAAACAACAAGAAGGGAAACATTGACTTGAGTCACTTAGTGTGTTCATTAAATACTAGTACACTTCATGTACAACAACACAAACACCAATCACTCATAGTCCGAATCCAATTCATGACATCCATCATTACCTGTTGTTGTTAAGGGGCAGTCCCTCTCGGCTCAGAAATGAGGATTGCTATAATCATGTTCTTTGGAGGGGCTCGACAAGGCAGTCACACATTTCTTGTACTATTCTCCATCCATTGTCTGGCTTGAGGGAAATGGATTTAGGGCGAGTCAGGATGGAGCAGGACTTGGAGGAGTGGACTTACTTCTTTAATAAATACACACAGTTGCAACTACAATACAGCAATAAATAGAGTAAGACAGGGTAGAAAAGGCACATCATTACCAAAATGACTGATACCTCAGGCGTGGACCACTATTCTACAAGGGACATAGTCACGCAGTTCTGCACAGCTTATGCAGACATGTACACATCAAACACTACAACATCTACAGCTGAACTGGACGTTTATTTATCAAACATTGCTCTCGCATGGTTATCAGCTGGACAGCTCGAATACCTAAGTCAACCTATGACTGAGGAAGTCATTCGACAGGCAATCAAAACTCTACCTAATAAAAAAGCTCCAGGTCCAGGCGGGCTCACTTGCGAGTTCTATAAAGAATATGCTGAAGAACTGTCACCTTATTTACTTGAGGTATATGCTGAGGCCATGATGTAGGAACTTTACAACCCACTCTGAGGGAGGCCCTAATCATCACCTTGCTTAAAAAAGATAAACCGCCCTCCCGCTGCGACTCATATCAACCGTTGTCGCTAATAAACATTGATGCGAAGATACTTGCAAAAATACTGGCGCCGAGGCTGAAGCCACTAATACCTAATTTAGTTCTGCGAGATCAATCTGGATTTATTCCTGACAGATCCACCTTGCATAATCAGCGCACCGTTTTCGCAATGGATCATATTCTCCACCCAAAGTTAAAGGCGGCGGTCGAGATACTTGACGCGGCCAAAGCCTTTGACTCCATAGAATGGTGTTATCTTTTTCATATACTCCAATGTATGGGTTCCCCATAATCTTTATCACCTGGATACGGCTACTGTATACTGACCCCACTGCGCAAAAACGTGTTGAGGGAACCACCTCTGACTCTATACAGATCAGTTGGGGGACCAGGCAAGGTTGCCCCCTATCACCACTCCTATTTGCGATCACCCTAGAACCGCTAGCTTGTGTTATTAGGCAACAACATGGAGAAGCGGCACTGCATTTTGCTCACCGTCCAGTGTACATATCACTTTTTTTTAAACATAATTTTATTGGTTTTCGTAACAGTACAATTCTCATAGTCCACAGTATTTGTTTTATACATTGCAAGGTTCATTTAATGACAAAATCAAGAACTATAAAATGGTCCAACTTCCCCCCATCCCACCCCAAACTTAGGACATTGTGTACTTGCTTAGTTGTCTACAGTACAATGTAATATCAAGCAGGTATTTACAATAGCAGATGAACGTTTCAAAACATGGGCATTACATGGAATTTATATCCTCCCATACCACACAACTCTTATTGTTGGGACCGTGGCTGCACCATCTACCTGTATGTTCCCTTTCTATGTCTGCAGATCTATGCTTGAAAATTCTTCCAACGTTGCGTGCCATTCTAGCGAAATTGGTATCTTTCGCAGCCCCCTTTGTTCCTCCCGCTAAAGCTCAGCTCCCTCCGCCCTACCCCATCTGGCCACCTTGTTATACCAATTTAAGGTGGAGGGTGGTATCACTGCCTTCCATCTCATAGTAATATTCCTTTTAGCTAATATCATTGCTAGATGTGCAAATTTGCTAGCAGGGCTACCCTTTTTGCCTTTTGGCCCTAAACCTAGTAGACTATAGTCCAGCGTCCTAATATTCCGTGTCGGGCTACATCACTCACTATTTTGTGCACTAGCGAACAGTAATGAGTCAATCTTGGGCAGTCCCATATCATGTGCAGTAATCCGGCATTTGAGAAGTGACATCGGGGGCAAATGTCCGGCACGTCCGGAAACATTAAGCTTAGTTTGTGTGGAGTCAGATAGGCTCTGTGAACTATCAGAAGCTGGATAAACTTACATTTTGGATTTCTGGAGACCTTTCGTAGGTACTCCAGCAGTGACTCCCACTCCCTATCCATGAGCACCCGGCCAAGATCCATGTCCGATTTGTTCTGGGTTACCTGGAGTGACACTGAAGTGTGTGCTCGAATTCCCCAGTGTAACCACTTCGTCAAATGGCTACTGTTGCCCATTAGATATTGCATGTGTGTTAAAGTGTGTGTTGTCAGCTCCTCTCTTTCTGGAGTCCATATCTGTCATATGTAGCAAGATATATGTGCGTGGAATAGGAATAATCTAGCTGGCACTCCTGTTTCCCTCACAAATGCCTCATGATCCATTAAAAGACAGTTGTTAAAAAACGTGCCTAGTTTGGTCACCCAGCCTCCTCCCATGTTGCAATATGTCTACCAGTTACCGTTCCTGATGGGAGAGGAATACCCAGGAGAAGTATGTTGGGAGCATATGACGCCACTGTCTTAGTGTACCGTGTTGCCCTCTTCCAATATGCTGCCTGGAAACAACAGTGCGTGTTATTCCCTATTTTCCTATTCCCGGAGGGTCATATTGATTTCTCCGAGGTTGCGTCCTGCGAGCCAGTACGCCAACCATTGCAGCTGACCCACATAACAATAGGCTCTCATATCCGGGGCTCCCAGTCCCCCTCGTTTAGAGGTTAGCTGTAGTTTAGGTAGACTAATGCGTCTATGTCCCATACCCCATATCGATTCAATGAGAAGAGTGTAAAGTAATTAAAACGTCTGGAGCGGGATTATGATAGGCAGGGTTACAAAGTAATATAACAGCCTCTGTAACATTACCATTTTAGCAATGGCCACACGTCCCGGGACCGATATGGGCAATGATGTCCAAAATCGCACCTGTTTTCTAAGCGTTATTATAGCCCTACTCAAATTGCCATCTAGCATATCTTCTACATATATATTTGAACACGCAGACATTTGAAGGTAACAGTCGCAGTCTGAAATGTCCCGCTACCAAACTGAGTTGGATCAGTCCTGGTTGCGTCATAAAAAAAGTACACATACGATTTGTTTTCATGGATAGTGAGCCCTGAAAGCTTCTGGTCGTCCAGAATATTAAAGTATAAAATGAGATCACCCGCATATGCCGAAACAACATGCTGCACACCAATAATTTGTATACGTTATGAGTCGCCGAGACGCGAGTTTATGCAACAGAGACTCCAGTGCTAGAATAAATAATAATGGCGAGAGTGGGCAACCTTGTCTGGTGCCCCGTGCTATCTGATATTGCTGGGAAATGTGAGCCCCCATACGCGCCCACGCCGTCGGGCTCGTGTTTAATAGGCGTATCTATTGTACAAACTCCATCGGAATTCCAAATTGGGATAACGTAGGCAACATATACCTCCATTACAGGGAGTCAAATGCTTGACCGAGGTCCAGGGAAATGCGGACTCGCGGCTGAGCATCCGTGGGGGTATGAGACGTTATCTGATAGTCTGCTAATATTGAGAGCTGTACTTATTCCCGGAACACAGCCACATTGATCTGAGTGTATCAATCTAGGGATATATTGCAATAGTCTGTTTGCCAATAACTTGCTCAGTATCCTATAATCGGTATTGAGAGGTGAAAGGGGTCTATAACCTGTCATGTCTTTACCGTCACTGCCCGGTTTCGGGAGCAAGGTCACTGTGGCTTGTAGCGTGGTGAGCGGGAGGTGCCCCCCCCACCCCCTCAAATGCTGCTCTATACAGTTCCTGTAGACAAGGGACCAGCAATTCAGAGTAGATGGCATATGGGTAGTCTATCATTACCCGATGATTTATTACAGGGTAGTTCTTTGATCGCTGCTTTAATTTCCATAGCAGTCACAGGCCTCTTTAAATCAGACGTGTTGTATATAAGTAGCTGAGGAAGCTGAAGCCCCTCAAAGAATGCCTCAAATTTGTCATCTCCAGCCCCCTCCGAAGGCACATACAGCTGTTCATAATATCTACGAAAGGCAGTGTTTATTAACATCTGTGTGTGACCTCTGACCCTGCTCGCAGGCAGGTCGCTACCCACGCTGCTGCACGGCCCTGTCTGCCATGTTTTCGCCTAATCTTGTATTTTTCCCCTGTGCCTAACTTGCTTTCTTGCCCAGACTTGTTTTTCCCCCTGTGACTGTACTTGCTTTCTTGCCCAAACTTGTTGTTTTTCCCTGTGCCTAACTTGCTTTCTTGCCCAGACTTGTTTTTATTCCCCTGTGACTGTACTTGCTTTCTTGCCCAAACTTGTTGTTTTTCCCTGTGCCTAACTTGCTTTCTTGCCCAGACTTGTTTTTATTCCCCTGTGCCTGTACTTGCTTTCTTGCCCATACTTGTTTTTATTCCTCTGAGCCTGTACTTGTTTTCTTGCCTAAATTTGTTTTTCCTTCCGGTGCCCAGTTCTCCCGCAGCCCTGCCCATTTTTCCCGCCGCTGCGTCCCCACCTCCCTGCAATCTCATTCACTGCCCCGCTCCCGCTTCCCAGCTGCTCCTACCTCTGACATCCCCTCATATGGAGTCCGCACAGCAGCCATGCACAGCAGGCGTGCCACTGGCACGCCGACAATGCCTGGACCGTGCCCAGAGCCAGGACCCCTGGTCCCCACGAACGCCACGACCCCAACGACCGCTACAATGCCAGAACCCTCCACGCACTCAACGGCAGACGATCACACACCTGCCTCCTGGACGTCCGAAGTGCACCCACGGAGCATTCACCTGCCGGAACTGCAGCTTCACAAGCATCTGCCCCACCATGCTGCTGACCAGGAAAGAACCCAACCACCTCAGATGCATGTTTCTCAACACCCGCTCCGCTCACAAACATGCCGTTGAACTCTGGGACCTACTCGACTCAACCTCTCCAGACGTCGCCTTCCTGACGGAGACCTGGCTGAACCCTGCCTCGGCACCCAACATAGCCATAGCCGTCCCAGAAGGCTACAAGATCACCCGCAGGGACCGCACCAATGGAGCAGGAGGAGCCATCGTCCACAGTAACACTCTCGGAGTCTCGACCTACACCGACAACACGACCAACACCGAGGACACCCTCAGCACCGCTGAATACCTGCACTTCCAGATCCACACCGACCCCAACACCACCCTCAGAGGAACCCTCATCTACAGACCCTCCGGACCCCGACCACAGTTCAGCGACTCCATCGCCGACTTTGTCAGCACACACGCCCTTGCCTCCATGGACTACATCTTCCTCGGGGACCTGAACTTCCACCTCGAGAACAACAACACCAACTCCACCACCCTGATCGACAACCTAGCCAACCTTAGACTCAGCAATTCGTCACAACACCCACCCACTTCGCCGGTGACACACTTGACCCCATCTTCTCCGCAAGCCCCCACGTCTCCTTCAACCACACCACCGAACTCCACTGGACCGACCATCGCTGCATCCACTTCACAAAAGGGCCTCCTTCAAAAACCGCCTAGACAACAATGCGCACAACAGCAAAGAGCTCTTCAACATTGTGAAGGAACTCTCCAACCCCAGCTCCAACACCAATGACATCCCACCCTCGCAAGACCTGTACGACTCACTGGCCACCTTCTTCCACCGCAAGATCGCAGATAACCACGACAGCTTCAACGTCATGACCGCCCGGACAACCACTGGGACCTCAGCCCCCACAACCACCATCCGCACCAATCGCCTGCTCTCCTGGACCAACATCAACGACACCATCAAGATCATGAACACCATCCACTCCGGATCTCCGTCAGACTCATGCCCACACCACATCTTCAACAAAGCCAGCACATGCATCGCACCCCATCTCCGGAAAGTCATCAGCACCTCCTTCGAGACAGCAACCTTCCCGGAGAGCTGGAAGCACGCCGAGATCAATGCATTACTCAAGGAACCCAAGGCGGACCCCAGGGACCTCAAGAACTTCTGGCCCATCTCACTGCTCCCGTTCCCAGCAACGGTCATCGAGAAGACCGTCAACGAACAACTGACCCGCTACCTCGAGGAGAACAACATCCTGGACCCTTCCCAGTCCAGGTTCCGCAGCAACGACAGCACCGAGACTGCCCTCATCGCCACCACCAATTACAGCAAGTCCCTGCTGGACAACGGAGAAACGGCGGCCCTCATCCTCTTGTACCTGTCAGCCGCCTTTGACAAGGTCTGCCACCACACACTACGAACACACCTCCACAAAGCCAGGATCTAAGAGAAGGCCCTGGACTGGACCACCTCCTACCTCTCTCTGGCAGAACACAGAGCGCCTGCCTTCCCCCTTCCGCTCTGAAGCCACCGAGATCATCTGCGCCGTACCCCAGGGCTCATCTCTCAGCCCAACTCTGTTTAACATCTACATGACACCGCTTGCCCCTACGCCGATGACACCCAGCTGATCCTCTCCCTCACCAAGGACCCCCACACCACCAAAACCAACCTTCATGAAGGAATGAAGGCCGTCGCTGAATGGATGAGGAACAGCCGACTGAAGCTGAACTTGGACAAGATGGAGGTCCTCATCCTCGGATCCACCCCTTTGGACTGGGATGACTCCTGGTGGACAACCGCACTGGGAACTGCTCCAACACCCACCGGCGATGCATGCAACCTATGGGTCACCCTCTCCATGACTAAACAGTTCAACACCATCTCCTCCTCCAGCTTTAACACCTTCCACATGCTCCACAGGATCAACAAGTGGATCCCCACTGAAATGAGAAGAACGGTCACCCAGGCCCTCCTCAGCAGCAGTTTGGACTACGGAAACGCCCTCTACGCTGGAGCCTCGGCCAAACTCCTGAGATGGCCCCAACGCATCCAGAACGCCTCTGCACAACTGATCCTCGACATCCCTCGCCTCAGCCACATCACACCCCACTTGAGAGACCTGCACTGGCTCCCGGTCAACAAGAGGATAACCTTCAAGCTCCTCACCCACGCACACAAGGCACTCCACAACACCGGACCAACGTACCTCAACAGATGACTCAGCTTCTACACCCCCACCTGGCAGCTCCGCTCCACCAACCTCACCTCGCCACAGTCCCCCACTTCCAAAGAGTGACCTCCGGTGGCAGATTGTTCTCACACCTCGCCGCCAAGACCTGGAACACCCTCCCTATCCACCTTCGGCAGACCCAAGACCTGCTGACCTTCAGAAAACTCCTCAAGACCTGGCTTTTCGAGCAGTAGCAGCATTCCCCACCCCAGCGCCTTGAGACCCTCACGGGTGAGTGGTGGTGCTTTACAAATGACAGGATTGATTGATTGATTGTGCACACTATATCACCATCCAAAGTGTTTATTTCAAGAATGGTAGACACCGGTGGCGCATCCTTAATGATCCTGGCAAGCAATGGGCCCGCCCTATCTGAAGTCGCATGCTGTTTCTGGGTGTATAAGCGATAATCAAGGATACAGAGCTCTTCTAGGAGTTCAACGTATTTTATATGCATCTCTTGTAGCTCACGCTTGCTTGTAGCACTAGTTATTGCCTCCTTTTCCAATATAGCCAGCTTATCTTCCATTTCCTTAAGTTTGTCAAGTAAAGCTATGCGCACTCCTACCTTTGTACTGATCCCACCCCTCGTATAACCGTTTTAAAAAGCGTCCCATTCGATTTGCCGTGTCCTGGCAGTATCAGCGTTTTCAGTGACTTAAGTAGGTCCGTGGAGAGAGCAGTACAAAACAGAGTCTTCCAGTAATGTGGAGTGTAATCTCCAGGTTGGTATGGGTGTTGGGACCTTCCCCCAGGTTAGCATGGCTTCTAGTGGCTTATGATCTGAGTATGTTTTGCCCAGGTACGCATTGTCCATAGCATTCACCATTAAATGTTAGGAGCAAAATATCCTGTTTATTCTGGTATGAAGCACATGCGGTGACTCTTTGTCACTGGGATGCATCCTGTGCCATACGTCTCCCACAATCCAACCCTCAGCCCATGCCCGAAGTGCATCTGTCTGTTTCTTACATCCCTTGCCCTGTAGGGGAGGGTGTGAATGGTCAAGATCGATGTCCAGAACTGCATTAAAATCTCCACCTATTATCCATGGGTATCCCTCCCAGCCTACCAGCGTGTTGCTAAGAAGTTCAAGAAATGTATCCTGGTTGGTGTTCGGAGCGTATATACTTCCTATTACTATATGCTCCCCGTCTAACAATCCATATATCTGTACATATCTTCCATTTGTGTCAATCCATTGTTCTAAGAGCGCAAAGGGGGTGGTATTTCTAAGCCATATTGCGGCCCCACGGGCGAAGGCAGAGTAGGAAGTGTAGTACAATTGGCCCCACCATTTTGTTTGGAGCTTAGAGGCCTGTGTATGTACTAGATGTGTTTCCTGGAGGAGTACTTTGTGTGCCTTCCTGCGGTTTATTTGTGCTACAATTCTATGCCTCTTCCTCGTATATTCCAGGATATGTCTTTATATCTACTGGATTGCCCCATTAAGTTCCCTGTAGATCCATCTGCTAGGGGGATAACTCCCCATGTATTGACCTCTTAATATTTTACAGAAAGTTGAGTCCAAATTCCCCTTTAAACATCGCAATACGAAGTTCCCCCTTACAACTTTAGATGACTAAACCATAAAACAGAATACAACATAAACTTCATATTTACTACAATCAAGTGCAATCGCCTGAGGGTGCTGGCCAACACCCTTCTCATATTGTACTGCATACAAAGTGAAATGCCTGGTTCCCATTAAGCTCCCCTCGAAGTCCCTTCCAATCTACTGTTTTACAAGCAGACAGGACCATCCAATAAGGAAACATTCAGGGGCACCTGTATTTCGAGCACATGTGGCATATTATGGAGCGATTCATACTCATTTGGCAATACAGCACCCGGGTCAATCAGTAGTTCTGTAGTCAACCCAGTAGTCAATAGCAGTAGTCACTTAGTAGTCACTGTGGGGTGATAAGAGGAAACAGTGCCACACTGCTCTCGGAGTCGGAGTGGGTGCTAGCGTCTTCAGAAGAGTTTACAGTCTCTTCCACTGATCGTGCATCATGTGCTGCTTGCGCCTCCACTGTCAGTATAGCGTCTTTCCGGCTATCCGAGATCTGCCCCTGTGATGGGCTTCGTCCATTCCCGGATCCTGTTTGAGCCTTCTTGCCCGGCTTGTCGTGTCGCACATGCTGAGTCTTTGGCTGTTGGCTTCCACTGGGCTGTGAAGAGCACTGTGATGACGGTGGAGACAAGGTGATTTCAATCCAGTCCGCCGCCTCTTCTGGGCTGTCAAAGAACAGAGCCTTTTGATCGTGCATGACTTTAGGCGGGCTGGGAATAAAAGCGCATATTTCAGCCTGCGGAGCCATAGTTTCCTTTTAACGTCTTGGAACATTGCCCTTGCGCTCTACACTGCCAGGTTAAGGTCCGGGTAGAGAGATATTGTTTTATTTTCAAACGTTATTGGAGCGTTCTCCCTGGCAGCCTGCAGGATCGTATCTCGGTCTTTGTAATTTAGGATCCGCGCTATAAGTGGCCTGGGCGGTGCCCCAGGGCGGGGAGGTCGAGATGGAACTCTGTGTGCGCGTTCCACACTATCATGTTCTGTGAGGCCTACTGTAGCTACCTTGTCTCCCCAGCCAATGTTCAATGAATTGGGTGGGGTTGGATCCTTCGCTTTGTTCTGGTATGCCTGTATGCGGATGTTGTTGCGTCGAGATCTTCCTTCTGCGTCATCCACCCTATCTTGTGGCTCCTTCGGTTGATGCTGTAGTTGCTCCATCTAAGAGGTGTGCTTCGTCTCTTGAGGGATTAGATCATCTAAAGCTAGTCTATTAGATCTGACCTTGTCCGCTAATTTTGTGTGATCCGCTTTCAGCAGGGTAAGACCAGTAGTCAGTGTTCCAATTTGGGTTTCAATTGTGGTCTGGGAGTCCCTTATTTCTTTTAGGATCTTATCTAGTTTGTCTGCCTGAGGTGTGGGCTCCCTGGGGGCAGGACCACGGTCTATGTCAGGACTATGCATCTGGGAGT
Source organism: Lissotriton vulgaris (assembly GCF_964263255.1). Classification (NCBI taxonomy): domain Eukaryota; kingdom Metazoa; phylum Chordata; class Amphibia; order Caudata; family Salamandridae; genus Lissotriton; species Lissotriton vulgaris. Next base: position 1,993,334,302 of record NC_141691.1, read on the forward strand.
CTTGGTTCATGGCCTGCGTATCGTCCATGGGGGGGGTCCTGTTGTTTGGTCCTGGGTCGTCCCATGTTGGCAAGGATCCGAGGTGATCGGTGCTACCTCACGTGCTCCGTAGTATCCCCTGCTGGGAAGTATGTGGTAGGTCACCAGCGCAACCTGGTCAACCTCCTACATGTGGTAGATCTTCCAGTAGCACAACTGTTGTAGTATTCCGTCTCCACGTTAGTCCATTTCCAACCACTGAGCCACCCCAGCCGTGGAAGCAGCCAGAATCCACGCTGTATTTCCGGAGGCCCGGCTCTGCCCCAGCAACAACACTGAGCCTTCGGACAAGTGGGGAGTAAAGACCACAAGGGTGCCCAGCAACTCTTCCAGGACTACTCAGTAGCCTCCACGGACAGCAATTTCACCAGCCAGTCAGGGTATCACTCCCAGGGAGTTGCAATACAGCACAGATCAGCCCAACCATCTGTGTCTCTCCGCAGGGTGCTCACACATATAGTCACGGTTAGTGAGGCCCAGCGTACCGGTAAAATTCTCCCTCTGCCTTCTTAGGCCATGCGCTCCTCCATGGCTTCGATTAGCTAGGTCCCACATACAATGAGCACTCCGCTCGTCACTGTGGCGTTTGTCGGCAGTGCCGGGGAGACTCGTGCATCCGGGATTGACGCAGAAGTCAGGCTACCCACAGCATTCCGCCTCCTCTCCTGTTCCAAGTATCAGGCAGTGTACGATCCCACCACAACCCTAAAAATCATGCAGGTAGTCAGGATGTAGGGGGGCCCCCAGTGTGCTGAATCATCCCCCCAACCAACCGCCTCTGCATCGGGTCGTCGTATGCGCTCTGTCCTCCATCTTGGAACGCTAAGGGTCCGCCACATTCCTCTGGGCGTAGCTGCTCCACAGAACTGGATGCCCCGTTCAGTTTGTGGCTGCTACAGGGGCAGATATATCCTCTCTTCACCTTAGTGCGTGGGTTTTCAGTGTCGGGTGTCGGCCGCACAATGTCCATCTCAGTGCCCACAGATCATACCGGTGTCATTCCGGTCTTGGCAGCATGCAACATTCCGCCAAACACTACGAAAATCAGCATCAGGCCGTTCACTTACAGTGTCTTCGTGCTCTACAGACACTCTGGTGTCCAATGCGCTGTTGTTGTAGTGCGGATGGTCTATAACTGGCGGAATGATTATCCCGCCTTATTGGCCGCTGATTGCTGCTGCAGTCCTATATTGTGCCTCTGCTGTGCTGTAACGGAATTGAGGCAGTGGTGTACAGAGTTGCATAGGTATGAAGTGGCCATTTCCCACAGTGTGAAACAAAACAGATTGCCAGTACTGTGCAGCAGTTCAAAACACCATGAAAAAACAAACTGCCAATTGCTCGTTTCCAAATGACCACTCATTCAGTCAAGGTTTAGAGTAGAAATCTATAAATCTTTTATTTTTGTTTTTAATTTTATTATACTGATTTGAATTGTTTTCGTTTTATTTTTTGTTTTTTTTATATTTTCAACTATAAAACATATACATTATTGGGAAATACAGAGGAGTGAAACAAATTTATAAACAGGGGACATATATGAAAAAACTGGTTTGTACAACATTAAGCACAATGATAGACAAGACACGTAGACACGAGACAAACAATGATCACAAATCAATAGCTAAGGGGGCGGTGATAGTTGGTGGTATGACTTTCTCAAATAATTAGAGTCACTAGGTTACAATTCAAGGTGGAAATAAAATCCTATTTACAATCTAAAGGATGGTATAGTAAGATCGATAAGATCAAAACATCAGAAAAAGTAACGTTTGAAAGAATTTTTTTTACTTTGTAATTGTCCAGGCAAAAATAATTCAAAAGCCACAACCGTGGCACCAATCGTCAACTACCACCTTGGTCGACGCGTTTCGTTTCCTAGGCAATTCTAAGGATTCTCTTCAGGACCAAACAGATTTAGTCTGTAAAAAACAATAAATAAAAACAGTCTGTCAGTCCACTCAACAGAGAGGCTTTCAACTTTCATTCGTCAACAGCATACAATCAGTAGGTTACCTGTCAAAGGCTTTGAAGGGACTCGGGGGTGTGATGAGCTGCAATATAATTGCAAAACATAAAATCAGAATACTATTTGCTGAGAGGAAACCCTAATTGGAGGGGGGAGGCTGAAATACTCACTAGTGGCAGGTCTTGTCGTGTCACAGTATACACGCAAAGATTCCCGTGCGAATGATCCGCAGGTTCCGGATGCAAATCCGTCAGTACATTTTTATGCGCCTCGTATTCAAATCTGGAGAAGGAAGTAACGGGGGACGGTTAGCGTGGCGAGTCTCACACTTCATGTACACAATGAGCAGTGGTGTATTAGAATCAACAGGAACGCAGTCTAGCGTTGGTGTCCGCTACATGGGACACACTACGTAACTCAGTCTGTGCAAAGATTTAGTGGGCGGTGTACGTCGAGTTTATAAAAAAACAATTACCTCTGGTTAGGCGTCCATCTCCTCCTCGCTTAGTCGTAGTCCTGTGTATTCGCGATGTTAGTGCTTCCGGGTCATCCTTATTTAAAGGGGTAGTACTTCCGGGTGTCTCCGTGGGTATCTGAATTGATCTGTAGTTACATATAAATTGCTAGCGGCAAGGTTTGATTGCGTCAAGTTTCGATGCGCTGATAGTTGTTCCAGGTCAACCTATAGAGTAGATAGTACTCCCGGGTGTCTCCGTATATAACTCATGGGATCTGTAGTTCCATGTGATTCGCTCCCGGCAAGTTTAATTGCGTAAAATTTCGAAATGCATTGTTAAAGGGAGATCGAGTCAGCTATTTGATGTTGACATATTGAGCATAATACAGATAAGTTTCAAGGGGTTGGACAGCAACAAATTGCATTGCCCACAGGGCAGCCATCACTTTCTGCTCTGCTTTTTCTGACTATCCCCCGTTTGCTCTCTTCTTCAATCTCTGAGTATACATATATCTTGGATCCGTGAAGCAGTAGGTGACCATTGACCATTCAACATTTGGGGCCAAATGTGCAACTCTTTTTTGCGGCGGCAAATGGGGGATTGGCCCAATTGCGACCACAGAAAAGGTTCCAGGCATTTCAAAAGCTATTTTGTGAGTTCTGGACTCGCAAAATATCATTTGCGACTCTTGCTATTAGGAAGGGGTGTCCCTTCCTAATAGCGAGTCACAATGCGGTAAGCCTGGGCGGAGCTGGCCTCTACGCATAGCTCCACAGAGTTTGAAAAAAACTCAGTGGAGCTCAGCATAGCTCCGCTTTGCTCCCTCCCCACTCCCAAATATTTTAAAATGATATAAAGAAGGCAGTTACCTGTGTGTCTGCCGCTTCCCCTGCCTGGCCGCTCTCCTTCCTGCTCCTCTTGCGTCCTTGTCCTTCTTCATTAAGAAAACCCAATCCACTGTAAGTCTTGCACATGAGGAGTAGGCAAATCCTGCCCATGGTTAATTTGCTGCCATAAAACAGTTTACCACCTACTTCAAGTAGGTGGTAAACCACTTGCAAACGGGTAAGGGGTCCCCAGGGAACCTCTTCCCCTTTGTGAATGGGTGCGTAAAATATTTTTTAAGAGCAGGTAGTGGTCCCAAGGACCTGCCTGCCCTTAAAAAATGAAACTGAGAAGTTTCATTTTTCTTTTTTAAATGCATCCATTTTTCCTTTAAGGAAACAGGCTGCATTTAAAAAAACAGCTTTATTTAAAAGCACTCCCAGACCCAAGCAGGCCACCATCCATGGGCGTGCTAGCCATTCCCAATGAGGACCCAAATTGCGACAGACTCGTTATTATTCATAAGGCATGCAATTTGCAACCCCAGTGGGAATCGCAAACAGTGTCTGAGACACTGTTGTACATTAAGTTTATCGAGGCGCAAATTGCGAGTTGCATTTTTGCACAATTTGCAACTTGCTAAACTTAATGGTTGTACATCTGGCCCTAAAATAATTCTGGGTGAATTTAATTTATGGGACCAGAATGGCGAGGATAGGGCTATACTGAATCTAGCAGCTACATCGTATGAGCTGGGCTTCAACACAGATTTTACTTTCATCGCTCCACCAAAAATGCAAACCATTGAGCTTGGTATTGGCCAAATTACCCCAATGCTGATCAATTGGTGTGCCCATTACTTACCTTATTTTCCAAATGCAAGTGGCCTTAGGAGAAGAATTTGCCCTTTCGTAGTCATCTGTATGTAGTAGGGCAAATAAAAATCACTTAAGCTTTACAGATCAGCTGAAAGGTCCTACAAGGCAGGGTTAGAAAATTTTAACAGACATGGTAGAAAGATCCGAGAGAATTCAATAGAAGAAATTAGCGATTGTAAATATTAAGAAGGATTGCTTCTCTGGCCTATTGGTGTGGCATCATCCGAATCTACTTCGGTAATTTTCCACACTCTAAAAAATATAGCTTATCCTGCTTCTCTAACATAGATATCCAACCCTTCAAATAACCATTGCAATAGTGATCATGAACATTTCTACAATAAGACATTCCAGATAACAGTTGCTGTTTCTGCTGTTGATGACAAATGGGAAGCAGCCAGTGATCCATCTCTTGCTGAACAGCATACCATACCTGTTTCCTTTCGATGGATGTCTCTAGAGCATCTCCTCACCAAACAATTAATCCTACATGTGTTCTGGGAGACCCCTGCCCTTCGAGGAACTAGCTCTCTTTATTTAGGAAATTATCACCAGCTCTTTTAGGAAGCAGGTGTTCCCTAATATTCTAAAGTTGTCCTGAGTTTTACGCCTTCTAAAGGAAGCCTTCTCTTGATTTTTTTGTTTGATCTGTTTATTATTTTTCACAATTACAGAATAGTAAATATCCTCCAATGTTTGCCCCTGGTGCATTAAGAAGCTTTACATGTGATCTTCAAGAGAGTCTATTACAGCATACATAGCAAACTGCAATTCAATGTACATGCTTATAGTTATATAATACGAAGCTTTTGTAATGGCATACAGCACTATTGCCCATATATATCGCAGATTTCCAACAGGATTAAACAAGATCAGTATAATCCCCAACTTAACAAACTAGTAAGCAGTAGGAGTGCTGATACCTCCGGCTTATCCCCCTTTTACCTATTACCTTTCTTTACAGCATTTATCAAATTTTTACGTCGGCACATTATTATCCTCTCTCGTACATGCTCTTATAAACAGGGCAATTCCACCCCCCTCATTCGAAATTAAAACCCAACGCTAGTTTTAGTGTGCTTCACTGTACCTGACTCACGAGGCTAGAGTACCCGGTACATTAAGTAGGGTGTTTGGAGTGCTGTGGTAATTGCGTTCCAGCTAGTCGAAAGAGGGAACTTACACAGACCCAGTGAGTCCTCTCTTAGAAGCGATACTCCTTCAGCTCTGGCCCAGTTAACAACTGAACGAGACCATTCAACCAATGTCGGAGGGTCCTGGGATTTACAGCGTTTTGTTATGAGCCTTTTAAGCTGTTATCACGCCCAGGTCTAAAAATGGACTTGTGGCTCTGTGTGCTTTGTTTCTGGGAAATACCCCAGAATGCTTATTTCCCTGGAGTTTGTGATTTGTTGCTCAGTGCATTCAGATAGAAGCTACAGCGTGAGGTGTTCCATATGAGACTACAAATCAATTGTTCAATGGGCTTGAAGAAGGAAAGCAGCAGATAGGCGGGTAAGTAATATCATTTTAATTAGTGAGACCCTGCTTGCTACAGTTAGAGCCAGCGTCTTCCAAAAGAACTTCAGTGACACCAGGGAGATAAGCACCCTGCTGAGGTTACCTTCCAGGAGATCTCGGTCTCTGTGGTATATCCGGATGCCCAGGTATCGAAACATGGTTGGCTGTCAGACGACTGATGAACCATTAATGGAAAGCTTGTGGCCGGGCGTGTCAGGTAGAAAAAGGAACAGACAGGACTTTTCCCAGTTGACCCGCAGTCCCGACAGCTGGGCCAAAGCACTTGAGTATGATGGGCATAATATCAGGTACCTCCCCTACATCCCGTAGATAAAGCAGAAGGTCATCAGCATAGAAAGATATTGCGTTCAAAACTTCTCCCATCTATGCCCCATGTGTATGATGATGCCCTCAAGGCAAGAGCCAGGGCCTCAACCGGTATTGAAAAAAGAAGAGGAGATAAAGGAAAGCCCTGTCGGGTAACCCTGCACACTGGGACAGCTTCGATACCATGCGATCTGTCTCACTTTGCATCTTTGGGTTAGCATATAGCAGTTGTATTAGCAAAATGAAGGGCCCAGGCTAAACCGGGGCAGCACATTAAATAGGTAAGGTTGATGTCGCATATCGCATGATTCTAAATAACCTCGCAAGTTTAGGGATGTGGATCAGTTTGGTATAAACCCGTTCTGATCTTCGTGCACCAGTTGGGGTATTATTTCAGTGAGTCTACAGGCCAGCAGGCTTGCCAAACTCTTGTAGTCTACGTTCAATAATGCCAAAGGGCGATATGAGCCTAGTCTGGTGGGCTCTATTTCCAGTTTCGGGAGTGCTATCAGGGTGCCCTCAAGGAAGCGTTCTCTTGATACCGTGCATCTGAAAAAATATCACACATACTCTAATATCTTTGTACATGTGGGTACAGGAATATATGTAAGACTGTGGGCCAGATGTACGACGTGCAAAATAGGCCATCACAAATTGTGAGTCATTTGCGACTTGCAATTTACGAGAGGCTATTTTGCATGTACAACAGTGTGTTTAACACAGCTTGCGATTCCCAATGGGGTCGCAAATTGCAAGGCTCATGAATATTAATGAGCCTCTTGCAATTTGCGGGGCCCATTGGGAATGACAGGCACTCCCAGGGATGGTGGCCTGCTGGGCTCAGCAGACCACCTTGTCTGGGACTGCTATTTTATTAAAGTAGATTTTTTTTTAAATGCAGGTTTTTTTTAAAGAAAAATGAAACTTTTCAGTTTCATTTTTTTAAGGGCAAGCAGTGGTCTCTGGGACCACTGCCTCCTCTTAAAAAATACTTTCCGACATACTCACAAAGGGGAAGGCGTCCTCTGGGGATCCCTTCCCCATTGCGAGTGGTTTACCACCTACTTGAAGTAGGTGGTAAACTGCGAGTGTTTTGCAGTCACAAATGCGGTTGCAAAACACTAGTACATAGCATGTTGACTCGCTATTAGGAAGGGACGCCCCTTCCTAATAGTGAGAGTCGCAAATGCTATTTTGCGAGTCAATGACTCCCAAAATAGCATTTGAACATGCTATGATAGAATTCACTTTTCGATGCCCTAATTATCCTCTGATGATGTGTGAGTTAGCATCATATGACTAACTAATGAGATTCGTAAATGCATCTATACTGAATTACTATTCTTTCTTATTACTTATATTCAAATGTACGTGTGATCATATTAGTTTCTTAGCTTAGCCTGTGTGCCACCATTTTGTGTAACCCTCTGTGCCTGCGGGCCCTGCTCGCTCATATGCCCCTCCCGCAGGAATACAGAAATGTACTAAGACAGCAGTTTTCGTTTCTCAGCTTACTGTGGCCGAAACTAACAAGTCTCTTTATCAGTAATGTTCTCATACCCAGAGACGCTGAAGCCTAGCTCCATGGCCTTGAGTAGAGATAATAATGTATCCCTCGCAGGTGCAGATGCCTGCTCTATGAGAGCATTGTTCACTGGTCTGAGGCTCGGTAACTTTCCACAAGGGGCGTACCCCTCGCTACTGTATTGCATTATAATGTATTGCTGTGATGCAGAGAGTCAGTCCTCTCGTTCGCACTCCTAGGAGTGAGGTCGGACAGGGCCCTCTCATATGAGTGTGTTTGGCCTAATAAAGACTTTTGTTTATTCTTCTCCACTGTCCGGCTGACTTCCTATATAGTGACTATAGGTGAGTGCGGTAAGTCACTCGGGTGGATTTGAGCCACGCTTATCAGATGGCGCCCGAATAGGGACCCCGCGATAAGGATCTTTCTCACCCGTAAGTGGGTAGCAGAAGACCGGGGACCCGCTGGTCGGCACGGTGGGCCCGGGTACCCATCTGATGCCGAGCTTGGTTCTCGCAGCGCTGCCCCACCCTGCTGATCGGGAGAGGTCCCGGTTCGGATCTTACGCCGGGGTCCAGAAGGCGGAACTTGACGCTGACCGTGTTGGTCTTGGCAGCCGGAGGTGGAGAACGGTAGAGGTCGGTGCCGCCTACGGAAGGTGAGTGGTCCACCTGTGATTGTTTAAGGAACGGGAGTGTTCCGGGAGACTAGGGTGTCTCCAGCGGTTTGAGGAGCCGGTGAGCTCCTGGGGCTAGTGTGCTCCGGGGAACTCAGAGTACGAGTCGGTGCTCTGACAGACTTGACGAGGTTGGGGACGTATTAAATGTAATTGTCGGTAGCGATCCGACCGGGTGGTACTGTGGTGAAGGCGTGGCTCATTGTGGGCAGACTCTGGTGCGCTTACCCTGAACCCCTAGTGTGGTGGTTCGGTGGAGGTGTGATCTGGGTTTCCCGCGGTAAAGTGCGCAGTGATCCATAGTGCCGCACGGGAAGCGGATCCGTTCCCCGTCCTCAGAACGGTTAGTGTACTGTTCGGTCTGCGGTAGAGTCCAGGTTCCCCAGGACTTGGTCGACGGGCCTTGTCCCATTTGGTAACACGTGTTTGGAGATATTGTGTATGCGTATGTGTGGTTTTCTAATGTATGTTTATATGTGTACGAACGAGCTCGAGCTAGTGTGGTGAAGCGTTTTCTTTCACACCGAAGTAAAGATGCCGTGTTTTACTAAGTTACGATGTTTCGGATGCTGTTGTCGACCCTCAGATACTAGACTGGCCGAGAGCCAACCTGCACCCCCTGAAGGGACTCCGAGCTTTGATATGTATGTCAAACATGGACTAGTCCCGCTTTTGTTTGGTACTTTGTGGCACCGGTACACTGCTGATAATGTGGATTTACAATGGCCTTTGACGGGTTCTTTTGATGAAGCTAAGTTGGATTACTTGCAGGACAAATTGTTTGCTAAGCGTAGCCGTCAGAGTATGTTCGACTCTTTGCGAGTGTGGCAGAAAGAGGCCAGGAAACGCAAGATACGAGAGGAGAAAGAGGAGTATAAGAAGTCTACCCAGACTATGGCGCAGAAGGCGAGAGAACAGGTCGGAAATGAGAATGCGCTACGCATGGAGCGCTCAGATAGACTTTGTAGGTTGAAAGAAAATAAAAGTTATGTAGTGCGAGAGGACGATCCGGATGAGATGGAAGACATTTTGAATACCCGACCCCCTCCCCCTTATGCCCCACAGTCCTTGTATCCCTCCCTGCCAATTTCAGCCCCCGCTAGTGGAGTTCCGGGTCCTTCAGCGAGTGCCCCCCAACAATCCTCGTCCTCGACACCAATTGTTTCATTACTCCAGACCACTTCACCCGCCCCCTCCCAATTTTCTTTAGCACTTCCTACTGTTTCAGCTAGTACTACCCCCGGTCAGGAAATGCTAACACCGAGTCGAGGCGCAGGTAGTGGACTACTCTCACAGGTACGGAAGTTGCTTACGCGTTCTACGGTTGGTTTAGATGAAAAGAGCATGGTGGCTAATCAGGCATGTCAGTGGGCCAGGAATAATATTTATTCGTTTGAAGATATTTGGTCCACCATGAAAGATTTTGAGCCTTTGATGCAGCAGCACGCTTTGTGGCATATGTCCAATGTATTAATACCACTTTGGGAGCAGGGGTATGGAGGTGTGGCTCGGGCGACTTTACGAGATATACAGACTGGAGCCTATAGAACGAATACTGGGGTGAGGGAAGTGATGAGTACTTTACGTGCACTATTACAATACAGGAATGAATTACCCTCTGCTGGCACACCCCATTTCCCAGGTCTCCACCCAATGCGCGAGGTGCACCCTATTTTTCATCCCGAGGTCCCCGAGTTGTTAGATCCAGTAACGAAGGCTGTTACTAGGAACAGGATTGATGCACATTTCCAGGAGCAATGGGTGTATACGCCATGGAAGAGAAGTGAGGTGTTATCATTGAAGGCCCAGCTACCGGATTCTCGAAAGAACCCGACTGCCTATTACAAAGAGCTTACAGAAGCGGCGTCTTCCACTGTGATGACGTTGGCAGATGTTGAATTGTTTTTCGGGCTTTTGGTCCCGGTTGATGTGTGGCGGCAAGTGAAAGGTACTGACCATGTGGAAGAGTTAGGAGGTACATGGCAGGAGTTGCAGGATTGGGACAAGGAGCGTAAGCCAGGGGAGAAGCCGAAGGCTGAGATACTAGCATTGCCAGGGCGCATTATAAAGTATATGCATTCTCTCATTCCCCCGAAAAAGGTAGATTGGGACAAGTTAACAGCTTGTAAGCAGAAAAAGGATGAGGCGGTCTCTGATTTCTTTACGAGGTTTGAGGAAACGTTTATGGATTTTAGTGGGCAGGATGTGTCACAGGATGGAGGGTTACAGCTCTTTGTCAACAGGTTTGTCACGAACTTATTGCCTGAAATATCAGCTAGACTGCAAGCGTCGGAGAGCACGTGGACAACGTCCTCTCCTTCGGGAATACTCAGTATGGCGCAATATTACGAGCATAGGGAAAATGAGAACAAGGACAAGCAGGAAAAGAAGGCTAAGGATTTAAAGACAAGGGTTTTGTTGCAGCAGGTGGCGAGAGGCAGAGGCAGGGGTGCGGCGCCGAGTCGCGGAGGCGGATTTGGGAGAGGTGAGAGCAGGGAAAGGCTGGGACCGAATCAGTGCGCGAAGTGCAAGCAGGAGGGGCACTGGTGGAGGGATTGCCCGCTGCTTCAGTCAAGTACTGGTGTGGGGCGCGGGCGAGGAAGAGGTGGTGGTGATCCAGGGAGACAGGTGGCACGGTCGGAAGGAGGCGGGAGACCGGGTGGAAATTATTTTGACAATACTACAAATAGGCAACAGTTGCAGAGAGGTGGTGGCCAGTACTATAACGATGATTACTCAGTCGACGATTTGACAGGGTTCTCCCACAACTAGGACAGCGTAGGACAGAGCCTGGGACCAGTACTTATGGAAGTTGATCAGAGGGGACCTTACGTCGAAGCCGACTTAATGGGGTCTCAACAAAAATTTCTAGTGGATACGGGTGCAATGAAAAGTTCAGTGGCTCGTTCTCGGGTCCCAGGGGCGGCTCTGTCTGGCAAGAATAACATATCCGTGGGTTTCGCAGGAACTCCGGTGATTAGCCCCATTTCTAAACCTCTCACGTTAACGATTGGCCCTTTTACTGTTGATTCACCGTTTTTATTGACATCAAATTGTGGAGAAAATTTGCTGGGTTTAGATTTATTGAAGAGATTGCATGCCACCATCTATTGTTCTCCGGATGGCGTGTACCTTACTCTAGGCCCGAATGTTGCCCGCCCACTACAGTGTTTTTCAAAAGATGACCCGTTGCCACCTGAGTTCCGAGGCATACCCGACAGCTTGTGGGCTGTCAGTGATAATGATGTAGGAAAAATGGATATTGCCCCGGTGACAATAAGAGTGAAAGTGGGAGCCAAATTGCCCAGAGTTCCACAATACAGAATACCTAGGGAGGGAGAGAAGGCCTTGTTACAAATAATACAAGATTTAATACGGTCTGGTGTAGTGGAAGAGACTGATTCGAACATATGTAACAGTCCTATTTTGCCTATCCTTAAAAGACGGTCACCTGATGCCACTGATAATACTCCTGATGTTTATAGATTTGTGATTGATTTACGGCAAGTAAATAGAGTAGTGGAGCCACAGTATCCGGTGGTCTCGGACATCACTACAATATTGACCATGATTCCCCCTTCGGCCAAATATTTCTCTGTCCTAGACGTGAAAAATGCTTTCTTCAGTATTCCAGTGCATGAGGACAGCCGTTATCTATTCGGATTCTCATTGGCTGGCCGAAGCTTCCGCTTCAAGAGAATTCCTCAGGGGTACACGGAGAGTCCGAGCATATACAGTCAGGCCCTAAAGGCGCAATTGGATGACCTGGAACTTCCACCTGGCAACGTCATGTTGCAATATGTGGATGATATCCTAATAGCATCGGACGACGAGCAGGGTTGTCGGGATGCTACTGTGAAATTGTTACACCATTTGGCAAAAAGGGGGCATAAAGTGTCCCTTCCGAAATTTCAATACTGTCGAACGGAGGTCACCTATCTCGGTCACCTCCTTTCGAAAGTGGGGAGGAGATTGACGCCAGAGCGCATAAAAGCGATCACTAACATGCAGGTCCCTAACACGCAGCGAGAGGTGCGCGCGTTCTTAGGCATAACATCGTATTGTCGTCAGTGGATACCTAACTATGCGTTACTAACAAAACCCCTATTGTATCTGACTACCAAAGAAGTGCGCGAGCCCCTACCCTGGACCCCGCATGTCAGGAAGCGTTTGAGTCACTAAAAACGTCTTTGTGTTCTGCGCCAGTTCTTGGAACACCTGATTACCAGAAGCCTTTTGTTCTCTACATGCACGAGGCGGAAGGTTGCGCGTTGTCTGTCTTAACTCAGTGTTTCGGGGGGAAGCAGAGACCTTGTGCTTACTTCTCTGCCATGCTCGATAATGTGGCAAGAGCGCTGCCGAGCTGTCTGAGAGCCACGGCGGCTGCTGCGGTCTCTATAAGACAATCGGCAGGGCTCGTATTGGGATCAGACCTCACAGTAATGGTACCGCATGCTGTGGACATTTTGCTGAACAGGACACAGACGCAGCACTTTACTAGTGCTCGTCTTACGGGTTATGAGATGACTCTTTTTGCACCCCATGTTACGATTAAAAGGTGTGCTACACTGAACCCTGCCACCTTGTTACCTATCCCCACAGACACAGATACAAATACCAAAGACGATGACATACATGATTGTCTGTTCAGGACGGAAGAGGAGACAAAGGGGAGGGTGGATCTGACAGACAGGCCCTTGGACGAACCAGACGGGGAGTTGTATGTGGATGGGTCCTGTTTTAAATTACCAGACGGTACGTCGACGGCAGCATATGCAATAACGACATTACAAACGGTGGTGGAGACTTCTAGAATACCTTACAATTCTGCCCAGGCTGCCGAGATTATTGCCCTAATGAGAGCATGTGAGTTGAGTGAGGGGTTGGATGTGAACATTTATACTGATAGCCAATACGCCTTTGGCGTGGCTCATAATTATGGGCGACTTTGGGCAGAACGGGGATTTTTGACTTCACACGGACAGCGTATACAACATGGTCCATTGATATTACGACTGCTAACGGCACTGACACTACCCAAAAGATTGGCTGTGATAAAATGTAGCGCACACAAGACGATAGTGGATGACGTAGGGCGAGGCAATGCTTTCGCCGATGAAACAGCAAAAGAGACTGCTAGAGAAAAATTACCGCGAATGTTTGTGGCAGGACCAGCTAGATGGGTCCCAGATGTTCATATGTTTGCAGACACTGTACAGAGTGTCAAGAACATACAGGGCAAAGCGACAGACGAGGAATTGAAAGAATGGAAGGATGGGCAGGGACGACTGGATGCGGATGAATGTTGGACAGATGTGACAGACAAGAGACGATGGATGCTCCCGAATGCGTATGTTCTTCCAGTAGTGACAATGGCACATGGGCCTGCCCATGTGAGCGCCAAGGGTATCTGCAAGCTGTTAGACCCGGTGTGGAGTAATAAAAATATCTCTAAAATGGCCACTAATTTGGTTCGCCAGTGTATGGTGTGTTTGAGACACAATCCTGGAAAAGGTACTCCTGTCCCAACTGGAAATTTTGCACCCCCTTCTTTCCCTTTCGAGGTGATCCAGATGGATTACATTGAAATGGAAAGGGTCAACAACTTGAAGTACGTCCTTGTAGTCGTATGTGCTTTTAGTAGGTGGGTGGAGGCGTACCCTACGAAAGATTGTACCGCCATTTCTACTGCTAAAATGTTGATAAAGGAGTATTTCTCCCGCTTTGGATTACCTAGGGTGATCTGGAGTGATAATGGCACATCCTTCAATGCAGAATTAGTGAAACAAATATGTAAAGGTTTGCACATATCCCAGAAGTTTCATTCAGCTTTACATCCTCAGGCAGCAGGACTAGTGGAGCGGTTTAACGGCACGCTCAAGCTGAAGATGGCCAAAATATGTGAGAGTACAGGTCTCCGTTGGCCAGACGCACTTCCCTTAGCTTTGCTTTCAACAAGAGTCACTGTAAACGCAAAAATGGGCGTCTCCCCCCACGAAGTGGTATTCGGCCGACCGGCCAATATTTGGGGAGTGCCCAGACCTAAATGCTTTTCTGAAGTGCCATACCCTCTGTTGACAGATTACCTGTATGCTTTGACTAAAGATCTCCGTTCTATTCATCAACAGGTAGCAGACACTCTGAAGCCGTTGCCGGAGGGGCCTGGACACTCCATCCACCCAGGGGACTGGGTGGTCGTCAGAAGATATCAGCGGAAGTCTTGTCTGGAGCCAAGGTGGTCGGAGCCGCGCCAGGTGCTCCTCACCACCCGCACTGCACTTCGGATCGACGGCAGGAAAGCGTGGACTCACGCCTCCCATGTAAAAAGAGTCCCGCTCCCGTTGCCCTATGACCAATGGGTACAGGATGGCATCGCTGACCAAGAGCACGAGTCTATACCGAGGTATGCTCCTTTCTCGGATGCTTCACTGATTGGAGAAGAGCGTAGCGGAACAGAGAATTCAGAGAGCTCTACTACTCCCCTTGCTACTAGTGAAGAGACATCAGAAAGTACAGCGTCTGCCACAGATACGCCTGTTTTGTTCACGGATCCTGAAGTGCCAGGGAGCACTCGCTATAATTTGAGGCCCCGGAAAAAAAATTAACAAGTAACAGTGCTGAAAAGGATGGACTAGACACCGGAAGAAGGGCTTAGTGGATTTCCTGAATAAGAAGATTTAGTGGTAGGGATGGACTTATAAGAGCCCTGGTGTTTAGCCGAAGATTGTGTTCTTTGAGACTATAGAGTGGTGCGGGGCCCGAATTAAGTGCTTCCCTTGTTTCTAAAATGATTGAATAACATCGTTGGAGTCAGGTATGGACGGTAAAAGCCTGCCTGTGAGGCTTTGAAGGACACAGGGAGAAGATCCCTTTTAAGGGTTGAAGAACCCCTCTGGCCGGTTGAGGATTGTCTGGGACTATTTTTCTAGTAGTAGTGTGATTTTTAATTTTTGATTTTTGATATTTTTGAAGGATTATTCTACAATGTATCCCTTTGGGCGTCCCATTCCTGATGAGGAGCAGCCTTTTGCGTCTCCTCCGAGACATGTGCCTGATTCCCCTTGGTTGGCCCTTCCCCGGAAAGGAAAGATTGTGGTCATAATAATTGTTTTGATTGCCTTTTTAGTGACTCTTGGAATATTGTTTTTTCTAGACAAGGCTTACCCCGTCCATGTTTTCGCACCCACACCCACTGCTGTTCCGGAACACAATATGATTACTGTTGATTATGGTGAAAGAATGTTGCGTAAAAGCTACAAAGACAATGTTTTTATTAAGACTTTGCACCATGCACATGCCACTACCAACTTGACTGATTGTTGGGTTTGCGGGCTTTTACCCTCTGCTGCCTATAAGAAAGACAGATTCCTTGCTCTTCCTTTGACGCCAGTGAATAGTTGTGTGGGGTGGTATACTCTTATAGGTCTTGTTAAATACTTCCAGCAGCCAGATTCCCTGACTCCTCGACTACAGAACAGAGGGTGGACAATGACAATGCGAGTACGCCCTCTGCCCCCAGCTTCCCTTGGACGAATATATACTGATGGACGTTTTGACCAGACTTTCATAGAGACATGTGAGAAAAGGTTGGGCCGATTCTTGATACCAAATGATACTGACAGACTGAGGGACAGTTTCCTGAAATTGAACGCCACTCTATCTTACAGACACCCTCCAAAGAGTAACGACAGTTCCAAGTCCTTGATACCTCTGGCTGTGGTGGGTCCTCCTCCATTTTTCTGTATAGAGGGAAGGGGTCCCATAAAGGTTGGTAATAGCTCTTGTAATGTGACTGCTTCAATTCGCCTGCCCCTGAGCCCCTCTTTGATTGCCCCACCAAGTATCTATTTCATTTGTGGCGATAATGGATACTTATGGTTACCTGAGGGTTGGGGTGGGGTGTGCTATTTAGCCTACATGATTCCCCCTGTGTATGTGGCTCCCTCTGATTACCACAAAACTCATCGTCGATTTCCCAGTCCTCAGGAACAGCCGCTAGAGCAGCGCAAAAGAAGGGAACTCCAGGTAGATGACGTCGACCAGACGGACACTTCGTATCAGCAATGGACTGATTTCTCTAAGGGTTTACTGCCTTTCTGGGGCCCGATATTTAACAGCAGAGCTATTAGACGACTGTCTAGGGTGATGGAGAAGGTAGTTCTAACTGAAGCCGACATTACGACTAATATATCTGTTGAGATTCAGGCTATGAGATTATTCACGATCCAGAACAGGATGGTCCTTGACGTCATACTAGCTGATAGGGGCGGGGCCTGCTGCGTCATCGGGACGTCTTGCTGCGTTTACAACCCTGACTCCGCCCCGACAGTTAACTTGGCAGTACAAAAATTACATAGACTAGCGACTGAACTGCATCAGGATAACGGGACATGGTCCCTGCAGGGGTGGCTTTGGGGTGCCTTTTCTTCCTGGGGCTGGAAAATACTAATGGGTTTGGTTGGTGTGGTGAGTGTAATACTGACTTGCTGCCTTTGCATATACTGCCTCCCTCCATGTTGTTCCATGTGTGCTGCGAATATACGTCCGAAAAAGAAGTTACCTGGTCAATATACCACTTCTATGATTACTGAAATTCCTGCTGATGCAAGTTGGTTGATGTTCATTGCAGAAGATGTTCTAGACTAAAGAAATAAAGTCCTGCCCATAGAATGGATGTCGGCACTACCTTTTTGCAAATAAATGAGGCTATAGTTAGCCAATGATGCTAAAAGGAGGGTCTGATAGAATTCACTTTTCGATGCCCTAATTATCCTCTGATGATGTGTGAGTTAGCATCATATGACTAACTAATGAGATTCGTAAATGCATCTATACTGAATTACTATTCTTTCTTATTACTTATATTCAAATGTACGTGTGATCATATTAGTTTCTTAGGTTAGCCTGTGTGCCACCATTTTGTGTAACCCTCTGTGCCTGCGGGCCCTGCTCGCTCATATGCCCCTTCCGCAGAAATACAGAAATGTACTAAGACAGCAGTTTTCATTTCTCAGCTTACTGTGGCCGAAACTAACAAGTCTCTTTATCAGTAATGTTCTCATACCCAGAGACGCTGAAGCCTAGCTCCATGGCCTTGAGTAGAGATAATAATGTATCCCTCGCAGGTGCAGATGCCTGCTCTATGAGAGCATTGTTCACTGGTCTGAGGCTCGGTAACTTTCCACAAGGGGCGTACCCCTCGCTACTGTATTGCATTATAATGTATTGCTGTGATGCAGAGTCAGTCCTCTCGTTCGCACTCCTAGGAGTGAGGTCGGACAGGGCCCTCTCATATGAGTGTGTTTGGCCTAATAAAGACTTTTGTTTATTCTTCTCCACTGTCCGGCTGACTTCCTATATAGTGACTATAGGTGAGTGCGGTAAGTCACTCGGGTGGATTTGAGCCACGCTTATCAGCTATTACCCTTTTTTGCTGCCGTAAACGGGAGGTTCTCGCGTTTGCTGCCGCAAAAAGGGTTGTACATCTGGCCTTATATGATCTTTTGTGAGTCTGACTATCAGAGCTGTCCAGGCTTGAATGAGTGCTGGTTCCCCTTTAATATTAGTAAAACAAGGCACTTAGTTGTACTTAGCTGCTGGCATAGACTACTGGTTAGAAATCACAGCTTCAACTATAGTTCCTTTCAGAGTCATGATACTGCAATTGTAGTCAAGAATAAAAGTAAATCATTGATGGTTGTGATTTGATGCACAATCACAAACAGTCAGATTAGAGTAACATCCAAATATAACCTCAAATTACTATAAAAGGCTTCCCATCTCTTACTAGAGGAAGAAAGGGCTACTATTTCAGGGCCAATTGCTTACTGAGGAATAAACAAAAAATAACATAAAATAAAGACCTTTTGCTTGGAAATCCAAAGCTAATGTTAACAAGTTACACGTTTGGATAAATTTACTTGAAATTGTCATTCATGCAACATTGCCAACTGTGTATCTCACTGCAGCCACAATGAATATGCTAGTACACCCAGAAAGTACTTTGAAAAAAGGGAGAGACATACAGATAGATTCATGAAGCAAGTTTGCGATCGCAATTGTTGCGAATTCGCAAAATCGAGCGCAAATTGAGTGAAAGCCATTCATGAAAGAGAAAATCGCAAAATTGCGCAATCGCTAAATAATAATTGCGAAATCGCTAATAAAATCACAGAATCCTGAAACCTGCCAATTTGCGATTCGGAAATAGCGAGAAACCAATGATTCTGCGAAAACAGTTGCGAAGTCGCTAAATATTCGCTATTGGCATTCAAGAAAAATTGCAGTTTGCGAAATACACGAAAATCGCTAATAGCGACGCGCAAATTAAGGAGAAATCAAACCAGGTGGTAACCAGCAAAGAAAAAAAAACAAAAAAAAATTTCAACGTTAATTGCATACAGGTGCTGGCCTGACCAAACACACTTAAGGACATGCCGCTGGAGACTGTGGACTCTCACAATGCCAGGACTCTACATGGTGGTCAGGTGGCGTAGGCTGCAGCGAGCAGCACAGAACAGGCGTAGGATCCAGGAGCGGATATTCCGGCAGCGGGTCACCCTTCTGGGCCAAACCAGGGAGCAAATCTATGCCAAGTACCGGCTAAGTGGCCCAATGATCATCAAGCTGATCCAGGACCTAGACCCCCTGCTGCAGCATCCAACAAGGAGAACCAATGCCGTCCCCACCCATGTACAGGTATTGTGCTGCCTGCACCTACAGGCTTCCGGAAGCTTCCAGGGGATAGTTGCTGTCGCTGGGGGCATATCCCAGCCCACCATGTCCCGCTGCCTCAGTAGTTTTCTGGATGCAATGCTGACCAGGCTACACCACTGCATTTCATTCCCAACCACCCAGCAGGACTTAAATGACACCAAGCTGAAATTCTACAACATTGCACATTTTCCGCATGTAATTGGATGCATTGACTGTACCCATATCAACATCTGCCCACCAGCACAAACGGAGTACATGTACCGCAACCGCAAATCCTACCACTCCCTCAATATCCAGATGGTGTGCAACGCCAAGAATATCATCACGGACATAGTGGCACAATATCCGGGCAGCACACATGACTCCTTCATCTTCCGGCACAGCGGCATTCACACACGACTGGCAAGGGGAGACTTTGGCGAAGGACACCTACTGGGTAAGTACACATGTCCCCATATACTATACTTTCATCATGTATCTGCGCAGAATAGGCACTCACCCGGTGCTCATTTCCCGCAGGTGACAGCGCCTACGGTCTACGTGAGTACCTCCTCACCCCATACCTCAACCCAGCCACACCACAGCAACGACGTTACAATGCTGCACACATACGGACACGAAATTGAATAGAGAGGACATTTGGCCTATTGAAGAGCCGTTTCCGCATACTGCACAAGACTGGTGGGGCCATCAAATACACACCTGAGGTCTGCTGCCGCATCGTGGCCGTGTGTGCAATACTCCACAACATTGCCACCAAGCGCAGGATACCAGTGGAGATATCAGGCAGTGAGTCTGAAGGTGACAACAGGCCACCTCTACATGTACGTCATGCCCGCGGACAAGATCCTGCGGAAGGACACAGGCGCCGCAACCACATCACTATGAACTGTTTCTAGTGCACACATTCCACTATCAACAACATTGCACCCATGCATGACGAATGTAATAATGACATGAGTGTGTATCAAGTTTGACCATTCTTCTTTAATGTTACATCACAATAAATTGGCCTTCAAGTATTAAATTGTCTGATGGGGAGAGTATTGCTCCATACCTCCCCATGCTGGGGTAGGGGGTTTGCAGGGGTCGACTGCATGGCCTCCCTCATAGTGTTACAGTCCTCACCGGCGGTGACGACGAGACGCCCCAATTCGTCTCTCCGCATCCTGAGGGACGGTGTTGGCCCTACTTCCTGATGTTGGCCTGCTGCTGCGGCGAGGTGCAGGCAACGGTGGTAAGGAGGCACTGCTGTTGGTCGACACAGCCTCACTTGCGTCGTCACCCCCCCACCCCCCTCTGCTTCTTCCTGGCCAGTGGCCTGTCTGCCAAGCACAGCTGCAGTGAGTAGGTCCAGTGACCTGGCCACATCCTGGCAACACTGCATCATTTGGGCCTGCATGGCAAGTGACCGTCGTGCCAGCTGAGATGTGGCGTTGCCAACAACATGTTTTGACCTAGTGTAGGCCGATAGGCGGGCCAGTAGTTGGCGGTGGCGTCGACGGGTCATGTCCTGCTGGGATACAAGCAGCTGGTTGTTTTCTCTCACAGCTGCTGTCATCTGGGCAATATGTTGTCCGTTTGCCTGCATCTGTGCAAGCATTGCTGCCATGTGGCGTGCCTGCGTGCGATGCACCGCCAGCATGCGGCGTTCGATGACCAGGCCTGGGTCGGGTGTTTCTAGTGCCCTGGCGGTGCCTGCTGGGCCCTGGCGCTGCTGGCGCCTCAGTACGCTGGTCTGTGACCTGGCACCAGGTGTGTGCCTCGTCTGCCTCCGAGGCGCTGGTGGTGGAGCCTGAACCACTGCTGTGGTGGCACGGGGTGGTGGTGTTGGTGGTGGTGGCTGCACTGCAGTGGCTGCAGGGGGGGCCCTGTCGGCACGGGGTGGTGGTGCTGGCTGCACTGCTGGTTGCTGTGATGTGCCGGGTTGTTGGGAGGACTGTCCCTCACCCTCAGTGTCCTCCTGGCTCTCAGCGATGTGTAGCGCATCGCTGTCCGTGCTGGCTTGATCACCTGCACCTGTAATGTGAAAGGGTGCATGATTAATGTGATGTGTCTTGCGCAGACAATGTTGATACATGCATGCAGCCTTGCTTTCCCTGACTGGGTTTTGGTTTGACTTTGCATTGAGTGCTCTGGCACTGTTGGGCTGACTGCGGGCTAATGATTACACTACAACTACCACAATGCAATTGGGCTTTTTTGGTGAGCTTGGTCTGCATTGTTGGGGATGTCATGTTGCTAGTTCAGGACTTAAGGGCATTGTTAGGGGACTGGGTCGCTGTCGCATGGCACTTACCTTCAGTTTGTTGTTGGCTGGTCGAGAAGAGTCCAGCTGAAGGACCCCCATGCAGGCTGCTGGCGCTATGGTGTCCCCGATCAGGTCCTCCAATGGGTTGTTAGGTGTGGCTAAAGGTACCCCTCCACCGGTGCCCAGTTGATCCCCAAGCCTCACAGCAATCCGCTCCTTGGAACGTCCTCTCAGGTCGTACCAGCGCTTTTTGATGTCGTCAATGGAGCGCTGGGTGACACCGACAGAATTGACCTTGGCGCGGATGAGCTGCCAGATCCTGCGCTTCTCGGGCTCTGGCACCCTCAGAGAGTCTTTCCCAAACAGCTTGCCATAGTCCTTGCACACCCCCTCAATTACGTGCTCCAATTCAGCTTCAGAAAATGTCAGTTTCCTCTTCCTCTCCTGCCCACTGCTCCCTGCTGCTTCCTGGGACATCTTTGAAAACTTTCCTTCAGGCTGGGGTGCTGCAGAGTCTTGCTTTTGGAGCTCCTCACTTTCCTGCTGCCACTCCCTGGCTCTGTGTTCTGTTTGTGGGTGTGGTGAGCCTACTTCCTGGTTGTGATGTCATCAGTGGACTCGAAATGCGACTTCCCGTTTTTGCGATCTCGCAGTTAGCGAGATCGCAATTTGCGATATCGCTATTAGCGATATCGCATTTTCGGCATGGGAAATTGCCGAAACTGCGATTATTTAGCGATTGCGGCTAGATCGCAATCACCAATTGCGATCGATTGCGATTCTCTATTTTTCCTTGCATTTGTTCATGAATGCCATTCTGCGATTCTCAAAAAGCGAATCGCTATTTTTCGCTATTTGCTAATCGCAGAATGGTAGCTTCATGAATCGTTATTTTAGAGACTGATTATGACTATGCCGGTGTTGGAGCGAGCCACGACGCCAGCGCCCCGCTCCCAAACTACCAAACTCGACCGATGGCCGTCCTCGAGATTACGAGTCTCCTTGTGGTTTGGCGGGTGGTCTTGTGGCAGTCCCCCAGCAGTGTCTATTAGAAACGTACCGCAATGGGAACACCAAAACCGTTCCTCCATGGCATGGGCTGTGCAGGCCATGACCTGCAGGAAAGGAGGTGCATGCATACAGGGAGGCACACCATGTGCCCCCTGCATGCATTCCCAGCCCCGGAGTCACCAGGGAGCCTTGTAGAGTCTCCTTAGTTTCCTCACTGCCAGCATTTTGGTACCCAGTCAAAATATCGAGGTGTAAATATTGACCTACCAAAATATCGAGTTTGAAATTTCGAAGGTGTAGAATATCGATGTCAAGAATATCGTTGGACAGAATATCGACCCTAAGGTAAGTAATATCGAAATTCTTTATATCGATGTAAGTAATATCGAAGTTAGTAATATTGATAGCATATATATCAATGTCACTAATTTCGATGACACTAATATCGATATTTGTATAATTTTTTTGTTTTTATTATGTATGTGTTATATGTTTTACTTAAGTATTTAAAATAAATAATATTATATGTGTATTAATTTAATATATTAAAACATTTATTTATAAGCAAATTATATGTTTTAGTACCGGAGCGGGTTGTGGGTTTCTAGGGGAATAGGGTGGGAAGTAATTTAATTATGTTTAATTAATTATTAATTAGTAGAAATTATACATTATTTGTGATTAATTGCAAATTAATTTTAATTAATTGGAAATTAAATGTAATTAATTGATTAATTGATAAAGATGTTCTGTTGCGGGTTGTGGGTTCATAGGGGAATAGGGTGGGAAGTAATTTAATTATGTAAAATTAATTATTAATTAGTAGTTATTATTAAATAATTTTAAATAATTGGTAAATAAATTTAATTAATTGGTAATTTATTTTAATTAATTGTTTATTTGATATATGTGTTCTGTTGCGGGTTGTGGGTTTATAGGGGAATAGGGTGGGAAGCAATTTAATTATGTTTAATTAATTCTTAATTAGTAGGAATTATAAATTATTTGTAATTAATTGGTAATTAATTTTAATTAATTGGTAATTAATTTTAATTATTTTGTAAATAATTTTAATTAATTTATAAATAGATAAATGTGTTCTGTTGTGGGTAGTGGGTTTATAGGGGAATATGGTGGGAAGTAATTTAAATGTAATTAAGTAACAATGTTTTTAAATTAATTGTTTTGTTAATAATATATTTGAAAATTAATTATTAATTGGTAATGAAATATTATAAAATGGTATTTTTAAATATTTATTTTTGGTTTAATATATTTTAATAATTATGTCTTTAATAATTATGTATAGGTATTGTGTATGGTATATATTTATTTAATAGTTTATATTTTTATTACTAAAAAAAGCTTTTATTTATAAGTATGTTATTTTAACCCCTACGATACCCAACACTTTCCATACTGTTGCAGTCTCTAGAGTGGGAATAGTAATTTTTACCCCTACGCTATCCAACGCTTTCCCTACTGTTGCACTCTCTGGAGTGGGAATAGTAATTTTTACTCCTACGCTATCCCTACTGTTGCACTCTCTGGAGTGGGAATAGTAATTTTTACTCCTATGCTATCCAACGTTTTCCCTACTGTTGCACTCTCTGGAGTGGGAATAGTAATTATTACCCCTACACTATCCAAAGCTTTCCCTACAGTTGCACTCTCAGGAGTGGGAATAGTAATTTTTACCTCTATGCTATGCAACGCTTTCCCTACTGTTGCACTCTCTGGAGTGGGAATAGTAATTGTTATCCCTACGCTATCCAACGCTTTCCCTACTGTTGCACTCTCGGGAGTGGGAATAGTAATTGTTACCTCTACTCTATCCAACGCTTGCCCTACAGTTGCAGTCTTTGGAGTGGGAATAGTAATTTTTACCCCCACGCTATCCAACTCTTTCCCTACTGTTGCACTCTCTGGAGTGGGAATAGTATTTTTTACTCCTATGCTATCCAACGCTTTCCCTACTGTTGCACTCTCTGGAGTGGGAATAGTAATTTTTACCCCTACGCTATCCAACACTTTCCCTACTGTTGCACTCTCTGGAGTGGTAATATTAATTTTTACCCCTAAGCTATCCAAAGCTTTCCCTACTGTTGCACTCTCTGGAGTGGGAATAGTAATTTTTACCTCTATGCTATGCAACGCTTTCCCTACTGTTGCACTCTCTGGAGTGGGAATAGTAATTGTTATCCCTACGCTATCCAACGCTTTCCCTACTGTTGCACTCTCTGGAGTGGGAATAGTAATTGTTACCCCTACGCTATCCAACACTTTCCCTACTGTTGCACTCTCTGGAGTGGGAATAGTAATTTTTACTCCTACGCTATCCAAAGCTTTCCCTACTGTTGCACTCTCTGGAGTGGGAATAGTAATTTTTACCTCTATGCTATCCAACGCTTTCCCTACTGTTGCAGTCTCTGGAGTGGGAATAGTCATTTTTACCCCTACGCTATCCAAAGCTTTCCCTACTGTTGCACTCTGGAGTGGAAATAGTAATTTTAACCCCTACGCTCTCCAACCCTTTCCCTACTGTTGCACTCTCTGGAGTGGAAATAGTAATTTTAACCCCTACGCTCTCCAACGCTTTCCCTACTGTTGCACTCTCTGGAGTGGGAATAGTAATTTGTACCCCTACGCTATCCAAAGCTTTCCCTACTGTTGCACTCTCTGGAGTGGGAATAGTAATTTGTACCCCTACGCTATCCAAAGCTTTCCCTACTGTTGCACTCTCTGGAGTGGGAATAGTAATTTTTACCTCTACTCTATCCAACGCTTGCCCTACAGTTGCAGTCTTTGGAGTGGGAATAGTAATTTTTACCCCCACGCTATCCAACTCTTTCCCTACTGTTGCACTCTCTGGAGTGGGAATAGTATTTTTTACTCCTATGCTATCCAACGCTTTCCCTACTGTTGCACTCTCTGGAGTGGGAATAGTAATTTTTACCCCTACGCTATCCAACACTTTCCCTACTGTTGCACTCTCTGGAGTGGTAATATTAATTTTTACCCCTAAGCTATCCAAAGCTTTCCCTACTGTTGCACTCTCTAGAGTGGGAATAGTAATTTTTACCTCTATGCTATGCAACGCTTTCCCTACTGTTGCACTCTCTGGAGTGGGAATAGTAATTGTTATCCCTACGCTATCCAACGCTTTCCCTACTGTTGCACTCTCTGGAGTGGGAATAGTAATTGTTACCCCTACGCTATCCAACACTTTCCCTACTGTTGCACTCTCTGGAGTGGGAATAGTAATTTTTACTCCTACGCTATCCAAAGCTTTCCCTACTGTTGCACTCTCTGGAGTGAGAATAGTAATTTTTACCTCTATGCTATCCAACGCTTTCCCTACTGTTGCAGTCTCTGGAGTGGGAATAATCATTTTTACCCCTACGCTATCCAAAGCTTTCCCTACTGTTGCACTCTGGAGTGGAAATAGTAATTTTAACCCCTACGCTCTCCAACCCTTTCCCTACTGTTGCACTCTCTGGAGTGGAAATAGTAATTTTAACCCCTACGCTCTCCAACGCTTTCCCTACTGTTGCACTCTCTGGAGTGGGAATAGTAATTTGTACCCCTACGCTATCCAAAGCTTTCCCTACTGTTGCACTCTCTGGAGTGGGAATAGTAATTTTTACCTTTACTCTATCCAACGCTTGCCCTACAGTTGCAGTCTTTGGAGTGGGAATAGTAATTTTTACCCCCACGCTATCCAACTCTTTCCCTACTGTTGCACTCTCTGGAGTGGGAATAGTATTTTTTACTCCTATGCTATCCAACGCTTTCCCTACTGTTGCACTCTCTGGAGTGGGAATAGTAATTTTTACCCCTACGCTATCCAACACTTTCCCTACTGTTGCACTCTCTGGAGTGGTAATATTAATTTTTACCCCTAAGCTATCCAAAGCTTTCCCTACTGTTGCACTCTCTGGAGTGGGAATAGTAATTTTTACCCCTACGCTATCCAACGCTTTCCCTACTGTTGTACTCTCGGGAGTGGGAATAGTAATTTTTACTTCTACGCTATCCAACGCTTTCCCTACTGTTGCACTCTCTGGAGTGGGAATAGTAATTTTTACCCCCACGCTATCCAACGCTTTCCCTTCTGTTGCACTCTCTGGAGTGGGAATAGTAATTTTTACTCCTACGCTAACCAACGCTTTCCCTACTGTTGCACTCTCTGGAGTGGGAATAGAAATTTTTACCCCTACGCTATCCAACGCTTTCCCTACTGTTGCACTCTGTGGAGTCGGAATAGTAATTTTTACCCCTACGCTATCTAATGCTTTCCCTACTGTTGAAGTCTCTGGAGTGGGAATATTAATTTTTACCCCTACGCTATCCAACACTTTCCCTACTGTTGCACTCTCTGGAGTGGGAATAGTAACTTTTACTCCTACACTATCCAACGCTTTTCCTACTGTTGCATTCTCTGGAGTGGGAATAGTAATTTTTACCCCTACGCTATCTAACGCTTTCCCTACTGTTGCACTCTCTGGAGTGGGGATAGTATAATTTATACTCCTACGCTAACCAACGCTTTCTCTACTGTTGCACTCTCTGGAGTGGGAATAGTAATTATTACCCTTACGCTATCCAACGTTTTAAATAAATAATATTAAAAATATTATAAGTATATTTAAATATTTATATTTTTTACATTTTATGTTATCGTTTTATGTTTGTAAATGTATTCGTAAATTAGAATATATTTTATTAATTTATAAATTAGTAAATAATTATTACTACTTATTGTTCAGTACATATATATTATATATTTACTGTATATATTTAATTAAAGTATTATTATTATATATTTATTAATTTTAAACATTATTAGATACTTTTAACTATGTACATTTTATTTATTAGTGTTATTTACTTTATTTTACATTTATATTTTAAAAGAAAAAAAAAGATATTTTTAACATTGATATTTTTAACATCTATATTATTTTTCCGATATTTTTGTACTTACCATGTTGTAGATAGGATGTCGATATTCTTGCCCTCGATATTTTCGACTCAATATTCATGTATGTCGATATTTTGTAGGTCGATATTTTGTCAGTGATCCCAGCATTTTCATCACGTGAGCACTGCCATGAGAGAACTGGTGGTGAAGAAACTCTTAATATGCTTGGCGGTGCTGCAACGGTTCCGCCAAACATGTTGTGCCTCAGATCGTATCTCTACCACCAGTGATTGCGGTTTACCGGCAGTTGCAGCAGTCTGACCGCCATAGTCGTAATACAGCGGTCGCACCGAGGGTGCAGCGAGCCCGCGCGGCAACCGTTGTGGGTTTGGCGGGCCATGGACCGCCAAACTCATTAACAGGCTCTTAGTTTGCAATGTTTTTTTTTACCTGTGGAACTATTTCCACTAGCTGTAGGCAAATTCACAAACTTCTGCTATTTAGAAAGGCACAAAAACCCACCTGGGAAATTGTTTTTCCATTTTCATTAGCACAGTCGCCTACTGAGTTTTTGCAGCAATATAAAAATCTATGATGATGAAGGTGGTGGTGGTAAGTGGTTTTACTATCAATATAAAGAGACTGGGAAAGTTTACTTTAGAATGTAACTGTTCTTTTCGGAAAGTAGCATGGACGTAACTGATCATATAGGGGGAAAGTAAGGATATCCATCATTAAGATCGACAGTTCAACCTTTAAATATGCCTGGCAGTTAAGAAACAGACAACAGTGATTTCTAATCGGTCACAAAGCTAAAATACTTACAGTCTTCCTCAGAGGAAAGAAACCAAGTAAAAAACATGGTAGAAGAAATTGTAAGAAGGAAAGCTATTCTAACGACTTACACTACAACCATCTTCAGCAGTGTAATTTAGGGCAAAAATCGCCAAAGGTTTGCAGTCGGTCATTAAACTGAGGCTTACGATCAAAGCAGGGTTGGCCTGAGATTTCTGATAATACTGATTGTAATTCAGAATCGCTCTTCAAGCTTCATACGTACTTGGTCTGGTGAATGTAGTGTGGTCTGGAACTTCAGCTAAGCTTAGTGACTGGAGAGTGTCAAATGGGGCTGATCTACCAATGATTTTCGGCAGGATGACCAACACAGGTCCAGAACTTACTTAAAGACCTGTTGCGCATGCTATCATTTGTGGTGAATCGCAGGTTGATCTCTCAGGTGGGGTGGCATGGTATGACACTAGCCCTAACAACTTCATTCTACAAAATGGTTGGCAGGTTTCCCCAGTTTTCCACCACTTTTATCTCCCTGTGGTATGGCATAATAAAAAATAACTTGTTTAATCAAAGGAGGGAGGGAGAAGCAGAGATTAATTCAGCTTCTGTTAGGTATAGAAGAAATCAGAGGAGAATGATTCACAATATCAATATCTGTTATTACCAGGGCCTAGGGTTCTGCAATATATCAGAGACCCTCATTCACATGCAACAAGTGGGGCAGTATATCTTGATTCTCCACCTTGTCGACTATTTGAATAGCCTTATTAGCCTCATTATTGGGTCTTTTGTCACTTGAACACATTGTTCTCCAAGTGATCTCCTTTTTCCGCTCGGAGGTAGACCTTCTGGTTTTATGACAGTTGTGATAAAAAGTGTGAAAGTGTTCTAGCGTAGTGGACCTCCTGTCCTCAGTGTTGAAGCTTTAATTACTGAGGATGGGGCAAGATTAAAAAGTGTAGGGTGGTACTATTGTGGAAGTGTTACTGTTCCACTACACCTGGTGATCATTCGTGGAAGGTCGACATGTTTCGGCCCTTGGTAGCCCTCATGGGTCTGTGGGCCTTCTTCAGGACCAAATGAAAATTCACTATTGTCAGGATCGCCTTTGATAGGTAAGTACGTTACTCACCAATCTCCATCGAGCTCATTCGCTTGTCTTCATTTTAGAGTAATAGTTGGTGAGTCAGTCTATAACTCTGATAAGGGAGAACAATTTGGCTCTACAGGATCAGAAATTAATCTCGCTCTTGTTGAGCTCCAGGTCGCACTTGTGCTGACTCTGTCCTTATCACCCCGTAATTGGGTCCAGTGTCAAAAAACGTTATTTACCTAGTCCACACCTCAATTATCTTGCACTGCACAGGAAATTGAATTTTGAGGCCAACAGCACCCATACATTCATGCCTTACATACACCATATCATATTCCACCTTGGTACTCTGTACAGGAGCTGCGATATTATTTTCTTGACAACATAACTAACACCTTCGTCAGCCACCAACTACGTTGATGACATAATTCCTGCCCCACAAAGGCCTTTGCCCTGGGTGTTCTACCAAAATGTCATGTCAAGAATATTTTGAGGCACAAATACTATCTTAAATATTGGAATACCAAAAATATCACAGTACAGATTATCGCTAGTTATATATATATATTTGTTAAAAATAGTTGTATGTTTCATCGTTGATATTTTTTTAAGTGTATTTTATTTTGGTATTAATATATTTTTTAAATGTTTGTGATAAAAAAAAAATCACTTCAGGAAGGAGAAGTTGAGTTTATAAGGGAGTAGGGTTGGGAGAAAATTCCAATATGTGTTTATAAGTTTGTTGTATTTTTTATTCTTTAATGTTCTTATATTTAATTTTTAAATAGCATATATATTTTATGTGATCTTGTTATTCACTAATCAAACGTAAATTTGACATTAGATTTTATTTTTATTTTTTAGATTTGAATTCTTTTACATTTTTTAATCTCATATTTTAGTCATTTGTTAACTACTTTTTTTAGTGTGTTTTTATTGAGTTCATTTTTTGAACCAGTTTTTGTTCCTTGATATTCACATTTCAAATGTTTTGGGGAATTTCACTCATTTATTTCGAATTTGTGTTTCAAAAAAGTGATGTCGTAATTTAAAAAAAGAGTATTTTCCAAATTTACATTTTATATAATTTTTAATGTGATTATTGCAAAATTGTTTACGTTTTTGCTGTTGTATAGTTTTGATTTTCTTTTAATTTAATGATTTAATGATATTGATAATTTATTATATTGTTTTAATTTAATTTTTTAAGAGTATTTTGTTTTATTAATACTTTCTATTTAGCATTTTTAATTAATGTGTTATTAGGATAAGTAAAATGGAGTCTTCCAAAGTATTATTGTTAGAATGTGCATTAGAATTTTGTGGGAGCAGTTAATTATAAACCTTAAAAGTTCAACACTTTCCCAAATGCGGCTAAGTTTGGAGAGGGAATGCTAAATATGTGTCATGGGTCCCACTCACTTGAAGACCAGGTACCATGGGAACAGAGATAGTCTGTCCACTTACAGAGTGGTTAACCCTCCACGCTAACTGGAAAACCACAGTTGGAGGTAAATCACTGGAGGAATGGGGGTAAATACGGAAACAAGGGAAGGATTCTGTATGAAATGAAGTAACTCACTCAAGGTAGGTGCTCTGGATGGGCTGTTTCCCCTGGTTGGTATCCCTTGCTTCAGGGAAGGTGCTCCAGCAATGTCTCCTTTAAGACAAAAATAACACAACATTAATAGGGACTAGGACTGTGCAAAACATTCAGAAGAGGTAGATACAGTCTAATTCATTCAAAAATCTGTCTGGGGATGCGTGGACAGTACTCACCGAACGTGTTGACTTGTAGCCTCCCAAAAACGACCCAATTGCTAACTAAACAGCATAAAAAAGCTCCCATTAATCCATAGGAGTGGTTCCAATCACGATTCCTATTAATGTCATGGGATCGCTGAGAAGCAGGATACCTGCCCCTTTGTAGGAATTGCAGTAGGCAATCAATAGGGGAAGCAGGTAAACACAGACTCGTAGAACAAAACATACAAAAATATGGGCTGGCCAGGTACAAGGAAGTTAGCACAAACGGGAATCCTCAAAATAAGTCCAGTGACGCAGGTCTTCAAAAATAGATTTAGGAAACTGGGGTTCATTGCACTGAGCAGGTGGGGAAAACAGAATAGGCACAAACAAGCACTAGGAGCAGAATAGGAACGGTCTTACACTTCCTGGCGTTGGACCGCTCAAAAGGTAAATGGAGACCAACAGCAAGGAAGGGAAGATACAAAAATGCTAGGGTCTGAAAATCCAGGAAATAAAACCAAGCATCTTGGTTATGAAAGACGCCCCCTAAATAACCCAAACTTCCGTAATCCAATGATGGGTCTTAAATCACGTGGTGACTGCTCTGCCACTCCTGTGCGGCTGCGGTGGTCCTTCCAAATCAGGACCAGCGAGTCAGACCCCAAAAATCATGGCCACTCATTAGAAAGCATCGGAAAGACCTGGAGATGTGGCCCATTGAGGACAAATAAACATACAAGGTGAGTCGTGGGCCTAAGACACTGCCTGGTGCGCATTCACACCAAGCAACCCCCACAAACAACATACAGCCAACACGCCCCTCCCCCTGGACAAGAAGCGTGGCTATTAAGAGTCTGTGTTACAACCTGTACCAGATGTAACAATATAAACCCCACCCAAGGTCAACATTTGCACCAATGTGGTCACGTTTGGAGTAGTAATAATATGTTTGACACACCCCCTCCAAAATCCAAGAGTATCTGACATGTGGCTAACTTTGGAGTGTGATGAATAAATCTCCCCTCCCCTTGATGGGCCATCACTTGCCCAATGTGGTCAAGTTTGGAAGCAAAATAGTGTATCTGTACCCTCAACCCGTTAAAGAGAGCTCTGTAGGCCCGGACATGCCCTTGTGAGTCGTACAACCTTTTCAACAGATTTCCGAATCTATGTCAGTACGAAGGTGGCGAGAGGGGGGTTGCCTGACCATGGGCGAACTCTACAATAACAAACAGTATATCACACGTGAGCATGCAATAGAAACTGAGTTGGGTCCAGGTCAGTCCCTACAATACGGGAAGGTAGCACAAGTAGTGAGGTAGTTATAGCCTATGTTCACGGATAATCCCCGTCTCCTCTGTGTCACAACCTCTGATAATAATGGCTATGGGGCACAGATTAATCTCACATCTCTCCCAGGCGATAAGGGACGACAGGTGGGTTGAGGTATTGCCAATCCAGGCGAAATGGGAGGCTCTGACTGGAGATCCTATTACTGAAAGGGACTGGGCCAAAATCCACAAGGGCGTTAAGCAAGTGAGCGCGAACACGAGGTTCAAACTCACCCAGTTGAACTACGTACACCAGACATTACCGACCCCCAAGCTGCTGCATAAGATTTACCCAGAATGCATCCTCGATATGGGGAGAAAGAAGCTACGTTTATTCACATGGTCTGTGCTTGCCTGGTACTTCAGGGTTAATGAACGGAGGTCCTGACTGCGTTGAAGGGAGTGACAGGGTGGGAGATAGCAGGAGAGATCAGGGTGGAGTTGCTTGGTTTGCTACCTCGGCCCAAAAATTAAAACCTTAGAAGGAAGTCTGTCCTCCTAGGACTGGTGCTTTTTGAAACGGCGGATCGCGATCTCGTGGCTAAGCTGCCACCCGCCCAATCTGACGCAATGGGTACGAGACGTAAAGGAATGGGCGATAGCCGAGGTGATTCCAATGCAGCAGACCAGGCGAGATGAAAAGTTAGAGGATGACTTGCAATCCTGGAGGGCAATGGTGGGAGAGGTGTTGAGCTGTGGGATGGAAAGCGAAGCACGCGAGGAGGCTGGGGGGAGCATACAACCAGGTAGTGGGCCAGAAGGGGATCAGGAGAGAGGGGTGACCGGTCATCAAGGACATACTTGGCATTGAATGGATACGAACTGGAAGGTTAATTGACAAGGACGTACATACTGGGGGCGTACACCAGACATGGCGGGGTTCTAGTTGAGGGTGGAGGGGGAGTTTGGAGGGGGGATTGGTAGACACCCTCGGGGTTGGAATCCGACGAGGTAGCATGCATGACAGTGGGCTTACTGTCTATGTTGGTTAGATTGAGGTAAACACCTGTAATGTACTCAGTATACTGCCCGTATGTACATGATGCTCTGCTGCTCCTCCTTACATGACTAGGAAATGCGACATGCCGATTCTGTCATGTTTGTTACAAAAGTCAATATATATTTTTAAAAAAATTAATCGGTCCCCCCAACCCCTAGAAAAAGTCCAACAATTTCCCAATTGTGGTTAAGTCTGGCATGGGAAATAATAAAGTTCAACTCTTTCCCCAATGAGGTTAAGTTTGGAGTGGGAATAGTAAATCTCAAACCCCATGCCCCTCAAATGCCAACATTTTCCTCAATGTGGTTTTAAGTTTTGAGTGGGATTAATATATCTGACCCCTCTCCAAAGCCCAACACTTTCCTAATGTGATTACGTTTTAAGTGAGTAAAAGTAAATCTGACCTACCAAAATTCCCAACACCTTCTCCAGTGTTGTTAGTTTGGAATGGGAATAGTTAATCTGACCTCTCCAAAGTCCAGCACTTTCTGAATTTGGTTAACTTTGGAGTGGGTATAGTAAATTACCCCACCCCCAAAGTCCAACACATTCCAAAATATGGCTAGGTTTGGAGTGGGAACAGTAAATCTCACACCCTCCAAAGGCCAACAATTGCCTCAATGTGGTTAATTTGGAGTGAGAATAGTAACTCTGACCCTCCACCCCCACGTCCCCTCTAAGTCCAAGACGTGTCCCAATGCGGTTATGTTTGGAGTATGAAAAGCAAATAGGAACTCCCCAAAGCTCAATATTTTCCCAAAATGTAGTTAAGTTTAGAGCGGGAATAATAAATATGACCACTCCAAAGTCCAATACTTTACCCAATGTGGTTCAGTTTGGAGTAGAAGTAGTAAATCTGCCCTCTCCCGGCCCCCCCAATCTCCAACACTTTACCCTATGTGGCTACGTTTTCAGTGGGAAAAGTAAATGTGGCCCTTACAAAAGTTCAACACTTTGCCCAATGCAGTTAAGCTTGGAAGGGACAATTAAATTAGACCTTCCCCAAGCTACAACACTTTCTGTAATGTGGCTATGTTGTTACTGGTAAAAGTAAATGGGATAGCCATAAAGTGTTTCACATGCTTATATTTATACTTCTGTGCATTAAAAAAAAATATACTAATTAATGTTATAAACTGTGTATTTATTAATATATTTTTGCTAAGTATTTTTTCTATTGTTAATATATACATGTTTGAACATCTCTTAATATATAGCATTTTTACTATACATTCTTTTGAGATAATAACAAGCTTTCTGTAATTTTTACTAACAAAAAATGATGTTTCAACTTCAAAATAATTAACACATATGATATAGTTCTAGTGTACAAAAATGCTTTTTTGTACTTCTACAACTATTTAAACATGTATAGTATTTAAAAAATAAACACACGAGAACAATGTCAGGGGGGAGAACAATGTCAGGGGGGCAAGATGGCCGCGGACCGATCCACTGAGTGAGAGGCTGTTTCCCCTCTCCCCTCCCTTGGAGTAACATCAGGGATATGCAGATGCAGACGGAGAGTTTTTGAATGCATAGATGCTGACCAAGACAGGAAACAAAGGAGCCACCACTGTAACCCTATTACAGTTGGGACAGACAATCAATAATCGAGTTGTCTTGGTAGAACGGCTGCTAAAGTTCATCAACATTTACCTCAGGACCGAGGTAGTGGCAGAGGACATAAGGAAAGCGCTACT
Source organism: Lissotriton vulgaris (assembly GCF_964263255.1). Classification (NCBI taxonomy): domain Eukaryota; kingdom Metazoa; phylum Chordata; class Amphibia; order Caudata; family Salamandridae; genus Lissotriton; species Lissotriton vulgaris. The sequence continues at coordinate 1,993,369,093 of NC_141691.1, forward strand.
TCGAGAACGTGAGCGCGAGCAGAGCATGCCCTCACAGATCACGACGAGAAAGCAAACCGCCAGAACCAAGAACCTGGACACAGACGCTGAGATGGACTCAGCCGCCAAGAAAAGAGAGCTGAGAAAGAGAGAAAAGGAACGAGAGGCTGAATTGAAAGCCGAGCAGAGAGCAGAGCGCCGGACGATTGCAGCAGCCGCCAATGCAGGACGCGCGAAAAAGAAAGCACTCAGAGCGGCGGCGGCGGCGGGAAGAGAAACGGCAGCAAAGGAATCAACACCCAGAGCGGGAAGAGGGGCTCTGAGGCAGCCTACCTTGGTTGAATCCTTTGGCAGGGAGGCATCTTCAGACAGAAACAGGACCCCAACCCCAGCTGATGCGGAGGGTAGCAAGACGCCATCACCACGAGATGCAGCTCCCGGGGAAGCAGTGAACGAGGTGGCAGAGTCAGAACAAGTCGGGTCAGCGCAAGCTGGGTTCAGCATAGACGATCAAAGGGCGGAGGGCGTTACAGAGCCAGACACAGGAGCTCTGTTAAGTGTGCCCAGTATCCAGCCTGGAATCGAGTCTGGAGTCGAGCCCGGTAAGGATTTGCCTGATTTTGCGGAGAAAAGTGTGGAAGGTGGAAATGCAGGTCTAGAGGGAGGAATCCCTGTGAGAACACTGGCGAACATAGTATTAAATCAAGGCAAGAATGCAGGTGATTTTAATAGGGCGAAGGAGCCTGAGGGCAACTTGACTGGGCATAATAATCAGATTAACAGCGGAACAAGAACTGGCGCTTCAGGAGAGAACACTTTTACTAATATTAATAGTGCACCCCTGACAAACAACTCCGCTATTATCCCAGGGATCAATCAAACCTCAGCAGTCACAGTCACAGTTGATCCAGCAGACACCCATACCTGTGTCATTCCCCAAGAAGATAAAGTAGATGAGCAGAGGAGGCTTGATGGGAGGGGTAAGGCACCGGCATTGACAGTGGGTGCATCAGACCCAATGCCGAGTTTACTGCCAGGGACTCCAGGAGACGACATCTTCTTCTCTCTGAATGAGGAAACTGTTGAAATAGGCAAAGTAACGGAAGCGCATAAAAAGAAGGGGGATCTACTTGACTCCGAAATAACTGATTTGGATGTAAGCATAGAAGAGTCGGAGGTATCTTCATCAGATCAGGGATCTGAGATGGATACCGAGTCCGAGACAGGTCAGACAGGCCAGTCAGGTCACATTCAATCTTCCACGGACGATAGTGTTCAGAAACAAACAGTTGTCAGAAGGAAGCAACAAAATAACAGGAAAACGCAAAGAAGGTATAGTCCCAGACCTACCGACAGGCCGAATAAATTGATGTGGGATTACTCAGCTACCTCAAGGATGTACCAGGATGAAGGGGGAGCTAGGTCCAGGCATAACGGACCCTCTGGTTCAGGCTCTCAACCCCAATTTCAAGGTCAGGGCCCCACCATGGAGATGCTTTACGCCACCCTTAGGCAAATGCAGGAAGAGGTGAGAGCCGAAGCTAAAAGAGCCAAACGGACAAGTAAGAAAATCGAGGGGTCATTGTGTAAAGTAAACAAGTTATATGCAGAGATGGCTGGCAGAAAGACAGAAGTGGAGGAGAGAACTGGCCAATTGGAGGATGAGGTCTCACAGTGGAAAGAGTTTAAGACGGCGCGGGAGAAATTCAATGAGGATCTACAATGGAAAGCAGAGGATGCGGAAAACAGGCAGAGGAGGAACAATATAAGACTTCTAGGGATTCCGGAGGGGGTAGAGGAGCAGAACCCCAGGGCCTATGTGGTCACACTGTTAAAAGAAACATTTCCAGAGCTCACCACTTGGAATTGGGACGTCGAGGTACAACGGGCGCACAGATTTCCGCTGACAATCAAGAAGTCCTACGGTGACACTCAGAGTGAGAGACCAGGAGCTATGTTGATATACATAGGGAACTTTTTGGCAAGACAAGCCATTATGGATAATGCTAGACCACAAGATCGTCGGGCTTTCAAAGGGAACTCATTCTTTGCCCGCCCGGATTTCTGTCATGCCACGGTGGAGAGGAGATGGAGATTGCGTCAAATGATAGATCCATTTCAGAAAGCAGGATGTGAGGCATACCTCCTGTACCCCGCAAGGTTGAAAGTAATAATAGAGGGCCATACGAGAATGTTCTTCTCGGAGATTAAAGCACAGAGCTTCTTGTCTGAGTTAAAGGAGAAAAGAAGAAAATAAACAATATCCCAAAAAAAAGGAAAAAAAAGGGGGGGATAAGGCTGTCGACCGCAACTGATATGGATTAATATGGATTGTACATGGTCTGAATGGTCTTGAAAAGGGTTAAAGAGAACCTAAAGAGGTGAAGGGCTAGATCACTTTGTATCATTTTGTACAGGCTCAGCAAGACTCAGCTATATGTGGATATTGTTATGGATTAAGTATGAGTTCTTAGAGGGGATTAGGTGGAGCATGGAGGGATTTCTTTTTCAAGAAGGTATATTTTCCTTCTCTTTGTTCTTCTTTTTCTTTTTTATTTCTGCATTTACATCTATTATCATATAGGTAGGGAGGGGTGGGGCAGCTCCACTCAAGGGGATCGGAAACTAGTCATACATAGGTCAGGATTGACCTATTTGCCTGTGGACAGGGGGGGGAGGGGAGGCAGAAGGGGGGCGCCAATAAGGGAGAGACAAAGACGAAACAGGAAAAGACAAAATATGCAACACAGATGATACAAGTAGCACAGCAAGTTCAAGCAGTACAGCAAGTTGATGTAGCACAGGTAGAAGGAGTAGAAGGAGTAAACGCATACCAAAAACAGTGGGAAGAGTTGATACAAGCGAAAGTGCATAATGACTTTAACGTAAGAGGTTGTAGGGAAAGCTTACATAGTCCTCCATGAGTGGGAGTATTAAAATTATTACCATGAATGTGTGTGGGTTGAACGATAGATTAAAAAGGCAGCGACTGGCATTGTTGTTAAAGAATACTGGGGCCGATTTTGTTTGCCTACAAGAGACACACGTAGAAGGGAACAGGTTATTCTTGCTGGAACAGTTGGGGTTAAGGGTATTAGCACGTTCAAAACAAGGGGCGAGAATTAGAGGAGTGCTGTACTAACCAAACATACAGACATTAAAACGAGGCAGAAGTTTGAGGATGAGTGGGGGAGATGTGCTCTGATAGAGTGTTTTATAGGAGAGGATTGGGTTACCATAGGCTCTGTTTACGGATCAACTGAGGATGACCCAGAGTTGTTTCTCTTTTTGGATACTGAGTTACCATCTTGGGCGTCACGGGTGATCTTGGCAGGAGATTTTAATATCGACGGGGCCAAGGGGTTAGATACAGACACAACAGGGCAATACAAGGGAAGAAAGAAAAGAGTCTACAGGGCAATACAGAGTTTAGCAAGAAACAATGGAATGTATGATGTATGGGGGGTCAAGAAACCGTCACGTCCTGGATATACATTTTATTCAGCACCTCACCACAAATGCGTTAGGCTAGATTATTTTTTTATCTCCCGGGTATTATTAAACAATGCAACAATTGAGAGATTACAGCGTATATTGTCAGACCATAACCCTCTAAAATTAACAATAGAAGGAGTAGGGTTTAAGAAGGTGGTGGGATCATGGACGTTCGAAAGGGGTTTGTTGAAAGACGATGATTATGTTACATACATGCATGCATGAATTAAACAATTCTGGGATATTAATAGAGGGAGCACCAACATCGGGAACGCTTGGGACGCATTCAAGGCCTGTGTTAGAGGGGAGACGCTTAGCTATTTCATTGCTAAACAGAGGAGGGAAAAATAGAAAGAGATCGTTTGAACAATGCCCTGATTTTGGCAGAAGCACGCCTTGAGCTAGCTACCGTAGAACAGCGGGGAATCACTGAACGACTATTAGAAGTAGCAGCAGCTAGGGCAGCAGCTCTGGAGGAGGTGGCAATCAAGGCCGCCAGATTGTATGATACGCAGAGAGAGAGGAGTTACGAATTCAGCGAAAGAATAGGACGCACACTAGCTGTACGAACAAGACAAAGAGTAGCTAAAAGCGAAATCAAGGAAATTAAAAATGGAACAGGCCAGACAATCACTGATGATAAGGGAATTGCTGAGGTATTTAGGGTGTATTATAGCATGTTATATAATGTAAATGTAAATGTACATAAGGAGGATTTAGTCCGGGATAGGGGAGAAATAGAGCTTTATCTAGAGAACATCCCGGGTAAAGTACTTAGCGAAGAGGACAGAGATTATAACGACATAAGTGATGAGGAGATAAAAGATGCTATATTGGGTTTACCAAATGGGAAAGCAGCTGGACCCGATCAGATTCCAGGAGAATTTTATAAAATATTCTTATCTTCAATATTCAAAGAATTAGCAAGAACTTTCAAAGGAGTTCAGCAAGGGCAGGCAATCCCAGGCAGTTGGGCGGGAGCAGACATTGTTATTTTACTAAAAAAAGGGAAGGACCCGACAGAACCTGGATCATACCGACCCATTACATTAATTAACGCAGATACTAAAATATTTTCAAAAATACAGGCAGCCAGATTCGCCAGGGTAATCACTCAATTGGTGAGTGTCAATCAACACGGGTTTATACCTCACAGAGATACCACAACACATGTAAGGAAAATGATAAAACTGTTTGATATTCAGGAAGGGGAAGGGAACCCAATGGCCACTTTGCTACTCGACGCTGAGAAAGCATTCGACAGGGTGGCATGGGAGTACTTATGGGCTGTTTTGAGAAGAGGGGGAGTGGGCGAAACGTTTATTAAAGTAATACAAGCACTTTACACAAACCCAACAGCATGTGTCAGGATAAATACAAGTCGCATGAAACCATTCAATATTACCAGGGGCACAAGACAGGGGTGCCCCTGTTCACCATTATTGTTTGCAATGTATATAGACCCATTAATATATAAATTAGAACAAAACGCACGGATCGAACCACTAATTACTAAGAGGGGAGATATAAAGGTTCTTGCATATGCAGACGACATAGCGGTTATAACACCCAACCCAATGGATGCGATAAGGGAAATAGAATCAGATGCAGAGCAGTTTGGGCGCATAGCGGGATATGCATTGAACAAAAATAAGACACAAATCATCAAAAACACACACACAGATTGTACAGACACACGGGTGGTTAACGAAGGGAAATATTTGGGTATTACTATTACAGCAGACTTAGGAACATTGGTGGAAATCAATATCATTCCTATTCTTACAAAAACGAAAAAAGACCTGGATAGGATACACAATCTGCACATGACACTTGTTGGAAGGGTCAAGTATGTGAAAATGAACTTGCTGCCCAAAGTGCTATATTTGTTTAGAACAATTCCGCTGTTATTTAATCTGATCTGGTTTAAGAAATTAGAAAATATGGTAAATCGCTTCGTATGGGCGCAAGGGAAGACGAGAAGGGCACTGAAATACATGTCACTACCATATGACAAGGGAGGATGGACTCTACCAGACCTCAGGATGTATTATTGGGCAGCGGCTTTACAGCAAATGACCTGTTTACTGGGAGGGAACGAAGGAGAGGAGGAATTACATACAGGGTCTTTAGAAGTGTATGGCTTAATTTTCGGAGATGAAACCAATAATGCTTTCCTAAGATACACAGAGTCAAGCTATTTCAAGCGAACTAGGTTTAAGACATTGGAAGCCGCCGATAAAATCTGGAAGGCATTTAAGAAAAGTTTTGGTTTGGGGAGACTTCATGCACATACAAGACTAGCAGGGGACTCAACATTACCTTCGGATATTTTCTCTGATGTAATCTTTAAAGAATGGGTCAGACAAGGTATTAGAAACATGGGAGACTTAATGGGGGAATCAGGGGTACGTCAATTTACGGAGCTTCTACAGGACTTCGGGGTTAGTAATAGGACTTTTTTAAAGTACTTACCGGTAAGAAGTTTTCTAGGCAATAAACGTGGTGGTCAGGCGGGATTCAAGGAGAACCCAATATTACAGATGATTGAAGCAGAGCGGCCATGTACAATTAAACGGCTGTACGCAGCATTGATGGAACATAGAGGGGACGATTTAGGGAAGTACGAGACTAAATGGATGGAGGCATTAGGAATATCAGAGGGGATATTTACAAAATCACTAACCTTGGGGCATGAGATATTATGTCTGGCATCACTACAAGCACAACATTACAAAACTCTGTATAGACTTTACTATACCCCAGCTAGGATTGCTCAGTGGGGAGGAACACAGGGGGTGAGGTGCCCGCGATGTGACAGCTCGGAGGCGGACATAATTCATATGTTCGCAGGGTGCCCAATCCTCTCACCACTCATAAATAGTATCGAAATGTTCTGTGATAAATCATTGGCCCTCAAAGTGAAATTGACACCTGATGTAATAATACTAGGCCTCGAGGATTCTAATACACATCAACATACTGCAGGTGGTTTCATATTTGTGGCAATGGCCGTACTACGTCTTTGCATTGCAGCTGTATGGAAAGATAAAATGGCTCCCCCTTTTCAGCAGTGGCTGGCTAGGCTATTGCATATGCACAACCTTGAGAGGGCTATCTACGCTAGAAAGGGGAAAAAAGGGAAAGTATTTGGGTTACAGTTGTGGAAGCCGATTGCCGACTGGAAAGATAGGATGTTAAATGTATAAGGGGGCAATGCAAGGTAGCAGGTCCTGAAGAAGTGAATGTTAAGTTAAGTCTTCTCTTCTTTCCCTTCTACTTTAAATACTTAATGTTTTAGTTGGTAGTTCTAATCAGGATTTCTTTGTTGATTCTGTTATTTTATACCATATTTTGTAAGAAATGATATTCATGCAATATGTACCATCTGTAAATGAGAAATGATAAAAAATGTTTTCTTGGGGGCGTGGCTGGCAGCCGAACATGGCGGCAGCATAGAGGACTAGCTCCGGCGGGGAAGCGACCTCTCCATCTATCCGCACGATAATCCGTGACTATTTGTTACCTCCAACGGCGGCACCGAACGCCCGGGACCGGGCGGGACTGGCGGCAGGTCTCCAGACGATAATCGAGCATTGAATGCCGGAGTTATCGTCGAAAGTTGAATCGACCGGAGCCTAGGCCCACCTCCGGGCCCTCAAGTGCTAGCTGAGTCCGACCGGAAGTGCAGCCTGCCTGGCAGCCGCAGACAGGAAGTGGTCGGTGCAGGAGCCCCACGCCCAGTAACGGTCCTGTCCTGCGTCATTCGACTCGTCCTCTCCAGCGACGTCTCATTGGAAGGGTGGCCGCAAACTACCGAAGCCACCGACCATACTTTGCCCGACACACCGTGCAGGAGTTTAACTCTCAACGACGGAGGTCCTTCCATCCGGCACCGGGAGCAGCGCGGCAACTGCCCGTCTACCTGGCACCCCACCGGACCGACGAACTGTATTCCCTCCGTGACCGAACGATGGCCGGGAAAGGTGCGAAAGGCGGCACAACCCAGACTCGTATTGACCGCTTCACCAACGACAGGACCGCTTCCCCTCCGGCGGAAGGAAAAACTCCCCCTGTGAAACCAGGCGAGTCCGGGGGGCCGAAGAAGGCGACACTGGACGATATCATGAAGGCTCTCACACAGGTCCAGGCAACGGTGGGCTGCATCTCAACAGAAATCACCCTAATCCGCGCTGACTTTCATAAAATGGCGGAAAAGGTAGGCTCTCTGGAGCTCGTCACGAAGTCGCTGGTGGAGGATGTCTCGGAACTGCAGACGGCCATGGAAGCGGTCATGGCCGAAAACAAACACCTTAAGGACAAGCTCGACGACCAGGAGGGCCGCTCCAGGCGAAACAACGTACGCATTCTTGGCGTTCCGGAGTCAGAAGGTGTGAGGGCTACGGATCTCTATGTGGAGGAACTCATTAAGACCCATCTTCAACCCAAGGGCCTGTCGGCCTTCTTTTCTGTGGAGCGAGCCCATAGAGTCCCGGGTGGTCAACCGAAACCAGGGGTCACGCCGCGGCCTATCCTAGCGAGACTTTTTAACTTCCGTGACCGGGACATCATCCTGCAGGCGGCATGTGTCTCGCCGCCGGTGAAAATTCTTAACTCAACGGTGGCTTTCTTCCCGGATTACACGGCGGAAGTGGCCAGGCGGCGAAAGACATTCTTGGACATTAAAAGAGAACTTAGGAAACGGGAACTCCCATATTCTATGATCTTCCCAGCCAGGCTTCGGGTGGTGGCGGAAAACAGGACATGGTTTTTTGATGACCCAAGCACTGCGCGAGACTGGCTGGACGGCTGGCGTCCGGCTTCTCACTCTCGTCGCCCTGGACGGACTAAGACCGGCTCGCCTCACTCTGATTCCGCCGCTGCAGGGGCCGAGGGTACGAACAGTGGCAGAAGCTCTCCGATACGCGATGAAACTGCTTTGAGTCTGGAGGTGGACCCTTGACCATGTGTGTGCACTGTAAAAAGTTTGGTACTGTGGCTGGAACCGTCATGGACACTGGGCCGAGGGCCTCCGTGGAGGGAATGAGGGGCCGCTGATTCCGGAGCGCTCCTCACCCCCAACGAGCAAGTAACTGTGTGTTTTCTTTGGGGCGGGTTGAAGCACTCTGCTAGATTGGGGTGGCGGGCAGTTTGGAGTCCGTGTAGCAGGGAAGCAGGGAGGGTGGGGTTGTTGGGAATGGGGGGGTTGTGTTGGTTATTTAGTTTAAAATGTTTGGCTCAACTTCTTGTCTTGGAACTGCTGGTGTTCACGCTTGACCGTACTCCTTACACCGGGTATATTGCCTCTGCTCCTCGGTCACTGTATCGGTACACTCACACGCTTAGTTACAATGGCTTAGGGTTTTCCCTATCTGTTAGGCCTCCGCCCCGCCCTCTAGGGCACTCAACTGTACGATTAACCACAATATGGCGGATCCCCCGCGACCTGCTGTAGTAACGCATGACACTGGGGTGGGGGCGGTACCACCGCTTCGGGTTGTGTCCTGGAATGTGCGGGGGTTGGGTGATAAAGTGAAGAGAGGGCTGGTCCTACAATGTATTAAGAGACTGAACTGTGATATCGCCCTCCTCCAAGAGACACATTTAGTGGGGGTTGCCTCCAAAGCCCTGGATAGGCGAGGATACCGCATGCTGATACACTCAGACTTTACTTCGGGATCCTGGGGAACGGGGATATGGGTAAAAAGAACGTCACGTTTCATTCACCACTCCACAAAAACAGATCAACATGGCCGCTTCGCGGCGGTGTGTGGACAATGGGAGGGCGTGCCCGTCAACGTGGTGTCTGCGTACATCCCGCCGGCGCTACATTCATCGGCACTTCCGGCCCTGGGTAAATTTCTTTTGGAACTCCCGGAAGGGGATTTGTTAGTGGGCGGAGATTTCAATGCATTGGCTGATTCTGATATGGACAGGTTCCCGGCTCGCCCCCTTCCTACTGGCCCAACGAAATTCAGGGACTTCTTAGAGGCACAGGGTCTGGTAGACATTTGGAGGCAGCTTCACCCTACTGATCGCCACTATTCATACTATTCCTCCACTCACGCTTGCCTGTCGCGCATAGACTATTTCCTCACACTGGGGGGCGGTAAACTCACTTTTGACAATGTACACATCGCACCACGGGGTATTTCAGATCACTCTCCCCTGCTCGCTACACTGTCCTGCTCTACCACGGCCCGCATGCGTCTCTTTCCCATCTACCCTAGCTATCTTAAAACTCCCCCGATCCGAAAATCCCTTAAAACTGCCACTAAACTTTACTTCCAGGAGAACTCCGGGTCGGTGTCCTCGCCGACGGTTCTCTGGGAAGCATACAAGACGGTACTCAGGGGCCAGGCCATTTCGACCATAGCCGACCATAAACGCAAACAAAAACTGGAAATGGTCGAACTGGAACTGCAATTGGAACACGCAAATGCGACTCACATGGCCACACCGTCAGAGGCCACCAGGCACGCGCTGACTCTCTGCCAGCTAAAACACGACGACTTTCTCCGCCGAAGGGTGTTAGAGCGGATCGAATCAACGGCATGCAGAGTTTATGATGTAGGCGACAAAGCCAACAAGTTGCTGGCTTGGTTGGACAAAAAACGGGATGGAGGCAGGCAAATCCTACAGTTGCAAGACCACGCGGGGACGCTTCACACGCAACCTCCCAAGATAGTTGACCTCCTGGCAGACCACTTTCAATCAGTTTACACCTCAGAAGTGGTGGTCACGCCGGAACAGGCAGAACTGGCGCTCCAAGAGATTGAGGTGGAGGGGCTAACGCCGGAGGCGCAAACCGAGCTGGAAGCGGATCTCACAGTGGAGGAACTCCGTATGGCGATAGGCGCACTGCATACGGGCAGAGCGCTGGGCCCAAACGGGATCCCAATCGAATGGTTCCAAACGATGTCCGACACACTGGGCCCACCGCTACTGGCCATGTTCGAGAACTGTCGTGAGTCAGGAACGCTGCCATTGGATCAGCGCCTGGCAACGATAGTAGCTATCCCAAAACCTGAAAAACCTCCAGAATGTTGTGCATCCTACCGCCCGATCTCGCTACTCAATGCAGAGGCGAAGATCCTGGCGAAGGTGATCGCTAATCGACTGACCCCACACCTTGGCCAACTGATCCACCCGGACCAATCCGGCTTTATGCCCCACAGGAGTACAGCATTAAATCTCCGTAGAGTACACGGCGCGTTGGCGCGTGCACACTCCTTGACAGAGCCAGCAGCCATCTTGTCGCTGGACGCCAGGATGGCCTTCGACATGGTGGAGTGGCAGTACCTGTTCGCAGTCCTGCGCCGGATGGGCTTCGGTCCGAAGTTCCTATCCTGGATCCGACTACTCTACACAGGCCCAGTAGCTCACGTAGCGGCCAATGGCCATATCTCTCGTGCGATCTCTTTGGCGCGTGGAACCCGCCAGGGCTGCCCCCTCTCCCCATTGCTGTTCGCGTTGGTCCTTGAACCCCTCGCGATCGTCCTCAGAACGACACCACTGTTGAAGGGCATCAGGTGGACGGAGACCTGGGAAGATAGGATATCATTATATGCGGATGATATGCTGGTGTACGTATCAGCACCCGAACTGAGTGTCCCGATTTTATTGGCGCTTTGTGACAAACACGGTGCGGCCTCTGGTTACACAATTAACTGGACGAAGTCGGTCCTTTATGTACTGAAGGGCCCTCGACCAGTCCTCCCGGAACATTGTCCGTTGGTGGTGACAGATGTTTCTTTCAAATATTTGGGTATCCATGTCACTAACGATATGACCGTCTTCACCAATCGAAATCTAGCACCCCCCCTCCTCCGTTTGAAGGCAGACGTGCGGCACTGGTCGTCCCTGCCGCTCACACTTTTAGGCCGCGCTGCGCTGTTCAAAATGATGGCGCTCCCGCGCCTCCTCTATGTCTTTGAGAATGCGCCTGTCGTGATTCCGCCCTCCTACTTCCAGAAGATTACCGCGATGGTTACCACTCTACTTTGGGGTGGGCGTCCCCCGAGGATAGCGCACCTCAAACTGAACCGCGGCTGGTACGATGGTGGCATTGCGCTACCGAACGTACAGCTTTATTATTGGGCATCCCAACTTAAGGTACTTAACCAATGGATCCATGCACCACACACTGACCCGGCGTACATGGCGGACAGGGCCCAACTCGGGACACAGAGTCTTCTGGCCCCCCTCTATAACCACAGTCTACTCAAGAACCTGATTGGCCCCACTAAACACACGGTCACCCTATGGTACAGGGCACTCACCAAGCTACAGTGGAAGGGAGTCATTACGAAGCTTACCCCGCTTTGGGACACTAAAAAGCTGGGCTGCCTGAGGACCAGCAAAGGGTTCACCCAATGGGACAACATAGGCATTTCTACAGTGGGGGACCTCTGGACGTCCACTGGGGTGATACCATTCGAGCAACTTCAACAACAATATGAGCTGGGCCCCACGGAAACATATAGGTACGTCCAAATCAGGCACGCTCTCCTGGCGGTGTTGGAGCCGGGAACCACAATCCCGGAATCCTCGCCCCTAGAAGACCGGCTCCTCACGGAATACATGCAAACGAAAGCCACCTCACTCACCTACCGTAAATTGCTGAACAATCTCTCTGACCCCCTACAGACCCTGCGAGAAAAATGGGAGGATGAGTTGGGCGCTATGGATGAGACGGACTGGAACGCTGCTGTGGCATCCCCGAGAGAGGCTGGGGTTTCCGCAAGGTTCAGACTCATACAATTGAAAATACTGCACAGAACGTATTACACGAGGACCACCCTACACAAAATGCACAGGGCTGACTCCCCTCGTTGTCTTAGAGGATGTGGGGAGGATGGCACACTACTGCACACGCTGTGGGGCTGCCCTCTCATTGCCCGATACTGGCAACAGGTCATGCGCACGATTTCCCAGGCCCTTGACACCTCCCTCACACCCGAACCGCGCCTCTGTCTTTTGAATGTTTGGGAGGGCACTGATCTTAACCTCAGACAACAGCAGTGGGTTACAATTGGAACAATGATGGCTAAGCGTGATATGGCACAGAGGTGGGGGGTGGCTGAGTTACCTACCTTGTCGCTATGGTGTCAAAATATGGACAAACTGATGTTAACTGAACGAACTGTCTACAAAGTGAGAGCGAACCCAAGGAAATGGAACAGGGTGTGGGAGGCCTGGAATAGATATAGAGGGGACCCGTGCGACCCGCTTCAGGAGGCTGAAGACGAAGACTCAGAAGATGAGGAGGAGATGATTGGCTAACCTGTGGGCTGCCACGGGGCAAGACTAATACTGTACTCATATTATGGGAACTCCTGCTCACGTTCTGCGGGGGGTGGAGGGGTTAGGCCTGGGTGGGGGGTCGGTGTGTTCCACTAGCGTCTTTGTTCTATATTGCTTCGCATCTAAGCACTATTATTGAGCCACTTTGTTTGGTTTGTTTTTCAACGTTTTATACATGAAACAGTTAACAAAAATGCTATTTAAAAAAAAAAAAGTAAAACTTCATGACTCCGATGCTTCTCTCCTAATGGTCTGCCGTATCATCCTCATCCTTTGCTGCCGGACCGGAGGGTTGTCGGCTAAATAGCTGTGTATTACTACGGGACATCCTGCTCCTTTCTCCTGTCATGATTACTGTGTAATTGTCTTGTTGTAAAATGGATGATGAACATCAATAAAAGTTTTTACACCAAAAAAAAAAAAAAAAAAAAAAAAAAAAATGTTTTCTTTGTCTGGCGCGGGGTGGGGGGGGGTAAAACTGTTGTAAAATGTCAATAAAAATAATAAAAAAAAAATAAAATAAAAAATAAACACACATATTTATGTATTTTAAATATTGCAATATATTAAAAAATACTGACAAACAAATTGTTTTTTTTTTATCAGTTTTTATATACATAGATACATACATGAATAACATTTTGAACAAAGATTTGTTTGAAACATTTTAACGTTATTTATTATTTTTTTAAACATTATTAAATAAAATAAATGTTATGACATAGATTCCTCTGGGATAAAAGTATTTTTTTCCAGTAATTTTGGGCTGTTTGTGAAGTTTGTGGTCGTGGTTTCATGCTGTTGATTTCGGATTCAAGAAAGACTATTTTATACTTATTTTCTAAAGGATTAATGGTGTCGGTGGTGTTGTTGTTGTGATGTTATTCCGCAAACTATAATCCCGCATACCATGACTCCGCATTTATTACAACGCATGAGCCATTACTCCGCAGTACTATCACTCCTCAATCTTTTACCCCACATATAACTTTACCACGCATGCCTTTACAACGCAAAGGCATGTGTGGTGAAGTTATAAACTTAGTAAATGTACTTACCATATACATGTATATGTATATATATATATATAGATATATATATCTATATATATATATAGATATATATATACACATATTATATATGTATATACATATAATATGTATATACATGTATATATGTATATACATATATACATGTATATATCTATATACATATATATATCTATATACGTATATATATATATATATATCATTTTTATTTTTTTACAAATACAAGCCGATTTGTGGACTCTTTTCTACAACCCTTTGTAAAAACTCTACCATCATACACAAGAGACAGTGGAGATTTTCTGAAAAAAATCTATGATGTTGAATGGGACTCAGACTTTGTTTTTATGACATTGGATGTTCAAAGCCTTTACACAACTATAAGACACCGAGATGGTCTAAATGCCATCAAGCATTACTTGGGAGGCCGTAGCCTTGATTTGTATAAACATTCACAGATGTTGCTCCAAATGACGGAGTGGTGTTTGGAGAACAACACTTTCAGCTTTAACAAACTGCTGTACAGACAGACGCAAGGGACTGCCATGGGTACTTGCTTCGCCCCCAGCTATGCTAATTTGCATATGGGCTGGTGGGAGGAGCAAGTACTCAGGGTGAAACATACGGAAGAAATGACACACAATGTAACACTTTACAGTCGTTATATAGATGATATCTTTTTAATTTGGAAAGAAGTGAAGAAAGTGCAAGAGAGTTCGCAGAACAACTCAATCAAAATAGCTTAAACCTGAAGTTTACCTGTGAAACAAGTAAAAGTAAGATAAATTTCTTAGACCTAGAATTAATGGTGGTAGACGACAGAATACAAACAAATACCTACCGTAAACCTACTGCAGGAAACACAATCTTGCATGCTTCCAGTTTTCACCCTCCAAATCTAATTGATAACATACCGTATGCAGAATGTCTTCGAATGAAAAGAAATTGTAGCACAGACAAAAGCTACAAAAATTCTAAGACAAATCTGTTCAGTAGGTTAAGACTCAGGGGCTATCCAGAACATACATTAAAAACAGCGGAACAAAAATGTGAACTTAGGGAGAGGAAAGACCTACTGTTTTCCGCCAAAACTGAAAAACCCAAACCAGAACAAAATACAGGGACTCCACGTCTTATCACAGGGTACAATGCATACCATAAACAACTGAGAAATATAATCTACAGACATTGGCCCATAGTCCGGAACGACCCGGTGATAGGAAAAAGTTGCAACAAAATACCGCAACTTACTTTCAGGAAAGCCAAAAGTATGAGGGAAGAGTTGGTAGATAATGCCCCAGTGTTAAAAAAGAGTCACCATGGTTAAAAACTAAAAATGGCTTCTATAAATGTACAAAATGCAAAGCCTGTCAATATGGTACCAATGTTACTACGGTAAATGTCCCATACAGAAAAAAACCGCTAGAGATACGAGCAAACTACACATGCAAAACTGACTTTGCAGTCTATGTTTTGCAATGTAGTTGCAATAAAAGATACGTGGGAAGCACAATACATCCGGTCCACGTAAGAGTGCTCCAGCATCTCAGGGTCATAAAAAATAATGACCCAACGTATCCGGTGGCAAGGCACATCAATTTGAAACATGAGGGCAATGCAGAAAACATCAAATACTTCGTCATAGACCATGTGAAGAAAAGCATTAGAGGGGGAAATAGACAACTAGCCCTCTGAAGATTAGAATCGAGATACATTATTCTCTTAGACAGTAAGGCTCCACAAGGTTTGAATGCAGACGAAGCATTAAGTGTACATTTATAATTTACAAATGTAATCAGACTACAACGCAGTTCCTGTATGTTCCCCAAACCATTCTTCCGTAAACAGAGTCGCAAAAAGAATGTAATTCAATAGATACATGTCATCTATCTAAATTAACAGTATATATGTTCACAAACCCACCCTTTTTTTTTTATGGTTTCCTTAAGTAAAATGGCTTCTCTTTGCTAGCAACCGGAAAGGTAAAGTAACAAAATATATAGAGGAGAAATTATTTGTGTTGGACAATACTGCAATGTGTTGATTTATGCCCACTTGGGCTCAATTCACGTGAACCTTACAAAACAAGGGTTCCCAAGTAATAAACCATTACTAAACTGGTATAATCGGGCACTAGACCCTGTATAACCAGATTATAAGTTTAAATCTAACACGTTGTCAATGACCGAAACTATACCCAAACGCAAAAGTTGACAATGTAAAAATGAATTATATGTTCGTAATCGCCAATGAAATTAATTGCCTTTATTTAAGTTGATGTAAAATGTGCAGCAAACAATGTAAGAGAAGCTGAAAACGAAACAAAATGATTGTGTTACAAAGAAAACGCTGTAAAATTCCAGTGAGTTTGAAACTGGTAGTCATGACTACGGGGAAACCATCACATGATCCAATGAGCACTTGACATGTTAAAAGCACTGACGTAATGTTTTTCTGTATTGTGAGCAAGATGGCTGTGACCGTCGAAACGCGTCAATCTGAGCACTAAAGGAAAATAAAATTGTTTCTGAAACGAGACCCCACGGAGTCAGCGCATGGTTTCTAAATACGGATCGACAGGATTGGAGAGAATATATATATATATATATATATATATATATATATATATATATATATATATATATATATATATATATATATATATATATATAATAGTTTTAAAATTACTCTTTTCACCCTAAAAACGAATTCCACCCTGCTCCCTTAAAATACCCCAGCACCCCAAAATCCTAACCCATCCTTACTCCTTACAATACCCCAGCACCCTTAAACACTAACCCATCCTGATCCTAGAAATACCCCTGTACCCCAAAACCATAACCTAGCCTGGAACCCTAAAAAAATACCCCTGTACCCCAAAACCCAAACCTAGCCCTGAACCCTAAAAATACCCCTGTACCCCAAAACCCAAACCTAGCCCTGAACCCCAAAATACCTCTGTACCCCAAAACCCAAACCTAGCCCTGAACCCTAAAAATACCCCTGTACCCCAAAACCCAAACCTAGCCCTGAACCCTAAAAATACCCCTGTACCCCAAAACCCAAACCTAGCCCTGAACCCTAAAAATACCCCTGTACCCCAAAACCCAAACCTAGCCCTGAACCCTAAAAATACCCCTGTACCCCAAAAACCCAAACCTAGCCCTGAACCCTAAAAATACCCCTGTACCCCAAAACCCAAACCTAGCCCTGAACCCTAAAATACCCCTGTACCCCATAACTCAAACCTAGCCCTGAACCCTAAAAATACCCCTGTACCCCAAAACCCAGACCTAGCCCTGAAGCCTAAAAATACCCCTGTACCCCAAAACCCAAACCTAGCCCTGAACCCTAAAAATACCACTGTACCCCAAAACCCAAACCTAGCCCTGAACCCTAAAAATACCCCAGTACCCCAAAACTCAAACCTAGCCCTGAACCCTAAAAATACCCCTGTACCCCAGACCCCAGACCTAGCCCTGAAGCCTAAAAATACCCCTGTACCCCAAAACCCAAACCTAGCCCTGAACCCTAAAAATACCACTGTACCCCAAAACCCAAACCTAGCCCTGAACCCTCCCTAAAAATACCCCTGTACCCCAAAAACCAAAACCTAGCCTTGAACCCTAAAATACACCTGTATCCCAAAACTCAAACCTAGCCCTGAACCCTAAAAATACCCCTGTACCCCAAAACCCAAACCTAGCCCTGAACCCTAAAAATACCCCTGTACCCCAAAACACAAACCTAGCCCTGAACCCTAAAAATACCCCTATACCCCAGAACCCAAACCTAGCCCTGTACCCAAAAAATACCCCTGTACCCCAAAACCCAAACCTAGCCCTGAAGCCTAAAAATACCCCTGTACACCAATACCCAAACCTATGCCTTAACCCTTAAATACCCCTGTACCCCATAACCCACCCCATAACCCCTAAAACATATACCCCAACACCCCCAAACCAAAACCATATACTTACCTTACACTTAAATAATAAAAACATATGCTTTTACCATTCATGCTTTTACAACGAATTTCGTTGTAAAAGCATGCGTGGTACAAGCATATAAGATGTAACGGCATGCGTTGTAATATTTTGCAGAGTAAAGGTACTTGAGTTGTAATGGTATGAGGAGTGAAGGTATGCGGAGTGAAAATTGCATAGTGAAGGTGTTTTACCTTTAGTAGTTAGTTAGGCTAGCCTTTGAATATTATTTTAGTGTAGTATGTGTTAGCTTAGGTTAGTGTGGTAGGCCTCATTCAAAAATGTAATATTTATATGAATGTTTATGCATTTTTGTATGTATTTAATATTGTTTTCTTTTCTTTTAATAAAACATGCTGTATATGTTCTTAGGGTGGGTTTATCTGTTTTTATTTTTACAAGTTATTTTTTTTTACGTCAGACTATATATTTAACCTGGATGGATTATATATATTTTTTCAAGGTAACATACTTGGTTAGTTATGTAATCAAAATTGTTTACTTTTTCCTTGTTTTTTTTGTTTTCTGGGATTTTTATTTTGGGAGGGGGGTTTATATGGATTCTCTGGATTTTTGGAATCTTATTGTATGTTCTATTTCTGTTTGGCTTAATTTTTATAACTTTTTTTCATCAATGATATTTGGGAGTACATTTTATGGGTGGATCTTTCCTTTCCCAGAACTTCAACTATAAAATTGTGCTTTTTAAATTTATTTTTGGTATCAAGTGGACAATGATGATCTTAATGTTGATTTAGTCTGTATATCTATGGATTTTTATTGTATAAGGATATTTGCATAGGTGAAAAAAATGTCATTGGTTATTTATAATAATGTAGGTTATTTTGGCTACACTATATTTATTAGAGCAATTTTTAATTATTAATCTGAACATTTGCCTTTTTTAAACTTTATTTAGTCATACTGGCATTTTAAAGTTGTTTTAAGATTATTTAAAAATATACATTATTAAAGTATGAGTATTCAGACCTTAGGGAGGTAAAATTGTGAGGCTATTTAGTGTGCTCCTTTTAAAATAGGGTTTTTGCTACAGAGTCTAAGGCATTTGTTGCTAGCAATGAGTGATATTTTTGGCTTGAGTTGGGTTAGGGGTTGATCTTTTTCGTAGTTGCTGATAGCTTTGTTCTTTTTTTAAGCATTTCTAGGAGTTGGATGCGTATAGGGTGGATTCTTCCAAGAGCTACTTGGGAGAAACTGAAACACCGTTCCACTATTATTTGTATTTGCTTCTTGTGACATGGTGCTGTTGTAGGCATTGTGCTATGGAATTTACACCTGCAGTGGAATATGTGGCTTTATTGCTGAGGGCGACCAACCAAAATATTTTTTCAAATAATTCATTAGCAGGCCAAATCTTTTCATGCTTTTGGTGATAGGAGATTCATTAAGTGTGTTATAGTTTTCTGTCATAGTGATATATGCTAAAGTTAATAGTTTTTTGTGCAAATTCTAGGATAGTTGTGTATTCTGTACTCAGGGTGGATTTTTAGAGGTGCCCCCATATGCTATAGTTAAAATGATGGTAGCATCCTTGAATTTTAGCGTACAGGTAGATTTTATGTATAGAGTATGCCTGTTCAAAATATATAATTTTTTTAGGGTTATAGTTGTTACTTTGTTGTTTATTATTGGTTAGCATTTATTTGCAAGTTGCACTTTGTTGGTTAGGCAACAATGCATTTAATAATAGTATGCCTTTTGATAATGAGCATGCACTGTGTAGATTTGGACTAAATGGTGAAGGGCACAACTTAAAATTGATATCCATCATCCCTGTGTTACATTGTGCAAACGTTAGTAAATTGTTGTTAATATCTTAAATGATCATTCTTTTATTGTAATTGCGAGGCTCACATATAAAGGTTTCTTTATGTGTGGTTTGTAAGTGTTGGAGTATGTCCATTTCTTCACATTCCAGGTGCTACTGTTGTTTCTCTTGCTGTTGTAAGTGTTCTGGCAGTTAATCTTTTTAGGGTGGGTACACTGGGAAGTTGGCCTGTTGAAGAATGTTTGGTACAACATTTTTATGTATAGTTCCTTTAGGGTCTTGCAAGATTGTACTGTCATTTCTATTCCTCTAATATTAGGGAGCCTGTTATGTTTCCTCACACTTTCTACTTTTTTATTTTTTGTGGTTTCCTGTCATATCAGGCGTTAGAATAATATTTTGTGCATTTCAAGTGTGTTTCTTCACTGCTGGTGCTCTACTCAATATAAGTGTACCTCAATACCAGCTTCGCTTTTTAGGGTTTGATGTATTTTGCTGTCCGCAACATTTATGCATGGTTTTTAGAGTATAACAATATAGATTATTTTGAAATGTAAAACTTAGCATTATATTTATTTTAACATTTTTATATTGCAGCTTCCGATCTTTACTTTGAAGGTTGTATTTACTTTGTTTAATTTGTAGAGTTTGGTTTGCGATCCTGTTTGATGCTGTTTTTGGCACAGGTTTCATTTGTTGCAGTATTTTTTGAGGGAAAGATTTGTTAGTTGTGTTGGTGTATTATTTAATTACATTTTTAGTTTGGAGTTTGATGTTATATAATGTCTAAGTGTTATTTTTATTTTAAATGTTAGTTTCCTCCTTTAGTTACAATACTTACTTTCAAGATGGTCTTGTTTGCAACTAAGCTATTTCCTTGCCCATAGTTTTATTTTATTTAGCTTTTGTATTTTTTCTTCTTGTAGTGGAAGCACCAGTATGCTGAGAAAAGAACCATGTTTCATAGTGATATTTGCTGTCTTACAAAAAGTTGTAGCTTTTTATTATTTTCCTCAGCTAATATTCGTTGGCAAACTAACTTTGAGTATTCAGTTGTTCTTAAAATGTTGAAATTTTCTTTTGTTGAGTTGAATCACAACAGAGTGACGTTATCCTGCAGTATTTGCTATTTTGTTGTTTTTTACTTGGAAAAATGTATATTTGCTAACTGTTTTCAAGTTTCGTTTTAGAGGCTGGCTAGAGAGTTGTTCTTTTTTTTTACTATTTATTTAAACGCTAGTTTGTGTGCTTGGTATAATTTTAAGTATCTGAATTTTATTGTGGAATATAGTTAAAACCGATTTCTGATCAAGAAGGCCATTTTCCAAACTTAGCTTTTAGTTTAGCTGAAAGGTATCAACCTCAAAAATATTTGCTCATCCCTACCCTCTGATCCACCCACTTTTTCATAGACCTTTCCTTCAAGAACGATGGTTAGAAGAAAGCACAGATATGCCTTCTATGTAGAATCAAGCGCTGTCTTCCTACACATAATTTCCAAACTGCAGTCCAAACTCTTTTCCTTTTTTATAAATGCTGGGGCAACACTGTACTCACTGGCCTCCCCGATACCACTCTTATTCTATTAAAAGTTGTTTGGCGTATTGTGGTTCTCTAGATCACCTAACAGTGAAAATATAAAACAAGCAATTCTATCCAGTACCCAATCAATCAATCTGCATTTGTTAAGTGTGACAGTGTCACCCCTAGGGGTATCTGGGTGCTATGTCTCCATCAAAGATCCAGGTCTTGAGTCTCTTTCTGAAGTCAGTCAGCGAGGGGGCTGGGCGGAGCTGGAGCAGGAGGTCATTATAGGTCTTGTCAGCGATGTAGCAGAAGGAGCAGCCACCGCTGCGGCTGCAGGGGTTGTGTGTGAGGGAGAGTGAAAAGGAGCGCAGGTGTCTAGTGGGATGTGGAAGTTCAGTTGAGGTAGATAGTGGCTAGTGGAGGGATTTGTAGGCATGCATGAGGATTCTGAACTGGCATCTCTTCTGGATGGGGAGCCAATTGAGGTCTCTCAGGTGGGGAGGCGATGTAGGTTTGTTTGGGGAGACACAGGATGAGTCTCGTTTAGAGCGCATTGCTGTAATCAAGGTGGCTGGTGATGAGGGCCTGGGTGATGGTCTATCTGGTGTTGCTTGGAATCCATCTCAATAATCTGCAGAGCATGCAAAGTGATTGGAAGGAGGAGGTGGAGACTGTTAACATGTCACTTCATGGTCAGTTGGCTGTCGAGGATGATGCGGAAGTTGCGAGCATTGTCAGTCGGCAGGTCCGAGTTCTGCAGGCCACCAGCTTTGGTCCCATGTGGAAGTGTTCTTTCCAAAGTTCAGTACCAAAGCAACAACAACACTATCAGCTACCATTTTGGCCACACACCCTGTTCAGGACTTCACAAAAATACTCTGTACTACCAAACAGGTAAGCATCACGTATCCTGCGATGCTACATGCTATTACAGTGCGTCCCTGGCTAGACTTTGACTAAAAGACTTTAAATTAATTCATGGAAACTGACTTTCTTCTCCTGACCCTCAGGGCTGCAGAAGAACGTTTCCTGCACCTTCGCCTAATCCCTTCTTTTTTCTCTTTTTCAGCAAATATCGAATAACTTATTTTGTCACAAGTATCCTGCCTACCCTCCATTACCATTACAATTCTCTATTGATCTAACTATCCTCTTAGCTATGATAAGTACTGTCTGGGCACACTGTAACCTAGCACACAAATTGCATACCTTTATTGTTTTCAGCCGTAGCATATACTATGTAAAGACACAAATGAAAAATGAAATACAATTGCAATTTTGAATATGTGGTCTTAAATTCTCCTTATCCAGCTCTCATAAAAATAAATACATATATATTTCCATTTAGTTATGCATGAACACCACTGCAGACTCTGACATGCATCTCACAGTTCAGAAAATCTGGAATCCATATCCTTACAACATATGCACCCGTCACTGGATCTAAAACACGACCACAGAATAAATACAATAGCATATAATATCAGCTCTCGTCATTAAAATAATACTATCACAAACAAGTTTAAAATACCATAGTGAGATTGCAAAGACTTAACAATGTTGTTTCTAATCACAGCATATTGCGGAATCAGGAAGAGTAAGTGCAAAGTCATCAACACCTTCTTTACTGCAAATGGTCCCGTTTCCTCCTATGCAGTGGGTGCTGGCTTCTAGAGGCAAATCATTTAATCCTAATCAACTTAAAGAGTCAGTCATGTCAGGGGGTCTTACTACGTTTAAATATGTTGATTAAGCAGACACAGCTTTAAGGCAGATCTCAATCATGTATCTGGAACAGGTCTTGGTCTAATATTTCAAGTAACCTAATAGTTCCTAGATGGGGGGGGGGGTCTTAGCACAGACTCACTCAGCAAGATGTTCTTGAATCTTGGAGCTTGCTGTCACTCTTCTTATGTGGACTAGCAAGGAGTACTTATGCAAGAACATTTCATCAGACTATTTTGAATATGAATTCAGCATATTTTGAACAGGAATGAGGTGAAGGATTCCACATCCAATTCTAGTACCATGAATGCTGTGGGGTTTTATCCAAGACAGGCAGAAACACTCTTGTGAGCCTGTGTTAAATTATTTGATCCCAGGTTTGGGTACATTTCACAAACTCACAAGACAGGAGACAAGCCCTTAAAGTAAAGGAGAAATGCACAACTGCCTATGACACTGGGAGCAACTAAAGTAATCTGATTTCTCGCATGCTTGTTCTATTTTCTGTTTGATTAAAATGTTAAGCATCAATAAGAATATTCTTTGACCATATATAGTTTTCTTTGATTTCCATACCAAGATAATTTATACTTTTTAAGATAGGTACACTTCAATTTCTTGAAATAGTTATGTACATAAAATATGCTATGTTAAGCAGATTTATAGAGATAACTATCACCAAGGAGGGTATTCTGGCACGGAGTGGGTGTGAGTGTAGTCAAATCTAGGACCTAGTGGGACTACTCAAAAAGACAAGTATTCTTGCAGGATTCAAGAAGTGAGGAGGAGGCACTTATGTGTAGTAGCAGGTCGTTCCACGCTTTTTGAGCGATGTAGGGGAAGGCTTGCCCGGCTCATTAGGTTTTCCGTATGCATGGAATGTGTGCAGTTAGAAGTCCAGTTAATGGGAGGTGTCTGTAAGGTTTGTGAAAGCAAATACAATTGTTGAGATTATGCTGAGTCAGGGTTATGTAGTGCCTTGAGAGTGTGGGTAAGGAGTGGGTTTGTGTATGGGGAGCCAATGGAGATTCTTCAGGTGTGGTGTGATATGTGTGCGGCGAGGGAGCTTGAATGTGATTCTGGCCACAAGTACTGAATGGTCTCCAGTTTTCAGGTGAGTTTTTTGTTGATCTGGGCACAGGGGGTATTCACTTAGTTTAGCCAGTTTGTGACAAGGGTGTATGTGACAGTTTTACGGGGGATGACTGGGACCCATAGACAAAATGGATTAACCACATCACTGGCACAAAA
Source organism: Lissotriton vulgaris (assembly GCF_964263255.1). Classification (NCBI taxonomy): domain Eukaryota; kingdom Metazoa; phylum Chordata; class Amphibia; order Caudata; family Salamandridae; genus Lissotriton; species Lissotriton vulgaris. The sequence goes on from NC_141691.1 coordinate 1,993,393,197, forward strand.
GAAGGCATCATAACACAATTTAGCAATTCTTGGGGTATCATTCCCAACGATTTCCTCCCCCATAACTTGAATCACAAGTGTTTAAAAGAAACAGGATTGGGGCAAGAGAATATTTTTGCTACATTTCTGTAACGTAAAAGATTCTGCTGTTTGTCCTCCTGTGGACATTCTACCACAAATGGATTTTGTCATAAATTAATGTAATCAGGGCAATTAAAAGTTCAGCCCCCTGAGGGCTGCTAGTTTTAACCAAAACAAAACGATATCAACTGAAAAAAATCTTGGGTTAATTTGAGGAAGGTGAAATACAGTATCATTACTTAATGATCCCGTAGTTTCCAGTCTCTGGGGCATATTTACACTATTTTGGCGTTGGGCAGCACTGCAAGCCTTCTAGGTGCGCTGCCCGTCAAAAGAAAAGGGCAGGAATCAGCCGTAGCTACAACATACAGGGCATTCCTGTCCTTTCTGCCGACACACAAACTGCAGCCGAGTGCAACTGAAGGCCCCCTTGCACCATGTGCAAGGATGTCTGTGTTGTTGGCATGATTTTGTGCAGAGACACCTTACTGCACAAAAACAAGCAAAGGAGGTGTTTCCTTTGTTCTACGTTTACTGCAGAATGCAGCACAGGTGGAAAGAGGAAAAAAAGAAGAGAAATGTACACATTTCTCCTTGTAATGCTTGCTTTGAGAAGGCGTTAGCTTTGGCGCTGCCCCAGATTTATGCTATGTTGTAAATCTGGGGCAGTGTCAAAAACCATAGGTATTGCTTGGGAACACCAATGGAACGCCCTTCCACGCAGAGAAAGGCACTGCCTTACTCCATAGCTACAAGGCCATGGAGGGTGGCCTTCGATGGCCTTGTAAACATGAGCCGGAATACTGCGCCTCCAGAGCATCACAAAAGTGACGCTCCGGCGGTGTAAAAAGTGCTGCAAGGGCATTGTAAATATGACCCTCAGTTTTTAACATCAGACAGTGGCCAATGGTTGAATGATTTTGTTGGAACAGTGTTTAATTTTTAAGTACTTGTATGGTTGGCAGGTATACCATCTTTGGCCCATCATAGCTACGCTCAATGTAAATTTGACGCAGTTTAGCTAGAGGAGTTTTGGGGATGGTAAGAGACTGGGTCCTCTTTATTTCCTTACTTTGAAAAGTAGTATAATTAAATGGGGAACTTGCATCACTGCCACAATGCCCTTAGTAAGGTTAGTAATTAGTGACTTAGATGGTGTCATCAGAGTATCAAATAGAGTTCTCTTTCCCGACTGAACACTATCAGACAAACTCCCTGCCGCCCCCCCCCCCCGACGGAATGCGGTGAAACGAGTTGTGTTATAACAGTTTTGGCAAGGATACTACTCCATTCTTTTTTGGTCCAGAAGGCAACAGGGGACTATCGACCTGTGCTGAACCTCCAGGGAGTAAATCTTCATTTTCTCTGTAAACCTTGCAAAATGGTGACATTGCAGTGCATCCTTCAGTCGATTCAACAAGGGGACTATTTAACATCATTAGACCTGATGGATGCGTACCTCTATGTTACCATTCACAAGACACAGAATTACCTGTGCTTTGCTGTGGGAAAGGAGCATTACCAATTTCAGGTTCTGCTTTTTGGCCTTTCATCAGTGCCAAACGTTTTTACAAAGCTCTCGGCCCCTTGGTTGGTATGCGTCATTCTAAAGCTATTCAAGTTTATCCCTACCTTAATGACTTGCTAACTGCATCTCCTTCTTTTTCTAAGTCAGTGGAACATGTGCAACAGGTCTGCATTCTTCTGACATTTGGCTTCATAATTAATCATAAGAAATACACTCTCCAACCCACTCAGAATCTGAGGGTCATCTGGACCTTATTCAAATGGACCTGGGGGGAGAGGTTTCTTACCCAGGAGAATATTCTCTCTCATCAGACACCTGTCCTTGCTTCTGACACACATAGTCATCAGCACGTCTATGGTTGAGAAGCCAGGAGACATGGCATCAATGCTGATACTTCTTCCTTGGGCTAGCCTTCATTTGTACCCAAATGTCCATCATCTCCTTCACTATTGGAATCAGCTTCACAGGATTACGAAGCCTTGATTCTGGTTACACCAGAGATAATAAGAGTATATGAGTTCTCCAGTGGTGGCTATCACAGTTGAATCTATCCAAGGGACATGGGTTGATTATTTCTGCAGTAACAATTTTAACGAGAGATGGCAATGCCCTGGGCTGGGGTGCAGTATTGGGGACTCGTAGGTACAATGGATCCTTTGCAGGCATGTCTCCTCTTCAAACTGGAGACAACTGGCTGTAGTTTGGAAGGACTTCAATGCTTTGGTCCTCTTCTGGGTAACCGCACAGTATGTTTGCAAAAAGACAATCAGGTGGTTAGGGCATACATCAACCTGAATGCAGATAGGCCTTTGGGCGGAGATGAATCTCCATGCTCTATTGGTAGTCTATCTTCCCGGGAGGGAGAATGGGCCTGTGACTCCCTGAGCAGTGTTTTTCTCTCTTCCTGTCTTTGTACCTCTCATACAATGTCTTCCGTCACATTCTGTCCAGGGTCGGTCACCATAGTTAGATCTGTTTGCCCTGGAAGACAAATGATCTACTCCTGAGTTTTTGAAGTCTGGCTCCGTCGAGAACGGCTTGAGTGATTGCTGTTCTTGCCATTCAATGGCCCTGGGGTCTTCTTCAAAGGTTTCCTCCTTGTCCCTTGATTCACAGTGAAATCCAGGATTGTGCAGAGGTACTTCTGGTCCTTCTGGAATGGTCCAGGAGACCCTATTTTACCCCTCCTACTGGAATTATGGATGTCTTCTCATTGGCAGTTCCCCATCCATCCTACTCCTCTGAGCGTTCATCATCTCAGCAGGGCCTCTGTGCTGCACTTGAAACTGGCGGTATGGCATTTGAGAGGTTCGTTTCTCCAAGTGGCTGAGAGCATTCAACTCTCAATGAAACCTTACACCCTCAAGTCCTACAGCAGTCACTGGTGGAATTTTCAAACGTGCTGCAGAGAGAAAGGGTTTCCCCCGACGTCTTGTAACTCTATTAAGTGTCTAGATTTACTGGGGGGTGGCTTTCTTCTGAGTCTAGCTGTTACCATTCTTCAGGCTCAGTAGGCGTCTATTCCAGCCATTAGGAGCGTCAGCTATTAATCTGGTGGCTCCTATGGTGGCGGGCCTTCTGAGAAGATTTTTTCCATTTGTTTTTGGTGGCTATTTGTTTGAGTCGGAGGATCTGTGAGATAGGAGCCTTGCTAACCTGCCTGCCTTTTTTTGTCAAAAGTATGTTTATATTGAGTGCAGACGGAGCAGCCGAGAGCGGAGCCGCGGAGCCGGGCCCACGGGAGCGGCGCCGGGCGCCGGAGGGCGTGGAGGCCTGACCGAAGGAGCAGCGCTGGGAGTGGTGACCCGCTCGAGGGAGCAGCAAGGGGAGCAGCGGCCACGTCGATAGCCCCGTGAGGGTCCCGCGGACGGCCCGGCGGAGGGGTGAGAGGCGGCGGCCTGACAATCAGCGCGAGGCCCCGGCTTGGGCCTTCCCCCCTCCACTCAGCAAGGAGGTGAGGAACTGCGAGCCCCCGGTGCAGGGCGACCCTTGGGGGACGGGCAGTCGAGCCTCCTCCGCCCCGCACTCATCACAGCCCGGGCCCTGGGACCGTGACCGAGGACGCTGCTCGCCGGCCGTTAGGCGGCCATTTTCCACGTGGCCTGGTAGACGGCGCGACCTGGGCTCCCCCGGGACGACCGGGTCATGTCCAATAACGGCCGCCGGCGGGGCCAAACTATCCCCGATATGCTAGCGAAGGGGGCCTCCAAAGGGGACAAGAGCCCGGACAAGCCGACGACGGTCCCCCCGCCTAAAGTCAAGGAACGGGATGAGGGCGACGCTCCGGCCACCAAGGCCTTCATGGAGGAACTGTTCTCCTCCCTTAAAGTGGACTTTCTGACCCTCCGGCAAGATATGGCAGGGGAATTCAGGGAACTCCGTCGCGATGTTGACGACATTGGTGAACGGGTGACGGCTGTTGAGACATCCGACCAGGCTAGGAGCGCGGAGGTGGAACATTTGCAGCAAGAAATCCTACGGCTCCACGACCAGCAGACGCAGCTCCAGGCCCATGCTGAGGACCTGGAAAACCGGTCCAGGAGAAATAACATTAGGGTGAGGAACGTGCCGCTTAAAGCAGAGGGAGGCGATATTGCCGCCTACCTACGGGACTTGTTCCGGGAGGTCCTGGGAGAGGGAGATGACTCCGACATCTGCATAGACAGGGCCCACCGGGTCGGCCTGGCACGCAGGGCGCCGGCCCCCCCACCCGACATCTTGGCCTTCCTCCCGGACTACCCCCTCAAAGAACGCATCCTGAAAGCAGCCCGCCAAAAACAGCCTCTCCACTTCAGGGACCACGCCATCGAGCTTTTCCAAGACCTGTCGGCGATCACTCTACAAAAGAGGCGGACATTCAAGGTGGCGACTACTTTTCTCCGTGATAAAGGTATCCCGTACTCTTGGGGCCACCCCTTTAGACTGATCTTTAAGTGGAACGGCACACTCCACCAGCTACGGTCCCTGCGGGACACTTGTGCAGTGCTGGGCCTCACTGCGGAGGAGGAGGGCCAGGGCGACGACGCGGACCTCGAGCCCTCCCAGGCGCGATCTTCCCGTCCCCAGGCGGACGGCTGGCAGACTGTGCGGAACCGCCGCTCCCCCAGGAAAGGATTCAAGCCGGACCCTACGGAGGTCGCGACAGAACATGCAGCAGCGATTCAGAAGGTCTCCACGGACACTGCGGCTGGGTCTTGAGGAGCCTTGTGCACAAAGGTAGACTATTGCATAGCACGCTGTGTGGGGGGCGGGACGGGGGGCTCCGGGCCCGCCATTGCCACGTTTTCCCATTTCCAGAGACTTCACCAGGGGCCTGGACAATTGCCGGATAGGCCCCGGACAATGTGTTCTTGTTGGGGATTGCTGGTTGGGGTTCAGGGTTTGGGGGGGGACATGTTCGGGATTGGGGTGGGGTACTCGGTGTGTTCGGGGTGTGCTAACGACTGCAAGGCACGGGGAGGGCGGGAGGGGGCCGGTCTCATTGCGATTCAGTTCCACACTTTCCCATGGCAGTTGATGGTATCCGCGTCATATCTCTTAACGTGAAGGGGCTTAACAACCCGATCAAGCGCAGGGCAGTGCTTTCTTTTCTAGAACATTCCGGGGCTGAGCTCTGCTTGCTGCAAGAAACGCACCTGTTGGCAAAGGACTGGCACCGCATGAAGGCTAGGGCCTTCCCACAGCAGTTTTTCTCGGCGACTTCCGAGAAGAAAGCGGGGGTGGCTCTCCTGGTATCTAGGCATTTTAAGGGGCAGGTGGGCAGTAAGGTGGCCGAAATCAAGGGCAGACTCCTGGCTTACACTGTTCACATAGGCACGTTTTCTTTCACACTCGGCTCGATCTACGCGCCTAATACCCGCCAAGAGGCCTTCCTGCGGGGGGCCCTGTCGGAGGCGCTGTCGGGCGACCTGAGGCATGTCCTGATCGGGGGAGACCTGAATCTGGTCATGGACAATGAGAGGGACAGATCAGGCAAGAGGTTTGGGGACTCGGGGGCGCTTTCAGCAGCGGGGCAGCAATGGCTCACAGACAGAGGGTTGATCGATGCTTGGCGGGAATTTCACCACACTGCCCCAGGGTACACTTTCTATTCCGCAGTCCACCGCACCTACGCCAGAATAGACCACTTCCTGTGCTCCGCTGACCTCCTTCCCACGCTTACAGACATTGACACTACCCCGGCGGCATTGTCGGACCACGACGCGGTGGTCCTTCAGTTGAGCGTTCCTCACACACCCCCACACAAAGGGCGATGGCGGCTTAGGGAAAGCTTACTATCCAGACAGGGGACGGTCCAGAGGCTTTCCCAAACCATTACTGATTATCTGGGGGTGAATGACACTGGGGAGGTAGCCCATGCGACGCTGTGGGGGGCACTCAAGGCGGTGGTCAGGGGCGACATCATAGCGATTGCAGCCGCAGACAACAAGGAGCGCAGGGACCGCCGGAAGGCGCTGGAAGAGCAGGTAACAACGCTGGAAAGGGCCCACTGCCGCACGGGAGCCCCTCGCATTTGGCGCCAACTTAAGGTGGCTAGAGCCCAGCTGGCGAGCCTAGACCTCGACAGGGCGGAATATGCAGCGCTTTGCCTCCGCCACACGTACTACGTAGGTGGCGATAAAACGGGTCGCCTCCTGGCCAGCACACTTAAAGCCAAGACAGTCCGCTCTAGGGTTCCAGTTATACAGGGGGAAGGCGGCGAGGAATTCCGGGACGATGCCAGCATAGCCGAGGCTTTCCGCGCCTTCTACGCCCGACTCTACGCCGCGGACCCGGCCATCGAGGGTGCGGCCGGATAGGCCTACCTTGAGACCATGGAAGTCACCTCCCTTGATGAGACCAACGCCAGCGCCTTGGATAGCCCTATCCGGCTAGAGGAGGTGGTATCGGCCATTGCCAAACTTAAACCCCTGAAGGCTCCTGGCCCAGACGGTTTCTCCGCGGGTTTCTATAAAACCTTTTGCCACCTCCTGGCGCCGGTTCTCACGAGGCTTTTTAACTCCTTTGGGGGGCCGGGTTCGATTCCGGCAGAGCTATTGGAGGCAGACGTAGTGGTCTTGCCGAAGCCAGGGAAGGACCCCAAGATGTGCGCAGCCTATAGGCCGATATCGCTACTCAATGTCGACCTGAAACTCTTCACGAGCATTTTGGCTTCGCGCCTCGGCCCGTGCCTCCCGGGCATCATTGAACCCGACCAGGCAGGCTTTGTCCCTTCCCGCCAATGCGCGGATAACACCAAACACATATTGCACGTCATCGACAAGGCCCACTTCAACGCCTCGGACGCCGCACTGCTTTCAGTGGACGTTTGACAGGGTGGACTGGCGATTCCTCGACCACACTCTAGCGAAATTTGGGGTCGGTCCTCGTTTTCGCTCTTGGGTAGCGGGCTGCTACGCGACACCCAGAGCGTCCATTAAGGTGAATGGACTCAGCTCAAAGCCGTTTGATATCCGACGCGGCACGCGGCAGGGCTGCCCGCTCTCGCCGCTCTTATTCGCCCTCTACGTCGAGCCCTTCGCTCAACGTGTCCGAGACAATGGGGCAATCACCGGTGTTAGGTTCGGGGGAGTGGAGTAGACGATAAGCCTGTACGCGGACGACATCCTGGTCGCGGTGGACAACCCCACGGTCTCCCTGCCCACCTTCCTGTCCGAAATGGAGGCCTTTGCTGCGGTGTCGGGTTTTAAAATGAATGTACAGAAATCAGTGGTCCTCCCACTATGGCGCAACACCAAGCCAGCTCACATTCACGCGCTCGCATAGGTGGGCTGGAAGTCAGCACCACGGTACCTTACCTGGGGATAGATTTGACTCCCGCAACTACACAGACGATTGACCTTAACTACACAACACTCCTCTCCCGGGTGCAAGGGGACATCGCTTGGTGGAGGCAAAAGCCGCTGTCCTGGCTGGGCCGCGTCGCGGCCGTTAAAATGACACTTCTCCCCAAGATCCTCTACCTCTTCCAGACTCTCCCGGTCACCCCCCGCTGGGGATGGTCAAGAGGCTCCAAGACGCCCTGAACCACTATGTGTGGGCGGGCAAGCGACCCCGACTTCGTCGCGACCTAGCTCTGCGGGTTACAGCCGAGGGGGGCCTGGGAGTCCCGGACTTGCGGCGCTATTTCCAAGCGGCACAACTTCGGTATCTGCTGGAGTGGTCTAGGCCCACCTCCGAAAAGCACTGGTTATTCCAGGACAGGGCCATGGCGGGCATGCCCCTGTGGAGGGTCCCCTTCCTAGCGCCCGGACAGGCCGGCATATTTGAGAAAATCCCCTATCACCAGGACCCTACTGCAGGTCTGGAACGCCACCGCTGTCCCGAAGGGCCTCACGACTTTCCCATCACCCATGACACCTCTGCTGGACAACCCGGCCTTCCCCCCAGGGTTACCGCCAGGCTCGTTTCCCCAATGGCGATCGTCGGAGTGTCGATCGGCAGCCCACTTGTTTGACACGGAAGGCTTCCTCCCGTGGGACGAGGTGGTGGCGGACTACGCCCTCATCAAGCCCAACCGCTATCAGTATTTCCAACTCCGCCACTGGCTGACACACCCCGAGGTGGCCCCGCTAGTAGGCCGCCCACTGACCCCGTACGAGAAGTGGCTCGTGACCAAAAAGTCAGACTCTGGGTCCATTACCGAACTGTACCTCTTGCTCTCCCCACCCCCTCCTGGGGAAAGGTCTGCAGGCCAGAAACGGTGGGAGCGGGAGTTGGGGCGCTCGCTGTCGGATAAAGAATGGCGGGACATATTTCATAGAGCACACCACACTGCGCGAAACACGGCCAGCAGGGAGGCAGCGGTGAAAATCGCCTACTACTGGCACTTGACCCCCGAGCGCCTGCACCAGGGAAACCCACGCAGAGATCCCACTTGCTGGAGGGGGTGCGGACACACTGGGACCATGCTACACATACTGTGGGACTGCGAGGCAGTTAAGGAGTACTGGGAGGTAGTGCTAAAGGACATCGACACTTATTTTGGCACTGACATTCCGCGCTTCCCAGCATACGCGATCCTAGGGCTCCCCAATAAACTCATGTTCCCTCTCAAGTCACTGCGGGGGCGGCAGATGGGGTTGGCTATGGGGGCGGCGACATACCACATTCTGTCGCTATGGGGAACGCCGAGGAAACCCACACACACGGGGTGGCTACACAGGTTATGGTATATCATGGGGATGGAGATGATCCAGGCCTCGCTCACACAGGCCTCGGACGCCTTTCGCAAGACATGGCAACCACTTCTATCTTTATTGTCTCAAGAATTCACGGAGCTCACCTGTCCGAAGTACCTGAGGGTCCTGAAACTGGCGGAAGAATTCCACGGGGAGAAGACCAGAGCAGAACACAAGGTCTGATCCGGCTCTCACTCGGCCTCCGCTAGGCTTACTTGTAACACACCGAGGGGGGGGGGAAGGCTTCGTTGGGGGGGGGGGGGGGAGTTGGCTGGGGATCCGGGAGGGGGGGGCTCAGTTTCGGGGGGAGGGTAGAAAAGAGTTCTTGCACTTGGAGATGGTCTTGGTTTTTGCCGCATGATTTCACATGGTTGAACAGTTTCACCGCCGGCTGGACTTTACCGGGACAAGCCTATACTCACAGCACTTGTTTTGTTGCCTTGCCTGTACTGCATTTACTTTTTGTCCTCTCCTGCTGTATGTTGTTGCTTTGTGGAACTCAATAAAACATATCTGATCAAAAAAAAAAAAAAGTATGTTTATTGAGTTTTAAAACATAAGAAGATGCGACAATCCCGCACATTGTCCCACACAGGGGATAGCGTTGCTTCTGCCCACATGCACCCCTTACGCTAGGAGATAAGTCTTGCCCAGACTCCCAATAGATAGAATAACGCTTCTACAGGCACAGTGTCTGACATGGGTGGGGACACCAGGTGATCTGTGTGGTTAGCGGGGGGGAAACAACAGTGCGACAAAAGCCTCTATGGCAGGTTGGCAGAGAGCTATGTGCCCTGGGCAGGGGTCTACAGTCTCCACCTTGTGCTAGTGCAGACGGTGCCCAGCTGCATGCAAGTGCCCCGGGGGCAATGCCGTGGGAAGAGCTCATGTGGGATGCATATAAAGAACAAAACCCATAACCAACCCTTCCCCCTCCCCTAGGCCCTCCCCCCTCCCCAGTGGTGGTAGCTACTTTGAAGGACATGAATCAAGGTACGTGAAGATGGGAGTTCAAAATTGAAATAGGTGAAGGGATCTAACACTAGCCGGGCATACTGCAGATGGCAAGCCTTGGGACAGAAACCTAACCAGTGGGCCCCAACGGAATTCAAAGTTCTTGAAATCATCCAAGAAGATCTCCGCCATTCTCTCCAAACTCAATAGCCTCCAAAGCTGTGAATGCCAGAGGGAGATGGCCTGTGCCTCCCCCCGTTTCCACGCAGTATCAAGAGTGAGCTTGGCCGCCCGATGCAAAGCCACATAATCTTCTTGTCCGCCCTAGTCTGATGTTCGAGACTAGGATCACGGAGACCCAGAAGGGTAGTGGCTATCAAGGTAGGAATGGGGTACCCCAGCATCTCCTTAATATGGGCAAGAATTTCTTCCCAGTATGGGCGAATAATAGGGCAGTCCCACCAGATGTGCTGAAAATCTCCTAACAGCCCACACCTCCTCCAGCATTTATCGGAAGTGTTAGGAAATATCTGTCGCAGTTTGACTGGATGAAGATACCAATCCATCATGTGTGCATCCCTAAGTTCCATGGAGTGGTTAAAATTGGATATGTCTGACCATAAGTGTGACCACTCTGCATCAGTAACGTCCCGCTGAAGGACTCCCTCCCACATGGACGTGTATCGGGGTCTGGGTGAGATCGCAGTGGCAAGTAGGAAACCATAAATAAAGGTGATGGCACCTTTCATGGAGGAGGTTTTGGTCAGAAAGGCTTCAAACTTTGTGAGGGGGCGTGTGGCTGCATCTCTCACTGGGGGAGACAATGCCCAGTGGAGTAGCTGAGCGTGGTGGTAGCGTTCCTTCTCCTGAATCCCGTAGTCCCTCTTACAGTTATCGAAGGTGAGTGGGTCAAAGCTGTGGAGCTAGACAACCCCCCTCCCTCCAGGCGTCAAAGGGCCCCTCAGATGCTGCCGGGGGAAAAGCAGGATTAAAGTGTAGAGGTGTAAAGGGAGGGGAAATGTAGTCCACCTATCATCCCTGGAGACAGAGTCCCAAATCCTCAAGGTGGTGCAGGTGGGGGTACTGATGTAAGCATTTTTGGGCCTGTCACTATTGGGCTTCCACACTAGGTCCCAGATAGTCCTTCCCGCAACTCTCCGATCCATATGTAGCCAATGTTTTTACGACTCCTGCTGCGACCACTCCACTAGCACTCGAAGCTGTGCCGCTTTATAGTATAGATGCATATCGGGTAGCCCCACCACCCCATCTGTCTTCAGGCTGCGTAGTATGGCGAAGGAGAAGCGCGCTCGACCCCCCTGCCAGATGAAGAGTAGCATCAGGGATTTCACTTGCCGGAAAAATTCTCCGTCAAGTTCAATGGGCAGGGCCTGGAACAAGTATAGGAGCTTGGGGAGAAGGGACATCTTGATCGCGTGAATCCTTCCTAGCCAAGATATGAACAATGGCTTCCAGCGGTTCAAGTCGGCCTGAATCTTGGCTAACAAGGGAGGGAAGTTGGCAGAGTAGAGTTTCCCCAGCGTGGGTGTCAGGTGGACTCCCAGATAAAGAATAGAAGAACTGGCCCTTGAAGGCGTATTAGTGTCACGAGATGGCGGACCTCAGAGTTGGGAAGTGTGAGATTAGGGACGTAGGATTTACCATAGTTGACCTTGAATACCGACACTGCTTCAAAGCGTTCCAGTTTCGCTTGGACGTGGGGGAAGAGATCGGGCCGGGTCAGAAAGGGAGAGAAGGACATCGTCCGCGAAGAGAGTGATCTTGTGTGCTTCCCCGGTGAAGGGTAGGCCGTGGATATCGGGGTTGGCCCTTACTGACAGTACCAGTGGTTCTGTGCTTAGAGCAAAAAGTAGAGGCGAAAGAGGACAGCCCTGTCTAGTGCCTCGGGAGTGCTCGAAGAAGGAAGACACGTGGCCATTCACCGATACTCTGGATTTGGGGGAGAGGTAGTTCGCCCGAATCATCGTCAAGAATTTAAAGGAGAAGCCGAAGGCGGCCAGCGTTTGAAAGAGAAACCCCCAGTCAACCCTGTCAAACGCCTTTTCGGCGTCAAACCCCACCAGTACTGCCGGATTTTGAACTTATTGGCCTTTTCGATCAGGTGTATCACCCATCTCGTGTTGTCGTGGGTCTGCCGTCTCTTGATAAATCGGGATTGGTCCAGATGTATGAGTGCCGGCATCAGGTCATTGAGCCGCTGGGCAATGATGGAAGAGTAAAGTTTCGCGTCTAGATTTAGGAGAGCTATCGGCCTATAGGTGGCACAAGCACTGGGGTCCTTCCTGGGTTTGGGAATGACCGAAATCAGGGCTTCAGCCATCGTACCCGATCTCTCGCCCTCTGCCGCTATGCTGTTAAATAGGCGGACTAGATACGGGCTGAGTTCCAAGGCGAAGGTTTTATAAAAGATTGCCGTGTATCCATCCGTCCCCGGGGCCTTATGGGTTTTCAAGGCCTTAATAGCTGCCATCACGTCGTCCCTAGTGAAGGGAGCAGTGAGCGCCTCATTCCACTCTGCTGCAACCTGGGGTATCGGTAACGTTTGCAAGTAGTCTTTCTGCGCAGCAGTATCTAGCGATTCCCCTGAGTAAAGAGTTCGGTAGAAGGAGCCGAAGAGCTCGGCTTTAGTTTCGTCTTGATGTGTCAGCTCACCCTGCGCGTCCCGAATCCCTCCGATGTATTCCCGTTCTCTCTCGTCCCGAAGTTGCCTGGCTAGATGCTTCCCCACATTGTTGCCCTGGGAGTAGGAAAGACGCCGTAGTTTTAGTAGAGTGTACTCTGCTCTATTATTATAATGCGCCCTCAGCTTACCCCTGACAGCCGTAAGTTGCTGTATTGCGCGCCTAGAAGGGATCTCCTTGTGTGCTTTCTCCAAAATGGAGTTTATCCTCCAATTGCTCCCTTTCACGAGCTCGCTGCTTGTTAAGCGCAGCATTCAATGCCATGCATTGCCCTCGGATACATGCTTTAAGAGCGTCCCATGTGGTAAAGACTGAGGTATCCCCCGTGTCATTGTGGGCAAGGAACTCCGATATAGTGCCCCTTAAAGTGTTACAGGAGGTTTTATCCCGAACCAAGGACGCCAGGAAGTACCACCTAGGGCCAGTCTTACTCTTCATTACCCACTGGAGGCCCACCTCAAGCAGGCTATGATTGGACACCGATAAAGGAAAGATCTTGGCCTCGCAAAGGTCGCCCCAAAGTGCTTGACTCAGAAAACAGTGGTCTAGTCGGGAGTATGAGCGGTGAACGTGTGAAAAAAAAGTGTAGTCTCTAGATTGGGGGTATAGGAACCTCCATGCGTCAATAAGACCCACATGCAAAACCTTTTGCTGCGACTCCAGGGAAAAGGAGCCCATGTCAGATCTTTGAGCATGAGTACTATCCATGTACCTCTGCCAGACCAGGTTGAAGTCCCCCATAATAAGCAGAGGCCCTTCAGCAAAATCCATGACTTTACCCAATAGAGTGTGGAGGAAGCTATTCTGACCAGAGTTGGGTGCATACAGTACGTCAAAAGTGCATAGTCTACCCCGCAGGAGGCCCTTCACCATGACCCAGTGCCCTTCTCTATTGCTTTGTACTCCCGTGGGGTGGAAATGTAAGGTCAAGCGGAACATAAGGGCCACTCCCCTCTGCTTCGTGGAGGCGGACGACCTATAAATGAGTGGGAATCGTTTGTGCTTAAGGCAGGAGTCGTCCGTTTTAGTCAAATGGGTCTCTTGAAGGCCCACAACATCGAGCTGGTGGTCAATAATATATTTCCAAACCTTTTGACGCTTCTGGGGGGAGTTCAGTCCCTTAACATTCCATGTCCCTAGAGTTAGCGGCATCACCTAGTGAGTGGGAAGCCCTCAACTCGCTTTGTACCATCAAGGATCAGACCCCTGCTACCACCACTGCCCACCTCCCCCTCCTCCCCCTGAAACACCTGCGTTGTCTACAATGCGCCACACCAGGGCCCTCCCTCTCCCCCAACCCAAACCCGTTCCCCAACTGTGTACCCCGGTCCCTGAAACCCCCCCTCTCCCCCGCCCACCAACTCCCCTTCCGCCTCCCCCCATCCCTACCCCAAACTAGGAACCCAAAAAAGCAAACTATAGTACCAGGCCTATCAAAACCAGTTCAGGTCCGTGGGAAAGTCTTGTAAAGTCTTGTGGAGGGTAGTGTGGCAGTGGCGACCTCGTCGGCCCCCCGGCCCGTCCCCCTTACCCGTACGGGCATGGATCAAAGAATGCGAATCCTGCGTCGGTGCTTGTTCAATGTTCCGTCGCAGTGTCCTTGACCACTTCTTGTATGGCCGCCGCTTGTTCCTGGGCCATGGTTGTCATGTCCGGCTTAAGGTTCACTCTGGGGGAGCGCTGGCACCCAACTCGTTGCCACTCGCCCCTGGGTTGTTGCTTGGGTTCATCCTGCGAGCTCCGTGGGGAGATGCTGCCCTCTTGGTTATTTCCCTCCGGGTCGATTCCCAGAAGTGTGCATGTGAGGGAGTGAAGTTGGTGCATAGTTCCTTTAAAATTTAAAAACGAGACGAAAGGGGTGATCCCAAGAGTAGGGTATCCCGTTGTCCCGTAGGAACGTTGTGGCCACCCGGAAGGCCATCCGCTTTTGCAGGGTGATGGCAGAAAGCTCCTGGAACAAGGACACTGGGTGGCCCTGAAAGTGGAAGGGTTGTTTTGACCGGGCCTCCTTCAGAATCCTTTCCTTTAGAGGGAAGTCCAGTAGAAAGGCCAAGATGTCCGGAGGGGGCGGGGGGGGGCTGGTGCACGTCTTGCCAGGCCAACTCTATGCGCCCTGTCTAGGCGGATTTCAAAGTCTGCTGGTTCGCCTAGGATATCTCTGAATAGCTCCTGCAGATATTCGGTGACGCTGTTCCCCTCCGCTTTTGACGGCGCTCCCCGGACGCGGATGTTATTCCTCCAGGAGCGGTTCTCCGGGTCTTCCGGGTGTGCTTGGAGGTCTAGCTGTTGTTCCCGGAGACGGATGACCTCTTGTTGTAGGTGTTCTACCTCCTCGGTCCGCGTCTGGTCTGCCTCCTCCACCGTCGCCACTCTCTCCCCCAGGCTGTCCACGTCACGGCGAAGCTCACGCTGCTCCCCAAGTCCTGCTTTAGGGTCTGAAAGCCCTCCCTCAGAGAATTAAAAAGGGTCTCGAGAAAGGCCTTGGTGATGGGGGCCCGTCGTCTTGCCCCGAGTTGCTTGTCGTCACTGGTGGGGATGGGCTTCTGTCCCCCTTTGGGGCTCCCTTGGTGAACATGTCCGTGATCGTGAGGCTTCCCCTGCGCCCCGTGGCGGCCATTTTGCACCTTCTGTCAGCTTGCCGGGGCTGCGGAGATCAAGGGCGTCCCCCCGGGGCGGACGGGCCGGGCCCGGTTTTGTTTGGCCGTGCACAGCGAGTTCGGGCGCCTTCAGGGTTATCGCTGCACAAGGGGGTTGCCACCCCACCCCGTCTTGAATTCCTTTCAATGGGCTGACCGCTTCAGTCACTCGCGACTCACTGGGCACCCCTGGCAGATTCCGTGCCCCTCCTCACCTCACATGCACCTGCATCGTCTGTGGGCTGTTCCCGGTAACCTGCGGCTCTCTTCCTGCGTGGTCCGAGGGTATCTGGGCGGGCCTCGGCCTTCTAGGTGACTGCCCCTTGCTGTAGGCCCCGAAGCCTGGGCCTCGATTTTCACGTCGGGCAGTCCCCACAGTCAGCCTCAGTTCCCTCCACAAGGCGCTCAAGATGCAGGGGTTAGGGTCGCTTCCTGCCTGCTAGTTACGGACCCGGGGCTTGCTCAGGAGGGCCCCCCTGCGCCTCCAGTTGCCGTGTGGGCCCGCCTTGTTACTGTCTGTAGGCCCCAGACCGGGGCCTCGATTTTCGCGGCACCCGCGTGATGCATGCGGGCTGCCACTCCCTCCGCGATTTGCTCTGTGGTGTCCCGGGCGGTGGAACCACCTTCATGGGGCAGTTTCTGGCCGAGTGCGGGATTCTCTGCGATCCGCCTCCGGCTCCCGATCGCTCTCCGCTGTTCAGGACCTCGAAGATCGGTGTGCGTCCTCCCGCCACGTCGCCGGCGAGACGCCGCGGATCCAGATCGGGACTTAGGCCCCGGGCGGGACAGCGCTTTGCTGCGTTCTCAGATCCGCCAGCCAGCCCCAGAAGCAAGTCAGATGGCTCCACTAGTCAGCAGCAGTAGATGCCTGCTTTTCCCGGGGCTCGCATGCAGCTAATCAGGCTGTATTGGGGTTCAGGCCGGAGGAGCCTCACACTGCAGCGTCCTCTCAGGCCACCATCTTAGCCACGCCCCCTCCCTGCCTTTTTTAAGATATTTGTGACAAGGTGATCCTTTGTCCAAGCCTGTTTTTTTCTTCCCAAGGTTTTGTCTGCTTTTCACCGTCTAGAGGTGATAGTCCTACTAGTTTTTTGTCCTAATCCCTCTACTCCAGAAAGACAACAACTTCATTCTCTGGATGATTTCAAAGCAATTTTAATTTACCTAGTGAAGACAAGTTCCTCCCGTTAGGTTGGTTCAGGACTTACAGCCTGTCTGTGAAGGATCGTTGTCCCTCTTCATCCACTCTCTCTCAGTGGACTAAGTTAGTTATCATTCACTCATAAAATGCTGATCACTTTTTGCTCCCCACCTCGGTCAAAGGTCGATCTACAAGGTGCATGTCTTCCTCTTGGGCAATGTTTAAAGGGGCATCTTCAAGAGATATTTGCAGTGCTGCAACATGGGCTTCACCGAACATGTTTGTTTCCTAATACTGTCTTCAGTTGGGGACGGGGGCAACTTCAGATTTCAGTTCACATGCTTTATCTGCAGTTCATGGAGTGTAATTCATACTATTGCCATTAAACTTCACAAGTTTGCATCATGACATGGTGTCTGACTCTTGTTCTTTAATCTAGGGCTTAATACTAATAGCTTTGACTGCATTTAAAAATATTTTGGCAAATTCTTTTTCGTGATGAACAGCAAAGAAGAATTTGACTTTCTTCTTAAGAAATCAGAAAATGTATTTACAACTTCCCTCTCAGAATAACACATCTGAACATATTTATATTCCTTTCACTACAACCAACCGCTATGACACATTATTGGCTTTACTATTTTCAATAAAATTTCCCCTAAACTGCAGCACAATAAATATATATAAAAAAAAGTCATAATGGGTGACTTGTTATGTTCCAACAAAGCAATTCCTATATACTGATGACATCTACAAACCACTCAGCTTTTGGCCTGGTTAATATGTCACCCGAAACCTTCAACCTTGTACAGTATGTCACCAGAAATCTTCAAAGGCACACAGCCAGGGGCATAACGCAGGCCCCAACATTGCAGGTGAGCCCTCAACGCTTCGGGAGGGCTCTTTTCTACCCCATGGCCAATGAACAGCTGTGAGGTATGGGAAACTCAGGGGTCCCTCTGAATTTTGCACTGTGGCCCCATCATTTTATGTTATGCCACTGAACAGTTTCCCGTTATATAGCCTATGTACGATTATATATGGGTTATGCCCCTCGCGGCGGGATGCCTGGCTTTCACCTTGTGGATACCCTGCCGGGGTTATCTCACAGGGGAATACCAGGACGGGTTCCCTAAGCAAGCGCTTAGATGCCTGCGATGTGGGTAATTTGCGCTATATAAATACATGTACATTTACATTTACATATGCTGCATGCAATGTTAATTAGTGAGATAGTTGAGTGTGGGAGAGCGGTTTAATACATAAGTATTAACACATTTGCTCCTAAGAAAGTAGTTAGGGAAATTATATCAAAATACATTTTAAGGTTTTGCCTCATGAGCCACTGTCTCTCCCACACCAACAAATGCAATAAAAGGCATACTTCTCTCTGCAGATAGTGCTTTAAATTGGCCGGTACTGTCTGGTATGGAGTACCGGCACTTTTTTATTTTGAGAGGGAGAGTATTGGCACTTCTCAAGAGGGATGTTATACTTTTAATTGGAGAGTACTGGCACTTCTCAGAAACAAGCAGGTACTCTGGTATAGAGTACCTGCACTTCTATTAATCCATTTCAAGCACTATTTGCAGATATGCCAACATGGTGTTTTGCCATTTTGTTTCTTCATGCCTAAAAGTTGCAAATTAATGTTTTTAACCAAAACTAGAGCAGATGATGATTCAGTAGAAGTAGAACAGTGAGGGACTCATAACAAGTGC
Organism: Lissotriton vulgaris; assembly: GCF_964263255.1. Taxonomy (NCBI): domain Eukaryota; kingdom Metazoa; phylum Chordata; class Amphibia; order Caudata; family Salamandridae; genus Lissotriton; species Lissotriton vulgaris. Next base: position 1,993,411,141 of record NC_141691.1, read on the forward strand.
CCAAGTATTGAACCCAGGCTCCCCCCCATCCTGAATTTACCGAAACAAGTGATCTTTTTAATTTGTGGGGGTATTAACCAGGAATTACTGGCCAGTCACGATTATCAATGGATTCATAATTAGGCCCTCTAACCTCTTCAGTGGCATACTCCTTAACTCACTGTGTTATTGAGGGGTTATCAACTTCAAAGGATTCCTTTTCACCTTTCAAGTAAGCAAAATGTATCCCACTGAAATGAGTGGGATCATCCAATCTGAAAAACCTCATCTTCCATGTTTCATTTTTATTTCAATGAGCTCACGCACCAAAATTATTTTTTCCCACCCTCTCCTAAGGCTCAAGAAGTTTGAGCTTTGCACTATAATCAGGGCCTTAAGTGGGATGAAAAAACTGGAAGCTCTCACAAAGGGGCTTGGCCAATGTAATTAAGGGCGTGGCTTAACACGTAAACTAAAAATCTGTGCTTAGCATAGTGTGACATGTATTTTGCTGTTTCTGTCACAGCATCTAGATATATAATAATAATCCACATTTGTTAAGCGCGAACAATCACCCGTAATGGTCTCTGGGCGCTGGGGGCCGTTGGGAAGATTAAGCAAGCTATTGCCCAGAGTCACATGGTGCTGGGCTAGTCTGCCTCTGGAGCCGGGGATTGAACCGTGATCCCCAGACTATAGCGTCAGTCGCCCTGGCAGCGGCGCCACACCTCTCCAACAAGTAACATACCTACAACAGGTCAGGACTAATGTCAATGGTTGTTAGTTGCATAAGATAAATAAGCAGCAACTATGGCTTGTATATATTGAAAAAGCTTCCACTTAACCCCATCGCTGCTGTGCATTTTCCCCTCCTGTGCTGATTTATGTGGAACTCCATTGTTTCATGACGAGCTCAGCTCGTCATCAGCACAGCTCCACTGTGCCTCATGACGAGCTCAGCTCGTCATGAGCATGGAAGGAGTTAAAGCCCTGGTGACACCACAACAATTTTGCTGCTCCTGAGTTTCAAAAAGAGAAGGGAAATCCAGAGAGAAAATTACTCTCTTTAAAGGATTTCCCTTCCACTACAACACTCATCTGGCACAACGTCATGCGTAACCTCCACTAGTGAAAAGTGAGCAGCACACATCGATGTGCCTGCTGTCACTACAGTCCGGGGAAAAACGGACCACCTGTGCCAGGGCACAAAACAGAGCACGATAGAGACCCGTTTCGAAGCCCCCTTTAAAAAACTGCTGCAACTCAGACCCGGCCCACTTAAAGCCCTGACTATAATAATAGACAGCTGAATAAGCATCTATCGGTACACTTGTTCCAATACATCTATGCGTAAGGACGTGGCAAGATATATACACAACATGCACACATACACATGGATTCTGTGCACGAGGCAGACGTGAAGTGACGCCTCTCCTGCTGTCGCCATTCCCCACCTGCCGGGCCCCTCAAAAGAATACACACGAATAGCTTGTTCCGGATGTTTCACCTAGGCCAGAGGTACAAGCTAAAACACCTTTGGTTTAAAAACAAACCTGTGAGAACAGAAGAAATCACACACTGGGCAGGTGAGCGAGCCGGATAACCCACCTGAATAATTCACGAAGCAGGCTCTTGAAAAGCTAGGAAGGGGGGAGGAGAGCGAGTGAAACACAAGGCGGGTAAACACAGGCAACCGTTGTCAGTTGACTTCTTAAGTAAAAGCCAACAAACCGTGCAGTTAGACAGGGGCTTGGGTTTCTCCCAATTAAATTTAACAAGAGCCGTCATTGAATCTTTCATGAGGGCTCGGAAATGTTACTCCCCTCCTGTCTTCCCTCACCGCTTTCAACCACAAGCCGCTTCCTCCATTAGCCACTTGCTTTTGTAAGAGCATCAATAATTCCTTAAGGCCTTGTGTCTGGGCACCGACCCTGACACCCTCTCAGCCACAGGTCCAACAGGAGAGCTCGAGCGGCAAAGAGGCACTATTTGTTCTCCCGATGTTGTTTCGTGTCACGGCTGGTTCCACTTGCCACCCTGCTCCTGTCTGATCAGTTGTCACTTAATTATCCGGCCAGGCGTAGGCAGGTAACCCGAGCTCAGTCAGGCTTCAAAGCCGCCCAGGTACCTGCGCGTGTTTGTGTTGATGTACGTGCGCCGCGTCGGTGGCTTTCAATTAGGCAGCGGAGAGGACGTGAAAGAGAATCCCTCCGCCTGCCTCAGGCGCGCGGCGGGGGAGACTGCTGCGTGCCGAGGAACGGAGGAGCTGCGCAGGCGCCGCGGGCAGCAAAGGGTGCCGGGAAGGGGGCTTGCTGGCTCGCCTCCTGCTCAGGTGGGGCTAGGCAAGTGAGAAAAAGGTGGGAGGGAACTTGTAAGAAGCAGGTTTTTATAAATAACAAAATGATAGCATCTGAGCAGAGGGGCAGCAAGGAGAAGAAAGCTTTTTAGTAGTTTAGTGAGGCCAGGAAACTTGAAATGTATTTCCAAATCAAATGTCCAAGCAACCTAGCCTGTTAAAATTGGGAGATGTTATGGGAAAATAAATCTTTAATGCTGCCAAATTGTCTTTTGTCATGGATGAAACGTATTTCCGTCCAGTTTTTTTGGTATTTATTTATTTTATGCGTTTTTATTATATAGCGCAGACTTTACCAGAAGGTGTCAGAGCTCTTCACAATAGGAACAGTAATGATACATGAGGTGAAAATTATAAGTGAACAAATTACAAAAGCAAACTTACGTTACATGAGGCAATAGTGACAATTGTGAGCAAACAAAATACAAGAGGTAGCAAACGGTACATTACAGGAGAAAAAAGTGACACGTGTGCAAGTTACAAAAGCGTACAGAGTACATGTAGAGTTATAATACTACAATAAATGGCAGACACTCAAAACACAAGAACAAACGTTACGTAGGCAATGGTGGCACTTGTGCAAGTCTCAAAAGCAAACAAAATGCAAGAGGTAGCAAACAATACGTTACAAGAGAAAAGTGACGTGTGCATGTTACAAAAGAGTACAAAATACAAGTGAAAGGATAATACTGCAATAAATGGCAGACACTCAAACCACAAGAACACACTGGGAAGGCACTTCCATAGTCATGGAGAATAGAATTTCATATAATGGAAGGACTTCTTTCGGATAATATAGAGGGCGAGAATTACATTTGGAAGTGTCTTTGAAGGAGGAGAACTTTTTGAGGTCAGTATTGAAGGCGTGGGAAGAGGGGGTGGTTCGGTGCTGAGGCGGAAGTGAGTTCCAGATTCTCACGGCGTTGCCTGAAAAGGATTGGGCCATCAATACTTCCTTCTTGAAAGTGGGGGGTTCAAGCAGTACATTTTCTGCATTACTTGATGGTCTAGAGTCTCCAGAGAGTTTTAGTTTATTCACTAGCTAGCTAGGAGAGGAGGAGTGCAAGGCTTTGTGGGTGATACAGGCAGTCTTGCCTCGATGGGAAGCCAGCGGAGGGTGGATAAAATGGGTGTGATGTCGTCGCTTCTTTTGGCCCCATATGTGAAATGAGCTGCTGAATGGAGAACAGATTTAAGGGGGGGACAGGTGGGGTTTGGGGAGGTCAGTAAGAAGAGAGTTGCAGTAGTCCAGTCTGGAGAGAACCAGCAATTGGACCAGGGTTTTAAGGTCTTGCTGTGGGAAGAAGCGACAAATCCCCCAAAGAAGGCACAGTTGGTTTCAGCAGACTTTGCAATGGAATTGATGTGGGAGATTAGATTGAGTTTTTTGTCGCGTATGACACCAAGGGATTTTGCGCTGTAGATAATGATGGGTTTAGTGTTAAGTAGATTTATCTGATCCATATATGATTTCACTGGGGGAGGAGAAAGTGAGGAGGCGAGGAGGAGGAATTCAGTTTTGGAGGGATTCAGAATCAGTTGATGAGTTAACATCCAGTTTTAGACAATATCACTCTGCTTTCTCAAACCTTAAGTTTTATTTTTCCCATTACAAGCAGTGCAGAGTATGCACTTCTATATTTCAAGCACTGATTACAACTATAGGTAGAATTGCTGATGACTACCTGTCCTCAGAACATAGAATAACGTAAGCATGTATTCATCTATGATCTTGCTTCTCTGCATGGAACTAATTGGACTTGCCAAATCACCTGAAAATAATAGTTCAGGACTTTACATTTGTGGCCCAATGACATGGTATATATAAATAGCTGTTAGGTGGCACACGTCATGTTTGGCGTCTTCAGCAAATCCTAGCATGTCACCCAACAGCACGTTTAAGCTCATTTTTTTTAAAAAAAGATGATTTTACTAGTTTTGATTGGACGGGCAAGAATTTACAAAAGATATTAAACAATATATAAGATCCATAGTCTTTGGAGGTAACGTAATGATCATATAAATATATTGACATTTAAACTTCAATTAAGGCAATTTTTGTTAGCACATATCAAACTATTACCAAATAAATTATAACAAATCATTTTTTAGCTTAACCCCAACCCACTCTTGTTTCGACCTGGAGAGTCTTTCACAGAGATGTCACTTGAAGACCACAGGAATTCTGTACTCTACGGGCAATTATTGTATATATGGACAGTCAAGTGGGGAGGGCCATATTTTTGTGTAGTAATCATCTCAGTCTTCCTATTCAGAGGACGTTTACACGCATAATGGTAAAAATGCAACTACAAATCCCAAAATTATGATGCCTGAGAAGCCAGCAAATCCCACATGCTCATTTGAGTGATATGTATACATTTTGTTGATTTGTGGCTCCTCAGAAAGCTTGGCAGGATGATATGTGAAATATAAGCTTTTGGTCACCAAACTAGGCTGAGCGCCAGGGTACATGCAACCATTTTATAAAGAGCAAAGCCCAATTAAAGCTCACGGTACTGTAACTCAGGTGTAGGAGAGAAGTGCTAATAGTTGTGATTCTGTGCAAACCAGAAATGTCCTCGAAGGAGTCTTAGCTGTATGTGCCTTGAAATACATAAGTCAGTAGATTGAGCTTTCAACTGCAAATCACAATTTTGTTAAATATATTGAAAACCCGTTTTGGGTTATTTTTGAAATACATACCATCATCAATCTTTTTTGTGTTTTTAGGTAATGGTCTCGTTTTCAACTACACAAAATGAGCAACATATAAACAAAACCAGTCGATAGAACAAAATTAAAAATGCAGTAATATAAAATAGGATATAGATGGATTGAAAGATACAGCACAAATGTAGATTAAGTAGTTTTGACGCTCGTGCATGAACAGGATGAGGAAGAAGCAGGTAGATAGATGTACCTATGAAATATTAAAACATATAAAATAATGAAACCTAGAATCTATCTACAGAGACAGTTTGTGGATGATGCATACAGTAGTGGCATTTAAGTCCCACCACTAAAATAGAGCTTTGAGTTTGTCTTCCAAATGTCTTCTGAAAATTAGACTGCTAACCAGAGGGATGTTCTTGGGAGCTGAACTAAAAAAAGTGTCTTGATAAAACTTCAGCAGCTGACTGTTTGGTTGTGTACCTATGGCATGTCTAATTGTACTATTAAGAGTAGGCGGGAATGTGCACATGATTTCTAAAAGTTCGGTTTGCCTGTGAGATAGTGGTAGACATGAATGACAGCGTTACTGAACAACTACAGAATATTAGAGGGGGACCTTGTCTATTTTATCCCAAATGTTGTAGCTAGAGGGGCAAGAAACAAGCTTGTGGTCCGAAGAAGGCCCTTCTGACCTTCATATGCGGCCTCAGCTGAATGACTGCACCGGCCTGCTGAGAGCACTACCATTCATAAAGATGTTAACCTCATCACTGCGGCGCGAATTCCACCGCAGTGCTGAACATTCCTATCGCGGGCGTGGTCATGACGGCTCCCGGCCATCATCAGCACACGCAGGGAGCCGTCATGAGCATCGAAGAGGTTAATTAAGTGGTCAAGCGTTTATTTACACTAACTGAAATAAAAGAAAAGCAGCAAATAAGGTGTCCTGCCCCATTTAACTTCAGGAACACTTTCATTTATAAGACACATGTTCAAAATATAAAAAAAGTGAATTTCGTTAACATGCGTCTCACTTTAGTACACCAGATTATATCAGTGCTTTGAGATGTATTCTTTAAAAGTGACAGTTTTCAAAATGATCATAGAAACAATAATGCCTCCTCCCAACCAACCAACAATGCAAATACTAAACTAAGAGGCAAATCAGTTATCACGTAAAACTCTCTGGTCGGTCTGGTTTGCTATTATGGATGAGCAATACTATAGTTTAATACATCAAAAACAAGAGAAAGTTTTATAAAACATACATTTTGCTCACATGTGTTTCAAGGTGCTCTTATATGTCAAAATGAAGAAAAAGGATGCAAAGTGAAATTAGGCAATTGCCTAGGATCACACAATTTGGCCATGATGAATCCCAGGTTTTATGGTTTTACATTGTGCAATTCTATTTAATTCCAATTCAATAATTAGGTTACTTCCTCTTTACACTTGCCTCTCCCATGGTAGTGATGGTATGCAGAAAAGGCTTACCCCAAGGTGCTGTAGAGAGATTGCGATTCAGATACAGGATAACAAAAATGCCATTGTGCTAGCATCATTTCGGCCCTCATGTGCAGCACAGACCCTACTTTGTGACCCCTGGGAAAATGTTTGCGAGTACCCAAGCTACAGACAGTTTTCAAGGATAGGATTTAAAGTCTCAAGGCTACTAGATCCCTGCCACTTTGCTTCTCAATTCAACATTTTTGACTGGCCCATAATGTTTTCCTGCACAATAATGTGTGTCATCAGTCTCCTAAGAAGGTGCTCTGCATGCTTCTTTTACTATATGACCTATATCAGAGTGCTTGACTGCTGAATATGGTATTCACTAGTTTAGACCTCCCCCTCCCAAATAACCGATTATGTGTTTTGAGCTGCCTTACTACCAGTAGCACGCCAGGCCCCAAAGTGTAACTGCTCATTGCTAAGGACCTGTTCATGGCTGCAGTGCCTCCTGATAGCACTGGCATCTTTGTGCACCACTCATTAACATAAGTGTCATTGCAAAGCCTAATTAACACGGCACACTTCCTAGACAGAGAACTAGACATGTAGCATCTAGGTCACGTTTGGTCCCAAACATGCCTTTGTTCACTATGTCTCATCCTCAAAAATCCAATTGGTCTAATTACAGACCGATTTCAATGCTTCCTATTATGTTGAAAATATTGGAGAAACATGTTAACAAACAACTCTCTATTTTTGTGGAGTCCCAAAAATGTCTCCCTCTCTTGCAACAAGGACTCAGAGCAGGACACAGCACCAAATCCGCCTTTCTAGGAATCATCGAACATCTTAGACGGCTCCTCGAGAAAGGAGAGATGGCCGCACTGATTTTACTTAATCTCAGTGAAGTCTTTGACACTGTGCTATACCACTCTTCTAAAGGCTGAAAAATGTAGGGTCTTCAAATGTAGTGTATTTTGTAAAGCGCACAGCTGCCCCAACGGGGCGTCCCAGCACTGTATAACGCTGTGGAAGGAGCTCACCGCCCCTTTCGTGGGAGAGGTCACTGGGGTGGGAGGCTCACGCAGCGAGCTGTGCGGATTTAATGTATCAGAAAAAGGAACTTGAGGGAGAGAGTTACGTAAAAGTTGAACCGGCCTGGAAACAATTAATGATCGTGGGAGTTAATGCCTGTGTGCGAAAGCGCGATGCGCTTGGAGAGTGTATGCTGGCAAATGGCCGGAGGGAAGCCGGATGGGGGCGGGAGAGCCTAGTGGGGGGGCGGGAATGCGAGCGAGGGGAGGGTGGGAGGCTCACGCAGCGAGCTGCGCGGATTTAATGTATCAGAAAAAGGAACTTGAGGGAGAGAGTTACGTAAAAGTTGAACCGGCCTGGAAACAATCAATGCTCGTGGGAGTTAATGCCTGTGTGCGAAAGCACGATGCGCTTGGAGAGTGTATGCTGGCAAATGGCCGGAGGGAAGCCGGATGGGGGCGGGAGAGCCTGGTGGGGGGGCGGGAATGCGAGCGAGGGGAGGAGAAGTGTGGCAGGGGGATTAGGGAGATGAGCGTGCCTGTGTGGTCACGTGACTCACATGTACTGTGGAAAAACCGCAGTGGTTTGACGAGTCGAAAGGAGCACTTGAATTGTCGCCTATTACATTCGCAAGCGAATGATAATAGGCGAAACCTAAAAAGCTCTGTCATATATTAACTGCATTGCACATTCTTTGACATAGTACAGGAATACATATCATATCTTTAGCAAAAAAGAAAATATATGAGAAGTCCATATATTACATATAAAATATCAAGTGCTTTCTGGAAGATTGTTATTTTTCTTTCAATTCAAAAGTAAAATATCTTTTTACTCATTCTTTAATTATGTTTTTGAAGTTGTAGAGATGTGAGAAGCATTCAGTATTTAGTTTTTTCCCCTCTATTAATGTAAAAGGGGATATCTGCATTCTTTATATACAGAAAGTATAAAATCACAAGGAATTTGAGTTTCAGATATGAAATTGTATATGACTAGGCATGGGTAGAACTCGCGCTGAGTTCAACTACAGAGAATTCCGCGGAGTTACAATAAAACTCTGCGTGCATCTGCGGAATTCCACAATTGGACGGAAATAGCCATGTCTCTCTGCTCGCACTGTGATTTAGCGCTGGGAGCTCATTCTGCACTAAATAATCAGCGCAGACAGCACCATGCGACGTATCAGAGGGCGCAGGTTCTCAAGTTGATTTTGCTGCTGCTTGAGTAGATTTTCTACTCGAGCGGCAGCTTTCTGACCTCGAAGGGGCACGATCACCCGTGACAGCACGCATTGGAGAAATCTCACCAGGTGCCCAATTATCTCGGAATTTTACACAGTTTAGCAAATATTTCTTAATGCCAGCATACCACTAAATGCTATAACCATGTAGATATGTAATATAATGAAGTATAGTGATGTTATTCCTCCCTTGTCATTCCTATGATGGAATTTACAAAGAGCCAATTTCAGTTATAATGATAATAATAATAATAATAATAGTAATAATAATAATAATAATAATAATAATAATACAGCAATTTGTAGAGCTAGAGCGACAAGTGACATGCGGGAGACAAGCATCGACCAAAAATCACAGAGGATTAAACTAGGTTAAGAAGCAATGTTTTTGCTGCCTTCCTAAATTGTGTTTCAGAAGTTATCTGGAGCAAGGATTTAGGGAGGGCATTCCATAACATGGACGCCCCAAGCATAAGAGATCTGCCACCCAGTCGGGCTTTCTTCACTCGTGGAGTGCAAAGCAAATTCTGGGAATTGTTCCTCAGTGCACGAGTCTGCATGTAGACACCTAGCCTCAGTTTCAAATAGCTAGGGCACGTTCCATGGATTGCCCAAAAAGCTAGGGTTAAGGCCTTAAATTTGATTCTATTAGCTACCAGAAGCCCATGTAGTTCTCTAAAATGCAGAGAGATATGTTGCCGAAAAGGAACACGTGTGATCAATCTCGCAGCCGCATTTTGAACCATTTGGAGTTTCCTAACAAGGTAAACCGTCAATCCTTTTTTGACATAATTAAGCTGTTCAGACGACACATTGCTATTCCAAAGTGACTTGCAATTAATAATTCTATTGTCTGGAAGATGTAATGTAGAACAGGGAACATTATCATCTTAGAGACTACCACCATTATCATCAAAGAAAGAGGCAGCTCACCTCAGAACTGTATGGACAAGACCATCTTGTGTTCCAAGTGCAAGACATTTTGCTTGCTTGTTATGCCAGTGTTTCCAATGACCTGTATACCAAAATTGAACGTACCCAATTCTTTACCTGGGCACGTCAAAGGCTGAACTTGCAGCAGCTTGATTGCTTTATCATCTCCTTAAGCATTCTTTAGTCTCTAAACTTCTTCGGGACCTACATTAGCTCCCAGTCAGTAAGCAAGTCTAATTCAAGGAAATATGCTATTATGCTATATGTTTAAAGCTTTATCTAAATCTTGTCCACTTTACCTCACATCACTGGTGTCACCCTATTGTCCAGTTCGGTTTCTCCGCTCTAGTAATTTGAACCTTGCATTGTCCCTAGGTTTTTTAAGGTAAGGCAATAGGCCCCAAACAGTGGAATTATTTGCCTTCCGCGCTTAGATCCTGTAAATATTTAAGTACGTTTAAGAATCTCATAGACATGGCTTTTCCAATCCTCCTATTTCATTTCTTTTGTTGTACCAGCGCGGGTCAACATTTTGGGTAGTGATATGCTTTATAAATTTGCATTAAAAAACCTCTCAAGCATCTGTGTTGGTGACACACACCTGTCTACAGTATATCCCATATTGGTATAATGCACCTATTTACACTGACTGACAATTCAGAACAGAAGGCAGGTTACTGTAGGGGGCAAAGTCATCTTGGATTAGTCATGTATAATAAATAGGATGTCATCAGCATTTACCACAATAGAATTGTCTCTGGGATTGTGCAGCCTTGATCACAATACTAATCAGACCCCCCAGGATATTGTGGCATAGATTTGCAAATTTAGCGGCACAAAAATGGAAATTTAGCTGCACAAAAATAGAAATTTAGAGGCATTATTGCATCACTTTATTGTACCAAGATATCATTCCTTTTTAGCCTTAAATCAATGTAAACTGATTTAGCAGGGTATTCCACTATGAAATAAGCATGTTAAAAGTTATGCGCAGTGAGACTGCTCCTATCTGTGCTGTTCCTGATGCAGCAAAACACCTGGGGTGCTGCAAAAGCTAAAAATGTCATACTAGTGCTTATTAGTGCATCATGTGAACACGGTGTAGTTAAGGTGCAACCCAGCGACTAAATGGCGATGCAGCACATGCCCTGTTTACCCGAGTCCAGGCACCATCACCCCCCCCCCACCCCCTAAGACCCAGTTATACACCTTTTTGTTGAGTAGTAGCTGAGGTATGTGGTGAGCGGTTTTCGGGCTGTGGGATTGGTGTGGGGCTGTCTTGTTTGGCTGACAACATTAAGCACTACAAGTACCAGAATGCTTTGGGGGGCTTGCTGCCGTGCCAAATAAAGTGCCAGTGTGCCTTGAAATACGCTGCCTGATTCTGAAACACTAATATGAGCTATTGTCTACCTCATGGCTCTGATTAGGAGTCAGGGACAGTGGTATCCGCGGATGGGATACCGCTCTGCCTGATCATGACTGTATTGTCTCCCTTACAACAGCCTGCATTGAGATGTCAGCTTTGCAATATTGAGTTGTATGACTAGGAGTCTATGAGAAGGAGCTGCTTTGACTCGTGTGGGCAGTGTTTGTGCTTTTTAACACACCAAAGTTTTCTGGTGTGTAATGCTTGCGGCATTGCTCAGACTGTAGTACACTCTCTTGTAATATCCATGAAAGTCAGAGACAGGTGATACTAATGGTAACTTGAATAACGTATACTGTGATACATCAGTGGAGACGAAGTACTGCACTCCCTTATGCATATACAAATTTGTATTGTCCCTGGTAGTCTTGGAGAAGTGCTCGAATTGACTACTGTGCCCTTATCTGAAGTATCCAGAAACGTGGAAGACATAATATTTCTGGACCGCGGGAAGAGAATACTTCCGTACTAACTTGAGGCAAAGCGAGCATGGGCAAACACGTGACTCCTGAATGTTGATCTGTGAGATAGCGAGTAGAGAGGAATTAAAAAATATACCACCGTTTGCAGTGTGTCATGATACCCGAACTGACGTCTGAATATCAGTTGGAGCAGGTAGCAGGGAGAGACTCGTATCCTGCACACAGTGACTCTGAATCTGCATATGGCCTAGCCGTGGCACAAGGAGCTCGATTTAAGGGGTGGGACGGAGGAAGGATTAGTAGTCTGGCAAACGGGCTGACACTAATGATGGAAATACGCTAAAGACATGAAAGTGGAGAAGTGAAAGGGGGTCTATAGAGAGGGAAAGGGACAGGTGGGTGGAGGGCAGTGCTCTAACTGCATGGAATTTAATAGGAGGGTGTAGTTTAAAGAGAAAAACAGCGACTGCGAAAGTGCCAAATTCTGCCTTGTTGGGCTGAATTGTAATATTCACAAGTACAAGAAGCAAATTTCGGGGGCAGTTTTGTAAAAATCGCGGCATTTTTACATTTTTACAAAACCGCTGATTTCGCGATTTTTTGCAAATCGTGAAATTCTGGAGGGTCTGACTAATGTCTCAGTACACATACAAACTAAGAGGTGGCAATAACAAGTAGTGACAATAAGCATCCTTGTTGTCATTAGTTTGAATTTTAACCAAATGTCTTAAAAACCGAAAGTAAATTCATTGTATGAAATGTTTCGCTCAGATCATATCTCCTTCAAGCCATGTATATGTAACCCCAGTTGCAGCAATCAGCAGCCATTTTGAAAAGCAAAGTGGCAATGCCATAATCTTGTCTCATAAGTTATGTATGCTGGAAAACATTCTGCATTATTGAGCAACAGTTTCCATCACCACAGCTGATAGCTGTGACATTGTAATAGTCTATAGGACAACCATTTGGTCTCATTTCATATGCATTTGAAGTTACATATTTTACAATCTGACATGAGGACAAAGGCATAATTGGCGCAAAAAAATAATGACAGTTCTTCAAAACTCCTACATTACCAACACTTCACTGACTTGGGATCACGGCTTAACTTTGTTTTAATATAGCGTGAATTGTACATAAGGTTGTTGAAAATCAAACTTAGAATGTATACTACTAGGCTTACCTTGTGCCGCCAGGCATCACATACCTGTGCCAAGCCTTCCACGGGAGCAGAAGATTATTCCCCAAATTCCAAACCCCACTGCGAGCAACAATCTTAAAGATTTGTTACCAACACTAGAGTAGGGGAAAGTGGATGGGAAAGAAAGAGAGACTGCGACCGATTGGTGCCTTTTCCTTGTGCTACATCTACTGGTACCTCATCTCTTCTATCTTGAATCAAATGATACTGTTTTTACAGTACTCGTTAACAGAAAACGCTTTTAACTACTTATCATATTTCAAATCTTCTTCGCTATCCTTTCATTCATCTCATAATGCTCAAAATAGATACAGATATATAGATGAGCTGAAACGTTATGGCGACATACAGAAAATAAAAATTTCTGCACCCCCCTGCTGGTTCGTGTCCGTACTTGCTGTGGTTGTGGCGAGGAAGACTTGCTACTGCTCAGTTGCGGAATCCGGGATATATATATATATATATATATATATATATATATATATATATATATATATATATATATCAAACAAATGCAATCTCCCGAGCTCCGACCACAGCGACCCAGGAAAATCACGCGGATCCAGTAATTGTAAGCACAGTTTTTTATTCAAAAGCTGAACCAAGCAATCTGACGCGTTTCGGGCATCCGCCCTTGCTCACAAATATATATTTTATTTTTTTGTCATCTGGAAGGGCTATGAATCTGAGGCACTGGCATTTGTATCTGAACTAAACATAAACAATCATAATTTAGAGTTCACAGTCAAAACAAGCATTGTATTTTTAGACGTGGAGATCTATGTGGAAAATAACAAGCTTGAATCCCGTCTACATAGGAAGCCCACATCAGGCAACACAGTCCTACATGCCTCCAGCCATCACCCCTCGCACCTGATCAACAGCACCCCAAGAGAATATGCAGCTCTGAAACTGAGTGCAAACAGGCTCAAAAAGAGAGCACAGAGAGATTTCTGGCAAGGGGTTACTCTAGAAAAACTATCAATACAGCCATGAGTAAATCAAATGTTGCAGAAAGACAATCATTGTTGGCCAAAAAACCTATTCCTCAGCAGAGCAATTCAGATTCAATATCAGAACCAACAAGATTGGTGCTGACATATAATCGATAGCATCAGTCGGTTCGAAAGATTATTCATAGAAACTGGCCACTGGTATTGCATGATCGAGTGTTGGGTAACGGTTTAACAAAATCCCCAAATATCACTTACAGGAAGGCATGTTCCATGGGCAATGCCTTAGTTAAAAATAGTCCTGAAATTGGGAACTCAGCTAACTGGCTAGCCACAGAGAAGGCTTTTACAAATGCGCTACCTGCAAAGCATGCAAACTAGGGGTCAAGAAAAAGGCACTCATTTCAGCCTTTAAACCCAAACCAGTTCCTATCAAAAAATCTCTGAACTGCAAAACTGAATATGCTATATATGTGCTGCAGTGTCCATGTGGCCTGCAATATGTTGGGAGTACCAAATTGCAGGTCCACAAACGGATACTCCAGGACATGAGAGCCATCGTTAACAAAGATCAGGCATACCCGGGGGCGAGACATTTTGAAGAAAGTCACCAAAGTAACATTAACTCTTTGAAGTATTTTGTAATTGACATTATCCCGCCCTTACGAAGAGGTGGTAATAGGGAACAGTTCTTGAGAAGGTTGGAGACGAAATACATCCTAGAGCTTCATAGCAAAACACAGAATGGCCTTAACATGAGTGAGTATTTTTACATTTGCCTTTAACCTACTGATGATAGATTTCTTAATTGCCCTTAGACATTACTGCCTCTAGGTCGACATCTAAACCACCTCACTAGCTTATATGTAATTCTTCCTTTGGAATTTTATTCATCTTCACTAATTTTGACTTGTATTAGTTTTAGATATGGTTTTACTATTTTTTTATTCATTGACGGCTGTCAATCAATTAATGGTAAGCCATTGTATAACTGCACTAGGGGGATCATTATTTTACACATTTTTATATTTAATGAGTTTTTCACATGGGTAGAGTCAGGCGGGCTGTTGCTCACTTGAGCTTCATTTTATAATCACTGTTGACGAAAATTCACTTTATTAATGTATGTAAAGGGTTATACTTCAGGGTTTGTTTTTACACAAGGACTTCCATTTATTACAATGGTTTTAACATATTGTATTTATAATATTGTTTTATAGTCTCTATGTGATTTTATACACCTCCTGACATTTTAGAGATCGTATTTAATTGCATGTATTTAGATGTGTATTTATCTATTCATTTAAATATTTATTGATTTACATGATGATCAGTTTAAAATAATTGATAGCGGACATTGATTGAAGCATTGCACTATGCCTTTAACCCTGTGAAGTTTGTACAGCAGTGATTTTTAAGTTGTGTTTCAATTCCTCACTATGAGGGGTATTTCCAACTAACACAATCTGTTTTGCCGTCAATTTACCTGTTTCACCCATGTGACTCTGTGTGATGCACTAGCACTTTAAAAACAAAAAAATGGCAGAGGATAGCGTCATGTGATCAAGGACTTGGACGAGTCTGAAACGCGTCATGGTGGAGGTGCGGGCGGTTGCCAAATAAACCCGTTTTGCACAGTAACATGGGTCTGCTTTTCGTTTTTTTTGGACGGATTTGGATATAAATTGTTCCGGTGAATGCGAGCAGCTTATATATATATATATCTATATATATATGTATATATATATATATATATATAGATATATATATATATACTAGCAGCCTGCCCCGACGTTGTCCGGGGGCAATGAGGCTCAGTGTGCAGTCCTCCGGAGCGCAACCACCACCTTCAGGGCCCCCACAGACCTCCGGCAGCATGTCGTGTCTTGAATCCCAGGCCCCCAACCACCTGTGCAGCCGTGGGCCAAAGACCGGGTGACACTCACCGCCGCCGCCGCTCCTCAGCCTCGCGCTCCTGGCCGCTCTTCCCCACGCTCATGTCCGCTCCTCAGCCTCGCGCTCCTGGCCGCTCCTCCCCGCGCCCCTGGCCGCTCCTACCCCTGGGCATGTCGGACCTCTACCGTAGCCCATCGCGGGCGCTGCCGCTCCTCAGCCTCACGCTCCTGTCGCTGCTCCTCGCGCTCCTGGCGGTTCCTCCTTGCGCTCCTGGTTTACTTCCTGAACTTTACCAAAATGTCTGGCGGTGATGTCAGCACGTTCCTCGTTAGCGCACACGCTCACCTCAGACATGGCACTACTTCCAAGGGACTACTTTGGCAAAGAACGTACTTTGCCGTTGTAACATATATTCTTTGATGATATATAGCCTATGACCATCTGCTTACCCTGGCCTTTCCAATGCTGTATCGGGTGTGTGGATTGGCGCTGTGGTTCCCGAATTAACCCGCCTCAAAGGCTGAAAGTTCTTCCTTTATTATAGTAGTATAGATATATTTATATCTAGTTTGAGCATTATGAGATGAATGAAAGGATAACAAAGAAGATTTGAAATATGATAAACGGACACGGACCACCGAATCTGTGCTTGCTCAGTTTATTGACAAGAGCTATCCGCCATTACACATTTCGGCCGCCTTCAGCCTTGATCACATGACAAGCTGCTCATACAGATCACCCATTTTTAAAGTGACATGTGCACACATAATCCTCAATGGGTGTCGAAAACAGACTATGCGTCCTCATTTCTAAAAGGATATTATCAGCAAACAAATTAATATGCATTTTTTATAGCCTCATCTAAAAAAAATGCAAATTGAATGCCACTGAATCATGAGTTAAATCTATACGTAAATGTATGTTATCAATCATTGCATTGAGAGGATTGAAATGCATTTAAAAATAAGAAATTATCCATCGAAGACAAAATATAATTGCAGTAAAATACAGTTGAAGTCCACAAAATCCATATATATAATAAGTTGAGTTATGTCAATTACTACCTCTACAAACCCAAAATAAAATGCATAGTGCTATATGTGAATACCAAATGTAAAAAGATGTTATTGTGCTAGCAGCAGTGAGGGTTTTCTTATCTAAAACTGTCAGTCAGTCAGTTAGTCAAAAAGCTTTATTATCGGTTAAAAACCATAAAAGCACATAAATAAACGATACAAGGTAAAAACAAATCCTTGAAGACAGTAAAATGCATTCATAGGACAGCATATGGATGTAAAAATGGTTAAAAAAGTACAATGATACAATCATAAGAGAAGCCTGTGCAATTCAATATATATATATATATAGGTATATATATATATATATATTTATATCTAGTTTGAGCATAAAGAGATGAATGAAAGGATAACAAAGAAGATTTGAAATATGATAAACGGACTTGGACCACCGAATCTGTGCTTGCTCAGTTTATTGGCAAGAGCTATCCGCCATTACACGTTTCGGCCGCCTTCAGCCTTGATCACATGACAAGCTGCTCATACAGATCACCCATTTCTAAAGTGACATGTGCACACATAATCCTCAATGGATGTCAAAACAGACTATGCGTCATCATTTCTAAAAGGATATTATCAGCAAACAAATGAATATGCATTTTTTATAGCCTCATCTAAAAAAAATGCAAATTGAATGCCACTGAATCATGAGATAAATCTATACATAATGTATGTTATCAATCATTGCATTGAGATGATTGAAATGCATTTAAAAATAAGAAATTATCCATCGAAGACAAAATATAATTGCAGTAAAATACAGTTGAAGTCCACAAAATCCATATATACAATAATGTGAGTTATGTCAATTACTACCTCTACAAACCTTAAATAAAGTGCATAGTGCTATATGTGAATAAAAAATGTAAAAAGATGTAATTGTGCTAGCAGCAGAGAGGTTTTTCTTATCTAAAACTGACAGTCAGTCAAAAAGCTTTATTATCGGTTAAAAACAATAAAAGCACATAAATAAACAATACAAGGTAAAAACAAATCATTGGAGACAGTAAAATGCATTCATAGGACAGCATATGGATGTAAAAATGGTTAAAAAAAAGTACAATGATACAATCATAAGAGAAGCCTATGCAATTCAAGATAGTGCAATTGGTACATAGTCCCTGAGCAGATTGTTTATAGGATGCTTTCAAGGTTGCAATATTTGTGCTAGCACGAATCGGGCAACTTAACATTTTTAATTTTCCCGCCTCTGGTGCACCACATGGACAATAGAAATCTAGCAGTCGCAAACACAATCAAAGGGGCAGTGTCATATTTTAGGATTCTAAATACCTCCCTATAATCCCAAAGGCCCCTGGTCTTACAGAGTTGGATAATCCATTTGGCTCTTGCCTTAGAGTACGAGGGGCAGAAGAGCAGAACGTGCAGATCTGTCTCTTCGCTACCCTCACACCCTGGGCAGAAGCTCGATGTGTGAGTGACATTTGACCACTTATTTGTGACGGCACTAAGTGGCAGGGATCCATGTCTAAACTGGACATAGATTTTCTTGGCCAAAAGGGGCTGGATATCATCCAGAAATTTCTCAAAATGTGGTATAACCTTGATATCCAAGAAGGTATTAGTCAGCCTACCCAGAGAGGGGTTCGCTAGTGTAGCTTCCAAACCATACTGCTTCAATGCAAGGCTCATCGACCTCTTAGTAATCAAGGCACACGTTTCCTCAGGAGAGGACCACACGTCCCCCCTACCAAGTGCATTGCAGAGCTGTTTAATATACTTTAACCAGGGGATTTTTCCCACCCCCCCCTGGACAAAAGGTCCCTGAGGTCCTCCCTGTAGCTTAAAAGCTCCGGGGTGGACCAGAGTCACCTCCAGTACAGAAGGGGGTGGTTTGAAGCAATCTCCTGTATAGGAGCCAGGACTAAATCAAGCCGTAGTGGTGTTAGGGGGGCGCTCTGTGGGAGTCTCAAAAGGCGCCTAATAAAGCTATTCTCGGTGAGGGCTAGAGAGGTGGCAGAGACATGCCCCTAGAGGTCTGCACCATAGAGCGCTCCACCCCTTGCCTGAGCTCTATAAATTTCCACGGCCGGTCCCAATAGTTTAAGAGAGCTCTCATTATACACCTTTAGGATACCACCGGAGAATTGGGCCAACTTTAGGGTTGCCTTGGTCATATGAGACCCCCAGTCCATTCTATCATTTAGTGTTACCTCCAGGTAGTTGAAGGTAGATACTTGTTCCAATGCCAAACCATCCAAATGCGGGTGGGGATAGTTGGATGATTTGGCGTTGTAAACCATAAACTTAGTTTTGGAGAGGTTAATCTCCAGGTTCCTCGAGCTACAAAAGGAGCAAAACACCTCCAGTGTTCGCTGGATCCCCATGGGAGATTTTGAAAACAAAAGGGTGTCATCAGCGAACATCACGGGCTGGTATCTTACATCCTGCTAAACTGGGTCAGTTTAGATCCCTTGCTCCCATTAGGTGATCAATCAGCCCATTGAGGAAAAGGGAGAAAAGTGTGGGAGCCAGCACGCGCCCCTGCCTCACTCCCTTTTCCACTGGGAACGGCTCCAAGAGCTCCCCATTCCTTCCGTACCTTACCCCTGCATAGGTACCTTGGTGCATACGCTTACAAAGATGACATAAATAAACCAGGGCACCCATCTCTAGTAATATTGCCCAAAGCTTGTCCCTTTGGGGGGGCGTGGCAACGGCGTCGAGCGGAATGGCTGCTCTGCAGTGAAGCTCCTCCGAGCGGGCGCCCAAAGACGGCAAACGGAGATGTGACCTGGCGCTCCTGACCACAACTAATGCCAACACCCGCCTCCGGATGACTGTGGGCCACCGACGAGGCATTTCCGAGTCGCTGGAGCGGCCGGACGCTGAGATCACGGCGGAGGGGATCTGAGGCCTTCGGGCATTGGCGCCATCTTCCTTCTGCGCTGGAGCGCCGGGTGAGTCCTGCTCCGCCTTGCTGGCCGCGTCCCCGTCCCCCTCTGCTGCACTCCCTGCTGGGCTGTCGGGGGCGCCGCTGCTGCTGCGCGGTCCCTGTTTCCCGGGTTCCCCGGCCCCCCGTCCACGTTTGGGCCTCCGGCCTGGACGTGTGTGGGAGCCGGGGCCTGGAGTACGGGCCTGCGCGGATCTGGGGTGGTGCCTGCGGGTCCCTGCCGGGGGTGGGGGGGATGGGTCGCGCGGCTGCTGGGGGGGCTGGAAGCATTATCCGGCGCTACTAAGCGGCCCCGCCGTGCCTCGGTGATACACGCAACTGTGCTACCGCGTGGAGCTACACCGCACTCCCTCAGTGCACACCCATGATTGAGGTGGCGACATCCAGCCCGTGGAGGCGGCCTGTGGCGCTCCGTAGAGCTTACTGTGTCTGGCCCGTGTTTTATTGTAATGTCTCTCCTGGTCTGAGGCCACATAATTTCCTGTTGCACTTTCTCTACTGCACTTGCCTGGTGAGGATCGTCACCGACCGCCTGCCCTACCATTGATCCCGGCTCTCCGCCATTGTTGCAGCGTCTGCGGCCCCGCCTCGTACCTGCAGCGATGGGGAAAAAGGACCCGGCCCAGAGGACGCTTAACTTTGATAAACCGCCACCGTCCGCCGCTGACCCCCCTCCGGGTGCGGCTCCTGGTGCACAGGGGGCCCATGATAGTGGCGACGCAACATCCATGATGGCCGCCTTGATGGGGGATATGCGCGCCGGCTTTAAGGCACTGGACACTCGCTTTGACAGTCTGGAGAAAAAACTGTCTGATATCGGCTCCACGGTGCAGGCTCACGACCGGCGCCTGGACTTAGCGGAGTCCAGGGTATCTGACCTGGAAGACCGGTCCTCCAAGGCTCTGAAACGGCTGGAACGGGTCGAGAAGATTCTTAAGGACGTGGCCATTAAGAATGAAGATTTGGAAGCGCGGAGCCGGCGCAATAATATTCGAATCCTTGGCGTGGCGGAGACAACTGCCACGGGCCGGTTCGACACCTTTGTGGAGAAGCTCCTCATTGAACTGTTCGGCAAGGACACTTTCACGCCCGGCTTCGTGGTGGAAAGGGCTCACAGAACCTGGGGGCCTAAACCAAATCCGGGGCTGCCGCCTCGCCCATCATCGCCAGGATCATGAACTTTCGAGACCGAGATGCTGCCCTCCGGGCTGCACGGGAGATGGGTGAAGTACAATGGCAGGGGAGCAAGCTGTCCTTTTTCCCTGACTACACCTTGATGGTACAGGAGGCGCGACGGAAATACACCAGCGTCAAGGTGGCTCTCCGCAACCTCGGCCTCAAATACAGCATGCTTTACCCTGCCCGTTTAAAGGTGGACGTTCATGGCAGATTCCGCTTTTTTGATTCCCCGGCTATGGCTCAAGAATTCTGCTGCTCATACAAACAGGGTCCTGGTTCGGCTTCTGGCTCCAGGCCTACATCTCCACAGCAGCCAGACACACAAGCTAGCGCCGACTTATTTGCTGACTCTGGCCGGGGCTGATTGCCTATGACACTCCGACTAGGGATTCATGTTTGTCGGGAGGGGTGTGTTGTTACATCCAGATTTTCATGCTTGCTGTTATCTCCGATTTTGTGCGGTTGAGTTGCCCCCCCGGGGGATAGCGTTGCTTCCCCCCATGGCATATGCCTATGTGTTTTGTTCTTTCTTCTGGGGCGTGTCACGCTTCACTCTGCAGAAATATCGAGATGCTCTGTATTACTGTTTATTGTTGTTCTGCACTGTTGCTCGTAAAACTAATTGGGTTTTGCCTCTCTTGGGGTGCGGGGAGGCTGGGTGGTGGGTGGAGGTGGGGATGTGGGTTATTTTTTGGTTCCCCCTTTTTTTTTCCATTATCGTTTGCTTGCGAAGCACATGCTGTTGGCTTGTTGAATGACCGCTCCTTGCTCATACATCTTGATCTGACGCTATGGCCCGGATAGGTTTGCAGGTTGGTCCATCGACTTTGACGTTGATGACATGGAATGTTCGTGGGCTGAATTCCACCCGTAAACGGAAACAGGTTCTGCAATACGCTGAGAGACATAAGACTGATGTCCTTTTTATACAGGAAACTCACATGGTTCAGGCGGACACGGCCTCCTTTGCTAGGAGCTGGGGCTCTCACAGAGTGTTTTCATGCTACAGTAGGTATGCACGTGGGGTGGCAATTCTCATCCATAAGCAGATTCCATTTGTCTTCATGAATAGCAAAATTGATAGCGAAGGCAGGTATGCTCTGCTCTCTGGGCTGTTGTATGGCCATAAAATTGTTTTTGTGGTAGTCTACGGTCCGAATACTGACTCCCCGGCCTGTTTTGAGGGCCTGTACCTCTCCCTTTTACACTCTGATATAGACATGCTAGCGATAGGGGGCGATTTCAACATGCTGATGGACACCAGTAGGGATAGCACGTCCCCTTCCCCGGATCGCAAACCACTCTCCCGCGCTGCGGTGGCGTCCATATGCTCCCATTTTTCTCTTCTGGACATAGAGGCCAAGTTGAACTCCGCCTCTCCTGCTTACACACATCATTCCAGCTACCACAACACCAGCACCAGAATAGATTACTTGCTACTTTCTCCAGGGTTGGCGGGCTGGGTCACAGATCATTGCACTCTTCCCCGCACTCTTTCAGACCATTCCCCAGTCGTCCTGTCCCTCGCGATCCCCCGACTGGGCGGCTACGAACGACAGTGGAGGTTTCCTGGGAGGGCACTAACGGACCCGGTCTTTATCGAGTGGGTGCGTGCTGCAATTGAAGAATACTTTGAACTCAATACTGGATCGGTAACCACCTGGGCCACACTGTGGGAAGGGTTTAAGGCTACTATAAGAGGGGTTTGCATCACCAAACATGTTGGGGCGCTGCGAGATATCCGTACTACCTTGTCCCGGCTGGAGAAGGAGTTGTTGGCTGTTGAGAATGTGATCCTCGCTGACCCTTCCCCACACCACGAGGCACGCCGCCTAGAATTGCTCCTAGAATTCAGGGACGCGGCAGACAAGGAATTGAAGTATTTGAGCAAATATCACACAGCGCGCCAGTACGGTGAGGGCGATCGACCAGGTAGATTGCTGGCTCAGCTATTGCACCCTCCCCGACAGGCGGCGTACATTACAGAAATATCGGATGCGCAGGGCGTCCGCCATTTTACTACCCCCGCCATTTGCAACACCTTTCTGGCATACTATCGTCAGCTTTACAAAACTGCCCTTACAACAGACTGTCGAGACCCGGGGCCGTACATTAACGAGATCGCCATGGTGTATCTGGAAAAATACATGCAAGATTACTTGGCTCATCCCATCACTCCAGAACTGATTGCGGAAGCGATCGACTCCTTAAAGGGGTCCTCGGCGCCTGGCCTTGATGGCTTCACGGCCGATTTTTATCAGGAATATAAGGAAGAACTAGTGCCCATACTTATGGAGGTGTACGCCGAGGCCCTGGACTCTGGTATTCTTCCCCCGACGCTTCGCGAAGCGGTCATAGTCTTACTGCCCAAACCAGGACGCGACCCCACGATCTGCAGCTCTTATCGCCCACTTTCACTTCTAAACCTGGACTATAAGATCTTGGCCAAGGCGCTGGCGTTGCGGTTAGCGTTGCTGGTTAACACCATTATCTCACCAGCGCAATCGGGCTTTGTCCCTCAGAGGTCAACATCACTGAACCTTCGCACGATTTCTTCGGTCCTACACAGAATCGACCCGGCCACCCCCGCTGCTGCGGTCTTTTTAGACACTGAAAAAGCTTTTGACACGCTAGAGTGGCCCTTTTTTCTGGATGTGTTGCGCAGGATGGTCATGCCCGCGATGTTTGTCGCAATGGTGGAGCTGCTGTACACTGCTCCCGCGGCCCGCATTCGACTAAACGGTACCATTACCGACAGATTTGCGCTGGCCAGAGGCACCCGCCAAGGGTGCCCCTTGTCTCCCTTGCTCTTTATTCTGGCGATGGACCCCCTGGTGAGACACTTACAGGAAAAACATCTACACAGAGGGCTGCAGTTCCGCATGGGCCCTCTCTTGGTTTCGCTCTATGCGGATGACATGGTCTTAAATGTCCGTACCCCGGAGACCAATCTGCAACCCCTGCTATCCGAGATTGCTCGTTTTGGCGAGTACTCTGGTCTTAGGATCAATTGGCACAAGTCACAACTGTTTCCCCTCACACCTGCTACCGCGCAGTGGCCCTGCTCCATCCCACTGGAGTGGTGCGAAGAGTCCGTCAAGTATCTGGGGATTCACATACACCTTGACACTGTGTCCATTATCCGCCTCAACTATGGGCGAGCCCTCGACTTTCTGGAGGATAACACTGACAGGTGGCTCCGTCTCCCTTTGTCCATGGCTGGGCGCATTGCCATTGTTAAGATGGTTGTCCTCCCACGATTTTTGTACCTTTTCAATAACATTCCGATTCCTCTTACCAAGATTTTTTTTACTCAATTGCGTACAGCCTTGCTGAGATTAGTATGGGGGGGAAAACGCCCATGACTAGCCTGGCGCACGCTAACTCTGCCCTACGAGCGGAGTGGCTTTGGGGTCCCGGATTTCTACCTTTACTACCTGGTTGCCCAGTGTTCCTACGCTCACTCTTGGTATCATCCTGATGCCAGGATTCCACATTTACGGCCCGAAGCTGACGCGGCGCTCCCGGTGAGCCTCGCGACGATTCTTCCCAGGGGCCTCCCCCGAGAACCGCGGGACATACTCCCGCTAACCACAACGACTTGGGCTTGGGAAAAACTCAGACGCTTGCTTCAAGTAGACACGCTATACTCTTCCGCCCTCCCGCTGCCAAATGCCCACTGGCTCTCCATAACGGGCGAAGCAGTTGTAAGTAGATCACTGTTGAAATTCCAGCTGCACACAATTGGCGACCTCTTCCCCAATGGCCATGTTTTCACAATCACTGAGGACCCCCGCTTCACTGATTGTACATTTATGGACACATTCATTCTTACAAGAGTGCGGGCGCTGTTGAGAGCCACCTTCGATACATTCCCTCTCCCGCCAGATGATACCCCAGCCCTTACAGACATCATACAGACCACATCAGGGGCCCACATGGTGTCCAAACTTTACAAGCTGTGCTTGTTTTCACTTCCCTCGTCAGATGTTGCGGTTCGCACCGCTTGGGAACTTGACATAGGCACACAGATCACAGATGACCAATGGGAGGCGTGTTGTCTAATGACCAGGGAGGTCTCCATGAATAGCAAACACAAACTTATACATTTTAAATTTCTTCGAAGACTGTACCACACTCCGGCGCTTTCACATAGGATTGACCCCACCAGACCCCACACCTGCCCTAAGTGCAACGCCCCTCAGGCTGACTTTACACACCTTTCCTGGACCTGCCTGAATTTGTACACTTACTGGGTTGAGGTGCACAGAACGTTGGGTGAAATACTGGATCTATCACTGACTGTCACGCCTGAGATTGCCCTGCTGGGGTATGTGTCCAATTTCCCTTGCAAAATTCGCAAATTGGCGTCCATTTCCTTCCTGCTGGCCAAGAGAGAGGTGGCACTGCTTTGGTGCTCGCGACGCGCTCATACAGTCGCGTCATGGCTCAGGAGCGTCGCATTCTGTAATGTGAACAGCGTGGAGTATTCGGAACAGCTTCTGACATCCTCCCGCCCCTTAGATATCTGGGGTCCATATCGCCAGTATCTCAATCCCTGGATCCCAACACTTCAACCGGGTGGGTTAGGACGTGGACCCTCTTTCTTTGTCCCTGCTTTGGTGTTGTCCTCGTGGCGGCACACTCATTTTCCTGGTGGGTGGTGGCCGGGTTCTTGTGGGCCGGGGCTCCTCCTCCTTCCTGACACTGGAACCATCTTACCCTGGTGTGGCAGGCTGGGGTGCTGTGCTGGATCCGACTGGTGGGCTGTTCTGTCCTCTGCCGCGTATGTTGGCTTCAGATGGTTGCTTGTACCTTTGAAGGGTGGTGTCAGACATCGTCTGTCTTTACTCAAGGGCGGTTGTTGCCAATAGCACTATACATTGTCATACTGCCTGAATTGCAATGTTGTTCTCGCAAGACAATCACACATGGAGTTCTGTTTCGTTCTCCCCTTTTTCTTTTTTTTCTCATTTACATCCAATTAATATTGCTATGTTTTTATTTCTGTTGCCTTATCAGACAAAATCTACACTGCTGTATACATGCTATCCTGCTATGCGATCCTAATGGACAATTACATGTACACCTTGTTTTGCTGTCTCTGTTACCTGCTTTTTCTTTTGTACATGGTGTATATCTGCTTGGAGATAATGTGGATTGCTTTACGTGCCTCAATAAAATGTTTTACTAAAAAAAAAGCTTGTCCCTTTGAACCAAGTCGAATGCAGATCGAAGATCCACAAAGATCAGATACAAGCTGCCTGCCCCCAAGGATACAGTCTTCCAGTAGACCAACTGTAGCCTAAACAGTTGGTCGATGGTAGCGACCTTCGCTCGAAAGCCCGCATGGAGGGAGGTTAGGATGTGTTGTTCGTCCATCCAACTCTGCAACCTCGATAGTAAAATGCGAGCAAATAGTTTCTGGAGGACATCGATAAGGCTAATGGGGCGGTAGTTTACTGGGTCAAGAGGGGAAGCCTTTTTGTGGATGGGGATGATTTCTGCACCCAGCCAGGTTTTGGGGATCTCCATACCCTGCAGAATGGCGTTGAAATAAAGCCAGATATAGGGAACCCATACCTTCTGTTCGCTCCAGAATAGATCTCCAGGGATCCTATCTAGGCCCAGAGCTTTCCCGGGTGTCAAACCTTTAAGGGCCGCCTGAATTTCAAGCAAGGTACAGGGTGGGCAATCAAGACCCGTTGGATCCAGAGGAACTTGTTCAAATCTATTCTCAGAGAGAGCCAGATCTACAACAGAGAGAACTAGGTCAGTGAGGCAGTAGAGGTGCTTAAAATAAGCTAGGCAAACCTCTTCACTTAAGTTAGGAATTAATACAGGCGACCCCACTGCTGAACCTGATCTTACTAGATTCCAGAAGGCCCTGAAGTCATGTCCATCCAAAGTGATTTTTATATTTTCCCATCTAATGCTCGACATAGTACCAGATTTTGCCTCTTTCACAAGAGCAGTTTTAGCAGTCCTGCAATTTTTGTTAAACCAGTGAGCCATATTTTTTTACCCGAATTGTCGGTGGTATAGAAATAATCGGCCAGGGTGAGGAGGAGTTTATTATGGATATGCTGTAAATCCTGGAAATAGGCCAGGTTGAAATTTGGACCCAATAGGTCACGAGCCTCAACTAAAGAACATGCGACGTGTTGGTATAACTCGGCTAGTTTATCTGGGGCTAATGCAACCTTTGCCCACCTGATGCGTCTGCCACCTGCCGCTGTAACTAGATTCGAGTGAGTTGCAGTCTCTAATACCCCCAGTTCATTTTGGTGTCCCAGAGTGAAGTTTAGTTCTAGCGACAAAAGGTTATGGTCACTATCTACCCTTGGGATAAAAGTAAAGGCTCTCATTTGAGCCCATAATTCCCCATTGACCAAGATATAATCAATGGTTGTACTTTTCCCCGGTCTGTTATAGGTGCATGTACCAGGTACATCGGGGGAGTCCATTGCAAGCCCTAAGGGAATGAGTTACCTCCAGCTTATTGATCTGTAGAGCCAATGGAAAAAGGCGCTTTACTAGGTACATAGAGCACTCCTGAATATGCCAAATGGAATACTCATGGGAGGTTACAGATGGGATCCCGGCGAGCGGTTCAAAGTGGCAATTAAAAACACCCCCAATAATTTTTGGAATCGATGGGGGAAATAAAAGAAGAATTTCTTTGAGGGCCTCTAATGTAGATGACCCCAGCTGGTGTGGTGTGGGGCGTACATAAATGTTAATCACTACCACCATCGAACCATCTAAAAATTTAAGAGTAAAACAAAGAATGTCCGGAGAATGTGAGTCTACTATCTTAACTGAACACCCCAAGTGTAAGGCGACCCAAGTGCACAACCCCCCCGAAGGTCTTCCCCTGGGACCCTGCACTGCCAGGGAACAAAATGATGCAAAACCCACCCTGGCAGGGTCAAACAGCAACCAAGTCTCTTGAAACAGACACAGGTCAAAAGTGTCCATCAACTCTCCCCAGTCTGGATTTTCTAGCTTAGACCCCAAATCCGCTACATTCCAGGACCCAATTGAGGATCTACGAATCTCCACTCCAGCAGCGCTATTTATATTGGGCGGAAGGGCATTAGAGAGGGAGCCAATACGGGTATGAGTATCCAACGCCCTCCCCTCTCCTGCAGAGCTAGTCTTTTGGGTTTGCAGGGATGTTATCATAACATCCGCCTTGTTCCCAATTGCCTGCTCGGCAGGCCCCACCTCGACACTCTCACCCTCCTCCATAGCGCTCCTG
This sequence comes from Lissotriton vulgaris, assembly GCF_964263255.1. Lineage (NCBI taxonomy): Eukaryota > Metazoa > Chordata > Amphibia > Caudata > Salamandridae > Lissotriton > Lissotriton vulgaris. Next base: position 1,993,439,149 of record NC_141691.1, read on the forward strand.
GCTGGGCTGGAGACCGAATCTTGGGGCCTCAGAAGGACGGGTAGTCAATCTACATTATTCAGGGCACTATAGCTGTTAGCTATGTTTATTTTATATTCTAGATCCTGGCCACCCCGCTGGAAGTGGGTTAAAGCAGGGCCGCTCGGTGGTGAAAATCGTGAATAAAAATACCCCATATGGAGGGTATTGATTATACCCATATTAAAGGGGCCGCCATATTCTAAAATGTGGTTTACCACTCCAGGATCCCTGAAATTAACAATTACACAATCCCCGCTAATATCTTTAGGTCGAGTCCCTAGCCAATTAACCCTTCTAGCGAACAAAACCTCCCCCTGGCCTGCACCCATTAGGGGTCTGTGTCTATTCAACCAAAAGGGGGTTTTGTTCTTTAGTTCAAGGAACGTCTCGCCTCGCTCACCTACCAGCGGAGGAACTCCTGTTAAAACCACCACGTACGGAGATTCTTCCGGTGGGAGCTGGGGGTGGGGAGGGGTTTTTTGAGCTATATTTCCAAGGAGTTTCAGAGTGGGTTTATGAGGATCTCTTCCGAGTTCTTGCCACTGTTTCTCAGGCTGCTTTACAGTAGGAAGTGAATCGTGGAGGATCCAGCCGGTTGTGTCTGATAGCACCTTAGTGAGGTGGCTGCACCAGAGACAGTCTTGTCAACAGTTCGTTTCTGCACATTTCCGAAAGGCAAAGCCTGTGCTGGGTTGTCTTGACTTGTGCCTTCACTTGCACTATTGTTTTTATTTGCCTGCCTGGTTGGTCGAAGGGCCGTTTTCGAGGTGTTATTCCCCGTTGGGGTCGATGACTGTGCTCCACCAAGACACTTTCTATTTATTAGTGAAACTAGTTAATCAATTCTAGATAACAGATTTTTAAAGTGAGAATTAAAAAGCTGTTCCATTTGGGCCTGGAGATCAATTAGTAAATGTGTAGCCCAGACCAGGTACGCTAGAATGGGAGGATGGGTACTTGGCTCAGACTGTCGGTTAATAGATGGCGGTACAGGTCTCTTGGTTGCTTTTCTCACAGGTTTCGACTTCTTAGTTTTACAGCGGGATTTTGGATCTTTTTTAACTGTCTGGGGTACAGGGGATGATGCAAGATAGATAGGCAAGCTATCATCCCGGACAATCTGTGCACATGGTAACTCTGAAAAAGAGGGCATTAGAATCGACAATGAGTTAGGCGAGTTAGCAGTGGCTAGAGAGAAATCCCCAGTGGGCAGTGGACGGGGCTGGACAGGAGTAAAAGAAAGGAGTCTTTCTGTGCTTTCTATAGCCGACGCAACCACACCTATTGTTTTTTGGAGCATTTTATCGATGGCTGTTAGGCTCGGTAGTGGTTGGGTCATCGCCGCATTCTGCCTTATGAGGGGGCGAGAGGTTGGAGGGTTAGTTTTACCCATTCTATGAGGATGAGGTTGTCGACACACAATGATTTGGAATAAAATTGTTTAGAACATATAAAATATATAAAATATCAAATAAGAATTACAAGATAATAGGGCCCTATAGCAAGTTTCTAGGACAAGCTACAGAGAGCAAAACACTCTAGGCCCAGGCTTTGACTGAGTAAAAATAGTAATAGTCACCACATCAATAGGAAAGGAGGGTCCCAGTTAGTCGCTTCCAGAGGTGCCAAATGGGGTGACCCAGCTCGGCCTCCTTCGGCCCCTGACGGCCACAGACGGCCCGCCCTTTGCCCGGGAATAGCCCGGCGCATGCCCGCACGCGTCCCGTGATGCGGGATGTGCGAGGCATTGTAGTAGCACTGGTGGGAGGGCTGTGGCATGCTCATTGGTCCCTGATGGGACAGAGAGTCCTGTCAATTCCCCCTGCCGCGGTCAGCGGTCCGATGCGTCTCCCGCGAAGTGGGAGGCGTGAGGCATTGCAGTAGCGCTGGTGGGATGGGCTGTGGCACGCTCGTTGGTCCCTGATCGGACAGAGAGTCCTGGCAATTCCCCCTGCCGCGGTCAGCGGTCCGATGCATCTCCCGCACAGCGGGAGGCGCTGCATTTTAGTGGCACTGGTGGGAGGGCTGTGGCACGCTCGTTGGTCCCTGATGGGACAGAGAGTCCTGGCAATTCCCCCTGCCGCGGTCAGCCGTCCGATGCATCTCCCACGAAGTGGGAGGCGTGAGGCATTGTAGTAGCGCTGGTGGGATGGGCTGTGGCACGCTCGTTGGTCCCTGATCGGACAGAGAGTCCTGGCAATTCCCACTGCCGCGGTCAGCGGTCCGATGCATCTCCCGCAAAGCGGGAGGCGCAAGGCATTGTAGTGGCACTGGTGGGAGGGGCTGTGGCACGCTCATTGGTCCCTGATGAGACAGAGAGTCCTGGCAATTCCCCCGCCGCGGTCAGTGGTCCGATGTGTCTCCCGCGAAGCTGGAGACGCAAGGCGTTGTAGTAGCATTGGTGGGAGGGGCTGCGGCACACTCATTGGTCCCTGATGGGACAGAGAGTCCTGGCAATTCCCCCTGCCGCGATCATCAAAATATGGAATACAAATGTTATTTATACGATTTCTGTTCTTATCCTTAAACATATCTTTCTAAATGTTACGAGACACATTCGATGAAAGGATAGTATCTAGATGAATTTCTTATAGGTCATCTAGACATCCATACAATCTTAAACTTATTATTTGCAAATCATATGCACAATAGTAAAAGGTTATTATTATATAAATATGAAAATATAAATATATAACTATATTCCTATCAAATATATGTATACATGGATGAAAATGCCTATCTGGAAACCCGTGTGTTACAAATCTTCTACAAACAGGTATAAAGGCCATCAGTGGTATTCAGGCCCTTGAGGCTCTTAGGGCGCCATTAGTATGGCGGGCGGACATTGTCTGCCCGCCATACCCTCGGGAACCGGGACTGCCCGCTGAGGGAGCGGCGGTCCCGCACTCCCGATGAGCATCCGCCGGCCATCCAAATGGGACTAATGGGTCTAAATCTAAAGTGTATCGAGTCTTTAGTCTTAAGAGTTTTAGTTCTTCGTTACCTCCTCTTCTTAGGATAGGGACTGAATCAATGAGGAACTACTTCAAATCATTTGTGTTATTTTTGTGGATTTCATTGAAATGCCCGGCTACAGGGTATGTGGGGTTCTTAATAGCCCTGAAATGATGAAGTATGCTCTTGTGGGATTGAAGTTTTGTACTGCCCACATATTTCAGCCCACAACTACACTGGAGTATGTATATAGCATACTCTGTTTTGCATCTGAGATGTTTGTTTATTTTCTTTCCTTCATCACTAAATGCAGTGGTATATGTGGTTCTGTTTACCCCATATTTACAGGCCTTGCAGCTTACACATTTAAAAAAGCCCTTCCTTGCGGTTTGACCTGAGCTTCTTTCCTCCACTTCTGGGTTACTCTTGACTAGACCATCGCTCATAGATTTTGTTTTTCGATAAGAAATGGAGGGTGTTCTTGTCAAAAGATGTCCAATTACTGGATCATCTGCCACTATTGGCCAATTCCGTTTGAAAATACTCCTAAGTTGTTTTTCCTGTTTGCATTATGTTAGGATAATTCTGATGGGATCATTGTTATAGTTTGGGTTGTCACTTCTTTCTCTCTCTAATTGTGTTGGTTTGCCAAATAATAGTGCAACCTACTATGTTGATTAGATTTGGCAATAGCTCTATCTATTGTTTTCGGAGAGTAGCCTCTTTCTAAGAATCTCTTTTTACTGGCTTGTTGTGTAAATCTCAGCCTCATGCTCATCATTGACTGTTCGTCTTAATCTTAACATCTGCCCATATGGTATACTTTTTATCACGTGAACTGGGTGAGAGCTAGTTGCATGGAGGACTGTATTACCAGCTGTTGGTTTATGGTGTAGTGATGTAACTAGTCTGTTGTCTACTATACTAACTTTTACATCCAAAAAGTCTGCTGCATCTGAGCTGACTGTGGCAGTACAATTGTAATTGATTTCATTCTCATTTAGTGAATAAACAAATTATAATGCACTTACTTTCTTTGGTTCCTCTCCACACAAGAAAAAGATCATCGATATATCTTAGCCAGACTACAACGTGATTTACCATTGCCTCATTGAAATCGCCCCAGAGAACGAGCTCCTCCAACCAGCCCATGTGCAAACATGCATAGCGGGGGGGAGAAGCTGGCTCCTATGGCGACACCACGCAGCTGCTGATATACCTGATTTTGAAATTGAAATGAATTATTTTCTAAACAAAACAGAGTCATAGTTATGAGCATCTTCGTATGTTATGATAAGCATGTCGGTCTGCTGTTCTATATATATTTATGTTTTATCTTTAAGAGATGGACTGACTGAAGTCTTAAGGTACATGCACTATGTTTGGTAATAACAATGATCTAATTATCTTTTTTTGTTTTCCGCTCCACTCTTCTTTTTTTGTAGATCACTGCTGACACTTCTGTCTTCAGTAGGCAAATACAAATATATATATATTTATATATATATATATATATATATATATATATATATATATATATATATATATACACACACTATATATATATATATATATATATATATATATATATATATATATATATATATATATATATAATTTGAAGAAACCCGTGAAAGCGAATAGGGCAAGCAGGCGCTACCAAGAACCTCCCTGGTATGGTTTCCCTGCAATGTCGAAAGGAGGCATGCGAAGGAGCAACACTAACCTGTTAAAATTGAACATTGTAACAATCACGGCATAACCAACTGGAGGGCTCGAACATGCACCACAAATCCGAGAATGCCTAATAGCAACAAAAAAACGAACGCCAATGGAGGGCATTAAAAAAGTTTAAAAGGAAATTACCTTGTTGGTGTTGACGAGATGCCGAAGCAGACAACCTCTGAAGGAAGTCGGAGAACGACTGAAACGCGTCAGGACTGCCAAAGTGAATGAATACATTTTAAGAAAATTGACTATTGGAGTGCGGCTCGTTCTCTTTTCGGTTGGGGAGAGAGTGGAAATAATGTTAACGGGCTTGGTTCTGCCTGGAGGGTCGCACAGCCAGTAAGTGCGCCGCAATTTGCCCGAAAGTGAACCAATTTGAAGAAACCCGTGAAAGCGAATAGGGCAAGCAGGTGCTACCAAGAACCTCACTGGTATGGTTTCCCTGCAATGTTGAAAGGAGGCATGCGAAGGAGCAACAGTAACCTGTTAAAATTGAACATTGTAACAATCACGGCATAACCCACTGGAGGGCTCAAACATGCACCACAAATCCCAGAATGCTTAGTAGCAACAAAAAAACGAACGGCCACTGGAGGGCTGTAAAAAAGTCTAAAAGGAAATTACCTTGTTGGTGTTGACGAGATGCCGAGGCAGACAACCTCTGCAGAAAGTCTGAGAACGACTGAAACGTGTCAGGACTGCCAAAGTGAATGAATACATTTTAAGAAAATTGACTGTTGGAGTGCGGCTCGTTCTCTTTTTGGTTGGGGAGAGAGTGGAAATAATTTTAACGGGCTTGGTTCTGCCCGGAGGATCGCAGAGCAAGTAAGTGCGCCGCAATTTGCCGGAAAGTGAACCAATTTGAAGAAACCCGTGAAAGCGAATATGGCAAGCAGGCGCTACCAAGAACCTCCCTGGTATGGTTTCCCTGCAATGTCGAAAGGAGGCATGCGAAGGAGCAACAGTAACCTGTTAAAATTGAACATTGTAACAATCAAGGCATAACCCACTGAAGGGCTCGAATATGCACCACAAATCCCAGAATGCTTAGTAGCAAAAAAAAAACGAACGCCCACTGGAGGGCTGTAAAAAAGTTTAAAAGGAAATTACCTTGTTGGTGTTGAGACGAGATGCCGAGGCAGACAACCTCTGCAGAAAGTCTGAGAACGACTGAAACGTGTCAGGACTGCCAAAGTGAATGAATACATTTTAAGAAAATTGACTGTTGGAGTGCGGCTCGTTCTCTTTTCGGTTGGGGAGAGAGTGGAAATAATATATATATATATATATATATATATATATATATATATATATATATATATATATATATATATATATATATATATATATATATATATATATATATATATACTAGCAGCCCGTCCCGACGTTGTCCGGGTATGAATTGCTGCCGGCCAGTAGTATATTGTTTCGTAGGATCGCACTCTTCCCCGCACTGTTTCAGACCATTCCCCAGTGGTCCTGTCCCTCGCGATCCCCCGACTGGGCGGCTACGAACGACAGTGGAGGTTTCCTGGGAGGGCACTAACGGACCCGGTCTTTATCGAGGGGGTGCGTGCTGCAATTGAAGAATACTTTGAACTCAATACTGGATCGGTAACCACCTGGGCCACACTGTGGGAAGGGTTTAAGGCTACTATAAGAGGGGTTTGCATCACCAAACATATTGGGGCGCTGCGAGATATCCGTACTACCTTGTCCCGCCTGGAGAAGGAGTTGTTGGCTGTTGAGAACGTGATCCTCGCTGACCCTTCCCCACACCACGAGGCACGCCGCCTAGAATTGCTCCTAGAATTCAGGGACGTGGCAGACAAGGAATTGAAATATTTGAGCAAATATCACACAGCGCGCCAGTACGGTGAGGGCGATCGACCAGGTAGATTGCTGGCTCAGATATTGCACCCTCCCCGACAGGCGGCGTACATTACAGAAATATCGGATGCGCAGGGCGTCCGCCATTTTACTACCCCCGCCATTTGCAACACCTTTCTGGCATACTATCGTCAGCTTTACAAAACTGCCCTTACAACAGACTGTCGAGACCCGGGGCCGTACATTAACGAGATCGCCATGGTGTATCTGGAAAAATACATGCAAGATTACTTGGCTCATCCCATCACTCCAGAACTGATTGCGGAAGCGATCGACTCCTTAAAGGGGTCCTCGGCGCCTGGCCTTGATGGCTTCACGGCCGATTTTTATCAGGAATATAAGGAAGAACTAGTGCCCATACTTATGGAGGTGTACGCCGAGGCCCTGGACTCTGGTATTCTTCCCCCGACGCTTCGCGAAGCGGTCATAGTCTTACTGCCCAAACCAGGACGCGACCACACAATCTGCAGCTCTTATCGCCCACTTTCACTTCTAAACCTGGACTATAAGATCTTGGCCAAGGCGCTGGCGATGCGATTAGTGTTGCTGGTTAACTCCATTATCTCACCAGCGCAATCAGGCTTTGTCCCTCAGAGGTCAACATCACTGAACCTTCGCACGATTTCTTCGGTCCTACACAGAATCGACCCGGCCACCCCCGCTGCCGCGGTCTTTTTAGACACTGAAAAAGCTTTTGACACGCTAGAGTGGCCCTTTTTTCTGGATGTGTTGCGCAGGATGGTCATGCCCGCGATGTTTGTCGCGACGGTGGAGCTGCTGTACACTGCTCCCACGGCCCGCATTCGACTAAACGGTACCATTACCGACAGATTTGCGCTGGCCAGAGGCACCCGCCAAGGGTGCCCCTTGTCTCCCTTGCTCTTTATTCTGGCGATGGACCCCCTGGTGAGACACTTACAGGAAAAACATCTACACAGAGGGCTGCAGTTCCGCATGGGCCCTCTCTTGGTTTCGCTCTATGCGGATGACATGGTCTTAAATGTCCGTACCCCGGAGACCAATCTGCAACCCCTGCTATCCGAGATTGCTCGCTTTGGCGAGTACTCTGGTCTTAGGATCAATTGGCACAAGTCACAACTGTTTCCCCTCACACCTGCTACCGCGCAGTGGCCCTGCTCCCTCCCACTGGAGTGGTGCGAAGAGTTCGTCAAGTATCTGGGGATTCACATACACCTTGACACTGTGTCCATTATCCGCCTCAACTATGGGCGAGCCCTCGACTTTCTGGAGGATAACACTGACAGGTGGCTCCGTCTCCCTTTGTCCATGGCTGGGCGCATTGCCATTGTTAAGATGGTTGTCCTCCCACGATTTTTGTACCTTTTCAATAACATTCCGATTCCTCTTACCAAGATTTTTTTTACTCAATTGCGTACAGCCTTGCTGAGATTAGTATGGGGGGAAAACACCCACGACTAGCCTGGCGCACGCTAACTCTGCCCTACGAGCGGAGTGGCTTTGGGGTCCCGGATTTCTACCTTTACTACCTGGTTGCCCAGTGTTCCTACGCTCACTCTTGGTATCATCCTGATGCCAGGATTCCACATTTACGGCCCGAAGCTGACGCGGCGCTCCCGGTGAGCCTCGCGACGATTCTTCCCAGGGGCCTCCCCCGAGAACCGCGGGACATACTCCCGCTAACCACAACGACTTGGGCTTGGGAAAAACTCAGACGCTTGCTTCAAGTAGACACGCTATACTCTTCCGCCCTCCCGCTGCCAAATGCCCACTGGCTCCCCATAACGGGCGAAGCGGTTGTAAGCAGATCACTGTTGAAATTCCAGCTGCACACAATTGGCGACCTCTTCCCCAATGGCCATGTTTTCACAATCACTGAGGACCCCCGCTTCACTGATTGTACATTTATGGACACATTCATTCTTACAAGAGTGCGGGCGCTGTTGAGAGCCACCTTCGATACATTCCCTCTCCCGCCAGATGATACCCCAGCCCTTACAGACATCATACAGACCACATCAGGGCCCCACATGGTGTCCAAACTTTACAAGCTGTGCTTGTTTTCACTTCCCTCGTCAAATGTTGCGGTTCGCACCGCTTGGGAACTTGACATAGGCACACAGATCACAGATGACCAATGGGAGGCGTGTTGTCTAATGACCAGGGAGGTCTCCATGAATAGCAAACACAAACTTATACATTTTAAATTTCTTCGAAGACTGTACCACACTCCGGCGCTTTCACATAGGATTGACCCCACCAGACCCCACACCTGCCCTAAGTGCAACGCCCCTCAGGCTGACTTTGCACACCTTTCCTGGACCTGCCCGAATTTGTACACTTACTGGGTTGAGGTGCACAGAACGTTGGGTGAAATACTGGATCTATCACTGACTGTCACGCCTGAGATTGCCCTGCTGGGGTATGTGTCCAATTTCCCTTGCAAAATTCTCAAATTGGCGTCCATTTGCTTCCTGCTGGCCAAGAGAGAGGTGGCACTGCTTTGGTGCTCGCGACGCGCTCCTACAGTCGCGTCATGGCTCAGGAGCGTCGCATTCTGTAATGTGAACAGCGTGGAGTATTCGGAACAGCTTCCGACATCCTCCCGCCCCTTAAATATCTGGGGTCCATATCGCCAGTATCTGGCTGGGAGGGCGGAGGTGGCACCCTCTCAATCCCTGCATCCCAACACTTCAACCGGGGTGGGTTAGGACGTGGACCCTCCTTCTTTGTCCCTGCTTTGGTGTTGTCCTCGTGGCGGCACACTCATTTTCCTGGTGGGTGGTGGCCGGGTTCTTGTGGGCCGGGGCTCCTCCTCCTTCCTGACACTGGAACCATCTTTCCCTGGTGTGGCAGGCTGGGGTGCTGTGCTGGATCCGACTGGTGGGCTGTTCTGTCCTCTGCCGCTGATGTTGGCTTCAGATGGTTGCTTGTACCTTTGAAGGGTGGTGTCAGACATCGTCGGTCTTTACTCAAGGGCTGTTGTTGCCAATAGCACTATACATTGTCATACTGCCTGAATTGCAATGCTGTTCTCGCAAGACAATCACACATGGAGTTCTGTTTCATTCTCCCCTTTTTCTTTTTTTTCTCATTTACGTCCAATTAATATTGCTATGTTTTTATTTCTGTTGCCTTATCAGACAAAATCTACACTGCTGTATACATGCTATCCTGCTATGCGATCCTAATGGACAATTACATGTACACCTTGTTTTGCTGTCTCTGTTACTTGCTTTTTCTTTTGTACATGGTGTATATCTGCTTGGAGATAATGTGGATTGCTTTACGTGCCTCAATAAAATGTTTTAAAAAAAAAAAGCTTGTCCCTTTGAACCAAGTCAAATGCAGATCGAAGATCCACAAAGATCAGATACAAGCTGCCTGCCCCCAAGGATACAGTCTTCCAGTAGGCCAACTGTAGCCTAAACAGTTGGTCGATGGTAGCGACCTTCGCTCGAAAGCCTGCTTGGAGGGAGGTTAGGATGTGTTGTTCGTCCATCCAACTCTGCAACCTCGATAGTAAAATGCGAGCAAATAGTTTCTGGAGGACATCGATAAGGCTAATGGGGCGGTAGTTTACTGGGTCAAGAGGGGAAGCCTTTTTGTGGATGGGGATGATTTCTGCACCCAGCCAGGTTTTGGGGATCTCCATACCCTGCAGAATGGGGTTGAAATAAAGCCAGATATAGGGAACCCATACCTTCTGTTCGCTCCAGAATAGATCTCCAGGGATCCTATCTAGGCCCGGAGCTTTCCCGGGTGTCAAACCTTTAAGGGCCGCCTGAATTTCAAGCAAGGTACAGGGTGGGCAATCAAGACCCGTTGGATCCAGAGGAACTTGTTCAAATCTATTCTCAGAGAGAGCCAGATCTACAACAGAGAGAACTAGGTCGGTGAGGCAGTAGAGGTGCTTAAAATAAGCTAGCCAAACCTCTTCACTTAAGTTAGGAATTCATGCAGGCGACCCCACTGCTGAACCTGATCTTACTAGATTCCAGAAGGCCCTGAAGTCATGTCCATCCAAAGTGATTTTTATATTTTCCCATCTAATGCTCGACATAGTACCAGATTTTGCCTCCTTCACAAGAGCAGTTTTAGCAGCCCTGCAATTTTTGTTAAACCAGTGAGCCATATTTTTTTACCCGAATTGTCGGTGGTATAGAAATAATCGGCCAGGGTGAGGAGGAGTTTATTATGGATATGCTGTAAATCCTGGAAATAGGCCAGGTTGAAATTTGGACCCAATAGGTCACGAGCCTCAACTAAAGAACATGCGACGTGTTGGTATAACTCAGCTAGTTTATCTGGGGCTAATGCAACCTTTGCCCACCTGATGCGTCTGCCACCTGCCGCTGTAACTAGATTCGAGTGAGTTGCAGTCTCTAATACCCCCAGTTCATTTTGGTGTCCCAGAGTGAAGTTTAGTTCTTGCGACAAAAGGTTATGGTCACTATCTACCCTTGGGATAAAAGTAAAGGCTCTCATTTGAGCCCAAAATTCCACATTGACCAAGATATAATCAATGGTTGTACTTTTCCCCGGTCTGTTAGAGGTGCATGTACCAGGTACATCGGGGGAGTTCATTGCAAGCCCTAAGGGAATGAGTTACCTCCAGCTTATTGATCTGTAGAGCCAATGGAAAAAGGCGCTTTACTAGGTACATAGAGCACTCCTGAATATGCCAAATGGAATACTCATGGGAGGTTACAGATGGGATCCCGGCGAGCGGTTCAAAGTGGCAATTAAAAACACCCCCAATAATTTTTGGAATCGATGGGGGAAATAAAAGAAGAATTTCTTTGTGGGCCTCTAGTGTAGATGACCCCAGCTGGTGTGGTGTGGGACGTACATAAATGTTAATCACTACCACCATCGAACCATCTAAAAATGTAAGAGTAAAACAAAGAATGTCCGGAGAATGTGAGTCTACTATCTTAACTGAACACCCCAAGTGTAAGGAGACCCAAGTGCACAACCCCCCCAAAGGTCTTCCCCTGGGACCCTGCACTGCCAGGGAACAAAATGATGCAAAACCCACGCTGGCAGGGTCAAACAGCAACCAAGTCTCTTGAAACAGACACAGGTCAAAAGTGTCCATCAACTCTCCCCAGTCTGGATTTTCTAGCTTAGACCCCAAATCCGCTACAATCCAGGACCCATTTGAGGATCTACGAATCTCCACTCCAGCAGCGCTATTTATATTGGGCGGAAGGGCATTAGAGAGGGAGCCAATACGGGTATGAGTATCCAACGCCCTCCCCTCTCCTGCAGAGCTAGTCTTTTGTTTGCAGGGATGTTATCATAACATCCGCCTTGTTCCCAATTGCCTGCTCGGCAGGCCCCACCTCGACTCTCTCACCCTCCTCCATAGCGCTCCTGACTGGGCTGGAGACCGAATCTTCGGGCCTCAGAAGGACGGGTAGTCAATCTACATTATTCAGGGCACTATAGCTGTTAGCTATGTGTTTTTTATATTCTAGATCCTGGCCACCCAGCTGGAAGTGGGTTAAAGCAGGGCCGCTCGGTGGTGAAAATCGTGAATAAAAATACCCCAAATGGAGGGTATTGATTATACCCATATTAAAGGGGCCGCCATATTCTAAAAAGTGGTTCACCACTCCAGGATCCCTGAAATTAACAATTACACAATCCCCGCTAATATCTTTAGGTCGAGTCCCTAGCCAATTAACCCTTCTAGCGAACAAAACTTCCCCCTGGCCTGCACCCATTAGGGGGTCTGTGTCTATTCAACCAAAAGGTGGTTTTGTTCTTTAGTTCAAGGAACGTCTCGCCTCGCTCACCTACCAGCGGAGGAACTCCTGTTAAAACCACCACGTACGGAGATTCTTCCGGTGGGAGCTGGGGGTTGGGAGGGGATTTTTGAGCTATATTTCCAAGGAGTTTCAGAGTGGGTTTATGAGGATCTCTTCCGAGTTCTTGCCACTGTTTCTCAGGCTGCTTTACAGTAGGAAGTGAATCGTGGAGTATCCAGCCGGTTGTGTCTGATAGCACCTTGGGTGAGGTGGCTGCACCAGAGACAGTCTTGTCAACAGTTAGTTTCTGCACATTTCCGAAAGGCAAAGCCTGTGCTGGGTTGTCTTGACTTGTGCCTTCACTTGCACTATTGTTTTTAGTTGCCTGCCTGGTTGGTCGAAGGGCCGTTTTCGAGGTGTTATTCCCCGTTGGGGTCGATGACTGTGCTCCACCAAGACACTTTCTATTTATTAGTGAAACTAGTTAATCAATTCTAGATAACAGATTTTTAAAGTGAGAATTAAAAAGCTGTTCCATTTGGGCCTGGAGATCAATTAGTAAATGTGTAGCCCAGACCAGGTACGCTAGAATGGGAGGATGGGTACCTGGCTCAGACTGTCGGTTAATAGATGGCGGTACAGGTCTCTTGGTTGCTTTCCTCACAGGTTTCGACTTCTTAGTTTTACAGCGGGATTTTGGATCTTTTTTAACTGTCTGGGGTACAGGGGATGATGCAAGATAGATAGGCAAGCTATCATCCCGGACAATCTGTGCACATGGTAACTCTGAAAAAGAGGGCATTAGAATCGACAATGAGTTAGGCGAGTTAGCAGTGGCTAGAGAGAAATCCCCAGTGGGCAGTGGACGGGGCTGGACAGGAGTAAAAGAAAGGAGTCTTTCTGTGCTTTCTATAGCCGACGCAACCACACCTATTGTTTTTTGGAGCATTTTATCGATGGCTGTTAGGCTCGGTAGTGGTTGGGTCATCGCCGCATTCTGCCTTGTGAGGGGGCGAGAGGTTGGAGGGTTCGTTTTACCCATTCTATGAGGATGAGGTTGTCGACACACAATGATTTGGAATAAAATTGTTTAGAACATATAAAATATATAAAATATCAAATAAGAATTACAAGATAATAGGGCCCTATAGCAAGTTTCTAGGACAAGCTACAGAGAGCAAAACACTCTAGGCCCAGGCTTTGACTGAGTAAAAATAGTAATAGTCACCACATCAATAGGAAAGGAGGGTCCCAGTTAGTCGCTTCCAGAGTTGCCAAATGGGGTGGCCCAACTCGGCCTCCTTCGGCCCCTGACGGCCACAGACGGCCCACCCTTTGCCCGGGAATAGCCCGGCGCATGCCCGCACGCGTCCCGTGATGCAGGATGTGCGAGGCATTGTAGTAGCACTGGTGGGAGGGCTGTGGCATGCTCATTGGTCCCTGATGGGACAGAGAGTCCTGTCAATTCCCCCTGCCGCGGTCAGCGGTCCGATGCGTCTCCCGTGAAGTGGGAGGCGTGAGGCATTGCAGTAGCGTTGGTGGGATGGGCTGTGGCACGCTCGTTGGTCCCTGATCGGACAGAGAGTCCTGGCAATTCCCCCTGCCGCGATCAGCGGTCCGATGCATCTCCCGCAAAGCGGGAGGCGCTGCATTTTAGTGGCACTGGGGGGAGGGCTGTGGCACGCTCGTTGGTCCCTGATGGGACAGAGAGTCCTGGCAATTCCCCCTGCCGCGGTCAGCCGTCCGATGCATCTCCCGCGAAGTGGGAGGCGTGAGGCATTGTAGTAGCGCTGGTGGGATGGGCTGTGGCACGCTCGTTGGTCCCTGATCGGACAGAGAGTCCTGGCAATTCCCACTGCCGCGGTCAGCGGTCCGATGCATCTCCCGCAAAGCGGGAGGCGCAAGGCATTGTAGTGGCACTGGTGGGAGGGGCTGTGGCACGCTCATTGGTCCCTGATGAGACAGAGAGTCCTGGCAATTCCCCCGCCGCGGTCAGTGGTCCGATGCGTCTCCCGCGAAGCTGGAGACGCGAGGCGTTGTAGTAGCATTGGTGGGAGGGGCTGTGGCACGCTCGTTGGTCCCTGATGGGACAGAGAGTCCTGGCAATTCCCCCTGCCGCGGTCAGCGGTCCGATGCGTCTCCCATGAAGCGGGAGGCGTGAGGTGTTGTCGTAGCGCTGGTGGGATGGGCTGTGGCACACTCATTGGTCCCTGATGGGACAGAGAGTCCTGGCAATTCCCCCTGCCGCGATCATCAAAATATGGAATACAAATGTTATTTATACGATTTCTGTTCTTATCCTTAAACATATCTTTCTAAATGTTACGAGACACATTCGATGAAAGGATAGTATCTAGATGAATTTCATATAGGTCATCTAGACATCCATACAATCTTAAACTTATTATTTGCAAATCATATGCACAATAGTAAAAGGTTATTATTATATAAATATGAAAATATAAATATATAACCATATTCCTATCAAATATATGTATACATGGATGAAAATGCCTATCTGGAAACCCGTGTGTTACAAATCTTCTACAAACAGGTATAAAGGCCATCAGTGGTATTCAGGCCCTTGAGGCTCTTAGGGCGCCATTAGTATGGCGGGCGGACATTGTCTGCCCGCCATACCCTCGGAAACCGGGACCGCCTGCTGAGGGAGCGGCGGTCCCGCACTCCCGATGAGCATCCGCCGGCCATCCAAATGGGACTAATGGGTCTAAATCTAAAGTGTATCGAGTCTTTAGTCTTAAGAGTTTTAGTTCTTCGTTACCTCCTCTTCTTAGGATAGGGACTGAATCAATGAGGAACTACTTCAAATCATTAGTGTTATTTTTGTGGATTTCATTGAAATGCCTGGCTACAGGGTATGTGGGGTTCTTAATAGCCCTGAAATGATGAAGTATGCTCTTGTGGGATTGAAGTTTTGTACTGCCCACATATTTCAGCCCACAACTACACTGGAGTATGTATATAGCATACTCTGTTTTGCATCTGAGATGTTTGTTTATTTTCTTTCCTTCATCACTAAATGCAGTGGTATATGTGGTTCTGTTTACCCCATATTTACAGGCCTTGCAGCTTACACATTTAAAAAATCCCTTCCTTGCGCTTTGACCTGAGCTTCTTTCCGCCACTTCTGGGTTACTCTTGACTAGACCATCGCTCATAGATTTTGTTTTTCGATAAGAAATGGAGGGTGTTCTTGTCAAAAGATGTCCAATTACTGGATCATCTGCCACTATTGGCCAATTCCATTTGAAAATACTCCTAAGTTGTTTTTCCTGTTTGCATTATGTTAGGATAATTCTGATGGGATCATTGTTATAGTTTGGGTTGTCACTTCTTTCTCTCTCTAATTGTGTTGGTTTGCCAAATAATAGTGCAAACCTACTATGTTGATTAGATTTGGCAATAGCTCTATCTATTGTTTTCGGAGAGTAGCCTCTTTCTAAGAATCTCTTTTTACTGGCTTGTTGTGTAAATCTAAGCCTCATGCTCATCATTGACTGTTCGTCTTAATCTTAACATCTGCCCATATGGTATACTTTTTATCACGTGAACTGGGTGAGAGCTAGTTGCATGGAGGACTGTATTACCAGCTGTTGGTTTATGGTGTAGTGATGTAACTAGTCTGTTGTCTACTATACTAACTTTTACATCCTAAAAGTCTGCTGCATCTGAGCTGACTGTGGCAGTACAATTGTAATTGATTTCATTCTCATTTAGTGAATAAACAAATTATAATGCACTTACTTTCTTTGGTTCCTCTCCACACAAGAAAAAGATCATCGATATATCCTAGCCAGACTACAACGTGATTTACCATTGCCTCATTGAAATCGCCCCAGAGAACGAGCTCCTCCAACCAGCCCATGTGCAAACATGCATAGCGGGGGGGAGAAGCTGGCTCCTATGGCGACACCACGCAGCTGCTGATATACCTGATTTTGAAATTGAAATGAATTATTTTCTAAACAAAACAGAGTCATATTTATGAGCATCTTCGTATGTTATGATAAGCATGTCGGTCTGCTGTTCTATATATATTTATGTTTTATCTTTAAGAGATGGACTGACAGAAGTCTTAAGGTACTTGCACTATGTTTGGTAATAACAATGATCTAATTATCTTTTTTTGTTTTCCGCTCCACTCTTCTTTTTTTGTAGATCACTGCTGACACTTCTGTCTTCAGTAGGCAAATACGAATATATATATTTATATATATATATATATATACACACTCCACACTCACAGACACATACCCTCATATATATATATCTATATATATATAATAATAATTTGAAGAAACCCGTGAAAGCGAATAGGGCAAGCAGGCGCTACCAAGAACCTCCCTGGTATGGTTTCCCTGCAATGTCGAAAGGAGGCATGCGAAGGAGCAACACTAACCTGTTAAAATTGAACATTGTAACAATCACGGCATAACCCACTGGAGGGCTCAAACATGCACCACAAATCCCAGAATGCCTAATAGCAACAAAGAAACGAACGCCAATGGAGGGCATTAAAAAAGTTTAAAAGGAAATTACCTTGTTGGTGTTGACGAGATGCCGAAGCAGACAACCTCTGAAAGAAGTCGGAGAACGACTGAAACGCGTCAGGACTGCCAAAGTGAATGAATACATTTTAAGAAAATTGACTATTGGAGTGCGGCTCGTTCTCTTTTCGGTTGGGGAGAGAGTGGAAATAATGTTAACGGGCTTGGTTCTGCCCGGAGGATCGCACAGCCAGTAAGTGCGCCACAATTTGCCCGAAAGTGAACCAATTTGAAGAAACCCGTGAAAGCGAATAGGGCAAGCAGGTGCTACCAAGAACCTCACTGGTATGGTTTCCCTGCAATGTTGAAAGGAGGCATGCGAAGGAGCAACAGTAACCTGTTAAAATTGAACATTGTAACAATCACGGCATAACCCACTGGAGGGCTCAAACATGCACCACAAATCCCGAATGCTTAGTAGCAACAAAAAAACGAACGGCCACTGGAGGGCTGTAAAAAAGTTTAAAAGAAAATTACCTTGTTGGTGTTGACGAGATGCCGAGGCAGACAACCTCTGAAGAAAGTCGGAGAACGACTGAAACGCGTCAGGACTGCCAAAGTGAATGAATACATTTTAAGAAAATTGACTGTTGGAGTGCGGCTCGTTCTCTTTTTGGTTGGGGAGAGAGTGGAAATAATTTTAACGGGCTTGGTTCTGCCCGGAGGATCGCACAGCAAGTAAGTGCGCCGCAATTTGCCCGAAAGTGAACCAATTTGAAGAAACCCGTGAAAGCGAATATGGCAAGCAGGCGCTACCAAGAATCTCCCTGGTATGGTTTCCCTGCAATGTCGAAAGGAGGCACGCGAAGGAGCAACAGTAACCTGTTAAAATTGAACATTGTAACAATCGCGGCATAACCCACTGAAGGGCTCGAATATGCACCACAAATCCCAGAATGCTTAGTAGCAAAAAAAAAACGAACGCCCACTGGAGGGCTGTAAAAAAGTTTAAAAGGAAATTACCTTGTTGGTGTTGACGAGATGCCGAGGCAGACAACCTCTGAAGAAAGTCTGAGAATGACTGAAACGTGTCAGGACTGCCAAAGTGAATGAATACATTTTAAGAAAATTGACTGTTGGAGTGCGGCTCGTTCTCTTTTCGGTTGGGGAGAGAGTGGAAATAATATATATATATATATATATATATATATATATATACTAGCAGCCCGTCCCGACGTTGTCCGGGTATGAATTGCTGCCGGCCAGTAGTATATTGTTTCGTAGGATTTCATTTTGATAGCATTTCTTATCTGTGACAGGCCTGTGAAACACTCCGATTCACAGTCCACTGCTGATGCACTTAAGAGTGCGAGTTCAGTAGTGTGTGAACTCGAGTTTCCCTACTTTATTTTCCTTGCAATATTATATAGCGCGAACTCGACAACATGGCATGAGCACAATTTACATTACAGAAGAACACATTGATTTGTGGTAGGCACGGTGAGACAAAGCGATTTGCCTGTAATCACAGGATGTTGAGCTGATTCCGAGATTCTAATGTAGCTCCCCATCTCTAAAGCTCGCAATTCTAGAACTTGTGGTGGGAGGTGTGTCTAAAAGTGTATGTCGTGCTGGGCATCAATGAGAGAGACCTGTGCATTTTTCCAATTGGTGGTGAAAAAATATGAGTATGTTGCTGGAGATGTGGGCCGCCGTGCCACCAATGTACTTACGGGGGAGGGTAAACACCCATTATTCCGCAAATATCTTCCCGCATACCATCACTCTGCATACTTTCATTACGAAAGTACCATGACTTCGCAATGCCATTATAACGCATGGCATTACATTTTATATGTTTTTACCACGCATACATTTACAATGAAATTCGTTGTAAATGCATGAATGGTAAAAGCATGTTTTTTAAAAATGTTTGGTTAAGGTAAGTATGGGTATAGGGGTATATGTTTTGGGGTACTGAGGTATATGTTTTGGGGTGTTTGGGTATTTTAATGGTTCAGATATAGTTTTGGGTTATGGGGTACAGGGGTATTTTAAGGATTCAGGGCTAGGTTTGGGTTTTGGGGTACAGGGGTATTTTTAGGGTTCAGGGCTAGGTTTGGGTTTTAGGATACAGGGGTATTTTAGGGTTCTGGGCTAGGTTTGGGTTTGGGGGTACAGGGGTATTTTTAGGGTTCAGTGGTAGGTTTGGGTTTTGGGGTACAGGGGTATTTTAAGGGTTATGGGCTAGATTTGGGTTTTGGGGTACAGGGGTATTTTAGGGTTCAGGGGTAGGTTTGGGTTTTGGGGTATTTATTTATTTATTTATTTATAAAAACATTTATAAAGCGCAAACGACGGCCCTTGGGCATCTCGGCGCTGAAGTTGCTGCATTGTTTTAGGCCTCAGAGAGCAGAAGTTCATTGGTTGAAAAGCCAGGTTTTTAGTTGCTTGCGGAACATCCAGAGGGAAGGGCTAATTCTAATCGATTCTGGTAATGTATTCCACAGTTTAGGTGCGGCTACCATGAATCTTCTGTCCCCCCATGAGACAGATTTGGTTCGGGGTACCACTAAATCATGCTGATAGGATGAGCGTAGCGTTCTTGGAGGACGGTAAGGGATAAGGTTTTGGACAAGGAAAGCGGGTCCAACATTTTTCAGAGCCTTGTAAACCAGGCAGAGGGATTTAAACATGATTCTTTTTCTCACTGGCAGCCAGTGCAGCTGTCTTATAGTGAGTGCGGCTGAATGATGTTTAGGAATGCGCCCTAAGAGCCTAGCGGCGGCATTCTGAATGGCCTGCATTTTCCAAAGAACTCTCTCCTGGGCACCTAGAAACAGAGCATTGCAGTAATCTAGGGTCGACAAGACAAGGGAACTAACCAGTGTTTTGCCGGCACTCTCAGGTAGGAAAGGCAGGATTTTTTTAATAAGCCGCAGTTTATGGAAGGCTGAGGAAGAGATTTGATTGGCATGTGGCATGAAATTTAGATGGTCGTCAAAAATGACTCCCAAGTTCCTCACTTTGTTGGTTGGGTCCGGAGGTTGGCCCATCGATGATGGCCACCAGATGGGGGACCATTGCGGAGATAGAGTGCCAAAAATTACCACCTCTGACTTATCAGAGTTAAGTTATAGGCAATTTTGAGCCATCCAGCTTCCGATGGCCAGCATGCCATGATTGAAGGTATTAGCTTTTTTGGGACCGTCATTTTTGACTGCTAGGACCAGTTGCGTGTCATCTGCATAGGACGTGAGGCTCATCCCGTATGCCCTGATGATATTGGCAAGGTCCGACACATAGATGTTAAATAGTGTCGGACTTAGGGATGAGCCTTGGGGAACTCCACATGGCAGAGACAGGGGGGAGGATTTAAAAGGTCCGACAGTAACAACCTGGGATCTATTTGCCAGGAAGGAGGCAAGGAGACTCCTAGCCTTGCCTTGGATTCCGATACTCTCGACACGGTCGACCAAGGTGGTGTGGTCGACCGTGTCAAAAGCGGCCGATAGGTCCAGCAAGATGAGAACAGCTGTACCCCCGGCATCCCGGATAGATCTTATATCATCTGCCGCTTTGATCAGAGCGGTCTCAGTGCCGTGGAATTGGCGGAACCCGAACTGAGATTCGTCCAAGAGTTTATGTTCCTCAATAAAGGACGAAAGTTGGAAGTTCATTATTTTCTCCACTATTTTGGCCATCAGGGGGAGACTAGCGATAGGACGGTAGTTTTTCAGCTCATCCTTATCGAGGGTGGGTTTCTTAAGGAGAGGTTTTATTAAGGTCTTTTTCAGTGTCTCTGGGAAGATGCCTGTGCAGAACATAGAGTTACAGATTTTAGTTATGGCGGGGATGACTGTTTCCATAATTGGTCGTAGCACCTTCAGGGGACAAGGGTCCAGAGCTGATCCAGATTTAATAGATGACACTGTATTCTGTACCTGTAGGCAGGTAACCTCGTTGAACTGGGAGAACGTGTGAGCCTGGTGGTGGGTAGAGGGTACCGGGGAGGTAGAGGAGGTATTGGTAAAGACCTTATAGATGTCATCAACTTTACTAAAGAAAAAGTTGGACAGTGCGTCGCAGAGAGTTTGGGAAGGGGGAGGAGTGAGGTCGGTGGACAGACCGGCTAATTGTTTAGTTGTCTCATAGAGGGTTTTGTTGGAATTTTTTGCTGTTTCTATCCTGTCACAGTAGTATTTTTTCTTTGCCTCGGAGATCATGGTTTTATATGTGGCGACTGATTCCTTATAGCTAAGTTTGGCTTCATCAGTATAGTTTTTTCGCCATAGTCTCTCTTTATGCCTACTTAATTGCTTTTGAGTGCGGAGTGCTTCAGAGTACCATGGGGCAGATGGGGTGTGGCGGTTACGAGAACGTTGTTTAGTTTGGACCAGAGCTGTGGCTGCCGAGCTGACCCATTGATGGAATTGAAGAGTAGCAGAGTTTGGGTCGATGGACAGATTGGGAGAGGTATTGTCCAGCAGGGTTTGTAACCTAGTTGCATCTATATCGTCCCATGCCAAATAGGGATGAGGAGATATGGTGCTAGTTTTGTTGAGCAATGAGTCCTGTGCTGACAGGGTGGCTAGTATAAAATGGTGATCGGACCAAGTAAGGGGAAGGATTTGGGTGTATTTTTAGGGTTCAGGGGTATGTTTGGGTTTTGAGGTACAGGGGTATTTATAGGGTTCAGGGCTAGGTTTTGGTTTTGGGGTACAGGGGTATTTTTAGGGTTTAGGGATAGGTTTGGGTTTTGGGGTACAGGGTATATTTATAGGGTTAAGATGGGTTAGTGTTTAAGGGTGTTGGGGTATTTTATAGAGTAAGGGTGGGTTATGATTATGGGGTGCAGGGGTATTTAAAGTAGGGGTGGGCAGAATTGGCTTGACCTTGGTACAATAAATCCGCAATATTTCGTTCCGTCAGATTTCCAATTATTAAAACAGAAGCCTCATATATTCAAGGTAAAATAACAAGTATTTCTACATGCTAAAATGCATATAGTAATTTCACAAAAGTGAAATTAGCTTCCAGCAAGCAGTGAGAGAGGTGATGATTTTGAGATCAAGCTCCTGCAAACCATTATGGGACGAGATTAGCAGTGGGTAGTGAATATTATCGTATCCAAATAATTCTACAAAGAGATGCAGTTCACCTCGTTCTCCCCAGTTGTTCCCAAGAGGCAAATGCAATAGCATTTAAAATATTATACATCAAGCTGCAGTTCACCTCATGGCTCCTAGATGTCCCTGATGAGGCAAATGCATTAGCATTTAAAATATTGCACATCAAGCTGCAGTTCACCTCATGTCCCTAGATGTCCCTGATGATGCAAATGCAATAGCATTTAAAATATTATATATCAAGCTGCAGTTCACCTCGCCGTCCCAAGATGTCCCTGATGAGGCAAATGCAATAGCATTTAAAATATTATACATCAAGCTGCAGTTCACCTCGTCGTCCCAAGATGTCCCTGATGAGTAAAATTCCAAAACATTGAAACCCTTTCACGAATGCTAAAAATTTGCTAAGCTTATCCCATAATGCTTTGCAGGGCCTTTTAGTTGTATTTTTGCCCATAACTGTGCTTGGGATGGTTCTAAGAGAATGGGACCTCCACTGAATTACTATTTAAAGGGAGCAGGAATGTATAGAACCTGGGAAGAAAAAACAACACTCGTGCCGGAATGCCCCCAGCGATTGTCACGCCCCCAGCACACACCCACAGCACAATGCAGACACGCCCACAAGGAACTACTTTGCTGGCACGGTTCTTTTACATTTTAAATGTATATGGTGGGCGTCTGCATAGCCTATGTCCTTCTGCTGCAACTGTCCTTTCCAACGCTGTATTGGGTGTTGTGATTGGTGCTGTGGTTTCCGAGTTTACCTGGCCAAAAGGTGCAAGTTCTCTCTTTATAATAGTAATATATATATATATATATATATATATATATATATATATATATATATATATATATATATATATATATATATATATATATATATATATATATATCACCACAAAGCTCCTTCCTGTTCGTCCGGGACCCGTGAAAAGTGGCGCACAAGCTGGCAGAGCGTACTGGCACTTATAATCCAATAAGGTCCAAAGTACGTGCACAGGTTCCAAGACTTGAAGTACACTTGCATAGCGTTTATTTACACAACATGTTCCGACTGTAGAAGCAGCCTTGGTCAACTGTAAGGTGTACAAACTGTGACTGGCTTAAATAACATCACATGGTAAAAATAAACATAGGTAATGACGTGAATGTGACTCACCATGACTGTGGCGGCCATCTTAGAGTGGTCCGAGTAAAATATGAAATACATTTATGACTCGGTAGCACATGTGTTGGGCTTACAGACTGAAGATCCTACTGGTTTATGTATGTCAATGTGAGATTAGTATGTAAAAAAGTAAAGATTACACTGCCCCTGACAAGTATGGGCTAGTTTACACATGGTGCAGAACTGCTGAGAGCTAGGTCTTAAAACAGTAAGTCTGCCACAGTCTGAGCAAAACATATCATGTGATGGTCCGCGTAGTGAGTTGATGTCGTTTGCCCGAGTCGGCATAGATAAATGACACAACGTGAAGTATGCGCTCAAATCAAACGGATGATGTGGGGCATAGCAATAGTACCCTTCGCAATCCGTGTTGTTGATTGATGTTGTATGCCCACGTGGGCTTAAATAACTCTGCCCACGTGGGCTAAAGTATGTGTAAAAAATAACACAGAAGCGGCATGGCATGAAAAAAGCCCTCTAGTACACCACTAATGGAAATATGCAATTTGAGGCAAGTGCCTGAGTGTGTCAGGTTCAGTGGTCAAGATGGAATCAATGGCCGTGCAGCTAGAACTGGGTCATGGTACGTAACTTACAGCAAGTTTGTAAATTCAAATGTCATACAAGGCACAGATATCAGCAACAGTAATGGAATGTAAAAGCATATTGTAAACAGGCGGAGCCCCGCCTGTCACCACTCATGACAGATTACCAGTCGAAGAAAACAGCCAGGTGAAGTGAGAATGAAAAAATGTTAGGCAGCCCATTCTCATGGTGCCAGGTGAAAACACATACAGTTAAAAATGGATCACAAGGAGTTATATGGGTCACATGAATAAAGGAAAAAACGGTTCCTAATGCACTGTTAGAATAATGGAGGAATATAGCATTAGAGCAAATAGTAACAACGATATGACCATGGGATAAAAGCAAAGAAAACACAAAAGAGAGCTGTCCAGAATACCAGTCATGGGGAAGATGACAACAACTATTCTTCCTTGAGGTGTATGGCTAATTCCACATCTTGGGTTAACCCGTCCGGGATCTTGGTTTGAAAATCCACTATATACTTGAATTCCCTTTGTCTCAATCAGAGAGTTCTATCCCCTCCCCTCGGGTCATTCTGGATCTGCTCAAGAATGAACTAGCATAGGGCAGAGGAATTAGAAAAATGTTTGGCTTGGTAGTGTCGGGCAACAGGGTATTTGGGATCTTTGTTCGTTATGGCCCGCATGTGTTCAAGTATCCGCTTTTTGGCCATCAAGGTAGTGCTTCCGATGTACCAGAGTTTGCAGGGGCACTAAATTGCATATATAACAAATTTAGTGCTGCAGGTAAGAAATTGTGTGATGACTTTTTTCCGTGTACCTAGCGTGAGTTCTTTACGAAACAAGCTATGTTTGCACGTTTTGCAATGCCACAGGGAAGGAATCCCTGCGGACTATGTTCGCTGTTGGTCTTGTATCTGGTAACATCACTGTGTACAAACATGTCCCTAAGGTTCCTGCCTCATCTGACAGTAATACTAGGTCTTTCTTGGATCACCTCATCGCTGTCACATTTGAGTGTTTCCCAGTTTTTAACAAAAATGCGTCTGATGCTGTTGACGTCAAAGTGGTATGAGAGAATAATTCTGCTACCCTCTCCATCTGCCTACCCCTCAGAAGGGACTTGGGGCCATATGTATCATCATGACCATTTGCGATTTCTAAATAGCGATTTTTAAGGAATCGCTATTTAGTAATCGGAAAATGGTATGTATGTAGGAAATCGCTTCTTTTTAGCGATTCCTTAACATTCCTAAATTGCGATTAACAAATTGCTAATCGCAAATTTCCCATTAATTTCTATGGGCCAGGAGGCCCATAGGAATGAAGGGGAAATTTGCGATTAGCAATTTGCTAATCGCAATTTAGGAATATTTTCACGGGTGCAGGGGTGTCACAAGAACACCCTGCTGCACCCCTGAAAATGACATGTGTGGGCATATGGCGCACATACATGCCCTAAGGGCATGTATGAGCGTCATATGGCACCTTTAGATTTTAAATAAATAGCTTTTTTAAAAGAATTCGCAACTTACCACCAACTAGAGGTTGGTGGTAAGTTGCGAATCCTTATGGCCATTTTTGAATTAATTTTCCTTTGATACATTGCATTTAAGGAATCGCACAATTTGCGATTCCTTAAGTGCCATCGCAAAATAGGGAATAGCAAATTTTGCGAGTCCTTATTTTGCTGCCAAAATGTTTCATACATACCACGAATTTCGGCCTTTGCGTATGCTAATTTGCTTGATACATATGGCCCTAAGTCTGCTAGTGTCTGTGTTTTGTTGACACCTCCTTCTTTCTCCTTGACTTTCTTCAAGACCCACTGGAATAGTCAAGCTACCACTAAATTAAAAGCTGGCTTAACAGTTCTAATAAGAGACCAACAGCAAGTATTGTTGAGTGAGCGCGATCCTTTACAATTGGATTTATTTGAAGTCTACTCCCACAATATAGGTTCCTTGGCCAAATCATGCAAATTACCGCAAGCTTCAACTAAACTAATAATACATTTCAATCCATTATTACAATTAAATAGGGAAATAAATAAACTAGTGAGAGTCCAGTTTTTGCATTTTTCTCTTGAACGATGTCATTTATTAAATTTACTCAAGAGGAAGACAGAGGAAAAAACGCTCTTTAAGACGAATAAAAGAAGATGGAGTATGGGTGCAATTAATAGAGGCTGCATCAAAAAATCATGCCAAAAGATACTGGAAGTAATCGCCGATTGCTGTGGTACTAGAGTGAAATCGCTTCCTATCCCCGTTAGAGAAGAGGACTGGAAAGCTCATATATTAGATCTGTACTCTGCTAATTTTAATTCTAATAATTCAACCCTTGTGACATCTAGTCGGCCTATAACTCCTGAATCTAACTATGTATATGCAATTAATGATGTAGTCGGAGCAATCAAAAAAATGAGATCCTCTGAAGAAATTGGTCCTGATGAAATCCCCATGACAGTAATTAAGAAAGAACCACTTCTGTGGGCTACCTACCTAACTCCCCTGTTTAATCAGTGCTACTTCCAGGGATAGACTCCTCCATCCTGGTCCGGAATCATTCTAGTCCCCTTATATAAAAAGGGTTCTAGAACACATCCTGGTAACTACCGGCAAATAGCTCTATTGGATGCTGCAGGAAAGATTTTCGCCCGTAGCATCCTTGATCATCTCACTGAATGGGTGGAAGAGAAGAAGGTTCTTCCTTTAATGCAAGCAGGTTTCAGGAAAAATCATTCCACCTTAGATAACATCTTTATTCTAAAATTAATAGAGGAGAAATATACAATTATTCGCAATTCAAATGTATATATGGCGTTTATAGATTTCTCAACGGCATTTGATAAGATAGATCGGCCTTTATTATGGAGAAAATGGCAAAAAATGGGCGTACCCCATCCACTGTTATCTCTAATTATTGCACTACACTCACAAACTTGGTGCAAGATACTAATGGGTGGAAATCAAGGCTTATCTGAAGCTATTCCTACTGAAAATGGCCTGAAATAAGGTTGCTTGTTAGCGCCGTTGCTGTTTTCGCTATATATTGCTGATCTACCTGATTGTTTTAATTGTGCCGAGGGAGAGGCCCCAAAGATATGTAACCGGTCAATTGTATGCCTACTTTATGCAGATGATATTGTATTAATGGACCTAACCCCTATTGGGTTGAACAGAAAGTTGATTTCCTTGCAGAACTATACAGTCGATCACTTTTTTGAAAATAAATGTTTCAAAAAGTAAAATTTTAGTAATGAAAAGTAAGAAAAATAGAAAATTATGTAATTTCAATTGGCACATGGGTTATGAAAAATTGGAGGTTGTAGATTCATATCCTTATTTAGGGAAATTAATAGCAGGTAGCACAAAGAACAAACTCCATATTGAACACAGCGCAGCTAAAGCAGTATCACACGCCAATGGTTTGCGTATTTTTTATAATGCTATGGGTAGAAGGCATTGCTTACATGTATTAATGGTTTTTAAAGTAAAAATTCCGTCAACACTGCTTTATGTCTTTGAATCCATCCCCATCAAAGATTGGAATTTTTTGGACAGACTCGAAGGTCAGATATTACGCAAATTGTGTAATTTTAATACTTTAGTTCCATCGGCTGCTATTAGGCTGGAATTTGGCTTAATAAGCTCCTACATTCAAGGTTTAGCTAGGGTTTTACGTTTGGGATACCAGTTTCAAAAATTCAGAGCGAGACTCGTTAAGAGGGATCATGTGTCAAGAAGTTTTTGGTGTTCGGCCAACTAATTATTCCTCTTATCATGATTTTTTATTTGCACAAAAACCTTCTCTATAAAAGAAGATTTACTGGCAGATGCATCAATGGAAATACCTCCCGGTAAAACAGCGAATCGGTAAAACAGGCCGATACCGAACGCAAAACCAGAAAATGCTATGCATCAAACAATACATCGTTAAAAAATAAAGAATCGCAAATAACCCCCCGCAGTAAATTACCGAATCGCAAAACAGACAATCGGAATTACCGAACCCCAAAGCGGACCTCGGTAATACCGTTTCGCTAATAAAGAATCGCAATGGTATGCATGAAAAGTCGCTAATACCGAAAAACCCAAAAATCACTATTTAGCATGAGCAAATTAAGGGGAATCACAATCAGGAGGTAAAGTAAACGGAAGGACAGAAAAAAAATTACAACCCCCAACTACAGGTGCTCACAATCAGTAACCCTTCAAAAAAGCCCTGGGAAACCCCACATGTCTACCAAAATGGCTGCCCTGTACGTGCTTGCTAGGAGGAGGAGGATCAACGCCCAGGCCCAGCGCAGGAGGATGATCCAGGACAGGATCTTCAGGGTGCGTATCACTTTGCTGGGGCAGACCGAGGACCAGGCCTACGACAAGTATAGACTGAACCGTGCCATGATAATGCGCCTAATAGCAGACCTGGAACCATTACTGCAGCACGAGACCCGCAGGACCAACGCCATACCAGCCCATGTGCAGGTCCTATGCTGCCTGCACCTGCTTGTGTCTGGAAGCTTCCAGGGGGTAATAGCTGAGACTGGAGGCGTGTCGCAAAGCGCTTCATCACGCTTCTTCCACCGGTTCCTAGAGGCCATGCTGACAATAATTAATCTCCACATCACCTTCCCCACAACCACCGAGCAGATGACCCGCACCAAACGGGAATTCTACCAGGTGGCACAATTCCCCCATGTCATAGGGTGTGTTGACTGCACGCATGTCCCCATCTGTCCTCCATCAGCCACCGAATACATTTTCCGAAACCGGAATTCATATCACTCTATAAATGTGCAGATGGTGTGCAATGCCAAGTACATCATTACGGACCTTGTAGCCCAATTCCCCGGGAGCACACACAACGCTTACATATTCCGTCACTGTGGCCTCCACAGGCGCCTGATCAACGGTGAATTTGGAGAGGGACACCCACTAGGTACATATTGATGCATCATCGTACTCTCCACCCACTCCATCCCCACATGTATATTTTCAATCATGCTGATGACCATTCTCTCCCCATCCTGCAGGTGACAGCGCATACGCATTGCGTGAATATCTACTCACTCCCTACCTGAACCCAGTGACACTGCAAGAGCAGCGCTACAACAGAGCACACATCAGCACAAGGAATGTGGTTGAGCGTACATTCGGCATCCTCAAGAGCCGCTTGCGAATACTGCACAAGACTGGAGGTGCATTGCAGTACGACCCAGTGACCTGCTGCCAGATCATTGCTGTGTGTGCCATCCTACACAACATCGCCACACGCAGGGGGATACCCATAGAGGTGGACGGAGAGGATGAACTACGTGCACAGCAACCACCCCCCCCAACACCGACAGGCGCATGTGCCCAACACAGCTGAAGGGCAACGGAGGTGGACATACATCACACGGAATCATTTCTGAGACAGGTAAGAGAGAGACTTGACAACAGGTCTCGATTTGCAAGGGTTTAATGGGCATAGACACCTGAGTGGTGCAGAGAAACAAAACAAAAACATGCTGCTGCTGCAGTTAAAGTCAAACTAAAATTGTCCGTCCTCAGAACGGGTGATGCGTGCGGCACTTAAGTCTGGCCATGGTTACATCACCAAGGACAGTGTAACTTTGTCACTTCCGTTTGCCGCGTACCCCCAGTCTCTTGTCATGTGACTCCTCTGCTTCTACTCGATGGGAGTCTGTGGCAGTTGCATTGCGGCCACTGCGCCTCCTCCCGCTGGTGTCCGATAGGGAGACGCTGCTGACACTGGAGGCTACCTCACTCTCCTCTTCTGCCCCCAGTGTGCTGACACTGGCTGACCCAGGCTGCAGTTGCTCCACTGCGGTGGTCACCCTCTCAAGGGCCTTTGCCACATCCCCACAGTAATGACCTAGGTCCACTTGCAGGGACACGGACCTGCGGGACAGCACAGCCGTGCTGTTGCAGAGCTTATTGATGGCCTTGTTGGTTGAAGTCACTGCCAGCATGATCTGCCGGTGACTCCGCCACTCACTCTGTTGGCCTGCCACTACAGCACGTGTGAGTTCTTGCAGGCACAGCTTAAGTTCATTGTTGCCGGCAGCTACGGCAGTGGTGTGCTCACGCATAGCGTCTGTCATGTTGCTAAGTTTGTGGCATAGCTTGGTCATGGAGAGTTTCATGGCACCCATGTGTCTCCCCTGCAGGCGCTGGACACGCAGCATCCGGGTCTCCACAACTCCGTACCCTCCGGACAGATCGACTGGTCTTGCAGCACCACGAGCCGGGGTCACAGCCCTCTGCCTGATGCTCTGTTGTGATGATGTTTGGCTGGTTGGAGTGACGACAGCCTGGCGTGGAACATTTGGGGGTGCTGAACTGTGATCCGATTCCATCAGGGGCAGGGAGGGAACATCAGCTCTGCGGCTCTGCGGAGTGGCCCGCACTGGTGGTGGTGTCTTGGACCGCGAGGATAGTGGTGGTGGTGGTGGTGGTGTTTTGGACCGCGAGGTTGGTGGTGGTGGTGTCTTGGACCGCAGGGATGGTGGAGGTGTCGACCACCGTGGTGGTGAAGGGGAGGACATGGCTTCAGCTCCATGTGAGCACTCGGCTTCTGACAACACTGGCGTCTCAGAGATGACAAGGCGGGCACTGTCGTCTGAATCGTAGGGGGATGCATCTGTGTGTGAAACAGTGCATAGTTATAATCATGGTATAGTATGTGGAAATAGCAGTGGCATCTCACAATAAATAACATTTTCAGTCTGACAATTGGCCCTCTGCTGCTGTATTCATCTCTGTGCTCTGGCATGTACCCATTCATGTATGGACTACAAATCCCATGGTGCAACACATTGGTGAGGGTATGTGTTTAGGGCAACCCTACATGGGCACTGTTCTAGCATGGGGGATTGGTCAGGGAGTTAGTACACGATGTATTGTTACGCTGCCATGCTTCTTACCTTGTCCTCCTTCCGCAGCACCAGAGGTGTCCAGACGTGTGACCCCCACAACAGCTTCCGGTTCTATGGTGGACTCCACTAGATCCTCCAGGGCAGTGTTTGGCGTCACGTTGGCTGTGCCCCTTCCTGTGCCAGCAGCATCCTTGACCCTCTGCGCAATCTTCTCCTTGGCCCTCTTCCTTAGGTCATACCACCATTTTTTCAGGTCGTCGATGCTGCGGTGGGTGACTCCACAGGAATTTACCTTGTCCTTGATGCGCAGCCACATCTTGCGTTTTTCTGCCTCTGGTACCTTCATGGACAATTTGCCAAACAGTCTGTCATTATTGCTGGTCACACACTCGATGAGGATTTCCAGCTCCTTATCAGAAAACTTCCTTTTTCGCTTTCGGTGTGTGTCCTTTCCCTGCTGGGGGGCCTCCTTCTCCATCTTGTCCTGCTTGCTACAGGTTCGGTCTTGGTCCTCAGCTCCTGTGCTCTGCCTCCTCCTCAGTGCAACTCCGAACACAGAATGCAGCGTGGCTGTCCTACTTCCTGGTTGTGATGTCATCGGCCCGCTTCCGAAGCGTCGCGTAATTTGCCCGTTTTCGCTATTACCGAAATCGCAAATACCGGATTCACTAAAACCAATTCTGTATTATCTAACTCGGTATTTGCTACTCGTGCGGGCGTACTTTCGCTATTTAATAGCGATTTTTACCTATTCGGTAATTTTTACCGATTTGTTTGATGCATCGCGGTTTGCATGTCCTTAATAGCGATTCGGTATTTTTTGCTATTACCGACGTGTATTACCGAATGTTGATGCATATGCCCGTTAGTGAGTACTCTTCTTCCTTTAGAATTTAAATCTTTCTTAAAAACCTTTAGTTTAAGATTAGTTTTAATAGAGACATTGGATTCTGTAATTCCAAAAAGAGACTTGAGTTAATTGTAAGGACAAACACACCAAAAACTCCCCAAAAAATGTGTATTGGAATTTACAGCATGGACCCCGAAGACTACTCACACTATGTCGCATGAATCTTCTACCTCTAAACGATCTAACTGCACACTGGTCCCCAAATCTGAGTAATGGAAAAATCTGTAACCTTTGCAATCTGAGTGTTCAGACCTTGGATCATGTTTTGTTTGCATGTCCCGCATTGACCTCGATCAGCCGCCGTTGGCTATGACCAATGTTCCTTACAAAATGGCGTCAAAAATGTAACTTCAGCACGTGATTTTCTATTTTGTCCAAAAAATGAAGCAGTTGGTTTCAAACTTTTTAATTATTTTAAGGAGTTTATGTGTATATTGTAATCCTATTTTCTGCGGCTGTTTGCACAAGAGGGAGATGCTGTGTTCTTTTTCCACCTTCCGTTCCGCTGCTAGCTTAAAGTCTCAGATAAAGTGAGATACTGGACTGCGTTTACACAAGTATTGCTGCTACTGTATTGCTTTCTGGTTAGGATATGATATGCTTTATAAATTCTGTTTGCTGCTAACATCAAATAGGCTGCTGAGGATGAATTCTACATATTTATCTAGTATTTTAAATTGTTGATATATATTGCCCCCGTTCACTTTAGTTCTTTTTCAGGATAAATCTTGCCATTTTATTCTGTTTACCGTTTGTGGAGTGCTGCTATATTTACATTTTCTTGTATTAATTTGTATGCATTTTATGTGGACCTCATTTGAGTTCCAAATCTTAATAAATATTTGAATTGAATTGAATTGACCAAGTTGGGATAGCCCCTTTCTCTGAATCTTTCAAGCATGGCTTCACTCTCTAGTATGAAGGCTTCCTTTGTGTTGCAGCTTCTCTTGATGCTCAGCAGTTCTCCATAGGGAATGCTCCATTTTAGCGTCTCTGGATGGCTGCTGAGGGCATGAAGTATGCTGTTGCCTGCAGTGTTCTTGCAAAAGAAAGTAGTAGTAGTGTGGATGTTGTTCTGTTAGATCTCAAGTTTGACGTCTAGATATTCTGCTTCTGTTTTACTGATGTTGCCAGTCAGTTTTATGTTGCCACCACTGGTGTTCAGTTTCCTAATTAAATCTCTGGCTTCAGGCTCCGAACCCCTCCAGATGATGAACAGGTCGTCGATGTAGCGAATAAAACATCACGACCTGTTCAAAATCCAGAGAGAAAACCGGATCCTGGAGGATCTCCTCCACCCAGAGTCCCATAAAAAGATTGGCAAAACTGGAAGCAAAGCAAGATCCTATGGCTGTTCTGGTTGTCTGTATGAACAGCGCACCATCAAATGGAAAGATGTTATTCTTCAGACAGAACGCTGTCATATCAAGGATCATTTGGTTGTGCTTCCAGAATCTGACATGTTTCTTCCTGAGAAAGTGTTTGCAAGCCTCCAGACCCTGTTGGTGGTCTATAATGGTGTATAGTGAATGTACGTCCAGTATGATAAACAAGAATTCATCGTTCCAAATGATGTCTTGTATCTTCACCAAGAAATCTTTGGTGTATCTGATGTAGCTAGGGAGATTCATGACGTGTTCTCTTAAAAAATGGTCAATATATTTGGACACATGTTCTGCCACACTCACCCTGGAAGATACAATAGGTCGTATAGGTGGGTTGATCGGATCTTTATGCACTTTGGGCAAAAGATACAACACAGGTAATATGGGTTAATCCCTTTTCAGGTAGAGGAACTCCTCCTACACAAAGATGCCCTTGTCTTTCCACTCTGAAAGTTTGTCCCAAATGTTTGTGATGCTGTCGTGGTACACGTCACTGGTGATAGGTAGATAAAAATTGTTATCATTCAATTGTCAATGGGCCTCACTGATATACTGGTCTCTGTCCAAAATCGCTATGTTACCACCCTCATCTGCAGGGTGGATGACAATATCACTGTCATCCGCTAGAGCCTTGAGTGCCTGTCTCTGGTTGAAGGAGAGATTGTGTAATTTTTCTCTGTTCTTGTTGTTTTTGTGTTTAAAGTCAGTGAGTGCCTTAATGACGTTTTCATGAAATGTGCCAATCCCATCAAGTGGTAAAGTGGGCAGAAATGTGGAGTGAGGTTTAAAATGTGTGGTGGCAGCAGGAGCATATGTAATGTTTAAGTCGGAGAGGACTTGTATTTCATTGACCTCAGTTTCGTTGAATTCGGGATCTTGTTGTAGTTCTAACATGGTGACAAGGGTGTCAATGTTGCCTATTGCTAAGTCACTGTCAGTGTGAGTCTGTCTAGCATGAGTGTGCCTGCTAGTACCTAGTCTTTTCAATTTGTGCCATTTTCTAAGCTTGAGTTTTCTAACAAATTTCAACAGCTCTATTCTGGTGTTAGTATACTCAAAAGAGGAAGAGGGGCAAAAAGAAAGTTCAAGGCAATGGGTCTGTTTTTCAATGTCATTCAGTGTTCTTTTGGAAAGATTGGCAATAGTTTTATTAACCATAATGGGATCGATCATTGAGTTTTTCCGGCGCGTGTCTTGCTGCTTCCCATGTCACCACTCCCCTTGCCACTTCTGCCAGTATTGTTTGATGCGTCTCCATCTGTTTCTTCTTTTCCTCGGCCTCTGCCTCGACCCCGGCCCCGTCCTCTCGGTTTTGATGTTGATGTGTACCTCGTTGTTATATGGCCTCAGCGCATGTGTCTGTATTCGTCTAAAAAAGTTACTGGTATGGATGTCCGTTCACTCCCAGACACATTACTTACTGACAGATCAGATTCACTACCACTGGTAACAGAAATATCTGAGATTGAACTTCCTGTGGGTTCAGCCTGTGGGAGATCAGATCTTGTCTTATCTGAGTATAGACGGTCATACTTCCTACTGAAAGTCAGGATTCTCCCGCTCTCATAATCTTCTTAGTCTCTATTCAGTTATCTTTCTTTGCGTGCCTTTATGTCTTCCTCATATTTCTTTAAGCGGACTTTCATTGGTTCCATGGCTTTATTCAGCGCTGTTGACTCCATGTTGTTGGTAAGGTCATCTAGTATTTCTTTGATTTGTCCGTATCCTATATCCTCCTGCAGGGATGCCAATGACAACTTGCCTCGCAAGCGATGCGGGCAATGCAAGCTCACAGTGGGTTTGGATTAGGTAGCACAGACATATATCCACTGTTTGACATATGTGGATTGTTTCTTCGGTGAACAAATGAACAGTCACCGTGTGTGGGAAAAGAAGGGTATACAGACATGACCACTTCGCCGCTGCCTTAGGGCAGGTAATCTCGGACACCCGCCGGTGTAGGGTACTCCCACCCAAAGGACGGACAAAGCTTGCGCCTTCTTACCACACTTCAATGGCGCTTCCCTTTCTTTCACCGTCCTGCTCGTGAGTAGAAAAGGCCGGTCCGTATGTGATCCTCAAACAATATCACACCACAAAGCTCCTACCGATTCACAGGGACCCGTGAGATGTGGCGCACACATCGGGAGAACATACCAGCAATAATAAACCAATAAGGTCCAAAGTACGTGCGCTCTCAGGAAAAACAGGTTCCAAGACTTGAAGCACACTTGCAAAGCGTTTATTTACACAACACGTTTCGACTGCAGAAGCAGCCTTGGTCACGTGTAAGGTGACTGTCTTAAATAACATCAAATGGTAAAAATAAACATAGTTAATGACATGAATGTGACTCACAGTGACTCTGGCGGCCATCTTAGTGTGGTCCGAGTAAAAGTACACCAACGCAGTCCGTCAAATATGAAATACATTTATGACTTATTAGCACATGTGTTGGACTTACAGACTGAAGATCCTACTGGTTTATGTATACCAACGTGAGATTAGTCTGTGAAAAAGTAAAGATTACACTGCCCCTGACAAGTATGGGCTTATTTACGCATGGTGCAGAACTGCTGAGAGCTAGGTCTTAAAACAGAAAGCCTGCCACAGTCTGAGCAAAACATATATCATGTGATGGTCCTTGTAGTGAGTTAATGTTGTTTGCCTGAGTGGGCATAAATGACACAGCTTGAAGTACACACTCAAACTAATACGGGTGATGTAGGGCATAACAATAGTACCCTTCGCAATCTGTGTCATTGATTGATGATTGACAGCACCATAGGTGAGGCGATCCAAGAAAGACCTAGTATTACCTTCAGAAGAGGCAGGAACTTTAGGGACATGCTTGTTCACAGCGATGTTACCAGATACAAGATCAACAGTGAACATAGTCTACAAGGATTCTTTCCCTGTGGACATTGCAAAATGTGCATAAATAGCTTGTTTTGTAAAGAACTCTCGCTAGGTACACAGAAAAAAGTCATCACATAATTCCTTACCTTCAGCACTAAATTTGTTATATATGCAATTGAGTGCCCTTGCAAACTCTGGTACATCGGTAGCACCACCTTGATGGCCAAAATGCTGATACTTGAACACATGCGGGCTCATACGAACAAAGAGCCAAAATACCCTGTTGCCCGACAAGCCAAACATTTTTCTGATTCCTCTGCCCTAAGCTACTTAATTCTTAAGCAGATCCGGAATGACCGGAGGGGAGGGGATAGAGCTCTCACATTAAGACAAAGAGAGTCCAAGTATATAGTGGATTTTCAAACCACGGCGGGTTAAACCAAGATTAGGAATTAGCCATACACCTCAAGGAAAATAGTTGTTGTCATCTTCCCAATGACTGGTATTCTGGACAGCTCTCTTTTGTTGTCTTTGCTTTTATACCATGGTCATATTGTTGTTACTATTTAATCTAACGTTATATTCCTCCATTACTCTAACAGTGCATTAGGAACCGTTTATTCCTTTATTCATGTGACCCATATAACTCCTTGTGGTCCATTTTTAACTGTATGTGTTTTTCTGTTTCCTTTGCAGGAGGAAAGGAAGGGACCCATTTCACCTGGCATCACGAGCATGGGCTGCCTAACCTTTTCTTCATTCTCACTTCACTTGGCTGTTTTCTTCACATGGTAATCTGTCATGAGTGGTGATAGGCGGGTCTCCGACTGTTTATAATATGCTTTTACATTCCATTACTGTTGGTCATATCGGTGCCTTGTATGACATTTGAATTTCCAAACTTGCTGTTAGTTATGTATCATGACCCAGTTCTAGCTGCATGGGCCATTGATTCCATCTTGACCACTGAACCTGACACACTCACGCACTTGCCTCAGATTGCGTATCTCCATTAGTGGTGTACAAGAGGGGGCTTTCCATGCCATGCCGCTCCCGTGTTATCTTTTGCACATACTTTAGCGTTTGTGTTAATTAAGCCCACGTGGGTATACAACATCAATCAACGACACGGATTGCGAAGGGTACTATTGTTATCCCCTACATCATCCGTTTTAGTTTGAGCGCACGTTGGAATACATAAACCAGTAGGATCCTCAGTCTGTATGCCCAACACATGTGCTACTTAGTCACAAATGTATTTCATATTTAACAGATTGTGTTGGTATACTTTTACTCGGACCACTCTTAGATGGCCGCCACAGTCACTGTGAGTCACATTCATGTCATTACCTATGTTTATTTTTGCCATGTGATGTTATTTAAGCCAGTCACAGTTTGTGGACCTTACACGTGACCAAGGCTGCTCCTGCAGCCGAAACGCGTTGTGTAAATAAACTCTTTGCAACTGTATTTCAAGTCTTGGATCCTGTTTTTCCTGAGAGCGCACGTACTTTGGACTTTATATGATATATATATATATATTTTTTTTTTCTTTGTTTTTCATAGGTTGAATTACAAGTGACTGAACATTATTTATTTCTTCCAAAATCACTTGTTTAGGAATAATGTCTGTTAATAACCATTTGCTTGTAGCTTGTCTAATGGCTATCTGAGTTTTATATTCTTTTCCTTTTGCATCCAAATGACCACTCGAATAGCCTACTCTAGAGTTGACTTTGCTGTAGTAGATAGAAAGCTAATGCCCTTGTCTCTAAATGATTGCTGACAGAATATTGTCTGAATAGAGGGCTTCACTGCAAAATGCTGATTTAAATGCTTGAAGACTTACTGGATAGTTTGATTTCTTCAACAGTCACTGTCCAAAATGAGTTTCACAGTGGAACATTACTCCAGCTTGTCAATTCTTCCGTACTGGTGCCCTACAAAGACGCTGCTTGCTGACAAATGTTAATTTCTCACATACCCATTATCAAGACACATGTTCTCTGCTTAAATAGGTTTGTGCAGAAGGACGGCAGAAACACTTTTCTTTTTGAGAGAATATGTCTTCACAGAACATGCGCAAAGCTGAACACAGCCTCTCAGAAAATCACAGTTGAAGTGCACATTGAGCATTGTGCACAAGCACGATGACGGCAAACACTAGTCTTCAAGAGGAACGTCTAGACCAGCGGACTCAGTGAGATTTTTCCAGAGTCCGCCATCCTGGATGTACTTAGTAGTACTTTCATTAAAACAACCAGATACCTCAATGAAGGAGATCAATGGCATCTCCCTTGTGGGTATTTGAACTGGCTAACAAACTTGATCTTCTGTGTAAGTTGCACCTTTTTGTTTATGGGGTCATTTTGTTCAGGTCTGACGCATGCGAAGCTGTAAAAAGGTTTGTTCTTGATGTTGAATTTTAAGAGACAAATTATGTACACTGAGGACACTGCTGAGACATACAGCCTTCATCACCTCTGTTATAGTACTGGAAACAAAATCACAAAAAACTATTTTGACAGCCATATGCATTTGACTCTAGCAAATGTGGAAGCATCCCTTTCTCTACATGCGCCTATTGCAACACCAACAACATATCATCAACAAGAGCTGTGCTTAAAAAGATGTGACTCCAATTTTCAATGCAAACTTTAATTTCCAGAAATCAAATGCTGTCCCTTGTTGAAATGCTGAGAAGATCCAAACATTTCAGACACTCTTGCCAGAACATTGGCATTGCAGCCTCTTAACAATTCAGTGTCAGATTGTTTACAGAGTATAGAAGTAAAACTCTGCAGAATGAATATCAAAATAATGAACAATGAGATAATTGACGCTCTAGAACAACCTCCATCTCTAATATAAAGCATGAAAGACCAGATAGCACCGATTTGTGAGTGCAAAAAAAGACCTTGAGAATAGAAAATAGAGAAATAACATCACACTGCTTGGGGTGCCAGAAGACCTTAAAAAGAAAAATATGTGTACTTTTTTATCGACATTGCTTTACCTAGACTGAACATATGAAACTTCTTAGACTCAAAACTGTCCAGAATAGTTATCTTTTTTCTATTACAATTCATACAAGCACACCTCATCTTGGAAGCAAAGAGAAGGAAAAATATTCTTTTGAAATGCTTATCTACCACTAAAGAATAGTAAAAATGAAATAAATAATTTGAACAAAGATTAGCCATGAAACAGATAATCATTTTGTGTGGCATCGTTCATCCAGGAAGATGAAATCTAACCTAATTTCATAAGCCCTCTGTTTTGCAGCCAATATAGCAAACAGAATCAATTGAACTAATTTCTGATAACTACTTGAAAGAGATGAAAATAACTATTATATATCAGTTGAAAGGTATATCTACCATGTGTACCTATCAGCAATAATGGGACATACTGTAATCCAACTTTAGTTCACTTCCTAACCACAAAACGTTTGCCCAATAAATGAAAAGTACAACATGCTTTAGAACACAAGGCCCTGAAAGCACAGTGCTCTTTTAGCTAAGTGGCTTCTCTCAGCTTTAGATGGATTCACTGCCTTGTCAATAACCATGTTGCCACTCCTTGTTTTATAGCCTTCACATTGACAATTGTCCCAATTTTACTTGAAAGATGAAGACACTGGGAACCCATCACAAATACAACACCAACCAAAGGAACACAATTAAAAACAAACAGTACAGTACAGCCCGTGCTCACAGAATGTATAGTCAATTGGCAAACATACAGTGAGGAAGTAGCCATAGATACATGACATTAGCAGAATACAGATAAAAGTATTCTGGAACATCAATGATTGGAGTGAATCATACAATTAAAAGGCAGAGGATTCTGTAGTATACATAGAAAACGAAAAGTGATACAACTTTGATACAAGAAATGTATTTGTATGACAAATAATCCCCAAAAATGAAATGCAAAGGTGAGCAAATAATCCCAAAGTGTCCTTAATGATGCACAAGTGACTTAATCTAATAGCCTTTTCAACCAAATAACCATGTTTCAGAACTAAATTACAAATTGAAAAACAAAAATACACAGTGATAACACAAAGGGGGAAAATACCTGTGAATTGTATAAAAGCTTGAAAGGAAAGAATGAAAGACAGTGTGATCAAAAGCACCAATGAAGGCAACAATTAAATAATGAGTAAAGAGCTATTTTACTTATGAATTTAAAGCAAAATGATAGTTTTTCACAGCACACATGATATTTTGAATTGCATCACTACTTCCTATGCTTTTTTTTGTTAAATATTCCATAGTAATCTTAATATCCATCTCCTATACGCCACACACAGCCACCTAAGAAGAATGCAATTTAAACATTTGTCTTCCAGCCTGTAAGTAATGTACCATTTACACCAACAAGGACATTAGTATCTCTATTTTTGATAGGGATTCCAAACATTTTCAACGTTCATGCCCAAAATAGTTTTCACTGGTCATTTCCAATCAATCAATCAATCAATCAAGACATTTGTAGAGCGCACTACTTACCCGGAGGGTCTCAAGGTCCAACCATTTTCCTGTGGTAAAATAGTTGTTAGCAGAAGTAGCTTCTAATCAACCCCCATTTGAGACATTGAATGGGCGTTTTTAACAGACCCTATACAAATCGTTTTTTTTTTCTATTTATTCTATTACTTTATTAGCATGTACCCAGTAAATTAAGAGAAAGCAAATAATTTCAGTTGAGAATTGACACGTTTTGAATTATTGTGTTCCAACCCCTGAAAACAGTAATGTGCTGGTTCCCACTCGTTTGATCATTATGGTCTCATGCAGTCTCTCTCTTGACTTCCAAATACGGCAATGATTATGTTGCAAATGCTGATTTTAAACTTTTGTACTGCCTTTGCACAGCTCATAATTGTTAATATTATGTCCTTTTTCAGCCAATTCAATTAGTCTGCATGTCCTATATTATAAGCTGCACCGTCCATCTTCTAAAGCCATGTCACTGCCTAGGCAGTCTATTACAATGAATCCAAACTATGGCTAGAAATCACTTTTCACATCTCACCCCGCCCAACACCTCTGTATCCAGAAGGGTCATAACTATACAATATTTCATAGCAGTTTTCATTAGTGCAGTCCTCCCACTGGCTCACTGCTTCCACTGAGACAGCTGCCTAGTTAGGAAACTCCTTCTAGTGGGACTCTTATCCCATCTGAGAATTATTTTATATTACACATCTAGACTACCCTTTCCACAAGATGACCTTTGTAGGACAAGTTGTACTAGTGCACCCTCCTAATAGACAAACTTCCCTACCAGACAGCACTTACTTAGACCACGCCTCTTACTAGCTAACTACTATCAGTATATCATTCTCCCACTTAACAGTTACTGTAAATAGACATTTCCTTTAATCGAAGCACAGACCTCTAAGAAAACTATTTAAAACTGCATGGTTTACTATTCCGATTAGTTTAGAGAACCGGACCTAAGTGAACTCTTGGAAAAACCTCATGTTTAGGCAGAATTTTCTCCAATTTTCCATTCTCTGAGATTATTTTAAAGCTCTTGATAAGTGTTTGATTTTGGCTCATTTATTGGGCACTTTATATTGTATGCTATCGTAAGGATTCCCTAAATATCATTGTATGTTCTCTATTTATTATGTTATTCATAGACAACTCAAATGTTTCAATTTGATTATATGGAGGTTGTCAGTAAATAAGTTGTACAATGTATTAAACCAACACCTTTCACTCTCCTTTTTAGGAATATTTATAACCATAATATTAATTTTAGGAGTTTGATATATCTGGGGATTCCTCCACAACAGCTTTATCGTTGGTGCTGAAGAAATGTCCTTGTACCAAACTTCAACTCCCACCAAATCACACTTCTCATTAGATCAGAGCTTATTCTGGCGTACATCTTCCACTTCATTGCACTCCCTTCCAAAGAGCACATTTTTCTACTTTCTGCTTCTTAATTAAATTGTGGTTGTCATGTGAAATTGAGTGTGAAACTCAAGAATGTTGATTATCTTTCAATCAGATCAGATGACCAAGAATATCCTGTTTGTATATTGACAAATGAGAGGAAAGACTTCTCTGGGCAATCTTTTTGCACTAGGCGCCTAAGTCTAGGCAACCCAAGATCCTAATAAGTACGTTATAAAATCACCCCGCTTAGGCGACACAGTGAAAACATGGAAGTTAAGCACTGCTCTTTCAGTAAAGCAATATTATTCAGTGTAGAAAATCATATAACAAAGTTGAAAAAGGGGAGTAACTCCAGAATTATGGTGGCATCTGGCCGCCCTTTGCAAATTCATTAACTGCAACTTGATAGACAGGACGGGTGCTAATTTTTTGGAGAGGTGCGAGCTAACTGAGATCAAGCTAGTTAACAAAATCACTCCCGGCGCCACCTGCTTCCTCTGCCAAGAAAGGAATAAGAGCTGTGCCCATTTAAAAAGGTGGCAACCTAAATAATTTGGCAATACCTTAATTGTTAAACAGGCACCCACTTAGCACGCAATTATCGAAAGCAAATAAATAATATATCGTCATTACCAATTCAAAACGCGGGTGTTACCACAACAGTTACAAATTACACTGTAATTATACCCCTAGGAGTTGGCGTACTTTCACTCGACACCGCAGTATAGTGTGCGTACATAATGAAATACTGGCTTTCCGCTATGAATCCTAAGCAGCTCAATGTTGTTTGCTGTTCAGGCCGCTCGGGGATTGAATCAGGGTTTGTGCTCTAATCTAAATAAATATGGCAGACCGGTGTGGTAGATCTTCAATAAGTGCTCTTGTGTACTTTTTACTAGTCTCTATACATATTTTGATTACACTCCCCAATCACAGAAATGCCATCAGGAGAACAGTTTTGGCATATAGAACCCATTTTAACAATGATTTCATGGTTGAACATACTTTTATATCCCAACCCATACAATGAAATGCCATTTATAGAACATGTCTGGGATACAGCCCCTATATTTGTCAATCATCTGAGTCTTTTTGACTTTTTTTAATCATTTCTGTTGGTAGGTCTTTCTTGTCATATCCCAGTGGTGGATTCACTTCCTAGCTACTAACTTCAGTAGTTTCATAGCTTACACATTACATACATGAATCGTCTGGTGGATTGTGGTTTAGCATGACTTGTCTTTCTCTGCCTCTGGAGGGAACTCTTGAGTGATTTCAAGTTATCCTGCTCTGCTCTAAGTTATCTATTTTATGACTGGAATTATATTTATGGCAAGACTTTCTATGAGAACCTCTGACTGAGACCAAGGAAATTAAATTATCTCTATTGTTTTCTTACAGTAAAAGAATTGTTGTAGAAAGGAGAGAGGTTTAATCAACTACTGATTAATGGAAAAGAAAAGAAGAAGGTTCATTTATTCTCTTCTTACAAGGACAAAAACTGTGAACTTAGATAATTTTGAGCTTTCATCTGCCTAAAAGTTAAATGCATTTCTGGAGCAGTTAAATTTGGGACTCAGGCTCATAAAAAGCTAAGGCAAGATCCTTAATCTATGAAGGAACTAATTGGTTTATCTGAACATTTATCTCCACTAAAGGACCCAGACGGAGTACTTCTCTCATGTTTTTAGATGATTCTCTTAGTTCATTTGTTTTTCTGTAGGTGGCTGTGTCGTTATTTCGGGGTTTGCCCTCTGAGGTCTTTTACAGCATAATTCATATCCGTATCTTTTGTACTCCTACCTGTGAAAATATTCTTAAGAACTAATTTTTAAATAACTTATCTCTGTGTCCAAAATTCTTTTAAAGACATTCTAAATGTATAGGATATACACCACAGAGCTTTAATCTCATGTTTCCAGCCCGTGACAGGTTTTCGGGAATGTGAATAAAACTGTTAACTAATTGGAAACTGATCTATGGATGTCTCCAGCACCCTTGTTGAGAACTGGTCAATAAAAGCCTGGATCCTGCCCTGTAACAGAAAGCATGTAATTATGAAGATTTTCAAGAGAGGACTTTTACGATTGTCTTATTGCAATCATCCATCCTGACAAAAGGAGCCTATTTGGAAGCCAAAGTCAACTAACAAACTTCTGTAGTCCTTGCCTGCCACCTTGGTTGTAAACCCAGCAAAGTTTTATTACTCTCAATCCCTCATGATTAGGATTTTATTCCAGCTGTCATTTGTGTTGGATATTTGTAGACAGATCATTTAACCTAGTAGAATGGAAGGTCAACATACAAAACCATCATGCTCAGAAGTACCCTGGGAATACTACCATAGTGGTAATTACCCCTCAGAGTTCCATAAAAGCAAAATCAGTAAATAAAAAGCTAAATTTGTCCAAATGTAAAAGTAATTATGTAAGATAAAATTCCAATCTTTTTTTCACTTATAGTTGTGA
Source organism: Lissotriton vulgaris (assembly GCF_964263255.1). Taxonomy (NCBI): domain Eukaryota; kingdom Metazoa; phylum Chordata; class Amphibia; order Caudata; family Salamandridae; genus Lissotriton; species Lissotriton vulgaris. Next base: position 1,993,483,263 of record NC_141691.1, read on the forward strand.
ATCAGTACTGTTATGCACTTCTTTAACTCAACGTATTATTTTTAACACTGCATACAGATCAAAAGGGTAAACAAATCAAAGACGTAAATCATAACACAGTAACCAAAGCTGTCACTTTCATTTGCCCTTATAGTTTCCGCTATTGTCACAACACGATAGTGGAATACGTTTAATGATTTCAGATGTTGAGATAGAAATCTTATCCCAAGGGATACTGGAAGCTCTTGCATAGTGTTTTAGAAATAAAAAAGCAACTTTAATATTAAACCATTAATTGGATGCAAAAAGTAGGAGAAGGCGAACCAAATTGAAATGAGAAACTGATTTTTGTTTGCGAGACTGCGCGGACAAAATATTAAATTACTAATTAATCAGTAACAACAGAAAAAAAAACTATCTTGTTCAATGCTAAAATACCATAGTAGAGCTCCATCATAGAGATTGAAAGTAAACACGGCACAGAAAGTTCTTTAGTCCCTAGTATTACAGTTGAAGGTGAAAGATATAAAACTCAAGTGAATCAGATTGTTATGTCACAACACAAATAACATAGCCACACAATTGTACATAATGGTAAACAAATTGTCTGAATCTAATTTAAAGTTTTGGTGTTTCATTTTAAAACCTGCTCTGCATTAGGTAATCGTTAACCTTTCCTTGAGGTGTATCAAGGAAATGTGTCTGTGATTATAAAAAACTTAGTAACATAACATTTATATTTATAAAAGTATAACAAGAAAAAAGAAAACAAAATAGAAAAGCTGGGTGTATGCCTTAAGCTCTCAATCTTCATAATTGTTAAGAACAATTGAAGATATTGCAACTTAAAACCACTCCTAATGTACTGAAGCAAGCAATGCCATACATTGAAAATGTGTTTGATTTAATATCAGCACAATCATTTGTCCACCCATCAAGCAAACTCTAACAAATGCTCACCAGCGGACTTTTTTGCTATACAAGTGTCTCCTTACATACACACATGCAGTGCAGGATGTTTTGAAAATAAGAAAGAAGGCACAGGACAAAGCATGATAAACTGTCTTTCAATATCTGCAGGCTGGTCAATTTCCTGGTGGAGAAACATATATCTCTTCCAATTAATATGTATTTGAATTTATATTTAAATACATGAAATGTATAATACATGGAATATATGGAAAGCATCATTCAGAGTTTTATATTTTCATAGTTAGGCAGTTAGAAACCTGGTCCAAATTTCAGAATATGTTTAAACACTCTAGCAAGGGTCGCAGCTTATGGGAAGGGATTAGATAAAGGATTTTTGGTACATGAGAATAGCAAGACATTTAACATGGAATACTAAACAATAAAATGAATGATTATCTTGCTTAGAAATGCATAAGAGAGAAATGCAGGATAGACTGTCTCTTTAAAGTATTTGCATGTAATATTTATGCAGTGGTGTTTGTGTTAGCAGTCATGGACCACTTAGTATAGTCTAGAGTTTTTTCCTATGAACAGGTATGTTAGGTATCCGTATTTAGTTATTTATGTTCAGCACACTGTGAATTCTTTGGAAAATTGAATACAGTTGTAGATGTTTCAAGTAGTGCAATGTTTACATTTAACACATGCAAAATTTCCACCAGGTAGTTTTGTTTCCAAGTTGAAAATATTATTTAACTGTGGAAAAATCCTGATCACTTGCACTGAACCTTGGAGTATAGGTTCCATCCCCATTCCCAGTGTGGAAATAAACTCTCTCCTGTCCTTGATCGGAACAACTCTGCAGATGTTCACAGGGTGGAAGACTAAAGGAAAGAGATATGCCCAAAACCTTTACAATTGGAAGCTGGTCTACTCAAAAGCACTCCCAATTCCAACTTTCCTCTGAATTTAACCTATTAACCAGACTTGATGTTTTAGCACCTGTTAAAATTTAAAAAAAAATTAATTCCCCAAAAGCAGTAAGTTGTTTAGTAATGACAAGAAGTTAAAAGAACTAATCACAAACTGAAATTAATATGAAATTAAAAGATGCACAGTGGTAAGTATATAGAAGCAGATCCTCATATGTAATAAAACTGCAATTTGATTTTAAATCTCCCTTACAGGTAAGGAAAAAGGTTGCGGTACATCTTAAACAAAACATCATCCTTCACGACTTATAGCCTGACTTTTGACCAAAGAGAGAAACTGAAATGGCCCTTGCCTACTGAGAGGGAAGTCCTTACCATCCTCATTTTCATTGATCTACTATTGATACACAGTAGTACGGATGATATCAGTCTCCTCAGAAGGCTTACAGTGGATATGTTAAAGAGTGGACATAGGTAGCCAACACAGCAGTGAAATGGATGCAGCTTTTCATCTCAACTCAGAGTCAACAGGTAGGGTTTTATAGTTTCATTGATAAGCAAGTCACAAACCTTAACTTTTTCACCAAACACCTGGAACATTCACACTGATAAATAAAAGAATATTGCTTTCCACTCTCAAGGATTGAAAGCTAATCTCATGGTAGGAATGAACAACCTACATTTTTGAAAACTACTCGAAACTGAGTTTTTAGCACAGGCCCTAATCTAAGCACTTTCTCTACAACGTGATAGGGAGTCTAAATATCTATATGTGCTCTAAGTAGCCAAGATAATTTATATTTAACTATTTGTTCTAGCTCTGACATAGTGCTACCAGTGTTTCATAGTGACTACAACACAACAGGGCTTTATAAAGGAATGAATACATTCCAGAATTCTGCAAGAGGAACACATAGCTGAGGAAACTAACACATTGGAGGGAGTGGCCAGAGGTCTGGCAGTTTGTTGTGAGGAATGTGTGATTAATTTGCTGTGCAATTAACCTGGTGCAGAGCACATGAATCTTCCCTCCCAGTCAGTTAAAATTAAAACATATACATGCTGTAGTTTGGAGTTAAGAATGTTCTGAACTGCTTACTCTTGGTTATCATTACCTATGTTATGTAGAGTTTCAAAGAGAGTGATATATTCAGCTTTAAAAGGCTTTAAGGTCACATAGTTAATTATCTGAATTGTTGCATTTTGAATAAACCACAGAGTATTGTGTCCTAACATAATAATGGTGGCTTATTTTTTCCATTCAGCATTCATTTCTCTGTTTTAAAATTGCTGTTTACTGTCCGCCACCACTTTTGTGTAAATTTCAAACTCCCCGCATCGAAAAATCCTAGGTAACAGATGAAAAGTTGGTTAAACCAAGGTAAGGTGACTGTAGGAACTAGAATAGTTGTATATGTAACAAAGGTTGGTTTTGTTGTTATAGGCATGTTTCTTGTCCACTGCAGGCCCATTCAAGAGGATGCATTGTCATGTGAATAATAGTAGTGTAATCATTTTTTAAGGGTCTTGTTCACTTTTCCTATCTGCCCACCCATTTAGGGGTTCTAATTTAGGAGCAGATTGATGATCATCTTTAAGGGGCGAAAATGATTTCACAGAATTGCATATGAACTGAGATCCTATATCCGAAATGTTAGCAGAGTGCTGATCATGAAGTCTTTGAATTTATTTTATGTATTTTTGTGCTAGCTATGAGGCTTTCAGAAATGTGACAGTTTGATTGCCAAAATAATTACCACTACAATTACTTTATGTCTTCATCCGATGGAGTCAGTAATGAAATCCAAATGCTCCAGAAGGTTTAAGCAACTGTGTACTCTGGAAAGGTCTAGTTTAGCTCTGGAACAAATCTCAAACTAATTTTTAGGATGTCTATCCATCATCACCATCCAAAAATATTTTGTCACAGATAGAGTCTTATTTTGGCAAGGATTACTTTCAAGAACCGTATTGTGCCATCCAATGAGAATTTTTGACTACAGTTCTTTAGTGGGTAAGTAAATGGCAGAGTTTTATAAAGAATGTCTGCCATAATAGTCCTGCTATTAGGTACTCGACCTCAGATTTCCAATTAAGTTTTAGACAAAGCTTTCAAAATATTCATATGCAAACAAGTCTAAATAATATAAAATATTTCCATGGTGTTTAACAAAATTTCTAGATAGTGTCCAAACTTCCAAATATAAAAGTAAAGTATTCAAATGAAGGGCCCAAAAGAGTTTGAACACTGTGACCCTTCAGGCAGATCTTAAAATATAAAGTTCCTATTATTAATAATTGATCTATATGAATATGCTGAACTTTCAACAAATAATGCTAATACCACATACACTCTGTTGAGGCTTTCAGTCCTCTGGAAGATAATAAATAAATTTGCATTTGTTCTGTATTTTCGCCGTAAAGTGTGAGCATCTAAGAAATTATTGGATGCATAAACATTTACAATAAAAAGATGATCTTCTTAAGAAGTAGGGGTGGGTTCTCCATGGGGTGCAGGAGGATGGGGTTAATGGAGGGTGAACTGGGTGGGAAGCATGTGGGAAAAAACTACAAAAAATACCTCAAACACCTCAAAGACACAGAAGGTAGATTAGATATGTTGGGATGCTCAGCACATAAACTGGAAAAATACTGTAGGAACATGACGCAGATATTAGCATGGAATGTCAACAGGCTACATACAATGGGTAGAGGGGATAGGATACTACAATATCTCAGAGACTCCCCAGCACAATTCCTGATCTTACAAGAGACACACCTGGTAAAGGAGGAGTGTATGAAGCTGTTTAAAATACAAAGATGGGTAAAACAGGTAGTGTGCACTGAACAGACTGCCAATATAGGAGGGGTGGCAATAGTGGGGAAAAAACAAGCAGGGTGCATCAGGCTATTAAATACATGGGTCGATAAGTCTGGTAGATGGATTATAGCGAATATAAAAATAGGGGATCCCCCACTAACTTTAGTAGGATACCGTGGCCCAAACCATCAATCAATCAATCACAGAATTTGTATAGCACGCTACTCACCCGTAAGGGTCTCAAGGCACTGAGGAGGGGGGGGGGGGTCGCTACTGCTCGAACAGCCAGGTCTTGAGTTGTTTCCTGAAGGAGAGATGATCCAGGGTCAGCCGCAGGTGAGTGGGGAGGGAGTTCCATGTCTTGGCTGCCAGGTAGGAGAAGGATCTTCCTCCGACGGTGGATTTCCGAAATCGTGGGACGGTGGCGAGGGCGAGACTGGCGGATCGGAGCTGGCGGTGGGTGTGTAGAAAGTGAGGTGGCTGTTGAGGTACTTCGGGCCCATGTTGTGGAGAGCCTTGTGTGCGTGGATGAGGAGTCTGAACGTGATCCTCTTGTTGACGGGGAGCCAGTGCAGGTCTTTCAGGTGTGCGGAGATGTGGCTGCGGCGAGGGATGTCCAGGATGAGTCGTGCTGAGGTGTTCTGAATGCGCTGGAGTCTTTTCTGGAGTTTGGCTGTGGTTCCAGCGTAGAGGGTGTTCCCGTAGTCCAGACGGCTGGTGACGAGGGCCTGGGTGACCGTCTTCCTGGTGCGTGGTCCGTTGGTTTGGGTGCGCTTTCCAGGGCAGGGGGCCACCAGGAGTCAGCCCAGGAGGAGGGAGATGGTCCGAGGATGAAGACTTCCGTTTTGTCTGAGTTCAGTTTCAGACGGCTGATCTTCATCCATTCTGCGACGTCTCTCATTCCTTCCATGACCCTTTAAAGTCAGTGTTTACTAATTTGCTAGACTTTTCTGGCCTGGTTATAGTGGCAGGAGATCTTTATATCATTCTGGATCTAAAGCTGGATAAATCTAGTAATAGCAGGGTTATACCCACTCCAAAATCCCGGGCTTTTTAAAAATCTATGATGAGGCAACATGCCCTTAGTGACTTATGGAGAGCGAAGATAGGAGCTATGCAGGGCACCTCGTTCAATAATAAGAATTATGGGCATAGATCGAGAATTGATTATTTCTTAGTAGAGGCAAGCCTTAAAAAAGATGTCTTAGACATTGAATACATGGTATGTTATGTTATGTTAATTACTTTAATAAAGCGCATCGATTACCTAAGGGTGTCCTGGCGCTAAGTTATTTATCCTGAAGGTGAAGAGCAAGGAGGAAAGGAATTATTCAGTAAAAAGCCAGGTCTTCAAACCCCTCCTGAAGTCAATAAGATCAGTGGCGTTTCTAAGGTAAAACAGAAGGTCATTCCAAGCTTTCGCTGCACAGGCAGCAAAGCTTCTGCCCCCAACAAAGCTTTTTTGTGTGAGGTACTTTGACCAACTTGGCCCCCAGCGAACAAAGTGTTAATTTCGGAATGTACCACTGGAACAGCAGATTTAAGAAATCTGGGTCTGTGCCATGAAGAGCTTTGAAAACCATACAAAGCAATTTGAAATGCACTTGACTCCTTACCGTGAGCCAGTGCAAATTCTTTATTTCCTTGGAGTTGGAGGAGAATTTAGAAGTACCCGTCAGAAATCTTGCCGCTGCATTTTGCAGTAGCTGGAGTTTGTTCATACTTTTTCGTTGAATATTCAGATACAGGCTGTTACAATAGTCCAGCCTCGACAGTACCAGAGCTGGGACCACTGTTTGGCAGCTATCCCAGGGGTAAGAAAGGCAGTACTTTCCTAACCGTTCTGAGCATGTAAGCAGTATTTGATTAAACTACGTTAACCTGATCCCCAAAGGTGAGTCTCTCATCCACAATTACTCCCAAATTCTTTACCTTTTTCGACGGCAATGGAAGAGAGCCCTTCGAGTCAGGCCACCAACTTGGTGTCCAAAAATTGGTATCCTCTCCAAACAATAAAACTTCAGTTTTGCCTGAATTAAGCTTCACACAATTCTGAGCCATTCATCTCCCAACTGATTGCATGCAAGCTTTGAAGCGTTTATCTGTACCTGTTCCCTAGCCCAGTCGCAGAGACACCACAATTTGGGTATCATCTGCATAGGAAGTGAGACAAAACCCAGATGCTCTAATAATGGGGGCCAAGGATAAAACATAAACATTAAAAAGGGTAGGGCTCAGGGAGGACCCTAGTGGGACCCCACAGGGTAGAAATGGGTTTGCACTGGTAACCACCCAGCGCCACAGTTGATCCTCTGCTGGATAAAAAAATAGCTTAGTGGAGCCCAAGCACATCTTTCAGACCATTCAGCTGCAGTAATAACACTTAGGAATAATAGCCGACCTAAGGGATGAACTTTGGATGGCACTATTCTGGCAGAGACAGAAATAATGGACACCCTAAAGATAGAACTAAGCAAATTTCTAAAAATGAACAGTGGCTCCGCCCCTTTAGGGATAATATTGGACACTTTGGAAGCTTTTATTAGGGGTAAGATCAAAAGTATACTTAGCTGTAGGAATGAACAATATAGACTAGAGCTAGGTAGACTAGAGGTAGAAATGACAAATCTAGAAATAAACAGAAATATGACCAATGGCAGTAATGTTCTGAGGCAAGAGAGATTGCTACTACTTAAAAATCAAATGGAAGAAATCCTACAAAATCGGATTAGGAAAAGTGAGATGCAAGTAAACTGGCCCACTTCGAATATGGGGAGGGAGCTGGAAAGGTCTTAGCCTGGAAGATCAAGACAGATCAAAATAGCAACCATATTGATGGAATTAAGGTAGGCCAGTCTAACGCCATGGTAACTAGCGAATTGGAATTGGAAGAGGCGTTTACAGAATACTAATGGGATCTCTATTTTGAAGAAGATGAGGTCTCAGAAGGGGGTGCGAACACCTGATTAGCAGAATCAGTTAAACCTTTAGATCAAGAGCAGAAAGATATTCTTGACCAGGATATAACAGAAGAATAAGTTAAAATTGCCATGCAAGCATCTAAGAGTGGGAAAGCTGCTGGGCCGGATGGGATACCTGCAGAGTTATATAAGGTCTTAAGGGAAGTCCTAAGCCCCTTTCTAACAGCAACATTTAAAGAGATTCTGGAGAATGGGATGCGACTTCCAAGATCATGGAATGAAGCAACATACTTGTTTATTCTGAAACCAGGTAAGGACCCCGATAACTGCGACTCATATAGACCTATATCTCTATTGAACGCAGATTATGAAATCTTTACCACTATCCTGGCGGGGAGATTAAGTAAGGTTGCGGGTGGGGTAATTCACAAGGATCAGAAGGGTTTCATCAAGAGGAGACATATTGTTGTTTGTTTGTTGTGCCTCCCAGCCCGGCTCTCCACCCCGCTCCCGCCTCCCAGCTGCTCCTCCCTCCCACTGTAACTTAAGTTTCTTCCCGATCTCTGTAGCGCTGTGACCGTCCTGACTTCTCAGAAGCGGTCGCTCCTCACGCTGCTCCCTGCCCTGGTATCGTAGCGCTTATTGCCAGACTGATCATTGTTATTGAGTCCAAGTGCGCACTGCTTGCTGCAACTAGTTGTGCCTGATTGTATCGTTTCCGTAGCGCTTAACTGCTGGACTGCTGCTCATTTGTTAATCATCTGTGCGCTGCTCGCTTTGCCTATTTTAATTTTGTGTGCCTGATTGTGCCGGTGCCACTGCCCATTTAAATCGCGATTTTCAGGTTGTGCCCCAATCTCGTCCTGTTTCACTTTTGGCTTGCTGCCATTTTGTTGTTTGTTTGTTGTGCCTCCCAGCCCGGCTCTCCACCCCGCTCCCGCCTCCCAGCTGCTCCTCCCGCGCGCCGCCATACTCCACTATCCACTTATGACAGATGCTTTTGCGCGCAGCGTTCACGCGCAGCGGATGCGCCCCATGCGCGCCGAAGGTGCGACAAAGGTAAGCCCGTCTACGCCCGTCCGCGCCAGGACTGCGCCCAGCTCCAGACTCCCTGGCCCCCGCAAAATCCACTCCGCCCGCATAACGTACGACGCCACAACCCTCTCAGCCCTTAACCCCGGCCGACAACCTAACTGCTACCAAGCCGCCCCAGGACACACCCATGGACCCTTCACCTGCCACTCCTGCAAGTTTGACTGCATCAGGACCCACACCAATTCCACAAACTCCAAACAGAGCTCCGGCACTAACCACCTGAAATGCATCCTGCTCAACACCCGCTCGGTCCACAGACACGCCATTGACCTTTGGAACCTACTCGACACTACATCGCCGGACGTCGCCTTCCTTACAGAAACCTGGATGAACGCCTCATCAGCTCCAGGCATCGCCATAGCCATCCCGGACGGCTACAAGATCATCCGTAAGGACCGCACCAACCAAACAGGAGGAGGCATCGCCATCGTCCATAAGAACACCATCCGCATCACGACCAGTTCAGACGATAACCTCGCTATCGCCGAACACCTTCACTTCCAGATCCACACCGACCCCAAGACCACACTCAGAGGCACCCTCATCTACAGGCCACCAGGACCCCGCACACAATTCAGCGAAGACATCACTGACTTCATCAGCCCACACGCCCTCCCCTCCGAGGACTACATTCTACTGGGAGACCTCAACTTCCACTTGGAAAAGAAAAATGACAACAACACCACCACCCTTCTGGACAACCTGGCCAACCTCAGACTCGAACAACTTGTCGATACCCTCACCCACTATGCCGGGCACACGTTCGACCCAATCTTCACCTCCAGCAAGCACATCTCCTTCAACCACACCACAGCTCTCCATTGGACGGACCACAGCTGCGTTCACTTCAACTACAAAAAGACCACGACCCACAACCTCCCACAACCAATTCCCCGAAGAAACTGGAACAAAATTACCACGACCAGCTCTTCACATCGCTTCACCAAAACCCTCCAGCCAAATCATCGGACCCAAACCAAGCAGCCACCAACCTCACAGAATGGATCACCCACAGCGCCGGCGAACTAGCACCCTTGAAAAACCATCAAAACAAGCAAGGTAGCAAAAAAGCCCCCTGGTTCAACGATGACCTTAAGAAGTCCAAGAGGTTCTGTCGCACCCTCGAGAAAGCCTGGAAAAAAAACCCAACCACTGACAACCTGGCCACCTTCAAGAACGCCACCCGCAAACACCACCAACTGATCCGGTCCACCAAGAAATCAGCATTCATGGATCGACTTGACAACAACGCCCACAACAGCAAGGAACTATTCAACATTGTCAAAGAATTTACCAACCCCACCGCCGGCACCAACGACATCACTCCCTACCAAGACCTCTGCGACTCCCTAGCCTCATTCTTCTACAACAAAATCGCCGACATACATTACAGCTTTGAAAACCAGTCCGGAGACCAGTCCACTCCACCCACCTCCGAACCAAAACCCCCCTCTAACAACCTTTGCGCCTGGAACCCAATCACCACTGAAGACACCATCCGCCTGATGAACTCCATCCACTCAGGATCGCCAACCGACCCATGTCCCCACCACATTTTCAACAAAGCAGACTCCATTATCGCACCCCATCTCCGAGACGTCATCAACTGCTCCCTCTACTCTGCTACCTTCCAGCAAAGCTGGAAACATGCCGAACTCAGCGCCCTTCTGAAGAAACCCACAGCAGACCCCACTGAACTTAAGAACTACCGCCCCATCTCGCTCCTCCCATTCCCTGCCAAAGTCATTGAGAAAGCCGTCAACAGTCAGCTCGCCGCCTTCCTCGAATCCAACAAATCCCTCGACCCCTCACAGTCCGGCTTCCGAGCCAAACACAGCACCAAAACCGCCCTCATCGCAGCAACTGACGACATTCGAACACTACTGGACAACGGAGAAACATTTGCCCTCATCCTACTTGACCTCTCCGCAGCCTTCGACACAGTCTGTCATAGCACCCTCATACAACGCCTCAGCAACGTCAGAATACAAGGAAAAGCATTGGACTGGATCAACTCGTTCCTCGCCGGAAGAACCCAGAGAGTCCGCCTCCCCCCTTTTAGATCAGAGGCCACCGAAGTCATCTGCGGCGTACCACAAGGATCATCACTCAGTCCCACCCTCTTAAACGTATACATGAGTCCCCTCGCATCCATCGCGCGCCAACACAACCTCAACATCATCTCCTACGCAGACGACACACAGCTGATCCTCTCCCTCACCAAAGACCCAAACACCGCCAAAACCAACTTACACGAAGGAATGAAAGAAGTAGCCGAGTGGATGAAGAACAGCCATTTAAAACTGAACTCGGACAAAACGGAAGTCCTCATCTTAGGTTCATCCCCCTCTGCTTGGGACGACTCATGGTGGCCACCGGCCCCGGGAACCGCACCCATACCTACGGACCACGCACGTAACCTGGGCTTCATCCTAGACTCCTCCCTCTCGATGACCAGACAAGTCAACGCCGTCTCATCATCATGCTTCAATATCCTACGCATGCTCAAAAAATTCTTCCGTTGGATCCCCACCGAAATAAGAAAAACGGTCACCCACGCACAGTTCACAAGCCGACTGGATTACGGAAACACCCTTTACGCCGGAACCACAGCCAAACTACAGAAAAAACTCCAACGCATCCAAAACGCCTCAGCCAGACTCATACTAGACATCCCCCGCCAAGCTCACATTTCCGGTCACCTGAAAGACCTCCACTGGCTCCCCGTCAACAAGAGAATAACGTTCCGTCTCCTCACCCACGCACACTAAGCCCTCTACGACCTAGGACCCAAATGCCTCAACACGCGCCTGTCGTTTTACACCCCCACCCGCCAACTACGATCGTCCAATCAAGCCCTCGCCGCAATTCCACGCATCCATAGATCCACCATGGGGGGAAGATCCTTCTCCTACTTAGCGGCCAAAACCTGGAATTCTCTCCCCACCCACCTCCGCCTTACACAGAACCACCTCTCCTTCAGAAAGCAACAAAAAACTTGGATATTCGATAAGTAAAGTACCCCCCCCTCCCTCAAGCGCCTTGAGACCCTCTGGGTGAGTAGTGCGCTATACAAATTTTGAACTTGAACTTTTGAACTTGAACCTGGTTTTGAAACGACTCGAGCTTGGTGAGAAATTTTGTAGGGCAGTTCAAATAATATACCCAAATTCCTCAGCAAGAGTTCTAGTGAACGGAAACTTAACTGCACCTTTTAAAATCTCAAAGCGTACAAGGCAGGGATGCCCATTGTCTCTCCTGCTATTTAATCTTTACATAGAGCCCTTTGCCCAAAACTTAGCATGGAATCCAACATTCTCACCTTTTCTTGAGGGACTTGGGAAAAGAAAGTTGCATTATATGCAGATGATTTGGTAATCTTCTCTGATTTGGAAGCTGCACTGTCTCCAACTATACAGATGGCCTTGGGGTTTGGCAGAATAGTGGGTTACTTGGTTAACAAGGCGAAAACAGAATGGTCTGGAACTAGAGGAAAGATAATTCGCTGATTAAATACAAGATGAAAGATCTGGGTATTAAAATTGTGGAAGACATAAATAAAATCCCAGAAATTAATCTACTGAGAATCCTCAGGTAAACAGTGCAGCTGATAAAGAGCTGAGTATATCTTCTTCTTACGATTTTTGGACGGGTTATTTTGATTAAGATGGTGATTCTGCCAAAAAATCACATAACTATTTAACACCATCCCTCTGTATTTCGAGAACACAATAATAGATAAAATTCAACAGGCAATAAATTCCTTCAGCTGGTCATACAAAGGGGTCCGGATTTCTTGGAAAAAGCTGCGGAGACAGAGAGAGAAAGGGGGATTATCATTACTGGCAATTCAATATTACGCTTGGGCCTTTCAGATTACCAATTCTAGAATGATACAGATTTGGGAGTTATGTTTCTTGCAATAATAAAAGCGAGTTGAATGGGCACTGGAGATTTTCTCTTCAAGTTTGGGACCCAAATTCTTTTTAAAAGATTAAGTTAAAAGTACCACAAGCATTTGCCAGAATGTGGCATACGATAAGAAGGCGGCGCAAACTAGATTATTATTCCTTCTCAGCTCCAATTTGGGTGTCTCTAGGGACACCGGAATGCCTTTAAGATAAATTGGCTTTATCAAAAGGGGGCGGGGAGGTTACATGTTTGGGATGAGATTACGCAGGACGGACAGCTAACCCCATGGAAGGAGATAAAAGTCCGTATGGGAATCAACATTTCTAATTTTAAGTACATGCAATCGAAGAGTTGGGAACGGGTGTGGAAGACACCACTGGGTGTAGGAACTTATCTGGAGGAACAACTTCTAAACCCCCTGGTGAGAAAGAAATCGCCTTTTGGTAGTGGAATCTGCAAGATTACGTGGACGGGGAATGCACTCTGGCAGAAGATCTATGGGGAAGATGCTGGCCAAGCTGCAATTTACAACATTTGTGGCAAGTATCGATGTGCCCACTTTATACTATGGTCAAACCTGCATTTTAAAAAAGAAACCACTTCTTCTCACTTCGTAGGGCATACATAACAGGCATACATAACACCTGAGAAGCTGTCCGAAATGGGAAAGGAAAACTGAAAGCCTGCTCAAAGTGTGGCTTGGAAAAAGTGACAGACGTACACATGTTCCACCAAGGTACACACATAAAGAATTTTTGGCATGAAGTTGAATCATTACTCTCAAGTATTTTGGGGGTATATATAAAAGTAAGCCTTTCACAAATTATCTTTGGTGTGATAGAAGGTATTTCTGGAGACGCTAGGGATCTGTTCTATGCATTATTACTTCCCAGAAGGGAGATATGTTGTAACTGGATAAGTGAAATTCCACCTCAGCATTCAAAGTGGTTACAGTCTATGTTTTCTATGAATCATTTCCGACCGAACAGGATTCGGGGAGTCCGATCGATCGATTACAATGTTTCCGAACACTGTACGGTTGGACTCCCATTGACTTCAATAGGAGCCTGGGTTTTGGGCGACAACACAGGCTTTTGAAGAAAGGGGTGGTTACGGAAAACCTTGCACCCTGTGGCGAGCACCTCATGGTGCCTGCGACACTGTGCATGGTTGGAAAGGGGGGACGCCCACTGACCCCAACCTGAGGACTCCGGGTGAAGGAGGGACCTGCTATGGGCCCACAAAGCCAGATTCCGGCAGCCAATCCATGTTGGACAGACCGATTTGGAAAGGCTGTCCGAATCTGACATCGTAATACGTTGGTCGGAAACGTGGTCCGTAGACCTGTATGATTCGGATCCGACCGACTCGGTTTCTCCAAATGCCGATCGGAACCGAGTCGGAATGACCGAATGGTTTCCGACTATCGTAATCGGTCGGTTGGATGTGTTTCCGAGTCAGCCAGAAACACGGGTTCCGAATCGGATTCAGACAAACCAAATGCCGGTCGGAGCCTTTCCGACCGACATCATAATCGGACCCTAAGTGTGTTGCAACCAAACAAAAAATTATGTTGAATGATCCTTATAGTTAACTGACCATATTATATATAATTAGCAATTTATTTCACATTGATGGCGCATGTATAGTATAGCATTTGTTAGATTTGCATTGTTGATTATGACCTGAATAAGCTATTGTACCGCCAAGAAACTACATTACCCAAAATACCTTAGGCTGATATTCACATTCCATAATCCTGGTTTTATTAATGACACCTGTAAATAATTAGGTCATATTCTATGTTAAATGGGTCTGTGACACAGTGTCTAATTTACCTTTCAAAAACCCATGGAGGTGGGTGAAACATGAGTCTGTGATTGCCATTATTTGCTCATAGATTTTGAACCTTCACACTTGCACTTTTCTATAAGAATGAACTTTAAATATTAAAAACATCTTTCCATAATCAGTGTGGAGTTACTGTCTCAATTTTTGAATGAATGATAAATTCGTTGTATGATTTTTCACTTCATGATTAGCACTTGCTAGCTTTTCTTTAGATGTGTCTCAAAACACGTTATGACCATGATGTTCTTTGTGGTGGGCACCATATACACTAGTAAACCATCATAAAAAATACATTCATGTAATGGAAATAAATAATTAAAATATGCTCTCCCGAATTCCCTTAAAACCTCATGGTGAAATATTGAAATGCATTCAAAGCATCGCACAAGTCTAAGCATTGTCATCAATCCCCTCAGACGAGATTGTAGGCAATATCCCTTAAATCCAGTTTCATGAGTATATTAGCTGTGCAATCACATTTCTGGACTCTCCTGCGTCCTTTGGGGGCCAATCTGTAGCTTGTTGCAATGTGAGCCGACTGAAAGCAGAGAATGCCACATGCACCATTACTAATTCAACTCAGTAGGTATCTGGGATTTCATAGACACCATCACATGTCTGGTCTCTGATCACTTGGACAAGTAATCATTGAGCACAACCCAAACTGCAGAAGAAGATTCATATAGGTAGTGAAAGGTCCAGGTGTATCCAGATCAACCTTTGACCAGGAGATCCCACATAAACCTTCGTAAATCAAGGGTGGCATCCTCATAACATACTTAGGCTGTCCAGTTTTAGGTTTAAACCTATAATAACTGATAAAACCTCACTGAAAACAAGTAAACACTGAAAAAACACCTGCAGAACCACAAACTGAATGCCATTCAAAGAAATTAAGGGGCCAATACAATATAACTTTGTTATACACACTAGCAGTAAGAAAGGCTGGACTAACATTATTCCACTTGAGTTTTGTTGTTATGGGATGCCACTAAAATATTGTTTCTTCTTCCTTTAGTTTTTTTCAGTTTTGTTGTCTCTGGTCTAAAGATGCAGGGTTTAGAAGCATGTTTTAGGTCTTGTTTAACTATTTTATAAACTGTAGAGATTCAGGAAATGGCAAATTCATATTTGATATTTTGGCTGTGTTTTATTCTTTCACTGATAGGTAAAATGGCTAGTTTCATAAGAATCTTTTCTAATGTGTCATCAAATTTACCCACAGAGAATGGGTAAAAACCCTTAATACATCAGACCCCAGTTTCTAGTGAGTCATCATTGATAGTAGGTGAATTGCCAATACCTCAGGCCTTAAACATTCAATTCAAGGTATAGTGACAAGTATATGTGAAAAAAGCGCTATCACCATGCATCTGCGATAGTGATTAAAGCAGACTTATGTAAAATGTGGATCACACTGTCACTTGGATTGCTCTGCAAAAAAGGTTATTTCCAAGTTCAACAAAGATTAGAGTGATATTGTTTGTATTTGCAGTGATTCAGCTACGTATATGAAAAAGTTGTGTAATGACCTGCGAAAATTGATACCTGAGCAGAAGTGCTTCCCTGTAAGAGATCCTTGCCACTTGTTAGATGGTATGCTAAAAAGCATATTTACAATCTTTAGAGTTAATGAGGAATGCTATTGACATTTTAGTCCATTCTGGTGGCTGTTTTCTTATGCACAGGAACTAAAATGTACATATTTATCATGTCATGCTTGGTGTGGCATCAAAGAAAGAGTCATCCCAACTGTGCCCCTTAGCTGATGGTTCTCAGTCCAAGGGGCTATGAATGCTATATTATCCATGTGACAACTATTTACATAATTTCTGCTGAGTGATGATGCCAAAGGCAAGAAATGTGAGGATCTCTGGCCACATATTGATAATGATGTGAAAAAAGTACACTTCATTCTTCCATACAGGAGACAACAACTTGCAGATACCCTTCGCACTAATATGTGCTAACCCGTGTGCCATCGTCACAACGGCTAGCACATACGCATCTGGCAACATCTCAGCTCCGACAAATCAATCCAATAACCATTCGCATCTAACTTTCCCGTACTCTCTTTCCACTTCACCTTTTCAGTCTCGGTGGCCTCATTCTGTATCGCTTTCACACTCTCGATGGTATCCTCACACATACCAGTCTCTGTAGGCCACCTTACCGAACTCGTCACATACATCCTCGTGCTAAGGTTCCGGGCAGTCTCCTTAGCAGTCTCATCCGCAAACGCATTCCCACGGCCAACATCATCCGTCACCTTACGATGCGCGCTACATTTAACAATCGCCACCTGCTCAGGCAATGTAAGTGCATCCAGAAGATCATTCACAAGCTGTCCATGCTGAATCTTAGTGCCATGCGACGTCATGAAACCTCTCTCTCGCCACAATCGTCCAAAGCTATGCGCGACGCCAAAAGCGTATTGGCTATCGGTAAACACATTCACACGTTTCCCTTTCGACAACACACACGCTCTAGTCAAAGCAATCAGCTCTGCAGCCTGGGCAGAATTCTGATTCAATCTTGCAGCTTCCACAACCGTACTCAATGTCACTACAGCATACGCGGTCGTCACATCACCATTCGGTAATTTAAAACACGACCCATCCACATACAAGGTCCCATCGGGATTATCCAAAGGAGTATTTTTCAGGTCTACACGACCTTTGGTTTCCTCTTCGGTTCGTAAGTAGCAGTCGTGAGCTGCTACTTCATCTGATTCCATACTGATTGGTAACAAAGTCGCCGGGTTCAGGACGTTACAGCGTTTTATTTGAATGTGACTTGCCAAAAGCGTCAATTCATACCCAGACAACCTTGCACTCGTCAAGTGCTGAGTTTTGGTACGATTCAAGAGAGTGACAACTGCATGCGGAACCATCACCGTAAGCATATTATCCATGACCAATCCTGCAGATTGTCGGATGGACACCGCAGCTGCCGCTGTTGCCCTCAGACAACTCGGCAATGCTCTAGCTACTGGGTCCAAGGTCGAGGAAAAATATGCACATGGACGCTGCTTACCACCGAATTGTTGCGTCAAAACACTCAACGCACAACCTTCCCTCTCGTGAACGTATAGTGTAAACGGCTTGCTGTAGTCAGGGGTGCCTAACACAGGAGCCGAACACAACGCGTCACGCAATTCAGAAAAACTTTTCTGACATTCTTCCGTCCATGGCAAAGGAGTTGGAACATCCTTGCATGTAAGAGCCACCAATGGTTTCGCTAGCAATGAAAAATTCGGAATCCATTGCCTGCAGTATGACGTGATACCTAAAAAGGCACGCACATCTCTCTGAGTTGTTGGCACAGTCATTCGGGCAATCGCTGCAATTCTCTCTGGGGTCAACCTTCTTCCCTCCTTTGACAATAAGTGACCTAGATAGGTTACTTCTTGACAACAATATTGTAGCTTAGAAGGTGACACCTTGTGATGTAAGTCACAGAGATGTTGCAACAACGACACCGTGGCAATTTTGCAAATGTCCTGAGTGTCTGCAGCCACCAATAAGTCATCGACATATTGGATTAAAGCCGCACCGGCCGGCAACACAAATGCATCAAGTTGACCCTTCAAGGCTTGACTGTATATCGATGGACTTTCACAGTAGCCCTGAGGAGCACGTTTAAACCGGAAACTGCGGCCACCAAGAGAGAAACCAAAAAGATCCCTACTCTCCTCAGCAATCGGTATGCTGAAAAACGCATTTTTCAGATCGATCACGGAGAACCAAGATGCAGAGGCTGGAATCAGAGTGAGTAGTGCCGTGATGTCGGGCACCACAGGGAACTGAGGAACCACAATTTTATTTACCTCCCGTAAATCGATAACAAAACGATAAACAGGGGGTTTTGATGGATCAGTGCGCTTCAAAATGGGAAGTACAGGGCTATTGCACACGTTTCCCCGTGTCTCCTCGATAACGTCTTTCTCAATCAAATCGTAGATGATGGCTAACAGTGCCCGTTCACCATCAAGGGAGATACGATACTGGGGAATACGTGGAAAACGCACATTAGATTTCAAGTGAACAACATAAGGGGAGATATCAAGCAGGCCCACGTCATTGGGACCTGTTGCCCACAAAGATGCAGGAAGTGAACTCAATTCTGGTGGAAGCTTATCAAGAGATAAGTACATAGGAGAGATAACTCTCTCACCCAACGTAAGCTTAACTCCCGCAGGAGAACAATACAAAGTCGCATACAGACGTTTTAGCAAATCCAGGCCCAAAAGATTTTCGCCACAACCAGTGGTCAAAATCAACGGAGCTTGCAGCTCACGAGGCCCAATTGAAAGGGGCAAAGGGCACGAAACCGGATTGCTAACAGGGGCGCCAGAGAATCCAACGGAAACATTTGTTAAGCCAGACAAAGGTGCGCCAGGGAGTTTCGAATGCATGATAGAACTTTTCGCTGCACCAGTGTCCAACAGAAAAGGCTCAACGACGCCCGAGGTGGCAACTGCGACGTAAGGCCCTCTCTGATCAACCGGAACTGATACTACTCCCTCTCTTTGTACATGGCTGTCCTAGTAATTACTATCGTCAGCATTGTGATCAACATAATAATCGTCTACATTGTACTGAGCAGATCTGCTTTGTGATGATCCACGCTGATCGAAGCAATTGTTAGAATCGGAAGAATTATTGGAACGATCAGTTTGAACACCACGACCTCTACCACGTGATGCTTGTTGGGGGCCACTACGACCTCCTCTAGAAGAATTACCGCTGTTGCGATCACGCAAAACCGGACAATCGAATTTTAGATGACCCTCGTTCCGACAATAGGCACACTGATGGTACCCCAACGAAGATCTGTCAGAAAAGGAGTCATTCCGAGATTGCGATCTGTTCGACTGAGACTGTGGTCTATTCCGCTGTTGTGAATCGTTCTGATTCGAACGTGGAGGATACGCTTGCTGCAACAACACTTTTGTTTTGAGCTCTTTCGTCTTTTTATCAGCGCGATCATTCTCTTCTTTCTCTCTGTTCTCATAATATTGTGCTGTGGCCAATATTTGAGCAGAAGTAGAAACAGCCCAAGCACTTTCTGAATTGCGCAATTTGTTGCTTAAGTCAGGCAGCAAATTTGAGACAAACTTATCCACAAACAATCGCTGTCCACCCTCAGTACCCATATCCTGACCACTATGGCGATGAATGCCTCCTCAAATCTCGTAAAGAAATCAGAGACACTCTCGTCCTTCTTTTGCTTGCAAGCGGACAGTTTGTCCCAATTCACCTTCATAGCTGGCATAAGCGTTTTCATTAGAGTAATAATTCTCTGAGGTAAGGTCGTGATTAACTGTTCAGGTTTAGCCCCACCAACTTGCAAGGCATCCGCCGCTATAAGAGCAGCCCAATCACCACCTAATTCTGCCACATGGTTTTCTTGGCGGATCTTTGCCCAAACCGGTTGCGGAACTACGTTACCGAACAACATATCAATGTCGGCAAGGTTCATGACCGTAGCATCCACAAGCTGTGACAATTCTTTATAGTACCCTGCAGGATTTTTGCGAGGGTCAGGCAAAGATTGTTTTACCTGCAAGACTTCTGATCGTTTCCACGGGAGGTGTATCCACACTCTCTGGAAGTATGGGGGAATAATGGGATTAGCATTAGGATCGCCAGGCATATACACCGGTGGAACCTCACGCATGGGATACTGACCAGGCGCTCCCAACGGTCCCTCAATGTCTTCTACAAACAATGCCCGAGGCATCGTAGAAGGACGAAAAGACAATAATTGCTCGACAGCACGTCGAACATTGGTGCCCACCAACATTCCGCTCGCAAACTGGAGCTGAAGGTTAGTCAGAGCAGTCAATACCTCATCAGATGCGTCAGCCGATATTAGGTCACGTAAAGCCTTGCACATCTCTTCAAACACGAACCTTTGTGTCGGTATATTAAATTGGCAAAACGCATCTAACACTACACGAGGAGGATTTCGAAAGGGGTATTTCATCCAACCCATAGCCATATTATACAATGAGTCACGCTCCCTACCACCAGGAAGCTGCCTTCGTCTTTGAAGACCGTCCGAACCAGCGGACTCAAGAATAGGTCCAAGAGAATTAAAGAAGTTAGCAGCTACAGAGGGGGTACGACGTCGAACAGACGGAGACAAAGAGTAACCCAACGGGGTAACAAGAGAAGTACTAGAAACAGAAGGAACAGCAGGAGAAACCAGAACAGTAGAGGCAGCGGGAGCAGGAGTATGAGGAAGTACAAGTGGAGGAGCAGTAGGGACAGAAGCAGGTAGAGGAGCAGGGACAGCTGGAAGTACAGGGACAGGAGCTGGTTGGGGAGCAGGAACAGGGGGAATCACAGGAGTAGCAGTACCCTGTACATACGGAGGTGGTGACTTCATAAGATAAGACATTAAAGGGTCCTCTGTACCTTCCTCCTTTTTATCTGTATCCGCCGGTAAAGCGGGATAGCACTTATCTATAGACATACGCTGCAATCTATCGTAAACTTCCTTTTCCTTTTCCTCCTTATCTCGCTGAAACTGCTCTGCTTTTCTTACTGTGGTAGCAACTCCATCCCTTTGATTACGTTTAATCTGTCTGATTTCTCTCTGTTTGGCTTCCTTACGCCACAACCGAAAGGCATCAAACATGGCCGGCCATGATTTTTTCTTAAACAATTTAGCCTCAAGGTTATCTAATATCGGGGTCTCGAAGCTACCATGAGGTGGCCAACTAAGGACACCATCCTTTTTAGTATAGCGAATCCAATATTCATTAAAGGTAATCGGACCTAACCCGTGCTTACTATAGAGCTCATAAGTTGGAGTTCCAACCGGAGGTATCGGACACGAGTCCTCCAGTCGGGAATCCGTACCACAACGTCTAAAACAACTGAACAAAGTACTGCGACCAGGCATCTTGCACACTAGCCGAGTTTCACAAACTTCAAGGGTTACGGGATTTACCAAGTCCCTGCAAAGAGCAAAAACCCTCGGTTTTTGGCGACTGCAGACGTCAAATAACACAACAAAGAACCAAGTACTAAGAACCACAAATGCAATGGAACCATGCAACAACTAAGCACCCACAACTAAGGACTCTGGGAGAGACCCACAAATACTTAACTCAAAGATCGATGGCGTCACCAGGAAGGCCCGTTTATCGTCTCGCTGTACCAAGGTCTACGCCAGGCGCCAAAACAGGTCTACAGTCCGGGCAGCAGTCCGTCGCAGCCGTCAGGAGGCGGGAATATTCGCGGGAAAAGTCGTCGGGCCACTTGTTTCGACAACAGGATCGATGAAGCGGGGTGCACCTTCCCTCGGAGATTTCACACGAAGTTCCTCACGATCGTCGGGCTTGGACCGGTACCACTGATGCAGCCCCACGTTGGGCGCCAACTGAAGGACTGGGTTCTGCTAAGACCCAGCGGTACCAGGGATAACACCTAAAACCTTCGTGGGTAACCTGTTCCGGCGTACAAATGACAGAGACACGGGACACTTCCTTCGGCGTCAAAGATTCGAGGTTTATTACTGCAGGGAACACAGAAGTCACGAGAAGTACATATCATGTAAGTTCACGGAGCCTGATTCGAATTGCTACTGTGGGTCGCTCCTTTTATACAGTTTTGGCTCATAGGTTAACATGGTACACAAAGGTTTACAACTTGGTTCCCATCATAAAAACCATAAGGGGTTGCTTTCATGCATTCAAGGCCCGGAACATAAGTACGGAAACGTTTGGCGGTTCCCAACTGTAAAAACCCATCTTCCCACCATTAGTACATTCCAATCGGTAGTAAACAGATCGAAGAAGGAACAGAAACAGGTGCAGAGGAAGACAGAAACAGTGGGGAGATCGAAAAAGGGTGTAAAAGGGGTGGTATCGGGAAACACGAGCTACAGGCATCAAAGGGACGTGCCTAATGAGAACGCCACGAAACCCCTTTTGCCCGTCTGCTGTCTCGCGCCATTAAAAACTACAGAAATAGTGTTTTTCCGGAGTTTATGGAACGTTTTGCTATTATTATTGCTTGCTTTCTGCACTGATACTAATTTTAAAAAATCACACACTATGTCGCTAGACAGCAGACGGGCAAAAGGGGTTTCATTTGTTTGCAAGGGGCTAGAGCTTAGTAAAGTACCCACCTTCCCATACTTGGGTATAGTTTTTGATGATAGAAGATCATGGGTCTCGCAGGTGTGCTGAAAAAAAACACATTAGCGAGGGCAACACTATTTCTGTAGTTTTTAATGGCGCGAAAATGTGTAACCACTGATAACCACTGTTTTTTATTGAAATCAATTGAAAACACTGAAAAAAACCACCAGAATTTACCAAAAATAGAAACTGAAAACAGCAAAGCCTACTCATACTTTGTTTTTATGTACTCTACAGCCTCTCTCCTGGTTTAGGTCACCAGTATTTTGCTCTGATCCTTTTGCTTTTTGTCTTACCTGGATAAGCTTGGTACACTAGATTTTCCAACCTTTCCCACATTCTGCTCTTTCAGTGTTTACCCATGCATTCAGAAACTTTTTTCAATTTTCTAGTCTTTTTCTTCCACATCCCAAGTCCAACCTTTCTCAAGGAGGCCACAAGAAAGCCCCAAAACTCCTCCATCTCGAGCACAAACAGCATGTCTCCTTGTCAGTGACTTCGAAGCTTGGCATAAGAAGGCCCTCCTTATTTCACTTTCCAACTAAGTCCAACCCTTAAACGAATGAAACCATTAGTAGCTTCTTGGGGCAACAACCCTTTTACCTGTGATGTGAAATGATCAACTGGTAATGAATGCAGTGATGCAGTCGTTCTTCACTAAGACTGTACCTGGAACGGAGGAGTAACTTGACTAAATCGTATACAAGCAAACACCTACCCAGCACTTAACCCCTTCGATGCTGATGACGGAGCGGTTCCGTCATCAGCATCGGTTGGGCTGTGCTGATGACGGAACCGCTCGGTCATCAGTACAGCCCTGGGGGGGAGCGCTGGCGCTCCCCCCCTTGTGCAGGGATCACAGTTGTTTTTGCAGGGGTGGCAGCGGAAGACCTTCCGCTGCCACCCCCTGGCCCCCCCACGCTTCCTGGTGACGTCAGCGCGCACAGCGCGCGCCGACGTCATCAGGAAGCGCTGGACGCGCTGGAAGCCATTTGTTTCCAGCGCGTCCAGGAGCAAGGTGAGTGTTTGGTGCTCCGGTGGGGCGGGGGGCCGGTTTTCGGTGCCTTGAGGCATCGGGGGGGAGGAAACTGTGTTTCCTCTCCCCTGATGTCCCAATGCAGGGCATTCCTGGTGCACGATCGCGCACAGCGTCGCGATCGTGCACCAGGAATGCCCCACTAGACACCAGGGATTGTGTTTGGGCATATGTTTTTGTGCAGGAAGCGACCCCTTGGGCAAGGGTCGCTTCCTTTGGCGGCCATAATGTTATTCAGACTTTTCTGCCCCCCCTGGGGCAGATCGGCCGTTTTTTTGGCCGATCTACACCCAGGGTGGGCAGAAAAGCCCACTAGAGCCAGGGATTACTTTTTTTTTTAAATCGGAAGCGACCCCTTGGGCAAGGGTCGCTTCCTTTTGGGGGAAAATAATTTTTCAGACTTTTCTGCCCCCCCCCTGGGGCAGATCGGCCGTTTTTTGGGCCGCATCTGGACCCAGGGGGGGCAGAAAAGCCCACTAGACACCAGGGATTGATTTTTATTTATAAAGGAAGCGACCCCTAGGGCAAGGGTCGCTTCCTTAGGGGCATAGAATATTTTTCAGACTTTTCTGCCCCCCCTGGGGCAGATCGGCCGTTTTTTCGGCCGATCTGCACCCAGGGGGAGCAGAAAAGCCCACTAGTCACCAGGGATTTGTTTTTATTTGAAAAGGAAGCGACCCCTTGGGGAAGGGTCGCTTCCTAGTGGCCATAATATTTTTTTTAGACTTTTCTGCCGGCCGTTTTTTGGGCCGCATCTGGACCCAGGGGGGGCAGAAAAGCCCACTAGACACCAGGGAATAATGTATATTTATAAAGGAAGCGACCCCTTGGGCAAGGGTCGCTTCCTTAGGGGGATAAATAATTTTTCAGACTTTTCTGCCCCCCCTGGGGCAGATTGGCCATTTTTTGGCCGATCTGCACCCAGGGGGCGGCAGAAAAGCCCACTAGTCACCAGGGATTTGTTTGTATTTTGAAAAGGAAGCGACCCCTTGGGGAAGGGTCGCTTCCAGGGGGCATTATAAATATTGTAGACTCTTCTGCCCCCCCTCAACTTTTTTTACCGTTTATGGATCCAGGGGGGGGGGGGGGTAGAAAAGCCCACTAGACTTCAGGGTTTTTTTTTATAGGGAGCGACCCCTTGGCCAAGGGTTGCTTCCTTGTGCCCATTTCAAAAGTATGTTCTGCCGTGTCTTTATTTGGGCTCTCTGCCCTCCGTAGAGTTGCTTCCAGGGGGCACACGTTTATAATGATTTATAATCTCCCCCCCTTGGGGACAGACCCCCCATTTGTGACATAGCCTGTTGTAATGTGTGTTGTTTTTGTTTCTTCTAATGTGTATTGTTTTTTTTTCTCTTTAGAGTGTTGCAGTGTGCGGTTCCGTTACTGGTGGTTCTGTTGTTCTGCTGTTTCTGTAGTTGTATGTGTTTGGTAAGAGACCTCTTTTTTGTTCAATTGTACTGTGATTGTATTTTTTTGCAAAGTGTGTAGTAAAATATGAGTATGTTTGGTTTCTGTTTGTTGTGATTGTAAAACATGTTTTGCATTTGTTTTTGATGTGTCCTTCTGTAGATGTAAGTTTTTTTTCTTCTTCTTTCTAGTGGGATATCGTTGCCTCTTTGCTGTGTCTTTGCAGAGTAGGTGCTGGTGAGTGTAGTTGTGTCTTGTAAGTGAATTGTATATATTTTCAAAATTCGTTTTTTTTTAAAAAGGCTTACATTTTTTATCTTACTTTGCGCAGTGTTGGGGTTGTTGAGTTGTTTGTGCAGACTCCTTTATTTGTAAGGATAATGGCTAGCCGCCGGATTACTGCTCAGCAAGTTGTTGGATTGCTTTTTGATTCTTCCTCTGACCATGGTCCAGAGTCTGACTCTGATTCTGAACCAGAGGTGGGAGGTGAAGATTCAGGTAGTGAGTTTTCTCTACACATGGCTTCATCTGATGATGAAGACACTCTGAGTGCTGATGAAGCTACTTTTGGTGTGGATGATGTGCCTGTGGTTGCGGAGGACGTTGCTGCGCCTGTGGTTGCAGAGGACATTGTTGTGTCTGTGGTTGCGGAGGACATTCCTGTGCCAATAGTGCGGCAAGAGACATCTGGGCTGCAGCCTGGGGTTGCTAGTATTCCAGTTGGTGCAGTGAGACGAGAGGCAGCTGGGCGGCAGCCTGCGGCTGCAAGACTTGATGTTGAAAGTTCTGACCTCTGGGTTGCACCAGGCATGGTGCAGCCGGCATTGCCTGAATTTACTGGTGTTCCAGGGTGTAGGGTGAACACAGAAAACTTTTTGCCTATTGATTTTTTCAAGTTGTTTATGGATGATGTGTTTGTGGCAGAGATTGTAGAGCAGACTAATTTGTATGCTGAAAATTTTTTGAGGGTAAACAGTGCCAGCCTTAAGCCCCACGCTAGAGCTACCCGGTGGACTCCCACAAATTTGGAGGAGATGAAAAAGTTTTTGGGTTTAACTTTTTTGATGGGCTTGCTTAGGAAACCATCAATGGCTTCATATTGGTCTACTAGTCCCTTGATGGCTACAGCTATATTTCCGGCAGTCATGAGTCGTGATCGGTATTTGCTTCTGCTTCGGATGATGCATTTTGTTGACAATAGTCATGCTTTGCCACGAGATCACCCTGATTGTGACCGTCTTTTCAAGATTCGGCCTGTCATTGATCATTTCGTTGATCGATTTTCTGAGATCTTTTATCCTGGGAAAGAAATTGCAGTGGACGAGTCTTTGCTGTTGTTCAAAGGCCGCTTGGTATTTCGGCAATACATTCCTAGTAAGAGGGCACGCTATGGAATCAAACTGTATATGCTGTGTGACAGTGAGACTGGATATGTCTCTAATTTCAGGGTGTACACTGGTAAGGAATCCAGGATTAACCCCCCTGGTTGTCCGTCGACTTTTGGAGTGACTGAGAAAATTGTGTGGGAACTTGGTCGTGGATTTTTTAACAAAGGCCATCATTTGTATGTCGATAACTTCTACACTGGTGTGCGGTTGTTCAGGGAATTGGGCAAAGTGGACACTGTTGCTTGTGGCACAATCCGCTCAAACCGTAAAGGTTTCCCAAAAGAACTTGTGTGTCAGAAGCTTGCTCGGGGACAGTGTAGTGCATTGCGTTGGGAGGAGCTTCTAGCTGTGAAGTTTTCAGACAGGAGAGATGTCTACATGTTGACTACAATACATGATGAAAGCACTGAACCGGTGACTGTTTGGGGTCAGGTTGCAGAAGTGTGCAAACCTGTGTGCATAATGCACTACAATAAGTACATGGGTGGTGTTGACAGAGTAGATCAGAGGTTGGAACCGTATGCTGCTCTTCGTAAGGCTTACATTTGGTACAAGAAGTTGGCTATCCATCTTTTCCACTTGGCAACCTTTAATGCTTTTGTTGTGTTCCAGAAATCTTGTCCCCAGTCAAAGATTACTTTTGAAAAGTTTCAGGAGTCTGTAATAGGCAGCCTTGTTTTAGTTGAACAGGCAAGTGTTCCTAGAGTTGGAGTGGTGGAGGATATTGCCAGATTGAAAGATCGCCATTTTCCTGGTCAAATTCCTCCTACAACCTCAAAAGACTTTCCCAGTCGGAGATGTAGAGTCTGTTGGCGAAGAGGTTTGCGGAAGGAGGTTCGTATGTACTGCCCTGACTGCCCTTCAAACCCCGGGCTGTGTGTACCTGCTTGTTATAGATTGTACCACACGCAAAAGAATTTTTGGGAGTATCAATGAGTGGTAAAGTGAACTGGTTGGTCTTATTGTTCAGTTTCAAAGTTTGCATTTGTGTAGTCTTTTTAGTGTAGTTGTTGAGTTAGTAGATTTGTATCAATTTGCAATTTGTTTTTGTTTTTCTTTTATTTTCAAAAAAAACTAAAGTATGATGTTGGTTTGCGTGTAGTGTCCATTGTCTGACGGTGTGCATGGTTTGGCGCTTGGCTGCCGGTGTCTGTGGACTGGTGCTTGTCTGGCGGTGTCTGTGGACTGGTGCTTGTCTGGCGGTGTGCGTGGTCTGGTGTTTTGTTGGCCGTGTGCGTGCTCTTGCGCTTGCCTGGTGTTGTGTTTGGATTTGTCCTTGGCTGGTGGAGTGCGTGGAGTGGCGCTTGGCTGGTGGTGTGCGTGGAGTGGCGCTTGGCTGGTGGTGTGCGTGGAGTGATACTTGGCTGTCTGTGCACGAAGTGGTGCTTGGCTGGCGGTGTGTGTGGAGTTGCGCTTGGCTGGTGGTGTGTGTGGAGTGGCGCTTGGCTGGTGGTGTGTGTGGAGTGGCGCTTGGCTGGTGGTGTGCGTGGAGTGCTACTTGGCTGTCTGTGCACGGAGTGGTGCTTGCCTGGCGGTGTTTGTGGAGTGGCACTTGGCTTGGGGTGTGCGTGGAGTGGTGCTTGTCTGGTGGTGTGTGTGGAGTGGTACTTGCCTGTCGGTGTGCGCTGAGTGGTGTTTGGCTGGCGGTGTGCATGGTCCGGTGCTTGGATGGTGGTGCGCGTGGAGTGGCGCTTGGCTGGCGGTGTGTGTGGAGTGGTACTTGGCTGTCTGTGCACGGAGTGGTGCTTGGCTGGCGTTGTGTGTGGAGTGCCGCTTGGCTTGCAGTGTGCGTGGTGTGTTGCTTGGCTGGTGGTGTGTGTGAAGTGGTACTTGGCTGTCGGTGGCGCTGAGTGGTGTTTGGCTAGTGGTGTGCATGGTCTGGTGCTTGGGTGGTGGTGTCGGTGGACTGGCGCTCGGCTGGCGGTGTGTGAGTAGTTACTTTGGTCACTACACACACTGCTAGGTGAGTGACACTCCACGCAGTCCATCATTTTGTGTTGTTGAAATGTCAGAAATGTGGGCGTGTGAAAGTGATGGGCCCTTGAATGGCGCTGTCTGCTGGTGTGAGTGTTGAAATGTGATGGGTCCGCGGCTGGCGGTGTGAATGTTTTGTATGTGTCACACGTACGAAAGGTGTATGAATGGCCTGTAAAGAGGTTGGTGCCTTGACGTGGCTTTACAGCTCACGAGCTGTGAGTCAGTGGTTCAGTTTATCATACTTTCAATTATACGCAGTGTATTTCATTTTTTTGAAATTACTTGCAAATACAATTGTATGTACAGAATCATCACTCACCCTCGTGCCAAATCCAACCAGAATGTGTGTGTGCTTGCGGATTTGGAGGCTGTGCAGTAATGTTTGTCTTTTATCTCTTTCTGAAGTAGGGTGTACCTTGTCCCTTATTGTGATTGTTGTAATGTGTTGCTGTTCTTTCCGGATGGTGTCAATGGTCTGGTTTGTATCAGGTATGAAAGGCGCGTGAATGGCCTGTAAAACGGTTGGTGCCTTGTCGTGGCTTTACAGCTCACGAGTTGCGAGTCACTGGTTCGGTTTTTATGCATTTATTTATTGACAGAGCATTTCATTTTTTGAAATATCTTGTTAATTAAATTTTATGTACTGAACCATCACTCGCACTCGTGCAAAATCCAACCTGTATGTGTGTGTCTTTGAGGAATAGTTAGCCGTGCCTTGAATGTTTGACTTTTGAGTAACTCTGTTACGGTGTACATTATAGCCATAAATAACTTACTAAATTTAGTTATTATTGTTAAACCATGGAAGTATATGGTCATGTCTTTCTGGTGAATTCTATTGTTGATTTTTATCCAGAATCTCCTGCAAACTTGAAATTGTCTGTCACAATTTCCTTGAATCACACGCTCTCAAATTGAAAACTTAATTCTCCACCGTACAATTTGAACCGTTTCCTGTTGCAGCCACTATGCCTACCCATGCAAGTGAGGTACCATTTTTATCGGGAGACCTGGGGGAACGCTGGGTGGGAGGAAATTTGTGTGAGCCCAGTGATGCCACGCTTTCCCATGCAAAAAAGTTTGAAAAAAATGATTTTTTTTAAGCTAAAATTGAGGTTTGCAAGGGATTCTGGGTAAAGGAACGTTGGAGGATCCACGCAAGCCATACCTCCTTGGAAGCCCCCGGGTGTCTACTTTTCAGAAATGTGTGGGTTTGGTAGGTTTCCCTAAATGGCCGTCTCGCACGGGGCCAAAAACCCAGGTAACCCCTCTTGCAAAAGCTGGTGGTATTGAATGTCAATCCCACCAGCTTTTGAAAGAGGGGTTACCTGGGTTTTTGGCCCCGTGCGAGACGGCCATGTAGGAAAACCTACCAAACCCACACATTTATGAAAAGTAGACACCCGGGGGCTTCCAAGGAGGTATGGCTTGCGTGGATCCTCCAACGTTCCTTTACCCAGAATCCCTTGCAAACCTCAATTTTTGCAGAAAAAGTCAGTTTTTTCACACTTTTTTTGTGTGGGAAAGCGTGGCGTCACTGGGCTCACACAAATTTCCTCCCACCCAGCGTTCCCCCAGGTCTCCCGATAAAAATGGTACCTCACTTGCGTGGGTAGGCATAGTGGCTGCAACAGGAAACGGTTCAAATTGTACGGTGGTGAATTTACAATACCAAATTGCAAAACAACCTTGATTTTTGGGGGGGGGGCACCTGCGTTTTTGGCATGGGGCTCGGTGGTTTTCTTTGGAAAGTACAAAACCCAAACAGTTCTGAAAAGTAGACCCCCGGGGGAGTCCAGGGAGGTATGGCATGCGTGGGTCCCCGAACGTTTTCCTACCCAGAACACCTTGCAAACCTTAAAATTAGGTAAAATATTCACTTTTCCAAACTTTTTTGCGTGGGATCACCGTGCCGGCAAAAATGTCCTACAACCCAGCGCTGCCCTTGTTCTCCCGAGTAAAAGGATACCTCACTTGTGTGGGTGCCCCAAAGCAGAACAGGCCAAAAACGAATGTTGAAAAAAGTAGTATTTCAGTGTTTCAAATTAAGCCCCCCTGCCTTAGTCACAGGCCTTTAGCCCACCCACACAAGTGAGGTATCATTTTACTCGGGAGAACAAGGGGAACGCAGGGTGGTAGGACATTTGTGCCGACACGGCGATCCCACGCAACAATGTATGGAAAACTGTTTTTTTTAACCTAAATTTGTGGTTTGCAGGGATTTCTGGGTAGGAAAACATTGGGGGACCCACGCATGCCATACCTCCCTGGACTCCCCCGGGTGTCTAGTTTTCAGAACTGTTTGGGTTTGGTAGTTTCCAAAGATGCCCGCCGAGCCCCGGTCCAAAAACTCAGTCCCCTCCCCCCCCAAAAAAAGAAGGTAATCTTGCTATTGGTTATTGTAATGTCTCCACCGTACGATTTGGACCTTTTCCTGTTGCAGCCACTATGCCTACCCACGCAAGTGAGGTACCATTTTTATCGGGAGACCTGGGGGAACGCTGGGTGGGAGGAAATTTGTGTGAGCCCAGTGACGCCACGCTTTCCCACACAAAAAAAGTGTGTCAAAACTGATTTTTCCATCAAAAATTGAGGTTTGCAAGGGATTCTGGGTAAAGGAACGTTGGAGGATCCACGCAAGCCATACCTCCTTGGAAGCCCCCGGGTGTCTACTTTTCAGAAATGTGTGGGTTTGGTAGGTTTCCCTAAATGGCCGTCTCGCACGGGGCCAAAAACCCAGGTAACCCCTCTTGCAAAAGCTGGTGGTATTGAATGTCAATCCCACCAGCTTTTGAAAGAGGGGTTACCTGGGTTTTTGGCCCCGTGCGAGACGGCCATGTAGGAAAACCTACCAAACCCACACATTTATGAAAAGTAGATACCCGGGGGCTTCCAAGGAGGTATGGCTTGCGTGGATCCTCCAACGTTCCTTTACCCAGAATCCCTTGCAAACCTCAATTTTTGCAGAAAAAGTCAGTTTTTTCACACTTTTTTTGTGTGGGAAAGCGTGGCGTCACTGGGCTCACACAAATTTCCTCCCACCCAGCGTTCCCCCAGGTCTCCCGATAAAAATGGTACCTCACTTGCGTGGGTAGGCATAGTGGCTGCAACAGGAAACGGTTCAAATTGTACGGTGGTGAATTTACAATACCAAATTGCTTTACAACCTTGATTTTAGGGGGGGGCACCTGCGTTTTTGGCCCGGGGCTCGTGGTTTTCTTTGGAAAGTACAAAACCCAAACAGTTCTGAAAAGTAGACCCCCGGGGGAGTCCA
This sequence comes from Lissotriton vulgaris, assembly GCF_964263255.1. Classification (NCBI taxonomy): domain Eukaryota; kingdom Metazoa; phylum Chordata; class Amphibia; order Caudata; family Salamandridae; genus Lissotriton; species Lissotriton vulgaris. The sequence goes on from NC_141691.1 coordinate 1,993,514,926, forward strand.
GGGAGGTATGGCATCCCCGAACGTTTTCCTACCCAGAACACCTTGCAAACCTTAAAATTAGGTAAAATAATCACTTTTCCAAACTTTTTTGCGTGGGATCACCGTGCCGGCAAAAATGTCCTACCACCCAGCACTGCCCTTGTTCTCCCGAGTAAAAGGATACCTCACTTGTGTGGGTGCCCCAAAGCAGAACAGGCCAAAAACGAATGTTGAAAAAAGTAGTATTTCAGTGTTTCAAATTAAGCCCCCCTGCCTTAGTCACAGGCCTTTGGCCCACCCACACAAGTGAGGTATCATTTTATTTGGGAGAACAAGGGGAACGCAGGGTGGTAGGACATTTGTGCCGACACGGCGATCCCACGCAAAAATGTATGGAAAACTGTTTTTTTAACCTACATTTGTGGTTTGCAGGGATTTCTGGGTAGGAAAACATTGGGGGACCCACGCATGCCATACCTCCCTGGACTCCCCCGGGTGTCTAGTTTTCAGAACTGTTTGGGTTTGGTAGTTTCCAAAGATGCCCGCCGAGCCCCGGTCAAAAAACTCAGTCCCCCCCCCAAAAAAAAGAAGGTAATCTTGCTATTGGTTATTGTAATGTCTCCACCGTACGATTTGGACCTTTTCCTGTTGCAGCCACTATGCCTACCCACGCAAGTGAGGTACCATTTTTATCGGGAGACCTGGGGGAACGCTGGGTGGGAGGAAATTTGTGTGAGCCCAGTGACGCCACGCTTTCCCACACAAAAAAAGTGTGTCAAAACTGATTTTTCCATCAAAAATTGAGGTTTGCAAGGGATTCTGGGTAAAGGAACGTTGGAGGATCCACGCAAGCCATACCTCCTTGGAAGCCCCCGGGTGTCTACTTTTCAGAAATGTGTGGGTTTGGTAGGTTTCCCTAAATGGCCGTCTCGCACGGGGCCAAAAACCCAGGTAACCCCTCTTGCAAAAGCTGGTGGTATTGAATGTCAATCCCACCAGCTTTTGAAAGAGGGGTTACCTGGGTTTTTGGCCTCGTGCGAGACGGCCATGTAGGAAAACCTACCAAACCCACACATTTATGAAAAGTAGACACCCGGGGGCTTCCAAGGAGGTATGGCTTGCGTGGATCCTCCAACGTTCCTTTACCCAGAATCCCTTGCAAACCTCAATTTTTGCAGAAAAAGTCAGTTTTTTCACACTTTTTTTGTGTGGGAAAGCGTGGCGTCACTGGGCTCACACAAATTTCCTCCCACCCAGCGTTCCCCCAGGTCTCCCGATAAAAATGGTACCTCACTTGCGTGGGTAGGCATAGTGGCTGCAACAGGAAACGGTTCAAATTGTACGGTGGTGAATTTACAATACCAAATTGCTTTACAACCTTGATTTTTGGGGGGGGGGCACCTGCGTTTTTGGCCCGGGGCTCGGTGGTTTTCTTTGGAAAGTACAAAACCCAAACAGTTCTGAAAAGTAGACCCCCGGGGGAGTCCAGGGAGGTATGGCATGCGTGGGTCCCCGAACGTTTTCCTACCAAGAACACCTTGCAAACCTTAAAATTAGGTAAAATAATCACTTTTCCAAACTTTTTTGCGTGGGATCACCGTGCTGGCAAAAATGTCCTACCACCCAGCACTGCCCTTGTTCTCCCGAGTAAAAGGATACCTCACTTGTGTGGGTGCCCCAAAGCAGAACAGGCCAAAAACGAATGTTGAAAAAAGTAGTATTTCAGTGTTTCAAATTAAGCCCCCCTGCCTTAGTCACAGGCCTTTGGCCCACCCACACAAGTGAGGTATCATTTTACTCGGGAGAACAAGGGGAACGCAGGGTGGTAGGACATTTGTGCCGACACGGCGATCCCACGCAAACATGTATGGAAAACTGTTTTTTTAACCTAAATTTGTGGTTTGCAGGGATTTCTGGGTAGGAAAACATTGGGGGACCCACGCATGCCATACCTCCCTGGACTCCCCCGGGTGTCTAGTTTTCAGAACTGTTTAGGTTTGGTAGTTTCCAAAGATGCCCGCCGAGCCCCGGTCCAAAAACTCAGTCCCCCCCTCAAAAAAAAGAAGGTAATCTTGCTATTGGTTATTGTAATGTCTCCACCGTACGATTTGGACCTTTTCCTGTTGCAGCCACTATGCCTACCCACGCAAGTGAGGTACCATTTTTATCGGGAGACCTGGGGGAACGCTGGGTGGGAGGAAATTTGTGTGAGCCCAGTGACGCCACGCTTTCCCACACAAAAAAAGTGTGTCAAAACTGATTTTTCCATCAAAAATTGAGGTTTGCAAGGGATTCTGGGTAAAGGAACGTTGGAGGATCCACGCAAGCCATACCTCCTTGGAAGCCCCCGGGTGTCTACTTTTCATAAATGTGTGGGTTTGGTAGGTTTTCCTACATGGCCGTCTCGCACGGGGCCAAAAACCCAGGTAACCCCTCTTTCAAAAGCTGGTGGGATTGACATTCAATACCACCAGCTTTTGCAAGAGGGGTTACCTGGGTTTTTGGCCCCGTGCGAGACGGCCATTTAGGGAAACCTACCAAACCCACACATTTCTGAAAAGTAGACACCCGGGGGCTTCCAAGGAGGTATGGCTTGCGTGGATCCTCCAACGTTTCTTTACCCAGAATCCCTTGCAAACCTCAATTTTTGATGGAAAAATCAGTTTTGACACACTTTTTTTGTGTGGGAAAGCGTGGCGTCACTGGGCTCACACAAATATCCTCCCACCCAGCGTTCCCCCAGGTCTCCCGATAAAAATGGTACCTCACTTGCGTGGGTAGGCATAGTGGCTGCAACAGGAAAAGGTCCAAATCGTACGGTGGAGACATTACAATAACCAATAGCAAGATTACCTTCTTTTTTTTGGGGGGGGGGACTGAGTTTTTGCACCGGGGCTCGGCGGGCATCTTTGGAAACTACCAAACCCAAACAGTTCTGAAAACTAGACACCCGGGGGAGTCCAGGGAGGTATGGCATGCGTGGGTCCCCCAATGTTTTCCTACCCAGAAATCCCTGTAAACCACAAATTTAGGTTAAAAAAACAGTTTTCCATACATTTTTGTGTGGGATCGCCGTGTCGGCACAAATGTCCTACCACCCTGCGTTCCCCTTGTTCTCCCGAGTAAAATGACACCTCACTTGTGTGGGTGGGCCAAAGGCCTGTGACTAAGGCAGGGGGGCTTAATTTGAAACACTGAAATACTACTTTTTTCAACATTCGTTTTTGGCCTGTTCTACTTTGGGGCACCCACACAAGTGAGGTATCATTTTACTCGGGAGAACAAGGGCAGCGCTGGGTGGTAGGACATTTTTGCCGGCACGGTGATCCCACGCAAAAAAGTTTGGAAAAGTGATAATTTTACCTAATTTTAAGGTTTGCAAGGTGTTCTGGGTAGGAAAACGTTCGGGGACCCACGCATGCCATACCTCCCTGGACTCTCCCGGGGGTCTACTTTTCAGAACTGTTTGGGTTTTGTACTTTCCAAAGAAAACCACCGAGCCCCGGGCCAAAAACGCAGGTGCCCCCCCCAAAAATCAAGGTTGTTTTGCAATTTGGTATTGTAAATTCACCACCGTACAAATTGAACCATTTCCTTTCGCAGCCACTATGCCTACCTACGCAAGTGAGGTACCATTTTTCTCGGGAGACCTGGGGGAACGCTGGGTGGGTGGAAATTTGTTGATCCACGCAGATTCCGGAACTTTCCACCACAGAAATGTGAGGAAAATGCGTTTTTTTTCCAATTTCTTAGCTTTGCAAGGGATTCTGGGTAAGAGAACCTGGGGGTAGGCAGTCGAGTCACCCCATCCTGTATTCCCCTGGGTGTCTACTTTTCAAAAATATATGGGTTTGCTAGGTTTCCCTAGGTGCCGGCAGAGCTAGGGTTCAAAAACAAAAGGTAGTCTCTTTGCCCAAAAAGGGCACAATTTCACTGAAAAATTGAGTTGTGACCACGTTGTGTTTTGCGCTGTTTCCTGTCGCAGCCAGTATGCCAACCCGCGCAAGTGAGATACCATTTTTCTCGGGAGACCTGGGGGAACGCTGGGTGGGTGGAAATTTGTTGATCCACGCAGATTCCGGAACTTTCCACCACAGAAATGTGAGGAAAATGCAGTTTTTTTTCCAATTTCTTAGCTTTGCAAGGGATTCTGGGTAAGAGAACCTAGGGGTAGGCAGTCGAGTGACCCCATCCTGTATTCCCCTGGGTGTCTACTTTTCAAAAATATTTAGGTTTGCTAGGTTTCCCTAGGTGCCGGCAGAGCTAGGGTTCAAAAACAAAAGGTAGTCTCTTTGCCCAAAAAGGGCACAATTTCACTGAAAAATTGAGTTGTGACCACGTTGCGTTTTGCGCTGTTTCCTGTCGCAGCCAGTATGCCTACCCACGCAAGTGAGATACCATTTTTCTCGGGAGACCTGGGGGAACGCTGGGTGGGTGGAAATTGGTTGATCCACGCAGATTCCGGAACTTTCCACCACAGAAATGTGAGGAAAATGCGTTTTTTTTTCCAATTTCTTAGCTTTGCAAGGGATTCTGGGTAAGAGAACCTGGGGGTAGGCAGTCGAGTCACCCCATCCTGTATTCCCCTGGGTGTCTACTTTTCAAAAATATATAGGTTTAATAGGTTTCCCTAGGTGCCGGCAGAGCTAGGGTTCAAAAACAAAAGGTAGTCTCTTTGCCCAAAAAGGGCACAATTTCACTGAAAAATTGAGTTGTGACCACGTTGTGTTTTGCGCTGTTTCCTGTCGCAGCCACTATGCCTACCCACGCAAGTGAGATACCATTTTTCTCGGGAGACCTGGGGGAACGCTGGGTGGGTGGAAATTTGTTGATCCACGCAGATTCCGGAACTTTCCACCACAGAAATGTGAGGAAAATGCGTTTTGTTTTCCAATTTCTTAGTTTTGCAAGGGATTCTGGGTAAGAGAACCTGGGGGTAGGCAGTCGAGTGACCCCATCCTGAATTCCCCTGGGTGTCTACTTTTCAAAAATATATAGGTTTGCTAGGTTTCCCTAGGTGCCGGCAGAGCTAGGGTTTAAAAACAAAAGGTAGTCTCTTTGCCCAAAAAGGGCACAATTTCACTGAAAAATTGAGTTGTGACCACGTTGCGTTTTGCGCTGTTTCCTGTCGCAGCCACTATGCCTACCCACGCAAGCGAGATACCATTTTTCTTGGGAGACCTGGGGGAACGCTGGGTGGGTGGAAATTTGTTGATCCACGCAGATTCCTGAACTTTCCACCACAGAAATGTGAGGAAAATGTGTTTTTTTTTCCAATTTCTTAGCTTTGCAAGGGATTCTGGGTAAGAGAACCTGGGGGTAGGCAGTCGAGTCACCCCATCCTGTATTCCCCTGGGTGTCTACTTTTCAAAAATATATAGGTTTGCTAGGTTTCCCTAGGTGCCGGCAGAGCTAGGGTTCAAAAACAAAAGGTAGTCTCTTTGCCCAAAAAGGGCACAATTTCACAGAAAAATTGAGTTGTGACCACGTTGCGTTTTGCGCTGTTTCCTGTCGCAGCCACTATGCCTACCCACACAAGTGAGATACCATTTTTCTCGGGAGACCTGGGGGAACGCTGGGTGGGTGGAAATATGTTGATCCACGCAGATTCCGGAACTTTCCACCACAGAAATGTGAGGAAAATGCATTTTTTTTCCAATTTCTTAGCTTTGCAAGGGATTCTGGGTAAGAGAACCTGGGGGTAGGCAGTTGATTGACCCCATCCTGAATTCCCCTGGGTGTCTACTTTTCAAAAATATATAGGTTTGCTAGGTTTCCCTAGGTGCCGGCAGAGCTAGGGTTAAAAAACAAAAGGTAGTCTCTTTGCCCACAAAGGGCACAATTTCACAGAAAAATTGAGTTGTGACCACGTTGCGTTTTGCGCTGTTTCCTGTCGCAGCCAGTATGCCTACCCACGCAAGTGAGATACCATTTTTCTCGGGAGACCTGGGGGAACGCTGGGTGGTTGGAAATTCGTTGATCCACGCAGATTCCGGAACTTTCCACCACAGAAATGTGAGGAAAATGCGTTTTTTTTCCAATTTCTTAGCTTTGCAAGGGATTCTGGGTAAGAGAACCTGGGGGTAGGCAGTTGAGTCACCCCATCCTGTATTCCCCTGGGTGTCTACTTTTCAAAAATATTTAGGTTTGCTAGGTTTCCCTAGGTGCCGGCAGAGCTAGGGTTCAAAAACAAAAGGTAGTCTCTTTGCCCAAAAAGGGCACAATTTCACTGAAAAATTGAGTTGTGACCACGTTGTGTTTTGCGCTGTTTCCTGTCGCAGCCAGTATGCCTACCCACGCAAGTGAGATACCATTTTTCTCGGGAGACCTGGGGGAACGCTGGGTGGGTGGAAATTTGTTGATCCACGCAGATTCCGGAACTTTCCGCCACAGAAATGTGAGGAAAATGTGTTTTTTTTCTCCAATTTCTTAGCTTTGCAAGGGATTCTGGGTAAGAGAACCTGGGGGTAGGCAGTCGAGTGACCCCATCCTGAATTCCCCTGGGTGTCTACTTTTCAAAAACATATAGGTTTGCTAGGTTTCCCTAGGTGCCGGCAGAGCTAGGGTTCAAAAACAAAAGCTAGTCTCTTTGCCCAAAAAGGGCACAATTTCACTGCAAAATTGAGTTGTGACCACGTTGCGTTTTGCGCTGTTTCCTGTCGCAGGCACTAGGCAGACCCAGGCAAGTGAGGTAGCATTTTTTTCAGGAGACCTGGGGGAACGCTGGGTGGGTGGAAATTTGTTGATCCACACAGATTCCAGAACTTTCCACCACAGAAATGTGAGGAAAATGTGTTTTTTTTTCAAATTTCTCAACTTTACAAGGGATTCTGGGAAACAGAACCTGGGGGTAGGCAGTCGAGTCACCCCATCCTGAATTCCCCTGGATGTCTAGTTTTCAAAAATGTATAGGTTTGCTAGGTTTCCCTAGATGCCGGCAGAGCTAGGGTTCAAAAACAAAAGGTAGTCTCTTGGCCCAAAAAGGGCACAATTTCACTGAAAAATTGAGTTGTGACCACGTTGCGTTTTGCACTGTTTCCTGTCGCAGCCACTATGCCTACCCACGCAAGTGAGATACCATTTTTCTCGGGAGACCTGGGGGAACGCTGGGTGGGTGGAAATTTGTTGATCCACGCAGATTCCAAAACTTTCCACCACAGAAATGTGAGGAAAATGTGTTTTTTTTGTCAAATTCTTAGCTTTGCAAGGGATTCTGGGTAACAAAACCTGAGGGTAGGCAGACGAGTCACCCCATCCTGTATTCCCCTGGGTGTCTACTTTTCAAAAATATATAGGTTTGCTAGGTTTCCCTAGGTGCTGGCAGAGCTAGGGCTCAAAAACAAAAGGTAGTCTTTTCCTCCAAAATGGGCAAGATTTCACTGGGAAATTGAGGTGCGTCCACGTTGCGTTTTGCGCTGTTTCGTGTCGCAGCCACTATGCCTACCCACGCAAGTGAGGTACCATTTTTCTCGGGAGACCTGGGGGAACGCTGGGTGAGTAGAAATTTGTTGATCCACGCAGATTCCAAAACTTCCCACCACAGAAATGTGAGGAAAATGTGTTTTTTTTGTCAAATTCTTAGCTTTGCAAGGGATTCTGGGTAACAAAACCTGAGGGTAGGCAGAGGAGTCACCCCATCCTGAATTTCCCAGGGTGTCTACTTTTCAAAAATGTATAGGTTTGCTAGGTTTCCTTAGGTGCTGGCAGAGCTAAGGCGCAAAAACAAAAGGTAGTCTTTTTGTCCAAAAACTGCAAAATTTTACTGGGAAATTGAGGTGCGACCATGTTGTTTATTGCGCTGTTTCATGTCGCAGCTACTATGCCTACCCACGCAAGTGAGGTACCATTTTTTTCAGGAGACCTGGGGGAACGCTGGGTGGGTGGAAATTTCTAGATCCACGCAGATTCCAGAACTTTCCACCACAGAAATGTGAGGAAAATGTGTTTATTTTGTCAAAATCCTAGCTTTGCAAGGTATTCTGGGTAACAAAACCTGGGGGTAGGCAGACGAGTCACCCCATCCTGAATTCCCCTGGGTGTCTACTTTTCAAAAATGTATAGGTTTGCTACGTTTCCCTAGGTGCTGGCAGAGCTGGGGCTCAAAAACAAAAGGTAGTCTCTTTGTCCAAAGAGCGCAAGATTTCACTGGGAAATTGAGGTGCAACCACGTTGCGTTTTGCGCTGTTTCGTGTCGCAGCCACTATGCCTACCCACGCAAGTGAGATACCATTGTTTACGGGAGACCTGGGGGAACACTGGGTGGGTGGAAATTTGTTGATCCAAGCAGATTCCAGAACTTTCCTCAACAGAAATGTGAGGAAAATGTGTTTTTTTGTCAAATTCTTAGGTTTGCAAGGGATTCTGGGTAACAAGACCTGGTGGTAGGCAGTCGAGTCACCCCATCCTGAATTCCCCTGGGTGTCTACTTTTTAAAAATGTATAGGTTTGCTAGGTTTCCCTAGGTGCCGGCAGAGCTAGGGTGCAAAACTACAGGCAGGCACTTTGCTAAAAAAGGGTCAATTTGTAACTGCAAAATTTAGGTGTCACCACGTTGCATTTTGCGCCGTTTACTGTCGCAGGCACAAGGCCGACCCACACAAGTGAGGTACCGTTTTTATCGGGAGACTTGGGGTAATTCAGATTTGTAAATCAACTGTTATTACCAATTGAGCTTTTGCGCATTTCTCCCTTTCAATGAAAGACATTGTGTAAAAAAAAATAATTTTGAAAAATGACCAATAATTCTCATGCTAGTATGAGTATTCCCAATTTTGAAAATTAGCAATTATATACTGATTCTGAACTCTATATTTTGTACCCAATTCAGAAATACATAGGTGTCTTTCATACAGATTTTTCCATGTATACATTTTCCAAGACAAAGTGCTCTATACCCAGTAAATGAAAAAATACCATTGCAAGTTGCTGCTCAGTTTTTGGATCTGGGTTTGTCGGGTTCTTGGTGAAACTACAAGTCCTATACATCCCCACAACCAGGACGGTCTAACGGATGTAACGGTATATTGCTTTCCAAGAGCTGTCAAAATTAGAAAAAGCTATAGGTGAAAACGTTGAGACAAAAGGCTGGTTTTTTCAACAATTTTTCAATTATTCCAATATTTAACTGTTAGTTTCTATAAAGAAACCTTCATGGATTTAGACAAATGACCCCTTTCTGAATTCAGAATTTTGTCTACTTTTTGAAAATGTACAGCTTTCTAGGATCCATTATTGCTTTCAAACTCATTTCTACCATTAACTGGAAGGAGGTGGAAAGCTCTAAAAATAGCAAAAATAGGCTATGTCCCAGAAAAATGCCAAAACTGTGTGAAAAATGTCGGTTCTCTGACAAAAGACTGTCATTTCCTAAAAGCTGAGAAAATGGAGATTTCAGCCCCACAAACCCTTTTTTGATAACATTTTCAGGGAAAACCCCAGAGGCTTTCATTTGCAGCCCGTTTTTCCCATTTGTCTGAAAAAACAAAAAAATCACTATATTTTGGTTAATTTCTGGGACCCCTCCAAGGTAATCCACAAACCCTGGGCGCCTTTAGAATCCACATGATGTTGGAAGAAAAGGACGCAAATTTAACGTGGATACCTTATGTGGTCAAAAAGTTACAAGGGCCTAAGCGCGCACTACCCCAAATCGCCAAAAAAGGGCTTAGCACAGGAGGGGAAAAGGCCTAGCAGCGAAGGGGTTAAAGACTACCCACCCAGGCGCGAGGAAACAGACCAATATGCATGACTACAAATACACATGTTCACACAGACATAAATGCATCCACTCGGACACACACTCGCACTCAACCTTGTCCACATGAAGAATATTTAAGAGCCTGTTGTGACTTTAGCCTAAAGGTATTTAGCCCGTGTCTGCCGTGTCAACTTTTTATCAGGCAAGTGTAATCTGGTTGTTTTCTTGATTATTGTCTTGTGCGTAGTGCGCGGATATTCCACATTTCTCAACACCCCACGCACTTGCATATTTTGCTATCGCAGATGTGAAATGTCACTGCTAATGTGTCATCATTTTGTATGGAAGTGCATGCCTTGCTAGCTTTTCCAGTGAATGACTCGACACAAAACAGTCAGGTACAAAATGACTGTTAAAGTTGTGATTTTCACACGAAAGCAAAACTCACTTTGCAACCTTTGCACGTCTTGTAGTTTTCTGAGGAATACTTAAGAATCATGAGGAAAAAATATTTGTAAGTTCGAACTACCCTAAGAGTCTCAGGGCCACAAAAAACTGTGACTCCCAAAATGGTTGTAAAGGTATTTGCGGCCACAAAAATGGATTACTGTGATGTACAAAAACAATTCTTAAACCCCAAATTGTGATGCGCTTGTTTTGCGAGTCTCTAAAAATTGTGAATGCAAAACCTATTCCCAAATGGGAAATCATTTTTAGCGACTCGGAAACGGTATGTTCATCGCATTCGGAAACTTCGATTGGTCGCAAAATTGAGTTTTTGCAAATGCATTTTAGTATAAATTCCATACAGTTGGTAAATGGGTGCAAACTGCAAAGTATATAAAGTGGCCCAGAATGGATGATTGTTAGAGGATTGCATGGCTAAATGATGCGTGCCTCTGCACCACTGCCCTAACCAAAAATGCGTCTGAATAACGGTATGACTGGTAAAGGAATATGTGTGGTAAAGTTCACACCCCAGCCCTCCCCCTTGAACCCAAAAAACGACCTAACTCGCCTGTGCCCTAAAAACTACCCTACCTCCAAGATATAAAAAATAACACGACCCCCCCCCCCCCCAAGAGCCTTAAAAAGTACCCTGGCTCCCCCTGAACCGTTAAAAGTACCTTTGAGTCCTTAAAAACAACCCCACCCCACTAACCATAGCCCTACAACTAGCCGCACCCCCAACCATAAAAACTAACCGACCCCCCAGCCCTAAAAACAACCACGACCTCCCCTGAGCCATAAAAAGTTCCTTGCGCCCCCTCCGAGCCCTGAAAATTATCTAACACCCCCGAGTCCTTAAAAACGACCCTATCCCAGAGACCTAAAAATTAACCTAAGCCCTAAAAACTATGCCGACCTCCAGCACTAAAAATGACCCGACCCACCCAAGCCCCAAAAACTACCCCAACCCCCCTCCTTAGCCCTAAAACACCTACCCAACCCTCGAGTCTTAAAAACTTCCATGACCCCCAGAACCCTGAAAACAACACGACCCCTGCCCTAAAAACTACCCCAGCTATTAAAAACAACCTCCCACCCCCTCCAAAATCCAGCCAAAGCCCCACTTACCTCACTGCATCATCTCCTGATCCTTCGTGTTCCTGGGCCCGCCCATTCCAGCAACTAGACAGCGCTTATTCATTAACCAAACTGAGGAAGAAATATATGAAAAATACAGACTAAGCAGCACTGCCATATTGGAGATTATTTCATTCTTACACCAAATCTTGAAAGCGGGAGCCTGCGCAGTAATGCAATCCCTACTCATGTACAGGCTTTGTGCTCATTAAACCTATTAGCCTCTGGCAGATACCAGGTTTTGATTGCAGTAGCTGAAGGGAAGTCACAAAGTGCCCTTTCGCTGGGTAGTCAGCACAGGACTTTGACGCAGTTGTGGTCAATTTATTTATCCCAAATCAAAAAATTGCGATTGTATATAATTGTATTGTATTATTGACCACATTGTTATTTGTTCTTACTCTTTCGCCGTTCACGCTGCAATATTTCACCCCTGTGTCACTGCGCCGTTCGCTGTCACTAGCACGCCCAGCGCTCACTTGTGTGGTATGGTCACCATATATTGAATTGTACTGTAGTGCTGTTACAACTACCTACAAATAATACTTATTTTAATTGTCCTTTTCAAATGATTTCCAGCTAAGACGTTGTTTTGTTACAAACTTTACCTGGTCTCACCTGGGTTAACGGGTCCCCTCTGTAATTGTTCCTTTGGTCTACATTTACCAACACATATACTTAGCCAGGAATGTCCAGGAAATGCACATTACCAGATTTGAGTTTTACAGGATTGCTAATTTTCCACATATCATAGGGTGTATTTATGGGCCACATCTGTCCATATGTCCTCCAGCCCGTCTCAAATATATTTTCAGAAACAGGGAAAGTACACATTTCCTCAATATTCAGGTGGTATGCAATGCCCACAGTATCACAACTGATATGGTGTAGCAATATCCAGGTAGCACCCATGACGCCTACATGTTTAGACATAGCGGAATAAACAGACTTCTGGAACGAGGGGAATTTGCTGATGGATATCTATTAGGTACAGAATACTAAGAGATATATGTGTGAGGTCAACGATTCATTATATCATGTAGCCTTACAATTAGGTACGTGGTGCAAGTGACAGTGCTTACGCCCTATGACCATGGATCCTCACACCATACCTTTCCCCTACCTCCTAGAATGAGCGCCAAATTAACAATGCACATCATAGCACCTGGAGTCAAGTCAAGTCAAGTCAAATAATTTATATAGCGCACTACATACCCATAGGGTCTCAAGGCGCTTAGGGAGGGGAGGAGGATTACTTGTCAAATATCCATGTTTTAAGTTGCTTTCTGAATGCTAGGTGGTTCTGGGTAAGGCGAAGGTAAGTGGGGAGTGAGTTCCATGTTTTAGCTGCCAGGTATGAGAAGGATCGGCCTCCCATGGTGGTCTTGTTGATGCGAGGTACAGTGGCGAGGGCTTGGTTGGAAGAACGTAGTTGGCGGGAGGGGGTGTAGAAGGACAGTCGTGAGTTGAGGCATTCTGGTCCGATGTCGTAGAGTGATTTGTGTGCGTGGGTTAGCAGTCGGAAAGTGATCCTCTTATTGACGGGTAGCCAGTGGAGGTCTTTCAGGTGACCAGAGATGTGTTCGTTACGCGGGATGTCTAATATGATCCTGGCTGAGGCGTTTTGGATTCGTTGGAGTTTCTTCTGGAGTTTAGCGGTAGTACCTGCGTAGAGGGTGTTTCCGTAGTCCAGTCGGCTCGTGACCAGAGCATGGGTGACTGTTTTTCTGGTTTCGGTGGGGATCCAGCGAAATGTTTTTTTGAGCATGCGAAGAATGTTGAAGCAGGATGAGGATACATCGCTGACTTGTCTGTTCATTGAGAGTGAGGAATCCAGGATAACGCCTAGGTTCCGTGCGTGGTCTGTCGGGATGGGTGCTTTTCCAAGGGCTTCCGGCCACCAAGAGTCGTCCCATGCAGAGGGGGATGTACCTAAGATGAGGACTTCTGTTTTGTCTGAGTTCAGTTTCAGACGGCTGTGTTTCATCCATTCGGCAACTTCTTTCATTCCTTCGTGTAGGTTAGTTTTAGCGGTGCTGGGGTCATTGGTGAGAGAAAGGATCAGTTGAGTGTCATCCGCGTAGGAGATGATGTTGAGATTGTGTTGGCGAGCGATGGCCGCAAGGGGGCTCATGTATACGTTGAAGAGGGTGGGACTGAGTGAGGATCCTTGTGGTACGCCACAGATGACTTCAGTGGCCTCGGACTTGAATGGTGGAAGGCGGACTCTCTGGGTTCTTCCGGTGAGGAACGAGGTGATCCATTCAAGTGCTTTTCCTTGTATTCCGATGTTTCTGAGGCGTTGTAAAAGGGTGCTGTGGCAGACTGTGTCGAAGGCTGCAGAGAGGTCGAGGAGGATGAGGGCGACTGTGTCTCCATTGTCCAGTAGAGTTCGAATGTCGTCTGTTGCTGCGATGAGGGCGGTCTCAGTGCTGTGTTTTGCTCGGAAGCCAGATTGTGAGGAGTCGAGGGATTTGTTGGCTTCGAGGAAAGCGGCGAGCTGGTTGTTGACAGCTTTCTCGATGACTTTGGCCGGGAAAGGAAGGAGCGATATGGGGCGGTAGTTTTTGAGTTCGGTGGGGTCCGCTGTGGGTTTTTTCAGAAGGGCGGTGAGTTCAGCGTGTTTCCAGCTTTCCGGGAAGGTGGCGGAGTTGAAGGAGCAGTTGATGACGTCTCGGAGGTGCGGTGCTATGATGGAGTCTGCTTTGTTGAAGATGTGGTGAGGGCATGGGTCTGTGGGGGATCCTGAGTGGATGGAGTTCATCAGGCGGATGATGTCCTCAGTGGAGATTGGGTTCCAGTCGTTAAGGGTGTTCAAGGGGGGAGAATGTTCAGCATATGGTTGGGTGGGTTGGTCTCCGGGTTGGTTGTCGAAGCTGTTGTGGATGTCTGCAATTTTGATGTGGAAGAATAGAGCTAGGGAGTCACAGAGTGTCACAGAACAGACATTTGGCATCCTTAAATCACGTTTCAGGTGCTTGCACTAGAGTGAGGGTGTGTTACAATAAGTACCCAAAATAGCTTGCAAGATAAGAGCAACGTGTGCCATCCTCCACAATATTTCCACCAGGAGAGGCATACACATTGAGGTGTAGCAGCCGAGGGATGGAAGCAGAGAAGTGGATGGAAAAGGTGCAGGGACCCCATTGACACATAACACTTTAAGAGGTATGTTGACAATAATATTGCATTGTGTTTGTAAAAGGACCACAAGACACTATTGATGCATGTAGATCACAATACTTTTATTGTCAAGTACGTAGTATGTATTCAAACTATACACGCATTAGTAAAGGAAAATATAGCTCTGCTGGTTAATTTACCAGATAGGAGTGAACTCAGGTGTGACCTACAAAACTGCACGGACAGCTCAATGTTTCTTGCCACTAAGGCCAGATGGGCTATCTCCTTGTCGTGATGCAGCATGTGCTTGGCTGCTGCTGCATCTCAGAGGCCTGGCATTTGAGGGGGAGATGCTGCTGATGTTGGATCTGTCTTTGCTATCAGCCCCTTCTAGGCATGTGACTGTAGTGTCTTCTCTATCTTTTTTACCAGAGAATTCTGTGGAACTTGGAATGTTGTTCTTGCCAATGTTCTCTTGAAATCAGTTACTCCCTGGTAGCTGATGGATGGGGTGTTAATATAATAAACCTCTGTGCTTTACTTTATATGTCTCCATATTATTGTATAAGAGGATGCCGTTTGGTCTTGTGTCTGCTGCATCGGTTTTTCAGAGGGTCAGGCTTCTATTTTAAAAGGAATAAAATCTGTAAAATGTTACCAAGATGATTTGCTGATTTATGGAAAAAATCAAGAAGAACATGATAAAGAATTTAAGAATGGTTCTAAAGAGGTTGGAATCTGCAGGTCTAACGTTGAAATTTGAGAAATGCAAATTTTCAGTAAATGAGGTTAATTATTTAGACCACAATATTTCAGCTCTAGGAATCGCACCAAAGAAAGATTTGGTAGATACAATACAAAATTTAGTGTCTCCAAAGAATAAGGATGAGATAGTATCTTTTTTAGGTATGGTAGAATATTATGGTAAATTTATTAAAAATGTAGCCAGTAAGTCTAGTTGTTTAAGGAATTTGCTTGGGAAGAACAAAGAGTTTATTTGGTCGGAAGAATGTCAAAAGGAATTTGAGGATATCAAGAAGGATTTAGTTAATGCTCTGAATCTGCAAGCATTTATTCCTTATGAAGAGACTTTTGTGGTAAAGGATGCAAGTTCAAAGGGATTACGTGCCATTTTAAAACACAATAGGGGTGGGTGGAAAAGAGAAACTTATTGCTTGTGCTTCAAGAAGTTTACATGGTGCAGAATTGAATTATTCTGTGATAGAAAAAGAAGCCTTGGCTATATTTTGGGCACTAGGGAAATTCAAAAATTTACTATGGGGTCAGGAATTTAAGGTTTGTTCAGATCATAAGCCTTTTAAGAGAAATGTTCATGATAAAGGGTTTGGATTGTGTGTCATCAAGAATTAGGAAATCGGTGATTGGACTTCAGGAATTTAATTTCTCTGTAAATTATATTCCAGGTGTGGAAAACGTGTCTGCAGACTGTTTGTCAAGGTTGGCTGGTGATGTTACAGAAGACGAAGTAGAATATGAGATTTGTGGTGATGATGTGAATGTATGTGAAATTACTTCAGGGGTTATACTTGAAGAAGAATGGTTGGAAGAAAGCAAGAAAGATGATGAAATAGTAAAGGTGAATAACTTGATTAAAAAAAAAAACAATTGACAAATCTTTGGACAAGGTGTGGCATATAGTTGCAAATTATTTATCTGTGGAGAATGGAGTTTTATTAAGGGGTTCAAAATTGATTCCTCCAAATTCATTGAGGAAAAGATTAATAGAGGAGGCTCACCAGGGTCATTTAGGCATTGTTAAAACTAAAGAAAGAATTCGTAGTTCTTTCTGGTGGCCTGGCATGGCTTTGGAGATTGAGAGAGAGGTGAGGGAATGTTTAAATTGTAAAGTAAGTGACAAGATACTTGTTTCTTGGACTGCACCAATGGTATGTCTCAATTTACCGTGCGGTCCGTGGGAGGATGTTGCTATTGATATTGTGGGTCCTCTTTCTGGTGAACATCGTACTCCATATTTAATTGTTTTAATTGATTTGTATTGAAGATGGGTTGAAGTTTCATCTGTATCAGAGGTCACGTCTTTTTCTGTGATTTCGTTTTTTGAAAGAAGTTTTCAGAAGGGAAGGGTTTCCAAAAACAATTTTATCGGATAATGGACCTCAATTTTGCTCAAATATGATGTCTGAATTTTTGTTATCCTGTGGAATAATGCATAAAAGAACATCAGTGTATCACCCAGAATCAAACGGTACTGTTGAAAGGTTTAACAGGGTGATAAAGGAGAACCGCTTTTGGCCACCATAAGTGTGGCAGGGTATGCTCAAACGTGAGTCCCTTGCTCACTTTGCCACTGGATTCAAGCAAGCCGGGCTGAAGACGGCTGGAATGCCAGAAACCGGTCCTCAGAAGCTTGTTTCCGGTCCAGGGAAGACATGGCTTGGCAGTTCGGGCTGGACTGTTCTCATGAGGCACAGGGTCAGACTGATTTGCATATAGCCATGTCTGAACTGGGGTGGCAGAGTGGGCTAAAGAACTGTGATAGATTAAACCCAGATCTTTTGACTGGGTGTGAGTGTTTGATTGATTCAGATGCTCCGTCCATCACCACCCCCTTTTGTACCACTTTTGGCCGCCATAAGTGTGGCAGGGTATGCTCAGACATGAGTCCCTTGCTCACTTTGCCACTGGATTCAAGCAAGCCGGGCTGAAGACGGCTGGAATGCCAAAACCGGTCCTCGGAAGCTTGTTTCCGGTCCAGGGAAGACATGGCTTGGCAGTTCGGGCTGGACTGTTCCCATGAGGCACAGGGTCAGACTGATTTGCATATAGCCATGTCTGAACTGGGGTGGCAGAGTGGGCTAAAGAATGGTGATAGATTAAACCCAGATCTTTTGACTGGGTGTGAGTGTTTCATTGATTCAGATGCTCCGTCCATCACCACCCCCTTTTGTACCGCTTTTGGCCGCCATAAGTGTGGCAGGGTATGCTCAGACGTGAGTCCCTTGCTCACTTTGCCACTGGATTCAAGCAAGCGGGCTGAAGATGGCTGGAATGCCAGAAACCGGTCCTCGGAAGCTTGTTTCCGGTCCAGGGAAGACATGGCTTGGCAGTTCGGGCTGGACTGTTCCCATGAGGCACAGGGTCAGACTGATTTGCATATAGCCATGTCTGAACTGGGGTGGCAGAGAGGGCTAAAGAACGGTGAAAGATTAAACCCAGATCTTTTGACTGGGTGTGAGTGTTTGATTGATTCAGATGCTCCATCCATCACCACCCCCTTTTGTACTGATAAAGGAGAATATACAACTCTCAAGGGTAAATTCCTTGGATTGAAAGGAGGAGTTGCAGAAATGTATTTTGGGACATAGATTTTCTCCACAAATGTCGACTAAAAAAACTCCTTTTGAATTATTGAAGGGAAGAACTCCAAATACAAGTTTAAGTCCTGGTTGGATGTTCTGGGGCAAAGGTATAAAAGAGATCAGTATTGGAGATTGGAGAAGTAGAGAAGAAAGATTACGGTTAAAAAATAAAATCAGTTTTGATGAAAGGAAAAGAGTAAAGGAAAGTAAAGTAGTAGTTGGAGATTTGGTTCGTGTTAAGGCACCTGTTGGTGTTTTACCTTGGTCGAAGTATTCTGCTCCTTTCTGTGTAATTAAGTGTTTTAAGAATTCTGTCAAATTGGAGAATGGCAAAATCTGGAATGTGAATCGCATTGTTGTTGTTAATGAGAAAACTTTTGATATGAATTCAGTTAAAAGCAACTCTTCTTGCTTCAATGAAACTGGTAGTTCTGGTGTCAGGGCTAGTGCTCAGATAAAACATGTACCTGTATATCTCAAGGACTATGTAAGATACTCATTTCTGACATTATGCAATAAATCATTTCTTTTCTTTCTGTATTTTATTATTTATTTTATTTATTCTTGTTGTTCTTCATTTTCTGAAATTAAACGTTGTTATAAGAAAGAAAATATGTAGTGTCTTCTCTATCTTTATTACCAGAGAATTCTGTGGAACTTGGAATGTTGTTCTTGCCAATGTTCCCTTGAAATCAGTTACTCCCTGATAGCTGATGGATGGGGTGTTAATATAATAAACCTCTGTGCTTTACTTCAAATGTCTCCATATTATTAAGAACTTTTCAGTGACCTCTGCAATGCAGTTAGTCTGTGTTGCCTTGACAGCAGATGTTATCTGTTGCAGACCCTGTGTGACATCTAAAGTGGCCCATCTCAACCTATACATTGACAGTCCTCCGGCACAGGGTTGCTGTAGCATGTGCCAGTCGGCTGATTGAGCTCCTTAGGGAGTCCCTCCTCGCTGCACTGTGTGTATCCCTGCGTGGCTGATCAGTGTCAGTGTTGGAGAGTTGTAGACACAGCTTCTTGAGGGCAGCTGTCATGCTGTCCATTTTGTGGTCCAGTTGGCTTTGGTCCTCTGCCATTTGTCAGGCAACATTTTCAAAACCCACTGCCATTTTGTCATGCATGCTCTACAACTCCCTGTTCATTATCTTTATCTGTTAATGTTGCAGGCGTTGAATTTGCAACGTGGACTGTTCCAGCCCTCCACACATCTGTGTGTCCTTTGATGCCTGTGGGACCGGCAGAAGTGTATGCGGCACATGTTGTGCCCTGCGTCACTGTCTGCCATCTCCCAACATACGCGGCTGACATGGTCTAACTATGAGAGTCATAGTCTGAATCGTTTGTGGATGGCCCTCATCCTCCTCTGGTGATGCAGGCTGGGGTGAAATGACAGCATTGGCAGGGATGGGTTGTGATTTGGAGTGTCCCCTTTTAGTTCGATTGGTATCTTCCTACTCATCCTTGTGAGATGCCTCACCTGCCTCAAACTCTGCCCCTTCTATTTGCTCGCCGGATGCATCTGAGTTGCAGAAAATACTCTAGTTAAATTCTGTTTTATCTGTTTGTGTGCCAACTACTCATACGTTTGTGCTTTAGTTACAATGAACTTTGTTTGACTTCACTGTGTGATCAGTACAGTGAACATTCAGCACTTACTTGAGGTGGGTCTAGGAGTTGTGGTTTCCAAGTGTCTGAATCCAGCAACTGCCTCGGGCTCAAGGGTGCCTTCCACCATTGTTTCCATGGCTGTAGTTGGGGGTACTGTGGAGGGTCCACCCCCAGCCACACAGCTCTCAGCAAGACGTCTGGCAACCTTCTCCTTAGTCCTCAACCTGAGGTCGCACCACCTCTTGTGTATTTCCTCCACAGAGCACTGAGTGACTCCAACAACATTGATGTTTGACTGCATGTCAGTCCAGATTATTTTTTTTGGGCCTCAAGGATGGTCATTGAGGCCTTACCGAACAAGTCAATGGTGGGTGCAGCATTCATCTGTGAGGATTTCATTCTCCTTCTCACTGAATTTATATTTTCGCTTCCTTCCCTTGTCTCCTCTACTTCCTGTCTTGCCATGTTGTTTGGGGTAGGGGTGTTGTTTTGTTGTTTACAGAGGCTCACAGTTTTCAGCAGTCAGAGCAGCCTGCCACCCCCTCTCTCTGACTATCTCCTTCTCTGGCAGCCACTGATGAGCACTTCCTGGCTTAGGTGTTTGGAATTTGGGGGTGGCCTTTGCTCTAGGAAGTGTTTTTCCCTATTTTGAAATTGCATTCTCAATTTACGAATGCATTTGCAAAATTGGTCATTGCAAAATTTGATTCCTAAAATTGCGACTCGCATGCTTTGTGAGTTGCAATTTCACCGCACGAGACTTATGTACATCCATAATTGTGATTCCCTATTTGCGATTTGCTAATTTTGGAAAATCGAGAATTACAAATGCTGGGCTTTGTAGATGTGGCCCTCGGTTAGCTGTATAACTCCGTGGTTGTAAGTGACCTACACATTTTTACAGAGAGCTCTCTATCTATAAAGCAATGAAGGAAAGAATTTGAGAGTAACTGATTTTGCAATTTTTGTTTGTTTTCTTTTCATTTATCATTGGTAATTTTGTTGTTATTTACTTGCCGCAGTTTCCTCATCAGGTCACGGCTAGACAGAGCATATGCTGTTTCGAAGAGACGTGTTGTGTTCTGTCTGTGGACTTACAGGCCGCCCATCTCCTACCATTGGTAAATTTCAGCGTCGCTCTCATCTTCTTTGATGCCATTCGTCATGGCATGTTGGTATCATTCTCTCTCCTTGTGTTTGTCCCTCCATAGCATGCACGTGGGCTAAAAACTTGTCTCATTTCACTGCTCCGGGCTTGTGGAGCTATTTTTTTCTTTGTTTACAGGCACTCCATAGGAGTACTTCTGTTTTCAGCCCGTCTCCCTTGTACACATACACACATACAATTACACAATGACGCATTCATTTTTGTCGCTGACCCTTGTTTTCATGTTGTTGCATGTCTATCTTCCCATCCTCTCCTGCTTACCTGCTTGACCAGTCCTCCCACTATCTCCCTTGCCGCTGCTGCTTTTATTTTCACGATCCAATAGCATTGGAGTGCTTGTTCCGTTCTTCATCTTGCCATAGTTCTAACACCCGATGATAGTATTGGAGCGCTTTCAGTGCTCACCAGTAACATTACACAATGACACATTAATTAGCGTAGGCAGGGGGGAAGTGTAAGTGATTTGCCCAGAATCACTAATGGTTCAGCCTACTCAGCTGCTCTGGCCATTGCGCCACATCGTCTCTTCATTTCAAAACTCCTCAATGGTTTCCTGCTATCCCTTTCACGCTTGTTAAGCAAGGCTTGTCAACACCGAACAAACATCTACAAAGCCAATAGATCTCAGCAATGCCCGAGCTATTGACCTTTTCAATGTGAATGTATTTAAGCCATGTTGTCCAGCAGCACATCTGCTTTTCACCATGGCTGAAAGTTACTGAAAAAAAGTGCTATGAAGCAGACAGCGCAGGCCATGTCATGGCGCTTTTTTGTTGTTAAAAGGGGCAGGACAGTAAACTCAACATGGGTGCGAAGAGACTTGGCCTTGGCTCAACAGCCTGTGATTCTGAGCTTTCAGTAACTTCCAGCCATGCTGAACAGCAGATGTGCTGCTAGACAACATGGCTAAAAGACATTCATATTGCTAAGGCCAATAGCTCAGGCATGAGACATAATGGCTTTGCCAGTGCTTGTTATGTGTGTTTCTTTACATGTTATACCTTACTTTGCTTAAGGGTTTTGATCTTACCAATGTGCATAATATTACTAAGCAACATATAACTGCACAATGTCTGCACGTAGTACAATTCCATATTTCCACCTTGTTGTGATCTGATCTGAACTGGACTCCACACGCAGTGGTGTTCTTTGTATTAAAGCCTCCTGAAGCCTCCTGCTGTAATAAATAATATGTTCTTTGTAAGATACTTGACTTTGCCTTGGATCAAACACCTTCAGTAAGATAAAGTTGCTACGAGCAAATGTGCAAGATAAGAAAAATAAGGTTGAGGTCAATAAAAAAAAACACACACACACACGGTACTTTGCAACACTCGAGGAATGCTGCATTTAGCAGTGATTTTCATTCCAGAATCCAGGCACAAAGCTGCAGGTAGAATATGCAAATATTTACAGAAGAACACCCAACGTTTTGCTTCAGAAACGCCTTTCAAAGCAGTGTCATGTTGTAAGGCGCCGGTGCTTTAGATGTACCTTTTCAGTAAGCGGAGAAGGATTATACTATGCTAACTAGGTCGGGAAGAGAATGCAAAAGAAACCCAGTTTATATTGGTAGTACATAGCCCACAGAAAAAATATGTGTCCTCTTGCTTCCAGTTGTCTACAATAGCATAGTCGGAAACACTGTTGTTTTTAACTCTTTCTGTGGCATCACACACACTTCCGGTGGGAAGAGTGATGAAATCTGGTAAGGAAGATGTACGCTACACACCGTTGGGTGAATTAAGATAGTTTATTACAAATGCCGAGTTAGGAAGAACAGGAGCCCACGCCAACCGCTGCACAGGCATACATGGAATCACAAGCACATAGGATTCCAAGCTCCAGTGCATGCGGCGAGCGCGAGAAGACACACGAGGATACAACACATCCTCCTTTCTAGAAAAGAAAAGAAAATATAATAGCATAAAAATGCATACATGAAATACAATGAATAAAACTAAACATAACAGTTTGATATGATAAAATTATTTTCCAACATTGTAGTCTTTGAGCCAAGTAGGGGGTTTCCTTAGACGGGGACTACACATCTTGCGAGAAGGAATGGGAACAGACAGGTGCGGATGAGTAGTTGTAGGAAAGTGACCGGAATTGGAAGAAAGAGAGGTTCCTGACTGGTTAGGGGAAGTAGAACCACTAGAGGGTGACGGCCTCATACACAGAGACGGAACTTTAACTACCTTGGAGAGGCTCCAAACATTTCCGTCTGACAATTCCACGACTTGTCTACCCACTCTAACAACTAACAAGGGATCGGAGAAGTGCGACATACCAGATCTAATAAAACCAGACTTTCTCACACGTACCCAATCTCCAACCTTGCACGGATTGTTGGTATTAGCACAAACCACAGGAGAATTAAGTTTCATGTATTTACCATCAACAAGATCCCTCATCCAGGGTTGGCTCATTTTACACACACCCTTTCTCCCCCGCATTTTTTCAAAAGGAGACAAATCACCGTCAGACTTAGGAGTGTTCCTATAACTCCACAAAAGTTTCCTAACAGCATCGTAGCAATTCTCACCGTTGCACACAGCAAGTTGTAAACCTTCCTTAAGCACCCTGATCCACCTCTCTACCATGCCGTTACCTTGAGGATAATATACTGAAGAACGTTTGTGCAAAATACCATGGTTGCAACAAAAGGACTTCATCTCTGCAGAGGTGAACTGTGTGCCATGATCAGAAAGGATGGAAGTGGGGAAACCTTCATTCTCAAAAATTGAATTTAGAAAGTCGATAACGACTCTAGAAGACACATGGGGAACAAATTTCACCTCAGGCCAACTGGAGAACTGGTCTATCAAGACAATGGCATGGACTGGACTACGACCTAAACACATCGGACCAGCAATGTCTATAGAAATGCATTCCCAGGGCCTAGAAGGTCTAGAGACAGAATCATGTTGGTATTTTATAGGTTTCTGCGATTTATCACTCACACAACACTCAACACAAGATCTTACCTTTTTCTCAATAAACCTGTCGACACCTGGCCACCAAAATTTGCTCCTTATTCTCCTTTTCATACTGGACATGCCCGGGTGACCCTCATGAGCCATGTCTAAAACGGTGTCTCTTAAGCCGTGTGGTACAACCAAAAGCAGACCCCTCAACAAAGTTTCATCTTGGATGGATAGCTCTTGAGCTACATGGAAATAAGGCAAAATACTAGGAGATAAACTGCTCTTGGAAGGCCAACCATTTTTAACAAAAGACAAGACATCCAAGTAATCACGATCATCACCACAAGCCAGTACCCAATCATCTTCACGGATGCAACCATTGGACACCTCACAAATTGACACAACCTTATCAGGATCATCATCAGGAGCAACATGGTTATCATCTTCTACAGGTCTTCCAGTCTCTCAGGCCCTTTGCTCCCGCCTCTCTGACTTCTTTGAAGACAAGATCGCGAAGATCTATGACACCTTCCCCAAGAATAATGATCTTGGGAGTGATACGCCTTTACCTGACTGCATCGAGTCTTCTTCCATCTTTTCAGACTTTGAGGCAATCTCACTGGAACACTCACTGATGGAACTGTCTAGATGCCGCTCCGGCTCACCACTTGACCCTTGGCCAGCCAAGCAATATAAATCATTGGCCTCTTTTCTTAATCCCTTCCTCAACTACATCTGGAATGACTCGCTCAAAACCGGAATTTTCCCGGAGTCTTGGAAACATGCCCTACTGGTCCCGATTTTAAAGAAAGCTAATACAGATCCTAATGAGCCGGTGAACTATCGACCCATTTCTCTGCTCCCAGCCCCTGCCAAGGTCCTTGAAAAGCTAGTGCAGCAACAACTGGCAGGTTTTCTTGAAACCCACGGCCTACTTCATAAATCCCAACATGGTTTTAGAAAGTGCCATAGCACTGAGTCCTCCCTTATAGAAATGGCCGACTCTGTGCGGTGGAAACTGGATGGGGGTTCCAGAGCGGTGCTGGTGCTGCTCGACTTGTCGGCAGCATTCGACACTGTCTCTCACCCCATCTTGATTGACCGTCTTCGGTCGAAGGGTATTCAGGGGAAGGCCCTGGAGTGGCTGACCTCTTTTTTGTCTAATCGCACCCAGGCAGTCTATACTCACCCTTTTACCTCTGTTAGCCGTACCCTGAAATGGGGTGTCCCTCAAGGCTCGGCTTTGAGCCCACTATTGTTCAATGTTTATTTTTCTCCTCTGGCTGAACTCATTGCAAGGTCGGGCATCATAGCTACTTCCTATGCAGATGATATTCAGCTGCTTTTCTCCTATGAGAGTGCCACGCAAACTACTTTTGATCCTTTGAAGGATTGTCTGCGGGACATTTCAAAATGGATGGACCATAACTGCCTCCGGATGAATGCGGCGAAAACGGAGGTTCTCTTTTTCCATCAACCCTCCCCTCTTGATTCAACTCTCTGGTGGCCACAGGAACTCAGCCTTCCCCCTGTCCCTAAGGACTCTGTAAAAAATCTAGGGGTCAAGTGGGACTCTAATCTTTCTTTTAGCAACCAAATACAGACCGTTTCAGCCGCTTGTTTTTCCAAGATCAGGATGATTAGGAAATTCATCACCTATCTCCCTAGTGATACCAGGAAAACCATAGTCCAGGCATTGATTACATCTCACCTGGACTATGCGAACGGCCTGTATTTAGGGTTGCCCGCGGGCCTCCTACATCGGCTCCAGACAGTCCAGAATGCGGCTGTTCGGCTGGTCTGCGGGGTTTCCCTACGCACCCATATTTCGCCACATCGCAGAGCATTACATTGGCTTCCAATCCATCAAAGAGCTGCATTCAAAGCCATGACCTTAGCCCATCGAGCAACTAGGGGTAGGGGATCGGCCTACCTCTCTGTTAGTATCCGTCCTTATTGTAACTCTCGGAACCTCCGTTCCAACTCCCAACATCTGCTTTCCATACCAAGATTCAGGAAAGCACGTTCTGGAGGTAAAACCTTCCAGGTCTGTGCCACAACTCTCTGGAACAAACTCCCGATCGCAATTAGGATGATCCAGGAAGAATTGCCTTTCGTAAGGCACTAAAAACTTTTCTCTTTTGTTAATTCCCCCAGGACTATCACTCTGCTTTCACTCAGAAGCGCCGGGACACCCCGTTGGGGTAGCTGCGCGCTATATAAATTACACAAATAATAACCTAGAAAGGAAGTCAGCTAGAACATTTTTTGCTCCTGGAATGTATTCAACTGAGAAATGAAAATCTTGTAATTTATACTGCCATCTTGCAATTCTGGAAGTGGCTTTACCACAACCTTTAGTCGTGAAAAGATCCACAAGGGGACGATGATCAGAGCGTACAACAAAATCTGTACCATATACATATCTGCGAAAATATTCAATTCCCCACCAACAAGCCAAAGTTTCTTTTTCTAAAGTAGAATATTTTGTCTCAGCGCCACGTAAAGGTCTCGATGCAAAAGCAATGGTAACAAAACCACTTTTTTGTTTCTGCATCAACACCGCACCAACACCAACATTGCTTGCATCAGTGACAATAAACGATTTACAATTGGTGTCAAAAGGGGATAAGGCAGGAGCAGAAATAATGCACTTCTTTACAAAATTAAATTGATCTTTGCAATTGGCATCCCAAATGAATTGTTGTTGGTTTTTCATCAACTTCCTTAAGTGAGAAGTTTTGTCAGAAAAGGAAGGAATGAACTTTGCATAATATTCGGCTAAACCAAGAAAGGATCTGAGCTGATCCTTGTTGACTGGTTCGGGAGCATTCTCAATAGCCTTAACTAAACTCAACTTGGGAGAAATACCCTCTTTGCTGATGGAATGGCCTAGGTAATCTACAGAATCTCTGCCAAATTTACACTTTTCCTTGGTAAGAGTAAGACCATTGTCTTGTAAGATGGACAGAACCTTAAATAAAATTTCAGAATGTTCACATTCATCTTTGCCGAAAACCAATATGTCGTCCTGAAAATATAATACATTAGAAACATTTTTGAACATGTTGTGCATGACCCGCTGAAACACTGAGGACGCGGACACTAAACCAAAAGGCATCCTCTTATACCTGTAAGCACCCTCAGTGGTTATAAAAGATGTAAGATGTCTACTATCCTCGTGGAGGGCTATCTGATGATATGCGTTAGACAAATCCAGTGTGGTGAAAATAGATGCATCCTTAAGTTTGGAGAACATCTCTCCGATATTGGGTAGAGGATGTCTATCAACCCACACATTTGAATTTAAATCGCGCATATCAACACAAAGACGAATTTTCCCATTAGGTTTGTGGGCAACAACTACAGGAGAAAGCCACTCAGAGGATTCAATTTCCTCAATTACATCCAGGTCACATAGTCTCTGAAGTTCTTTTTTAACAGATTCCCTTAAGGCTAAAGGAATATTGCGTACCTTATGTACCTTGGGAATAGCATTGTGTTTAAGAATGATCTTATGTTTAAATTTTTTAAGTAAACCCAACTTGGAGGAAAAAACTTGAGGAAAAAGTGTTTCCCATTTTTGCCAGAGGGCACATCAACAGAATTGATAACATCAGAATACCCCAGAACTTGATCAGGATGGTTGGGATCAAGTTTCATCATTAATTCTCTTTGTTGTGGCCAACCCAACAAACATGACCCATCTTTGGCCACATATACTTTAGCTGGAATAGATTTGCCCTTGAATGATAAAGTGGAGCAAAAGTACCCAAACACCTCAATAGGTTTTTTACCATAACCCAGTAGTCTAATGTCAGAAGGAAACAAGGAGATAACATCAGGAAATTCCTTCAATAAAACATCGTCACCAATCAAAGTGTATTTTGCACCAGAGTCTGCCATGACTTTTATAGATTTGGAACCAATCTGTAGCATACAGAAAGGTGAATCTTTTTTTTCCTCTCCTACTTCATAAACGGTGCATATATCATCATAAACATCATCATCAATGTCCACGGCTTGAACATCGGAATATCTGCGTGTAGGATCCGAGGAAAAGTTTTTGGACTTGTTGCGAGTTTTGCACATTCTAGCAAAATGACCTCTAGATTTACAATAGTTGCAGAATTTTCCGATAGCAGGACACCTTTTATCAGTTGCCACGTGTCCGGGAAAACCACATTTGAAACAAACTACTTCTTTTCTAAAGCCTTGATATGATGAAGAAGGAAACGTTGGTTTGTTGGAAACAGATTCAGTTTGATTTTTCTTGATGGTTTGAACTACGGAAATGTTGGGTTTTTCCAAAGAAGATTCTTTAGGTTTTTTATCGGACAACTCTTTAATACCTAACTTCATGTCCTCAAAACGGTGTGCAATATCAAGGGCTTTTGAAAGAGATAGATCCTTTGCATCGAGTAATTTTTCTTGAAGTTTTACATCAGAAACGTTATGTACAAGTTGGTCTCTCACCATTTGATCATGAAACTGTTGATAGTTACATTTGGCAGCCAGAATTCTTAAATCTTTCACAAACGAATCAATGGGTTCAATGGGAAGTTGTTGTCTACTCAGAAATTTATGACGTGCCACAACCTTGTTAACTTTCTTGATAAACTGTTTATCGAGTTGCATAATGGCATTTTCATAAACATCAGTTTCTTCTTCTGAGGAATTGTCCAAAGTTAGGGGAGGTAGATGAGAAAGAACTTGTCTTCCTTCAGCACCCAGTGAGTGTTTGAGAATAGCGAGTTTGCGTTTATCAGTGTAATTCTCCCCACCAATTGCTTCTAGATAAGCTTCAAAACCTTCACGCCATTGTTTCCACTCCAAAGGAGGTTCACCTGGACTTGCCAGAAATGGAGGAGGAGCATTGAAACTCTCCATTTCAATTAACAAAGAATTGCTATTAGAAATAAGAGTGATGTCATAAACAATTGTGATAATAGTCTAGGATGGAATCAATTCCTTTAATAAGAAGATTATTGTGAGGTAACTGTAGTTCTGAAATGAGCAGAGTAAAATTTTTCCAGGAGAAGAGCTTTGTGATGTCACAAAGGCGAGAGATCTGCAAGAATAGAGTTTGCTTGTGCTGACGCTGCCTTTGTGATGCAAAACAGAACGTGGAGAACGAGCTTATGCGCATGCATTCATTCGCGCGAGAGACAGTGTTCTTAGCGCGTGACAGTGCGCATGCGTTGACTCAAGTAACGGCGAAATGGGAAAAAACAAAGAAAAAGTATTAAAGTCTCACCGCTTAACCAGAAAGAGCGGGATTTTCAGGATGATTTCAATTAGAGGATAACGAAGCTTCGGCGAAGTACATGGTGAAGATTCCGCACTCGACTTCTGCAACGGTAATCTTGTCCGGATGTCCCGGGGCTGTAGGCTCCCAAATCACGTGAGTTCGCTTCTCCGACGTCGCGAGTGATGAAATCTGGTAAGGAAGATGTACGCTACACACCATTGGGTGAATTAAGATAGTTTATTACAAATGCCGAGTTAGGAAGAACAGGAGCTCACGCCAACCGCTGCACAGGCATACATGGAATCACAAGCACGTAGGATTCCAAGCTCCAGTGCATGCGGCGAGCGCGAGGAGACACACGAGGATACAACAAAGAGGTGAGCGTTCTAGCGCTCTAACCTCTTCGCCTTTAAAACCCAACGCTGGGGGAACGTGCAGCGGGCGCGCCGGCGGTGCGCCGAAGGCAAGCCCGTCTGCGCCCGTCCGCACCAGTCCGTCGCCCGGAGCCAGGAACGCTGCTGGTTCGCTGTCCGATGTACTAGCACATCCAAGTACCATCATCACATACTCCAAACAGGAACTAGAGTTTATTAAAGAATGTATCGTATCATCCTCCAGAGGCAATGAGCCCCATAATTGCACCCACCGTTTTCCAGCCCTAGTTGAAGGCCCGCTGTGCTGCTGATTGTGCGGCTACCACTGCATATCATTGCCCAACCTTCTGCACCCTGATGACACCCATAGCACAAGTACAATCAATTGGAATTGTCTTCTGGCAAACGTACGTTCCCTTCCTAAGCACTCCACTAACAATTGGGACCTTCTTTTCTCAGCTTCAGTAGATATAGGTTTCCTGACAGAAACCTAGTTAAAACCAACCTCGATACCGGATATTGCGGTGGCGGTTCCTGAAGGATTCCGCATTTTAAAATTAGACAGGCCGCACAAAATGGGCGGTGGGGTCGCAATCATCTACAAAGATCCAATTATACCGACAGTACTAGACCAACATTGTAGTGATATTCTAGAAATTCTCATATTTAGAATTGACCAACACTCACAATTAAGCTGGAAATGAGCCCTGCTCTATCGCCCTCCTGGTCCCGTTGCCAATTCCATCTCTCTTCTCCAGGACCTGGTCGCCCCGTATGTGATTTCTACCAAGAAGTTCCTACTACTAGGCGACTTTAATCTTCACAGTGAAAATCTGGATGA
Source organism: Lissotriton vulgaris (assembly GCF_964263255.1). Classification (NCBI taxonomy): domain Eukaryota; kingdom Metazoa; phylum Chordata; class Amphibia; order Caudata; family Salamandridae; genus Lissotriton; species Lissotriton vulgaris. The sequence goes on from NC_141691.1 coordinate 1,993,544,834, forward strand.
CCCGAATGCAACATTGTTCCAGAGGGCAATGTCTGCTCTTGGGCTCACAAAAAGGAACAACATTCCTACACACACTGGTGGCCACATCCTTGATGAAATCCTTTCTAACTCGTCAGACATCTCTCATAAAGACATATATATCAACAAAAGGAGAGAGAGGGATCTAGGGCACTCTTAGTCCCCAAACAATATACAGGTAATCAAAGGAAGAGTGACCATAAAGGTAAAGTATATAAAGGAGGTGGGTGTCGCACGTGAAGTCTGAGGCCAGTTGTAAGTGGTCCGGTGGTAGGACCAATTTCAAGAAAAAATACACTGTTTTTTCAGGAAACCCTCACTCACCCTAGTGGTGACATGCTTCATCATCGGGTCCACCGGGAGAGATCGAATACCTCCCCGGTGTGCTGCGACGCCAGGAGACTGCGGAGCAGGTTTTTGTGTGAAGATGAAGTGTGAAAAGAATATTAAAGTTTAAAAATGTCAGAGGTTGTACCAAAAAAAACTTTAAAAAAAACTTTAAAGTAACACATAATCGGGCAGAAACATGTTGACCTTCTTCAGAGGGCAAACACCAGTATAAAGTAATTGGCTAGTTTCCCTTCACATATCTTGTTTTAACATGTCAGGTTGACCAGCGAATAAAGTTTTTTTTGGTACAACCTCTGACATTTTTAAACTTTAATATTCTTTTCACACTTCATCTTCACACAAAAACCTGCTCCGCAGTCTCCTGGCATCGCAGCACACCGGGGAGGTATTCGATCTCTCCCGGTGGACCCGATGATGAAGCATGTCACCACTAGGGTGAGTGAGGGTTTCCTGAAAAAACAGTGTATTTTTTCTTGAAATTGGTCCTACCACCGGACCACTTACAACTGGCCTCAGACTTCACGTGCGACACCCACCTCCTTTATATACTTTACCTTTATGGTCACTCTTCCTTTGATTACCTCTATCTCTCATAAAGACACCTTCCCCTTAACATGGTCGGATCATTCATGTATTTCCTTTGATCTGACTGGTATCCGGGAACAAGCCTCCAAAAAGGCTCCAATAACGCGCATATATAGACAGTGGCATTAACTTTCTCCTAGTAAATTCCAGGAGGCATATATTCCTGGAAGCTTAACCAGCTCAGACACAGTCGACAACCACCTGTCGTCCTTTTACAACACAGTCAAGAGCACGTTAAACACTTTAATACCAGAGAAAAAATCCTGTGTGGTCCCTACACGCACACAAACACTCTGGTACACAGCTGATCTGCGCTTAGAGAAAAGCAAATGCAAAAGACTAGAACGCCAATGGCGCAGAAACAAAAACCAGTTAAGTAAGGAACATTATAAGGTGGCCTTAAACACCTATCATAAAAATCTAAGATCCGCACAAAAAAACACATAGCCAGCCAGTTGGAAGAAGCAGGCAATACGCCTAAAAAACTATTCGATATTTTGAATTCCCTCATCCATCCAAATGCCTGTAATTCGGACGAGGAAGTAACTCAATCACTGTGTGACAAAATAGCCAACCACTTTATGCAAAAAATAGAGAATATTTACAATAAGATACTAGCCTCTCCCACCAACACTAACTATGCCTCCCTAGTTGGACATGACCGGGCTCAAAAAAATCAGCATACTCTTAACGATTTCCCTTTGCTTACCATCGAGGACACAAAATTGTTACTGCAATCCGCCAAATCAGGCTCTCCCAAAGATTTACTACCGACTAAAGAGGTGAAAAAACTCGCTGCAGAATTAGCGGAGCCTATCTGCACCATCTTCAATACCTCCATCACACAGGGCTGTCTCCCTAATGAATGGAAGGATGCGCAGATTATGCCAATTAGGAAAAATCTCAAACTTCCCCCCAACGAGGTATCCAACTACCGCCCGATCTCCTTGCTCCCTTCATTAAGCAAATTACTGGAAAAACACATTAATGCCCACGTCTCCACCTATATAGAAGCTTCCCACTGCCTTGATCAATCTCAGTCAGGCTTTCGCCCTTTCCACAGCACCGAATTAGCTCTGGTCAATGTAAGGGACACTATTCGCATGCTGGCGGACGACGGTCAAGCAATTATTCTTATACTGCTTGACCTGTCGGCCGCTTTTGATACTATTTCCCATCAAATCTTGCTGGATAGACTGAGCTCCATAGGCATTCAGAACTCAGCATTAGCCTGGCTTCAGGACTTTCTCAGAAACAGGGCGCAAACAGTTAAACTGGGACCTTTTTCTTCCAAGACCACCCAAGTCACAAAAGGGGTACCACAGGGGTCATGTCTCAGTTCTTCTTTATTCAATGTATACATTGCCCCTCTCGCGGCCCTTCTCAGGAAGATTGGGTTTATCCCAATCTCATACGCAGATGATACACAACTTATCCTCTCGTATAAGAAAGACACACCGGATATCCAAAAGTTGTTTCAAGAGGGGATGAGAGTTATAACTTCCTGGATAAGCAGTAACTTCTTACAGCTCAACGCAGGGAAGACGGAAGACATACTCTTCAACGACGTCCTCATTAGCTGGTCCCCCAGCTGGTGGCCTGATGATCGGGGTCCTTCTCCTCAGCCAAAGACAGTTGTCAAATACTTAGGGGTGTTAATGGGCAATGACCTCAATATAGACGAAAATATACAGGCAATAAAAAAAGCCTGCTTCTTCGCTCTTAGCCTCCTTCAGAAAGTTTTTCATTTCCTACCGGTATCCACACGCAAAACCCTGGTCCATGCCCTGGTACTCAGTCGTTTGGACTTTAGCAATGCCTTGCTGATTGCCGCTAAGGAGTCAGCTCTGCAAGGCCTACAGGTGGTACAGAATACTGCGGCCCACCTGGTAACCGGAGCCACCCATCGTACCCCTTCTCTCCCTCTGCTGCGAAAACTCCACTGGTTGCCAGTTCGAAAAAGAATACAATTTAAAATCTACTGATCGTTTACAAAGGCATAAACCAGATGGGGCTGATGTATCTCGCAGATACGTTGGTGAAATATATCCCTCCCCGATCTCTCCGCTTCGAAGGAATGGGCCTGCTCAAGGTCCCGCGTATAAGATATGCCAGATTGGGTGGAAAGTCCTTCTCATATCTTGCCCCTAAACTATGGAATCAGCTACCCCCTGAAATCCGTCTAAACCCCAACTACATAGGATTCAGAAAAAAGCTCAAAACACTACTCTTTTAATTTGGTTGCCTGTCCCTTCAGCTGTCCTCGGCGCGGAGATACCCCATCTGGGGTGATTCAGGCACTTTATAAATTACGTAAATAAATAAAAATAAATAAATTAAAATAAAAGATGATGAATGCTCCCTATCACCTATTCAAAGGGTTGCTATTTATCCCCTTTGCCCTCGAGATTCCTATATATATATTCCTTTTACTACAGTTTAAAGTCCTAAACACTACATATCTAGTGATTTTAGTGATATCATTGGTGTACTTTATCAATGGACACCCCCCGAATTAGTCTCCTTTCATAGTATTATCAAAGACATACTCTCCTCCCCCTTCTTCAAGCCCTTTATCCAGGTCATTGCTGGTAGCAGTGTATCATAGTTTTGGGGGTGCAGTAGTTACAGTCAGGGGTGATTCCCCTCAAGCTAAATTAAGTCCACAGACCTATGGTAAATGTGCCCACTCATGTTTATTTTTCATCATGAATGTGAATGTTTGCAAGAAGAGTAGAAGAACACTGGTTTTCCTTTCTGGTTCCTACAGAGAAGGACTAAGTCTGCTGCCCTACGGCAGCTCTCTGGCTCAGCCTGCCACTGGTGGCCTTGCCGGTGACTTTTAGCCAGTTCAAAGAATCCAAAGATACAGTGTCACAATGGCCTCTCTACCATTTACCAAAGGCCAGTGGAGGAAATCTTCAAGAAACTACAGTCTGCGGGTGTAGAGGAGCTGGTGAACACTCTCTCTCTACTCTGTCCTAGGGATGTCATATGAAGCTGAATCGGCATATTACCCAGAAATTCCCTCATCTCAGCTGGCGCAAACTGTACACAATTGTCAATATCAATCACACCAGGAACTCCTTCACATGCAAACGCATCTGTAAGAAAATCAATCACCACACATGTATTCACTATATTAATTCACTGCGTTACCACCCACTTGGACGTATAATCAACAAAACAGTAACACATAACGTTGCTTCAGTGATTGTATTTCAAATGGACCAACAATGTCCAAACCCAGTTTTTTCCCAGGTTCAGTGGGACTCTCAATTGGCAATAAGGGAACCGTTAGAGTCACTTTTCACTTGTAATTTTTTGGCACATAGCCAACAATCAAATGCTGTCTCTTGATGATCAAGATTCGCCCAGGTGTCTTTTTTTGCCCTAGATTTATGATTATCTCCATTAATCCTGTAGGCCGAACCAGTCGTGAACCTCTGAATAAATCACCATCAATGAAGCTCAATTCTTCTCTCACATTCCAAAATCCCTTGACAGAGTTAGGGGTATCTCTGAAATTTTGGCCAACCATTCATCACATAATCCAACAAAGTTCCAATTTCTGAGCTGCTATTGCTTTTTGCTTCAACTATGCGACAGTCATCACAGAATCCATCACTGCAGGCCCTAAAGCCCCGTCACCAATCAATAAATAAATCAGATATTTATAGACGGTAGCAAATCACCCCTGATGGTCTTGAGGCATTGGAGCTGTTTTGCTGCTGCGTGGAGGTTTGTACATTCAAACATTTAGGTTGTTAGTTCTCTTCTGAATTGCTTGTGCGACGGTGCGGTCCTGAGGTGCAGGGGGAGGTTGTTCTAAGCCTTGGCAGCCAGGTGTAAGAAGGAGCGTCCTCCACTGTTGGATCAGTGGATCCGTGGGGTGTCTGTAAGGGAGAGGTAAGCTGATCGAAGTTGTCTGGTTAGTTGGTGGATAGTGAGACATTTGTTGATGTACCCTGGTCCTTCATTGGGCAAGGCCTTGTAGGCATGGGTCAGGTTCTTGAACTCGCATCTCTTCTCAATCGGGAGCGAGTGTAGTTTCTTGAGATGGATGTGATGAGAGTCCTTCTGGAGAGGTCGAATCCGAGTTTTGCTGCTGAGTTGAGTATTGTCTGTAGTCTCTTCAGGAGGCGTGCCATGATTCCCACATAGACTGTATTGTCGCAGTCCAGTCTGCTGATGATGAGTGCCTGCACATGACAGTCTACCTGATGTTAACCGGGAGCCACGTGAAAATCTTGTGGAGCATGTGAAGTGTGTGGAAGCAGGTGGATGAGACTGCATTGACTTGTTTTTTCATGTATAGCTTGCTGTCCAGGATGACACTGAGGTTGCAGGCATGGTCTGTTGGGGTGGGGAAGGGTGCCAAGCTCCTTGGACCATAGAGTAGTATTGTTCCCAAAGATGAGGGCTTCCATCTGGTCCATGTTGAGCTTGAGACAGTTGTCCTATGTCTATTCTACGACGTCTATCAAGCACCTGTGGAAGTTTCCTTTTGTGGTGGAGGGATCTTCGGATAGTGAGAGGATGAGCTGTTTGTTGTCGGTAAAGGAGATGATGTGGAATCCGTGTGATCTGACGGTGTTGGACAGAGGTTCATGTAGGCATTGAAGAGGGTCGGGCTAAGTGACGATCCTTGGGGACTCTGCAGATGATCTCCTTGGGCTCTGAGGTAAATGGTGGGAGATAAATGGTGGGAAGATTCCTTTGGGTTCTGCTGGTGAGGTACGAGGCGATTCATTTTGAGGGAATTTCCTTGGATCCCGATGTGGTAAAGTCGGTTGATCAGGATATGATGGGAGACGGTGTCAAACACAGCGCACAGGTCCAGGAGGATGAGAGTTGCTGTTTCCCTGTGGCCCAGGATGGCTCTAATGTCATGGCAGAATCAGGGATGTCTCAGTGCTGGGGATGGCACGGAATTCAGATTGGGATGGGTCCAGAAGGTTGTGGTCTTCTAGGTGTTGGGTGAGTTGCTGGTTAATAGCTTGCCCAAGGACACCACACTCAATAAATAGTCTTGATAAGCAGTCTTCTACCACATTCCACTCACCAGCCAAGTATTTGACTTGAAAATTATATTCTGTCACGCCCTCCATTCATCTTCTAATTCTAGAAGTCAAATTTCCACGATGGATCTATGACGTTACAACGCAGGCTATTACAACGCCTGCTGTTACAACGCGGTTTTTACATCGCATACCATTACAACGCATAGTGCTTTTAGGCGCTGGATAGTGAATTATTTAATTTACTATTCCAACTCCAGTCCCCGTGGATAGTAGGGAAGGTGTTGGATAGTAAATTAAATATATTCCCTATCCTAGAGCGCCCCCCAGCGCAATGGGTTGTAATGGTTTGCGTTGTAATGGTTGCGATGTAATGGTAGTGCGTTGTAATGCTTGCGTTGTAAGTGATGTTTCCCTTCCACGATCACTGCAAGTACAAATCTGCACCAATGGTTGATGGTCCGATCTTACAAGAAATGGAATATCTCGCAATTAAAATGTAAAGTGTTGGTCAGCCAATTCTACTGACAGAGCTTCGCGTTCTATCACCGAGTAACACTCATGTGCCCCTCTCAGGGACCACAAGACAAACGCTACTATCCTTTCCTCACTTTCAACCACCTGAGACAGTATGGCGTCAAGACCAGTAAGTCTGGCATCTTTAATCCATATGATTTTTTGCATGTGTCAAAATATACCGACTTAGGTCATTTTCTAAAGGATGCTTTAACAGACTGAGAGTCTGTCTCACAGTCTTCCGACCACAAAAATTATGTTTGCTTCTTAAATATACAACTTACTGGTTGAACCACACTTGCAAATGAGTTATAAACTTCAAGCAAAACTCTGCCAACTCATAAAAACTCTGCCATCTAATCTTTGGCAGTGGGTGCCTCTGGGATATTTTTGGCAAGTTCTAATTTCAGGCATATCCCCTAACTTCGGGCTTATCCCCTCTCCTGAAATTGTGTGTCCCAGATATGTAACCATTGTAACTCCAAATTTACATTTATCTTTTTTTTTTAAGGTTAAACCATAGGATTGCAATTTTCTTAGCACATGCCACAAAATTCATCATGGTCCAATTGTCTTTCCTAAACACCAAAATATCATCCTAGAAAAAGAGAACCTGAGGAATACCTTCAAAAACACCTTCTTCATCACCCCCTGAAAAAAAGAGCAGTAGATACCGAAACGAATGGCATTTTCAAAAACCTGTAGGATTTGATGATATACTGATACCAAATCCATAAATTCTGAATTTATCACCAGCACCTCGCTCTTCAGTGCGGCTGCGGACGACAAAGGCAGAGACCGCCAAAGGCATAGACCGCCACGTGCGGGAGAGTGCCTAGCTACGCCACTGGGTGGCAGGAGCCCTATTACAGGCTACCCCACTCCGTAGCAGGAGCTATTACTGTCAGCCGGCAGGTATCTCTGCATACTACCCTACGCCGGAACCTTCTCCGGGAACGCGCCTCGCTGCAGCTACCTCGCTCCGTAGCAGGAGCATTAATTATCAGTCCGCAGGTACCCTCCGGGACGACTTCCGGACATCAGCCTCTTCAGCCCCTGACTGAGACCCCATGAGGTTAGCTCCACACACGGGACCACCTTAACTTGCTGCAAGTGAATTATCAAACCGGGGGTGTATAACCTCAGCCTCCCTACCCTCGTTCTAGTTGTTCCTCATCAATCTATGGCAAATCCTAGCCGTACTCTGTAAGGCACCACATGAATTAACTGCTCCACCGTTCTATTGGTCCGAGGTTCCAGAACTACACGCTGGTTCATGCCCAAACCGGGTAACTGGAGCTTATGCTTTTTTCATTCAGGCAAGCAATGAATGTCCTGATGATGATCCTTTAATGCTAATAGGATCGAAACGCCGTCGACGTGATATGTGGTTTAAACAATAGTGTACTATTATGTGCCAAAAATCGTATGTTTTCCACATATGTGAAGCAAATGCACTTTAAATTTCCTTTTTGCTCCTATTTTTTATATGCCTGAAATACCCCAAGTATTTGTACTGTTTGATTGTATATGTAGCATTGTGGATGCAGGATTGTGTCCCACTGTTTAATTGTTGGTTCGTCTGATTTAATATATTCAAACATTGAATAAATTTCAAAGTCCGGCTGGACTTTTTTTCATTATAGTGCTTATTGTGGCCTATAATCATTGATACGTTGATCTTTCCTGTCAAGGACCGTTGTCTTTAGCTTAATTGATACCCCAGGTCCTTGCTTACCTAGTGGGTTCCCTTGTCCTTTAGTAAAAGCACTGGTTTCTAAAGGCATAGCCGCGAGCCGCAATTGGTTCTGACCATGATATAACACAGATATATCATCCTCTACAATATCAACAACAGACAAAACAATGTTGTGTAATGGCAGTCATTTACTCTTGAATAATGAAAAATTCTGCAGCATCTTAAAAGGTATTCCATATATTGTGACTGTGTCACAATGTATAGTTTGCTGTAAAAACGTGCTGTTTCCTCTCTCACAGGGGAGTTTTGATACCTCAATTAACTTTCCATTCTGACCTTGAAAGCAGAGTTCGATAAGCTGAACCGAATAAGAGCCTTATTGTCCCAGAAAGACAAGTTTCTTTCACGTCTTACCTTGAGACTGATGTCCTACAGGTAGCCAACACAACAACAGAAGTTCATAATCTTTTAAACACTGATGTCCCACAACATTTTGCTGAACTAATTCATTCTATTTTAAATGCTTCGCATATAACCGGGCTGGCGCATTTCTTTTAGCTTGTGAGATCCGGCCTTGTAACGTGTTTTCAAACTATTTTTGGTGTGATCCCTGCTTTCATTCATTCTATTTTCTCAAGTGTTTTTGGCAGGATGCCGCTGCGACTAGCTTTGGCTGCCAGACTTCTTCTCTTGATCTGCACGCTCAGAAATGGCTGCTCCTCTTCTGCTCGTTCACAACCCAGCCCTACTACAGCTACTTTGCAACCGCATGCTTGACTATTATGGCACCATGCCGCTGGCCACTCTCAGCGTGGCTTACAATTTGTCTTTCCGCTATCCATGGTATACTTGCATCCAGCCAGTTTTCTCATGCATGTCCTGTCCCTTCCAAACGGCGTTGGATCTATGCCTCACAAACACAGCGTCGCCTAACCCGGATTTTCCTTTACTGATTAACCCTTTGGTGAATCATGAGTGTGAATGTTATGGTATTGGTTCATCGCATATGCTGCGGCACTTGGTGTGCTAGCTCAGTGGGATGTATGTACGGCTGCACATGATTTCCTGCAACGGAGTTACATCGAGTACCACACAAGTTGACATGCTATGGTGCTGGAAGCACCGATAATCAATGAGCACGTTTGCTCCTTCGAATTGCTCAATTGGATGGCGTCTACTTTTTCAGACGAAAATAATGATTTCCTATTAGAAGCTGTTGCAATTTTCTGCTCTTGCACACTGATGGATTAATTTGGCTGTGCCACGTGTTTTTTTTTCCTATCTCACCATGGTATTATTAAATTTTTCTGTTTTCAACACTGTTGACATTCTTCGCCCACTTCATTTTCCTATATTGGCATGTGCGTCTGCAGGGGGGGGCAAGGAGGGGCGCTTGCCCCCCCGCCCCCCTCCCCCATCCCCCCCGGATCCAGGCCTGGTTCTAGAAGGTAGGCCAGGCCCACCCAAGGCCATCCAGAAGTGGAAAACCAGGTCTGCATACCGGCGCCGACTTTCATGCTGGCGCACAATCCGAATGATACACATTGGCTGTGACTTTTAGCAAGCCACAGTCAGGGCGTTCCATTGTCATGGGCAGAATGACAATGGACCGACAGTGGAGGCACAGCATGGTGCATCTCCTCCCACCCCAGGGCTCAGGAGGAGACAGAGTTCTCGGGGAGCTGCTGATGCTTTTGAGCAGTACAGGGGGCGTTGGCTTTAGTCCCTCGCACCAGGCCACAACGATCGGTAGTAAAGCTGCAGGAGGAGTTTGGGGGGCGGGGGGCTAATGCCAGCTGTCTTGGTTTAAAATACAGTGCAGTGACATACCAGCTATAGATACCAGATGTAGATTGGGAGTTTAATTCTAATGAAATTCCAAATGTTTATGAAATGGGGAGGGTGCTGTGCACCTCGAAGAGAAATGGAACTTCAGAAATAAAACACACTTTATCAAAATCGAATTTTCCTTTTACCCATTTCTGGTCATATTTTTTTTCAAATGTAAAGTTATATCAGATATCTTTACATTTGAAGAAAAATATGACTAGAAATGGGCAAAAGGAAAATTCGATTTTGACAAAGTTTCAGTGAAATAAATAATTAACCTATGTTGGGGGAAAAGGAGAGGCGAGAGGAAAGGAGAGATAACAAGAAAGAGAAAAGGAAATAAGAGACTGAGTGGGGAGTAGAGACAGATGTAGAGGGGAAGAGGAAAGAAGGAGAAATGATTGACAAGAGAAAAAGAGGCTAGAGTGGAGGGAAATAATTCTAGATAAGCACATTAAGGGAGAAGGAGAAAGAGAGGGAAACAACAAAGGAAAAGATGAAGTGAGGACAAACTAAGTGGAAAGAAGGGTGAAACAAGAGTTTGGAAAAGGTAGGGAAGGAAACAAAAGGGGAGAGCAGGGCGATGGCAAAGGGAGAAACAGAACACTGAATGACAAAGTGAAGGATTGATCCAGAAGAGGGTGTTAGAAGTCTCCTGGTCATTAATAAGAAAAGGGTGGAGCAAGGCCTCACAAACACTTCTTATTTTGATGTCCCTGCAGCCCACAGCCTGATTTAGAGGTCGATGCATGGTGTAGAAAATGTTTTATGTGATCCTTATCAGCAGTTTTCCTTTTATTAGTTTATGAAATGTGTAGTGTACAGCAGCTTTATGTTCACAAATGTGGTATTTTAAAACCATACTCATTATGCTTTGTAAGGATTTAAGCAATGGACATTGAAATGGGTCCCCTCCGGGCCCTGTAGTCATGTCCTTAGCTTTTCAGGCAAAAACACTCATTGATTTCTGAATAACGAGTGCACAAGCATTAAGGTAAGCATGTTGTCCATGCTTGCATTTCACATACTTTACTCAGTCCTGCATTCCCTGTATGTGTTTGCTATTTTCAGGAAGTTGTTACTGTTTTTTTCAGACAGAATATTACTCTTGTATAGTGCATAATTTGAATTGAGTTGTTTCCAGGCGTTTATAGCGGAACACAATTGGATTGCATCTAAAGTTTCTTTTAGTGGAAGAGTATGGTGTTCAGTGGGGGAGAAGATGTGGCACTATGGTCAGAGCTGCCGAATTTGGAACTGGGGAACCAGGTTCAGCCTTCACTCCTAAGGGAACACATTCCCATGCTAGACCTTAGAAGGTCCCGCTAGACCTTAGAAGCCCTGGTGTCTTAGCACCAGCATGTCCCTAGCTGTGGCAAGAGTGGGTTAACCTTGAAGGTCTGTCCCCCACAATCGATACCGAAGTTCACCTTCAGTCTTCTGGGCAGGCCTACGAAGCAGCACATGCTAGAGCGACAGAATCACTGAGGTCACAGGACCCTGAGCTAGTCCGCCTCACCTATTGGTACCTCAGTTAGCCTTGTTTCTGCAGAAGTAGTGCAACTCACCAGGGATCAGCTAAGAAGGATTTGCACGCACACCAAGTTAAGTTTGCAAGCTTTAGGGTCTCTGCTTCATGCACAAGTACTTTTAACATGTGCGGTCTGCTTTGGGGCCATGGAATTATGCAGCAATGGAGGATAAAATTATGTCACAGTGTTAACTAAATTATGCAGCAAAAATAGGGCTGCAGCGTAATGCGGTATATTTTCTGATGCCAATTACTAGAAGGTGCGAATGATATCTACCAAAAGCCACAAAAGAAAGAGATGGCTGCGGCATATTAACCCTATGGTGTATGAGATCATATGCAGCCTGCTCCCTGCCCCTCATGGCTTCTCCTGTGTCCCAGTGTTTCTTGTGCCCCATCAAGCACACATCATGTCAGAGGATGGTGATGACGTTAACATTTTGCGCCCCCTGGAAAAATGTCTGCGGATGCCCATGTATATTGGATATCTGCTCTTCTTGGCTCAGACTTTCTGGACTCTGTGTTCTATATTGCTCACACTGCGTTGGACCGCCCAAAGGGGATGGTGTTGTGTGGGTTACGAGGTGCCAACAAACATTGTTAAGTTAGCATGAGTTCATACCCTGCATCACAGCCATTTTAGCCGCTTTTTCCACACAACTCTAAATGCGCTAGTTCTCATAAACACTTGTGTTTTCGCTGCTTCGCATGGGAATGTCTGCCTGTCACTATTTCTGCTGTGCACTGACTTTTCAGCTTTCGCCCATCCCATGCACATATAGACATAACATGGAACAGACCTCCGCTTCTGAAATTACGAGTGCTTTTAATATTACACAGGATGCAAATTACACACACTTGGAGAACCATCTTTACCGACGAACACATGTGCTTCCCCGGAGATTTAAATCCTATCATATAAGACTTGCGGTAGGGGGTTCTGCTGTCCAAGCCCAGAGATCTTCCACTAATATAATAAACATAGCTCGTAGCATCGGGAGGGTGGTAACCTCTATATGGCTTAATCCACTGACATTATAATATACTTTCCCCATTTGTACTTTCTGCAATTGTAACTATGCTAATTGTATTGTTTACATGCATTTCTTTCCTCACCTTAGCACGTATACTACATTATAGAGCTTGTTAGTTGTATTAAACGTTTTAAACTATACAAAGTCTCTGGTTACTCACATTGTGAACAGGTATCAGTGTTAAGCGAAAGAGTGTCTTGATCCCACAAATTCTGAGAGGACCTGAGTTGCATTGTTCTAGGATATCTAATCATTCGTAGCTCTGCTGTAGTACGGAGAACGAATGAGCCAGAGGTCTTCTACTGATATAATAAACATATCTCGTAGCATAGGGAGGGTGTTAAGCACTATTTGGCTTAATCCACTAACATTATAATATGCTTTCCCCATTCATACTTTATGCAATTGTAACTATGCTGATTGTATTGTTTACATGCTTTTCCTTGCTAACCTTAGCACGTGTATTACTATTTTACAGAGCTTGTTAGTGGAAATAAACATTTTAAACTATACAAAGTCTCTGGTTACTCACATTCTGAACAGGTATAAGTGTCTAAGCGAAAGAGTGTCTTGTTTCCACAAATTCTGAGAGTAGCTGAGTCACATTGTTCTAGGATATCTAATCATTGGTAGCTCCGCTGCAGTACGGAGAACGAATGACATACTATAGCTAGCTGGATAGAAGTTTCTGTGCACTGAGGCGTGTTTTTGGTACCACACAACATACCGAGGTCCTGGTTTCCTGTGACGTGGGGAACGAGCCGCGAGCCGCGAGCCGGTGATGAAGGGAGAGCGACCGTGAAAGGGGTATCTCGCACAGACAGAGCTGCGGTATATTTTCAGTGTTTCCTTGCAGAGGTAGAACTACGGACCCGATGGCTTGTAGAGGGACAGATGCGAGCTGACGGACTGAATCACAACATTGCTAGCAACACTTCCTAGTTTCAACCGTTCACAGCCAATCAGCCGCAAGCTCGTGCTCATAAACCCTCAGCCAATCAGATTTCAGAATTCCCAAATATCGATTTCTGTCAAATTTGATATTTCTCAAAAACTACTGAACACCATTTAAACAAAAACGTACGTTTTGGACCAAGACCTTTCTCCCTGCCGAATTTGGTGTAATTCCGTTCAGCAGTTTGATCTGTAGCTTTGTCTAAAGTTTCCCATGGAAAATTCATTGAAAATTCATCAAACAATGCCAGAGTTATAATAAGCACATGGAGGGCTCCAGGAGGGGGGGCCGCGCCACCCTCCTCCCAACATGAGTAAAGCCCCAGGGCAGTAGGGGCCCCAGCGGGCCCCCCAACCCCAGCGAGCCCCGATATTTTTTTTTATGAAATGCCCCCGGAACTTAGCCCACCCAGAGGCCTGATTAAAATAAAATGCGACCCCAGCATGAATTGCGCATAATTGGGTTCTTTTTAACACTTGTTTTGGCCCTGGGGGTCCTTCTGGGGCCCCCTGAGCAGGGCCTAGGGTGTCAGGGTGTTTCTATCCTGCCCCTTTCCCTTCTTTTATATCTTTGTTTCTCTGTTTTCTTGTGACTCGCTTCGATCGAGTCACAAGATGGCTGCCAACACTTCCCTGTAAGCGTAAGCGGAGTGGGCTGGCCTGGCATATGCCAGTCCTGCGAGAGGCTGTGAAGAATGACTCTGTAGCTATGGGTGTGGCTCCGTTGTGAGCTGTATGAAGAATCAACTGATGCGGTGTCCATGTTGTAGTGCTGCCGTCACTCAGGTCGCAAGCTCCAATGTGTCACTCTGTGAGACAAGTCCCACAACATGGCCAACATGGAAGGTACTGGGAATGACTGACCCTACATTCATCCATAGTTCCACACATAAAAGATGGTCGACATGACACATCTGTGTGGATATGAATGTTTATTGCACATTCTGTGGAGTGTTGGAGCTGTAGCAATACAGGACCATGAAAAGTTCAGGTTTCAGTTTTTGGCACATGGAGGGCCGCCAATTAGAGCCAAGCTCGTGTTCAGGGTTAGGCTGCGCCAACATATCCATCATATACAATCACTCCGCCAATCCCCAAGCACTTATAAATTCACTATACACTCTCCTTGTAGTACTCAAATGATCCAGTCTCTATATACCTACTTATACAATGAGCGAGAGAAAGTTACATAACCGAAGCTTTCCCACTGCCAGAGGTAACATGGTTGCATACGCTGTCCAACACAATGTAATGTGGTAGGACCCAGGGGCAGCATCTTGCATCCATAATGAGCACACGGACACAGATAGATAGTGGAACTGGGTACGGGCACGTCTATGCTAGATGCGTGTGGGGTGAGCATAAGCCATCCCTCCGGGAATGGTTGGTGCTGGTAACATGTACAACAGTAATCATTGAATCAGACACAGAGATTCTATCGTAAAGGGTCCATGACTTGTGGTACACTGAGGTAGGTGCTGCAGATGTGAAATTATACACAAAACATTGTATCATAAAGGGTCCATGAGTTGTGGTACACTGAGGTAGGGGCATCAGAAGCATTCAGCTTGTGCGCAGCCAGTAATGATGCGTGGTCCGGGTGGGCCGCACTGGGAGCAATGTCTGTTACCTGCTGGACTGCATCATCTGCAATTGTGACTTGATCTGAATTGTGAGCCTTGCTATCCGCTGTGTAGATTGAAGGCAGTATTCAGCACAGACATCGAGGAATGCTTTTTTTCATATCCTCTTAACAAAATCGGAGGACATAGACCACAATTCTCTCTGTCATTAATAAAACAAGACTGAATTCAAATTGTGAGCTTTGCTGACCGCAGTGTAGGCGTATGGAAGAAAACATTAATTATGTACATTGTCGAAATATCTAGGTTTCAGGTACGTTATAGTTCAAATTATGAGCTCTGCTGTCCGCAGTGTAGACTGCCATTCAGTGTTCGTTTGGACTTGAAAGATGAATTTGGTCATTTTAGCAAAGCTATAACTGATATAAAACAAGTTCTTGAAGCAAGAATATTAAATGAATATTGTGTAGGTTTGAGGGATGTTATACTTAGTTTTTTTTTAAATTTATTTTTCAGTTTTCAAATTACATCTCTCAATGGATTGCACTCAAATATTGTCACAGTGAATCAGCACATCGTCATAATTAGCCCCCTTTTCCATGGTCAGAATATGTGATATTATTCAGTACACATACAATGATAACACACATCATAAATCCTAGGATAATCCCCACATGGAACATAGTAGTACGTTCGAGGTATTGGCAAGCCGATTAGCACACAATATCCAAGGCACTTAACCTGTCTAGCTTTTTACAACAGAAGTCTTATATGGTAGTTGAAGGCTCGGCATCCGGCTCTGTATCACTATGAGGTAGAACAGATCCTTGGGTCTGGAGGCTAATGGTAGTAACTCAGCATACGTAGTATTTTGCTCCTGGCAGTAGAGTAGGTCAGCCATCCATTCCTGGAATGTTGTTACTCGGCCCCTACCCCATCTACAGGCCACTCTCCGCTTAGCTAAAAGCATCAATAAAGCAACAAACTTCTTGTGTGAAGCAGGTATCTGTGCCGTATGCCCCAATAAGGTGAGTAGCTGATCTCTCTCTAAAACACTGCCTGTCATACTATCTAGAGCCGTCAATACTTGCTCCCAGTAATCCCGTATGGCCGGACACTCCCATGCTAGGTGAAGGAATCCCGCCCCTGGTTACCTACATCGATCGCACCTATCTATATCAGCCATCTTAAACCTGAGTTTCTTTGCCAGTGTATAATATAGCCTATATAGATATTTATAATGTATGATTCGCAACCTACTGCTGGCCGAGATCTGTGCTGTTTGCTTACAACAATATTGCCATTGTGCATCAGTAATTTCTCACCCTAATTCCTCACCCCAATGCGTACGGGATCCACTGTGTAGTCCTGCATCCCCTGTCTGGGACGCACATTAAGAAATATATCTAGAGGCGTTTTTTGTATTCCTTGAAGAAGGTACTTCATTGACCGGAACATCCCATTATGAAAGAGATCTCCCCAGGTGGTTACATTAGTGCGCTTGCAAAGTCCCTGAAATCCCTTCTCCTGCAAAAGCTAGAGATCTGGATGATACGACAGCGGGAGCCGTGAGGAGTAAAGGATAGGCAAATCAAGCAACGCATTTATCTGGTGGCACGCATCCACTGTGCCCGAGAAGGTGATGGGTGATGTCGCCCGCTTGCTGACAGGGCCATGTATCACTCCAGTTATTGGTATTGGTTCAGCAAGTCAATCTGCCACGGCTATTTGCGAGGGGGGTGTATCCAATAGTATGCATAGTGTGCTTGTACAGCTCAAAATCAGGGATGTCAAAACCTCCCTGTTCGTATGGCCTCATCAGTATCGACCATCTAAGCCTCGCTTGCCTCCCCCCAACAGTAGTCTGAGCAGTTCAGTTGGCAATGTCATAAAAAAAAACGTCCCAGTGCATTAGGGATATTGAGGAAAGGATAGAGGAACTGAGGGAGTTCGACCATCTTAACTAGGGAAGCTCTGCCAGCAAGTGAAAGAGGTAGTGATATCCAACGTGTGACATTAGCAGTTAAACGTGTTATGGCTGTACCGTAGTTTGCTCGTATGGTCTCCTCTCTGTCTTTAGTGACTTGTATTCCAAGATACCACAGCTCTGTCTCACACCACTCTATTGGGAAGTCAAGCGGGAATTTTGATACCGCCAATGTGAGTGGGAAGACCTGGGATTTCCCCCAGATGATGCCTATTCCGGACAAATAACCGAATCGCACAAAGTCGCGCAAAATGGGATTAATATTTTGTTGTGGATCTCTAACATAAAGCGTGATATCGTCCACGTATAACAACACCAATATTGGGCGTAGACAACAGCGAAATACTTTGTCCTGGTGCAATTGCCTCAGTCTACAAGCCAAAGGCTTCGATGCCAGGGCAACAAGGAGCGGGGACAGCTGGCACTCCTGCCGAGTGCCTCTGGAAATCACGAGTGGGTGGGACAGGTACCCATTGATTAACACCTTAGCAGTGGGGACGTGATACAATAGTTCAAGCCAAGACAAGTATATCTCAGGGAAACCCATTCTCTGCAGCACCCCAAACAAATAGTCCCACTCCACCAAGTCAAACGCCTTACTGGCATCTAAAAATACTGCGGCAAGTGGGAAGTCAGGTGCCACATCCTGGATTAGAGAAAAAAGGGTCTTAAGATTATGAGATGTGGCCCTACCAGGCACAAAGTCCAATTGGTCAGGCAGTACAAGCTTATCTAGCAATAGGGACAGTCGATTGGCTAAAACCTTCGCCAAGATTTTCATGTCACAGATCATCAAGGATAACTGCCTATAAGAGTCTCAAGATTCTGGTGGTTTCCCAGGTTTCAGAAGCGACGTGAACATCGCCTCTCTCATTGAGGACGGTAATATACCCACTTCTAATGATTCCTCATACACCTCCTTCAGTACTGGATCCATGATATCAATATAGGCCTTATAGAATTCAGCCAGGAGGCCGTCTAACCCCGGCGCCTTCCCATTCTGAAGCTGCATAATAGCCTCCCTGATCTCAATGAGTTCAAATGGGATACTTAAAAATTCCCACTGGGTATCCCCAATCCAACCAAGCGCCACATCCCCCATGAACTCCTCTAGGTCAATGACACCCCGCCTTTGAGACATATATAATGTAGTGTAATGTGTAGTAAATGCCTCCAGTATGCTCTGCGAGTCTCAATGTGGCGGTCTATCTAGCTCCTGAATTTCTATGACATGTGCACTGAACCGAGGGTTCTGTGTCACCGCAGCTAGCACCTTCCCCGGTCTTTCACCCTCCCCATATCTACGCGCTGTCCAGTATTTACCCCGGAATTTTTCCTCCCTATGCGCAGTGTCTTCGTAGTCAGTTAAAGTTGTACGGAAATCTTTCAGCACCTGTCCCACCTCCCCCCCACAACATGTACCTCTCCAGCTCTTTCAGATTTTGGTCCAACTTACGTATCGTGTTTTGTAAATGCCTCAGAACCCCGAAGCTCTTAGACATGCAATACCCACGAATCGTGACTTTGAATGCTTCCCATATCATTTCAACATTATCAACAGAACCTTTATTCCGGACAAAGGAGTCTTTGATTTCTTCTTCTAACTCTGCGGAAAACCATATCCAAAAGGGCCTTGGGTTGTAACCGCCAGCTCGGCCTGGGCCTATCATACCCCGGAGGTGAAAGGGAGACCTTAACTGGGCAATGGTCAGAAAAAGTCTGAGCTTGATGCGCAGCACTTTTAATGGTCGGGCACAGTCCTCTTGTTAGTAAGCAGTAATCTATGCATGCCCAGGTTCCTCTCTAGGAAGAAAAGTGTGTGCCTTCTTGCTGTAGGGGGTGCATGTATCTCCAACTATCCACCAACCCGCCTTCCGCTATGATTCCCTGCAAAACTTTCTGTGCTTTTGTGTAGTGTTGTGGATCTTCGTTGGATCTGTCTATGTGTGGATTTAGCGCAACATTAAAATCGCCCCCCCCCCAGATAAAGTGGGTCAAACCAACCGTCAAGATTTTACCCCATAAATTTGTGAAGAATTCTGGGAAATCCGAATTGGGACCATAACAGTTAGCTATTGTAACCGTGTCTCTGCCCAAACGTCACCACAGTATGATATATCTCCCTTGCGGGTCCTTTAGGACTCCCATCTTCTCAAATCTCGTGTGTTTACTAAAAAGTATGGCCGTTCCTCGGGCACAAGAGGAGTAAGATGAAAAAACTCGGCGGCCCGCCCAGCGACTTCCAAAGGCAATTGTGGCTCTCGGTGCTATGTGTGTTTCCTGTAAGAGTGCCACTTGAACCTGCTGCCTGTCCAGATAGGCTAATACCTGTCTCCGCTTCCTCGAATCCCCAAGACCCCGAACATTCCAGGATATCACCCTAGGGTGTTACTATCCTCCTGTGTCATCTAACCAAGCATCTACCATCAGACTCATGTGATGTAAGGGCGAACATTCCAACATCTGCGTGCATGACCATATATCACTGATAGAAAAAATCTGTGCACTTATCCCACTGTGACAATCAAACTTCCGTTCCCTTCCTCCCACTGAAGCATCCCAATCATGCCAGTAATGAGCCGCCCTCCCCCCTCCATAACAACTCCCATCTTTTCAGGTAGAACCACTGGGTCTAACACATCCCCTCGCAACCCTGTATGGCACAGCTTTCCAAACTTTTCATGTTGGTGACACACTTTTTGGAGATGCATCATTTTGTGACACAGTAAGGCAGTGTAGCGAGCATACCCGAGCCATCTAAGGGCGATTCGGGGGTAAGGGGGGAGAGTTTCTTCCCCCTGAAGAACATTTTGAAATAAAAGTGGGCAAATGGTCTCCCTCTGTCTGTCTCCCTCCCTCTGTCGCCCTCCTCCCTCTGTCTGTCTCCCTCTGTCTGTCGCCCTCTGTCTCCCTCCCTCTGTCTACCTCCCTCTGTCTCCCTCCATCTGTCTCCTTCTGTCTGTCTCTCTCTCTCTCTGTCTCCCTCTCTCTCCCTCTGTCTCCCTCCCTCTGTCTGTCTCCCTCTTCTTCCCTCTGTCTCCCCCTAACTCCCTCCCTCTGTCTCACTCTGCCTCCTCCCTCTGTCACCCTCTCTCTGTTTCCCTCTCTCTGTCTCCCTCTCTCTCTGTCTCCTCCTGCTCCTTCCCTCTGTCACCCTCTGTCTCCCTCGCTCTCTGTATCTGCCTGTCTCAGTCTCTGCCTTTGTCTGTCTGTCCCTGTCTCTGCCTCTATCTGTCTGTCTATGTCTGTCCCTGTCTCCCTCCCTCTGTCTCCCTCTCCGTCTCCCTGCCTGTCTCTGCCTCTATATGTCTGCCCTGTCCCTGTCTCTGCCTCTATCTATCTCTGTCTGTCCCTGTCTCTGTCTGTCTCTATCTCTGTCTGTCTCCCTCCCTCTTTCTGTCTCTCTCTCTCTGTCTCCCTCCCTCTCTCTCTGTCTCCACCCTGTGTATCTCCGTCCCCCTCCCTCTCTCTATCTCTCTCTCTCCCTCTCTCTCTCTCTCTCTCTCTCTCTATCTCTGTCTCCCTCTGTCTCCCTCCCTCTTGTCTGTCTCCCTCTTGCCTGTATCCCTCTTGCCTGTCTCCCTCTTGTCTGTCTCCCTCCCTCTGTCTCCCTCCATCTGTCTCCCTCCCTCTGTCTCCCTCCCTCTGTCACCCTCCCTCTGTCTGTGGCCCTCTCTCTGTATCTGTCCCTCTGCCTCCCTCTCTCTGTCTCCCTGTCTCTCTGTCTCCCTCTGTCTCCCTCTATCTGTCTCCCTCTCCCTCCCTCTGTCTATCCCGGACTCCCTCCCTCTGTGTCCCTCCTTCTGTCTCCCTGTCTCTCTGACTCCCACTGTTTCCCTCTCTCTCCCTCCCTCTGTCTGTCGCCCTCCTCCCTCTGTCTGTCTCCCTCTGCCTGTTGCCCTCTGCCACCCTCTCTGTCTCCCTCCTTCTGTCTCCCTCCCTATGTCTCCCTCCCTATGTCTCCTTCCCTCTGTCTCCCTCCCTCTGTTTCCCTCCCTCTGCCTCCCTCCCTCTTTTGTGCTCCTCCCTCTGTCTCTCTCCCTCCCTCTGTCTGTCACCCTCCTCTCTCTGTCTGTCGCCCTCTGCCTCCCTCCCTCTGTCTCTATCTCTCCATTTCCCTCCCTCTGGCTCCCTCCCTCTGCCTCCCTCCCTCTGTCTCTCTCTCTCTCTCTCTGTCCCTCCCTCTGTCTCTCTCTCTCGGTTTCCTTCCCTCTGTCTCCCTCCCTCTGTCTTCCTCCCTGCCTCTGTCTCCCTCCCTCTGTCTTCCTCCCTCTGTCTGTCACCCTCTGTAACCTCAACCCAGATTCCCGGGCACACACACAGCTGCACCCGAGCACTTCACGGGTCTTTAAAAGCCATAGAGCAGAGTGTCTAGGAATGCCTCTTAATTAGCAGCAGCTATGTGCTAAGTGCCCGCGACCCACCTACCCGTTGCAGGCGACACAGTACTGTGTCGGGATACACAGTTTGGAAAGCTCTGCTGTATGGAGATGTTCGAAAAACATCAACAACTTAGTAACAAAAGTAGGGTTCTTCCAAGTGGGGAATACGCCGAGGTAGCACACAAATACCTCTCATCAGCCCATACACCATGCGCACATAGTAGTGTCCAGGTCTGACTCGAGGGTGACCGACAGTACATTGTTCTCTCTCGTCCCACGGATTATCAACAATGCAAAGGTCTTGATGCGTACGTGCTTAGCGTCCTTTCCCATGCTTCCAATACTAACTAGTGCATCAACCATATTTGTAAAGTATGAGGTGCAGTTCTACAGATCGATGGAACCATGTGTTGCAGTGTTCACTCTTCCTCCAGTGATTGCGATCTGGGGGAGTCCTCCAGGTCCAGTTGCGATCATTTCTGCCTCTTAAGGTGCTTCAAGTAGTCTGTATTGCCGTTGGGGGGGGTTGTGGTCCTAGGGACCGATGTACCCGTTCAACCACAAACTGAGAGGAAAGCAATTCTGCACCCACCACCGCTGTTAGTAAATGCTCAACGTAGTCCTCCATTTTACCTGTATTCTTGCTCTCTGGTATACCTAAAATCCTTGTTATTCCTCTGGCTTCATGCCTCAATGTCCTCATTTTTCGCCGCTATGACCTTAAGAAACGTATCCATTTGCGCTGTCGTCTTGTTCAATTTGACAGTTGTGTCCTCTACATCTGACACGCATTGCTCCGCCTCTTTGATTTGCGCCTCGTGGCCTTCTATCGTTCGGACTATGGCGTCCATCCGTGTTGAGACTGTATCCATCTTATCTGCCATAGTCGCAAAGCCTTGTCTAACTTCATTAAGAAGTGACTTGAGAGCGTCACCAGGCGCTTGCTGAGGATCTTGCTGAGGGGTTACTGCTCCAGTATCCACCTCTGCGTGTTTCTGCTTGGTGTTTTTTTTTGGGGCATCAAATGTTAGATGTGGTTGGCGGGCGTCTAATCTCCCCATCTTAACTCTGATTCCTGGTTCAGGCGATTCTCTGCCACCCACCGTCGTAGAGCACAGCACCCAACCCTGCAGACAACCCTGCAGCACTCAGGAAAGTTTAAAAGTTCCCCCCCACTACGTGTCAGTGAGGTCGGCTGGAGCTCCGTGCGCCACTGAGTCATGCACATATAATGTTAGGGTATTGGCATAGACTCAGCAGGCCCCTACTTTAATGTTGCTTCACACATTCAGTTAGTTTTGCCACACTCCCCGCTATTTCTCACCTCTGCGCAGCATTCAAGGAGGGAAGCGTCCCGTCCCGCTACTTCCTCCACAATCCACAATATGGGCAAGTGCTGTCTTTGCCAGCTACACACCTAATGTCCGTGAGCAGATTCAATTGCTCCCGCCAAGTAGTCCAGCGCAGGGGGCAAGTATAGTCCACTGCCTCTCCCTACGTTCGTCCCAGCATTATATTGCGGAGAACAGCACAATTTCTCACCCCAGAGAGTCAATGGATAGCACTGCCTCTTGTTTCTCTCTCTGCTAGCGCCTCAGGTCATCTACTCTCCCCACCGATTCTCCGTATATGAGCGGCAGCAGGTCCACTCGCAGGGCCTTCCTCGTCGCGTTTCGCCTGGCCCACAATTTCTAGCACCAACGCCTGCTCCCTTCCTCCAAGGCAATCGGGGCCAAGCTCTAGTTAAAGGATGCCTCTCCCTGGCCCAGATGTCTCCCACAGCTGTTATATGGCGGCGCTCCCTGCTGCGCACCTACCTCGTCAGTCGGCTCTTCCCCGAACTTCAGCTAGCGAGCACACAACGGCGCCGGCCGGCATGAGGGAGACCACGCCCATCCCCCAGGGTGTTGATTGTGTGTGCTGATGGTATATGGCGGCAACCGCAGCTTTGCGATTTCACCAGGATCGTGGGCTCTGGCAGCACAAGGGTCCATGATTCCCGCTTCTAAGATGGCCACCCGGTGCTTCTGCCAGCTACGCTTCACTGCCGGTGAGTCTCCGAGGCCAGCCCGCTGCTGGTGCAACATGGTATACGTTCCTCCTACCTCACCGCACTCTCCGCCCGATCACTTCTCAGTGGACACCCTCGGACGCTCCGCCACTATCTTGCCGCACCGCAAGCTTGCTCAGCGTGTTCTCCTGCTGGCCGAGCTGCCACGTGGTGGACCGGGGCCCCTCGTAACCAGCTATGTCGCTTGTCCGCTCCAGAGGTAGCAGGCTTTGCCCCCGGTGCGTGCTGCTCCCGCTCTTCAGCCACTCTTACTACCTCCCCCTGCCAACATATTAGCTCCTCAGTAGCCTCAGGGTGTCACCCCACACTTTTGTGCTCAAATTTGGACGATGAGCCGGATAAATGCCGGATTTTGCAAGTCGGTCTGCGGGAGCCTCACTCTATGGTGGCCTTTCCGCTCCCAGGGACGTTATACTTAGTTGCCTACTGCACTCTGCAATTAATGAATGAAGACTGAATTTGAATTTTGAACCACAGTGTAGGCTGGAGGCAGCGGTCAGCAAGGGCCCACAGCCACGTGGTGTTGAGTTGAGCTGCACAGTAAGTGGCACCTGAAGCAACCTTCATGTGCAGAGCCTGCGATGATGCGTGGTCTGGGCAGGCCGCACTGGTAGCAATGTCTTTTGTCTACCGAATTCTGCCTTAATAAGGCTACGTGGCTATGACTTGTGGTGCACTGAGTTTGTGGCGCCTGAAGCACTCAGCGTGTACGCAGCCAGCGATGATACATGGTCTGGGCGGGCCGCACTGGTAGCAATGTCTGTTGCCTACCGGTCTTGTGGGAAGCCGAGTAGGTTACAGGCAAGGAGAGAATCCTCACAAAGAATTTGCAGATCTCTCTAGTCCCTCGATTTGACCATGAGGCTCAGTACAGCCTTGTTGAAACATAACGACTGAACATTATATTATGTTGTATGTATATAGTTTCATTTTGAATGCTCATTGACAGGCATCTTGTTTATTATTTTTTCACTGCACTTTGGAGTGGTACACACAGGGCTGGTCCCTGTGGTGTCCTGAGGAAGAGCTAAGGGGTAAGCTCGAACATGTTGGCACTCTACTAGGACTCCTGACTCATTGCTAACTAGATGAACCTACAGACCCACCACACTTTTAATATATCAACTAGGAGTAAGAACAAAAGCAATTCCACCCACTAGTTAGATATTTTTAATTCAAACCACTCCACACACACTATCGCACCACACATAGACCCTCAAAACAAGTGCTCCTACTTATCTCACAAGTCTCAGACCACCTCAACCCCCAGCGGGTTGGGATGGCCCCTATGATAAAGCATGTCACCGTGAGGAAACTCCGGTGAATGAGGGGACTCAAGAAAGGACAATTTTCCTTTCCAGATTACATCTATCACTGATGGTAATCTACTCTACCAGCTAGGTTCACTATCTGACACCTTCAGATTTTTTGTTTGTCATACACTAGAACAGGAGTGTGGACCTAGCATATCCCTCTGCCTTTCCCCCCTTTTTTGTATTGCTAACTGGGCTACGTCATCTGCAATCGCAATTCGATCTGAATTATGAGCCCTGCTGTCCGTAGTGTTGGCAGGAGGCAGCGGTCAGCAAGGGCCCACAACCACGTGGCATTGACTTGAGCTGCACAGATTGGGAGCATTTGGTCTTTTTAACTGATAATAGTCTCTTACACAATGTGCATCGGTAGTAATCTTGAATTGTGAGCCGTGGTAACCTGAGTTTAGGCTGGAGACAGCGGTCAGGATGGGCCCACAGCCATGTGGCGTTTAGTTGAACTGCACAGTTAGTGGCACCTGAAGCACTCAGCATGTGCGAACCCTGCAATGATACGTAGTCTGGGCGGGCCGCACTGGTAGCAATGTCTTTTGACTACTTAATTCTGCCTTAATGAGGCTACGTGACGATGACTTGAGGTGCACTGAGTTAGTGGCAGCTGAAGCACTCAGTGTGTGCGCACCCTGTGATGATGCGTGGTCCGGGCGGGCCCCACTGGGAGCAATGTCTCTTGCCTACTGGACTGCGTCATCTGCTATAGCGACTCGCTCTGACTTGTGAGACCTCTTGTCCGCAGTGTAGATCGAAGGCAGTAGTCTGTACAGATAAAACTCTGTGGTACTGTGCCGCTGGGTTCGCAGGCGGCCTGTGTCGAGGAGGCCAGCGGTCACAGCAGCGGCCTCGCGACAGGGTGAGGGACGCCTCTCTGGCAGACATGTTGGCCTTCCCACAAGTGGACCACACCCATATCCCCAGCCTATTTATTCACACTCCTACGCTGGAGTGGCGTACGTTGGACCAGCCCACTCCGTTTCTGCTTACAGGGAGGAACGACACAGCTACATGATCCAGGTCTTCCCCATTGCCTGAGGTAACATGGTTGCGTCCAATGTCCACAAAACTACAAGCACACATGGAGAGGTCTGTGCTGTGCATAGTGAGGTCTGTCTAGCACATCACTGTTACACTTGGCATTATGTTATTGATGGGTGACTTGCGTACTTCACACATACTTGGTTCCCACATCTCCCAACATAAAGCTATTGTGCGGCTGGAGGGCCATGTCTTTTTGGGAAGGTCTGTTGTCCTGTTCTGCGCTGCTTCAGTGGTAGTAGGGGGGTGTGGTCTGAGGGAGGTCCTAGGGGTGGTGGCGGTGAGTGTTGTGGCCTTCTTGGGTGTTGGAGTTGCATGATCAGTAGTTCTATGACGTGTTGGTCTTTAGATGTGGCTATGGGCTGTGCTTCCTTCATACTGTAGGTGGTTGTCCTGCTTTACAGCAGTAAAAGGCTGATGTTAAATTTTTACTGCTAACGCGGATTATCACCTGTTTTTGGATTGCATCGCAGATTTGGTGGTCGTTGAAAATATGGGGTGGTGTTTTCGTGGTTTTTTTGCCCTGGAAAGCCTACTCTGCATATCATTAGCGTTAGTTGTCACACTCTTTTGTGGCAATTTTTTTGGCACAAGCTATCGATGGAAAACTGGCAAGATCTGCAGTTTTTACTAGGTTGAGAATGGGATGATAATTTAAAAACACAGGAAAAACATAGGTTTAATGAAATTAGATTTAAAAAACCTTAGAAACTCACTGAAAAAACCATAGGTTTCAGGGACGTTATAGTTAGTTGGACATTTCACTCGTACAAAACCAGTGAAATTCCCCCGTTATAGTTAGTTCAGCTAACTATAACTCGCGCCCCTGCAATGCACTGCTGATGACGTCACATATTACATCATTCATGACATGGTCAGTGATATCACTGATGACATCACTGATGAAATCTCAAATGACATCACTGATTACATCATCCAGTGACTGTGTTTTTCTTTAAAGTTTAAATATGTAAATATATATACCAAGGTGTATTGAAGAATGAGTGGTTGTATAAGTGTCTGGATGGAGGATTTAGTAGGTGCGTGACTGACTGTTTAAGTGAGTTATTACATGTGTCTTACTGAATGCATGGGTTACTGACTAAACTGTGTGAATATCTGTAGCAGTCTTCCTGCTGTTTTATAAGCTGCTGCATGGGTTGGTCAGTATCTACATGAGTGTCTATATGAGTTTTTGATTGGTTGCCAGAGTATTTATACTGGTGCCTGAGTGTGTGTGTGTGTGTGTAAGTGTGTGTGTGAGTATAACGTCTCTGAAACCTATATATCAAGCCTTATTCTATAAATAGTTCTATAAATAGTTCAGTCAAGAGAGAAATCCATGCAATCTTTACCAATGTTATGTGTACTTGTAAACCTGATATGATCCCAAACCAGAATGGAATCTGCAGAAAACAATGCCAAAGTGTAAAATGTTGCATAATGCGAAATGCTGATACCTCACAAGACAGGCTCCGATGCAGCGATGAATCTCCAGATCTGCAGTGGTACAGACGTGAATGATGTGTGGATAGATGCGTCACAGATTGTTCTAGAATAGCTGGGTAAGGGCTGGTTATGCAAGGTAATTGTTCAAATAACAAGGTTTTTCGATGATCAATGCTAATTTTCTCTTTATGAATTAGCCATCTCAACTACATTGTACAAACTGCCAATTGTGAAAATAAAAGGCCATCAAGTTCATGTTATCCTCCTTCATCCGATGTCTCAAATTTCAGTTGTGGCAAGGACAATCCACAGTGTTTCAAAGCGAAAAGGTGCATACAAATAAACAATCCTCCACGAGATGGCTGTATTACCCAGTAATTTCTGTAGATCAGTGAGGGTTCTTGGTTGGTGGTCCAGAGTTGTATGCACAGGTTACGTTCATTGTTAATATGGTAAAATTCAATGCTGATTTGAAGAACGATACATACATTTATGTACACAAGATTGAGTCTTTATTAACAAATTCGCCCATTGTAATCTCCACACCAACCCGACTCGCAAATACGTAGTCAGGCCAGCACTGAGACTTAGGCCTGAGGTTACTGATTGACATGTCACAGGTGTACAGAGAAATGCACGGACAGGGAACCTTACATCAATCCCACAGATAGGCGCAGCGACACTGTAATGATCAAGGGAGATTGAGACCAATAAAGCACACAAGGCCGGGAGGAGTATGCGTGCTCCTAAACACCATAAAGTCAGATGCCATGTAAGTTAGGAACCTATAGACTATCAGAACACAGCATACGCAGCCATCACACACTCCCCATGCCGGATATTTGGACACGTTACCCTCTGGCAGCATTGTGTCCATGCAAGGTCGAGGCCCACCTCTATTATCCATTAGACAATTATTTATGATTCCGAGGCAGCAACTTACATTCCTCACCATACAAGGATTGTGGGAACATTTTATTGCCTATGATGAACTGTATGTAAAAAAGCTATGGATTGATTGTAACTTGAGACAGTCCTTAGACCCTATGCCTGTAACTGTTCTCCTGGCCTCAATGTTTAATTAAACTATTCCTGTTTTGCTTGATGCCTCTTGTTTTTCATGGTATTTTATGTTCGACCAACATTTTGGCGAGCCAGATAGGAGCTGATTGTTACCTCAAACATGACTGTAACCAAAGGAATGGGACGCCACCCAGACCAATTAATATTTGCGCAGCAAGGAAGGTGAGCAAACACCGCAATTGATTGGAAGTTCTACTGAATCCACGGGGCAGAGCTCTATCCTGAAGCAGCCGTCACAGAGGGTAAGAGATTACATCAGAACCTAAATTTAAGCATCAGGCTTATGGCAAACTAGGGAGAAGTGTAAAAAGGTAACCTGAGTATCCTGCCACTGACAGAATCTGGCATATTACATTCTTTATATGTCCTAGCTGAGTAGTCGTGCCTCCAGAGGCGATCCTGTGGAAGTCACCTTTTTTTGATAGCACCCTAGGAAAGGTGATTATTTATTGTACAGCACTTTATGGCTCCCTGAATGCTATTTGTGTAATAGAGCTATCATGATTAGGTAGAGTTGGCACCTCAATCACATATCTTTTAAACTAAAACGATTTCTCAGTGCCACCGGTTTCTTAACACCGTTGGTATGTGAAAGGAGTGAGAGATGTTGGTCGCTTGGACCGCTGTGCCTGGTGCAGCTGTTACGCTTGGACCTGGGTGTTATACAGGGTGCGATTAGGTTATTTAGGGAAGAGATGTGGACCTTTGGAAACTAGGTGTAACTTGTATGTGGCCAAGAGGGTCCTTTAGTTCTCGAGTTATTCCTTTTTCCAAATCTATTACCATTACCTTTGCCCCGGAGCCGATATTGACAGACTGTCTGGCTCACTTAGTACCATGTACAGTGCTGAGCTTCCCCTGGTCACAGGATAGCATGGGCTAGGAGTGGGCTATGAGTTTTTTGCCAAAGCAATCATTTTTTTCTGTCAGTTTTTGTTGAGTTGGCGTAATGTACATGTGTGGTGCATGGCATCTGCATGGCTTCTAGTCAGTTGTACGCTTCACCAGGGTGGCCAGGCATTGTTGAGGCAGTCCGGTTCGTTATCACCACCTAGCAGACTTTGGCAGAAGGTTTTGGTCAAGGCCCCACTGTTTTTCTATTTTTGGTTCCCAACCCTGTTTTCCGATGCTTTGTTTTCCGAGGTCTGACCACCATGCAATACATCTCCAATAGAGCAGCCAAAGCATACTCTTTCATTAGGAGATGCTAGCTACAATCCAGAGACAGCAGGCCCAAATGCGCTGAAAAGAAGCAGGATGAGGTCCGAGGGAGATAGGGATGCCTGGAAGAGGGGGGATCTCCAATGTCCTCTGCAGCTCTAGGCAAAGATAGGATGCCAGATACGCTCACTCCCATATCAGGTCTAGTGGCTAACTCTTGCATGCACAATCCATATAAAGCAGTAGGCCCGACCTCGGATACCACAAGACGGCATAGGCAGGGGTGAATGGGGGTATGGAGAAGTCAATGACCCCCTCTGCCTCATGACAAATGTGGCAGTAGGTCACACAACATGTAGGGAAAACACCCACAACTAAAGAAAGCAGCCCAAAGGTAGCCGAAAAAGTAGCTACAAAGGAGAGTCACATTGCACATCACATGCCGGGAACTAGAAGATACATGCACACATGATCTCGGGGCATGTTACAACCACCAACAACACCCATTTGCGACATACCCCCTCATCACACATTCACGCGCACATGTAGATTTAAAGGCGCAACTCACACCAGCGGCCCCTCCATGCGCACATGAGGCGAGACACGCTCTTAGGTAGCAAGTGGCGCCCATGGAGCCCCTGCTAAAAACATGATGCGATCCATCCCTATGCGATTGAGACCACTCCATAAATATTTTGCACTAGTCTAAGCACCCAGTTAGGTAAGAAGGAAGGTGGGGGTTCAATGTTTCATAAAAGAGATTCATCTGTCAGATGGCCAATAACCCCCCTCAATTTCACCCAAAAAGTTCAAAAGATACCTGGACATGGGCCTCCTTCCAGTCCCTCACTAAAATCAAGACTAGTAGAGTGTAGAAAACACACCCCTAGGAAAAATACAGGAACTCTGTAAATTTTTGGGGCACATGTAATGTTACAGATTTTTTTTCTTCTTTTTTTTTTAAAGTTTTAAAACCTTTATATATATCTGCACAAGTAACACAGCTGTATGCCTACAACCCCGGGGCCGGCAGCATGTGATATAATGGTGCTTCCTATAAGAACACAGCCTTTGAGCCGACATCCCGGGGGCCCGGTAGCCAATCAGGATTCCTATTGTTCAAGCTAATCAACTTGTGCGCAATATGAATGATATAAAATGTAATTTGCAATTTAGAACACATATTTATAAAACTAGTGAACAAACCCCGTCCCCCCTGCCATGTCACCAAGTTAGAATCCCTAGATCTAGACTGCTTTTATCCACCTAAGAGTAACTGCCACATGTCCCAGCTGTCCCCAACAACAGAGGTCCACCCCACAACAAGCACAGGGAGATATACATGGAATCAAATCAAGCATTACATGGTCAGTACCACATCCATATAGCTGCTTCCGGAGACTTACTCACTATGCTGATCTGCCCGAAGGTCAGAGCCCCCTTGTCCCAACCAGGTTAGAAAAGGCTCCCACACATCCAAGGGTCTAGATCTGCTGGGCAATAATTCCCAATAAGTCGACAATTGATCTTTGCAATATATGACCGTATTTATCCAACCCGCTACGGTAGGCGGATGCGGTTTTTCCAATGCACTGCTACCTGGCGTTTGGCAAGCAGCAGCAACATGGATGCCAGCTTGCGGGAAGCTCTAGGTACATCCAGGACAATCCCCAGGAGCGCCACAAGTGGAATAGCCTGCAGTTGTGTGCGTATAATGTGTCCAATGTGTCTAATGATTTCCGACCAGTAGTGTGCTATCGGACTGCAAAGCAATGCTAAATGGAGGAGCGATGCCTCCCGTGCCCCACATCTCCAACAATTCGCATCCTGCTGTAGTCCCCTACGATGTAGCTGTATAGGGGTACAATACGTTCTATGCAAGTAATTAAAGTGTATAAGTCGTAACCTATAGTTTGGCGAGAGATGTTTTAATTGAGAACAGCAGAATTGCCACTGTTTATCTGTGATCGTAATATCAGCTTCCCTTTCCCATTCAGCTTTTGATCTATTTAAAATGATGGGGGATGACCCTTGCTTTAAGTTATAAATTTGTGTTATCAATTTCCGAGGGGAATTGTTTGGCAAGATATTTTCCAGCGCTGGTAGTGGGGCCGGAGCACATGGGAATCCAGCATATCTCGCCTTGCATGCCGCCCTGAGCGGGTAATATAACAGCATATCAGACGCCGAGGGTGTATCTGGCTCACACATCTTCTGAAGTGACAAGAACTCATCATTTGGGTATAAGTCCCGTCCTACCGTTAAGCCGCGCCCCTTTGCACGTTCCGTGATAGCCTTGTCCGTTAACGGACCAATTAGCGGATTACCTCCCAGTGGCATAGACGGAGCATATCATTATTTGTGGCCCACCCGCTTCGCTATGTTTCTCACGCCCATCGTGTCATTTCAACCATATTTATGTCCGAGTGAGACCTTTTATAAGGGTGGTAAGCTGCTGTATTCAGTGGAGTGGGCGCAGTGATATCTAATTCTATAGCCACGTGTGGCTGGCATGGGGTTGGATGTTGCCAGTAATGCAAATACTGTGCTTGTGCACTGTAGGCATAAAGCTCAAAGTCTGGAGCTCCGAGGCAGCCCTGGGAAAATGGAAGAGTCAATAGGTTTCAGGAGACTCGGGGTTGTCTACCCACCCTAACCAATTCAAGAATCCCCGTTCGAAGTCATTTAAAAAAGTGAGTGTTCAATGGCATGGGTATATTTAAAAATAAATATAATAGTTTGGGTAGGATGACCATTTTCCTAATTGCAATACACCCCGTTAGTGAAGGCGGCCATTGCTTCCATCTCTGTATCTTACCTTCCATCCAATCACCTTCCCATAATTGGCTAACCATATTTCCTGTATGGATCTACTAATTCATATGCCCAGATATTTTGTGTCGCCTGCCGTCCATTGGATAGGAAACTCAAGTCTCACATTGTTCGGTATTATCAGTGAGTGGCATCAGCACGGATTTGGCCCAATTAATCTGTATGCCTGTCAACCCACCGTATCGGATTAGCTCTCTCATTACTATGTCAAAATTATCTTTGGGGTTAGTTAAATAAATTGTCATATCATCCGCGTACATGGATATCAGCAATCCTCTCGATGTAAAGCCAATGCTACGCTGTGTATGGTGTTGCCGAAGTCTTGCCGCTAATGGCACAGTAGCTATCGCGAATAACAACGGAGACAGCGGGCATCCCTGCCTCGTGCCCTTCGTTATACCAAATGAATCCGATATCTGTCCGTTCACCTTCACCCTCGCCGTTGGGTTGGTGTATATTATTTGAATTTGTTTAATGAATATAGGACTAAATCCCATCCTGGACATTAGGGCTAAGAGGAACTTCCACTCAAGAGAGTCGAACGCTTTAGTTGCATCCAGTAACGCTGCTACCGCTTGGACATGTGGGGCTAGGTAATGCAGCAGCCCGAATATCACTCTAAGATTGTGTGACGTAGACCTACACGGTATAAACCCCGATTGATCAGGCAGCGCAATCTGTGGGTATATGGGCTGTAGTTAGGAGCTTAGCGTATATTTTAGCGTCTAAGTTGATCAATGATAATGGGCGATATGAATCTGACCTTGTAGGGTCTTTATTAGGTTTCAACAGGGTGATTATTCCGGCCTCTCTAATGGTGGGGGGAGCGTGCCAGTTTCCATCGACTCCAAGTAGACCTGGAGTAGTCGGGGGCCACGATATCCATGTATTCCTTATAGAAGGCAGCGGTAAGCCCGTCCGCCTCTGGAGATTTATCGGCTGGCATACCAGATATTACCTGTTTCACATCATCTACCGTGAGGGGAAGTTCCATGTACTCTCTAGCACCATTATTGAACCATGCAAATGCAATAGTATCCAGATAATCAGAGATATCTGATTGTGACGGGTTGGTGTGGGAGGTATACAGCGCCTGATAAAAGTTGGTCATAGTCTGAAGAATGCCCTGTGGAGTTCTGACCACCTCCTCAGAACCCGTATGAAGCTCAGTGATGTACTCTGCTCCCCTCGGAGTGCGCAGGAGATTAGCTAGCGTTTCCCCGCCCGGTCCACCTCGCCATAACGCCTGGCCTGAGCATATTTGTGTAGGTATGCTGTTTCCCTCTCTGCCTCCTTCTGAAATTCAGTCAGCTTTGCCCGAAGTGTGGCCTGAGTGGTAGTGGATGGGTGCTCTCGGTTTTACCTTTCTAACTCTTTAATATCTCTTTCCAAGTTTCGCAGTGTGTTTCGTATAGCTCTTAGCACTCCCGTCTTTAGTGCCATGCAGTGCCCCCTAGTGACCACCTTAAAAGCCTCCCACAGTGTCCCAGGCGATTGTACTGATCCCTCATTTAACTCGAAATATTCAGTTAGTTTCTCCCTGAGTTCCGTCATGTAGATAGGCTTTGCCTTGACACTGTGTTAAGTTAGCATGAGCTTATTAGAAGTTTACACGCCATTTTACCTCTCTGCTGCTTTTCCAAACGGCACATATTGTTATT
Organism: Lissotriton vulgaris; assembly: GCF_964263255.1. NCBI lineage: Eukaryota > Metazoa > Chordata > Amphibia > Caudata > Salamandridae > Lissotriton > Lissotriton vulgaris. The sequence goes on from NC_141691.1 coordinate 1,993,578,948, forward strand.
AATGCTTTCAGCCTAGTATAATATTTTGCTTCACACAAGAATAATATGTTTTCCTATAGTATCAGCTTTGCTTGGTAAGCTATGTCTGAACAGTGAGTGCAGAGGCCTTCAAGGTTATTTCAACACAGCGGCTGTTGTTCGGTCTGATCAGCACACGTCTTAGATATAACATATAGGCAGTTGTGGCCAACTCTGGCTTTTGGCGCGTTTAATAATGCACTGCGCAGAGCATGCACACACACTTGATGAATATCCACATGCAGAGAGTTTGTGTTGAAGATGATGTGATCCCTTTCTACTAAGACCAGAGGTATGGGGCCGCCCTTCTAATACCCAAAGAGACCTTCTATAATATAATATAATATACTAGCAAGGGAGGGTAAGACTGAGGTTCTATTTAGACCTTTTCTCTTTAGCATTTTAACATGTTTTCACCCTTTGTATTTTATGGACTAGTAACTATAACCTTGTTGTTTATAATATGTTTGCTTGTATTAGCCAAGATACTGCGCTTGAGAACACTGCATTAGAAATAAATATTTCAAACTTGCACGTGTTCTCATTTACTCCTCGTTCTGGATTAGTGTTTTAGTATAACAAAAGAGTGTTCATGTGTTCCACGTAACCTGAGGTGTTCTAAGTTCATGTTCTGGGTTGTCTAATCATTGGGGGTGTGTAAGAACCAATGAGACACTGATTGCTAGTCTGGTAGGGGATTTTGGATACTAAGGTGAGTTTTGGCACACCCTAATTCACTGAGGTTCCAAGTCTCTATGCACAGTTCTGTGTAGGAGCAGATTCCCTGCAACAGTTCTTCACGAAAAACCTGGTCTAACAGTGCCTTTGACGGGAATCTCCAGCTAAATGATTGTACGTTTTGCGGTGGAATCTCCATTTTTATCTGAGTGGGTGCATGGTCTAAAAATGTGCGTGGAAGGTGTGAAGCCTTTGTGACCCAAGAGTGCAGGTCCCTAGAGACCAGCCAATAATCCAATCTTGACCAAGCATTCCTGTGTATTGTCACGCATGTGCCTTCTCTAACTGACGGGTGAAGGGTTCTCCATGTGTCCACCAATTGTAGGACCTCTACAATATCCAACAACACTGCCGCTGCCTTAGGGTGATGTTCGCAAGATGTACCTTGTCTGTCGGCTATAAGTGACATAACCACATTAAAATCTCCCCCCCCCCACAGTATCGCTACTGATGAAGCGGGCTTCAGAAAATATTTTATTCTGACTTGTGGATTCAATTCCCCATAACATGAACTAAAGCAATTAATGAGCTGTTGCATGATGTGTTTAATTAATACAACCTAGATTAAGTTTGCACCACACATATACACGCGGGAAACTAATTACATGTGCTCTTGTTGCATTTGCAAGTCTGTTTTTGTAACACATTATTAATATTGTCTTGTTTGTTATGTCTGTCCTATTGTCTTTGTCACTATTAATATGCAGCTGATCATTCATGGCATGTGCTTTTTATATGTGCTTACATGTATGTCCTATGTTGTGTTTGTCTGTCTGTGTATCATTTAATTATCTTTTATTCTTTCAGAAACATAAAGCTGGATTACATGAAGAATGGTAGATATTTTATGTGCTGCTTTAAATGTTTGCTTTTGCTAAATGTCTTTTTATTAGTGGGTTAATTAATAATTAATAAGGGATTGGGTGGTACAGAAGGGTTTGCTTTACCTGAATGAATCACTCTTTTTGTGTTTGTTTAAATATTAGCTCAAGAGTGAGATGAGGCCTAGTCTTTGCTTTTGGAGAAAAGTTGGTCGGCCTGAACTGAGCAGAAGCTGGAGCCAAGTGTACACGTTTGGAAACTTTCCATGCAAGAGTTTATTGAACTTACTTCTTGTGGCTCTGACTTTTTTTACAAAAAAGAGGCTCTAACAATTGAGCTTGTTTTCATGGACTGCTCTGGATGTTCTTATTCAAGGCCGAGGAAGTGACAGGCATGATTCTGCCGAGCTTTTGGTGGAAGTCAGATTGGCAACTTTTATGTTGCAAACCTCGGAAGCTGATGTCACTCTATGGACAATGGCATGGTGACGCGCATATTCTCTGGACTGGTAGCTGAGGTGGCCTGACAGCCATAAACCAATCACAGTGCTGAACTTTTCTAAAAAATAACATTTAGTTAGATTTGAGAGCAAAAAATGATATAAAATTGGCTCTCTTGAAGGCTTTGGGACTGTCTTTTCCAGAGGGGCGAAGCGCTGTCGGATTGCCTTGGGATTATTTGTAAGCATTCAACTGTTCATTATTTGTTTCTCTTTCAGGTTAGAAAAAATAACTTTGAGAAAATGTTTATGATTTCTTAAGTTCATTATTTTGATCAATTATAACTTGACAGCTTACATTGTGCCAATGATTATGTGACTTGAATTAATAAAACTAAATGCTTGATTTTAATAAAGAGAGTTAATAAAGATTTTCCAATTATGAATTTTAAAAATAAACTTTTCAAAATGACAAGCTGGTCTTGCTTATTGTAGATAGTTTATTGCTTAAAGTCATACAACATACTGATCTATTCACCTCATTCTCTATGTTTTTATGGGCCTGGTATTGATTGGTAAGTGTGATAGTGGATTGTGACATCATTTATAAAGAATTTTAGTTGCTGCGCTGCAACACTACCTTCCCAAACGTCTGGATTTTCTGCCAGATATGCTGAAAAAATGTTGGGCTATCCACATTAGGGCCGTATGTGTTCACTATCTTAACCGGAGTGTTACAAAGCGTTCCTTGAATAAAGATATATCTACCTTCATTGTCCTTTAATAAGGAATGTGTCTTCCATTGTAAACCTCTGCGTATTAAGATGGCTACACCTCTAGAATAATTTGAGTAGTTAGCTTCAACCACCTCTCCCCATCTGTAATGTCTAAGCGTGTTAGTGAGTGGAGAACTCAAATGTGTCTCTTGTAGTAAACATATATCTACCTCGTGACGAGTCAAATAAGAGTGGATCAATCGTACCTTCCTACGGTCATTTAAGCCCCTAACATTCCATGAGAGACATGTGATGACCTTCACAATTGCAGTGAACCATGGTAATATAAATATACGCTCTGTCCCATTCTAGTCCAGCCAGTCCAGCTTGAATGCAACAGGTAGTATTCTGGCAACTAATTGCGGCTTGGCGTTGACCCGTCACCAGCCATGCATCTGACTTATAACAATACGATCTAGGCAAAGACAACTCTTCAGTGCAAATGCAGGACATGGCAGGTAAATAAACCAGAACAAACCTCCCTCCCTCCCCCTACCCACACCAATCCACCAATTAGGTTGTGAATACCCCTCTCTGTCCCCCAAAAACAAAAACCAATCAAACCATAATATTAAGCTTAAGGGAATCATCCCATGAGGTAACATGAGGACGCTGGCAAGCCTCCCCGACACTTTTGGTGTGGTGGCCGAGACTACAACACACCGCCATTGTCCAGGTGTACCGCATCAGCCTCCATCCAGGACTACCAAGTGACGATGTAGGCCCATCGTTTCTTGGGCAGGAACCCTTTCGCCTTGTTAAGACTACCTGCCCCGGCAACATAAAATACACAAACCCCAGTACTGTAATCGTCTGTGAAACACTTATCTGCATATCCAGCGAATATGTCCAAGTCCTTCAATCATTGTCACTCATAGCCCTTTCAGACTGTGATTCATTCAGTATTCCCAATTGTTTGTGTTCTTTCACCATCTTTTATAGCATATGCAAGGGCAGCCAGGGCGTCTGTAAAAAAGGTGGGCTTGCCATGACCTTGAACTCTCAGCTTGGCAGGATAGATCAAGGGGTATCTAGTCCCTATCTGTTGGAAGATTTTTTTTGCAGGTATGAATTCCCTACGGGCCGCCTGGACCTGAAGAGTGAAGTCCGAGTATAGAGCTATGTTATTTCCTTATATTGAACTTCACCTTTCTCCCTTGCAAGCCTGAGGATTGTGTCTCTGTCCCTATAGTTAAGGACCCTCGCTATTATTGGTCTTGCTGGCGCACCCAGCTTCGGTCTGGGACCAAGCGTGCGATGAGCTCTTTCTATTAGGAACATAGTAGACAGCTCCAGACCAAAAAGGTCCCTCATCATTTCTTCTATGAACTCCTCCATATTTTGAATATCTGTCGATTCTGCTATTCCCGAGATTTGTATGTTGTTCGTTCTTGATCTAGTTTCCAAGTCCTCATTCTTCTGTCTGATTAACTGTAGCACACCATCCATCCCTCGTAGCTTCTTTTCTATGTCCGTTTGTCCTTCTTGTTTCTCAACCCGATGCGGTATCCTGTCCATCCTTTCCACCAGCGAGTCCATCTTGGAGTCTATGTCTTGCAGTCTGATCTTTAGATCTTCAAACATTTCCCTGACATCATCTGCAGGCGGTTGTTCCGAGGCGCTGCTTCCAGGTAGTTCTTGTTGACCTACATCGCTGTCAGCAGACTTATTGGATTTCTTGTCAAAATTAATTTTCGGTTGACACGTCACAGGCTTCCCCATGACAATGGTCTATGTTCGTTAAGGAGTTGAACTCAATATCCCAAACACCGGCACGTGTAGTGTATGTCCACACCCGTCGCCACACAGCAACTCAGCAAGTCAGGGACCACCCTGCGTCCTCCCCAGTCCATCCACTGTTCGTGCTACACATCGTAATGTTTCAGAATTAATAAATTAACTGAGTTCTTATCCAAACAGGTCAACCACAGTCTTCAAGCGCACCACCACTCAGCTGCCATATCAAACACCCCAGCACAGACAAGATGGGTAGATGTCAAGACTTTGAACTCACACTGCAAACTTTTTGTTTGAACTGAAAAGGAAAACCATAGTCACCGGAGAACCACAGACTCCTCCTTGGGAACCCATACCAGAAATACTTTTGGCAAATTTAGAAACCTTTACCTCATTAGTACCAGTGACTCCAGTTGCCAGAGTTAGGACACAAATGGGAAACTAACAAGCTCAGGTATTTGGGTGGCAATTACAGCTGATAGGCAATATGATTACAATATGAAAAGGGCGATAGAATGATTACAACCATCAATAGTCTTCTGGAACACTCTCCTTTATGTATTATATATAGGATATCTATTGTGAAAATAGTGCTTATCGCGAGATGCTTGTACACCTTACAAAACGCCCTGTGCCCACTGACTCCTGCCATCTTCATGAAATTGAACACCATGGTGATCTTTGTAGTCTGGGTGGGCAATCGCCGTAGGATAGCTTTGGCCACACTAAAAACAGAACAAGGATGAGAGTGGACTGGGACTTCTGTCCATAGAACTTTACTATTATTCAGCACAGATACAACACACAGCCAAGAGGGTCACACTGGATAATAACTGTGATACCTAGAAGAAGAGCCTGCTTAGGTAAACATATGGAGACACCCCAATATTAGATCTGTTTATAAAGAGAATTACATTCCAGAGAGTTTCTCATGCATAATACTTCAAACCGACAGGATATGCAAACATCTAGTAAATAGAGTTCTGGATTGACCCACTTTATCCTGTGACCTGGACATCTGGGCACTTCTGCTATTTCAACATGTAACCTTAGACATGTCAGTACCTCAGTGGCAGGAAGGGGGCTGGTGCACTGATGGGGATTTATACCCTGGAGTGGTTTTTATTACCCTGCAAGAAACATTTGGGATGGATCCGAGCCAGTTTCTCCAAATTGCTAAGTTGGCAGCCACTCTCAGGGAGATTTGGACTGGGTTTCACAACAAATCTCCGGTCATGTTTGTACTTGATGCCATATTTACATGATACTGAATGCCATCTTGTGACCCTGCTTTACTGTGCCTTAAGCCGAACAGAGTAAACCTGAGTTTAGTGTCTGGGTAGGTGGGAGGGAGACATTGAAGAGCAGGTCACAGTCCAAAGGGTAAAGTGACATGGTTCGTGGAGTATCTAGTAATGCACGGTTCAAATGATTACATTTTAGTTATTCCTGGGCATACTTATTTAAGCCCAGGACAGCTAAGTAGAATTTATCCAGGCAGGTCAGCTACATACCGAAGATAGAGAGTAGATGGTGGTTCTTTCTTGCACCTTGCATGTGTGACAAAGTTATACAATTTTGGAAAGATGTGTCTGAATGGCTACAGAGGGCTACCAGAACGTATTTCACTCTCTCTACAGAGAGCTGCTTGCTGGGTATTCCCCCTAACTGAAAAATAAAAAGATGAAATGTAAATTTGTGCAACTGGCAATGGTATTGGTGTAGAGATATCTAGCTAGTGGGTGGCTGGACCCGCTTGACCCTAATATATATGCATGTATAAGGGATACTATGTAGTGGACATTAGCTGAAGAGATACACCTCAAAATATCTATGAAAGATCAGAGGGTTCTAGATGACCTAAAAGTATGTGGGAGAATAATGAATGCCCTGGTTACCTACACAGGTCTTGACGAAGTATTCCTAACTCTGCTCATATCCTTCGATCTATTTAACGATTACATTGAGAAGAGGTACAATATGGAGCAGGGAAGGCAGCTCCTGTGTTTGTGATGAAACTCCTGCATGTAATTCAGCAGGAGACAGTTGATAAGTAGTTAGATTTGGAAAGCTCATGCAGTGTTCACGCAGGGGCATATTATTGCTGAGGTAGTTAATCTAAGGTAACACAACTTAATCAGCACCACATTTAATTATATACGTGACAGTCAATTAATGACTGCACACAAATGAAACATGCAAGTCTGTTTCTGCCGAGATATAGTTCTCTTTTCAAAATACAAGGAAGTGCTTTGCAGACTGTGATGAATGTGTAGATGATGTAGCGCTCAACAACGGACAAGACAATCTTTTAAAGATCACTTAAAAACACTGGTTGCACCCAATAGTGGTGGTCTGGCTTCTAGACACAAATAACACGATCATTCATTTACCATAGTATTTTAAAAAATATATGTAGTTTTAATTTCCAATGAGACAAAATACAATTTTTGGTAATAGGACAAATTATTCGCACAGCACCCCTGTTCAGATATAGAATGATTACCCCAGTCCAGGTTGGTTAATTGAGTTAGTCCTTTTCTAGGTATAACTGTCGTTTAATATAGCATTGTAGCCCACTGTAGAGGGCTATATTGGTTGTTAAAGGCTCTGAACCTTAGATATAATCCTGAGCCACAGGCAAGGGCCTATACAGATGATGAGGGCCTTTAAAATTCGATATAGCCTGAGGCTTTTACATCATTCGACACACTGAGGGTAGAATGTTCCAACTTAAAAAGGGAGAAATAGAAAGACAAATAATGGTACATTGGAGCAGAAGGCTTATTGTCATCAGTGGAGCACTCAAGGTTGATGTGATATATTTCCATATTACTTTGTTTGTTGGCTATTGTCTTCCTACCATGGAAAAGCTCCTGCAGTAGTTGTCATCAGCCTTAGAAATATTGCCCGGTAGACATTGGACTGGTTTCCTGATGCCAGCTTCTATTTACCAGACTCTTCCTCATTCCCACTCGTGTATCAAGCCATAAATTCGCACACTGGTCCATGTGGCAAAATGGGAGCATTACGAATAGTGGCTTACCTCCACTACAAAGATAGCAATTCCTCACTTGAAATTATAGCCACTGCTCTGACTACTCTAATTTGCGAGTCACAGCAGTGAACTAATCTATATCTTTTTCATCCTCTTGTTCTTGTTGCCGATGCATTTATTGAACATTTGAGTTAATGGAAATTGTATTTTAAAACCACCGTTCATAGTCGTTTACAACCTCTCTGAACAATGCTCTGATATCTGAGTAAAGATCCTACCATTGGACTCCTGCCTGCTCCTAACTCATTTGTGTTAAAATCTTTAACATTGGGAGCTTCTGTACATCAGTGCTCCTACTCCACACTCTGCATTGGAGACTCCTGTCTTCCTTTATTCCTGCTCACAGTTTGAGGACAGTGGAATTCTTTCAAATAATGTAATGACGTATCTGCGGTCTGACCTTGTTACAAATGAGACCATTTAAATAGGCTGTAGTAATGCCTGGATTACTTACTGGTAATCTTCATTACTCCGATTCTTCCTTTCTCGTCCCATTCCTTATTAATGGTGATAGAGAGGAGTGATTGGGCACAACCACTCCATCAGTAAGATATGGGACGAGGTTAGGAAGATGTGGAGGTACTATTGCTTGGACCTTCCTATTGCATCCGAGACCATTGACCGTCTGACCCCGCTCCACAGTCTGGTGGACAGACTCAACCTCTCCTGCCGAGAAACTCAAGGAGAAGAAGGTAATCTTGTTTTAACTACTATTTTGCACAGGCAAGGAATAGCACTTGGCCCTAAGATGATGAACACCTTGGCACTAAAAGGGTTAAATAGCACCACCAACATATTTTCCATTTAATATTCCTTTGACATTGAAAGCAAAGATGAATTCTCCACAAGCATGATATGATCCACTTTTTAAAAGGAACACCTGTCCCAAACTTCACAGTCTTAACTTAGGTTGGTGCTCAAGTGCATTTTTGCTGTCAACAGCCCTTTTAAGAAGAGAACACAAACAGAAATAGCTGTCAGAAAAGTCTTGCCTTCGGTCCTGTATCTGATGTAGAGGATTTTAGAGTATTAAGAACAATTAGACTTAATGTTGTATGAAAAGGCTTTTTGTCTCTATTTCTCTCTCCATTTTTGTCCATCCCCTGTAGGTTTAGTTTCCTAAGACGCCAGTGGTGGCTCTTCCGCTAAGGCGGAAGAGCATCACCCCACAGCTTTTTCAGTGAAATTAAGGTAAAATAAAATGTTAATCACTTGCATTATTATCAATGTATTTTCTCCTACTTCACAGCTTTGTGTGAGGGGGCAGTGGAGGAGTGGCAGCACACTCCTAAGTGCTCAATGACTGCTTGGCCGGCCTTCTCGGGCAGCCCAAAACAGTCTTGCGCACTTTGCCTGTTCTCCATGCAGGCTGCATTACAGAAGGTACATTTTTAATTTTATTTTGTGCTGCCCGCTTCCCCAGCATCCCCCGCCCCTGTCCCCACCCCCTACCTCTGATCCGTGCTAGCCATCGCTGTAAGAAGCACATTTGAAAAGAGCATTGTTCCCATGCAGATACAACCCAGGTGAGACCTGATATCATTGCACACTCTTGTATTTACATTATTGGTCTGCATGCAGTTTCATGTTATTCATCTGCATCTTAATGTTGACCCACAAGTACCCGGAACTAAGTGTAAAGAAGCCCTCAGGAAACACAACATATGCCATCAATGATAAGTCAGAGTACGTCTAATCCAATTCTGCCCATTTCCATCTAGTCTGCAAAAGAAACACTGCCTTCCATCTTTGAGGGTCCCTTTTCCTGCCAGTGACAGCCATATGCAAATGTTTCATTATCAAAATAAAGACTTTTGTGTTTTGCAGAAAGAGGCTTAAGGAAACACAATTAGCTTTTAAACTCCCTTAAAATTTGAAGCTTTCAAATTCAATTAAAATGTTCCCTTTTTGATTGATACTGTCTTAGAAATTAATCTGAGATTGGTGTTTTCCATGGTATATACGTGTGACAGATCAAAGATGCTATGAAAATGTGGTGAACACTCACTAATTCTAAACGTAGTGGTGATTCACATATGTTCGTAAATGCTCATTTAAGTTACACCAGAATAATTCTAATTTTAAGTTCTTAAACTTGGGAAGGTGTATGCCAGACCCCTTTCAGTGGGAGGGCACAGGGCAGACAGGGACTACTGGGTCCCAACTATGATGGTCGAGGTTGTTTGCCACTAGTGTGCTGGGGTCCTTCCCACTGTGGCTGTAGAAACTGTTTTAAGTACACCCTTTAAGCACTTTACTCCCATGGTTGTGAGGCCAAGCAATCAGTGGCTTCTCGAGAGGTAGAGCTCAGAAGCCAACAATCTTCCAAAAGAAACAATAATGTGCTGACTGTCTTTTGATTTAAAAATGTCTACTTACTCTACTTCGATCACACAGCATAAGATAATACTACAAACTGCAATTAGGAGAAAGGCAATTCTCCAATTAACATGCAGAGAGAATCTTGAGTTCATTAAAGACAACAGAGGATATCGTTATGCAGAAACCTTTAATACTGCCCCAACATTCAGCCCTTTAAAGAACATACACACATCATAAAGTAAAAATATTCCATTCTGGATTCCTGGTACAGTATATATAACCATGGCAACAACCATCTTCCTCTTTTAGGTTGTGACATGAAGAAACAATTTGAACTTGAAACAACTCAAAACATATGCAACAAACTCACCCACATGAAGGATTCCAAAATTCCCTCATGTCTGGTCCAATCATGAACTGTTTTCTATAGAAAAAAATGATAGATTAATACACTTTTCCTATGAACAGAATGCTAAATCCTAAACTTTGCTTGCTAAGGAGTTCTTTTTTATTTTTTTTATTTTTACCAAATCTAAACACTTCATCATCTTCATTAAATTCCCTCACCTGACCCATATTGAAGGAACACAGGATGAGGTGGGTGGGATAATGATAGCCTCTGTTGTCTTTGAAATCAAGATTCTCTCTGCATGTTAATTGGAGAATCATCATTTCATTACAAGACTGGAGGCTATCATTATGCATGTTTACAGCTGTCTACAAGTAAATTGCTTACATGCTTCACTGGTCTAAAATAGAAATTTGCAAAGGTGCTGCCATTCGACCAGTCTGCTGTTTTTATGATCTCAGAGAGAGTGCCACCAGCCCTGAATACTTTACTTCCCATTGCACCTCCTGCTGAATGAGCACTACATTGTGATAAGTCTATATCAGCTTCACTCATATTTGCTCTAATCCACCTGGCCATTGTGTTAGTAGATGCTGCTTTGTGCGGTTAAGAGTTGATTATCACCATTGTGTCTAAATTCCAGCATTCTATGCTCATATACTTTCATGCAACTTACTACACACATTTTTGGGCTATCCTGGAATGAAGGATAGAAAACATGACCAGACATATTCTTTGTCCTTTTCCAGATATCGAAATGAACACCATCTGATGAAAAAGCCCTGTTGCAAATCTCTAAACTTTAATATCAGAAATCCTTCTGAAAGAAACTTAACAGGAAAGTGTTGCCAACTTTTGGGAAATCTGTCTTAAAGAAAGGTAACAATTATCTGGCCATGAGTCAAAAGGTTTGAATAATAAATTAACATTCCATAAAGAATTATAACAAGACTTTGGGGGTCTCCTAAGCCTTATCGCCTACATCATCCTAGTGGATCGCTTCCAACCGTGATGTCATCTACCAAGGCATGGCCCGCTGAAACACCATATATATGGCAATTAATGGTCCTGTAAGTTAAACCTGATCGAAATGGTTTTGTTGGTGCATGGAAAGGGGTATGGATCCCGTGGAGGCTCCTGTGACAGATTTGGCAAATTATCTAGCCAAACTATCTACATCAAAACCCCTTAGATCTTGTTCTAGTACCTGGTGCCCACAACTCATCCAGTAAATCTTTAGCCTTTCCTGAAAGGACTGAGAATCTTTCAGTGCCCCTAATATCTTCCACATAAGAAGGTCAAGCTTTACTTGCTCTACCAAATGTACCGGTATAAAATGACTTCATGACAACAATATCAAGATCTTTCATACTTGTATTTTGACTATATCACTATGTACATCTGGTTCATCTTTGGTGCTGTATTTGAAATAAAATTTTACTGACAACAGGGTCAGTTCATAAACTATTGTTGCTGTGCTCTGTATTATAATTTTAGATTGAATCCTGTCGTGTGAGCATGCTAGCAAAAAGTTCTGAATCTAGTGGACCCCAAATATCCTGAAATTTGCTGAAAATCTCTGGGTTCAACTGCTAAGTGCTGAAATCTCTGAGGTGACGAGAATTCCAATCTGCTCTCTGATTCTGCTTGCCCTGAATGTGACCTGCTGTCAAAATTATTTTTATTCCCAACAGAAATACCATATGTCCCTTGCTATTTCTGCTAACTGCTTTGATTTAGAACCTCCCAGGCGATTGATATAGGAAACTGCTGAGACATTGTCCTTGCAAATCAGCACCACGTTGTTTATAAAATGGACCTTGAAGCTCTTCAAACCATTTAGCCCTGCCATCAACTCCAAACAATTTATGTGTAATGAACTCTCTATTCCTGAGACCTAGACAGGCCAAGAGACAGGGGGACCGACGTCCCCCCGTCTCTAGGTTGATCAGGTGACCCTCCTCCAGCCCATCTGTCTCCATAATAAATTCTGGCACATTTCCAAAAATAGTTTTGGCATTCCAACACTCAAGGCTGTGCAACCACCACTTTAAATCTGTTTGAACTTCCAGGGATAAACATATTGAATCCATAATCCCAAAGGTCCTTGGTAACCCAACTGTCTTTAATCTCTGCAGGGCCTTGTAAAGCAGGGGGCCAGGAGAAATAGCTTGGATCGAAGAGGACAGGAGACCAATAGTCCTTGCTAAGTCTCTGAGAGTGACAACCTCCTTTCCAAAAATATATCTCACCTCCTTCCTTATTTTTAATATTTTACTGAGGTAAAAGTAGCATGGATCATGCGGTATCTACCTAAAAACTTAGAAACTCCAAGGACTGTCTCATTCCAATACAGATTTTTCTAAATTGGCAATGAATCCCAGGTTCCTTTGTCATACATAGATGATCCAGTAACTCTGTCTTTACCTGACTTATCGACAGGATGTCGTCCACATATATTATTAATCAAATTCCTTTCTCCCTCAAAAATGCCACCACAGATCTTAGAACCTTGTGTTAGCGGGTCTGAATGACAGGGTGCAATTCTTATAGGGTTTAGATAAGCATTTATAAATGGTTCACACTAATGGTTTACACAGTCCTCCTTTTTCTTTATGACAGTCTGTCTTTATGGCTATAACGTTGAAATAAATCATAGCAACAGTTCTCCTTTATGTTCACTTTCATGAACTCTGCTGGGTTTGGCTCTTATTCGGAATATCCCGGTCTTCTTCCTGGTCTCTCCTTTCGCTCTACTGCTTTGGGTATGGCTCAGATGAAAGAGAGAGAGAGCTATTAATACTGGGTTCAGAGAAGTGGCAGGGGAGTGATGGGTCACCTTCCAATTCGTGACGATAACGATTTACGGGCCAGTGAGAGTAAGAGGTAGGCAAAAGGGGGGGGAGAAGAAATTGTGCGAGGGAAGGTGTCCTAAGCATCCGGTGTAGACCGCCTCTCAACCCAACCGAGGAATCTTTTCCATACCTAGTATAGCCATGCTCCTCCTGGCTCGATGGCGTCCACTCTTCTCGTTCTCTTCTAGGCGTCCCGTCCTCTTGGCGTTCTCCCTCTTGCTTCCGTGCATCGGAATACAGGCATACCTCCTTCCGGGGTTCGTCTTCTTTAATTGGAAGGGCGAGTATTACGTCCTGTCTGGGTCCGTGGCCGACATTCGCTGAGGACTCCCAGTTAAAGGGACCGTAAAAGAAGTCTCCATGGTTCTCTTCTTCGTCGTGGGACATGCGCCATTCGTCCTGCTGAGTATGGAAATAAGGTGAAGAATCATTTTGGGCTTTCCACCAATCTGTATTCTTTTGTTTCTCTACCCCTGTACCCTCGACCTTGTGACACCTTGGTAAAACACCACGGAGCATAGGAAAGCCCAAAGGGAAGGCAACAAAACTGGTATACAACCCCCACCATTTGAACCAGAGGTATTTCTGCAAATTCTCTTCTATAGGGATTTTGAAATTCATATCCTTTAAATCCAGCTTTACTAACCAATCATTCTCCTTCAGGGTATCCCTTAAAAGATTGATTCCTTCCATCTTGAAGTTACGGTAGACCAGGTATTTGTTTAGGTCTCTAAGATTTATAGCAGGGCGCCACCCCTTGTCCTTCTATTTCAGTAGGAAAATCGGGCTTACAAACCTATCGTTTGAGTCTACCACTTTTACTATTGCACCCTTCTGCAACATTTGAGAAACCCCCACATCCACCAATTCCATTCTCTCTTTGTTGAAGACAATCTCTCGGGTTTGAGAAGTCTGAATAGAGATTTTCCAGAAATCGATGCTGAAACCTGATACAGTTTCTAAGACCCAGGGTTCATTTGTCACTTCTCTCCATCTGTGAACAAAATGTTGCAGCCTTATGGCAACCTTTATTAAGAAAGAACCAGCACAAGCCGCTCAACCTGCCTTCAATGCAGAAACTTGAGATCTCACCCTTCCTCCTCTAGTTTGTGATGTTCCCCTCTGCAGGTAGAAACCTGATGAGATCTGGAAGCCTCTGCCATAAACCCTGGAAACTTGAGTGTATTTGCTTTGGGAATAATAGTGGGACCTCCTAACTCCACGGCCGACAGCCAGTCCCCTCCTGTTGGCCCTTCCAAAACAAATATAAACAAAATACACGTCTCAAATTATATTGGGATTTGCTTAAGGTCGTGAAGGTGGACAAGTATTTACTCAATATTTAATAAAATTGTGTCAGAAGAGAAAGCTCCCCAAGGTTGCTCTCTGCTTCTCTATTAGCCAACTCAGCAAGTTTTGGGCTCTTCCTCATAAGAATGGCCTTCTTTCTTTCTTTCAGCTATCATGCCTGTATTGGCATTACCCAACATGCAAAGCGCTCTTTGGCTCCAAACTCCAAGGAGGTACAAGTCCACTTCAGAGTCATTGATATGTGCCTCTTCGGCCATGTCTAGTATTCGAGTCAAAGTGCCCAAGACATTCATCAGGCTGTCCTGACACTGTTTCAGGCACTGTTTTCGGCCCTTCCTTTGGTCGTTACCATATTTAAATATGATTGTTAATAATTTCGGGTCTATTGGTATCTGACATACCTTGCCATCTATTACTGGTCTGGGACATTCGGACCAAATTAGATTTTGATGTTGCTTCTCAAGAGTAAGTGGCTGACATTCAGAACTGTGTGGGTGGTTTATGGTGTCTGGGCTGAACAGCTCTTTCTCCAAAGGGTCCTTAAATGGCTTAGTGAACGAAGTGCCTTGTAAATCATCGTATAGACAGCCAAAGGCATCTGAGCCCTCCTCAGGATCAAACATAAATTCATCAAACCTCTTAACATCATTAGTGACATCCAGTAAGTGAGTCCTGGTTATCTATTGTGCCATTAATAACACCACTTTCTCTTGTGCCGCAGCGGGCACCATTGTCCTTGTAGCGCTTTGGCTACCCCAGTCTTTTGTAGTGCTTAGACCACTGCACATGGAGGACAGGATTTCATCCCTCTTTGTCCTGACCTGGTGTTCTTGGGTCTGTTCAGATGCCTTTTTTACCTTAGGACCTTTTATTGGGTTTGTGGGTCTGCCTTTGTCAGAAACAGAGAAGTCCTCTTAGACGTAGCGGCCTCGACCGCCTCCTTCATAGAGGTCTTCAGACCCTCCTCCAAATATTTCCTAAACATCTCCTAACCTACCTCCAACTGAAGCAAATTTCTCCCCTCAGCCATGCTGCCTAAATAATAGAAAACTGTATTAGACTTATTAAACTTAAAACTAAAATTATGAATACTACGTCAGTAACAATAAAAATGTTTAAACTCTAAAAAGGTATCAACTATATTCCTACTACATGTAGCGCTAAAATCTATAATATAACACTAAAATCTATAAAATGAAATTCTGACCTCCAAAGTGAATCCTATAAATCTAAAACAATAGTAAACTCTTTTTTTTGGGGCACTCAAAGGGTAAAGGAGCATTTGAGGTCGGTGAGTAACAGCTGATGGTGTGGCTAAAAGCAGAGGCAAGGCTACTGTACCTAGCGTTTGCCTTTTGAAACCACTATAGTCATTGAAACAAGCCAGGGAATATTGGCCCAAACTAAGATGGCGGCTGGTGAAACCAATCAACTTTCCATTGTAATAGCAGTTTCACAAAAGATGCACCGCCTGTATGAGAAACTGCACATACACCAGTGGGCTAACAAGAAAGTGCTGTGAACACTGCTGCACCCGGGTGACTCGATGTTAACTAATAGAAACGACTGCCACACCCGCAGGGGAGGTCGCTGTCTGGTCTGAGCTCAGCTCAGCTGTTTCCCTCCCTCTGCTGAGTTCCCACACTCCTGATGCTTTGGGAGAGATAGGCCGGGTGCTTGCATGCCACATGGGGGATGAGAGCGAGTCGGAAGACTTGTTTGAATCAAACGCACTGGGGTCCTTTTAGTACATTATACAAATAAAAACGTATGTGGCAAAAAAGAGAGTCTAACAAAGTCTGAAAGCCAACCAAGTATTTATTAAACACAAAGCAAATGCAGCAGATATAACGAAATACAGAAATGTAAATTTGAGTAAATCCCAGAAAAACAAGGCTAAGAGTTTATTCCATAAATTGGAATAGCTCCAAAGAAATCACATGGTCTAAATATTACGCCTGAGTTTTACTCCACCAAACTCCGCGAAGTGCCAGAAAAACTCTGCTGCGCTCCATGGAGTTCCACCAGTGGCGGAGTCTGTTAAGTCGCACTGCTCGCACTCATTTTTAGAGCCCAGAGTTTGTCCTGTGCTTTAAAATCAGCATGAACGGCGATACGCGTTGCGCCAGAGGATGCTGCTGATTATGCTAATGGCAGATTTCTCAATACGAGTGCTGGCGACCTGCTGCGACCACCGGCAATGAGAAATCTTGCCCGAAGGAGGTCTAGAGCGTGATTTTATTTTGCGAGCGCTCGTCAACTTACTGATGCCGAACATCTTGAGAGAAAAAACTGCACACCACGTCACTTCGGGAAGTTTTTTGGAACTCCGCACTCCGCACAGAGCACGGAGTGGGCAAAACTCTGAGAACTCCACTGTCGGAGCAAAATTCTTCAACCCCATCCTACTAAATATATAACAGTAACTATAATTAAGCAAAAGATTTAAAAGATATACATCAGTAACAAAGCAAAGTACTTATATGTGTTAGGGAGCAGGCGATAAAAGAGGAAGATGGTTGTTGCAATGGTTATATATGCTGTACCAGTATTTCAGAGTGGAATATTTTTAGTTTATGATGTGTGTATTTTCTTTAAAGGGCTGCATGTTGGGGCAGCAATAAAGGTTTATGCAAAATGATAGCCTCCGGTCTTGTAATGAAATCAGTCACGCTGTGCTGTAATCATGTTTGTGATGTTCCTTGAGGCGTTTTACAGTTAGGTATTCTTCCCCTCCTGCCGGAGTTACTCAGAATCTATAATCCCTTGTGTATAATGTAGGACAAGGCACTCATTAGGCACAGGGGCAGTTTTCTCAAATCACTCCAAAGTGAAGATGCACCGAACAGCTCACATTGTGTTAGTTACTCACTCAAAGTATTAAGTTCACTATGCAGACCTTGATCGGTTTCACTATCTCTTAAAGTTCTCAAGTCCCATTGTTACCTAGATGTTGAGGTTGTAGTCTAAGGTGGTGCAAGTGCAGTGGTCCTGCTCCTGCGGCATTTCCTCAGTTATCGGGAACATGAGTGTGGTCCCATGCAGAACAACTTTGCTTTTCTTATCAGAGTGACTCCTATGACAGTTCTTGTTTTCAGCCTCAGGAACAGTCAGGGTGCCCACCTTTGGCATTGACATACTGCTCGGCCTCTGATGTTGGAAGCAGCGGTTTCTCAGTCACCTGGACTGCAGATCATGGTTGATACTTGATTCTTGTCGAAGTCTTGAATCAGTTCACAACCAGGACTATTCAGAGTCACTGGAGGGCTCCTTCGGCACACCGGTTATTCCAGGTTTCACTCTCTTGCAATCTCTCATTCTCTCTCTCCCACACCAGAAACTCAATGTGCTGCTACTCCTGGGCATTCCCTTCTCCCACAGGACCAGGCACATTCCTTCCCTGTCTCAGCAAGCAGGCATCTAGACTTTAGGCAGAGCCTCAGCTACTCCAGCAGAAAGTGCAACCTTTAGGTGATATCCCTCAACTTTGTGAGACTGGGTGTCATGCAGGCACCAGTCCTGGTCGCGCAGCAGTACTTCAAGCACTCCTCAGAGTACTTCTTTTCTTGGTTATGAAGAACTTGGACCTGGAACAAAGCATTATGGTTTGGATCATACATTTTCCAGACATGGATGTGGGTCCACTGTCTGAGGTTTCAGAACCAGTTTAGGGTGGTTCCCTGTTTCATATCCTCTTCTGGCTGCTCCTCTGGCACAGCAGGTAGCAATGATGCTGGCTCCTAGCAGGAGAATCTAAAACAAAGGCACAATTAAGTGTTAGATCTCTGTGCCTAGCTGTCATCAGCCTTCCTGACCCTGAATCAGATACAGGCTAAAAGACAGGCCCTGAGTAAAAACTTGCTCACCTTCAACAAGAGAAACTTGAGTCCCACCTGCCACCCCTAGTATCTACCAAATGGATGTTTTCAGGAAGAACTAATCAGCATTGGTTCTATGTGTTTCGATTATATGAAAAGTCAGCCTACTGATGAAGAGTAATTTGAACTCGAAAGGAATTGAGGTATTTAAGAGATTATTGAAAGGAACTGATTGTAGCGCAAGGGCATGCTTTTGACCTTGCTTGGTTACAAACTTTAGCCAGTGGGGTTGTCATTGGTGCATGGTTCAGGAGTAAGACATAATAATCAATCAATCTATCAATAGGGGAGTGCAGAGGGGGAGGGGGTGGCCAGCACGGACAGCATGGTGGTCGCGTCTTAAGGCCACTCCGCCATTAAATCCCTGTCATATGCTAAATTCTTTGCACTTACCGCGCATCCACACCGGAGACCCTTAGCGGAGTGTAGTGTGAGCCCATTGGTCAGTTGGGGAGCGGTGATTCCGGAGATATCGCTGGGGCTGCTGTCGTGCAGGAGCCAGCAACAGGTGCTGGGCTGAGACTGAGCATGCCTCTGTGGAGTTGATGTGCTTGGCATTGACTGCCATGCCCAAGTGAGGGGGTGGAGGAGCCCATCGCCTGCCCCCCTGAAGCAGACCGGACTGCACATTGAGGAGGCAGCAGCGTCGACCGGTGGTGGTTTGAGCGATTGACGCCGCCGTCGGAGAGACTGGACGAGGTCCTGGGAATGGACTGTGCATGGGCCTGCCCTTGGCTCAACTGCGGAGCCGGCAGAGGAGCTGCCTGCCCTGGGCAGAGTGACAAGTGGGAGAAGCTGTGACCCACTTAGCTTTATTACTGTGGACACTGCCGGAGCCGTACTGACCGTTACAAAAGAACAGGGTTAAACCCACTAAAGTCAAAAGGACCTGGGTAACTATGCAGTACAAAAGGAAGGGTCCCAGACAGAGAACAGATAATTCATTTCATTTCATTTCATCAACTTTTATTCGATTATAAAATTGTATAATCATAAAAAGTACAGTTTTATAAAGAACATAAATTAATACAATAAGAAGAGGTCATTTACATTTGAACACATATAATGTTAAAAGACGGTTTTACGACGAGTTGATGTTACTGTTTATAAAAAGGTCGCTATCAATTTTGCTTCATGCGGGGTTTTCGGTGATTGGAGGTAAGCAAGTGCTGGATATGATTGTCTGAGTCCGCTTAAACGGAGGAGGGGCAAAATCCATTTTTTCCTTGCCGGTCTATAGTATTTACAAAACAAGATGACGTGTATTGTTGATTGTTTGGAAACCCCATCACAGGGGCAACATATCAAATTTCGAGACCAGTTATTCAATTCAGGAAATGAGACCATGCGGAAGAAAAGGTCGAACCGTAGTCTTGTCAATAGGAATTTTTCATAGTTCGAAAGAAAGAACGTCAGGTAGGGCTGTATCAGTTTCTCTGTCTGCAATATGCGGATTTTTTCATTTTGTGTTTTAACAATCTCGGCTTGATTGCGGAGATCTCTCAAGTGGCCCATGCATAGTTCTTTCAGCTGTTTCTTTGAGATATCTTCTAACAGATCATTCAAAATATGACTTAATTGAAAAAAATACAATTGTTTCAAGAAGCAAAATTATTAGATGCAAAAAAGTTTAATTCAGATTTGCACATGTTACCTTTCATTGGTTAGAACACATAATAATTATTTCTCTAAATAGCAAGATTTTTTATGTGCCCACATACACAACGGGGAAGGGGTGAAGTGAGGGAAAGTGTCAAGGATAGGGTAGGAAAAAGGGATAAACTGAATCATTCAGTGACATGTATTATTCACAATTCAGAAATTAAGTACATGTGGTTCCTTTAGCCAAAGGCCACAACATAAGGCTCGTAGAGAGTCCTGAAACAGCTAATGCAGACAACCAAACTCCACTTCAGCCGCTAAAGTCTTGCTTGGGGTAGGAGTTGGTGATTGTTCTATGGTCTACGTTTCGACCCAAAATACGTGTAGGAAAGTAGTCCTTACAGAGCGGGTCTTCTTCAGGACAAAACAGTTGTGGGTGGGCGACCTCCTAGGGGCAGTTAAAAAGAAATCAATTAACACACACCCATCCTGTTGATTAATAAAAGGAAGGCGGATTTGAGCAATTTATCAGTTAAAAATGTGATGTCGAAGTACAAAAGACACTACACGCATAGTTCCATTATTGCAGGAGATTGTAAACCAGATATACAAGATCCGGTACTGGCTCACCTATCGAGGAGGGCGAGAGGAACAGAGTCTCCAGGGGGTGATATCTCCCGGACCACGTTATAGAATTATGACTGAAAATTACAAGGAAAGACATTGTCACCTCTTAGTCTGCTAGAAATCACACCAAATTCTATTCTGTATGGGTGATTCAGAAATTACATTGACAAACAGACACACCTATGGACATCTTGTCGCTTGGACTGTATTCAAATATACATAAGGGCTTCGCCAACCCCCAATTAGCAGGATAAATACCAAACTGTTGGTTCGAAAACGTAGGGCAAAGGTCCCAGCAATTATTCAACGGTTAGGAAAAACAAGCTCCCTAAATCGAGATATAAGAATGGTCGTGTTTTTTACATATTCAGCCATTCAAGCTTATAGGGGTGTCTATTCATGCAGGCTCAAAAAATGACATACCTCACGTGCGCTTGTGTGGTACCAGGAAGCGCGTATATTTTGTGTGCAGTATAGACCTGAGTACCGTCTCTCTGCAACCAATTATAGGGCAAACATTAGGTCTACCGATAAATGTCGGTCTACTAGTTTTGCATTAAAAATAATGCATTCCAAATGTAAAGATCATACCTTCAACCACTTAGTAAGTTCGTATTATCGACTCGTGGTGGTCGGAAAAATGTCTGTGCATGGGAAACAAAGCAGGAAAATAGTGCTATTGGTAAAATGCATTTGCACAATTATAAGTACCTCGCTGTTAACAAAATTAAAGACATACCGCTGAACTCAGAAGGGTTCTGGAGGCGTCTCGCCGAAAAACATTTATTGTTCCATAGTTCTAGTGCCTTTGAATAAGGAGGAGGGCATTTAGTATGGAAGCCGTATTACAACGTATTACATTCAACCAGCACGGTTTCAGACATGGGGCTTACCTCAGGGGCTCTAATCTGGCCGTAGAGTTAATCGTATTTATCCGGCACACCTCTCTGCAAAAACAACGAAAACATTGGTGAGTTTTTGTATTCAACCCCTACGTGCCACGTTCCCACATAGTAACCTCATAGGGCGAAAAACGGGATATGACATTTGCGCTTACCTTCAGCGCTTTGAATTAGACTGGAATGTATTCCTGCAACCCGCCGTGCTCAGGTCTCCGCCAAACAACCGCAGCCTTGTGAACTTCCTGGTTAGGGGCAGGGGGTGGAGCATACCAACGGAGCCGCAGTGGAGGTAGTAGAAAGACTACTCCTCCCCGTCTTATCCAGGTGATATTTGCCGATTCGGTACCCAGCATTTTTCTAATAGAAAATTGCCTATTGTGGAAGGCTTTTTTTTGGGCTCATTTTTGGTTGTAAAAATATATATAATAAGACGAGGTTGTTTAGATTGAATCCAACTAAACACTCAAAAAGGTGTATAGAAAATCCTAACAGCTTATTTTAGGCACATGGAGCTGTAATAGTTCGTGTTAACAAGCCCACAGGCGCCCCGCGCCCCATCGTAATGGATAAATATTCAGACACAAATTTTACGTTATTGCAATTCCATGTAGTAGATGAACGTATATGACACATTAAATACATACATATTATTAATTGTTGCATAGAATATATGGCTTGCCTGCCAAACAGGGTAGCAGAAGCCATACAGTAATTATTAGGTAATGGAATGTACACGTAGTATATATACGGGCAGTGTGCACTTATCTCACAGGATAGTGTAAACCATACCCCTTTCCTGGTTTGTAATAGAATGTACACGTATTATATATACGGGCAGTGTGCACTTATCTCACAGGATAGTGTAAACCATACCCCTTTTCTGGTTTGAACAACTCTCGTGCAAACCTGTAAACAGTGCACTTTTCTCGTAAACTGTTCAATATATTGCCCTGTTCAAAGGATCAGAGATTAGCCAACTGTACAAAACTACTTTCAGATTCATTTAGGCCCTCAACCACAGAATTGAAAATATGGATCCACTTCAGCTCTCTGACATTGAGGATACTGGACAAATCACCTCCCCTTGGGCCTAGTGTCACCTGTTCCAAAACCACCCATTTCAATGTTTCAGGCATGTGGTTTTCTTTTTTGCAGTGTTCAACTAGGGGTGCCCCGGGTACCTTGCATCTAATGCGGCTGCAGTGTGCAAGTAATCTAGCTTTTACACGCTGCTGAGTCTGACCTACATATTTAAGGTCACATGGACAGATAATGCCATAAATCACATTCCTGGTGGTACAGTTCGTGTGGCTTTTATGTGTGTGTCGGTGATTTTTAAAGATAAAGTCCTTTGATTGGATAGTGGAAGGGCAAGCCTTACAGTTACCACACCTAAAATGTCCCTCTACAGGTGGTTGTTTCCAGCATGAAGCCAAGGTAGGCGCCGCCGGGCACTCCAAAAAGGATGATACCACATAATCTTTTACATTCCTCGCTTTTTTGAAGGCGTGCATGGGTACGTTTGTAATCTCCAAATCATCTGCAATTAAACCCCAGTGCTTGTTGATTGTCTTTCTGATTGCATGACCTTTAGTTGAAAAAGTAGTAACGCAAATCATGCGTTCTTCTTCTTGACAAATGCGTAGGGTGGACAAGTCCTGGCCCTTACTAAACAGATATCGGAATTGAAAGCAACCATCTCTGGCGACAGTACTCTTACCAACTCCAAAGAGGCATTATCCAAGCTCATCGCTACCCTACAGGATTTCGAAACTATTACCATCAAGAAGAAGCTTGAAAAATTAGCCAGAGACCTGAAATTTTATGACAAAAAGAAAACTTACCCTTACCTATCCGACGACTATTTTCGACAGGATCAGCAGGGTCGTTTCACCAATCGTGGTTACAGAGGTGGCAGATCAAGAGGGCGTTTTACCACGTTATCAGACTCATCATACAGTTCTGGAGAAGATTCTGACCAAGCGGGCACCAGTGGGTCTTACGGCTATCAGGACACATATCGTCCTCAATATCAATCCAATTCTTTTTTAGAACAAGGAACATGGAGACCGCCCCGTGGACGAGGCAACAACTGGAACCGAGGGACCGGACGTGGTCAGCAAGGTCCTCCGATGCAGTGGGACAACGATGGCGGCAGAGGCCGCGGGATGAAACAGGTTCGATTCCAACCGGAGGAACACGGCGAACGCCCGACCAGGCGCAAGAACTACAGGTGGTGAACAATATCGACACGCCGGTGATTAATTTGTCATCTCAACAATTCACCGAAGACGAACTCAGAGTTTTGAGCAAGTGCCTGTCATTTGTTCCAACATCACCCCCTAATTGTTTTAATACATTAATGGAACTCTCCAAATTCTTCAGAAAAATAAGATTACGATTCTTCTTCAAGAACAGACCACCACCCAAGACTATATCCGTAACCGGATTCAGGGTACCATCTACTTTTGTACCTCCAACCAATACAATGAGTCATCGAATATTGGCGTATGAAAGCATTGTCACTGGAGAAGTTAAGAAGATCTTGAATGCAAAGACGTATGTGAAATACAATATTAAGAAGACCGAAAGAGCAGCCCTTGAGACCTTAAAATCTCATTGTAATGTCGTGGTGAAGCCAGCTGATAAGGGTGGGGCCATCATCATCCAGGATGCATTGAAATACAAAGAAGAGATCTGGCGGCAACTAAACGATGGCGTCAGTTATAAGAAGTTGACGACTGACCCAACAAAAGACTTGGCAGCTGAGATCCAGAGGGTCACGCAGGAAGGAGTTCAACAAGGTTTCCTAACGGACCATGAGTATCAGTACCTTAATCAGAGCTATCCACGCATACCAACCATTTATACCTTACCTAAGGTACACAAGGACATGCACAACCCCCCAGGACGACCTATCGTCTCTGGATGTGGATCCATCCTTGAGCCTCTATGTCGTTATGTGGATTTCTTCCTTAAACCTCTAGCGGAAGCAACTACCACCTATCTGAGAGACACCACACACACCATTAATTTGGTAGATGGGAAACCATTCAATCCAGAGGAAGAAATACTGGTAACCTGCGACATTGTGTCGCTCTATACGAGTATCCCCCAGGAGGAGGCCCTCATGGTGGCCACTGCAGCCCTCGACAGTCGGGAAGCCCCGGTACAAGTACCTACTTCATTTATCATCCTTCTATTAAAGATTGCTATGATGAGGAATTTCTTTATGTTCCAAAATGTATTTTATTTGCAAACTAAAGGCGTGGCAACGGGGGCAGCCTTTGCACCGGACCTGGCAATTCTGTTCATGGCTTTTTATGAAAACACTTTTGTCATCAGTGATCACAACCCATTCCGACATCAAATACAACTGTGGATGCGGTATATTGATGATGTTTTGATCATATGGAAAGGTAGTGATAGTGAACTTGAACGTTTTCACTCTTGGCTAAATCTGCAGTCTCGAGACATTCAATTCACGATGCAAGCCAGTAACAGCAGAATTGATTTCCTGGATATCACGATAGTAGCGGAAGAAGGCATACTATATACTACACTCTTCAGAAAGCCTGCGGAACGTAACTCGTTGTTGCAGTATTCAAGTCACCACCCTCGGAGTCTTCGGGATAACTTACCCTATGGCCAGTTCCTTCGGGTCCGGAGGAAGTGCAGTAAGAAAGAAGACTACATGACACAATCCGACATACTTATGAAACGTTTGATAGAAAGAGGTTACCCCAAACGGTTGATCAGGCGCTCCAGGAAGAGGGCATGGTTTAGTCATCGCGAAACACTCTTGGAACCCACCCTACGCATTTGTCAAGAAGAAGAACGAATGATTTGCGTTACTACTTTTTCAACTAAAAGTCATGCAATCAGAAAGACAATCAACAAGCACTGGGGTTTAATTGCAGATGATTTGGAGATTACAAACGTACCCATGCACGCCTTCAAAAAAGCAAGGAATGTAAAAGATTATGAGGTATCATCCTCTTTGGAGTGCCCGGCTGCACCTACCTTGGCTTCATGCTGGAAACAGCCACCTGTAGTGGGACATTTTAGGTGTGGTAACTGTAAGGCTTGCCCTTCCACTATCCAATCAAAGGACTTTATCTTTAAAAATCACCGACACACACATAAAAGCCACACGAACTGTAACACCAGGAATGTGATTTATGGCATAATCTGTCCATGTGACCTTATATATGTAGGTCAGACTCAGCAGCGTGTAAAAGCTAGATTCCTTGCACACTGCAGCGGCATTAGATGCAAGGTACCCGGGGCACCCCTAGTTGAACACTGCGAAAAAAAAAACACATGCCTGAAACATTGAAATGGGTGGTTTTGGAACAGGTGACACTAGGCCCAAGGGGAGGTGATTTATCCAGTATCCTCAATGTCAGAGAGCTGAAGTGGATCCATATTTTCAATTCTGTGGTTGAGGGCCTAAATGAATCTGAAAGTAGTTTTGTACAGTTGGCTAATCTCTGATCCTTTGAACAGGGCAATATATTGAACAGTTTACACTAACCCACGAGAAAAGTGCACTGTTTACAGGTTTGCACGAGAGTTGTTTAAACCAGAAAAGGGGTATGGTTTACACTATCCTGTGAGATAAGTGCACACTGCCCGTATATATAATACGTGTACATTCTATTACAAACCAGGAAAGGGGTATGGTTTACACTATCCTGTGAGATAAGTGCACACTGCCCGTATATATACTACGTGTACATTCCATTACCTAATCATTACTGTATGGCTTCTGCTACCCTGTTTGGCAGGCAAGCCATAGATTCTATGCAACAATGATTAATATGTATGTATTTAATGTGTCATATACGTTCATCTACTACATGGAATTACAATAACGTAAAATTTGTGTCTGAATATTTATCCATTACGATGGGGCGCGGTGCGCCTGTGGGCTTGTTAACACAAACTATTACAGCTCCATGTGCCTAGAATAAGCTATTAGGATTTTCTATACACCTTTTTGAGTGTTTAGTTGGATTCAATCTAAACAACCTCGTCTTATTATCCATTTTTTACAACCAAAATTGAGCCCAAAAAAAAGCCTTCCACAATAGGCAATTTTCTATTAGAAAATTGCTGGGTACCGAATCGGCAAATATCACCTGGATAAGCCGGGGAGGAGTAGTCTTTCTACTACCTCCACTGCGGCTCCGTTGGTATGCTCCACCCCCTGCCCCTAACCAGGAAGTTCACGAGGCCGCGGTTGTTTGGCGGAGACCTGAGCACGGCGGGTTGCAGGAATACATTCCAGTCTAATTCAAAGCGCTGAAGGTAAGCGCAAATATCATATCCCGTTTTTCGCCCTATGAGGTTACTATGTGGGAAAGTGGCAAGTAGGGGTTGAATACAAAAACCCACCGATGTTTTCGTTGTTTTTGCAGAGAGGTGTGCCGGATAAATACGATTAACTCTACTGCCAGATTAGAGCCCCTGAGGTAAGCCCCATGTCTGAAACCGTGCTGGTTGAATGTAATATGTTGTAATACGGCTTCCATACTAAATGCCCTCCTCCTTATTCAAAGGCACTAGAACTATGGAACAATAAATGTTTTTCGGCGAGACGCCTCCAGAACCCTTCTGAGTTCAGAGGTATGTCTTTAATTTTGTTAACAGCGAGGCACTTATAATTGTGCAAATGCATTTTACCAATAGCACTATTTTCCTGCTTTATTTCCCATGCACAGACGTTTTTCTGACCACCACGAGTCGATAATACAAACTTACTAAGTGGTTGAAGGTATGATCTTTACATTTGGAATGCATTATTTTTAATGCAAAACTAGTAGATCGACATTTATCGGTAGACCTAATGTTTGCCCTATAATTGGTTGCAGAGAGACGGTACTCAGGTCTATACTGCACACGAAATATACGCGCTTCCTGGTACGTGAGGTATGTAATTTTTTGAGCCTGCATGAATAGACACCCCTATAAGCTTGAATGGCTGAATATGTAAAAAACACGACCATTCTGATATCTCGATTTAGGGAGCTTGTTTTTCCTAACCGTTGAATAATTGCTGGGACCTTTGCCCTACGTTTTCGAACCAACAGTTTGGTATTTATCCTGCTAATTGGGGGTTGGCGAAGCCCTTATGTATATTCGAATACAGTCCAAGCGACAAGATGTCCATAGGTGTGTCTGTTTGTCAATGTAATTTCTGAATCACCCATACAGAATAGAATTTGGTGTGATTTCTAGCAGACTAAGAGGTGACAATGTCTTTCCTTGTAATTTTCAGTCATAATTCTATAACGTGGTCCGGGAGATATCACCCCCTGGAGACTCTGTTCCTCTTGCCCTCCTCGATAGGTGAGCCAGTACCGGATCTTGTATATCTGGTTTACAATCTCCTGCAATAATGGAACTATGCGTGTAGTGTCTTTTGTACTTCGACAACACATTTTTAACTGATAAATTGCTCAAATCTGCCTTCCTTGTATTAATCAACAGGATGGGTGTGTGTTAATTGATTTCATTTTAACTGCCCCTAGGAGGTCGCCCACCCACAACTGTTTTGTCCTGAAGAAGACCCGCTCTGTAAGGACTACTTTCCTACACGTATTTCGGGTCGAAACGTAGACCATACAACAATCACCAACTCCTGCCCCAAGCAAGACTTTAGTGGCTGAAGTGGAGTTTGGTTGTCTGCATTAGCTGTTTCAGGACTCTCTACGAGCCTTATGTTGTGGCCTTTGGCTAAAGGAACCACATGTACTTAATTTCTGAATTGTGAATAATACATGTCACTGAATGATTCAGTTTATCCCTTTATCCTACCCTATCCTTGACACTTTCCCTCACTTCACCCCTTCCCCGTTGTGTATGTGGGCACATAAAAAATCTTGCTATTTAGAGAAATAATTGTTATGTGTTCTAACCAATGAAAGGTAACATGTGCAAATCTGAATTAAACTTTTTGCATCTAATAATTTTGCTTCTTGAAACAATTGTATTTTTTTCAATTAAGTTATATTATGAATTATCTGTTCTCTGCCTGGGAGCCGTACTGACCGGTTGGGCATGGCCTGGGCTCATTTTGATTGCAGCTGCGGCTCGCTCTTGCCTTGGGTGGGCTGCCATTGCTGAACTTGCCACTGTACGGGGTTTAGGATGAGGAGCCTTTGGTGCAATTTTTAAATCTGGATTATTGCCACATAGCATTTAGTAAAAGAAAACTGTACCTCCTGCCTCAGCCTGTACATTACAAGGTGTTTTCCCCCTCTAGGCAAAGAGACATGTTGTTGCTCCTTTTTGTGCCACTATAAGCAATCACCTAGCTTCTATTTGCCACGTGACTAATTAAATGGTAGATTTAAACGCTTCCACTCTGCAGTTACAGGGGCTCTTGCATCCTCTGTGACTGGTGAAAATGTTCAAAATGGCGAGAGGCCTGTGATTGCTGGCTGCAGGGCGGCAGAGGAGCAGAGGAGCACTGGATCTTGGCCGAACGTGGTCCTAGACCCGTGGGGTTGCTGCATTGCACATCGGCTGCCACATATGAGCTTGAAGGTAAAGGAGCTCATCTTTTTCTCCTGCGACAGACTGTCCAGCGGGCTGAGGAGTGTAATGCCATCCCAGGTGGGATCAGCTGGGGCCCCGGCAGTCGTGCAGGTGAAGGAGGGCCTGCTCCGGAAGAGGCATAGCATGGAAGACGTGGCATCTGCGCCATCTGCTCGCTTAGGACACTAGCAGAGCTGTGCTGGTCGTCAGCAGAGAACTGAGGCGTAATTTTATCACAGCTGGGGTGGCAAGTCATCAGCCAGAGAAGCGGTGGGAGAAGCCAGTTGCTGAGAGTAGTGGTAGACCTGACAGCAGCATACATCCATATTGCGGGAAGGAAGATCAACACCTGGAGATCCGGCTATATTCAATAGGTGTGGGACCCCCGTTGATGGGCATTATCAGAAGAGGGAAGAATTAAAGCAGCCGGAGCCAGCCCTAGACACGAGTCTGATGAGTGTGCAACCGCTGATTTGTGGGTGCGGGGATAATAAACACAGAATCACAGCGGCGGAATGTCAGAATACTGTCATAAGACAGCAGTATGATGGGCACAATTTGGGGTGGCTGCCCGATTTGTTTGGGGATGAGGGGAGCTGCTCCCACGGAAACGTCCCTGGGGGGACTAGTGGGACCACACCCGTTACATGTCCCTGTCCCATTGGAGGCTTGAGATAGCTGGAAAATATTGGAGATTCTTGCTGGACACAACAGGACCCTCCAAAGGACCGGCTGGATGCCAATGCACCTGCTATAGAGTGCTCTAGAAAATCAGTGTAATCTAAAATTAACAAAGTTGCGCTAGACCTCACGTTGCTCTATGCAGATCTTCGGAAGCTGACAGACAGAGTTGCCATTGTTGAGCAGGATGTCACAGAACTGAAACCTTCTGCGGAGGTCTTGGAGAAGCATCAAAATAAGCATGAGGCCAGGATACGGCAGCTGGAGTAACGACTCGAGGACGCAGAGGGCCGTTGTAGAAGGAACAACGTTTATCTGATTGGGCTGCGGGATGGAGCGGAAGGCCAGGATGCTGTACCTTTCTTGAACGCTGGCTTACGGAGATACTGCCCCGACCGCATTCTCTTTCTTCTTCTCTACAGAGAGAGCGCTTCGTATCCTAGGCCGCTGACCGGCGCCGGCAGCGGGGCACGCCCGCTTATATTCAAGTTTCTACATTTCAAAGACCATGATATGATTCTGCGGAAGACCAGGAAAATGCCAGAAAATTACCTTTGAGAATGTGAAGGTCCTCTTTTTCCCGGATTACACACTAAAGGTACAGAGCCAAAGAGGATCCTTTTTCCAAGTCAAACAGAAGCTCAGCAGCTAGACATCATTTACTCACTGTTTTATCCGGCAAGGCTTTGCATGGTCTCTGAAGGAAAGTGGAGGTTCCTTGATACACCCCAGGATGCATGGAACTGGCCAGAGGTAACAGGACAGTTTGCGGGGCCTAGACCTACAGGGGTTCCCGGTGGCAAGAAGACGGAAGCAGATGGCGTGCTAGACCGTCAGCGGGGATCCAGACAGCAGCACTGGGTCCTGTCGAGGGTGCACAATTTGGACCTGGTCAGACAGGAACAGCTAGCAGCGATCCCAGTGGCTGAGAGAATGGCAGAGGTCATTGAAACTCATAGCAAGGAAGAGACTTCGGTCCACACATCAGAAGATGAGGGCACATCAGCGGCTGTTCTAGCGGATGTGGTGTCATTGCAGATGCTGGATGTGACACCGTAGACTTTGTTTGGTATTGTATAGTAGCTGAGACTCCGACACTGACTTTGATGGCTGGATGTAGTACTGTCTTCTAATGACGTTGCTGTTCTTCAATATTATACTGGCTACTGTAGGGTGGGGATTGTATGATTGCATAGGCACATTGAGTTACAGGAACTGTTGGTGGGCCGCACTTGCGGAAATCTATAGCTAGATGCTTGGATTGGAGACAATTGGGGATCTTAGGATGGGAGACTTGGTGTGGCCTTGCACCCCTTATACCTTTCTTTCCACATGTAACCAATTAACTCGTACTGATGGAGCGTTTTTTTCCGTCAAGGTTTAGTACCTCTATTCTCATAGGGACCGCTCTAATAATGTTTCATGATTGTTGGATGGGAGGGGGTTATCTTCATATAATTTGTTTGGTTGGAATATTAGGTTTCCTTACGGGAGGGCTGGGCAGAGTGGCTACGTTTCACCAATTCTCATATGCAGTTACGCACATGGGCCAGGCTGAGCCACTAGTTCACTCAAAGCATTGTCCTGACTGACCACCTATACTTACTTGGAATGTGAGAGGTCTTCGTACACCATCCCACACCTAAACTAAGTCGAAGTGGCCCGGCCGCAAAGGAAATGGAGGGGGAAGGTATATGCCACTGACTACTCTCTCTTTGTGCAGGGGTCTTCTTAATCTGGATCCGCCTAGGAATGCCATTCCCAGCAGAGGTGGTCCTTGTCGACAAGGACGGCAGATATGTTCTTTTGAAGGGCCGTTTGGATGGGCGATGTGTACTACTGGGCAATGTGTACGCCCCTAGCGTAGATCAAGGGCTTTTTCTTGTTTTGCTCTCTTTAGCACTCGCAAAGGGGTGGGATATCCCGTGGTTGATTGGTGGTGATTTTAATTGTGTCTTAGACACAAGTCTGGACAGGTCCTTTTCCCCTGAGGTGTAAGTCTGCTTCAGCTAACTCCACAGTGCTATGTACCTGGGTAAGGGGGTGGGACCTGGTGGATGTTTGGAGGCATCGGAATCCTGTAGGGAGAATATATTCATTTTATTCACCCCATATATTGCATGTACGCCTAGACATGTTCCTGTGTTCACCCCGTCTAATCACTTACATGAAAGGTTTGGACTATTGGGGCCGTACGCACTCTGACCACAACCCGCATTACATTACGCTGGCATGGGAGGGTGGCACAACTGTTATTCACACATGGAGGTTGCAACCGGCGATGTTAGAAGACCCCCTCTTTCTGGAATCCATAGGGGAGGCCATTGATGATTATTTTACTCTTAATGCGGGGTCTGCCTCATCCAGGATGATTGAGTGGGATGCCATAAAACAACAATACGGGGAAAGTGTCTGGGATTGGTCGGTGGCCTCAGGAAGCATATAGACTTGGAACTACTGGAAATGGAAAAGCAGTTATTGGTATTAGGATCCCAGGTTATGGTGGGCATATCGGGTTCAGATCGGCTTTTAGAGGCATATAAGAAGCACGCAGAGCTTCTTGAGCGTCAACGGTGCCTGAATTTTGTGGCGCATTGAGAGTCATTGCATGCTAAAACTGACTGGACCTTTATTGGCTTGGCTGATTAAGCTGGACAAAGCCAGGGGGCCCATCACTGCGCTTCGGTCGCCGGAAGGCAGCCTTAAATACACACAACACTAAATTCATAGTATACTGACTGCACACTTTACAAAGTTATACATGTTAGCCTTAGATGCCTCCGAGACAGAAATATGTTCTTTTCTGGATAGCCTTCCATTTCCCACTCTCACCGCTGAACAATGTAGGGAGTTGGAGACACCAATCACGCTGGAAGAGGTGAAGGGTACAATGCGAACCCTGCCATTTGGAAAGGTCCCTGGACCAGACGGCTTCCCACACGAATTTTATAAAGCCTTTGTCGACTGATTGGGCCCTCTCCTCTTGACAGTATATACCGAAGCCTTAGAAGGCGCTTCCCTTCCGACCTCCCTGACGGAAGCGACGTTGATAACACTCCCAAAACCGAGCAGAGAGACCACACACACAAGCGCCTACTGACTGTTGGAACTATTAGGTTCGAGCATGCATTCTAGCAGGTCATCTGTCACTCCTTACTCCACATCTTGTTAATCTGGACCAAAATGGTTCTGTCCCGGGCCTTAACAGCACACTGAACATGCTTAGGCTATTTAGAGTGATATGTGGTACAGCAGCGACATGGCCTGCAGTGGGCTGTATGGTTCTAGACTTGGAAAAGGCCTTCAACATGGTGGAGTGGCCTTACATGTTTGCGGTGTTGCAGCGTTTTGGGTTTGGGCCATATTTTCTCAGTCTTGTTGAATTATTGTACGGTGCTCCCTCTATGCGGGTCCATCTTGGAACCTTATTCTCTGGGCCCATCCGGATAGGAAGAGGGACTAAACAGGGGTGTCCCCTTTCCCCATTGATCTTTTCCCCCGGTCATGGAGCCCCTGGCTATGGCACTGCGCAGATCAGCAGAACATTGGGGCATACCACTAGGAGGGGAAACACATGCTGTATCACTTTATGCGGATGATATTCTGCTTTATATTAGGAACCTGCAGGCGATTCCCCTGGTCATATCAGACATATTCAGTCAGTTTGCTTCGGTGTCAGGACTGGGTGTGAACTGGGGAAAATCATGCCTGTTTCCCATCACTCCTCACACTGACACCCCTCACTTGGTGGTGGACAGAGGGCTGGTGGCTTGGCATCCAGTTGTGTTCCGGTATGTGGGTATCCAGATCTATCATACAGACCAGGACCTTCTGGATGGGAATCTATCCAGAGCGATTGCTGCCCGGCGCTCTCAGCTGGACTTTTGGAAAAAACTTAACCTCACTGTTGCAGGTAGGGTTGCACTGATCAAAATGGTGATATTGCCCAGATTGTTGTATTATTTTGCTAACCTCCCGTTGTGTCTACCGGCATCATTCTTTCGACCCTCAAAGGGCATGTTGTGAGATCTTAGTTGGAGTAATATGCGTTGGAGAGTGGCATTAGTTAAGTTGTACTTGCCGATCGCGCGAGGAGCATTGGCCCTACCTAACTTAGATCACTTTTATCTGGTGTCCCAGATACAATGAGCAGCAGAATTATATCTCACCGATACGGCGGAGGGTACTTCTCCGTACAACACAGGAGAAGCTTCTCTTTCTTTTTCATCCTGGCACCAGACCTCACACCTCTCTTCCCTTACTGGTGCAAGTAGCTCGGAAATGCTTTTGTAGAGCTCTACGTCATACGAAACATGCTACACCCTATGCACCAACGCTCCCGTTATTGGAAATGCCGAGAGGAGGGTAGGGTTCGCACGGTTGATCTCATGGATTGGCAGGACGTGGGCCTCTGCACACTAAGGAGATCTATGTGAAGAAGGTGTACCACGACCCTTTCTCTCCTTCATTAATGAAGAGGGAATACAACCTGGACAGTTCTTGAATCACGCAGCATGTCTGGCAACGCGGGGTAACATGTCGCAAGAGTTCCCGACGCATCTCCTGATGCAGTACATACATGTGATGGGCACGGGGCGGCACCTTACAAAATGATTTGTGGAGTCAATTTGTGAACCAATATTGACTGATTTAACACCACTTCGCAATAAACAGGATGCAGACCTGTCCAGGCCTTTTACACCTAAGGAATGGGGAACGCTGTTGGTGAGCCCTAAAAGGTTCAAATTAATTCAATTTTATGTAATTCACGGGGCGTAATTAACCCCAAATAAAATTAACAGGTATTTTGACAGAACAGACGCATGTTGTTTATGC
Organism: Lissotriton vulgaris; assembly: GCF_964263255.1. Taxonomy (NCBI): domain Eukaryota; kingdom Metazoa; phylum Chordata; class Amphibia; order Caudata; family Salamandridae; genus Lissotriton; species Lissotriton vulgaris. The sequence goes on from NC_141691.1 coordinate 1,993,613,444, forward strand.
TGCAAATGAATGGATGCCGATCTCCTGCATATGCTTTGGGCGTGTCCCCGGCTGCAAGATTATTGCAGGGTGTTCCTAGGCTCCTACATACGTGCACTGACAGGGCGCTGCCACATACATGGGAGGCTTGCATTACGGGAATACTTCCCAGAGACAAAAAAACATAGAGCATCTTCTTGTTTTCTCAATTTGGGGCTGGGGGCGCCTAAGCAGCTCGGCACGAGGCGCTGGAAAGCTGAGGACCCCCCGCCACTTAAAGCCTGGACACAATCCATATTAAATTGAGCCAAAGCTGAGGCTGTCTCTCTTTTTTTAATTTTTTTATTATTTTTATTTACAGAATACAGTCACAACCACTGTTGCAGGGTTAGCCAAAATGATAGTAGTCGTTTGTACAATGGTGAATATAAATATATAGCTAGCCCCTCCTGCTTGTACTTTGAGAGTGAAAGAGGGGTACGAAGGTAAGGACAGAAAAATTAGTGGAGAAACAAAAGGGGAATAGGACAGGCATGTAGAGAGGTACAGTCGCTTAACATAACATTGGGATCAGCTGTACATCTGTAACCAGGGAGGGTGCACTTGGGCTGCCAAATATCCTATCTGGACTTCCTGGAGCCCAATTTTGACGACGCTCCAAGTGGTCATAACTCCAGAGGACCCCTTAGACATTTCCACCATTTCTTAAACATGGGATACATATACACTGTAATATGTCCGGTTAAAGGAACTCTGAGATATATTTGTCATGATTACAGAGTACTGGCCCATTGTGCTACAGTCCCTGATAGAAGCAGAAATGCCTGGATTTGTCACACTAGTACTTTTATGTCTACCGTCTTACTGAGCCGCTCCTGCCCTCCTCTCTTTTCCTATTTTCCTTTTGTCCTTTCTTTTATAGGATTATTGTTCAAAGTTTCAGTGTTATCTATAAAGTTGTTTGATCAATACTCCTGAGCAAACAGCTGGGTCGACTGTAGTCATTGGGTAAACTGTAAGTAGAACATGATTGTTCACAGTACAAGGCCTATAAGTTTGCTAATTCACCAGAGTATTATATTGTATTGTTTGATATGATTTGGTTTTATTGTATTGGATTTCATACACTGCATTGCATGACATGTTCATGGAGACTTGGCTGATTTTTGTTCATAAAATTGTTGCGAATGACCTTATTATTGTAAATTTATTCTTGTTCTGTACAATTCTTATGTCAAGGTTATGTACCTCTTAACAAATGAAAACTCAATAAACAGATCCCCAAAAAAACTGGGGAGTGCAGAATAGTAGAACCAATGTCTGTTTTATCAAGGATAGCGGAGAAAGATGATAACAAGGAAATAAACTGGCCTGACAAAATGTGATCACGTCAGTCCCTCACTCGCTTCTCTTTATATCTCCCCATTAAGCAAAGGGTTCTCTTCAGATCTCTGATAAAACCTTGTCAACCAGTAGGACAATGCCAATGTTTGCACATTTCAGTTTGCATCACCCTAAGATTACAGGATCAAGATTTCATGCTGGCTCAGAAAATGAAGAGGGGACCTCTGGATGGTGGGTACCAGGTAGTGAAATCGCGTCCCTCCCCCATCCATCATAAGTCTAATTTACTGAAGTTTCGATAAACATTAAAGACCTAACTGAACCCTTTTTTTAATGCTGGCTTTCTTTATTACCCTCGCAGGGCCGGCTCTAGGCATGTGCAAGCTGTGCACCTGCACAGGGCCGCCAAACCCCAGGGGCCACCACGCCAATATATATCCTTAATATAATAATCCTCCGAGGATGGATACATATTTGCGTGGCGGCCCCTGGCATAGATTTGGCGGCCTCCGGCTCTGTTCCACTCTCCCCCCCCCCCACCCCTCTTCACTGGCCTCCGCGCTCCGCCCCGCCCGGACCCCCTCTTCCGGGCCCCCTACCTACGCTCCCTGCCCAGGGCCACCATGAGCCTAGAGCCACCCCTGACCTACGTTGCAGTACAGCAGCAAGATGTCTTTGGGTGTGAGAGCACTGTACAAAGCAAAACAGGACAAAACAGAATAAGTGTGCATTCATGAAAGCTTACAAGAATGACGTTGCACATGACGCTGCACCACTCTCACAAAATAGGTCCGCCAGCAAGGCAAGATCCTGAACTATCCCTCTAAGGCGCTCTGGCTGCCATGAAGGATGTGTGAGTGGCCCTACAACACAAAATATAGACATAGTGAACGTTGAGATGGTGATTTTGCTGACATTTGAGCCATAGTAGAGGCAACGTAGGAGGGGGTACATGGAATGTCTGGGAGAACCACAAAGCTGAAAGTATGTAAAAGCTAACATGATCCACATTTGCTTTCCTTGCAAATAGAAGATATTTGCATTGGAACTACATCTGCTTTTATAGGGATCTCGGGGAGTTCGAGAGTGAAGAAGTTCTTGGAGGTTTGGCACAAAAAGCACTGAATATGAAAGAAAGTGTGCATTTCTGGTCAGTTGATTCAGCACACACACAGCTCCAGTTTTCTCCTCCCTCTTCATTGGCTGCGCCAAGAGCAATCATCACAGGATTCCTTACCTATAGAATCTGCAGGCTGTGAAAAGGGTGTGCCTGGTAAAGTATGAGAACACAAAAGTGGTATGGTGTTCAGATAATACACATGGGGTCCAGAACCAAATGAAGAGTTTCAGAGCAGTCATTATGAACAAGCCTTAAAGTACATATCCCCGGCAATACATGGAGAACTTATTGAGGCTGAAAGGTGGCACTTCATGAAACCTGAGAGTGTGTGGGACTGGTCGTATGGCTAGTGAGCCAATGAGAGAAGGAATAAGTCAGACAAAGGACCTCAGATAAACAAGAGGCTAAATTTTATGGTTTAAATAAAAGGCAGAAGTCTGAGAACCAGTCTACGTCCACACCAAATGCCCCAACGGGTTTTTTCCCCGGAGGAGGGAGGAGCTTTATTTATATGGCTATCAAGACCTAGTGGGATTGAGGGTGGAAAATCCGACTCCAAGGGACGGAAGTAGATCCCTTCAGTGCAACTTGATCTGGAGGGGAGAATGAATGAAATTAGATGGAGACATTGGTCCCAGTCAACTCACCCTTAAAGGGAGGAACATTGAATTTTATGTGAAAATGCTACCTTTTCAGCTGTAAGTACTAATGAGGGTGATTATTTTGTAATTATGGTATCTCTGATCTTAAGAGGCGGACCCATGTTAAGCATGAGATGTGGCGTGAGGAGCACGGGAAGCTGCACGCGCCTCTCAGGATTCAATGTGGGACACCTGCTATTTAGCTTCTCGTAAGGGGGAAATATTTGTATCACAGGAAGAGAGGTTTGGGGAATGGCTTTCGCTGAAACCCTTCTCTTTCATTAGCAGCCTCTCTTGGACTAAGGGGAGACTTGCTATGTGGCTGGGAAGTGGCAGGAAATAATTTAACTAGGATTTTCAGATTTATTTTTTAAAGTTGAGGCAATAGGACTTTCTTGTATTGGGGCAGGGAGGTCACTCTATGCCTGCTATGTAGAAATGTGAGGAGTTGGATTTCAGGAAAATATTGGGTGCAAGGGAGTCGTGTTTTAGTGAGGTGTTCTTGCTGGTGAATTATCTGATGAAGGCTAATGGATGAATTCCAAAAGCAGAACCAATGTAACTCCTGTCTTGGAATGTCAATGGCCTGGGGGACAGAATTATGCACAGTGTTAGTCAAGTGCCTTCAGAGGCTGAAATCGGATCTGGTCTTATTCCAGGAGATCCACCTTGTGGCAACATGAATGTCTCTTTCTAAGCAGCGGGAGAAACAGATGGCTACTCTTGCAGGCAGAGTTCATGTATAGATCGAAAATGTTCGCAGTACGGGCGAGGAGATCAGCTGTATTTTAGGATGGCCAGGGCGCAGCTGAACTTACATTCCAAATCATGTATTTAACAAACTTTAGTTATTAATCCTCTATATCTTTATAAATGAATACCATCATATTTCACCTCAATACTGAGATTTCATCACAATCATTTTCCTATAAGACTGCGCAGACCAATAGTGCGTCTTATTGAAACTGACACCCTCTGAGGCGGAAGCCGGAGGTTAGACGCTCATTTTTAAAACTTGCTTGTTGATTGTTTATCTGTTTTTAAAAAGACCTGAACTTGATTAAAAAGGACAGGCTACCACTCCACTTACAGCGGACATAGCGCTGTCTGGTGCCAGAGTCGGAGCACGAACGCCTAACACTCGCGACACGAGGCCACGCCCCCAGCCAGGCCACGCCCACTTCCCCCGCCTATAAGACTGCGCAGACCAATAGCGCGTCTTATTGAAACTGACACCCTCTGAGGCGGAAGCCGGAGGTTAGACGCTCATTTTTAAAACTTGCTTGTTGATTGTTTATCTGTTTTTAAAAAGACCTGAACTTGATTAAAAAGGACAGGCTACCACTCCACTTACAGCGGACATAGCGCTGTCTGGTGCCAGAGTCGGAGCACGAACGCCTAACACTCGCGACACGAGGCCACGCCCCCAGCCAGGCCACGCTCACAACCTTTCTCCCCAAATGTGCCTCCAGCGCAAGCGCAGCGGACGAGCGCAGCGGGAGCGCCTAAGGCAAGCCCGTCTGCGCCCGTCCGCGATCGTACGCGGTCTAGGGCTATACTCCATGTCCCTCGTGTGAACCATACACGGTGGAGTAAGTTAGAACTGCTAGCGCTCTGCCCTAGCACTACTGAGCTGTGCAAGCACAAACTAAAAGTAGAGGATAACATAGGCTGCGAACATTGTCACTTCTCCTATGATCCTGGTAGGAGTATGGTCACTACGGACAATACCTTACAATGCGGGCTGATTAATGTCCGCTCTTTACGCAAACACAAGTTAGATCTATACGATCTACTCACTGAAACACATTGGGACCTGGCATTTCTAACCGAAACATGGCTGGATGAGGAATCCACGCCTGACGCCCTAGAGGCACTCCCAGAGGGATATACAATATACAGACAGGACAGACCCATAGGCAGAAGAGGGGGCATTGCAATAGTTGCACAGGAAAGTCTACGCTGCCAGCTTAATTATGTGCCTATCCTGGACAGCGAGGCAGGGAGCTTCACGATAAAAGTGAATAACAACTATACACTGGAAGGAATGTTAATTTACAGACCCCCCGGCCCTTCAGCTAGGTTTGAGGAGAGTCTGGTTGAATGCATTATAGAGACCTCGATATGCAAAAATAAATTCATGGTACTTGGTGACCTTAACCTTCATCTCAATAACCCGTCCGACAACGCTAGTAAAAACCTCTGCCAAGTATTAGAAGCTTTACAACTAAATCAAATTGTAAGCGGGCCCACCCACCAGTTAGGGAACTTACTAGATCCCATATTTGTTAACCGGGGGGAAGTAGAAGCGAAGATTCCCATCCCTATCCCCTGGTCGGATCATCACCTGGTACCTTTTACCATTCAAGTTCCTGAAGGTAGAGCCCGACAACCCACAGCACTGTATCATCTAAGGCGAAAATGGGCCTCCTTCTCCCAGTCTAAGTTCTGCGAGGAACTAACAAAAGGAGGCGACCCAGGGGGGGATGATGCAGACACGGCTAACTCCCATCTCTGCAAACGCATCAACGATGCACTAGATCTTACAGCCCCTCTATCTAAAACTAAACCTAGTGGCCGTGCTCAAAAAACCGCACCCTGGTTTAGTACTGAACTGCGAAATGCTAAAACCTTATTGAAGAGAGCAGAAAGGCAATGGCGTCGGGCTTTCTCCAAAGATACTAGAGAGGTCTACCTGTCAGAGAGGCGACTCTACCATGGACTGATTAGAAAGGCGAAAACCACACACTATGAGACTAAGATCAACGAAGCTGGTAACTCTACGAAGGAGTTATTTCTGCTTTACAAAACTCTTTCTAGTGGAAACTCCGTCACTGTCCCTGATGACTGTTCGCCTGAGTCTTGTGACAGAATCGCAGATTTCTTTGCCGAGAAAATATCAAGAATTTACTCGGCTTTCCCAACTCAACCCACGAATGGGATAGAGTTTGTGGAAAACCCAAGGGAAAGGGGAAACTCACCCACCCTGACCAACTTTGTTACCCCACCCACAGAAACTCTCCTAAAAATCTGCAGATCTGTAAAGTCAGGTTCCCCACGGGACCCTACCACTCCCAAACGCCTAAGAGACAGCCTGGGGGCCTTGGAGCCCTACATTAGGCATCTACTGGACGTGTCTTTTTTTGTGCCTAAAGAATGGAAAAAAGCGGTGGTCCTTCCTCTTAGAAAAAAAACAACCATCAGCTTTGATAAATTAGACAATCTGCGGCCCATCTCTCTCTTACCTTATCTGGCCAAGGTAGCCGAAAAAACGGTCAATCTCCAACTTATGGATTTCATAGACAAAGCTGCCTTACTGCACGACACCCAATTTGGCTTCCGCCCCCGCCATTCTACGGAATCGGCACTACTGACGGCTGTGGAATCCCTACGGCAGGGGGTGGATGAAGGTCACACTATGGCCCTTATCCTATTGGTCCTGAGTGCGGCATTCAACACTGTAGCTCACTCCACCTTGCTACAGTGTCTGAATGATGGAGGTATAACTGGAGCCGCACTCCAATGGATCCAATCCTTCCTAACGGGGAGAAGTTTCCAGGTCCGTCAAGGGGACCACTATTCCCGAGACATAGAATTGGGTCAGGGCGTTCCTCAGGGATCGTCCCTGAGCCCAACTCTTTTCAATCTCTATGTCTCCCCAGTGGCTCCAATCGTTGTGGGACACGGACTACAAATTGTAACCTATGCCGACGACACACAGCTGGTTGTCTCCCTCTCGCGTGCACCCGGCCTTGCTATGGACAGTTTCAGGGCTTGCATGCAAGATCTTGCAACCTGGATGTCCACAAATTGCCTGAAATTAAATGGCAACAAGACCGAGGTGCTCGTGGTGGGAGGCAGCCCATCTGTCTGGACGTCGGCATGGTGGCCACCATGCCTAGGTGAGGCCCCCACACCTCGGAAGGAAGTCAGAAATCTCGGGGTCTGGCTAGATGCTGACCTGTCTTTCGGACCACAGATTAACAGGGTGACGGGCATTTGCTTCAGCATTCTAAAAACTCTGTGGAAGGTCCTAATTCTCCTTCCTACGGCCGCCCGCAGAACGCTGGTGCACGCCCTAGTCACCTCACGCATGGACTTTGGCAACCTACTCTATATGAGAGCTACCTGTAAAGCGATAAATCGACTTCAGGTGCTACAGAATGCTGCAGCTCGCCTTATCTTAAACCTCCCAAAAAGATCGAACTCCAAGGCTGCCCTCCAGTCACTCCACTGGCTGCCAGTGAGGAGCAGAGTTGAATTTAAGTCCCTCTGTACCTGCCACCGTATCCTCGCTAAGAAGGCGCCAGCACCACTCCAGAACCTTATCACAAGGTATGCACCAACTCGTGCTCTGCGCTCCTCGCAAGGAGGCTTACTTAAGGTCCCTAGGGTGAAAAAGGCCCGTATGGGAGGAAGATCCTTCCGATACCTGGCGGCAAAAAGCTGGAATACTTTACCTCTCAATCTCCGTCTGGACCTCTCCGAATCTAGTTTCCGGAGGAAATTAAAAACTCACCTCTTTTCAAAATAAGTGGGCTCCTCCCCTACTTCTCTTTCAGAGTGCTTCAGTTCAGCACGGGGACACGCATTCTGCGTAACCAGGCGCTCTATAAATGCCCCTTAATAATAATAATAATAATTTTTCCCACTACTGTAAATTAAAAAAAAATTCGAATCCAGAAGTACAAATTACATTGTTTCTCTATGCCTTTCGAAACCACAATAATCTCTCTTCTTCAGGAGAACAGTGTTTACTCTTTCTATTCATTTATCTGTACTATAATGTAATTAAAGGTAATGTTAAGTTATGTAAACTTGAGACTTAACTTTCTATGCATTACATTTCCAAGATAAAATAAAACTCTACATCTAAGTATAATGGTGTTGACTCCAATAGCGGGGGGCACGAGTTTTGGGGGCAGGGGTCTACAAATCCAGCTCTTACCTTCAGCCATCTCGGAGTGGCAAGGACAGGAATGGCCTGCCCCCCCACTCTTAAAACTCAGGGGCTGCCACGGGCACCAAAAGTCTTGCTACGCCACTGGTTGACTGCTTCTCTAAATCAACCCCACTGTCATTAGTTTCCTGTTTGTTATCATGGCAGAAAATAAATACATTTATATTCTCCTGATCAATAAGTAACTGCCAGTTGCACCCTTTCTTCTCCTGGTTGCTCCTTATTCACGGTTGTATAACAGAGGCACGCATGGCTAAACTACACATGCCTGTACTACGCTGCCTAAACCACAAATGCATCTGAACAACGTATTCCTTTACCACAAATACATTTACCTCGCATGCATTTACCAGACAATTTTGTGGTAAAGGCATGACTGGTATAAGGATGTGTTGTAAAGATCACACCCTATGCCACCTGCCCTTACCCCTAACAACTACCCGACGCCCGAGCTGTAAAAGGTACCCTGATCCCATCCTGAGCCCTTAAAACTAAGCCTGGCCAAAGCACTACGCTACGCTCGCAAAGTTTGCGAAGTTTGCGCTACTTTGCACTATGCGAATTGCACGTAGCACAGTGCAAACACGCGTAGCTTAGTGCAGGGGTCATTTTTTGCTTGCTCGCGGTCCTCAACATCAAGTTGGCGACCGCAAGCAAGCAAAATTACATCCCAGCGAGACTTTTTCCTCGTTCGCGATCAGCAACATCAAGTTGCGCTCGCGAGCGTGGAAAATAAACCTCCCGGCGAGCTTCTCAACGCGGGGAGGTCAGGTTTCTCATTGTAAGTGGTTGCGTATGCTCGTGACCGCTCGCGATGAGAAACTACCAGTCCGCGTTGAGAAAGCTGCCGCTCGAGTCGAGCACAGTAAAAGACAGCTCACACGGTGCAAGATGCCCTTTTCAATGATTGCACAGAGCAGACAAGCATCCGGCACTATGCAATCATCACGAACAGTGCACTACACTGTTTGCGTAGTGCTACACATAGCTCACGTAGTGCGAAGTGCACTTCGGGTAGCTACGCGTAGCGCTACTTCGCGAACTACACCCATGGTTACTTAAAACTAACCTGACCCCTCCCAAGCCCTAAAACCTTCTCCAACCCCCTGAGCATTAAAAACTAGCCCAACCACCTGAGCCCCAAAAACTACCCCGGACCCCCAAACCTCAAAACTAACCCTGGGCGGTGTACTCCGCTCCACTCGCGAAGTATTCTGCACTCTGCGTTTCACGGAAATAGCGGAGTTCTGAAAAACTCTGCTTCGCGTTGCAGAGCCAAGTTTTCTTTCCTCGCTCGTGTTCGTCAACGTCAAGTTGGCGACCGCAAGCAAGGAAAATCAACCCCCCACCAAGATTTTTCCTAGTTTGCGATCGTCAACATCAAGTTAGCGAGCACAAGCGTGAAAAAACAACATCCCGATGAGATTTCTCAACACGGGGGGTCAGAATTCTCATTGCGAGTGGTCGCGTATGCGCGCAACAGCTCGCGTTCAGAAACTGTCTGTTCGCTTAGAGAGAGCAGCAGCTCAAGTAAAAATCTACTCAAGGGGCAGAAAAGGAAAGCAGGGATCGCTTGCACTGTGCATGGTGCCGTTCGCAATACTTGCACAGTGCAGACAAGCATCCGGCACTGTGCAATGAACGCGAACTGCATTTTACTATCGTACGCCACCGCTTGATGAGCTCTGCGTAGTACGACAGTGGTTTTTTTTGCACTTTGCTGAGTTCCGCGTAGTGCAACTCCATGAACTCCGGCCAGGGTTACCTAAAACTACCATGACCCCCCCTAAGGCCTAAAAACGACCCCAATCCCCCAAGCCCTAAAAGCTACACCAACCCCATCCTGAGCCCTAAAAACGACCCGACCCTCCTGAGCCAAAAAAACTACCCTGCCCCCACCCCCGAGAACTATCCAGACCCTTCCTAAGGCCTAAAAACGACCCCAACCCCCCATGAGCCCTAAAAGCTACCCTGACACCCAGCCCTAAAAACAACCTCACCCCCAGCCCTAACTCTGAGCCCTAAAAACTACCCCCAAACCTTAAAAACTACCCCCCAAAACCCAGTCTCACTTACCTCAGCATCTAGATCGCGCATTGCTTTAACAAGGCATATGCGTGGATAAGGCAAGCGTGGTTGCGCTTGAGTTGGTACGTCATGCGTGGCTCTGCCTGTATTGTTTAGGCCGTTTGCCCATATTCACCAATGGGATGAGGAGCTTGCCCTTATATCACCAACCTCACTGACTTACATCACTCGTCAGTTTGCACAAGGCATCATCTTCTGCAACTCCAGTTTGTATTTCCTATCTGTCATTATGATGTAATACTTGTCTTTCTCTTGCGGAGCACTGCTTTGGTCTTTGTACCTAGGAATGCACTATATAAGTTCCTTACTGTGAATATTTAGCGAACAGTGCTCTTTACTGTTTTCAATTTTATACCAAAATGTTTTTTTCCCCAGTTAGGAATTCTTGGATAATGAGATTCCATGCTGCATCCTATGCACACACTCTGCAGCAGGGTGCCTGAATGGCGCAGCTGGGGACATAATCATTGACTTGATTTCAACAGTTTGTGCTGGTTTTGCACCTGTTGTGAGCACACCAAACAACTTCCTAAGTATCAGCCATAAAGGCAAATTTTCCTCCATCACAAGCCCTTTCAGATGGTGTGTCTCCAGATCTGCCCTATGTAACCTGGCCTTATAGAGTCTTTTTGCAATCTGTCTCCCTCTAGTCATCACAACAAGCAAGCTTACCACAGAATGAGCATACTTTAAAGTAGGGCTCTAGGTTTATGGTAATTATGTTTGGGCATTTCAGTCTGTATGTATAAATATTTATTCTCTGTAAATTCTATCTGTATCCATGTTTATTTTGTGTTTAGTGTATAATAAGCTGCAATGGGTATATTTCCACATTTATTTAACCAACAAATGTTTACTCATGTTTTAATGTCCAAAAATCATTTGTATTGCAGAACTGCTTAAACAGCTGCAATGCTGCCATTATTTAAACTTCAATAAGATTGCTTTCTTCTTTTTTCAACTCCCCTACCTCTACTGACATTAGGCCATTGGCCCAGCACGCATGATTGACTGTAGTGAGAATCGTCCAGAAAAAAACATATTTTCTGTATTTTTCCCACCCGCGGCCCTTGCAGGTAAAAGCAGTGGGGAAAGTTGGAGGGCATGGGAGATTTTGACGGTCGACGACAAAAAAAATATATATGTAATTTTCCATATATAAAAATAAATATAGACAATACTAGATATACTATCTGTAAAAATCAGTAAAAAGTCAACTGTTTGACTCTAAAATAAATGTCTACCAGTAGGAAATGTAGGTGTGAACATTTCAGTCCCACAGAGTGGGAAATACTGCTTTTACTGCTTTGCCAATGGGCAAACTTTGTTTGCAGCACAAAAATGCATTGATCTAACTGCTATTACCAAAACAAGAGTCGCAAATTGATACCCAATCGTGATTTAGGAATAGGTAAACTGTGATTGCGGCCAGCTAAGGAATTGTATTTAGGGCGGATGTTGCTTCTACTTTAAGATTTGCGGTCCTACAATTGTGATTCGCTATTTATGCAATTTTGGAATTGCAATTTGAATATTAGCACATCTGGTCCTTTCTGGAATTGGTCTTCTATGCGCTTGAGCATCGATGCGTCTTCCGTGAATATGTGTTCTGCAACATCTTTGTACCGTCTCAGCAGAGGCACAAAGCACTTGCCAGTCACACAAGGTGACTAAAGAAGGCAAGGAGGAATTACTGTGGGCGGTGATAGAAAACTTTCAGTTCTTTGCTAAAGTACATTACAAAAGTTGTTTACTGTTTCATAGTGCCTATATATATATTAAATTGCTATTTGTTTGCAGTGAAAGTGTTTGTGTTGTTGATTACCACTTGAATCTGCTTTGTGAGATATATATTGTAATGCGTTTTTCAATGCCTGCCTGCAGCAATGTTAGCATGATTAACTGGTGCAACGTCACTGATAATGGAATATATAATTAATGCAAAAGCCACCGTGAAATGATTATGTTCCCAGCTGCGCCATTCAGGCACCCCGCTGCAGAGTGTGTGCATAGGATGCAGCGTGGAATCGGAGGCTCTCATTATCCAAGAATTCCTAACTGGGGAAAAAAACATTTTGGTATAAAATTGAAAACAGTAAAGAGAACTGTTCGCTAAAAATTCACAGAAAGGAACTTACATAAGTGCAATGCTACGTATAAAGAGCAAAGCAGACAGTGCTCCGCAAGAGAAAGACAACTATTACATCGGAGACATAAGAATGAGATGTCCAGAGAGGAAGAAGGAAAAATGTAGTAGAGAGGGAGAAAGGGTCCTAGCAGGGGCAGCTCTTCTGATGGAGCGGACAAGCGTCGCCCCACTTAATTTTATTTATTTTATTTTTTATTTAATGCGATTTTCTATAGCGCAAACTTTACCCGAAGGTGTCAGAGCGCTTTACATAAGAAACAGTTGCAAAACATAAGGACTTAGGATTACATGCGTTACATAAAAGATACACACAGAAAAAAATTGCAAATGTACAAGATGTAAAGTCACACAAAGGAGAGAATGGTGATTATAGTTATCTCAATAAACCTAGGGAAGGGATACGGATGGATATACTCTAAGAGTCACATAGGAATGGTAGAGAGTACAAAGGTCCACAGCATATACTAGTGATTAGAGTTATCTCTATATACATAGGGAAGGGATATGAATGAATATACTCTAAGAGTCATTTAAAAAAAAATATATATAAATATATATATACATATATATTTTTTTGGGGGGGGATCTTTTTCCCAGATGAAAAATAAAATGGTCATTTTTACCCTGTCCCGAGCTGAGTGTCAGGGGTTGCTGCTGACTGACAGCAGCAGGGAGGAGGGTGGGCTGGTATTGCACTGTTTAAAGTGCGCATGTATTTTTGGCCGGCCGTCTTGCGATGTCCAGCCACACCTGCACTTTAAACCTCTCCACCCAGCCGTCTTAAGACAGCTGGGTTGAGAGTAAGTGCAGGAGTCCAGTGCTCTGTGGAGCTCCGAGTGAGGGAGCTCCCTCCAATCAGGTCGCTGCTCACAGGCTGCATGTGAGCAGTGCCAGGATTGGGCAAGGAAGTCCCAGCATCCAGTTCCAGTTCCTTGATGACGAAGATGTCCCAAGCGAGGAACTTGCGGTACGTACGTTTTATTTTATCTTTGTAATAATATTTTGCATGCATGCATACTCCTCCTCCCTGTAGATGCCAGCCGCCACTAGTTCCTAGTAGGCCATGGGAGAGGGACATTTTTTAAATAGGTAGGGTTAGGTAGATCAATGAAGAGGAAATGGGTTCCAGTAGCAGTGGGTTTAGGCAGTTGGGCTCCTCTGAGTTGAGCAGTGGGGAAGTTATCTTGCAATAGAGGTTAGTTTGGAGAGGTCAGTTTCACTTCTTGTCTTGTAGAAGAAGGCTTTTTGTCTTCCGTTCCCCTGCATATAGATGGGAGATGGTTTGATCTTGGCTGTCGGGTATGTTGTTGAATGTGATGTGTGGGAGCTGTGGAAGTGTCACAGTAAGTCTGTCGTGTGTATGAAGGCAATCAGAACATATTTCAGTGGAGCCAACTGGGCCCCAGGAGGACTGTTCAACAGTGCATTATCTCCTTGAGGATGGGATAGAACCATCGCCTTGAAGGATGTTGTGAAGCCAGCTTCTGATAGTAATGGCTTCTCTAGGTGGCCTTAATTTCATGTGGAGTGTGGCAATGTGAGTCTAGAGGACAAAGTTAATGTTAAGGTGGAAGCCGAGGGATTTTGCGCTTCTGGTGAAAGCCACTTTTTGTATTGCTTGCAGACATTGACAATGAATGAAAAATCTGTATCCATATGGATTATCTTGCGGAAGGATTTACAGATTCATGCTTAAATGGTAGTTGAATCTTACTTCTTATGGTGTATCTGCTGCCTGTGAACTCCTGGGTGTACTATGATGAAAAACGTTTGGCATTCACAGAACACACCTTTATTGGTACCTGGTCATGTGGCCACCTGTGGAGGGTGTGGTTTAAGTTTTTTTTTCATATGGTCCTGAAATCTGTGCTGGGGTGAAGTGTCTAGCTAAACACACAAGAGGATGGATGGAATGTTGCACAATGGCAAAACATTCACCCCCAGTCACAGATCTGGGTGTAATCCATCACATTTTGCTCACCAAGCCACCCCAGTTCAGACATGGCCATATGCAAATCAGTCTTGACCCTGTGCCTCATGGGAACAGTCCAGCCCGAACTGCCAAGCCATGTCTTCCCTGGACCAGATTCAAGCATCCTAGGACCGGGTTCTGGCTATCAGCCGTCTTCAGCCAGGATAGCTTGACTCCAGTGGCATAGTGAGCACGGGACCCACGTCTGGGCACGAACTGGGGTAGTGTGGAGTGCAAAAAAACGATGGATTTAGGCCCAGATCTCGGCACTGGGGTGAATGTATGACATTGTTCTGCATTCTGTCAATCAATTGTTCTTTTTGCATTTGTCACCCCGAGTGGGATGGGTATGCTCAGATGTGAGTCCCATGCTCTCCATACCACTGGAGTCAACCTATCCTGGTTGAAGAAGGCTGATAGCCAGAAACCGGTCCTAGGATGCTTGATTCCGGTCCAGGAAAGACATGGCTTGGCAGTTCGGGCTGGACTGTTCCCATGAGGCACAGGGTCAAAGCTGATTTGCATATGGCCATGTCTGAACTGGGGTGGTGTGGAGTGCAAAAAAACGATGGATTTAGGCCCAGATTGTTGTACTGGGGTGAATGTAAGACATTGTTCTGCATTCTGTCCATTAACTGTGTTTTTTGCAATTTTCACCCCGAGTGGGCTGGGTTTGCTCAGATGTGAGTCCCAGTCTCTCCACATCACTGGAGTCAAGCTATCCAGGCTAAAGAAGGCTGATAGCCAGAAACCGGTCCTTGGATGCTTGATTCCAGTCTAGGAAAGACATGGCTTGGTAGTTCGGGCTGGACTGTTCCTATGAGGCACAGGGTCAAGACTGATTTGCATATAGCCAGTGTCTGACCTAGGGTGGTGTGGAGTGCAAAATAACGATGGATTTAGGCCCAGATCTTTGTACTGGGGTGAATGTAAGACATTGTTCTGCATTCTGCCCATCAACTGTGTTTTTTGCAATTTTCACCCCGCATGGGCTGGGTTTGCTCAGACGTGAGTCCCAGGCTCTCCACATCAATGGAGTCAAGCCATCCAGGCTGAAGAAGGCTGATAGCCGGAAACCGGTCCTTGGATGCTTGATTCCGGTCTAGAAAACACATGGCTTGGTAGTTCGGTCTGGACTTTTCCCATGACGCACAGGGTCAAGGCTGATTTGCATATAGCCAGTGTCTGACCTAGGGTGGTGTGGAGTGCAAAAAAACGATGGATTTAGGCCCAGATCTTTGTACTGGGGTGAATGTAAGACATTGTTCTGCATTCTGTCCATCAACTGTGTTTTTTGTAATGAAAAATTTCAACTTTTGCATAATCTAGCTATAAATGTGTTGTGTATTAGGATTTTCAAAGTCACACTGCATCAATCTCCCCTTGGATGGCAAATCAAGCCATCACACTATCTCTCTCATATGATCTTATCACTGATTATGATTTGGGTGCCTTCAACATCTTTCTTCTGCTTTCTTCCAAAGTTTTTATTTCGTCATAAAAGTTGCATTCTACATTTTCCAATTCAAGATCAGCTTTTTTACTTGTCACTCCACTAGTCTTATTCTTTAGGTATCTGCAATTTATGTTCGATAATATCATTAGCAATATACAGAAAGAGATCACCACTACAGGTCTCAAAATAGAAATCACTTATCCATTTCCTAAGTTTCCCAACTAATTGGTAGCACTTGATAATCCCTTACTAATGCTTTCCCAAATACCACCTGCTTTTAAATCCTTCAGGTCTTTGTTTAAATCAAAAATATTTTTAATGTAACCCTCCAGGTCTTTTCTCCTGCCATGTATATAAGCACAGCAATGTTGAACTTTCAATAATTGACTCTGCCCTCCTTCGCGAAAAGGATATCAAGGGCAAGTCGATTTTGAATCACCATTGCCCTTTTTGATATAATTTCTTCATTGACAACTGAAAAACCTGCAGTTGTACTGGTGGCAAGTTTATCAACAATAGTAGACAGTTTTCTAATTTTCTGAGAATTTAAGGAACCTCCTACTAAAGGTATTAGAAATCCAAATATATCACTTACTATTTCACTCACACTTGCACTTCTCTTTGTTTTCTCAGGGTGAATTATTAAATCTTCTTTTAATTTCTTAACATGATACATTTTAGGAAAACTATCCCCATATTACATTTTCTATATCAATTTTTAGGTAACTTCTAATAGGCATTCTTCCCACAAACAATATATTCCAAGAAAAATAGGATCTACTTCTTCCAAATGTCTTCCCTAATTTTCATACAATTCAAAAGTATGTTCACATTCACTAATTCCTACAAAAACTGCATTGACATTTGATTTCGTCTAAAATATACAAAGTTTGCCTTTACATTGCCAATCCAAATCTAATGAAACCCTTCCTCCTAAAATGTAGTTTTCATCTGTGGCAAACTCCAAAAAGTTAATTCAGACAAAAGACTCATATTATTTTTTCTCATAATTTCGTCTACTTTCTACTGAATCTATAACATTCTTTTCTGTCCTTATTAGTTTACATGTTGGGTTATTTTTAAGTGCATATGCCATATCAAAAGATTGTGTTGGTCTAAATATGCAACCCATAGTCTCAATAGTTGAAACTTCAGGATGTGGTTCTAAATGCTTAAGCACAGTAACTTCAGAGAAGATTCGATCTTGATTTGAAAAATGTTACATCAATTCATCAGTACCATAAAATAAACTACCTGTCACACTGCAGGAGATTCCATATGTCAGCGATAGGCAGGGGCGGGTCCTCCGCTAAGACGGAGGAGCAACGCCCCACTGTCTTTCAGCATATTAAAAAAGGAAAAATACAATGATAATAACGAGATGGTATTATCATTTTATTTTTCTGTGCTATGGCAGTTTTGTGGAACGGGGCTATGCTGCTAAGGGGGAGGAGTGGCAGCACCCACCTAAGTGTGCATGAATGTTTGGCCAGCCTTCTGGTGCCAGCCAAACATTCATGTGCACTTTGCATGTTCTCCACGCAGGCATTGAAGCCTGTGTGGCGAACATGCCCAAGTTTCAATTCCCCATCTGAGCGCCGAACCATGGCACTCAGACCAATCACAACACTGCATTACAGTGTTGTGATTGAGAGAGAAAAACGTTGTTTATTTAGACCATAGTCTTTAAACAATACATTAAACACGATTAGGATCCGAATAGTGATGACAATATTAATTCTATAAAAAATAAATAAGCAGATTAACGTACAAAGAAAAGGAGTAATCCCCTCAGGCAATCATAGTTCATTTAACACAGTTTACCAAAGTCGAAATCCATAAAATTCTCATTAATGGAAGAACACTAAAAACATTTAAAATCAATACCCCTCCTTCAATTTCTCCCTTACAAAGTCTTTTGTTGCTTTAAAAAATGTTCCCAATGTAATTGTAATGTCTAGAGATGGCATATCCGTAAGTAGACAAACTGCTTGGGCACGTGAGTTAACCTTGTTTTTTAAAAATATTGGACATAAAAACAATTTCCGTATGGCTAAAATCAATGTGCAATCAAGCAATATGTGCAAAATATATTTTCTTATTCCTAGCCCACATTTACAAGGGAAACATCACTTACAACGCAACTTTTACAACGACATACCATTACAACGGAACTTTTACAACGCAAAAACTTTTACAACGCATGTATTTACAACGCATGTTTTTACAACGCAGGTACCTTTACAACGCATACCATTACAACGTAAGTATTGGTAAGTATATAATTATATTTTAAATGTTATATGTTTGGGGTAAAGGGGTATTTTTAGGGTTCAGGGTCAGTTTTGGGTTTTTGGGTAAAGGGGTATTTTTGGGGTTCAGGGTCAGTTTTTAGTTTTTGGGTAAAGGGGTATTTTTGGGGTTCAGGGTCAGTTTTTAGTTTTTGGGTAAAGGGGTATTTTTGGGGTTCAGGGTCAGTTTTTAGTTTTTGGGTAATGGGGTATTTTTGGGGTTCAGGGTCAGTTTTTAGTTTTTGGGTAAAGGGGTATTTTTGGGGTTCAGGGTCAGTTTTTAGTTTTTGGGTAAAGGGGTATTTTTGGGGTTCAGGGTCAGTTTTTAGTTTTTGGGTAAAGGGGTATTTTTGGGGTTCAGGGTTAGTTTTTAGTTTTTGGGTAAAGGGGTATTTTTGGGGTTCAGGGTCAGTTTTTAGTTTTTGGGTAAAGGGGTATTTTTGGGGTTCAGGGTCAGTTTTTAGTTTTTGGGTAAAGGGGTATTTTTGGGGTTCAGGGTCAGTTTTGGGTTTTTGGGTAAAGGGGTATTTTTGGGGTTGAGGGTCAGTTTTGGGTTTTTGGGGTACAGGGGTACAGGGTAAAAATAAATTAAAATTAAATTTAATTGTATTTTTTTCAATTAATTTACCATTATAAAATTAATATATATTTACCAATACTTACATTGTAATGGTATGCGTTGTAAAGGTACCTGCGTTGTAAAAACATGCGTTGTAAATACATGCGTTGTAAACGTTTTTGCGTTGTAAAAAATGCGATGTAAAAGCATGCGTTGTAATAACATGCGTTGTATCATCATATATCCCATTTACAAATACCATCTGATTGGATCAATGCTGAATTTATGTTTTCTTCCGTCTTCCAAGGATTGATACCAACACAAACCCTTAGAATTTCGTGTCTTAACCCTTTATTGGGAAGAATATCCAAATATGGGACCCAAGCTTTATTTTCCCATGAGCTTTTTAGCCACTTGACCGATTTTTTCTCACTCATATAGTCTAGGTCTTGCGATCTTGAGTATGAGAGCCCTTGGTCTCTGAGCATTCTCTTAGTAAAGTCTACTTCCAGGGATGGCTGAGAAAGTCTCATCTTAAGGCGCACTGCTATATTCTGGAGGGTTCTTCTTACCTCCTTTGCCCAACCAAGGCTACTTGTTTGAATCTCCTCTCTGCACCAGAGTGAGACCTTCTGGGTCCTGGCATGCCCAGAATCTTACTAAGGACATTTGGGTCTGTACACTCCAGGCTATTAGCCCTGGCTCCATTCTGATTGCTTGGATCATTATACAGTATGGTAAAGACAATAGCATTTTTTAAATCCTTCCTTCCGCGCAATTCTACCCACGTTTGCCGCTCAGGTAAAGAACTTCTGCCCCGTACAATACTTTAACATAGGTCTATGTGACATAGCTCCATGTTCTTTATTGAACTTTTTCAGCCCACAGACTGACGAGAAAGCTTTCGCTGCTGGGTCTCCAGGTGAGTGCTCCATTTTAACGCGCTATCAAACCAGAGGCCTAAATATCTGTATTCTTTGACTATTTCCAGTTTGTCTTGTCCTAAAAATCAATTAAAATTCTTGCCGCTCGTCCGAAAGCATAACACCTTTGTTATTTCCATATTTACAGTTAAAAACTTTTTATCAAAATAATTTTTAAAAACATTTAATTTCCTTTGGAGTCCTATTTCTGTTTGATTAAGGATCACAAGGTCATCTGCATATAAAAGGCCGGACAATTTGTTTCAACTTCTGGGACTTGTGCTTCTTTCTACTTCTAACGCTTAGTGTTGTGATTGGCTCAGGGGAGCGTAGGTGCTTACCAATCACAAGGCTGCATTGCAACATTGTGATTGGTGTAGGAGAGCCTATCCTGTTTCCTGTTCCAACAGAAGCCAGGAAGAGGACGGAAGAGAGGCAGCAACAGGCCAGCTGGCCGGCCAGCAGGTAAGTGATTTATTTTTCTCCCCCTTCCCCACCCCACTGCTGATTCGCTGGAGCAGCCGAGACTGGCAGTAAGTGATTGTATGTCACACCCTCAGCAACTGATGAAGTTATTTGCATACACATGTAGCAATTATCAACATCCAAAGTAATATTATGTTCTCTTAATAGTAACATAGAATAAACATTTGAGCAAAAATCAATTTTCAAAGCACCATTGTGTAAAAAGTTGTCATTCATGTAGATTAAGCCAGAAAATTTCTCTTTGTTGCTTCGAAAGAAATAGTAACCTTCAAATCTTTCAAAGAAACATAATGTGGCAAATTTAGGAAAAAACGCATTGCAACTAATATCAAAACAATAATATAAAGAATTGCAATATATACATGTTTGCATTTGGAAGTAATTCCAGAATTGGACTGCATAGTTACTCAAGATTCATGCCTTTAACTAAAGAAAAATACAAAAATAGCAGCAATGATTTGAGCCATTTCAGCAAGAGTCTCTGCTGCCTAGAAAATTATTGCAAAGGTAAAAATCTTCTCATGTTTGGAGAAACTCTCACATCAGCTTCATTAATGAGTCCAAAAAGTAACTGTGTCAGTCCATTAGTTGGTACAGCTAAATTTAAATTCAAATCCTGTTCCCACTCATTAGCAGCCAGATAAGGAGCAGTCACTGTTGTATCATTAGGGGATTTTGACCTCTGCGACTGTGAGCTGCGTGCACCCAGTTATGGAGACTTCCATACTTCACTGCGGTATTGGTGACAAGAATTACTTGAAATGCCCCTTCCAGTAAGGTTCCAGGCACAGTTTTCGCAAGTGCTTCTTCACCATTACCCAGTCACTGGGGCTGAGGTCATGGTACTGCTCCTGTCAAACCTCAAGGGCAGCTTCTCTAAACTGATGAGATACATAACATACCACATCAGTGAGACCTGTGCAGTAGTCCCTCATCTGTGATAATCTTGGATATTGAATAATGCATTAAAAAGAACAGCCGGCAGCTTCATCATTCGCCTCATCATTCACCTCATGATCACTTTTGGAGGCGATAGTCCTGTCCTCTTATCTGTAGCCCTTCTCAAACTCATCAACAGAAGAGACAATGCATCTGGCCATTTCAAATATGTTTGCCGATTTTTACTTCAATGTGCATTTATCTGCTCCACCAACCCAGAAGCCTATGGTTGGTAAGTGCAATGAAGCTTCTTTTCAACCTATAGTGCTGCCCACAACATATTTAGGACCTCACTTTTAAAATGAGTTCTGCAGTCTGACCATAGAGGAGCCAGAAATCCAAATTGTGGAATCATTTCCCTGAACAATAGCTTAGCCACAGACAAACTGTCATTCCTATGGGTCGGATAAGCTTCAACCCATTTAGAGAATATACAGACTATTACCAAAGCATATCTCGAGCCATTACAAGGTGGAATTTCCATGGAGTCTAACTGCAGTCGATTAAAAGGACTTGCTGATTTACCAAAATGACAAACTGTGTTTTTCCTGGGTTTTGTTGCTTTCATATCATGCATCTGTGACACAAGGACTCCGCAGTTGCTCTAAATCTGCGATTGTATCACACCTGTTAAAAAAGGCTCTCCACTTGTATTTCTCCCAACATGTGCAGGACCATGGTAATGTCTTGCCATTGGTGATAATAGGCTGTCAGGTAGTACTGGTCTGCCATCAATGAAAATCCAAACATCATCCTCCCTTTTGGTATCCCCTGCTCTCTCCCACCCTTGTTGTTCTGTTTCTGTCACATCATCCTGCAACTTCCTTACTTCCTCCCATGTCTTTAAAGCTGATAACATCAAGGTACAGTCAATGACATCTGATGTGTTTTTCAAAATTCATTTAATGTGTGTGCATTCAACGCACAGTATCTCACCATCTCATCTGCATACTGATTACCAACTGTAACATAATCAGTATCTTGTCGATGAGCAACACACTTCACAACAGCAATTTGGGTAGGAAATTGTAGAGACTTCAAAAGGTTTCTCACACACTCTCCCTTCCTAATGGCCAAACCAGAAGATGTCATGAACCCACACTGTGACCACAATTGCCCAAAGTCATGTACGACTAAAAAGCCATACTATCTGTCTAAATTGTAATTCAGAGCTGTTCTGAATTAGTGCATGTTCGTGTCAAAGCTATAAGCTCTGCAACTTGTGCAGAAAACCCTCTTTGAAAACATGATGCTTCCACCACGGCTCCCACTGTACACACAGCATATGCAGCTTTCAAATTTCCTTCATTATCTCTCAGGTAGGAACCATCAATAAACAATATATGATCAGACTCTGGCAATGGCTCGTCAGAAATATCCAGACAGGGGCTTTGTACACAATTCAGTCGCATCCAAACAATCATGTTCAGCTTTATCCATCACGCTCCCAGTTCCAGGCAATGGCATTAGAGTCGCTGGATTTCACACTGTACGTCTCTTTAATGTCACATTCTCTGCACCTAGCAAGATCTGCTCATATTTTGTCAGATGGGTATTGGTCAAATACTGTGGGTGCATACGTGTCAACAGTATCTGCATTGAATGGGGTACAAACACTGTCAGTGGGTGACCCATTACGATACCCTCACACTGCTCAAGACCCAGACACTTAGGCACAACCACTTTCAGACATCCATGCAAAGCAGCCACAACAGAATCAAGGGTAGCCAAAAAGTAGGCAATAAGCCTACGATTGCTTTCATCCATTTGTGTCAATGAAAGAGCGTAACCTTCTCTTTCATTGCAAAATAACACAAAGCACTTATTATAGTTAGGCATTCACAGATATGGTGTTCTACTTAGCCTCTTTTGTATCTCTATTAAAGCAGTCATAAAATTGTTATCCCAATGTATCGGATCTGACACATCTTTGTGTGTCAACCTCTGAAGAGGTTTTGCTGTTAATGAAAATTTTGGAATCCACCGTCTGCAATTGACCAATAATGCTAAGAACATGCAGACTTCCTTCTGAGTGGCTGGTGGAATCGTGTTAAGAATTGCTAATATTCTTTTTTACGAAACTTTCCTCAGTCCCTTCTTAATGTGATGTCCTATGGACAGTACTTTGGTTTGGCAAAACTGTAACTTAGTCTGAGACACTTTATGTCCATTTTCTGCCAAGTGATTCAGTAGAGCAATAATATCAGTTTGACATGCTTCTCTCATTGTTGATGCTACCAGTAATTTGTCAATGTACTGGACTAAAACGGAATGATTAGGCATTTTAAGATTCTTTTTAAGTATCTGATTAAAGATTGATGGGCTTTCCGTATACCCATGTGGAAGTCAACACCATGCCAAAACACGATGGCAAGAACGGAAAGTGAATAAATACTGTGTATCTTCATGCAATGGGATAGAGAAAAAGGCCAGGCACAAGTCAATGACTGAAAACTTTTCGGCCTCACATGGAATTTGAAATAAAATGAAGCAAATTCAAAGAGATGATGGATGGACTGCTGAATCTTTGCAGACACCCCCCACCCCCAGTCGCAGATCTGGGTTGAATCCATCATCGCTCTTTTGCTCACTTTGCGCTCTGTCAAATGAGGACCAATAATTGACAGACGACTCACAAGTTAGAAATCAAAAATGAGATACACCACTCTTAAGACAATAATGTAGATATACAGAATAGCAACTTGAAATCCCAACCTCCTACAGAAGTTAAGACGGGTAAGAATTATTTAAACCAATAATTCTGCAGTCGCTACACAAAATAAGAGAAGCAACACCTGACGTTCTGTCAGGGCTTGTTGACGCTCTCTACATTACATGTAATTCATCAATACAAATCAACAAGACTCTAATAATAGATTCAGACAATTTAAAATATGGATTATTGTATGAGATGCAAAATTTGTCACAATTAGCAATTGCTTCAGCAGCTCTGTTAGAAATAAAGCAGCTTTAATAACAATGGCAAGCATTTCAGCAAGCGTTTCAAATCGAGAATAGCCACAGAATTGCAGAGTCTGACTTCCAAATAGGAAGAAGGGTAACTTGTAGTCTAAAAGTGAAGTTTCTAAGGGAATGGAAAGAGTTCCATTAACGTCCATCAAGAGCAGTGCTTAATTTGAGCAGATGCTTTCAGGTGCTCAGCACCGGCACTTCTTTCACAGGGCCGGGCTACAATTTCTGACCTTGCAGGTGGTGGTCTTAATGTTAATTGTTCAAATTCAAAATAAAAAGAATAATATACATTACATGGTGACTGGCTGGTAAATGTTCATAGGCAGGCTGGCATACGCCTGTCCAGGCAGGCATGATTGTGTATCTCCAATTTAGTGATTATGTCATCACGCTGATCACAAATCAAAGAAGTCATCAACAAACTATGGCTTGCATTCTATTCTCCTAGTCTGCTGCACTCTGCCACTGCCTGAGTCTAAACCTCCCATTGGATAATTGTAGATCGGGGCTGGCTCATGATGGAGTTGAGGCATGGAAGCTGCAAGAGCGCATTTGGAACTTGGGAGTTAGGGCTCTTGAGAAATAATAAATGAAAGTAAGTGTGGACTTTCCACATGTTGCGTAGGCAGAGTAGCATCTCCGGCAGCCCTGCATTGCTGCTATCCTCAATGTGCTCGATGCGCCTGTGGCACAACACAACTTTTGTGCGCCAAGGCGTCACCTGTAGAATCTATGCGCTGCCCCCAGCATGGTAATTGCTGAGCATGAGTGAGTCCAGTAGGCACCACGGCCATACTTACCGGCATTGGCAGCATTACTGCTGGGGTCATTGCCTGTGCTGTAGCAGGCAGGATCACAGCAAGCTGTGCAGTGGATGCCAATGCCATCCCTGGACCTACTAATTATAGGCAGCTCTAGCAGTGACATTACCTGCTGTGCACGAGCAGCCGCTTGTTCCGCAATAAACCCAGTCATACCACACTGATTAATATATGCAAAAAAGCATTTTCATTTGGTGTACTTTTTGTTTTTGCACTTGGTGTAGGTAAGAAAGTAAATTACTTCATCTTCCGCACCTTTAGAAATGACAACAGGAAAACGCAGAGTTCAAAATAGTAGGGACATGTACAGGCTGACGACAGAGGTCACAGGCAGCAGCAGTGTAAGTGATGAGAGACAGCAAGAGTAAAGAGGAGAAGACACAACAAGAGAGGAGAGAGATAAAACGGAGCAAAGTAGACGAAAAGGAGGAGAGCAAAACAGATACAGAGAGAAAGCTGCCATGATGTGAAGAAGAGAAAATTAAGAAGAGAGAAGATAGAATGAAAGGATGTGGAGGACAGGACAGAGGAAAAATAGCAGACAGATGATAAAACAGAGACACTGCTAGAGAGTGATAGTAAAGAGCCAAGATCGAGGGGAGAGAGAGCAAAGCATGGATAAAAGTGAAGAGAAAAAAGGGCAGGGCTAAAATGAATGGAGGGTAAATCAGAAATACAGGGTGTTACAAAGATGATAGAAAATAATTAGATAGGTGAGAGGATAGACTCTTAGAGCAAAGACTTAGCGAACAGACAACAGATCACGGTTAGAAGATAGAGACTGAGGCAGTGAGAGTGTTGAAAGTGGGGCTCACCGGAGGAAGAAGTGAGCGTTGGCATCCTTGGCAAAATTTTCAGCACCTGCACTTCTTTTTTTTACAAAGTAAGCACTGATTAAGAGGCGAGTCCATTAGCATAAGATTCGAGAAAGGTTAGGCATAAAGCTCAGTCTACATGCCACCGACTGTAGCATAGACTAGACTTTCCAAAGTCAGCAAAGAGTTAAAAACTTGAATAGCATCCAAATCTGTCTATGTCTGTAATGTAATGTAGTTTGCTTCGGAAAGGAAGAAGTCTATGTAGTGGCTGCGCAAAAGGCAAACAAAATCTGCGATGCAGGGTCTGCGTCAGCATAAAAGTCTGCTTCTACAATATCCCCTCCTTTGCGGTTTCTTCTTGTATAAGTTCTACGGTAAAGTCCTAGTGGCTTAACATCACACCACCATCAAAAGACCATCCCATGGCTATGGTCACATCATGTCACCCACAATGGTTGAAACATCAAGCTAATTTCCCATACTTGTCATGAGAACAAAACTTTGAAAGACCACATAGGCCCAACGTTGCTAAAAAGAAAATACAAAGTTGCAATTTACGGTCAATAGCTAAAATTATTTTCCTATAGGAACATTTTGCTGTGAACATTTGAAGAGTAATGAACATTTGTCAAAGAACAGTAGTGTACAGAGCAAACAACTTAAATTACACTTGCAAGGAACGATCCATTGTATTAAGTAAGGGGAAAGGTCAATGCCAGTGAAAAAGCACCTTGAAGAAGAAAGGCCTTTAAGTTAGCATTGCATAGTAAATGAAATAAGCTTTTAACTCTACCTTAATAGTAATGAATTGAAATCCATTCACATAAAAATGTATAAACTTTCACGAGTATTGTTATATGAAATGTCTAATGTTAAAATATCCTACTTACACAACTTTTTCAACCTTGTAAATGCACGTGTTTCAAACTTCACAATTCTAATCTCATTTGAATGTTTTCATATTCTATAACATCTCTAATAAACTGTAAAATATCAAGCTTCTAATAATTGTTTACGTATTTTTGCAACGATTTTTCTAAATGATTCATATTAACACAGGGGCTGGTGCCGCCAAGGGGAAACAAAGAATAATAAAAAATATCAACTTACCTTTCCTGCCAGATGCCGCGACCTTCTGCTGCTCTGCTCCCTTCCCGATACTACGATTCCTATGGGCACAGGCTCCCAGACCCAACCTAATCCCAGAGCTTCTCCCAGCATGAGAGAAGCACTAGGATTGGGCAGAACGGGTTGGTTTTGCGCTCCAGCAGGGTTTGGAGCCCGTGCCCCTGAGCACTAGGGTATCTCAAAGGAACAGCCTGAAGATATCCAAGTGTGCATGTTGGTTTGGCCGGTCGTGGCCTGCCGGCCAAACCGACAAGTACACTTTTAGTGCCCACCACCACTCCTCCTCCTGTGTGATGTTGTGGCCTGGCCCTGCCCCACCCTTGACTCAGTGGGCCAGAAGTAAAAATAAAAATACACTAAAATAGTTTTATTGTCATTTTACTGTTCTTCTTGAAACGCTACCTTTCAGCAGTGGGGTGATGCTCCTCTGCCATATAGAGGTGCCGCTCCTGTATTAACAATAGGCACCATATCACTACGCCAATTCATTTTAGCATAAACTTCTATTTATAAGCATGTTTCATTAGAACAGCTTTGTTTATATGTATTAATTCTACGTATGTTTTCATCATCTCATTTTTTAAATCACACTTTTACGATGCTCCTACTACTCTAGTCTCATGTTTCATGTATCCCTATCTACCATGCATAATGACAAATTTCAACTTTCTCATAATCTAGCTATAAATGTGTTGTGTATTATGATTTTCAAAATCTCACTGCATCACCATGGAATGCCCCAAGTTGTGTGTAATGAATGTGTTGCAGCAGTGATGACACAAAGGGCAACCAGCACTAAAGCAGGCCCTCAAACCACACACCTCAGCATCCGGGGTTTTACATTTAAGTTGCACCTCTTACAGATTGCTGTAAGAAGTATTTTGTGAAGTCCTCCTGGTTGTCTGCAGATCTCTGATCCGTACGCTGAAATACAGGTGAACCGAACAGCAACATAATGCAGATGCGCTATATGCGTGGATGTCGACAGGGTTGAGCTTGTCACCTTTGTTAGATCGATAAAATATGGCTCACACACAGGAATGAAAAGTAGGTAGGTGTATGCCTCAGCCATGCAACAGGTCTGCTTCATGTCACAGCGGGCATCTACTTTACTAGTAGAAATTCTGACTAACATTCTATACTGCATACAATGACGTCAAGAATGACTTGTGTGTAATTCATACTGATCAGTACTACAGGTATGATGTACAAACGAGTTTCTACAAGAATTCACAGTTAGGATAGTATTTCTGCTGTGAGTGGGCAGGTGAGGCACTCATGCAACAAATGTAATTCTATGTCAGGACCGGAGGTGAGGATTATGCTATACTTCCATCACTTTATTCAATAGCAGCTACATTTTTTTTAAACTTATTTAACAAACTACCATTTTCATGAAGCTCTGGGAATGAAGAAAAACCCCAACATTCAATGGGGAAAATCTCCTTGTAACCACCAATCAGGTCTGCATAGTCCATCAACTCAATTCTCTTTTCCTCTTTCGTCACACAAATCACGCCTATGCTTCATGCATCCTGTCTACAGTGTCCATCCCTACAAAAACGAGGATAACTTTAATGCAGGCAAAAAAAAAACATGTGTTAAGCCCTGCAAAGGAAACAAAGCGGAATAAAAGGGGGTGGTGATGGACGGAGCATCTGAACCATTCAAACACTCACACCCAGTCAACAGATCTGGGTTTAATCCATCACCTTTCTTTAGCCCACTCTGCCACCCCAGTTCAGACATGGACATATGCAAATCAGTCTGACCCTGTGCCTCATGGAAACAGTACAGCCCGAACTGCCAAGCCATGCCTTCCCCGAACCGGAAACAAGCTTCCTAGGACCAGTTTCTGGCATTACAGCTGTCTTCAGCCAGGCTTGCTTGAATCCAGTAGCAAAGTGAGGAAGGGACTCACATATGAGCACACCCTGCCAACTTATGGCGAACAAAGCGGTACAGAAGGGGGTGGTGATGGACGGAGCATCTGAACCAATCAAACACTCACACCCAGTCAACAGATCTGGATTTAACCCATCACCGTTTTTTTAGCCCACTCTGCCAGCCCAGTTCAGACATGGCCATATGCAAATCAGTCTGACCCTGTGCAAAGGAAACAGGCAGCATTGATATCCAAAGCATATAATCCAGAAATGAGATACAATGGTATAAACAAGCTCATGTCAAACATTATACAGATGTAACACAGGAAAATCAATACTTACCCGTGACAGGGTCGGTCACCAAGATATGCTTGAGAGGGTGGGATACTCCTCTCCTCCGAGTCCGTAATAGAATTAAAACTTTCCGTTACGACAGCTAGGAAATTTCTCATTCCATGTCAGGACCAGAGGCGAGGATTATGCTAGTTTAAAGCTGGCTCACAACAAAATAAGCCATGTCCAAGACTGGTTTGAAATACAATCTTTTAAAGGTAGAATCTGAAGACCAGTCAGCCGCATTTAATGTTATTTGATGGTGGTGTTAACAAAATCAGTTGCAATCAGTTTATGAACCACATAAGGACTAAAAGCTGAGTCGGTGCTACCCAAATTAAAACCTGGCACATGCAGGTTACAGACATGTCAGCAGCAAATGTTTATCTTCTCAGCTATATAATTTGCGAAGTAGAAAGTTGTTAGGCTATAAAATAAGCACATATTCACACAGCTCTAAAGACATTTTACTAAAGTAGAACTTGACTAGGCTAGAATTGAAACAGGTAGTAGTGTTACTTTGATGCTTATGTTCACAAGTATGTCTGGATTACATAGATTGGATTGGTGTCTGATTATTTTAGCCCATCATTTGTAACACTCAGGCTGTGCACACAGCTAGTGTAAGGATTTCTTTTTTTATTGGTTCAGTTCAAAGCCACATACAAAAATAAAATACAAAGCCATTATAACATAGCCGGAAATTGTATATACAGACAAACTTATGGTGCAAATACACAATCAAAGACAATCAAAAACAAGAGAAGTAAAAAAAAAGAAAATGAAAGCAATACCAAGAATACAATACAAAAAAACAGTACCATCATATATAACCAAGAAAAAGGTCATTCTTGCGGACCTAAATGGTCTATCATTGCCTGCCAAATTTTGCACCCCTTTTGCATTTTCCTAAGTGATTTAATCCGATAAAGATTACATTCTAAATAAAAACATTATAAAACTTTGCCCGCCACATTTCATATACAGGTGCTTCTGGTTTCAGCCACATTGAAGATATACATAAGCGAGCTACTGCCATAGCCATAAATAAACATATCTGTTTTCATGATACCCCGGAAACAGATCGGTGTCATTAGATAGACCAAAAATATTAATCTCTCTTGAGATAGCCACGTCACTTTTTGTAATATGAGCCAAAAAAAATTCTATAGATACACAAAAGGGTTTTAACACTAAGCAGTCTGAAAATATATGCACAATATCTGCCTGATCAGATTGACACCTATAACATTTCCCATTATAAGCATTACCCCATTTCAACATTTTAAACGGTGTATGATAAAGATTAAATAACGTTTTATAATGCTGGGAGTATAAATTGGCAGACAAAATAATTTTAGCAGCTGTATAAATTGACTCTTGAAAGGGTACTACCGATGTACCCAGTCTAATACACCATTTAGACTCCTGTGACCCCATGTCGTCCTGTTGTATATTCAACAAATGATTATATAAAGTCCCTATACGCGATGGTTTTTTAAGTATTTCAATAAAGTCATTTGGACAAAGCGGTAGGACATTTGGATGTTTAAGAATATAGTCACGTATTTGTAAATACTTGAAAAAATCATGTTGGGAGAGAGTGTATATATCTTTTAACTCCTGAAATGAAGCGATTGTACCATCCTTAACCATAGTGCCTAGAGATATCATGCCTTTTCCCCCCATGTACACATAGTACAATCCCAAAATATTGGAGGGAACAATTCTGTAGAATTATATGGAGTATAAAAATTAATACGTCCTAAAGAAATAAACGTCCGAATTGATCGCCATCCTTTAAAGGCAGACAATACTAATTTGAATCTAGTTCTTTTATAGTAACTAGGTTCTAAAAAACGAAGCAACATTTGTCGAGATTGGGGGCCAAGTAAAAGAGAAAAAATATCAGGGCTCTCAAATATAGGCGGAGTTCCTCCAATCGCAAAATATTTATTATTCTGCATAAGACACGCCAAATAATACAGTGCAAAATTTGGAACCCCCATCCACCACGTAGAATTGGTAGTGTCATAAATTTAGAAGCCCTACGCGCAGATTTCCAGCCCCATAAAAATCTATCAGCTATAGATTGTAATTTCCTCTGTAGGAGTACAGGTATCTCCAATGGTACCGACCGAAAATAATATAAAACATTTGGCAAAATGGACATTTTTAAAACATTGCGTCTCCCAACCAGGGACAGGTGTAAGTATTCAAGTTTCTCTAGTTGGTTTCTAACAGATTGCAGTATATCTGTCCAGTTCACCATAACTAACTCTTCAAGCGATAGTCGAATTTTAATGCCCAGGTATTTGGCCTCCAAGATTACCCGACTGTCATTAGGGCAGATTCCTGTTGAAAAATAACCTGCGTTTCCTGAATGTTAAGCTTATACCCTGACACATTACCAAACTCGCTAGTCAGGTTTTCAATTCCGCGTAATGCTGATTCTGGGTCAGATGTTATAACAGCGATGTCATCGGCATAGGCTAATACGCGTATGCTGCCCCCGGTTAAAACCATAGATTGTATATGTTGAGATGACATCATCATCTTTAACAGTGGTTCTATGTACATGGCAAATAGTAATGGTGAGCATGGGCACCCCTGCCGTGTACCCCGAGTGATGTTAAGGGCTGCTGATTCTTGGCCTCACAGGCATATCTTGGCCCTGGGATGTCTATACATAACTTGTAAAGCATATATAAATCGAGGTCCAAACCCCATTTTTCCCAAGATTGCCCATAAAAATGCCCATGCAACGCGATCAAACGCTTTTTCGGCGTCTAAAAACACCAAACCAACGTTCATACGATTTGCAGTAGCATAATCCAAAGTTGCGATAACACGATGTATATGATTGATCGTACCACGACCTGGAAGAAAGCCATGCTGTTGTTCAGAGACTAGTGCCGGTACAACTTGAATCAGCCGGTTCGCATGGATTTTAGAATATAGTTTCGCATCTACATTAATAAGTGAAATAGGTCGATAAGACCCAGGAAGATGCGAAGGCTTATCTTTTTTTAAAAATACAATTATACTTGCATCGTCCCATGATGGGGGGGATTTCCATCTTGGGCATCTATAAACGTCGCCAACATATCATCTTTAATGATGGGAAATAACACATGATTAGGGCTCCCGGTTTTATGGTATTTATTTTTTTGCCATTTCCGTCTGTATTTATCCATATAAATTTTTGGGGCATTTTTTCTGTATTTATCCACATTTATTTTTGCCACACGCAAAAGACGCCGCTGCAGCTAGTATTTTTCTGCATTTATTTAAATTGACAATACACACCAGCGCCCGGTTGTTATTGGTCAACACAATACATTGACCTGAAAACGTTGCCATTGTAGTGCAAGCACACGTGCATTTCAAGAGACTTTGCAAACATTGAGGCTCTTTCTGGTTTGTTAATGAAATGAAGGGTATACAACTGTTACAACGAAGTTTTTACAACGCACTACCATTACAACGCAGGCATTACCACGCATACCATTACAAAGCATTGCGCTGGGGGGCGCTCTAGGATAGGGAATAAGTATAATTTTATATCCAACACCTTCCCTAGTGTCCACGGGGACTGGAGTTGGAATATAAAATTATACTTACCACTATCCAGCACCTCTAAGCGCTATGCGTTGTAACGGTATTCGTTGTAAATACCGCGTTGTAATGGTATGCGTGGTAAAAGTATGGGTTGTAACGTCATACATCCGAAATGAAGACCACTGAAAACCCGTTCAATAAAAGACAGTGTAACACAGTAACATGAAATAATAGAGCATAGCATAGTGTATACACACGTCTTATGCAGGGGCATAACTTTCAATGAAAGAGTTTGTGATGTTTAAAATGGGTTGCGGGCAGTTTGCAAAAATGCATTAATAAAGATTAAGGCAGACATGCAAGTGGCTCCGAAGATAGTGTTGAGAGAGGGGAGGCATACAGAAGATGAAAGGGAAGGAGAGAGCTATTTGGAAGAAAAAAGGAAAAGAGACAATAAGAGCTATCAGTGTTCATGTTCGCATTTAGAAATATGAAATACTTCTTGAGATAGCGTGCAAAGATGCAGCATTATTTGCAGGTGAAGAATAGTGCTATTAGACAATTTTGATAGGCACCCGGCTCATGTTCACTTAAAAGTCCTGCAGCACACCACCCTATGAAAGACAAAACCTAACTTGATGCAGTCTTTATTCATAAATGTTTAGTGGTGAAATGCTGTAGAAAGTAGTGTTCAACTATACACTGTTCTTTCTCAAGGCGTACTAGAGTGCCATTAGGCCACAGTTTCAGCAAGGAGAGCGCATTGGGTCAAGGAATGGCAGTGTAAAATAATGGCTGGTCACAAATAATGGGAACTCTTGACAACATTAGGCTGCGCTCAAATGCAGCAGTAACATCAAGTCCACAGTAATGTGAGAAAAATAGATGTATGACTAATGCAAACATTTAAAATTTTGTCCTGCGAATGCTGGAGCAGAAGTCTTTTGATGTTCATCCTCGAGTATGGCTTATGGTATTAATACAAGGACAAAGTGGGATCCAGTTTGAATACCTCTGCACAAGGGAAAGGTTCCCCATACAGTGGAAGTGTTTTGCCTGCATTCCAATAGCTGGAGGGCCTAGATCCACAAACTGGGGTGAAAGGATTAGTTACAGGCCTTCCTGGCTCTCGAGTCGGTCCGACCCCTATCCCGCTCATCCCCCTCACCCCCCCTGTTCGTTAACCTCATGCTATGTGGGCAATCAATCATCGAATGACGCGACAGCAGGCCCTTTCCCTCAACCCCCGCTATAAACTATTAAGCTTTTCTGTTCTTGAGACACTGGGCTCCGAGCCTTAATGATACTATGGGACACATTTGGGGTTTCAAAAACGTACATTCAAACAAGCCTTCAGCAGAGGTTCCACACGTGATACACACTACAAATGTCTGAAAATTGCTTGAAGTTTTCCTTTTTTGTTTATTTTTACTAGGGCTTTAGTTATGTGGTTTTGCTAAATTTTACGGTGCGAGATTCAGAGCTGCTGGTTAGTTTTGCAGTTGTCTGAAAATGTCCAACCAGCTTGGCAACGTATGTTAACTTATCAAACTTCAACAAATCATTGCAAAACACGGGGCATAAAAGGACTGAACTCACCAGTCTGGCTTATGTGGCGCGAGGTTAGTCAAGACACAATGGGACACAAGGCACCCTGTAGCATTCACACACAGTAATTAAGAAAATTAACGCAACCCCCACCTCCCCCTCACCCACATGACGACGGAGAATACGATCCTCTGCTGCTGCCGGGGCATATGGGGGAGGTGGGGCAGGGGAATTCCACTTAACCTTGCCAGTAGAAACGGCGGAGTGCTGGTGCAGGGCTTGAGGGGCGAGCCCTGGATATGCCGAACGTCAAGAGAAGGGCCGGTGCAGGTACAAAAGCTGATGGTGGCAGAAAGGCATGTCAAACCGGGCAGGGAAAGTAGAAATACAATTTCTGACGAGGATATTGGCTCAGGGGAACGGCCATCCCTGAAAAACCCTGTGCCTATAGATCCACATGAGGGTGCTGACAGACCTTGATTGCAAGGGATTAAAATGAATTTCCAGGGGCGTGCAAAGGAGACAGCATGCAGCGGCAGCAAGGCAACATTTGCCAGTGTTTTGCCGTTTCTAAATATAAATACAGACAAAGGAAATATCGATTTCCATCTGTATTTATATGTAAATATCCGTAAAAACGGAAAACCGGGAGCCCTACACATGATATATCTCTAGAGGGAGTTTATCGGGACCGGTAGCTTTCCCCAAAGCCAGTTCTTTAAGTGCAATCTCGCGCTCTTGCATTGTAATTGGTGATTCTAACTCTTCTTTATGCATAGAGTCTAATTGAGTTAAGTCCAATTTATCTACATACTGACCAATTGAATCAGAAGAAAAAATGTCATGGGTGTAGAGATTTGTATAATAATCGTGAAATCGTGAAGAATGCCCTCTGATGACTCTACTAGAATACCTTGACTATTTTCTATAGAGGTTATGCGCTGTGCTGTCTGACGCCCCCGCATTCTTTGAGCTAAACACCTTCCCACATTCTCCCCATATTCATATCTCTCAGCACGATGAATTTTATATTGGCGTGCTATATCTTGACTCCACACCCCATTAATCTTAGCCTTGCATCTTGCGACTTTATCTTGTGTGGCACTACTATCTTGGTGTAAACTAATATCGCGTGTTAAATCATGTTCTGCATTTGTTAAATGCTGCAAAAGCTGCGCCATTATGTTTTTTCGTTCCTGTTGAAGACTCCAGCCATAACTACATGTTTCACCACATAATCCTGCCTTAAAACAATCCCATACCATTGCATAAGAAGTAGAGCCCCTATCAAGATCAAAAAACTGTTGGGCCCAATCTAAAACTTGATGTACATAGGTTTCATCTGAAAGAAGTTTCTTATTAAATGTGAAAGACCTCTGCATACGCTGGATTTTTAGCAACGGCATATCTATAACAATCGGAGCGTGATCAGATGTAATACGTGGCATTACAGACATTCGGGATCCTTCTGCCATATGACTAGGTACAAAAATATAATCTAAGCGCACAAATTTCTTATGAGATGAAGAAAAAAAAGTAAAGCCTGGATCTCGCGGCTTTGCCAAGGGCCACCCATCAATCAACCCATGTGGAAATAATAATTGCCGTAGTTCTCTAAATACCTTGGGCTTCCTACCTAAATATCCACTAAATCTCGAGTGCCAGGTATTCAACTCCCCATGAATATTAAAATCAGCAAGTAGAAATAGCGGTGTACCCCAGAGAGCCAGCTCCACATTCAAAAACTCTATCACTGCAGTGTCATCAATATTAGATCCATATACCGTACATATCGTAGCAGCGACATTCCCTATAACACACTCCGCAATTGCCCATCGTCCTAGACTATCGACTTTAGTCTTTCCTGTTGCTACTATGGACTGTCGCCCCAATATAGCCACTCCCCGATTCATAGTAGATTGTTGTGAGACCGCCAATACTATATACCCAAGATCACTCAGAACCTTTCTATTTGCCCATGGAATATGCGTCTCCTGGAGACATATTATATCCGGTTGAATCAGACGGATCTCATGCATCACACGTTTGCACTTGTGAATATTGTTAAGGCCACATACATTAAATGAACACATACACAAATTATAGTTAGCCATCGCTACTAAGTTGACTCATTACACAATTGCACCAATAAAGAGAAAGCAATATATTTAGGCTTGACATTCTATGGCTTTGACTGAATTTTTCCCCCTTTACTCCCCAGCACAACCCCTGTGTCCCCCCAAACCCTCCACCTACCCCAGCACACCAACCCCCCGCCCCCTGTGACCCTCCCCCAAAACTAAGGCAAAGAGGCCTATCGCCCTGTTGATGTGTGTGAGAACAAACTCTCAGTTTGGGCGTATCCGTTAGCCTGAAAAGATAAAGCATGAGGTAGAGACCATAAAAAAAATAGATATACAAAGTTCATAACATTTCCTCATACTAATGAGTTCAAATACTCCTTTGCTGGGACCTCAGCTGTAAAAAAACAAACCTGCCCTTTATATACAGTCTTTACCGTAGATGGTTGAAGAAGAAAAACTTGAGCGCCCTTCTTTTGAAATGGAACAATCAACTGACGCAATCGCCAGCGATTTTCTACGGTGGCATGGCAGTAATCAGGGCGTACAAAGAATTCAATACCCTTCTCAGAATGCTTTTTATCCGGTCTTGCAAGATCATATACTGTTTGTCTTGCCAGAAAGTTATTTAAAGATATCAAAATGGCATGAGGATATTGATGGCCTTGGGTACCACGTGGTGTTTGCTTACGAAATGGAAAGTGATGTGCCCTTTGTATCTCCCGAGACCACTGCCAATCTTTAACCTCCAGAAAAGCTTCCTCGAAAAGTTCAACCACAAACTGTCGCATATCCTGCCCCTCACGCCCTTTGGGTACTCCCAGAATTCGCAAATTGTTGCGGAGTAATCTATTCTCCAAATCAACCAGTTTTATATTGACGTCATCTTTCTGAGCCTTAATAACATCAATGTCGGTTTTATTATGTGTGACTTGATCTTCCAGTGAAGAAATGCGTCCTTCTGCTTCTGCCATTGTATCCGTAAAGTCATTACATGATTTTGCCAGCGGTCGCACAGTATTCTGACGTTTTTTGCAAGCATTATGTGTTTTCAAATGTTCGGCTTTAGCCTCTAGGCGTTGATCTGAGATGGCTTTCAAAATAATATCTAGTGGGGCTTGGCTTGAGATCCCAGGGCTATAGCTATAGCTAGTTTGTTCAGCAGGGCCTGTTTTATCCTCTTGGCCACATTGATCCAATATAGCCTCTTGATTCACTGTGATCATGCCCCCATTGGAGACTTCCTCCCCCCAATTGTTACCCGCTTGTTGGTCTGCCATAGCAATAAATGTAACTTCCTTGCTGGTATTTTCCAAAGACGAAGTCTCCACTTCATCCTCCAGGTCGCCCTCCAAATCAGAGCCCCCAGAGTGTTCTGATAATGAATAGAATTTGCTAACCTTACTACTAATAGGATCACCTTCTATCCCTTCTGTCCTAGAGGGATCCAGAGAAATAGCCACAGTTTGTATGAGATCAACACTATTATCAGTATCCACCTCAACGTCAATGTCGACATCAGCGACAGCGTCAATAATAGAACCATGAGCCAGAGTTGTTTGTGATAAAGAAAGCGCAGGTGAAGCTACTAGAGAAATTACTGGAGAAACTACTAACTGTTCAAGTGCTTCCACCAAGGTCTTATCTTGATCAGTATCAACCTCCAAAACGTCCAAAGCATCAATGTTTTTATCACCCCCATCTCCGGCTGTCAAGTTTTTACCGCTGGATTTTTTGATTTGGTATTAAACATTTGCGGTATTTTCGGGGTACCTGCCTAACTAAAATCCAAATCGTTATTGCTGCCATTTTGTTTTGACTTTGCCGCAAGGGCGGCCTGTGTCCCAATCTGATTCTCCCCACTAGGTCTTGTTTTCCTGCCACGGGCTGTTTTTGGACCCATAGTAGACTGGCTTACTAAATACAGAATGGTGCTTATAAGAGAGAAACTTTCAGTTTAAGGCTAATAGCCAGAATTTAAGTGAGAAAGAATACAACAAAAGTTTCCAATTCAGAGTATCTTGCCTTTAAACAATTTTCAATATTATCGAGGATTTGTTTCAGCTAATTACTCCTTCCACAACTTTGTACCAATTCTGGAAAAAAAGGAAAGAGACCACCAGCCCTTTTGTTCCAGCTCACCGTATCGTAGTGTAGCTCCCTTGCACCTTTCAATTAATTAAACCAAGTCCAGTCTCAAACTCGCTAGTCTCAGCGTTTCTGTGTTTTTTTCTGCGTTCTCAGTTTTCAGCGCTTTGGCGTCTCTCTCTCTCTCTCTCTCTCTCTCTCAACAGAGAGAGAGAGAGAGAGAGAGAGAGAGAGAGAGAGACTGTCTCCTGAACGCCGGTGTTGTAGAACGTCTAGCCGCCTCGCTCGCCTCTCCTCAGCCGCACCTCCTCCCCGGACCGGACCGGACCAAACCAGCAAGCAAACGCAGAGGCGTACCGACCGCGGTTCGCCACGACCTACACCAACGCCAACTCCGTTACAACTCCATCACAGCACCACAGCGGTCCCGCATATCCACTCGAGGCACAAACAGCCCAGATTCAGCCACTGGGTCCCCGATAAGGTATTCTGCCGGATCGCCTCACACGCACGCCTGTCGTGCAGGCGCCATCTTGCCTGAAGACCAGTCAGCCGCATTCAATGTTATTTGATGGTGGTGTTAACAAAATCAGTTGCAATCAGTTTATGAACCACATAAGGACTAAAAGCTGAGACAGTGCTACCCAAATTAAAACCTGTCACATGCAGGTTACAGACACGTCAGCAGCAAATGTTTATCTTCTGAGCTATATAATTTGTGAAGGAGAAAGTTGGTAGGCTATAAAATAAGCACATATTCACACAGCTCTAAAGGCATTTTACTAAAGTAGAACTTGACTAGGCCAGAATTGAAACAGGTAGTAGTGTTACTTAGATGCTTATGTTGACAAGTGTGTCTGGATTACATAGATTGGATTGGTGTCTGATTCTTTTAGCCCATCATTTGTAACACTCAGGCTGTGCATACAGCTAGTGTAAGGATTTTCACAGTACCAGGCAAACATGTTATTTTAACTTTCATTTTCAGGATACGACCACTTCCATTCCCATAGCAACAGAGCTGTTTATTTGGCCCTTTGTTGCATTTTCCCATTCTCCTGGTATAGGACAGCTATCTATAGAGACTTTTTAAACATTTTATTTATTAGTGTTTTATAAACCAGCAAGAAATGTAATACAGGTTTGCAGACTGGCTTGGTATGATGTCATATAACAGTACACGAGGTTAAGATATCAGTTGGGATACAATACAATCAGATTACATAGTAAGGGTCCATCAGTAGTATCATGATAAAGATTCAAGGGTTCTGGAACAGCACTACATCATTTCCCCAAGTCTCAGTGTATCTTCCCCCTCCACAATACATGTTGTATCATATATATTAAAGGATCCCAGGTGATACATCTAAGCAGGTACATTCTCTCCCTCTGTTTCCCCAGTTTCTTTTCCCACAAGGTATTGCTGATACAGGCCCACACATTCTAAGGTTGGTTCCGAGGTAGAAGCAATTTGTTATATGCATTAGACTGAGTGTTACAGTATAACATACCATTGTTCCATTCCTTAATGGTCAGTATAGAACCTGTAACCCAACACATAGCAACACAACGTTTAGCAAGTAGCAATTCAATTGCCACCAATATCCTAGCACTTATTTCTACCTTGATAACATAACCCAGTAATGCAAACAGCGCATCGGGGATAAGGGAAAGCCCTGCAATCTCATTTAATGCATGGAAGATCTTACTCCAATACTCCAGGGTACCAGGATAGTACCAAGCCGTGTGTAGAAACCAGGCATCTGGTGAGTGACAGTGGCCACACTCTGCTGTGTCACAAAGTCCATACTGGTGAAGTCTCTCTGGTGTATAATATATTCTATTAATGTATTTAAATAGTATTAGGCGATGTCAGCTATTCAAGGAGATTTGTTTTGTCATTTTGCAGCAGTACTGCCAGCATTTATCATCAAGACCCTGTCCAAGGTTTTGCTGCCATTCCAAACATGCTTTTGTCAAGTGTGGCCTCCTTGATTCTTGTGCGATCCTATAGATACCTGTTAGTAATTTGTCAGGAGTGGAGTTACATATTAAATGGGAAAATTAGGGCATCTCCTCCATATCTTCCCCCAACAGAGCTCGCAGTTCATGCCTGGCTCTATGATATTGATATCGGGTCAGGGTCAAAGATTCGTGATCATCTGTAAAAACCTCCTCCCAGTTAGGAATCACTGGTTCATGAAGCAAATCACCCATTTTGATTATGCCTAAATTCTGTAGTGCCTGGACAATATCTCTATTTCTCCCAGTTCAGAACCACGTTCACTACTCCGGTGGCATATGTAGGGAATGCAACAAGGCTCCAGATTGTCTCACCGGCAGGTTTCTCCACGCGTTTACTTTGGAGTTTCAGGAATCAAGGGTGTTATGCCTCCAGACTGGGCTTCTAAAGAGTAACTGAGGACGAGTGTCAAGGTTTGCCGCATCTCTCTCAATGTAGAGATGCAGCAGTTCCTCCAGACCGTGTGGCAAATATGTGTGTCTGAGCTCTGCGCCACCCTGTAATAATGCTCTAGGTCAGGAGTGTTAAGTCCACCAATGCTGTAGGGCAGAGTACGAATATCCCACTTCACTCTTGGTTGCTTCT
The DNA here is from genome assembly GCF_964263255.1 of Lissotriton vulgaris. NCBI lineage: Eukaryota > Metazoa > Chordata > Amphibia > Caudata > Salamandridae > Lissotriton > Lissotriton vulgaris. Next base: position 1,993,654,196 of record NC_141691.1, read on the forward strand.
CTGCCCAGGCTAGCTTGATCGTCAGGGAAAGGGAGTTTAGCAAATATAGCGCTCAGGAGGAGCATTGGAATATGTTGAAATAAGGATAGGGGCAACCTATTCCAGTGTGTTATGTCGTTCTCTAGTTTGTGAATTGCCTTTCTATAATTGTCAAGTAGAACTCTTTCTGGGTCTGTGTGGATTTGTATGCCCATATAGTGTATCGAGTCTGTTGACCACTGTAAAGGGAAGTCTAGTTGTACGGGGAACATAGTTAGGGTCAAGGGGAAAATAATAGACTTCTCCCAGTTTACTCTGAGCCCTGACAATTCACCCAAATGGACAACCTCATTTAGCACTGGCTCACGGATCTAAAGCAGTGTATCGTCAGTATACACTGACACAATACGGTGGCAGCCTGGGAAGCGAAATCCCCTGTGCCTGTAGTATTCCCTCTAAGGTGACGCTGCCTGCGCGAAGCGCTAAGCCCACGCTGTTTTTAAAAATTGTATTGTTTAAATCTGAAAGTCACTATTAAATTTGTAATTTGATGCACTGCTAATTTTTAAAACTTGAACCTCACTCACCGCGCCAAAATCCGCCGCCATACCAGCTCGACTCTCTTCCTGGTACAGCCACAACCCGAGGGCCAATCAGAGAGGAGGGGGAGGGGCTGGGGCTGCCTAGGGATATAAATGCCGGTAACAATGCGGAAGTGCAGCAGACGCGTGCAGCTGGCGTGCCGGCAGCGCCAAAGGCATGCCCGTCTGCGCCCGTCCGCGGCCGACTGGGGCAAGGGGCAATCCACTATGCACAAACCATTACTTACTCATCAATCCAGCTGAAATCACTCCATTTCAACAACCTAGCTGTTGACCAGCGCTGTTGGGCGGACATAGCAGCTAATGGGATAATGGCAAAAAGAGCCTCATGGCCAGAACTTAGTGAACACCAACACCCGAGCAAAAAAACGATGAACCTCAAAGACACAAACAAAGTAAAACCCCTAACAGTTACTTATTTAAATACCCGCTCCTTTGTCAGACACCAACTTGAAATACACAACCTACTGACGACTGAAGAACCAGACATCCTACTACTAACAGAAACCTGGCTAACACAGGACTCCGCCCCTGATATCCGTGCAGCACTACCCAGCAATTATTACATACTCCAAGCCAACCGCCACCAGGGAAAACTGGAGATGGGGTAGCAGCCATAATACACCAAGACCTAAAATTCTCAGCACTTGCCCCCCTTGAACTACCACAAGTAGAGAACCTAGTGATTAAACTAGAGTCCGATTCTACCCCACTAGTCTGTGTCATACTTTACAGACCACCGCAGAGCATGCCACAGTTCCCTCAGTCCCTGAGCGAACAGATGACACACCTCATAACTAATCATGCAAAAACACTACTCATCGGTGATTTCAACTACTGGGCCAATGATCCAGCAGGTGGACCTCACTCGGCTGAATTAACTGACCTACTTATGGGACTTAATCTCAGCCAGCACATCACCAACTCTACACACATTAAAGGGCATACTTTAGACCAGGTATGGTCCACAAATCTGACTATGACAAACTTAGATGTAACTCCTTGCATCTGGTCAGACTACTACACTATTAAATTTTCCATAAGTAACCTCGCCAAGTTGAAAATCCCCCCACCTGACCCTGGATACTTTAGGAGCTGGAATACCATCAACAAATGCCAATTTCTGGAAACCCTGGCCAATACAATCCCCATTACTCAATCCTCCATAGAGGAGAATTAGAAAAACTTGTCAAACTGGCTGTTGACAGCCAGCAAAAAACATGCCTCGCTTAGGAAAACACAACGGCTGCGACGCCATGAAGCCCAGAAAAGGTTTTCCACAGACCTAAAAGATTTAAAACTTGCCTTGCGCCAAGCAGAAAGGAAATGAAGACACAAATATTTACCAGATGACAAGAATATCTTTTTAACAGCCCTTAAATCTTACAAAAAAACGATTCTGACTGCAAAAGCTGAATATTTTTCAGCCAAAATCCTCACTTCCAAAAACCGATCGAAGGACATCTTCTCAATAATCAATGACCTATCAAACCCTGACAGAGTAGTCCAAAAATCAAACCCTCACAATCCCTATGCGACTCCCTGAATAACATTTTCATTGACAAAATAAAAATGATCAAAGCCAGCATCCCAATATGTTCAAAACCCACTTGTGAAATGAAACCAAAAACACACACAAAGGCTAGAGCAGTTTCCTACGATAAGCCAAGAAGTTTTTACAGACCTGATGACCAAAGTAAAATCAGGCTCTCCTGGAGACTGCTGCCCCACTTGGATTCTAAGAGAAGCCTGCTCGGCCTGCCCAGAGCCAGCCATGGCCCTTTTAAACAATTCACTATCCCAGGGCCAAGTACCTGATACCTTCAAAGAGGCATCTGTCATCCCTCTCCTGAAAAAACCAGGAGCTGATCCCGGGACCCTCACTAATTACCGACCCATCTCACTGCTTCCTTATCTGGCCAAACTACTCGAAGCACACATAGCCAAAAACGTATCTGCCTTCCTGGAGCATTCAGACTACCTGGATCCTCATCAAGCAGGGTTCCGCCCAGCTCACTCCACAGAATCAGTGGTAGCAGCAGTCCTGGATTCCCTGCGGGAGAAAGCGGACGAGAAATCACCCCAAGGACTAGTGCTACTGGATCTCTCCGCCGCCTTTGACACGGTCGACCATAACACCCTGATCGACTGTGTCATGGACTCAGGAATCCAAGGACCAGCACTCAAATGGATAAGTTCCTTCCTAAAAAACCGCTACCAAGCGGTTCGCTTGGGAAACTTCACAACCCCCAAGATTAAAAACATCTGTGGGGTCCCCCAGGGCTCCTCACTCTCCCCCCACTTATTCAACCTATACCTTCTCCCACTGATCCACGCACTAAAAGAAAGGAAAGTCCAAACTTTCAACTATGCAGATGACTTCCAACTAAGTTTTCCGATTAACAACTCCCCTACCACTGCTCGCGAATTCCAAATGACTATGCTGTTCATCCGTGACTGGATGAACAGCAACCATCTCAAACTTAATCCGGACAAAACAGAAGTCATCCTCACAGGTGGCCCATCGAACCGCTGGAGCTCCCACTTCTGGCCCAAAGAACTGGGACAATCCCCCGTCCCCTCTACATCTGCCAAAACATTGGGGGTCATAATCAACAAGGACCTGACCATGAAAAATCAAATCGGATCTGTGATCTCAACTTGCTGTTTCCTTAATCAGGAAGCAAAAATACAGGCAGTCCTCGCGATGGTAATATCCCACATTGACTATGCCAACTCCCTCTACCTTGGCATTCCAGCCTACCTCACCAACCACCTTCAAATGGTTCAAAACCAGGCGGCAAGGTTGATCCTCCAAGGTAAAAGGCGCCAACACATCACCCCCTCCTGAAAAAACTACACTGGCTCCCAATAACCCAGAGATGCGCCTTTAAGGTAGGATGTATCATCTATAAATCCCTGAATAGTATAAACCCAAAATTCATCAACAGCCTGATCAGTAGATACATCACTGCCCGCAATCTGCGATCTGCCCACCTGCATCTCCTGCTCACACCTCCTTTTAGGTTAAAACGTGCCGGGGGGACAAGGTTCGCCACCATAATCCCCAATTTCTGGAACTCCCTGCCTTTGGAGATCAGATCCTGCACTGACCTCATGAGTTTCCGCAAACTCCTGAAAACTTGGCTATTCAAACTGGCATACTAATAATACCTTATTATAATTCCCTTAGAGCAGTGCCAAGGAACCAACCTGGTGTACGTGCGCTCTATAAATAAAGTTTAACATAACATAACATAACATAACATAACAAGGCACATACCAGGGGTTCCGCCACCAATGCATACCAAAATGGGGACAACAGGCACCCCTGCTGGGTCCCTATAGTAATTGTGATGTGGAGGTAACAGTTTCACCCATTCGTATCCTGGCAGTGGGGGAGTTGGGTAGTAGTCAAGTCAAGAAACTTTATTCGGTTGTTCTTGTTGACAACCATAAAAGCATTTACATTATACATTTATTAACACGATTAAAAAGAAGAAATCAAGTAAAAATAGAGTCATAAACAAGACAGATGTACATTAGGCATTCTAAATATTTAAAAGAGACCTTAAAAGAAAAAGGAAATAGCAATTCATGTATCAATACTTTTATCCTTCCATACTGTTTCTGAATTTCATTGCCAGTTTTAAAAAACTACATATATACAAGGTGTATTCACTTCTTAGCAGCTGAAGGAAATGTAGTGCAGGACGATATTGTAGAAAATTCAGTTTTTTCAAGCAGGGTTTTAAATATAACTTCCTCGGTATAACATAATAGGGACAAAAGAACAAAAAGTGTGCCAGGTCTTGCGGAGACTTATCGTCGCAGCCGCAAGCCGGCAACACTTGCCCACGATGAGATCCCCTAGGAACAGCCAACAGTAAATGAAACAGGTTAAACCTGAACCTTGTCAATAAAAAACGGTCATAACTAGATATTTGCCATGTTAGGTCCGGTTCCAGGAGCAATGTACTTTTTATTAGTACATGATTTCGTACACTATCTTTTTTTAATTCACATGACATGATGAGTTGGGTAGTACCAAAACTAGAAGAATAAAACCTTGCCAGCCCCTACCTGTCGAAGTACTGCCCTTTTGAAGACCATTCCACAGAGTCAAACACCTTTTCGGCATCTAAAAAGACAGCAGCTGCCTGAACCTCCATGTCGACCCTTTGAAGGACACCAAAGACTGTTTAAAGATTGTAGGTCATGTTTCGGGCAGAAACGAATTCCGCCTGCTCAGAGCAAACCACCAAATGCACTATAGGGGCCAGTCGGTTTGCCAACACCTTAGCACAAGTTTAGTATCTACAATTAATAGTGGTAGCAGCCTATGAGACGCACAACTATCAGGTGTCTTACCGGGCTTCAAGAGGGCAACAATCAGTGCCTCTCTCACTGAAGTAGGCATCACCTTAGCTGCCGCCATTGTTGAAAATAGCATGACCAAGTGGGGTATCAGTAACTCTAGCTATCCCTTGTAGAAGGCTACCATAAGGCCATCTATGCCTGGAGCGCTCCCGACTCGCATTGTCCTAAGGGCGGCACTAATCTCCCTGGGCTCCAGAGGGGCCATTAGATGTTCTCTGTGTTCATTAGTGGCATTTTGATGTGCTCTTTTTAGTCTGTAATGGCATAGTTGCTCGGGTAAATACATGAGCTATAGAGATCGGCATAATATCTTCCAAACCAGTCTGCAATGAGGTCTGTGGTATTCAATGGATGCCCACCCTCGTCCTGAATCTCCACTATGTTCCTTCTAAGGTCGGAGCAGTGTAGCAAGAGTCGCCCCTGGACGTTCACCCTCCCCATACACTCTTGCAGTGGGTTACTTGCCAAGATGTTTGACCTTACTATCCGCTGTGTGCCTATATGGACCTAATGTAAAGCTGAGGCAGGGTGCACAAACAGCATTTACATCAACTGATCAGTATTAAGATTACATTCTCACTAGTCAGTTGGTGAAAATAATTATGCACAATAGCGTGAGACTGGTTCAGATTATGCAATAATCTTGATTTTTTTATGTGGCGCTAGCATCTTTAAATCTCAAAGCTTTCATAACAAATATTATCACCTCATACTTTGCCATTGGTTTTGTGAGCCTCGGAAGAATTGAAAGCTCTTTTGGTCCTGTCAGGATTCAAAACCATTTGTCTAGTAGGTTATGGCAAGTACTTAAATCATGAAAAAATAAAAGTACCCAAAATACTTCTTAAGAGGCTGTCTTCTTTCCTGAATCTGCCCACTCCCCCACTTGCTTGCCAACTGCCACCATTCTCATGGTGCACTTCCACCCCTTGCACCTCCTGCTGCCTGAATCTACAGTGGCTAAAGTTGGCTTGCTCAAACACGCGAAGCAAGCAAGCATCCCTTTGTAAAATAGGATAACATGGGGGTTCCAACCGGGTAAATGTTGAAAAAATGGGATTAGAAAGACTAATGTTCTTTTAAATTTGCTAAAACTATATAAGTTCTTGTGAGAATTTTGGTTGTTGGTTGGCTGGGGTGTGAGACCTGATCAAGCAACAGCCACAATCCCTAGCATGGTGAGACCACAAAAAGTCACAAAATTAACCTGTGCTTAACCCTGAGTAGTTTGGCATCAAAAGCAGTCAGGTTTAACTTAGAGGCAATGTGTAAAGTATTTCTGTTTTACACAAACAGTAATAACATGAAAACACAACACAAGAAAAATCCCAAACCAATTTAGAAAAATAGAGTACATTTTAATAAATGATGTGGAACCAGAATGGCAAAAATCCCATCACTAGAAACAGAGTAATGAATTTTTAAAGTTTTGAGTGCAATCTAGGGCCTAAAGATCAAAAAGCCAACCGCGGGTTTCTGGTCGAGCAAGACTGGGACAAGGTCGAAAAATATGGCCAAACGCAATAGAGCACGGTCAGATACAATGAGTGGATCAGTCCAGGTCAGCACTTACCTTCGGACTTAGAAGAAATTTTGAAGAAAAGTTCTGAAAAGGTAAAGTTCAGTGGTGTAAGGCTAAAGTCAGTGTCTAATGAGGGAATATCATCGTTGGGGAGCCGCTAGACGAAGCTGCGGTGAAGGTTTCTACACTACAAACAGAGAAGCAGAAAAGCGTGCAGTCAAACAACTCCCATCTTGGCTCGGGGTGCAGTGCGATACCAGCGAGAGCAGTCACCAGGATAGTCACAAAAATTAAGGGTTCAGTTGACTTATTCAAGCTTCTTCCATTCCAGTTCTGGAGAGTTTGGTTGGGAACATAGCCGAGGGGCACAGGAATTTCTCTTGGTCCATTTACTGCTTTAAATGTAATGCTTAGGCCCTCACCCTAGTAGCAAATTGTTCCTCTACACGTAGGCTTCAATGCTGCATAGATCAGACATCAGGTGAGGCAAGAAGCCCCCACACCAGAGCCTATTCATCAAAGAAAGAAGTGAGGTCGGGAGTGGGACATGACAGGACACTTGCTGTAAGGTAGGAATATGCCTGCAGGTCAAGCAGAGACGCTAGTAATGAAGGGAAAGCTCTTAAGCGTCTTCACGCTCCATAGATCTTAAGCATCTGTACCGAGTCATTCCAGATGCCTCGTGCTTGATGCATTGCCCAGCATTGAACAGCAAAAAGGTTAATGTAATGTGGCTGGGAAACAAGCACAATATGCATCCTGCCGCGGAGTGTGCTGTGGCAATGAGCATCAGGCCAATGGGCTGCAAGGAACTTTCAAGGGCATCAAAACGCCATTCCTCCTGAAATAACAGAGTTGGAAGTGCCAGGGGCGCTGGGATTATATGCAATACAAGGGTTATGAAATCCTGATTTTGTACCAAAAAAAGTCAAGTCGTCAAGCATAGTGAGTTTGAAGGTGCTATGGTATGCAAAACTGCGCTCTGCTGATCACACATTCTGTACCTCCAAAGGCGGTGGCCACTCTAGTTATAAATTAGGGTTGTCACAGATAGGAATGACCTCGATTTTTGCCACTTAATAATTGTGCACCTGTATGAAGAATCTTCCCGAAACCTCCCAGAAGCACTTGTTGTACATTGGCGGATGATGGAAAGTTTAGTGGTGTTTGGTCAAGAGGGTGCAAATTAAAAAGGGGGGTCCCAAAACAGATGTGGACCCCAATGCATTTCACATAGACTTTTTATATTGGGCATAGAGCCAAAACGGCAGTATGGATTTAAATGGACTTTCACAGTAATGTACAGTATACTATGTAGATGATTCTTTTTCACATGGCAACTTAATTGGTTTAGTACTTAAGTTATAAGGAAAAAATACTTAGCGATATCTGTTGTCATGGTAGTACAGCGGTTTATAGCTATGACATCACAAACTATGATTGGCTGCTGTACAAAAGGGGGTGGTAATGGACGGAGCATCTGAATCAATCAAACACTCACACCCAGTCAAAAGATCTGGGTTTAATCCATCACCGTTCTTTAGCCCACTCTGCCACCCCAGTTCAGACATGGCTATATGCAAATCAGTCTGACCCTGTGCCTCATGGGAACAGTCCAGCCCGAACTGCCAAGCCATGCCTTCCCTGGACCGGAAACAAGCTTCCGAGGATCGGTTTCTGGCATTCCAGCCGTCTTCAGCCCGGCTTGCTTGAATTCAGTGGCAAAGTGAGCAAGGGACTCACGTCTGAGCATACCCTGCCACACTTATGGCGGCCAAAAGCGGTACAAAAGGGAGTGGTAATGGACGGAGCATCTGAATCAATCAAACACTCACACCCAGTCAAAAGATCTGGGTTTAATCCATCACCGTTCTTTAGCCCACTCTGCCACCCCAGTTCAGACATGGCTATATGCAAATCAGTCTGACCCTGTGACTCATGGGAACAGTCCAGCCCGAACTGCCAAGCCATGCCTTCCCTGGACCGGAAACAAGCTTCCGAGGACGGGTTTCTGGCATTCCAGCCGTCTTCAGCCCGGCTTGCTTGAATCCAGTGGCAAAGTGAGCAAGGGACTCACGTCTGAGCATACCCTGCCACACTTATGGCGGCCAAAAGCGGTACAAAAGGGCGTGGTAATGGACGGAGCATCTGAATCAATCAAACACTCACACCCAGTCAAAAGATCTGGGTTTAATCCATCACCGTTCTTTAGCCCACTCTGCCACCCCAGTTCAGACATGGCTATATGCAAATCAGTCTGACCCTGTGCCTCATGGGAACAGTCCAGCCCGAACTGCCATGCCTTCCCTGGACCGGAAACCAGCTTCCGAGGACCGGTTTCTGGCATTCCAGCCGTCTTTAGCCCGGCTTGCTTGAATCCAGTGGTAAAGTGAACAATAGACTCACGTCTGAGCATACCCTGCCACATTTATGGCGACCAAAAGTGGTACAAAAGGGGATAGTCAGCAGTGGAAAGGCAGCCATGTTGGTTTAGCAAGAGAAGTTTGGCTGTGTGTTGTATATTAATATCAAAAATAAAGAGGGAGAGGTTATAACTGTACTGTAAGTAGGCTGCAGAAAGCCCACATAAGGTAGGAATAGTAGGAATATGCCAATAAATATGTGTATATTTTTTTATAAAAAATGTACGGACTACTGCAATAGTTTTTAGGAAGTACCGCAATGCCAGTAAACATAAAAATATATATATTACCCAATATTGAACTATATTATACATAATATAGGGGTGCTCTTACAAGAGCCTTTGGTTGTTTGGAAAAGAAAATAAACTTAGAAATGTTGGATAAGTTAATATTACAGCTTTGAAAGGAAGATATGGTTTCCATAG